>NC_080070.1:36447975-37860590 GCF_949987535.1 Balaenoptera acutorostrata | reverse complement strand
AACAGGTTTTTTTAAGGTCATGTAATGCGTATATTAATAATACTAAGAAAAAATTTAAACTCTCTTCAACTAATGATATCAGTTATGATGATAGCCATGTTTATTCAATGAACTTCATTAACTAGAGATTTTTGGGGGGTCATGTACTGAGAAGAGCATCTTATGCAGACTGCATCTTTAAACTCTGTCTTTTGAAAAGAAATCATTTCAACTTGCTTACGAAAGAAGTAATGTTCAATTATTCTGGACACAGAGCAGAGTGTTTGGTGGTTGTTTTTGCCTTTTAACATAACTCTCAGTGACTTCTGGTTTCTCCATTTCGGTGACAATTTGTACTGGTTACCTAGTGCAGTTTACATTCTGATAAGCACATAGATAGAATAAACAAATTACACTTTTGAATTCATTGTTGTATAAGATAGGTACTTCTAAAAATGAATCTGGTTCTAAACCGGTTCTAACCAGTTTGGTTTTTAGAAGTTTTGCCTTTTTAGCAACTGTCATACTATGAAGTGATCTCATTGTATTAACCAGTATTGTATTAAGGAGAAATTAAATGTGAAATGCATGCTGAGTTATAAAGAGCGTAGAAATGACTTCCTGGCTAAAAAAATGTACCCTACCACCCTGACTTGGGCTCTGATGGCTAGAAAGGGTCAAGCATTAAATCTGTATCTTCCGGACTTCCCTGGTGGCACAGTGGTTAAGAATCCACCTGCCAATGCAGGGGACACGGGTTCGGGCCCTGGTCTGGGAAGATCCCACATTCCGCGGAGCAACTAAGCCTGTGCACCACAACTACTGAGCCTGCGCTCTAGAGCCCTCAAGCCACAACTACTGAGCCCACGTGCCACAACTACTGAAGCCCGCGCACTTAGAGCCTGTGCTCCGAAACGAGAAGCCACCACAATGAGAAGCCCGCGCACCACAACGAAGAGTAGCCCCACATTCGCTGCAACTAGAGAAAGCCCACACACAGCAACGAAGACCCAACACAGCCAAAAAAATAAAAATAAAAATTAATTAATTTTTTAAAAGTCTGTATCTTCCATCAACAATTCAGCATCATGTTCCATTTTATACTGTAACCCATTTTCCTAAATTTCCTTCCATCCACTGCTCTTGAAAGAAGGAGTGGAGAGAGAGAGTTGAAGGGCTTAGTATTCCTGTGGAACAGGTCTAAATTGAATGCTGTAATGGGAGATACTGGGGCCTGAACATCTTCAGCACAAGGACTGGGTCTCACAGAGGTCATGATGAGAATGATTAAATGCTTTGGCAACCACATGGTGCTGCAGAGAGCTGTTAGAAGGCGAGCTGGGCACTGGTCCTTGATCTTGACTTTCCCACTCTTCAGCCTTCCCCTAGAGGAGCTCGGTATTGTCCTGGCTTCTGAGAGGATCTACATTCTACATCCTGCTGACTAGCACATTTTTTTTTCTAAAAGCAGGTACAAAGTTTATTTATTTTATTTTTATTTTTTTATTAGCTATCTATTTTATACATATTAGTATATACATGTCAATCCCAATCTCCCAATTCATCACACCACCCCCACCCTGCTTTCCCCCCTTGGTGTCCATACGTTTGTTCTCTACATCTGTGTCTCTATTTCTGCCTTGCAAACTGGCTCACCTGTACCATTTTTCTAGATTCCTCATATATGCGTTAATATACAGTAGACTCCCACATTTTAAAAAAATATTTATTTATTTATTTATTTATTTGGCTGTGTTGGGTCTTAGTTGCGGGTCTTAGTTCCTCCTCGGCATGTGGGATCTTAGTTCCCCAACCAGGGATCTAACCCTCATCCCCTGCATTGGAAGGCAGATTCTTAACCACTGGACCACCAGGGAAGTCCCGACTCCCACATTTTTAATACCAACCCAAATCTCTCTTCTGAGCTGCAATTCCATATAATCTCGCTGCCTATTCAATATCTCCACTTGAATGTCTCCGGAGGCACAGGTTGCAGCAGTGAACAAAAAAGGCAAAAAAAAAAATCTGTCATCCTGGAACTCATATTCTAGCCCATACTCAAACATGTCCCAAACAGAAATCATATACCTTAAACCTGTCCAAGCCATTCAGTTGCTCTGGTTAAAAACCACATCTCATTAGCTTTACATGTAAGGTATTTTTCCTCTTCAATACCAACACAGTCATCCAAGAAATCCATCATTTCTCTCCTAGGCATTTATAAAAGGCCCCTAATAGTGCTCCTTCGTCCACTTTTGTTCTCCCCCCACCCCATGTAAGTCAAATGGTTACTTTGTTTCATTTTCCAGGAGTGATCCTTTTAAAGTACAAAGCTGATCATGGCAATCCCTTGCTTAAAAATACTTCAAATGCAACTTGAATAAAATTCAGAGCCTACTAGACTCAGCAGGATCTGGCTCCAGCTTTCTTTTGCAGCTTTCTCCCCTTTATGCTCTGCGTTCCAGACACAGTGACATTCTGTGGGTTCCTAACTATGCCAAAATCCTTTTCACTCTAGTGACACACTTCTTCTTCCGTTTGTCTCTGTTAACTCCTAATCATTATCAGATCTCAGGCTGAGCATCATTTTTGCTAGGCTACGATTCCTGCCAGATTACCAGTCCCTTTATGTGTACATTTGTAGCATTTTTTTTCTTATGCTTGCTAGCACTGTAATTAATTACTTGTGTGATGATCTGTTTAATGTCTCTCTTCACCATTAGGCTGTAAGCTCCATTAGGGTAGGAAATTTATCCATCTTTTAAACCACAGAATTTCCAGTGATATCACGGTGAAAATAGTAGGTACTCACTGAATATGTGTTGTATTTATTCAATATAAGGAAAGGCTACAACTCCTTCAAGTAAGCCAGTATTATAACAACTAATAAGAAATAAAAACTCATCATTAAGAGGGTTATTATGGGAAAGGAAGGAATTCTACTGGACTAATTAGAAAAAATTTAAATAAAATTTTTATTTTCCGGATAAGAATAGTGAATTAATACAAAATGCTACAGGGGAAAATGAATGTTGATAATACATAACTGATAGGAACAAAGAAAGACATTGTAGCAGCTCCAACCTGGATAGAATGAGGAGGGAAATGTCATCAATGATGAGAAGTGACTTTTGTCTGTATGAAAGAAACTGAAGACCTCACAGTGATTATACATAGGACTTCTAGGGACCTTCCTGCACCAAATATCTTGGGAGCTATGATCTCTTGCATTCAGATATTCAGATGTGGTGGAATAGAGTTGCGTAGAGAATAGTATGAAATACTCAACTGGAGTGGGTGGGACCCTAGGCAGCTGGTATGTGGAGAAAGCAGAAAACACTGAATAGTTTGCCTGCAGGTAGATGCCTGTGATGACTTTTAAATCCGGTTTAGGATGCATAAATATTTCACGAACTGAAAAGCTTTAAGGTTAGGAGTGGCCCTGTACTGGTTGAACGTGATTGTCTCCTGCACGGAACTCCTGTTGACTTCAGATTTCAAGAGAACAGATTTGGGCCAAAATTACTTGCTGTGCAGTAATGATTTCATAATTGGAATATTATGTCTCAAGATTTAGAACCTTCTAAATTATTCAAAAATCTTCTGAAATTTTTAGTTTTCAGCTTCAAAGGATACAGTTTATTTTGTTTTGGGGAAGAGAACATGTATCTGTATTTCTGAGGCCTTGTTCTTTTATAAAAATAAATCAAGATAAATAGGTTTACATACTTGGGAACATGGGAAGAACGTTTCTGTATTTTAATCCCAAAACGTTGAGTAAAACATTCAGAGTCTGCTCAGTGCCAAATATTACATCAGTAGACCATGAAAGCACTACAGGTACTGAGCTCCTAGGTCAATGTTAAAAATAGTTGTGAAGTTTTAAGCTGCTTTTATTAATAAATTGCTTTTTTTTTTCAAAGACACCTTGATAATAATGCACTGTCACCTTTTCTCATTAATTAAGCTATGATAAGAGGATCTGAATAGACTTCTAGTTTCCTATTCCTGTAAAAGAACTAAGCTTGAACAAAGATGTATTTTCTTTATCTTTCTCTTGTCTGGTCAGTACTAACAATAAACAGAGCTACTTTTTCTTTTTTTTTTTTTTTTAAACATGTAACCATGCCAGACTGGCTTGTGTTGTTGGTGAAGGGGTCATGGAGCTAATAGTGTGAAGACACTTGGGCCTGCGGTTGGGAAGAACACCCTCCCCTCCACATACATGCCTACTCCCCACCCCCAAATCACCAACTATGCGAGAGCAGCTGGGACAGCGACTGAGCGCCGTGGGTGGGACACATGAAACTCCGGGGCAGCAGGAGAGACCGTGTGTGTGCTAGGAGGGCCCAGAGGCTGCACAAATGACTCCAGTACAAGTCTCTCTATCTTCCACTTAGGTCTGTATAAGCATAGAGAGAAGATGTTCGCCTTTTCCCTTTCTCTCCCTTCTGCTCTATGCTGCTTGCCACAGTTCCAGCTCCTTTTTCCACATGAGGGGGAAGGGAAGGGATATGATGAGCAAGTCATCACTGAATTGCAATCAGACCCACATCCAGCAGCTTCTAGATCTGCTGCACTATTACAGGATTCTGTATGTGTCCACTGAGTGCCTGGGGGTCCTTCTGCATCTGTTGCAGGATGAGCCACGTGGCCAGGTCACTCATCTGCTGCACCTTGGCCATGGCCCATCGCTTCACATCTTCAGGGCTGTCATGTTGGTTGTACAGGACCATCATGTAGCTATGGTAAACATCTGCTACCTCCTTACAATGGAGTCCAGGTCTAGTGCCTTCTGGCAGACATCCATGGCTTTTGTATGGTCCTTCACTGCTTCTTAGGGCAGCTGCTTTCCATGTATAACCCTTGGTGAGGGTCAGTTCTAGCTGGATACATTCCTCACAGTCCTTGAGTGGCAGCTGAAACTCCAGGAGTTTGATGAAGCAGGTAGCTCGATTGCTGTACAATTTGGTATCACTTGGGGTCCTGTTTGATGGCTTCTGTGTAGTGCTTCCTGGCCTGGGGATACTTCCAAAGCCAGGCCAGGGTTTATGTAGTCTAGCCACTCTTGCTCCTTCAGGATTTTCTCTGCCTGTTGGCATTTCTTGAGCACATCTGGGGTTCAGTGCTCTGCCAGAGATTTGTAGAAATGGATGGCATCCTTGTACTTTCCTTCTTTGAAATAGGCTCTGTCAATTTGACATAAGCTTTGGCAATCTGTCGATGATAGTCTTCTTGCTTGTCTAGCCCCTCTTCAGTGGCCTTCTCACAAAGCTCCTGACATTCACTCTAGTCGCCCTTTGTGAAATACATGGCCGCTTGATTGGTCATGTGAGTCATGTTGGTGGGGTCCTGGCCGTTGGTTCTGTCATACTGTTTCAAGGCTGTGTCAAAGTCTTTTTTCTTACAGGCATCCTTCCCCAACTTTTTCTTTCAGTGCCTGCTTATTATTCTCTGGAATGTCTTCTTCCATTGGCTCTGGCTTGGTCTCCTTTTAGGGAGAAGGTGGTGGTGGAGGTGTCTCAACTTCTTCCTCCTCATCCATACTGCCCAGATAGCCTCGAAGGAGACACTGAGGGTAGTCACGATCTGGGGATGTTGCAGTTTTTGCCCAGGTCAGACGGCCTGTTTGACATTGTTCTATCAGTTCCTGGTAGGTAGGATCCATGAGCAGTGTCCTTGACCAGGGATCACTCTCCAACTTCTGGTACAGATCGGGCATGTTGAAAGCATTCTTGAATTTCCTCTCTGCTGACTGAGGCTCCGTATTCTGTAAACCCTCTTTGAGCTGAGGATCGTTTGCTTCATGTTTTAAACCCTTGTCATAGGTTCGAGTGGCGGATTTAAATAAGTTTAAGAACTCAAGAGCTGCTGCTTTTGGGGAATAGCCTTTGCCCCAGTCAGGTTTTAAGTCAATGGTTTTGCAACCATCCTCATAAGCCTTCTGGCGGTCTCTGTTCTTGGTGTAGGATGCTGAGTGATTGCTGGAGAGCACATGGGCCTGGGGATCTGACTTACCGCCTCAGAGCAGCACTGTAATGCACCATCCATCTTGCCAGCACTCAGGGCCTTATTGCCCTTCACTTTAGCTCATTTACCTGCTCCATAGCCTGGCAGCAAACCCCATTCAACAGACTTGATCTGCTCCCTGTTCCCAGCCTAGAAGTTTTTAAAAGATAATTCCTCGCCACTCTTGGAAAACAGTTTGGCAGTTTCTTAAACTAAACATGCAACTACCATAATATCCAGCAGTTGTACTCTTGGGTGTTTATCCCAGAAAAATATAAACTTATCCTCATGTAAAAACTTGTAAACAAATGTCTATAACAGCTTTATTCGGCATAGCCAAAAACTGGAAATAAACATTCTTTAGTGGGTGAATGACTAAAGAAACTGGAATTCATAACCTTGAATACTACTCAGTAATAAAAAGAAATGGATTATTGATACGTGCAACAATTTGAATGAATCTCCAGGGAATTGTGATGAGTGAAAAAAACCCAATCCAAAAAGGTTACATAATATCTGTGTGATTCCATCATACAACAGTCTTGAAATGACAAAATTATACAAATTGAGGAGACATTAGTGGTTGCCAGGGGTCAGGGACAGGGCAAGGAGTAGAGTGGGAGGTACAGTGGGGAAGGGAGTTGAGTGTGATTATGAAAGGGCAACATAGGGATACTTGTCATAATGAAAATATTCCGATTCATTGTTTACCCCTCCACTTGCCAATGGACATTTGGATCTTATGTCTCTTAAAGTAATTATAAGAAAAGAAAAGGAATATTTATACACTTTTTTATAGTTACCCACATATTTACCATTTCTGGTGCTCTTTGTTTCTTCCTGTGGATTCAAGTCACCATCCTGCGTCATTTCTTAGTAGTCTGAAGGACTTTCTTTAGTAAATATTTGTTAGGCAGATCTAAGTTCTCTCAAAGTTTGCCGGGTATAGATTTCTTGGTTGATAGTTTTTTCTTCCAGCATTTTAAATATGCTATTCCTCTGTCCTCTGCACTCCACTGTTAAGGTAATCCTAAGTAAATTTGGCCTCTACCTTCTTTTTGAACTCAAATTCCAGGTCCTTCCTGCCTCATAATCTTGGCCCTTATATTGCCCTTTTTTCTGGACTCCTTGGCCATATGTTTCATTATACAGCAGTCCTGAAAACCCCTGAGCCTTGGTGATTGTACTTTCCTATAATGAATGGACTAATCTGTGGAAGAAAAAGTGAACTTTACTTGTCCATAACAACAATGGTGTTGCTGTGGCTTGTCAGAAAGCTGAAAGTTAAATTTCATGCAAAAAATAATCACTGACTCTTAATATAATCACCTTTCTTTATAGAACTAGCAGTCTTTCTAACAACTTTAAAATTTTTTTGTTTTTAAATATTCTGATAGTGAATTATTAAAGAAACCAGATTTCCAATTGGGTTTAGTTTTTAAGCTTCTAGGACCACAATCCTCATTTTATTTACCAAGCTATCATATAGAAAAATTAGCACTGGGGGGTGATTTGGAGCTTTCCTACCCATGTGTGATTCATGCAATCATGGGTCTGACTAACATAGTCCATTTACACATCCAAAGGAAGCAAATTACAATCTTTACAATAAGTATTTTACCAAAAATTAAAAAGAGAATAAAACAATGCTTTACATGCTTCTTTGTTAAACGAAACATTATATTTAACAAAAATTGGATATTATGGGAAGACCTTTGCCTTAATAGCTCAGGAAGAGTGTGTGACTGTCTTAAGAGGCTTACTGCTTCACGTAAGTAAACATGTTAAGAGACACTGCCTGGTATCCATTAAGATCTAGTCAGGAGACTGCAGTCAGACTAGTCACTTAACAGAGAAAATAGAACATATAAGTAATTATCAATTAGGTATAAAGTTAATTGGGTGACTGAAAAGGCAAAAAAGAGAAAATGAGGAAGCAGCTACCTCCCTTAGAGCTGGAAGAACAAAGGAAAGATCTTGGACGTATTTAAAACTTCTCTCTCTCACACACACACACACACCTACACACACAGAGCACAATTGGCAGAGCTTAATAGGGAGCCAGCTGGCAAAGAGGTTTGCAAAGTCCCCACTCCAGTATCACGTAAAACAGCTGGAAGGAGAGTCAAAATCTTAGTAACTGGCACATTTCTTTAATCCTAAATAAAACCTTTTCCCTACCCATCCAGTTTCCCCTTTGCCTAAGACTACCAGAATGTTCTGATATGAAATAATCAAATGTTATTTTGGCTTATGTTTTCTGACAATTTTAACAAATGTTGATTCAAAGTTGACTTTTGCTTTTTTATTATTAGGAGGGATAAGTATGAAAGAAGGGAAGGATTACTTTTCATTTCCATAATGGACACAGTTTTATTGTTGACTGTCTCAAATATATTGGCGATATGTGGAGTATAATTTGTAAATAAAGAAAATTCAGTTGTCCCAACTAATAAAAGAGATTCTCAACATTTCCCCAATTGTCTAACTTGGGGATGGGGGGTACGATTTTAATAGCAAATATTTCAAGCTAGATAGCAAGACACAATGGAAGAAAGAGGAGATAGTTTGAGCAGACACAGCATTTCTTCAATCTCAACTGCATTTCTTACTCACCTGAGGGCCACCAGTCTAAAGGAATGCCTGCCAACTTCAGGATAGAAAAGCCATTTGGGAGATACAGAAAATGACAAAGTACATACATATTTAAAGTAAGAAAAAAAAGCTAAGATTTCTTTAAATGAAAAGCAAGATGGAAGTAATTTTACTCTGAAAACCTTCAGAGAATTAGGAGGAGTCTTCAGTTTTTTCCCTTTAACTGATATTTTTAAAACTAACAGCTTCTTTGTCAATCTAGATTTGAAAGAATCTTTAAAATTGCTGCAAAAAATATATACTGATACATCTTACATGGTAGTACTTAACATGAAACAGGATGCTTTTACTTACTCTAAGGAAAGCTTGTTACATAAGTGCATTTAAACATAGAACCCTCCTCCCTGACATCAAAAAAAAATATATATATATATAAATTCCTAAGGATCCTGAAACTCTTGAGTTTAAAATTTTGAGGGATTAGGGAAATGTAGGTTATTCTCCACTTTTCCTCCCCAAGAATGGTGGTTTTCAACATAACATAGTCTTGCAGAAGGGAAGGGTAGAAAGGTATGAGTTATACAGAATTTTTCCTTGTCAACTTTGATATTCTCCCCTCTCACACACCAGGTTTAGAACCTGGTGGAAAAAAGCAAACATGGAGGTAGAGAACTGCAATATCTGAAAATATGTTACCCTTTAAAAAAAGATTTTCCATCTTATGATGTTTATGATTATTTTATTGTTTTGCATTATAAGCTATCCTACATAATGATAAGAAGAGCGCTGATAACATCAACCATCACCAAAAAAATAATCCTCATTCATAACTGGGGATTAAAATGGCCCATCAAGGCAGGAAGCTCAGTGTAGCTGGAATCTGACACAAGGAACATAGATCGCACAAAACAGTAGACTAGGAATGAGGACAAAATTTAATTAGGCAAGGACTAGTCTCCGCTGAGACGAAGCTGAATGACATGGAGATCAGAACTTGTGGGGCTGCATTCACAGCAGGCACAGGAGGCAGTGGACCTGCCAGCAGCCAAGAACTGCCCGAGGCTGTGGTGCCTCTCTCCGAGAGAGCCCTGCGAATACGCTCTTGTTGCTCATTTTTCTAAAATACAGCCAAAAAAGGCTCTTGTTGCCAGGTTACCAGCCCAGCAGAGGGCTTTTTCTTTTCCTTTTTCTATTTCTGCAATTTCGAATGCCCTTGACTTGGAAAAACAGTCTATGAACCAACCCGGTTTCCACATTATCTTAACATCGTCACCCCATATATCTCCTGTATTAACTTATCTATGTTAGAAAAACTTTGTTATAATGGATGGACCTGGAGATTATCACAGTAAGGTAAGCCAGACAGAGAAAGACATATTATATATATCACTTATATGTGGAATCTAAAAAAAAGCAATACAAATGAATTTACAAAACAGAAACAGTCTCACAGACATAGAAAAAAAACATACGGTTACCAAAGGGGAAAGGGGTTGGGTTAGGAGTATGGGATTAACAGATACACACCAATATATATATGGTAGATAAACAATAAGGATTTACTGTATAGCACAGGAAACTATATTCAATATCTTGTAATAACTTAGAAAAGAATCTGGGACTTCCCTGGTGGCACAGTGGTTAAGAATCCGTCTGCCAATGCAGGGAACACGGGTTCAACCCCTGGTCTGGGAAGATCCCACATGCTGCGGAGCAACTAAATGCGTGGACCACAACTGCTGAGCCTGTGCTCTAGAGCCCATGCTCCGCAACAAGAGAAGCCACTGCAATGAGAAGCCCGCGTACTGCAACGAAGAGTAGCCCTCACTGGCCGCAACTAGAGAAAGCCCGTGAGCAGCAATGAAGACCCAACACAGGCAAAAAAAAATTAAATAATTTTAAAAAAAGAAAAGAATCTAAGTATATATATATATATACACACAACTGATTCACTTTGCTGTACATCTGAAACTAACAATATTGTAAATCAACTATGCTTCAGTTAAAAATAAAAGAAAAAGAAAAAGAAAAGTTTGTTATAGAACAGACTATCAGAATATCTGTTGATATTTGAGGTCTCAAATTTTTAAGGCAAAACTTTTCACAAATATATAAAAGGGATGTAGAACTATATTGAACCCTTGGCATTTTCAGAATATTTGTAGTGTCCTCTGCCCTCATTTTCACAGAAGTCCACATCATGTGTTGATTTAAATGAAGATAATAATTCCATTGTATTCTGTAAAGTTGTTGTGAGGATTAAATGATATAAAGTAGAGCACTGAGCAAGACTTTAAGTGTCAGAGTGAAGGTCTGCAGGTCAGTCTTCTGTTAGAGAGGGAAGAACCCACTGATGGTTCACTAATCCAATTAATGAGTGGCTCTATTTTAAAGATTCTTTGAGGCTTCCTGCAATATACTAGAATTCCTCCAACTATTCTTCTATGCCTTTGATGAAAGAAAACACTTTACACTCAATTTGAACACTTCAATTGAAGAGAGACAGCACTTTGGTTAGAATTAGGCTTCTGAGCCAGACCACCTAGATGGGATCCTTCCCTTTCTTACTGAAGGCTCCAGGTGATTTATTTTTCCCTTCTGCCTCATTTTCTCATTCCTGAAATATTGATAATAATAGTACCTCCTTCACAGGATTGTTGAAAGGATTAAATGAGTTAACATATATCGAGGCTTACAACAGAGGTTGGCTATGTTAGCCAATGTTAGCTATCCTCTAGGGGTAAAGTAAAAAATATCTCCCATATCAACCTGGCTTCTGGAAATTTATTTTTAACTTAGTTCCAGTAACAGTAAAGCTAGCCTTAACAGTTTTATTCACCGCCAACTATAAGTAAACTAACAAAATCATGTTTAAAACCTAGTTTTCTACTTACTTTTTAAAAATATGGCTCTCGGGCTTCCCTGGTGGCGCAGTGGTTGAGAGTCTGCCTGCCAATGCAGGGAACACGGGTTCGAGCCCTGGTCTGGGAGGATCCCACATGTCGCGGAGCAACTAGGCCCGTGAGCCACAATTACTGAGCCTGTGCGCCTGGAGCCTGTGCTCCGCAATAAGAGAGACCGCGATAGTGAGAGGCCCGCGCACCGCGATGAAGAGTGGCCCCCGCACGCCGCAACTGGAGAAAGCCCTCGCACGGAAACGAAGACCCAACACAGCCATAAATAAATAAATAAATTTAATGAAAAAAAAATAAAAAATAAAAAAAATAAAAATATGGCTCTCTATTAAGAGAAAAAAAAACTATTCCAAGCAACTCTACAAAGCTCAATGGGTTATTTACTGAGTCTATAGAATTGGCATTTTAGAACCCACTTTGAAGACTGATGTCTTTGGCTCACTTTAATCTGCTTTGTTTTGATGTGCAACAATTTCCAAATCTGTTGTCTCTCTGTCAATGACAAATATGTTGGTGATGCAGATGGCCTCACTGTAGTATTGTCAGAAACCCTGGCTGAAAGATGCTGTGGAAATACAAAAAAGAAAACAATATTACCCCATTTTTCCAAAAGTATCTTCATGATATGTTGGCGATTATTAAGGTTATTGCAAATAGAGTGGCAATTATAGCTGCCACATTTGACTTTGATAATCAGTAATTTGTATCACAAAACAATACTGGCTCATCAGCTTTATGTTTCTTCTCTGTGAATTATTCTTTAAAGTGCTTTATATAGATGATGCGGTGAGCATCACCATGGAACTAGTTCATCTTATAAAGCTTAATTTTAAGTGTATATAAAGAATGGGAAGAGCTCATAAATGATGAACATAGGCATTAAAAATCAATTGCTGATAGAACTTGGGCATAAAGTTAATGAGGCAGTTCATGTTTTCTGGTAACTTTTCATCTACTGCGTGGGAATTTCCATTAGAAACAGAGTTTAAGGTCCAGTGTGTCACCCATTTATCTTTTCTAGTGACGATTTTTCTTTCTCCAACTTGTTCTCTTGTAATGGTCTTGGGACAAGCTACAGTCACTTCAGCATTATGTTGAATAATATTAAAATACAGTTAACAGATCAGTATAGAAGGCATTAGGAATCAAGCAGTAAAGAAGTGATGGAAATAAAAGTGAACATACCTGTAAATAAATGA
Organism: Balaenoptera acutorostrata; assembly: GCF_949987535.1. NCBI lineage: Eukaryota > Metazoa > Chordata > Mammalia > Artiodactyla > Balaenopteridae > Balaenoptera > Balaenoptera acutorostrata. The sequence continues at coordinate 37,847,893 of NC_080070.1, read as the reverse complement.
CTTGAAGGAAAACAATCAAAGTCTTCCTTTTTTTATCATTTGAGCAACGAAGTTCTCATTTTGTGGTAAATAGATAATGCAACCCTCATTTCTGAAAGAGCATAAAAATAGATTGAATACTTGTAAAAAGCAATATGGTTGGAAGATACCAGTGCTGTGTAAAGAATCATAGCCAACACGAGTTTCTTCCTGGGAAGTCACTAAAAAAGAATTGATTAGCAAGTTTGATATCCTTTGGCATAAATTAGATTTTATTTTGCACAAATCTTGGCTGGAAATGAATTTGCAAATTAAAATGTCTTCTAATGTAATTATATTGTCCTCCAGTATAAATCATTTCAGAAATGAAAACTACTTTTAACAAGAAATGAATGCATATTCTTGGCAGAATTACATGAAGATCTAAGTAGAAATTGAAATGCATATGCCCCATGGGCCACAAAATGGAAAAATATAGGATGCATAGCATCTCCATAAATGTTTGCTTTGAATATGAGTATCTTTGCACAGGACTGGAGGCTAAGTTTGGTACATTTGTTTTAAAGATCTATTTATTTAACTTGAGGAATCTCAGGAATTTTACTTTTTAAAAGTTGGGTTTGTTGCAAAACGTTTGTCCCTCTGTTTCTTCTGGCAGTTAAGAACTTAAGATATATTTAAATAACATGACCAAACCTTGTTTATTAAATGGTAAGAATTGCGTCATGGTTGGATGCATATTATGGTTGGGGTGAGTTTGAACTGTTTTGAATCCTGTTTGGTCACTTACTGCCTGAGCAACCTCAGGCAATCCTCACCTCCAATTGGGTATACAAAACACACCTTGCAGGTTCATTGTGAGGATAAAAAGACAGGATGCATGCAGAGTGCCTTGCTGGTGCTGAGGGTATCTAAAGTATTCAAGAAGTAGCATTTTTAAACTTCCATTTATGGGAACTTATTAAGGAGAACTTCTTAGGACAAAGTAAAGTGATTAAATCAGTTATTCTTCTCTATCATACACCCATGTACTGTCCTCAAGAGTCTTAAAACAGTAAATGTGGGTTTAAATTTACCATTATACTGTTTTCTGTTTATTCTGCTCATGCTATGTTCTGTTTTTTCCCCTTTCTTGCTTTTTTATGAAGTCATTAATTTTTATAATTCCACTTTTTTCTCTGTTAGTCTGAAAGTTAGGCAATTTTTGTTTACCCTAGATAGAAATGGTAAGTTAATTAGTACTTTAACCCTCCACAGGAAAATACAACCAATATGCTATTATTTACATATGCTTTCTATTTTAATACTCTCTATAATTTAAACATCAGGTTATTATTATTACTTTACATAGTCAATGTTCGTTTAGATTTACCATGTATTCATGGCTTTCTTTGGAATTCTTTCCTTCCTACGTAGCTAACCTTCTAACCATTAACATTTCCTTCTGCCCAAAGAATATACTTAATTCCTTCCTGAAGGTCTGCTGGTAGTAAATTCTCTAAATTTTTGCCCAACAATGTCTTTATTTCATCTTCATGCCTGAAGAATATTTGTGCTGGGTGTAGACTTCTATGTTGGTCATTATTTTCTTTCAACACATTGATTGCATAATTCTATTCTGCTTTGATTTTTCTTGCTGCCCTTGCTTAAGTAGAGTTGTCAGTATACATTTTGCCTCTTTGAAGATAATCTATCGTTTAAAAAAAAAACTAGTTGCTTTAGATTTTTCTTTGTTTTTTCTGCAATTTCACTGATAATGTCTACATGTAGATTTTTAAAAATTTTATCTTGATCAAAATCCATCACTAAAATAATTCCTTTTCACATCACAGTTAACATTATAAGATCATTCCTACTTGCAAATACCTTACTTGCAAAAAGCTAGTTACAACCATAATTTTCTACAATCCTAATACCCACTACACTCAAAGAAAACAATAATTTCTGGACTTATAAAATAAGGGAAGCTGGAAATCTTTTTATTTATTTTCCACCTTTCCCTGAATAACAACCTGAATATAACAGCGCTTTTTTTAGCTTTCCATTCCTATAGGTGTGAGGTTAAAAACGAAGGGTAACTGACTGCCCAAGGATTCAAGGAAAGCAATTGAATGGTTTTAATGAAGCTTTTTTTTTTTTGACCATCCAAAGCCAATTGGTCCTGAGAAAGGGTGTATGAAAACACATTATTTTGAAGAACTTTGACGTTGAATTTAAAATATTTTAAAATTACCCTGTGACTTTGTCCTTGACCCAGCAGTTATCTAGAAGTATGTTACTTTAAAATATTTGAGGATTTTTGTAGATACCTTTTCATTTTTGATTTTTAATTTATTCCTGTTTTCATAGAAAATGTTTTGTTTGATTGCAGTCATTTGTAATTTAATGAGACTCGAATTTTGGCCCAGCATATGGTCTATTTTGGTGAACATTCCAGGTGCACTTGAAAAGACTACATACTCTGTGGTTGTTGACTGTAATATTCTAGAAGTATCATTTAGGTCAAGTTGGTTAAAAGCGTCAAATCTTGTATAACCTTACTGATTTTCATCTAGTTATTCTAGCAGTTAATGAAAGAGCAGTGTTTCAGTCTCCAAATATGGTTATAGATTTTGTCTTTTTCCTTTGTTTCTGTCAATCTATGGTTCATGTATTTTGAAGCTCTGTTACTAGGTGCATGCACATTTAAGTCCTTTTGATAGGTAGATTCTTTTTATCATTATGAAATATCTCTTTTTCTGGAAATGCCCTTTGTCTTCAAATCTGCATTGTCTGATATTAATATAGTCATACCAGCTTTCTTATAATTAATATTTGCATCTTTTCCCCATCTGTTTCCTTTAAAACTATCTGTGTCTTTATAATTAACATGTGGTTTTTTTGTAAACAGCATATTGTTGGATCTTGGTTTTCATCTAGCCAAGTGGTTCTCAATCAGGGGTGATTTTGTCCCTCAGGGCGCATTTGGAAATACCTGGAGACAATTTTGGTTGTCATAACTGAAGGGAAAGGGATGGTGCTACTGGTATCTAGTGGGTAGAGCCCACAGATGCTGTTAAATAGCCTGCAGTGCATGTCCTACAACAATTATGTGGCCTAAAATGTCCGTAGTGCTGAGGCTGAGAAACTCTGATCTAGTTTGAAAATCTCTGACTTTTAATTGAAGCCATTAGTTCATTTATATTCAGTATAATTATCAATAAGATTAATTTTAAATCTGGCATCTCGCTATTTGTTTTCTATTTTTCTTAATGGTTCTCTGTTCTTCCTTTCCTACTTTCTTTGGAATTAATCAAATATATACATATACACACATATATATACATATATATGTATATATATATTTAGTATTCTATTTTATCTCCTCTATTGATATTTTAAAATATGCCTCTCTGTTGTCGTTGCTTTTTTTTTTTAAGAAGTGAAGCAGTCCTTTTATTCTTTAAAAAGTCTTCTCCTTGGTATGTGTGTGTGTGTGTGTGTGTGTGTGTGTAGTCTTTTATATATATAGTCTAGTCCATTTGGAAAATAATGTTCTAATTTATGCATATATAATATATATGCTATAAATGTGTTATATAATATGTATTGTAAATTAGATATTAAGTATGTAAAATAGAGCATTATTTTTCTTTTTGTTTTTGTTTTGTTTTGTTTTCACTCACACACACTGTATTTTATTTTTACAAGAGATAAATAGACTGACACCAAGCGTTGTAAATGGATGACCACAACAAAGGCAACAATAATTGCAATTACCAAACACGAAACACACTCATACTATGTCATAATATTGACATTCAGTCCAGTAATCCTCCATGTAACAGCTCCTTTACTTTGCAGTGAAAATTGATTTGTGTATTTTTTGCCTCTGAGTCCTTGTGGGATTTTTTTTTTTATTCAAACAGAAAGTCACAAAAATTATAATCATCCTCATCAGTTCACTCAGTCCCGTGTAATTAATTTTTTTTTCATCTTGATCATTTGTTAGCACTTTTATGAGTTCGTCAGTTTTCCATTAGAGTTCTGAAAATGCTTATTCATTCAGTTCAACAGTATAGTCAGTTACCAGAAACCTGTACTTGCAGAGTCTTTTCCATGAATTCCTTGAAGATGAAACCCTTTTATAGGAACATATTTGCAAAAGCATCAGAGTACACCCAGAATTGTCTGTAAATGACAAAAGACTTAAAAATGACCACGGTTAAAGATTTGATGAAAGTTCATAATAATGCAATTGACAAGGAAATGTAGTTATTTCTAGTATTAGTTGTTTGTTTTTGTTTTTTTATACTGCAGATTCTTATTAGTCATCAATTTTATACACATCAGTGTATACATGTCAATCTCAATCGCCCAATTCAGCAAACCACCATCCACACCCCACCGCGGTTTTCTCCCCTTGGTGTCCACATGTCTGTTCTCTACATCTGTGTCTCAACTTCTGCCCTGCAAACCAGCTCATCCGTACCACTTTTCTAGGTTCCACACACATGCGTTAATATATGATATTTGTTTTTCTCTTTCTGACTTACTTCACTCTGTATGACAGTCTCTAGATCCGTCCACGTCTCAACAAATGACTCAATTTCGTTCCTTTTTATGGCTGAGTAATATTCCATTATATATATATGTACCACAACTTCTTTATCTATTCGTCTGTTGATGGGCATTTAGGCTACTGTAAATAGTGCTGCAATGAACATTGCGGTGCATGTGTCTTTTTGGATTATGGTTTTCTCTGGGTATATGCCCAGTAGTGGGATTGCTGGATCATATGGTAATTCAATTTTTAGTTTTTTAAGGAACCTCCATACTGTTCTCCAAAGTGGCTGTATCAAATTACATTCCCACCAACAGTGCAAGAGGGTTCCCTTTTCTCCGCACCCTCTCCAGCATTTGTTGTTTGTAGATTTTCTGATGATGCCCATTCTAACTGGTGTGAGGTGATACCTCATTGTGGTTTTGTTTGTTTGTTTTTTAATTTAATTAAATTAATTTATTTATTATTTTTGGCTGTGTTGGATCTTCGTTTCTGTGCGAGGGCTTTCTCTAGTTGCGGCGAGTGGGGCCACTCTTCATCGTGGTGCATGGGCCTCTCACTATCGCGGCCTCTCTCGTTGTGGAGCACAGGCTCCAGACGTGCAGGCTCAGTAGTTGTGGCTCACAGGCCCAGTTGCTCCGTGGCATGTGGGATCCCCCCAGACCAGGGCTCGAACCTGTGTCCCCTGCATTGGCAGGCAGATTCTCAACCACTGCGCCACCAGGGAAGCCCCTCATTGTGGTTTTGATTTGCATTTCTCTAATAATTAGTGATGTTGAGCAGCTTTTCATGTGCTTCTTGGCCATCTGTATGTCTTCTTTGGAGAAATGTCTATTTAGGTCTTCTGTCCGTTTTTGGATTGGGTTGTTTGTTTATTTAATATTGAGCTGCATGAGCTGTTTATATATTTTGGAGATTAATTCCTTTGTCTGATGATTCATTTGCAAATATTTTCTCCCATTCTGAGGGTTGTCTTTTCGTCTTGTTTATGGTTTCCTTTGCTGTGCAAAAGCTTTGAAGTTTCATTAGGTCCCATTTGTTTATTTTTGTTTTTATTTCCATTACTCTAAGAGGTGGATCAAAAACGATCTTGCCGTGATTTATGTCAGAGTGTTCTTCCTATGTTTTCCTCTAAGAGTTTTATAGTGTCTGGTCTTACATTTAGGTCTCGAATCCATTTTGAGTTTATTTTTGTGTATGGTGTTAGGGAGTGTTCTAATTTCATTCTTTTATATATAGCTGTCCAGTTTTCCCAGCACAACTTATGGAAGAGACTGTCTTTTCTCCATTGTATATCTTTGCCTCCTTTGTCATAGATTAGTTGACCATAGGTGAGTGGGTTTATCTCTGGGCTTTCTATCTTGTTCCATTGATCTATGTTTCTGTTTTTGTGCCAGCACCATATTGTCTTGATTACTGTAGCTTTGTAGTATAGTCTGAGGTCAGGGAATCTGATTCCTCCAGCTCCTTTTTTTACCCTCAAGACTGCTTTGCCTATTCGGGGTCTTTTGTGTCTGCATATAAATTTTAGAGATGATTTGTTCTAGTTCTGTAAAAAAATGCCATTGGTGCCAGTACCATATTGTCTTGATTACTGTAGCTTTGTAGTATAGTCTGAAGACAGGGAGTCTGATTCCTCCAGCTCCGTTTTTTTCCTTCAAGACTGCTTTGGCTATTTGGGGTCTTTTGTGTCTCTACACAAATTTTAAGATGATTTGTTCTAGTTCCGTAAAAATTGCCGTTGGTAATTTGATAGGGATTGCATTGAATATGTAGATTGCTTTGGGTAGTATAGTCATTTTCACAATATTGATTCTTCCAATCCAAGAACATGGTATATCTCTCCATCTGTTGGTATCATCTTTAATTCTCTCATCAGTGTCTTATAGTTTTCTGCATACAGGTCTTTTGTCTCCCTAGGTAAGTTTATTCCCAGGTATTTTATTCTTTTTGTTGCAATGGTAAATGGGAGCGTTTCCATAATTTCTCTTTCAGATTTTTCATCATTAGTGTATAGGAATGAAAGAGATTTCTGTGCATTAATTTTGTATCCTGCTACTTTACCAAATTCATTGATTAGCTCTAGTAGTTTTCTGGTGGCATCTTTAGGATTCTCCATGTATAGTATCATGTCATCTGCAAACAGTGACAGTTTTACTTCTTGTTTTCCAATTTGTATTCCTTTTATTTCTTTTTCTTCTCTGATTGCCGTGGCTAGAACTTCCAAAACTATGTTGAATAATAGTGGTGAGAGTGGACATCCTTGTCTCATTCCTGATCTTAGAGGAAATGCTTTCAGTTTTTCACCATTGAGAATGATGTTTGCTGTGGGTTTGTCATATATGGCCTTTATTACATTGAGGTAGGTTCCCTCTATGCCCACTCTCTGGGGAGTTTTTATCATAAATGGGTGTTGAATTTTCAAAAGCTTTTTCTGCATCTATTGAGATGATCATATGATTTTTATTCTTCAATTTGTTAATATGGTGTATCACATTGATTGATTTGCATATATTGAAGAATCCTTGCATCCCTGGGATAAATCCCACTTGATCGTGGTGTATGATCCTTTTAATGTGTTGTTGGATTCTGTTTGCTAGTATTTTGTTGAGGATTTTTGCATCTATATTCATCAGTGATATTGGTCTGTAATTTTCTTTTTTTGTAGTATCTTTGTCTGGTTTTGGTATCAGGGTGATGGTGGCCTCATAGAATGAGTTTGGGAGTGTTCCTTCCTCTGCAATTTTTTGGAAGAGTTTGAGAAGGGTAGGTGTTAGCTCTTCTCTAAATGTTTGATAGAATTCACCTGTGAAGCCATCTTGTCCTGGACTTTTGTTTGTTGGAAGATTTTTAATCACTGTTTCAATTTCATTACTTGTGATTGGTCTGTTCATATTTTCTGTTTCTTCCTGGTTCAGTCTTGGAAGGTTATCCCTTTCTAAGAATTTGTCCATTTCTTCCAGGTTGTCCATTTTATTGGCATAGAGTTGCTTGCAGTAGTCTCTTAGGATGCATTGTATTTCTGTGGTGTCTGTTGTAACTTCTTCTTTTTCATTTCTCATTTTATTTTTATTTTTTAAAAACATCTTTACTGGAGTATAATTGCTCTAAAATGGTGTGTTAGTTTCTGCTTTATAACAAAGTGAATCAGATATACGTATACATATGTTCCCATATCTCTTCCCTCTTGCATCTCTCTCCCTCCCACCCTCCCTATCCCACCCCTCTAGGTGGTCACAAATTTCCGAGCTGATCTCCCTGTGCTATGTGGTTGCTTCCCACTAGCTATCTATTTTACGTTTGGTAGTGTATATATGTCCATGCCACTCTCTCACTTTGTCACAGCTTACCCTTCCCCCTCCCCATATCATCAAGTCCATTCTCTAGTAGGTCTGTGTCTTTATTACTGTCTTGCCACTAGGTTCTTCATGACCTTTTTTTTTTTCCTTAGATTCCATATATATATATGTTAGCATACTGTATTTGTTTTTCTCTTTCTGACTTACTTCACTCTGTATGACAGACTCTAACTGATTTTATTGATTTGAGTCCTCTCCCTCTTTTTCTTGATGAGTCTGGCTAATGGTTTATCAATTTTGTTTACCTTCTCAAAGAACCAGCTTTTAGTTTTATTGATCTTTGCTACTGTTTTCTTTGCTTCTATTTCATTTGTTTCTCCTCTGATCTTTATGATTTCTTTCCTTCTGCTTACTTTGGGTTTTGTTTGTCCTTCTTTCTCTAGTTCCTTTACGTGTAAGGTTAGATTGTTTACTTGAGATTTTCTTGTTTCTTGAGGTAGGCTTGTATAGCTATAAACTTCCCTCTTAGAACTGCTTTTGCTGCATCCCATAGGTTTTGGATTGTCGTGTTGTCATTGTCATTTGTCTCTAGGTATTTTTTGATTTCCTCTTTGATTTCTTCAGTGATCTCTTGGTTATTTAGTAACATATTGTTTAGCCTCCATGTGTTTGTGTTTTTTACGTTTTTTTCCCTGTAATTCATTTTTAATCTCATAGAGTTGTGGTCAGAAAGGATGCTTGATATGATTTCAATTTTCTTAACTTTACTGAGGCTTGATTTGTGACCCAAGATGTGATCTATCCTGGAGAATGTTCTGTGTGCACTTGAGAAGTGTAATCTGCTGTTTTTGGATGGACTGTCCTATAAATATCAATTAAATCTATCTGGTCTATTGTGTCATTTAAAGCTTCTGTTTCCTTATTTATTTTCATTTTGGATGATCTGTCCATTGGTGTAATTGAGGTGTTAAAGTCCCCCACTATGATTGTGTTACTGTCAATTTCCTCTTTTATAGCTGTTAGCAGTTGCCTTATGTATTGAGGTGCTCCTATGTTGGGTGCATATATATTTATAATTGTTATATCTTCTCCTTGGATTGATCCCTTGATCATTATTTAGTTTCCTTCCTGTCTCTTGTAACATTCTTTATTTTAAAGTCTATTTTATCTGATATGAGTATTGCTACTCCAGCTTTCTTTTGATTTCCATTTCCATGGAATATCTTTTTCCATCCCCTCACTTTCAGTCTGTATGTGTCCCTAGGCCTGAAGTGGGTCTCTTGTAGTCAGCATATATATGGGTCTTGTTGTATCCATTCAGCAAGCCTCTGTCGTTTGGTTGGAGCATTTATTCCATTCACGTTTAAGGTAATTATCGATGTGTATGTTCCTATGACCATTTTCTTAATTGTTTTGGGTTTGTTTTTGTAGGTCCTTTTCTTCTCTTGTGTTTCCCACTTAGAGAAGTTCCTTTAGCCTTTGTTGTAGAGCTGGTGTGGTGGTGCTGAATTCTCTTAGCTTTTGCTTGTCTGTAAAGTTTTTGATTTCTCCATCGAATCTGAATGAGATCCTTGCTGGGTAGAGTAATCTTGGTTTTAGGTTCTTCCCTTTCATCACTTTAAGTATATCATGCCACTCCCTTCAGGCTTGTCGAGTTTCTGCTGAGAAATCAGCTGTTAACCTTATGGGAGTTCCCTTGTATGTTATTTGTCGTTTTTCCCTTGCTGCTTTCAATAATTTTTCTTTGTCTTTAATTTTTGCCAATTTGATGGGTGGGGCTAGGTTCCCTCCCTGTTGGTTGTTTGGCCTGAGGCAACCCAACACTGGAGCCTCCCTGGGCTCTTTGGTGGGGCTAATAATGACAGACTCTGGGAGGGCTCACACCAAGGAGTACTTCCCAGAACTTCTGCTGCCAGTGTCCTTGTCCCCACGGTGAGCCACAGCCACCCCCCATCTCTGCAGGAGACCCTCCAACACTAGCAGGTAGGTCTGGTTCAGTCTCCCCTGGGGTCACTGCTCCTTCCCCTGGGTCCCGATGCGCACACTACTTTGTGTGTGCCCTCCAAGAGTGGGGTCTCTGTTTCCCCCAGTCCTGTCGAAGTCCTGCAATCAATTCCCAGTAGGCTTCAAAGTCTGATTCTCTAGGAATTCCTCCTCCCGTTGCCGGACCCCCAGGTTGGGAAGCCCGACATGGGGCTCAGAACCTTCACTCCAGTGGGTGGACTTCTGTGGTATAAGTGTTCGCCAGTCCGTGAGTCACCCACCCACCCACCAGTTATGGGATTTGATTTTACTGTGATTGCGCCCCTCCTACCGTCTCATTGTGGCTTCTCCTTTGTCTTTGGATGTGGGGTATCTTTTTTGGTGAGTTCCAGTGTCTTCCTGTCAATGATTGTCCAACAGCTAGTTGTGATTCTGGTGTTCTCGCAAGAGGGAGTGAGAGCACATCTTTCTACTCTGCCATCTTGGTTCCTCCTCTGCCTCTTTGTTTTAACATTATTGTCCTGTTCATCAAAGTCATGAAGTATGTATGCATATGTATATATATATACATATATACATATAGATATACATATATGTGTGTATGGGCACTTAGTAAGGGCACTTAGTTTCCTAACGCTCAAATTGTCCCAGCTCTCTGGAACTAACATATTCCAGGCTCATCAGAAGTAATCAGTTATTTCTCCAAAGAGCCCTGGATCCTTTCAGTGGAGAATAATATTCAGAAGCCATGATCTGGGATCTAGGTGTGTTCATTGCTACAGGGGCACTGGTAATCTCAGACCTTCTTAGTAAACAAAGCTAGGGATTACATGTATAAAAACATAAACACATATCCTTACACATATTTACATCTTATTAATTTCTATATCTAATACTGCCTCTTCAAATCCAACACCTTAGTGACTATTCTAGCTCTATTTCCATGTTTGCAATTCCCTTCAACAGAAGAATCTGTTCCCATCATCTTAAATATATTTTCATGTTTGATAAATCCGTGCTTATGTAACCAATCTCCAATTATCATCTTTCCCCTGTCCCTGGTGTGGATGCCCTCCTTAGTCCATGCCAGATAGCTCCACTTTGTGGTTCCTGCCATACACTCTGACACCCTATGCTAGGGACTGACCCTCACCCCCAAGTACCATCCAGTGATTTAAAAGTTTTCTGACATATTTATTAATCCTAGAATATGCATTTGGTTTCAAAATTCTTGTGTGCTAGTAATCTACAAGTCTATCTTTTGACTGCTTACTCTTGATAATGGGTCCAATTCCTCCCCCTTCGTGTCTTATAATTTTAAAAAAAGTATTCTGTATTATGCATATAAGAACAGTGAAAAGTGTAATTTGTGTCTGTTCAGAGATGGCCTGCCTTTCATTCTAGGTGGTTTAGGTGAGGGACTTACCCTTCTGAATCTCCCACAGGTTTAATTGAGCCAGAGCTGGGCAGAAGCTTTAATCAGATTGAGTTCACCTTCAGTTAGCCCAGTCCCTAACTTCCCATGCCTCATCTGCCAAGATACTGATTTGATCTTTTTAGTGTTTGAACTGGAATAAATCTGTTTTACATAGTTCAGATTCATATTTGATTCCAACCCTGGCAATTAAGTGTGATGTGCAAAGCTGCATGAATTCTCTTTGCTTATGAGGCCCTCCTCCACTGCCACTTTCTTGGCAAAATTCCAGGGAAAGTGGGCAGAATTGTTGGGTCAAGCGCTTACTGCCCTTGCAGACCCATCTCACCAGCCCATAATGCTGTCACAAGTTTGCCTGGTTTCCTCTTTCCTGCAAAATCTCCCAGTCCATGGCAGCTCCGATTCTAACACACTAGCACTCAAGACAGGGATTTGCCCCAGGTATAGAAGCTGCTGCAGTCTCTGCTTATTTATGAAGAATTTATTGCTCTCTGGGATTTATTTCACCTAGATTTGCTTGTATGTACTATTCTGCAGCAGCTCCAATAATCAGTAAGTTTATTTTAACCTGGAATTTTTCTAATGTTTCCACTGGATCAAAGTTCTTTTGTATTTTATATCCTAACCAGAAGTAAAAGTCAATTTCACCATTTTTTTTTAAATGAAATTTACTTTGGCTTTGAGTTCAAGATAGTGAACACGTCTCCATATATTCTCCTCCAGTTCCCATTATATTAATAGTAAAGGAATAAACAGGTGACTATACCATCAAGACGTAGGGAATGGGGGGGATCTGTTATCAGACCAGAGATTTCAGCACACATCCAAAGACAGAAAGGATAAAAGAGTATGAACTGGGTGGCAGAGAAAAGCAAGCAGTAGCCTAGCAGCCTCCCAGAATATGCTTCTGGGGAGGTGTGTCTGAGCAGTCCAGTACAACCCCAGAACGGCTCTAGCATCAGAGACTGCTAGAATATTAAGGAAGTAGCTGAGAAGTGGGGCTGATATTAGTACAATTAATAATTGAAGGTCTTTATATTGACCAATTGCCCCTCTTCCCTATGCTTACGTGCTTATAGCCAGGTGTCTACCCCCTTGACAAAATACACAAACAGTTCTTTAAAGGGCATGTAGGTATATATACCCGAGTAAAACCTTCCTTTTCTTGGTATGTGGGAGTCCCCACAACATAAAATCTGGCTTAGAGCTGAGTTTGAGACCCAACTTCTTAGCCACAGATGTGTCATGTGGGGAAAGTTACTTAAGTTCATTGCCTCAGTTTCTTCATTCATAAAATAAAAGTACATCCATCACAAAAGGTGGTTGTGAGGGTTTAATGAAATCATGTATAGAGAAGTGGTTAGCACAGTGCCTAGAACATAATAAACATTCAGCAGATGATAGCCATTGTCGTTTTTATTGTTATTGATGGATTCGTTTTATGTAGAAAGGAGGAAAGGAATCCAAAGGTTAGGTTTTGGAAAGAGTAGTATCTCTTCTAATTAGGTAGCAGAGAAATAGGTGAAAATGGGTATGAATGCACGGGGATGTAGATTACAAATCAAAATCCTCACCCCACTTTCCTTACCAATACCTAGTTGTGTAGAACAAGAAATCAATATGTATAAGGACTCCAAAGAACCTAGAAATATCTATTATAAAAGTGCATTAAAACAGTACCCACCTGAAATTCCATCTATATTCAAACAAAATTATTTTTTTAGCTAAAATTCATCACGCTATTCATGTTTCCAAGACATAAGACAAAGGATTTTTTTTTCTTTTTAATATAGCGTATCATTAACGTCCAAAATTGTGTCCAAAGAATCTTCAGTGTTCTGCGGTAAGGAGAACAAAGGACCTAGTGCAATATTAAAATTGCTTTGAAGTCGTGTGATTTACACTAAAAATTAATGCAAATATTGCTCAGTTCATTAGTATGTTTTAATATAAAAATATTTTTACTTCACATGGAGTAAATATTGCTGGTCTAGGGAGATATGCCATGTTCCTCACTGACCCTGCCACACTGATTTAAGACAGATCGAGATTTTTAGGTCCAGACCAAACAGTAACAACAGAAGTTTACTAAACTTGTCTACTTACTCTTATTTTAAGTTCATACTTAAAAAAAAAATACTGTGAGGTCATCACACAAGATGATTGGCCAATTTGATTTTTAAATCAATCAAAAGGGTTTTTACATATTAATATTAAAGAAAGCTTAGTGATTAGCCTACAGATTTCAATTTTGAATCATCTTTGGTCTAAGTAATATTTCCTAAAAAACATAAATGTAAATTACTTTATCAACAAAATAGTTGCTCAGAACAATTGTTGCTTAAATTTCATTGTATCATACTGTACACCTATGTGTTGCAACTAGTGAGGATACTCCAAAGCTGAAATAATTTTAGTTTCCCTAACTTGTCCTGAACCTGCTTATGTTCGCAGGCCCATTTTTTCCTGATTTTACAGTCTAGTTGTCAGTGACAGGCACAGCCAAATTCTTTCTTTGTTCATCTGTCAGACTTACTTTCTTTCAATAATTTCCATTTGTGATAAATCTCCAACCTGTCTATATGTTTCTAAAGGGAAATCAATGAAAGATTCAACCTTAATCATATTGGAGACATGATGAAAAGGGACTCAACCCACAAAAAGCCACTTTTTGGTGATTGATAGCAGCTATGTTTTCATTCAAACTTATCTTAACGTTTTTCCTTCCCTAATCTTGATCCTATGGCTCTTTAACTACAAATGTGATATTAGTTTTCATTTCATTGATTCTGTAACTGTCTTTGGTAATTATTAATTTAATGAGGATCTTGAAATAATATCCACTTAAGGTAAAACTGTCAAGAAAATGTAATAATTTACAATCAAGTTATTCCAATTTCTCATTAGGAGTCTAAATTCATTCACTCAGTCAAAAATATTTTTTAAATAATAGGAATTATAGGCAAGGCACTCTTCTGGGTAATTGTGTACCCGAAATACCAAGATGTGCAAGCCTCTGCCTGAAAAGAGATGACAGTCTAGTAACTTCCCAACAGAGGAGATGTTCAAAAGTACTGACAGATCTAACTCCTTTGAGCACTTACTATCAAATATACTTAATCACATGCTTAAAATTAAGCCATTTTCTTCTGGCATACATAATATTAACTATCACATCACCTGTGGAAAGGTAATGTAGAACATTATTTTGAAAGACTATGCTCTAAATGTGAAAGAATACCTATAAAAAATGCAGTACCCAAAACAGCAAATATATTCAAGCCAAAATTTACAAACAAAACGTACAGTTACAAATAGACTTTAGTGAAGATTTTACTCCAAAAAAATTCTACCCACTAATGCATTAAATATAAATGCATTTGAATTAGCAATGTAACTTTTAAAAAGTATGTAACTTATGAAAACACTGTTCATAAAAATGGTTTTCTGAAAAAGGTCTTGTCTATAGAATTTCATATTTATTAAGAAGAGCGAGATAGAAAGCTATGCAAAGATAAATCCAAATATCCCAGAAGAGTTTAGTCAGAGCAAATTAAAATTTTGAATGAAATAATAGCATAACTGAAAAATTATGAGAAAAGAACTTGACTCCTTAATTTATCACATAACAGTATACACTTTTAAAAAAGATGTTTTTAGAGGGGAGTCTTTTATGGTTTTAGCAAGGTATCATATAAGGAAACAAATTAAGTCAACATTATGTTGAAAAACATCTCCATGTTATCTATTTTTTTTTTTAGTGGAATGGTAAAATTTTGCCCTAACATAAATTCTACCACTTCAAGTAACTCCTTCCTAAACATATGATACATAAAATGGAAGCCATAAGAAAATTAGTCTCATTGTCAGGTCTGTTTTTTAATCTTTAGGTAAAAATAACCAATCAATTTACCCTTCCTGTAATATTCCTTCTCCATACTATCATTTAACATAGTTGAATGTTTTTAAATAGGCATCTTTAATTTAGGATGCCATCTCCTAAGAGTCATTTATAGTGTCTTATTTGTTTGGGTAGGAGAATTCATCAAACTTAATAAATAGGCTCAAGTCACATTTTTAGCCCAGACCTTTTTCAGTTGTACTTTATAGAAAATATTTATCAAAATATTAGCTTTGTGGCTGTAAAAATGTCTGCTACCTTTTGAATGTGATTTTTAGTAAAATCTTAGTATCACTTTATAAATAATGCAGGATATACTTTTATATTTGGCTTTCTCAGAGTAAAGAGATACGCTTTAGTTAAAGCTAATTGGCTTAATACTGGCTCAGAATTTAAAAGATGATTTTACTTAACGTTAATTAAACTGTGTTTTGTAGCTGTAAGCTCATAATTTTAACACTTGGCTTGTCTGCTACACTATTTCTGAATAGTAATGAAACACTATACTATTTCATTTGGATGATGTTTATATAAATATGTAACCAAATATTGGAAAATTTTAAATCAACCTGCTACTAACCATGAACTCTAATACTTGGACATTTTTTATGAGTATCTCTCTTAATACACTAAAATATTCAATAACTGTTATTTGCACATTATGTGAAAAATTAATTTTTGACAAAATTTTATTCAGAGCATTAGGAAAATCATACTCAAAACACAGAAATAATCAGACTCTATAACAACGCTGCATAGATAGTGGTATACAAGTTCCCTGACGCTAAGTGACTTCTTCCTAACTAAAACTTCAAGTCACCAGGTAGAAGATGGTAGAGGCATTATTTCCTCTCTCTGAGGCTGGAAAAAATGGCTTTAATGGTGGGATGTCACACCATTTAAACAACAAAGATTAGATTATCCCCCAATTTAATTCTATTCCCTTCTTGTTATTTCTCAGAGATGAAAACTTAGAATGTAAGGATTATTGGAAGGGAATAGGAGGCAAATTACCTCTTAGGAGATACCCTGATCCATGCCTGCTTTAATCCGAGAAAACACTGAATTAAGTTTTAAAAATTACAACCACACCATTATGCTTAAGTAAAATTGCCAATATGAATACTTTTTTACATAACACATTACATGTATACAAGAAGAAAAATGACCTGTTTCCAATCCTTTGACCTTCAGTAGAAAAAAATGTTACCACTAACGGGGATCTGAAAAATAGTTTTCATGACAGAGCATTAACTCTACAGAGCTCAAAATCATTTCTCAGTACTGAAAATAGCCTAAATCAATGACAAATGGCTAAATTTCTTAAGATTACTTTTTGAAAGGGAAGACAATTTATTTGGAAGGAATTTGTAGCTGAAAACATTGTTCATTAAGAAAACATTGTTACCCTGAGAAAGACTCTTAAAACTGCCAGTGCTTTCAGAGGCCCCCAACAATGCATGAAGGAGCAATTTGTAGGCTCTAGCTTCTTACAGTTACCTATATGAAGAATGTCTTGACCTAAACAGTGATTTGGGCTTCTCTGTGATACGGATAACAGGTCATAGCCAAGTAACTAAACGTGATGGTCTACAAGCAAATTTTGCATTCATTTTAAGCAGACTTCTTCCTTTTCCCTTTTCTAAGAGAGAGCTTGTAATTCTTCAAATGGCCTTGGACTCAAACCTACTGTTCACAAAAAATAATCTTCTGTAAGCAAATTGGTAGTTTTCTTACAATAGTAAACAAATTGTCTGGTTTACATTCTTTAATCTATGCCTAGAAAATAAGGCATTAGTAATTCTTCATTGGCCACTGCAGAGCAGAGACGAGTGTCTTCTTTCTAATCAGAGGCATATGCAAACATTCCTCAAAGTGCATTGTTATTATTTTTAACATCTCTTATACATTTACAAAGTGAACATTTGTGACTCCCTACATATTTTTAGTATAAAATAATGCTTATTCCCAACACCTTACATATACCATAATTACTGGAGAAAAGACAAAATGAGAACAGCTACAGAAGTAGCAAGATATTTTTTACAAATAAAAATACAATATGCAAAAAAATGGCAAGTTAGTGATAACTGGTAAAATGAACTCTCAATAATATTCCACTTTGGGGTCCAAATTAAGATTTCACAAGTTTGAAGCCTTGTCCTGTGTCCAGCACAGTAGGAAGAAACCAACTCATTTTTAATCTTTTCAAGCACCTAAAACAAGTTTTGCAGATCCAAAAAAGGTTCAGACCACACAACCAATTTGCCAAATGCACTAGTGGATATGTAATGCGAGGAAAGTACAACATCCAGTGCTTGGCCACATCGCTTCCTGTTGGCAAATGCAGAGTGTAGTCACTCCACCGTTTTGATACGCCATACACTGCTTTCACTGTGCGTCCCTTTTCAGTCCAGCAGATGTTATTAGTGGAGTTGCAGTTATATTCTACCCAGTCTTTTGTAAAGTCACCCAGCTGTGGTGGGTCAGCTTCTTCAATATCTATTGTTTTTGTCATCTCTGCTCCTTGCACTGCAATATACTGGTCATTGATTTTTCTCACTTCTTTCACCCAGGGGGTTGAATTCTCACTGTCTAATATGATAATAAGTCGGGAACAGAAGGAACCGTTCTTTTCTCGCCACCATTCTAAAAGTGTGTCAAGGCGTAGTATGTCTCCACCTGTGAACAACAGAAAGTTCAGTAGAGCAAGAATTTCTGAAGTGTCTTACTAAGAATACTCTTTTGTCTTAAATGTATTTTCTTTAAGTTCTTAAAATATGTAAGAAAAAAAAAAGAGGGAGCCTTTATTTCAAAGTATCTTTTTCAGAAGAATTTTTAAAAACAAAAAACAGACTTTCAGCTTCAGGTAAAGAATCAAACCAAAAAAAAAAAACAAAACACTCCCAACCCCCCAATCATCCTGTTATTCACATTAAAGGGATATGCTATGATAAAATAAGAAAATTATTTTATAAAGTTAAATTTAGTGAAAAAAATTAAAATTATACAGCAAAGCAAATATTCTACATCAGGGGCAGCAAATTATGGCTCGTGGTCAAATCCAGCCTGCCACTTGTTTTGCATAGCCTGAGAGCTAAGAACTGATTTTATATTTTTAAAATGGTAAAAAAATTTTTTTTAAAGAGCAGAAATCTGTGACATGTAAAAATTATAGGAAATTTAAATTTCATATTTCTATAACATTCATTTATTTATATTCTGTCTATGGCTGCTTTTATACTACAATGGTAGAGCTAAGTAGTTGCAACAGGGACTTTATGGCCTACCAAGCCAAAAATATCTGGTCCTTACAGAGAAAGTTGGCTCACCCCATTCTACACTTCTGATAAATTAACTTATCCTCATATGTAGGTACCTACAAGATGAAAAACACTCTTCCTACCAGTAACAAGAATGAGTTTGGAATGGGTTTATTTTTAAATCAGTTTTATACCTGAACAACAACAAAGGATTAAAAAAACATATACCAGAAAGGTCTAAAGTAAATATATTTCTGACTTAGAAATCTGTCTTATAGCTAGTATTTACATGTGGTTCATTATGGATGGGTTTTTTTCTGCATTACTTTTGATTTTTAAATATATTGCATTAAAATGTTATCTCCATCATTTAATTTTTTGCACCCTCTTAAATTCTGTGCCCCAAGCAACTGCCATTCTCACCTCACCCTAGTCCTGGCTCTGTCTCAAATGGTATACTAATCCAGTCATTCCAATTCTAGGAATTTACCCTAAGGAAAGGGCAGAAATGCAGACAAAAAATTACATATAAAGATCATCTTCCCACTGTTATCTAAGATAGTGTAAAATCTGAAACTACTGGGGGAACGGATATAAATTATGGTATAACCTTATAAGAAGAGTTTTATAATAAATGATATTTATAAAGAAATTTTAATGACAAAAATATCTATGATATTAGAAAAAGCATGACACAGAAGTGTATCTACAAAAATAACAGCAGTAGTTATTTCCAGGTATTTGGATTTCAGGTGGTGTTTATTATACTTTTTTATATGTTCCAAAATTTGTATGTTGAATATATGTTGCTTTTATAATTAGAAAAAAGTTTTAACATGCTACAATTTACTAATACAAGTTCCAACAACCTAACTTCAGAATATGTATTTTTACCAAGAGCAACCATGCTCTTTGCTAAACTATCAAAATGACAATACCGGAGAGATAGAGAATCCTTTAGAATTTGGATTCTATTAATAATATGACCTATAAAGTCAGGGTATATAACATTTTTTTATGAATAATTAATATTCTTTTATTCATCAGCCTGCTGTATTTTAGACTGTGACAACGAAAAATTTGTTTCATGAACTGCTCTTACACTCATACCTATTATCTCAGAGGCACTATTTTTCACATATTACTAACATATTGCTTCACAAAGACCTCCAGGAGATATCTTTTTAAATATGATCAAGCTCACTTTTCTTTATGGCCAGTTTTATTAAACTTCTCTGGAGATGACAGGACAACACAGATTACAAGAGTTATACAAATTCCATCTGCCACAAAACATCATTGTTCTAACTTGCCTGTATCATCGTTCTAACTTGCCTTCTACAACTATTTCTATAAATATTCTTCAGCACACTCTACACTAATTCTCTTATAAACACACTCTTTAGATATCAGCAAGAAATTTAAAGCAGTATTAAAGCCCTTTATACTATTTCTCTCCTCTTGTTTTGTTTTGCTCTGCTTTCTCCTATGAACAGTTTCTATGTTGCATTTGGCTTTTGGCCCAGATGCAAACTATTTACATTTATCTCAGATAACAGTCATCTGATTCAAGTAATCTAATTCAAGCCAACAGTTCAAGTAATTGAGACTGCTTTTTAAAGACTTTGTTTACCTGTGATAAACTGCTTTATAGGTTATCTACATTTTTTATGCATTTCTGTCTCTCTTCTCATTACCATAATTGTTTTTTACCCTCAAACAAAGAGGCAAAAATATCAGGTTCTACATTATGAAGCCCCATAAATGTAAAAAGACTACATATTCTACAAAGTACTATGAGTAAAGGTATGGGATAAAGGGCACATACAGATTCTCTTTCTCACAGTGATTTCTGGACCTACTTTTAACTTGCTCAAGTAAAATCCAGTCGTGATGTTTCCTATTTAGAGGTTTTTAGAAAAATACCTATTGATAAACCTCAGTGCTTAGAGTTCTTTGTCACTTGGCTTGGAATGAATTAAAGCATTTTCTTCAGAGCAGGGGTGTTCAATACTACTTCTGAGATAGAAACAACCTTTGAGGGTTGTTTCAGGCAGGCCAGGAGCAGGAACTGACTGAAAAGAGGACTCATCCACTGGGCCGGGTGCCTCAGGCCGTGGGGGAGTATACAGTTGCTGAATTATTATGGGACAAAACCTAGCCTTCTTGGGAAAGGGAAGGCCTGTCAAGCTATGCTTTCTCCATTTTTTTCCCTACTTCTTTTACAACAAAGACTCTCACAAAGAAAGTTACACATACAGGAATAGATCTTCTGGGCTAATAGTAGAATTCTATAATGGTTAACTTATTGACATACTTTAAAAAATATTATAAAGATAAGATAACATTGCAGAATGTAACTGCTAGACATTTACCCAAAATATAACCCTACTTTAGTTTGTCTTCATAAATTATTCCTAATTCATAGTGAATGAAAATTTAAGAACACTTTTATGCTATTTATCTTGGTGTCTATTACATTTCCTAAGAAATGAAAAAGCTAATATAAATATCAGTAAACTGAGAAGCAAGAAGAACTACAATCCTGCAGCCTGTGGAACAAAACCGACATTCACAGAAAGACAGACAAGATGAAAAGGCAGAGGGCTACGTACCAGATGAAGGAACAAGATAAAACCTGAGAAAAACAACTAAATGAAGTGGAGATAGGCAACCTTGCAGAAAAAGAATTCAGAATAATGACAGTGAAGATGATCCAGGACCTCGGAAAAAGAATGGAGGCAAAGATCGAGAAGATGCAAGAAATGTTTAACAAAGATCTAGAACAATTAAAGAACAAATGAACAGAAATGAACAATACAATAACTGAAATGAAAAATACACTAGAAGGAATCAATAGCAGAATAACTGAGGCAGAAGAACGGATAAGTGACCTGGAAGACAGAATGGTGGAATTCACTGTTGTTGTGGAACAGAATAAGAAAAAAGAATGAAAAGAAATGAAGACAGCCTAAGAGACCTCTGGGGCAACATTAAACACAACAACATTCGCATTATAGGGGTCCCAGAAGGAGAAGAGAGAGAGAAAGGACCAGAGAAAATATTTGAAGAGATGATAGTCAAAAACTTCCCTAACGTGGGAAAGGAAATAGCCACCCAAGTCCAGGAAGTGCAGAGAGTCCCATACAGGATAAACCCAAGGAGAAACACACTGAGACACACAGTAAACAAATTGGCAAAAATTAAAGACAAAGAAAAATCATTGAAAGCAGCAAGGGAAAAATGACAAATAACATACAAGGGAACTCCCATAAGGTTAACAGCTGATTTCTCAGCAGAAACTCTACAAGCCAGAAGGGAGTGGCATGATATACTTAAAGTGATGAAAGGGAAGAATGTACAACCAAGATGACTCTACCCAGCAAGGATCTCATTCAGATTTGATGGAGAAGTCAAAAGCTTTACAGACAAGCAAAAGCTAAGAGAATTCAGCACCACCAAACAAAGCTCTACAACAAATGCTAAAGGAACTTCTCTAGGTGGGAAACACAAGAGAAGGAAAAGACCTACAAAAACAAACCCAAAACAATTAAGAAAATGGTCATAGGAACATACATATCAATAATTATCTTAAATGTAAATGGATTAGATGCTCCAACCAAAAGACACAGACTGGCTGAATGGATACAAGAACAAGACCCATATATATGCTGTCTACAAGAGACCCACTTTAGACCTTGGGACACATACAGACGGAAAGTGAGGGGATGGAAAAAGGTAGTCCATGAAAATGGAAATCAAAAGAAAGCTGGAGTAGCAATTCTTATATCAGATACAACAGACTTTAAAATAAAGAATGTTACAAGAGACAAGGAAGGACACTACGTAATGATCAAGGGATCAATCCAAGAAGAAGAAATAACAATTGTAAATATTTACACACCCAACATAGGAGCACCTCAATACATAAAGCAACTGCTAACAGCTATAAAAGAGGAAATCAACAGTAACATAATAATAGTGGGGGACTTTAACACCTCACTTACACCAATGGACAGATCATCCAAAATGAAAATAAATAAGGAAACAGAAGCTTTAAATGACACAATAGACCAGATAGATTTAATTGATATTTATAGGACATTCCATCCAAAAACAGCAGATTACACTTTCTTCTCAAGTGCACACAGAACATTCTCCAGCATAGAGCACATCTTGGGTAACAAATCAAGCCTCAGTAAAGTTAAGAAAATTGAAATCATATCAAGCATCTTTTCTGACCACAATGCTATGAGATTAGAAATAAATTACAGTGAAAAAATGTAAAAACCACAAACACTTGGAGGCTAAACAATATGTTACTAAATAACCAAGAGATCACTGAAGAAATCAAAGAGGAAATAAAAAAATACCTAGAGACAAATGACAATGACAACATGATGATCCAAAACCTTTAGGATGCAGCAAAAACAGTTCTAAGAGGGAAGTTTATAGCTATACAAGCCTACCTAAAGAAAAAAGAAAAATCTCAAATAAACAATCTAATCTTACACCAAAAGGAACTAGAGAAAGAAGAACAAACAAAACCCTAAGTTAGCAGAAGGAAAGAAATCATAAAGATCAGAGCAGAAATGAAATAGAAACAAAGAAAACAGTAGCAAAGATCAATAAAACTAAAAGCTGGTTCTTTGAGAAGATAAACAAACTTGATAAACCATTAGCCAGACTCATCAAGAAAAAGAGGGAGAGGACTCAAATCAATAAAATTAGAAATGAAAAAGGAGAAGTGACAACAGACACTGCAGAAATACAAAGCATCCTAAGAGACTACTACAAGCAACTCTATGCCAATAAAATGGACAACCTGGAAGAAATGGACAATTTCTTAGAAAGGGATAACCTTCCAAGACTGAACCAGGAAGAAATAGAAAACATGAACAGACCAATCACAACTAATGAAATTGAAACTGTGATTAAAAATCTTCCAACAAACAAAAGTCCAGGACCAGATGGCTTCACAGGTGAATTCTATCACACATTTAGAGAAGAGCTAACACCCATCCTTCTCAGACACTTCCAAAGAATTGCAGAGGAAGGAAAACTCCCAAACTTGTTCTATGAGGCCACCATCACCCTGATACCAAAATCAGACAAAGATACTCCAAAAAAAGAAAATTACAGACCAATATCACTGATGAATATAGATGCAAAAATCCTCAACAAAATACTAGCAAACAGAATCCAACAACACATTAAAAGGATCATACACCACGATCAAGTGGGATTTATCCCAGGGATGCAAGGATTCTTCAATATATGCAAATCAATCAATGTGATACACCATATTAACAAATTGAAGAATAAAAATCATATGATCATCTCAATAGATGCAGAAAAAGCTTTTGACAAAATTCAACATCCATTTATGATAAAAACTCTCCAGAAAGTGGGCATAGAGGGAACCTACCTCAACATAATAAAGGCCATATATGACAAACCCACAGCAAACATCATTCTCAGTGGTGAAAAACTGAAAGCATTTCCTCTAAGATCAGGAACAAGACAAGCATTTCCTCTAAGATCAGGAACAAGACAAGGATGTCCACTCTCACCACTACTATTCAACATAGTTTTGGAAGTTCTAGCCATGGCAATCAGAGAAGAAAAAGAAATAAAAGGAATACAAATTGGAAAACAAGAAGTAAAACTGTCACTGTTTGCAGATGACATGATACTATACATAGAGAATCCTAAAGTTGCCACCAGAAAACTACTAGAGCTAATCAATGATACAGCAGGATACAAAATTAATGCACAGAAATCTCTTTCATTCCTATACACTAATGATGAAAAATCTGAAAGAGAAATTATGGAAACACTCCCATTTACCATTGCAACAGAAAGAATAAAATGCCTAGGAATAAACCTACCTAGGGAGACAAAAAACCTATATGCAGAAAACTATAAGACACTGATGGAAGAAATTAAAGATGATATGAATAGATAGATATACCATGTTCTTGGATTGGAAGAATCAATATTGTGAAAATGACTATACTGCCCAAAGCAATCTACAGATTCAATGCAATCCCTATCAAATTACCAATGGCTTTTTTTTACAGAACTAGAAAAAGAAAATCTTAAAATTTGTATGGAGACACAAAAGACCCCGAATAGCCAAAGCAAACTTGAGGGAAAAAAACGGAGCTGGAGGAATCAGACTCCCTGACTTCAGACTATACTGCAAAGCTACAGTAATCAAGACAATATGGTACTGGCACAAAAACAGAAATATAGATCAATGGAACAGGATAGAAAGCCCAGAGCTAACCCACGCACCTATGGTCAACTAATCTATGACAAAGGAGGCAAGGATATACAATGGAGAAAAGACAGCGTCTTCAATAAGTGGTGCTGGGAAAACTGGACAGCTACATGTAAAAGAATGAAATTAGAACACTCCCTAACACCATACAAAAAAATTAACTAAAAAAAAAAAAAAATCAGTAAACTGAACATCTAGAATTTATTTCCAAAGCCACCTTTTAAAAAATACTTGAGATAAATTTTAAAAGACTTAAGAAAAATGCAAACTTTTGGGAAAATGTTTACATTAACATAGAAACATATAACATGCTTGCTTCTTAAATTACTTTCTTATAAAACTTAAAAATAACTAAGGATATATGCATGGCCACCGAAGTTATGCCTTTTTCACCCCATTTGCTTAGGGAAGAGGTTATTATTATAAGCATTGCAGAGCTTTCAATAATCAATCCCTGCTTTTGGGTCTGAAATATATTTCTGTAAAGATTTTTGAACAGACTAGAACTTTTTCTCTTGTGCTCTGAAGTACACAGAATGCTATACTTTACCTGAACTTGAAATAGCCATAAAGATTAAAAAGTTATTTTACACATTGTGTTATTAAAAAGTATAGGTCAAGTAAATGATTTTTTAAACTATTATACTGAAGTAGTTTTAATGTTGACTAGCTTCTATATAACTGTATTTTGAAAATGGGTGAACCATGCTAACAAAAATATCTACTGAACCAGAACATGCCATTTCTCTATCTTCATGGTTTTCACCTTTGGCAGCAACATGGTGCAATAGGGGGAAGATTTTAGGGGTCAGGGAGATCTGGGCCTGAATCATGATTCCATCACTTAGTAGTAGCATGACCATAGATAAGTTATGTAACCACTTTCAGCTTTCATTTCATACTCTGAAAAATGAAGATGATAGAGGTGATAGTATTTACTTCAAGAAATTTCAAGTGAAGATTAAATCTAATAATGTGTATAAAGTACCAAGCATAGTAGCTGTGCTTCAAATGTGCTAAGTATTAGTTTGCCTTTACTCCTTCTAGACAGCCATTGAGTTATTCAATATTTATTTGCAAAACCAAAAAATTACAAAAATGTATTTATAATAAAACCCTGGAAACCAATCTGGCATGAAATCAGTGAGACCACGATGGTTTGAAATCATGTCTACTTTAACCTTGAGTTTATTTCCTTTCTTCTGGAGTTCTTGTGTTGGCACTCTACCTCTGTCCTTCCATAATACTTTTGTTTATATTTTTCTTTGCTCTGAATATATTTTTCTACTTATATTTTATGATTATTTTTTTGTTTGTGTTCATGGTGTAAAACATCTGAAATATTTTATAGAAAAAAAGTAGGATATAATTAAATCTAAAAGAACTATTTCTAATCTAAAATAAGAAATTACCTTTTTTCATGATTCATTCAATGATTTCATCCATCTATCTATATTACTTAAGGATCTCCTACTATATGCCAGACTCTCTTCCAGGCACTAAGCAAGTAATTCATAAAACAAAGCCTTTGACTTACAGAGCCTCATTTCTCCCTTGGCAAGAAGACTTAATATTACCCCCTTTTTTTTTTTTTTTTTTTTTTTTTTACAGATGAGAGAACTGAAACAGACAGTAACTTGCCTCAAACAACACTGTTGGGGCAAATGAGGACCAAGCACTGACCTAAGCACTACTCCAACCATATCATATTACCTGCTGCTTAAAACTATGGTGAGCTTTCTAACATAAATAAAACTGCATATGTGAAGAACTATTGAAATCAGCATCCTATAACACCTTAAAGACTTAGAAGTATTAGTCAAATAAGTTAATCAGCTTCTGAAAAATGTAACTACATTTAATAATTCTGAAAATACTTTAAAGGGAAACTAATTATAAGTCTCAGATCAAGCAGTCAGATTTTTTTCTTCCAATCAACACAAAACATAATTTTCAAAACCTTTAGAGATTACTAAAATTATGCTAAACAAGTATGCCAGAGAAAAGGCAAACAAAACAGTCGTATGTATACTTAGTAATCTGTGAAGTGGAAAACTGAGAATCTGGAAACTTAATGTTTCAGTGTGAAGGACAGATTTCCACGAATAGGCGTATTTTTACAATAGTGAAATTGCCAGAGGTGGATTTACCTGCAAGAGCCCACTCTCCTGTACCATGGGTGTGCCCACTGTAATACAAAACATACGTATCATGTCTAGGTCCATCCACAGTCCGAAGTTCAAGGAAAGCTTTCAGTTTGGAATGTAGAGTATCAAAGGACAGGCCACTTGTAGAATAGTCACATCCATAGGTCTCAATCATGTGATATGCAAAAAATCTTTGGATAGCATTGAGCATGCCAGTAGACCTCAAATTTAACTCCTGTACATGTTCTGGTGGAAGAAGTGTTGGCTGACCATCAGGACTGAAGAAGGAGATAAAAAGATCATTTTAGTGTTTATGAAGCGTTCATTCTATGTCACATTCCTATTCTTCATTTATAATAAATTATCTAAGAATCATAAGTGGCTAATTAAATGGCACGATTTTTTTTTTTAAATCTTTCCTAAATTTTCTACAGTGCTAAGAATTAAGTTTAGAAAATCAACACCTAGTTTCCAAAAATTATATTTCTTATCAAGAAAACGGGAAGCTGGGAGAATATCTCCAAATGTAGATAGTACTACTTTTCATTCTTTATTCATATCTTCTTACCAAATGACAGATATTAAACAAAACTTTAAAAAGCAAGACTGTACTAATTCTACCCCCAAAATGTTTCAAGAATACCTGGGTGGGGACAATAATGAAAGTACTTTTTTCTTGAGAAAAAAATTTAAACAAAATATGGAAGCGATATTTTAAATTATATATTTAATTTCGGTGTTGAAAAAGACAGTCTTTATAAAGTTGTGTTCAAGTTTTACTAACTTAAGGTACCTAAATGATAGAACTTACCTTTTAATAAATTACATTTTAAAACAATTATTATGGACTTCCCTGGTGGCGCAGTGGTTAAGAATCCACCTGCCAATGCAGGGGACACGAGTTCGAGCCCTGGTCTGGGAAGATCCCATATGCTGCAGAGCAACTAAGCCCGTGTGCCACAACTACTGAGCCTGCGCTCTAGAGCCCATGAGCCACAACTACTGAGCCCACGCGCTGCAACTACTGAAGCCCGCACACCTAGAGCCCATGCTCTGCAATGAGAGAAGCCACTGCAATGAGAAGCCCGCACACCACCACAAAGAGTAGCCCCTGCTCGCCGCAACAAGAGAAAGCCCACGTGCAGCAACGAAGACCCAACACAGCCAAAAATAAATACATAAAATAAATAAATTTATTTTTAAAAAATTATTACAATTTAGGTCCACTGCCTTATATACTACTGAATACTAACTGAAGACTTAGACCTGATCCTGGAATACATGTAAAATGTAAAATGGCATTTTAGTAAAGATAATAAACCAAGTCTTAAAACTAGCAGGATCAAATCAATATTGAGGGAGAAAAAAATCATAACTCCTATCCAGAAAAGAGATTTCTAGTAGGAATTTTGAAAACTTTATATTTTGCTTCATGTATTATCAATACTATTCTAATAATTCTATAAAACTTTTCATTAAAAGAACAAAACATTTTGTCCCATATTTGTATCATTTAACAGCCACAAAATAGCAAAAGAATAAAGCAATGCATAATCAAAAATTATAACAGAATAAAAATCTAACTGTGCAAATTACTATTTCCACATATTCTTCCTGCAGAGTTGTCACACCTTACTTTATGTGATCCTTCTAAACGTATTTCTCTAACTTCTCATGAGAATCTTCAACTTATATATCAAGTCTTTAACATGGAGAAAATATTGACTATAAAGAGTCTACTTTGTGTTTTTATGTCAAATATTTGAAATCAGATAAAAACTTCATTTCAAGCCCTCTCCCACACCTGGCCAAGGAAAGTATGATGATTGCTTGGTCAACAGAATTCATTAATGGCAAGGAACTATTTTTTTCTACTTCAAAGGTACTTAACTACAAAAGAAAAACTAAAATTTGGCAATATTTACAGACTGAAACAGATCTGCCATACATTTGGGGTCAAAAATATTTCCAAATAAAACTGCAATCAAATATTTAACTTCACTGCCAATGTTTTTGAATTCGTGGTATTTGTATGACATTTTCTAGTAGTGTTTTTACATTTACAGTCTCATTAGCTCTTCATAACATTTCTCTATACAGGCAGAATGATATTGTTTGCATTTTAGATAAAGACACTGAGGTCCAGAGAAGTTATGATCTGCATAAAGTAACACAGAACTAGAATTTAGGACGCTGAGGTCCAGTGTACATTCTATTATACTTCACCATGTTGTTTCACATTTTCTTAAACAAGATATCCCTCTCTAAAGAAAGGGTAGGAACTTTACTTAGAAAATCCATTCATATTTTATGAGTTTTAGCTAAAATATAAGCTAATCACATTTATCAAAAATAAAATTTTCATTGAACGCTGAAGATTATATTATTACTCAGAGTAGATAAAGGTTTTTAAACATTTGGGATAAATGGAAAATAAAAAAGCAAGAGTATTATATTTTGAGAATATTATAGTTTTGAAAAAATGAGCTATCATCTTATACCAATATTAGCAAAATATTGAGTCAAGTAGCTATTACTTATTATACTAGGTTACCGTACCTGCAGAAGTTGGTGGGAATCACAATGGCATATCCAACAGATGTTCCTCCTAAACAGTTACCCAATTCATGGAAGAGGCCATGAGCCATAGATTCCAATGGCAAAACAATTAGAAACATGCTCAGGAAGATTCCATTTGTTGGCTAAAAAAAATTTAAAACAGCATGTTTACATAGAGTGTGTGACTGAACTTATGTATGTGTATATGCATATATATTTACATAAATGCATATTCATTCATTTTTTTGCCTCTACTTCCAAAAAGGATAAAAAGGTTAATTAATGACCTAAAAACCGTTATAAGTTGAAAGAGACAAGTGTATACATGGATGAGCAATGAACCCTAAATTTATCTCTAAGCTCCTTGGAAGTCATGGCAAAACAAATACAGCACATTGTATTTTTATGACGTGCTGTATTTTTATGATGGGATGTCAAATAACATCCCACTCAAACTAAAAAACAAAACAAAAATATAACCACACCCTTGATATGACACAGAAAAAGCCAGAAAACAAATCCTTTCCTGTTAAAACCCACATGCTCTAAATCATTTTACAAATAACACACTCATTTACTTTATCAGAAAAGGTACTTTAGAAAGGGCTTTTCTTTCCCCTGTGAAATGTCCAGAAATCAAGAGAAAATCTTAAACTGTAAGCTCCTTAAAGCTATCAAAATGAATTCCATTCTTAAATTAAACTTATAACAAACTTTTCCTTTGAAAAGCTCTAGACTATAAATTCAAAACTGTAAAAAAAAAAAAATATATATATATATAAGACATATATTGAAGACATTTAAGCAGCCTAAAAACAGAATGGAAAAAGGGAGGCAGGAGACATATTAAAAGAAGACAAGATTTAAGTAGTATTTGCAATTAAAAGAAACAAACAAAATACTAAACGACCCATTTAAATGAAAAGGAAAAGGAAGGATGAGTACCAGTACTGACCTATATTTTTACAATACAGATAGTATCCCACATTTTTTGTGTTGCTACTGCACATATTACAGTTATGTGTCTATGTGCATGAATACAGTTTTCTAACACTAATAAGTCATTCATTTGATCAGAATTTTAATAAAAAAATGAAATTGATTCCCATAATGGAAAAATGGATATAATGCCCTATTTTTGGTACATTCTGTGTTATCAATTACATAAATAATACAGTACATGCTCAATTTAGAAACAACAGAAAATACAAATGAGTAAAACTATGATTAGAATAATTCCAAGTACCATCATCCACACACAGCTAACTTTTTAAAATATGTTCAGACATCATACAATATATATGAATATTCACAAATATTTATTTAGTTTCTTACCAAAGTACAATGATATATAATGTTCTGCAAACTTTTTAATATGTTAAAGCCTATTAATGTAATTCTAAATCATTTGTAAATACCAAATGACGTTACTATCATATTTATAAAACTTTAATTAGCTGATTTCCTATTTATTGTATTTAGATTCCTTTTAATTTTCTCCTATGATAAACAAAACCAGAATAAGTATGGAGCTCTTTGATTATTAATTATGTTAAATACCTTTGATCATTTTGGTTTCATCTTTGGTGAAGTATTTTGCCATGGGGCTGCCTTTCTGTCACTGATTTACAGTTTTACTTTGCTCTCAGTATATTTTAGATAAAAGTCTTTAGTTGGATACAAACAGAAGGAGAGATATACCATGTTCTTGGATTGGAAGAATCAACATTGTGAAAATGACTATTCTACCCAAAAGCAATCTACAGATTCAATGCAATCCCTATCAAATTACCAATGGCATTTTTCACAGAACTAGAACAAAAAATTTTACAATTTGTATGGAAACACAAAAGACCCCCAATAACTAAAGCAATCTTGAGAAAGAAAAAGGGAGCTGGAGGAATCAGCCTCCCTGACTTCAGATGATACTACAAAGCTACAGTAATCAAGACAGTATGGTACTGGCACAAAAACAGAAATATAGATCAATGGAACAGGATAGAAAGCCCAGAGATAAACCCATGCACCTATGGTCACCTAATCTATGACAAAGGAGGCAAGAATATACAATGGAGAAAAGACAGCCTCTTCAATAAGTGGCACTGGGAACACTAGACAGCTACACATAAAAGAATGAAATTAGAACTTCCTAACATCATACACAAAAATAAACTCAAAATAGATTAAACACCTAAATGTAAGGCCAGATACTATAAAACTCTTAGGAGAAAACATAGGCAGAACACTCTAGGACATAAATCACAGCAAGATCCTTTTGACCCACCTCCTAGAGAAATGGAAATAAAAACAAAAATAAACAAATGGGACCTAATGAAACTTCAAAGCTTTTGCACAGCAAAGGAAAACATAAACAAGACGAAAAGACAACCCTCGGAATGGGAGAAAATATTTGCAAACGAAGCAACTGAGAAAGGATTAATCTCTGAAATATACAAGCAGCTCATACAGCTCAATATCAAAAAAGAAAAAACAACCCAATCCAAAAATGGGCACAAGACCTAAATAGACATTTCTCCAAAGAAGATATACAGATGGCCTACAGACACATGAAAGAATGCTCAACATCATTAATCATTAGAGAAATGCAAATCAAAACTACAATGAGATATCATCTCACACCGGTCAGAATGGCCATCATCAAAAAATCTAGAAACAATAAATGCTGGAGAGGGTGTGGAGGAAAGGGAACACTCTTGCACTGTTGGTGGGAATGTAAATTGATACAGCCACTATGGAGAACAGTATGGAGGTTCCTTAAAAAACTAAAAATAGAACTACCATACGACCCAGCATTCCCACTACTGGGCATATACCCTGAAAAAACCATAATTTGAAAAGGGTCATGTACCACAATGTTCATTGCAGCGCTATTTACAATAGCCAGGACATGGAAGCAACCTAAATGTCCATCGACAGATGAATGGATAAAGAAGATGTGGCACATATATACAATGGAATATTACTCGGCCATAAAAAGAAACGAAACTGAGTTATTTGTAGTGAGGTGGATGGACCTAGAGTCTGTCATACAGAGTGAAGTAAGTCAGAAAGAGAAAAACAAATACTGTATGCTAATGTAAATATATGGAATCTAGAAAAATGGTACTGATGAACCTAGTGTCAGGGCAGGAATAAAGACGCAGACGTAGAGAACAGACTTGAGGACACAGCGGGAGAAGGGGAGGCTGGGATGTAGTGACAGAGCAGCACTGACATATATACACTACCAAATGTAAAATAGATAGCTAGTGGGAAGTAGCTGCATAGCACAGGGAGATCAGCTCAGTGCCTTGTGACGACCTAGAGAAGTGGGATAGGGAGTGTGGGAGGGAGGCTTCAGAGGGAGGGGATATGGGTAATATGTATACATATAGCTGATTCACTTTGTTGTACAGCAGAAACTAACACAACACTGTAAAGCAATTACACTCCAATAAAGATGTATAAAAAAAAGTCTTTAGTTGGTTGTATTGCAAATACCTTTCCCTCTCTGTGACTCTGTTAATACTGTTTTTTTGCTTAGCATAAGTTCTTAAGTGTAATGTAGTCATTTTGCATCTTGTTAAATCTTCACCCACCTAAAAGTCAAGAACGTATTGTACATTATCTTCTAAAGGCTTTGTTGTTTTGCACTTTGCTTTTAGGTCTATAATCCAAATGTAGTTATTTTTATAATAACAGTCCAAATTAAGTTTTTTATGTGAATACCCAATTATCTAATTACTAATTATTGAAAATCTCAACCATTCCACATTATTGTGCCATCTTTGTCATAAATCAAGTATTCTGATATCTACTTTTATACTCTTATGTTCCACTGGCCTATCTGTCTATCCTTTCAAATATTTTCTTTTGCCTACATTTCCTCCTTTCTTTCTGGGACTCCAGTAAAACACAGATGATATCTCTCTGTATCCTCAATGAGTCTTATCCTTTTCTCTGTATAGTATTTTCTCTGTTTTTCCTCTTTAAGCTCCTTCTTTCATAGCTTCGTCTGAACTATATTTTGCAGTTCACTAATGCTCACTTGTCATTTGTCTAATCTGTTAAACTAGCACACTGAATGAATTTCAGGTATTTTATTTTCTGATTCTAAAACTTGTCTAGTTCTTTTTCAAATCTGCCTTGTCACTTTCTTATAGTTTCTAACTTCCTACCATTATGTACTATCTTTGCTTTTTTTCAACTTGCTAAGTATGATGGCTTTCTTTGTTTGATAATTCCAATATCTCAAGACTTTTTGGTCTGCCTATTGTCTGTTGGTTCTGCTGCTTCTTGCTCTCAATGCCATGTGAGTGTGTGTGTGTGTGTGTGTGTGTGTGTGTGTGTATCTGGTTATATTTATGAGCTGAACACTGTATGCAAAAAAACTATTTTGTGATTAATTTCGGACCTAGAATAATTATACCTTCTCCAAGAGGATGTTTGTTTCTTCCAGGATGCTGGGGGTTATTAACAGTCTACATATCTTAATCCAGGTTTGACCACTTAATCCAGGTTGGATCACTAATAGGATACAAGGTCAGGAGGCAAATTCGTTAAAGGACATAATGTACATATTAAAAAATATATTTCTGCTATAAACACCATTTCTTCTCATACAACTTATGTATGTCCAAGAGAATTTACATAGTTTGTATATTGGTTGGGTTAATTGATAACTGTATCAGTGAGCAAAATTACCCTTTTTTGACATAGCTTACAACTTAAAAGATGGAACATTCTCACAACTATTACTACAGAAACTTCAACTGCTTTTTCAGTTAACTCTTAGGTTTAATGGGTAATCATCTTATCTACAAATATTGATAATTTCATTACTTTCTTTTCAATTTCTACACCTTCTATTGCATATGTTGCTCCATTATAATAGAAAATGCTTTGATCAATTAAACACTTACTCACATAAAAGTGGATAGGGAACTTTTAGATATGGATGGCCAACTGTACTACACCATAAATATAAGGGACTTGAGCAACTGCAAATTTTGGTATTCACAGGGGGTACTGGAACCAATCCCCTGTGGATACCGAGGGAGGACTGTATGTTCAAATTATGTCAGCCATTTATATAATTATTGGTGGGGTGATCAACATGGCGAAGGAGTAGGACAGGGAGCTCACCTTCCCCCCACAAAAACATTAAAAACACATCTACAAGTGGAACGATTCACATAGAACATCTACTAAACACTGGCAGAAGACCTCAGACTTCCCAAAGGGCAAGAAAACCTCCACGTAACAGGGTAGGACAAAAGGGAAATGAAAAAGAAAGAAATCGGGACAGGGCCTGCACCCCAGGGAGGGAGCTATGAATGAGAAAAGGTTCCTGAATCCTGGGGAGTCCCCTCACTGGTAGGGAAATCAGCCTGGATGGAGGGGAGCTTTGGAGCCTAGGAGGAGAGCGCAACAACCGGTTTGCGGAAGGCAAAACAGACAGTCACCTGCACAGAAGGTCGTCACTGCCACCCTGTGCTCCCCCATCTGAGACACTTGGCTGTTGGTGAGGGTGGGGGCTAGGTGCAGAAGTACAGGCTTCAGGGGTCAGACCCAGGGAAGGGACCAGGGTTGGCTGCATGGAGACAGCCTGAAGAGGCTGGACTGTGGCAACAGAGGGGGTACTCAGAAGAAGCCAGGGCCTGCCACAGAGGCAAGGCGCCATTGTTGGGGGGTGCAAGGGGAGAGGGGTGGGACCACCATTAAGAGCTCCTTTCCCTGTGAGTGCTCCCAGGCAACAGGACACTGCCCACAGGAGCTCCATTGGGGGGGGGGGCGGTGTGCAAGTCATTACCGCCATTCTGGGCTCCAGAGGTGGGCACAGGCCGCCGCTATGAGACCTAAAAGCAGGCTGCCCTCACTATCCCAGGAGTGCACGGACAGCAGCCGCCCATAGGAGACCCCCAAGCAGGTGCCAAGCCCTGCCCCCACTGTCCTGTGAGTGCACAAGGGCCACTGAACCCACACACCCCACATCAAAAGGCAAAGGCCAGCACACGTTGAGGAAAGAGACAGCAAGCATCCAAACTAAAAGCAGCCCCTCTATTTCAGAAAAGATGGCGGAGTAGAAGGACTTGAGCCCACCTTCTCCCATAAAAACACCAAAATCACAACTAACTGCTGAACAACCAACAACAAAAAAAGACTGGAACCTACCAAAAAAGATATTTTACATCCAAAGACAAAAAAATATCCACAACAAGATGATAGGAGGAGTGCTTTTGTGACATAATCAAATCCCATACCTACCAGGTGGACAACCCACAAACTGGAAAATAATTATACTTCAGAGGTTCTCCCACAAGAGTGAAAGTCCTGAGCCCCATGTCAGGCTCCCCAGCCTGAGGGTCTGGCATCAGGAGGAGGAACCCCCAGAGCATTTGGCTTTGAAGGCCAGCAAGGCTTGAGTGCAGGAGCTCCAGAGGAGTGGGGGAAACACAGACTCCACTCTTGGAGGGTGCACACAGGTTTTACGTACACTGGGACCCAGCACAAAGTAGTAATTCCATAGGAACCTGGGCTGGACCTACCTATGAGACTTGGAGGATCTCCGGCAGAGATGGGGGTCAGCTGTGGTTAAATAGTGGGGAGGGGGAGCAAGAACACTGATGGCAGAGGCCCCAGAGAATACTGATCGGCATGAGCTCTCCGAGAGGTCATCGCCAGTTTGGCATCAAGACCTAGTCCTACCCAACAGCCTACAGGCTCCAGTGCCGGAATGCCTCAGGCCAAACAACCATCAGAATAGGAACACAGCCCCATCCATCAGCAGACAGGGTGCCTAAAGCTGTACTGAGCTCAAAGCAACCTCTAAGCACACTCCTTGACATGGTCCTGCCCAGCAGAAGGACAAGACCCAGTTCCACCCACCAGTGGGCAGGCACCAGTCCCTCCCACGAGGAAGCCTGCACAAGCCACAGGACCAACCTTACCCAGCAGGGGCCAGACACCAGAAGTAAGAGGAGCTACGATCCTGCAGCCAGCAGAAAGGAGACCACAAACACAGAAAGTTAGACAAAATAAGAAGGCAGAGAAATATACTCCAGACAAAGGAATGAGATTAAAAACTCATAAGAACAACCAAATGAAGAGGAGATAGGCAACCTACCTGAAAAAGAATTTAGAGTAATGATAGTACAGATGATCCAACATCTCAGAAAAAGAATGGAGGTACAGATCGAGAAGATACAAGAGATGTTTAAGACAGAACTACAAGATTTAAAGAACAGAGATTAACAATACAATAACTGAATTGAAAAATACACTAGAAGGAATCAATAGCAGAATGATTGAGGCAGAAGAACGAGTGAGCTGGAAGACAGAATGGTGGAAATCACTGCCACAGAGCAGAGTAAAGAAAAAACAATGAAAAGAAATAAGGACCATCTATAGAGACCTCTGGGACAATATTAAAGACACCAACATTTGCATTATAGGGATCCCAGAAGGAGAAGAGAGAGAGAAAGGGTCTGAGAAAATATTTGAAGAGATTATAGCTGAAAACTTCCCTAACATGAGAAAGGAAACACTCAAGTCCAGGAAGTGCAGAGTCCCATATAAGATAAACCCAAGGAGTAACACACTGAGACACACAGTAATCAAACTGACAAAAATTAAACACAAAGAAAAAAATACTAAAAGCAATAAGGGAAAAACAACAAATAACATACAAGGGAATGCCCATTTCAGCTGATTTTTCAGCAGAAACTCTGCAGGCCAGAAGGGAGTGGCATGATATATTTAAAGTGATGAAAGGGAAAAAACTACAACCAAGAATACTCTACACAGCAAGGCCCTCGGTCAGATTAAATGGAGAAATCAAAAGCTTTACAAACAAACAAAAACTAAGAGAATTCAGCACCACCAAACCAGCTTTACAACAAATCCTAAAGGAACTGCTCTAGGCAAAAAAGAAAAGGCCACAACTAGAAACAAGAAAATTATGAGTGGGAAAACTCACTGGTAAAGGCAAACATAAAACAAAGGTAGGAAATCACCCCCACACAAATATAATATCAAAACCAGCAATCATGAGGAGAGTATAAATGCAAGATATTGGAAATGCACTGGAAATTAAGAGACCAGCAACTTAAAACAACATTTTACATATATAGACTGCTATATCAAAACCTCATGGGAACCACAAACCAAATATCTGCAATAGATACACATACAAAAAAGAAAAAGCAATCCAAACACAACACTAAAGATAGACATCAAGTCAAAAGAGAACAAAAGAAAAAGGGAAGAAAAAAGACCTTCAAGAATAAATCCAAAACAATGAACAAAACAGCAATAAGAACATACATATTGATAATTACATTAAACGTAAATGGATTAAATGCTCCAACCAAAAGACATAGACTGGCTGAATGGATACAAAAGCAAGACACAGATATATGCTGTCTACAAGAGACCCACATCAGATCTAGGGACACATACAGACTGAAAGTGAAGGGATGGAAAAAGGTATTCCATGCATATGGAATTCAAAGAAAGCTGGAGTAGCAATTTTCATATCAGACAAAATAAACTTTAAAATGAAGACTGTTGCAAGAGACATAGAAAGACACTACATAATGATCAAGGGATCAATCCAAGAAGAAGATATAATAGTTGTAAATATATATGAACCCAACATAGGAGCACCTCAATAAATAATCAAGTGCTAACAGCCATAAAAGGAGAACTCAACAGTAACACAATAATAGTGGGGCACTTTAACACCCCACTTTCATCAGTGGACAGATCATCCATGTAGAAAATCAATAAGGAAACACAGGCCTTAAATGACACATTAGACCAGATGATTGTGATATTTATAGAGCATTTCATCCAAAAGCAGCAGATTATCCGGGATTGATCACACACTGGGCCACAAAGCAAGCCTCAGTAAATTGAAGAAAACTGAAATCATATCAAGCATCTTTTCTGAGCACAACACTACGAGATTAAAAATCAACTACAAGAAAAAAGGTAAAAAACACAAACATGTGGAGGCTAAACACTATGCTACTAAACAACCAATGGATCACTGAAGAAAGAAAAAGAGGAAATCAAAATATACCTAGAGACATGGGCTTCCCTGGTGGCGCAGTGGTTAAGAATCCGCCTGCCAATGCAGGGGACATGGGTTCGAGCTCTGATCTGGGAAGATCCCCAATGCCGCGGAGCAACTAAGCCCCTGCGCCACAACTACTGAGCCTGTGCTCTAGAGCCCACAAGCCACAACTACAGAGCCTGCAAGTCACAACTAATGAAGCCCACAAGTCACAGCTACTGAAGCCCACATGCCTAGAGCCCATGCTCTGCAACAAGAGAAGCCACCACAATGAGAAGCCTGCACACCGCAACAAAGAGTAACCCCCACCTGCCGCAACTAGAGAAAGCCTGCGCACAGCAACGAAGACCCAACGCAGCCAAAAATAAATTAAAAACAAAAGAAAATACCTAGAAACAAATGAAAACAAAAGAATGACGATCCAGAACCTATGGGATGCAGCAAAAGCAGTTCTCAGAGGGAAGTTTATAGCAATACAATCTTACCTAGGAAACAAGACAAACCTCAAACAAACAACCTGATCTTACACCTAAAGCAACTAGAGCAAAAAGAACAAGCAAAACCCAAACTTAGTAGAAGGAAAGAAATCAAAGATCAGAGCAAAAAATAAATGAAATAGAAATGAAGAAAATAATAGAAAAGTTCAATGAGACTAAAGGCTGGTTCTTTAAAAAGATAAATGAAATTGATAAACCTTTAGTCAGACTCATCTAGAAAAAAAGGGAGAGGGCACAAATCAATAAAATTAGAAATGAAAAAGGAAAAGTTACAACTGACACCAAAGAAATACAAAAGATCATAAGACACTACTACAAACAGTTAACTATACGGCAATAAAATGGACAACCTTAAAAGAAATGGACAAATTCTTAAGAAAGGCACAAACTTCCAAGACTGAACCAGGAAGAAACAGAAAATATGGACAGACCAATCACAAGTACTGAAATTGGAACAGTGATTAAAAAACTTCCCACTAACAAAAGTCCAGGACCAAAAAAAAAAAAAGAAAAAAAAAAAAAAAAAAAAGAAATTATCAGTAGAGCAGAGATTATATTACTCTTTAACATAAGTTAAAACAAAGTCATTCCTACATATATTTAACTGATATACCTAATTCAGGTATCTGAGTCCCCGGTTTCACCTTAGTTCACTGACAAAACAAGTATCACAAACTTCAGAACTTTGGTATTCTTTAATTATTCAATGTAATTATCTCATCGGCCATTTTCAAGTTGCCTTTGCTGTCTTGTGTTTTTTCCCCTAATTAGATTTTCTTCATGTTTTATACTCTTTTTCATCTGGTAATACACTGCAAATTTTGACACATTCTGATGGCATTCATCAAAGTGTACGGGGCTTGATTTTCTCATTAGTCATCTTTCATCTTTTTGTGTGTTTTTATTGACTTTTGGCTTGAAACACTCCTTTTAAGATTCTTTAACCAAAATTCCTATTTTGTTGATGAGAATGTTTCCTAATAAATTATTTAATATTTTTCTAAGGTATTAAAATCATTAAATCATTTCTGACCTCAAAAAAAAAAAAAAAAAAAAAAAGTCCAGGACCAGAGAACTTCACAGGTAAATTCTTTCAAACACATAGAGAAGAGTTAACACATCCTTCTGAAACCTTTCCAAAAAACTGCAAAGGAAGGAACATTCCCAAGCTCACTCTATGACGCCACCATCACCCTGATACCAAAACCAGACAAAGATACGACAAAAAACGAAAATTACAGGTATCACTGATGAACAAAGACACAAGAATACTCAATAAAATACTAGCAAACCGAATCCAACAATACATTAACAGGATCATACACCATGATCAAGTGGGATTTATCCCAGGGATGCCAGGATTCTTCAATGTCTGAAAATCAGTGTGATATCAACAAATTGAAGACTAAAAACCATATGATAATCTCAAAAGGTGCAGAAAAAGCTTTTGATAATATTCAACACCCATTTATGATAAAAAACTCCCCAGAAAGTGGGCATAGAGGGAACTTATCTCAACATAATAAAGGCCATGTATCGATTATCAGTCTAAAGCAAGCAGATATAGGAAGGGTTTAACAAACTTGAAAAACAGTGCGACCACAAATCAAAAACATACAACAGATTCACAAAAACCAAAAAGAAGAGAACACAAGCATAAAATGAAAAGAAATCATCAAACCACAAGAAGAAAAAGAAACAAAGAAGAAACAAAGAATCAACTGGAAAAAAAGGTTGAAATGGCAATAAATACATATGTACCAATAATTACCTTACATGACAATGGACTGAATACTCCAATCAAAAGACACAGAGTGGCAGACTAGATAAAAAAACAAGAGCCTACAATATGCTGCCTATAAGAGACCCACCTCAGGGCAAAGGACACAGACAGATTGAAAGTGAGGGGATGGAAAAATATTTCAGGCAAACGGAAATGACAGGAAAGCAGGAGTTACAATACTCATATCAGACAAAATAGACTTTAAAGACTATGAAGAAAAATAAAGAAGAGCACTATATAATGATAAGAGGATCAATACAAGAAGAGGATATTACACTCATCAACTTATATGCATGTAATATAGGAGGACCCAAATATATAAGACAAATAATAACAGACATAAAGAGAGAAATCAATGGAAATACAATAATAGTAGAAGACTTTAACACCCCACTCACATCAACAGACAGATCTTCCAGAGAGAGAATCAATAAGGCAACAGAGATCCTAAATGACACAATAGAACAGTTAGACTTAATTGATATTTTCAGGACATTACATCCAAAAAAACCAGAATACACATTCTTTTCAAGCGCACACGGAAGATTCTCTAGGATTGACCACATACTAGGGCACAACACTAACCTCAACAAATTTAAGAGTACAGAAATTATTTCAAGCATCTTCTCTGACCACAATGGCGTGAAACTAGAAATCAACTACAGGAAAAGAAATGAGAAAAAAAAAATGACTACATGGAGACTAAACAACATGCTACTAGAAAACCAATGGGTCAACAAGGAAATTAAAAAATAACTTGAGACAAATGACAATGAAAACACAACCATACAAAATCTATGGGACGCAGCAAAAGCAGTTCTTAGAGGGAAGTTCATAGCAATACAGGCCTTCATCAAAAAACAAGAAAAATCTTAAGTAAACAACCTAACTTACCACCTAAAAGAATTAGAGAAAGAACAACAAACAGAACCTAAAGTCAGCAGAAGGAAGGAAATAATAAAGACCAGGGAGGAAAAAACAGAGATTCAAAACAACAGAAAAAAATCAACAAAACCAAGAGCTGGTTCTTTGAAAGGGTAAACAAAATTGACAAACCTCTGCCCAGGCTCACCAAAAAGAGAGAGAACCCAAATAAACAAAACAAGAAATGAAAAAGGAGAAATCTCAACTGATACCACAGAAATACAAAAAACCATAAGGAAATACTATGAACAATTATATGCCAACAAATTTGACAACCTAGAAGAAATGGACAACTTTCTAGAAACATACAGCCCACCAAAACTGAATCAAGAAGAAATAGATAAATGATGTGAACAGACTGATCATTTGAAGTGAAATAGAACCTGTAATTAAAAAAACTCCCTACAAACAACAGCGCAGAACCAGATGGATTCACCGGCAAATTCTACCAAACATACAAAGAAGAACTTATACCAATTCTTCTCAAACTCTTCTAAAAGACTGAAGAGGGAACACTCCCAAAGACATTCTATGAAGCCACCATCACCCTGGTACCAAAACCAGACAAAGACATCCCCAAAAAAGAAAATTACAGGCCAATATCTTTGATGAATATAGATGCAAAAATTCTCAACAAAGTATTAGTAAACCGAATCCAACAACACATAAAAAAGATCATACACCACAACCAAGTGGGATTCATCCCAGGTTCACAAGGCTGGTTCAACATTTGCAAATCAATCAATGTAATAAACCACAGTAGCAAAAGAAAAGTCAAAAACCACATGATCATCTCAATAGATACAGAAAAAGCATGTGACAAAATTCAACATCCATTCATGATAAAAACTCTTACCAAAATGGGAATAGAGGGAACATATCTCAACATACTAAAAGCCATTTATCACAAACCCACAGTCAGTATAATACTCAACAGTGAAAAGCTGAAAGCCTTCCTGCTAAAATCTGGAACAAGAAAAGGATGCCCACTCTCACCACTTCTATTCAACATAGTATTGGAAGTCCTAGCCACAGCAATCAGACAAGAAAAAGAAATAAAAGGTATCCTAATTGGAAGGAAAGAGGTAAAATTGTCACTATATGCAGATGACACGATACTATATATAGAAAACCCTAAAGATTCAACACAAAGACTATTAGATCTAATAAATTAATTCAGCAAAGTAGCAGGATACAAGATTAACATTCATTTATTTACACTAACAATGAAATATCAGAAAGGGAATGTAAAAAAAAAAAATATATATATATATATATATATATATATATATACCTTTTAAAATTGCACCAAAAAAAAAATACCTAGAGATAAACCTGACCAAGAAGGTGAAAGACTTATACGCGGAGAACTATAAAACATTAATAAAGGAAATAAAAGAGGATTCAAAGAAGTGGAAAGCTATCCCATGGTCTTGGATTCGAAGAATTAATATTGTAAAAATGGCAATACTACCCAAAGCAATCTACAGATTTAATGCGATCCCTACCATATTACCCATGACATTTTTCACAGAACTAGAACAAATAATCCAAAAATTTACATGGAACCATAAAAGACCCAGAATTGCCAAAGCAATCCTGAGGGGAAAATAAAAACAAAGTAGGAGATATAACTCTCCCAGACTTTAGCCAGTACTACAAAGCTACAGTAATCAAAACAGTGTGGTTTTGGTACAAAAACAGACATACAGATCAGTGTAACAGAATAGAGCCCAGAAATAAACCCACACACCTATGGTCAATTAATCTTTGACAAAGGAGGCAAGAATATAAAATGGGAAACAGTCTCTTCAGCAAGTGGTGCTGGGAAAGTTGGACAGCTGCATGTAAACCAATGAAGGTAGAA
The DNA here is from genome assembly GCF_949987535.1 of Balaenoptera acutorostrata. Lineage (NCBI taxonomy): Eukaryota > Metazoa > Chordata > Mammalia > Artiodactyla > Balaenopteridae > Balaenoptera > Balaenoptera acutorostrata. The sequence goes on along the minus strand of NC_080070.1, from coordinate 37,804,348 downwards.
CACACCCTCACACCATGCACAAAAATAAACTCAAAATGGCTTAAAGACTTTAACATAAGACATGACACCATAAAACCCCTAGAAGAGAGCATAGGCAAAACATTCTCTGACATAAATCGTACCAATGTTTTCTTAGGTCAGCCTCCCAAGGCAAGAGAAATAAAAACAAAACTAAACAAATGGGACCTAATCAAACTTACAAGCTTTTGCACAGCAAAGGAAACCATTAAAAAAACGAAAAGACAACCTACGGAATGGGAGAAAATATTTGCAAATGATGCGACAGACAAGGACTTAATCTCTAAATTATACAAATAGCTCATAAAACTCAACAACAGCAACAAAAAACAAACGACCCAATCGAAAAATGGGCAGAAGACCTTAACAGACATTTCCCCAAAGAAGCCATACAGATGGGCAGTAGGCACATGAAAAGATGCTCTACATCACTAATTATTAGAGAAATGCAAATCAAAACTAAAACGAGGTGCCACCTCACACATGTCAGAATGGCCATCATTAGAAAGTCTACAAATAACAAATGCTGGAGAGAGTGTGGAGAAAAGGGAACCTTCCTACACTGTTGGTGGGAATATAAGTTGGTACAGTCACTACAGAAAACAATATGGAGGTTCCTCAGAAAACGAAAAATAGAATTACCATATGATCCAGCAATCCCACTCCTGGGCATATACCCAGACAAAACTATAACTCAAAAAGATACACATACCCCAATGTTCACAAGCAGCATTATTCACAATAGCCAAGACATGGAAACAACCCAAATGTCCATTGACAGATGAATTGATAAAGAAGTTGTGGTACATATATACAATGGAATACTAATCAGCCATTTAAAAAAAATGAAATAATGCCATTTGCAGCAACACACATGCAACTAGAGATTATCATACTAAGTGAAGTTAGAAAGAGAAAGACAAATACCATATGATATCACTTACACATAGAATCTAAAATACAGCACAAATGAACCTATCTACAAAACAGAAATAGGGACTTACCTGGTGGTGCAGTGATTAAGAATCCCCTTGCCAATGCAGGGGACATGGGTATGAGCCCTGGTCTGGGAAGATCCCACATGCCGTGGAGCAACTAAGCCCATGCACCACAACTGCTGAGCCTGCGCTCTAGAGCCTGTGAGCCACAACTACTGAGCCCATGTGCCACAACTACTGAAGCCCATGCTCCTACAGCCGGTGCTCTGCAACAAGAGAAGCCACCGCAATGAGAAGCCTGCACACCACAATGAAGAGTAGCCCCTGCTCGCCACAACTAGAGAAAGCCTGCACACAGCAACGAAGACCCAACACAGCCAAAAATAAATAAATAAAATTTATTTTAAAAAAAGAAAACAGAAACAGACTCACAGACACAGAACATACCTGTAGTTGCCAAGGGGAAGGGAAGTGGGGGAGGGAAGGACTGGGAGTTTGGCATTAGCAGATGTAAACTATTATATATAGGATGGATAAACAACAACGTCCTACTGTATAGCGCAGGGAACTATATTCAATCTCCTGTGATAAACCATAATGGAAAAGAATATATATAGAAGGACGTGCTCTCACTCCCTCTTGTGAGAGCACCAGAATCACAACTGGCTGCTGGACAATCATCGACAGGAAGACACTGGACTTCACCAAGGAGGATAACCCACGTCCAAGGACAGCGGAGAAGCCACAGTGAGACGGTAGGAGGGGCGCAATCAGAGTAAAATCAAATCCCAAAACTCCTGGGTGGGTGACTCACAGACTGGCGAGCACTTATACCACAGAAGTCCACCCACTGGAGTGAAGGTTCTGAGCCCCACGTCAGGCTTCCCAACCTGGGGGTCTGGCAACGGGAGGAGGAATTCATAGAGAATCAGACTTTGAAGCCTAGTGGGAACTGATTACAGGACTTCGACAGGACTGGGGAAAACAGAGACCCCACTCTTGGAGGGCGCACACAAAATAGTGTGTGCATCGGGACCCAGGCGAAGGAGCAGTGACCCTGGGGGAGACTGAACCAGACCTACCTGCTGGTGTTGGGGGGTCTCCTGCAGAGGCGGGGGCTGGCTCTGTTTCACCGTGGGGACAAGGACACTGGCAGCAGAGGTTCTGGGAAGTACTCCTTGGCGTGAGCCCTCCCAGAGTCTGCCATTAGCCCCACCAAAGAGCCCGGGTAGGCTCCAGTGTTGGGTTGCCTCTGGAAAAACAACCAACAGGGAGGGAACCCAGCCCCACCCATCAACAGTCAAGTGGATTAAAGTTTTACGGAGCTCTGACCACCACAGCAACAGTCAGCTCTACCCACCGCCAGAGCCTCCCATCAAGCCTCTTAGATAGCCTCAACCACCAGAGGGCAGACAGCAGAAGCAAGAAAAACTACAATCCTGCAGCCTGTGGAACAAAAACCACATTTACAGAAAGATAGACAAGATGAAAAGGCAGAGGGCTATATACCAGATGAAGGAACAAGAAAAAACCCCAGAAAAACAACTAAATGAAGTGGAGATAAGCAACCTTCCAGAAAAAGAATTCAGAATAATGATAGTGAAGATGATCCAGGACCTCGGAATAAGAATGGAAGCAAAGATTGAGAAGATGCAAGAAATGATTAACAAAGACCTAGAAGAATTAAAGAACAAACAAACAGAGATGACCAATACAATAACTGAAATGAAAACTACACTAGAAGGAATCAATAGCAGAATAACTGAGGCAGAAGAATGGATAAGTGACCTGGAAGACAGAATGGTGGAATTCACTGCTGCGGAACACACTAAAGAAAAAAGAATGAAAAGAAATGAAGACAGCCTAAGAGACCTCTGGGACAACATTAAATGCAACAATATTCGCATTATAGGGGTCCCAGAAGGAGAAGAGAGAGAGAAAGGACCCGAGAAAATATCTGAAGAGATTATAGTCGAAAACTTCCCTAACATGGGAAAGGAAATAGCCACCCAAGTCCAGGAAGCGCAGAAAGTCCCATACAGGATAAACCCAAGGAGAAACACGCCGAGACACATAGTAATCAAAGTGGCAAAAATTAAAGACAAAGAAAAATTATTGAAAGCAGCAAGGGAAAAACGACAAATAACATACAAGGGAACTCCCATAAGGTTAAAAGCTGATTTCTCAGCAGAAACTCGACAAGCCAGAAGGGAGTGGCATGATATACTTAAAGTGATGAAAGGGAAGAACCTACAACCAAGATTACTCTACCCGGCAAGGATCTCATTTAGATTTGATGGAGAAATCAAAAGCTTTACAGAAAAGCAAAAGCTAAGAGAATTCAGCACCACCAAACCAGCTCTACAACAAATGCTAAAGGAACTTCTCTAAGTGGGAAACACAAGAGAAGAAAAGAATCTACAAAAACAAACCCAAAACAATTAAGAAAATGGTCATAGGAACATACATATCGATAATTACCTTAAACGTGAATGGATTAAATGCTCCAGCCAAAAGACACAGGCTTGCTGAATGGATACCAAAGCAAGACCCATATATATGCTGTCTACAAGAGACCCACTTTAGACCTAGGGACACATACAGACTGAAAGTGAGGGGATGGAAAAAGATATTCCATGCAAATGGAAATCAAAAGAAAGCTGGAGTAGCTATACTCATATCACATAAAATAGACTTTAAAATAAAGAATGTTACAAGAGACAAGGAAGGACACTACATAATGATCAAGGGATCAATCCAAGAACAAGATATAACAATTGTAAGTATATATGTACCCAACATAGGAGCACCTCAATACATAAGGCAACTGCTAACAGCTATAAAAGCGGAAATTGACGGTAACACAATAATAGTGGGGGACTTTAACACTTCACTTACACCAATGGACAGATCATCCAAAATGAAAATAAATAAGGAAACAGAAGCTTTAAATGACACAATAGACCAGATAGATTTAATTGATATTTATAGGACATTCCATCCAAAAACAGCAGATTACACGTTCTTCTCAAGTGTGCACGGAACATTCTCCAGGATAGATCACATCTTGGGTCACAAATCAAGCCTCAGTAAATTTAAGAAAATTGAAATCATATCAAGCATCTTTTCTGACCACAACGCTATGAGATTAGAAATGAATTACAGGGAAAAAAACATAAAAAACACAAACACATGGAGGCTAAACAATACGTTACTAAATAACCAACAGATCACTGAAGAAATCAAAGAGGAAATCAAAAAATACCTAGAGACAAATGACAATGAAAACACGACGATCCAAAACCTATGGGATGCAGCAAAAGCGGTTCTAAGAGAGAAGTTTATAGCTATACGAGCCTACCTCAAGAAACAAGAAAAATCTCAAGTAAACAATCTAACCTTACACCTAAAGGAACTAGAGAAAGAAGAACAAACAAAACCCGAAGTTAGCTGAAGGAAAGAAATCATAAATATCAGAGTGGAAATAAATGAAATAGAAACAAAGAAAATTATAGCAAAGATCAATAAAACTAAAAGCTGGTTCTTTGAGAAGATAAACAAAATTGATAAGCCATTCGCCAGACTCATCAAGAAAAAGAGGGAGAGGACTCAAATCAATAAAATCAGAAATGAAAAAGGAGAAGTTATAATAGACACCACACAAATACAAAGCATCCTAAGAGACTACTACAAGCAACTCTATGCCAATAAAATGGACAACCTGGAAGAAATGGACAAATGCTTAGAAAGGTATAACCTTCCAAGACTGAAACAGGAAGAAACTGAAAATACGAACAGACCAATCACAAGTAAGGAAATTGAAACTGTGATTAAAAATCTTCCAACAAACAAAAGTCCAGGACCAGATGGTTTCACAGGTGAATTCTATCACACTCTTAGAGAAGAGCTAACACCCATCCTTCTCAAACTCTTCCAAAAAATTGCAGAGGAAGGAATACTCCCAAACTCATTCTATGAGGCCACCATCACCCTGATACCAAAACCAGACAAAGATACTCCAAAAAAAGAAAATTACAGACCAATATCACTGATGAATATAGATGCAAAAATCCTCAACAAAATACTAGCAAACAGAATCCAACAACACATTAAAAGGATCATACACCACGATCAAGTGGGATTTATCCCAGGGATGCAAGGATTCTTCAATATATGCAAATCAATCAATGTGATACACCATATTAACAAATTGAAGAATAAAAATCATATGATCATCTCAATAGATGCAGAAAAAGCTTTTGACAAAATTCAACATCCATTTATGATAAAAACTCTCCAGAAAGTGGGCATAGAGGGAACCTACCTCAACATAATAAAGGCCATATATGACAAACCCACAGCAAACATCATTCTCAGTGGTGAAAAACTGAAAGCATTTCCTCTAAGATCAGGAATGAGACAAGGATGTCCACTCTCACCACTACTATTCAACATAGTTTTGGAAGTTCTAGCCATGGCAATCAGAGAAGAAAAAGAAATAAAAGGAATACAAATTGGAAAACAAGAAGTAAAACTGTCACTGTTTGCAGATGACATGATACTATACATAGAGAATCCTAAAAATGCCACCAGAAAACTACTAGAGCTTATCAATGAATTTGGTAAAGTTGCAGGATACAAAATTAATGCACAGAAATCTCTTGCATTCCTATACACTAATGATGAAAAATCTGAAGGAGAAATTATGGAAACACTCCCATTTACCATTGCAACAAAAAGAATAAAATACCTGGGAATAAACCTACCTAGGGAGACAAAAGACCTGTATGCAGAAAACTATAAGACACTGATGAGAGAAATTAAAGATGATACCAACAGATGGAGAGATATACCATGTTCTTGGATTGGAAGAATCAATATTGTGAAAATAACTATACTACCCAAAGCAATCTACAGATTGAATGCGATCTCTATGAAATTACCAATGGCATTTTTTACGGAACTAGAACAAATCATCTTAAAATTTGTATGGAGACACAAAAGACCCCGAATAGCCAAAGCAGTCTTGAGGGAAAAAAACGGAGCTGGAGGAATCAGACTCCCTGTCTTCAGACTATACTACAAAGCTACAGTAATCAAGACAACATGGTACTGGCATAAAAACAGAAACATAGATCAATGGAACAAGATAGAAAGCCCAGAGATAAACCCATGCACCTATGGTCAACTAATCTATGACAAAGGAGGCAAAGATATACAATGGAGAAAAGACAGTCTTTTCAATAAGTGGTGCTGGGAAAGCTGGACAGCTACATGTAAAAAAATGAAATTAGAATACTCCCTAACACCATACACAAAAATAAACTCAAAATGGATTCAAGACCTAAATGTAAGACCAGACACTACAGAACTCTTAGAGGAAAACATAGGAAGAACACTCTTTGACATAAATCACAGCAAGATCGTTTTTGATCCACGTCCTAGAGTAATGGAAATAAAAACAAAAATAAACAAATGGGACCTAATGAAACTTCAAAGCTTTTGCACAGCAAAGGAAAACATAAACAAGACAAAAAGACAACCCTCAGAATGGGAGAAAATATTTGCAAATGAATTAACGGACAAAGGATTAATCTTCAAAATATATAAACAGCTCATTCAGCTCAAAATTAAAGAAACAAACGACCCAATCTAAAAATGGGCAGAAGACCTAAATAGACATTTCTCCAAAGAAGACATACAGATGGCCAAGAAGCACATGAAAAGATGCTCAACATCACTAATTATTAGAGAAATGCATATCAAAACTACAATGAGGTATCACCTCACACCAGTTAGAATGGGCATCATCAGAAAATCTACAAACAACAAATGCTGGAGAGGGTGTGGAGAAAAGGGAACCCTCTTGCACTGTTGGTGGGAATGTAAATTGATACAGCCACTATGGAGAACAATATGGAGGTTCCTTGAAAAACTAAAAATAGAATTACCATACGACCCAGCAATCCCACTACTGGGCATATACCCAGAGAAAACCATAATTCAAAAAGACACATGCACCCCAATGTTCATTGCAGCACTATTTACAACAGCCAGGTCATGGAAGCAACCTAAATGCCCATCGACAGACAAATGGATTAAGAAGTTGTGGTACATATATATAATGGAATATTACTCAGCCATAAAAAGGAACGAAATTGAGTCATTTGTTGAGACGTGGATGGATCTAGCGACTGTCATACAGAGTGAAGTATGTCAGAAAGAGAAAAACAAATATCGTATATTAACGCATGTATGTGGAACCTAGAAAAATGGTACAGATGAACCGGTTTGCAGGGCAGAAGTTGAGACACAGATGTAGAGAACAAACGTATGGACACCAAGGTGGGGAAACCACGGTGGGGTTGGGATGGTGGTGTGCTGAATTGGGCGATTGGGATTGACATGCATACACTGATGTGTATAAAATTGATGACTGATTAAAAAAAAAAAAAGAAAAAAGAAACAATAGGCAACTTCCAAAACTTTGCTTAGTTCCAGAACTTTAAGAACATTAGGAAAGCTACTTTACAGTTAGTTTTAAAGCAGCGATTTCTTTAAGTAGAGGCAATAGAGAAATTGTAGGGGAAAGGACTCAAGCTTTGGAGTTAGACTTTGGTTCAATCCTAGCATAGTCATTTACCATCTGCGTGTACATGAACAAATTAATTAAGCTTTTCAGTCTGAATCTATAAAACAGGGATATTTTATGAGCTTATTCCATAGATTAGAAATACATGAAATATGTCTAGTACAATAAAATGGTAGCTGTAATTTACAATGAAGCATTTATAAATTGCAATGAGGTTATTATGAACAAAACAATAGAAATTTAAATGACGATTACTTTTCATCTAAATGACTACTGCTATTTAGGAGATCTTATAGAGTTAAGGCCCTAGGAGATGCATTAGAAAAAAAATTTTTTTTGAGTAGCCTCAAAAGAGATAGCAAAAATAGAAATTTTTTTAGACCACAATCCTGATAAAGGTAAAACACTGGCATGGGAATCAAACTTGTACAGTGTGTTGAAGCTTACTTTTCCCCATGGACAAAATAGAGATGTTACATTAAATTATCTGTATGCTCATTTCCAACTCTAAAAATACATGGAACTAAGTGGTTAAGAGTAAAGGCTGTGAAGGCAGACTGCCTGGATTCATACCAGCTGTGTAGCCTCAAGCAAGTTTCCTAATCTCTCAAGCATGTTTCTTCTCTACAAAATGCGAATAATAATAGTACCTATCTCAGGGCTTCCCTGGTGGCGCAGTGGTTGAGAATCTGCCTGCTAATGCAGGGGACACGGGTTCGAGCCCTGGTCTGGGAAGATCCCACATGCCACGGAGCAGCTGGGCCCGTGAGCCACAACTACTGAGCCTGCGCGTCTGGAGCCTGTGCCCCGCAACGGGAGGGGCCGCGATAGTGAAAGGCCCGCGCACCGCGATGAAGAGCGGTCCCCGCACCGCGATGAAGAGTGGCCCCCACTTGCCGCAACTAGAGAAAGCCCTCGCACGAACTGAAGACCCAACACAGCCAAAAATAAATAAATAAAATAAATAAAGTAGCTATACAATTAAAAAAAAAAAAAAAAAAAAAAAGCACATATTTATAAAAAAAAAAAAAAAAAAAAAAAATAATAGTACCTATCTCAGAGTGTCATAAGGATTAAATAAATACACTCAAAGTACATAGAATGGTGGATGGCACATAAAAAACAGTTAATAACTGGTAAGCTGTATTATTAAAATGAAAATATCTCCAGTTATTAATTTAAAAAAAATTTTTTTTAAAGCTGGAAAATCAGGGCAAAGGAGAAATTCATGTTCTTGTTTCATGAATAAAATAATATTCAGATCATTGTTATTGTTGTTTTAGGGGAAAAAAGCATCTACCCCTGTTTCATTGTGTTCTGGCAGAATGCATAAAACATCAAATTAAAAGCATAACTTCAAGCTAAAGACTTAGTGTCCCCTCCTCTCATCTAGACTAAAATATCTCAAAACTTTAGGAAGAGAAATGAAACAAAACAAAAAATTATGAAACGTGAACTTCTAGTTTTGGCAACAGATTTGAAAACTCCCTGCTCCCCATGTCAAGTGAGATAATATGGCTGATCCAGCCATCTTGCTAGAAATGAAACCGTGCTGCATCTGTGGATTCCCTCCCTTCCTTGGATATGAAGCTGGTCTTGTTACATCTGTCAAACCCAGTGATTGCTAGTGCTTCCCCTACAGAGAAATTAACGGTGATTATGGTTTTTCTGGTTTGGGTCAAAGGGCTCCTCCAAAAGTTGCATCAGAACCCCACGGAATCTGCAAATGACAGTGGGTAGCAAGGAAAGGCATATAAAATCTCATGTGAAAGATTTCAGAGAAAATTCCTAAACAAAAGAGCAAGCCATGGGGTATGCTTCCTTGGGTATCTGGACACTTTCCTCCCTTTTTATCCTTGTGTGAATTGTCAAGTATCAATTTCAGAAAAGCCTATGGCTGAGCAATAAAACTAGCACCAAATGGCTACGGTACTGTGTAAGTACTTCTTATTGACTTATTTAAGGAAAAAAAGTACAAAAGAGGAAAGCAAGTAGCAAATTCAATGAACATAACATAAATTGCAGGAAACAGCTGTAATGTTGCATTTTAAAATTGGAATGAGATTATGAACAAAACACAACAGAAGCTAATGGTAAAATTCCAGCTTTCTAATGTACATGACTTGGAATGATACTACTGACTCATTCTGAAAATGTTATTAAATTCAGTAAAACTAACAAAAAACAAAGCTATCCATGTGCGGTTAGCGAGAGATTCTACTCAAATGAGGTCAAAGATTTCTTAGGTATGACATCAAAAGAATTCATAAAAGAAAAAAATGGATAAATTAGAGTATAGAAAAATTAAGAACTGCTCCTCAGAAAACAAGAAAAAAGGCCACTTGGAGCAAATATTAGCAAGTCATGCATCTAATAAAGGACTTATATCTCAATACAACATGAAAACAAACAACCCAATTTTAAAAATTGCCGAGATCTGAAATTCTCATGACAAGTAATCACATGAAAAGATACTTAACGTCTTTAGCTACTACAGAAATAGCAAATAAAAACCACAACGAGTTACCACTACACACCTATAAGAGTAGTTAAAAAACAAAACAAAGAGATAACTCCCATACATTGCGGGTGAGAATGCAAAATGGTACAGCCACTTTGGAAGACAGTTTGGCAGTTTCTATAAAGTTAAACATGGCTCATACGTTTATCATACAACCCACACCAGGTAAAATAAAAACCTATGTTAACACAAAACCCTGTCTATGAATGTTTACAGCAGCTTTATTTATAATCACCAAAAACTAATTTCAATGTCCCTCCATTGAGTAATGAACACACTGTGAGACATCCACATAATGGAATACTGCTCAGCAATATGAAGGAATAAACTGATATTATAACACAACAACACAGATGAATCTCATATGAATTATGCTAAGTGAAAGGAGCCAGACTCAAACAGCTATACACTGTATGATTTCATGTATATGACACCCCATAAAAGACTTTAGGGACAGAAAACAGTTTAGTTGCCAAGTACTGGGGGTTGGGAGTGGGACTGACTACAAAGGGACAGCAGGGAATTTTGGGGGGTGATGGAACTGCTCTATATTTTGAATGTAGTGGTCATACAACTATATGCATTTGTAAAAATCACAGAATTGTACACTAAAAAGGGTGAATATTACTGTATGCAAATTTTTCCTTAATAAAAATTTTTGTTAAGTTATGTAAAACTAAAAAACCCCCAAACTACTGACATGCAAAAAAGCTTAAAATAAGAAAAAGTGACTAAGCCCATTTTGGGAAGTAAGGTCTAAGCCACATTGTGCTCCATGAGGCAGATTAGTCTCATGTCTGTGTCTGTTTGGTTTTACTTTTCTGGTAGTAAAATGAGAGTACATTTGACTGCTTAAAAATATACTTTAAAAAATAAACCTACTCTAAAATGTTTTGTTAATAACAAATGCCCACTAGGTCATCAACTCAATGAAATCCATCATCCTACATTCCCATCCGCTCCCTTCAGTCTCTCAATATCTTTTTAATATTTAGACTATCTAAATACCATGTCAAAACATTCTTCATCTCTAAATTTCATCAATTTATTTCAAATTTTCTATAAATTTTACTTTTCAACAAGATCTGTTTTTCCCTTGATACTTCTATCAGTTATATCCTTAGCTCAGCAATTTTTCCCTGTCACCTTAGTCCAGATCCTTATCTCTTGCTCTTAGCTAGTCTTCTAGATTTCAGTCTACCTCTACTTTCATTGATCCTACCTATGGCTGACTATTTGATCTACTCAAAAGGCTTTAGTTTCTCATTTTTTTTCCTGCCACATTGGGTCTGCCCCCACCCAATCAGTTTTCCAGTGGAAATCCATCCACTGAAGGATATTTTAATGGGACAGAGGGGAAAATCAGTTTTACACTTTAGTATTACTCTCACAGAAATGTGAAAAATGGGTTTAGATTATATTATTAAAAAGCTAATCAGTATCAATATCATTTAGGAATGTTAAGCAAAAATAGTTCAAGAAAAATCTAATTGGAAGAATTTGAGATGATCTCACGGAACACTGGGCAGAGCACAGATTAGTTAAATTAAAATTAAGTTTAGGGACTTCCCTGGTGGTCCAGCGGTTAAGACTCCACGCTCCCAATGCAGGGGGCCCGGGTTCGATCCCTGCTCAGGGAACTAGACCCTGCATGCTGCAACTAAAAGATCCCACATGGTGCAACTAAGGATCCCCCATGCTGCAACTAAAAAAAAGATCCCACACTCGGCAGTGAAGATCCTGCGTGCCGCAACTAAGACCTGGTGCAGCCAAATAAATAAATAAATGGTTTTTTTAAAAAATTAAGTTTAGAAAGTTAATTGCATCATACTGTTATCCATAGTGGCTGTACCAATTTACATTCTCACCAATAGTGTAGGAGGGTTCCCTTTTCTCCACACCCTCTCCAGCATTTATTATTTGTAGAGTTCTTGATGATGGTCTTAAAAAACTGAAAACAGAGCTACCATATGATCTGGTAATCCCACTCCTGAGGATATAAACCATAATTCAATAAGATACATGCACCCCAATGTTCATTGCAGCACTATTTACAATAGCCAAGACATGAAAGCAATCTAAGTGTCCACTGAGAGATGAATGGATAAAGAAGATGTGGCACATATATACAATGGAATACTACTCAGCCATAAAAAAGAATGAAATAATGCCATTTGCAGCAAGATGGATGGACCTAGACATTATCATACTAAGTGAAGTAAGTCTGAGAAAGACAAATATCATATGATATCACTTATACGCGGAATCTAAAAAAATACAAATGAACTTATTTACAAAATAGAAAGACTCACAGACATAGAGAACAAATTTATGGTTACCAAAGGGGAAACATGGGAAGGAAGGATACATTAGGAATTTGACAGTAACAAACACACTACTATACATAAAATAGATAAACAACAAGGACCTACTGTATAGCACAGGGAACTATACTCCATATTTTTTAATAACCTATATGGGAAAAGAATCTGAAAAAGAATATATTATACATATACATAAACTGAATCACTTTGCTGTACACCTGAAACTAACACAACATTGTAAATCAACTATACTTCAATTTAAAAAAAAAAGTTAATTGCATCAAAGACACAATTTCTACACCACAAGCAGCAGTTACCAAACAGCAACTAATGCATACAAAACTCTGATAGATAAACATTATTCTTGAACAGCTAAATTAATACTTTGCCACTCAGTGGGTGTACTGCTGACTAGGACTTTCTGCATAACTTTTAAGATTTTTGGAAATGCAGAGTTTCAGGCTCTCCCCCAAAATTACTTAATTCCAGTCTTTGGGATTTTAACAAGATCCCCACATGATTCCTATGTATATTAAAGGTTGAGAAGCACTGGTCTAAAACAGGAGTTGGCAAACTCTGTAAACAGCTAGCTAGTTAATGTTACATTTTGCAAGCCATTAGGTGACTGTTGTAACTATTCAACTATGCTGTTTATCATAAAGATAAAAAGGTCGATACATTAAGAAGGTATAATTAAAGATGTATATACACCTAGAAACAGAGCCCCAAAATACATGAGGCAAGAAAATGACAGAATTGAAATGAGAAGTACACAATTTAGTTAATTTTAACGGAGATTTTCAATATCACTCTCTCAGAATTAGAAAATCAATAAGGATATAGATACATGAACACCACCACCAACCAACATAACCTAGCTGATATTTATAGAACACTTTAATCAACAACATCAGCAACTTACTCTTTTAAAGGAAACATAATGTATTCTTGAAAATACAACACATGCCAGGCTACAAAACAAGTCTTAATAAAAGACTAAAATCATACGAACTATGTTCTCCAATCACCTGGAATTAAATTAGAAATCAATAATAGAAAAAATGTGGGAAATCCCCCAAATATTAAACTATCACACTAAAAGTTTATTAACTTTTAACTTTAACATAGGTCAAAGAAGAAATTGCAAAGAAAATTAGAACATATCTTGGGAGACAGCATAGTCCTGTTTTAAGGATAGATATACAGGTCAATGGAACGAAAAAGAGAGCTCAGAAACTGATTTTGGACAAAGGTGCCAAGGCAATTCAACAAGGGAAAGGATAGTCTTTTCAATAAATGGTGCTGGACCAATTAGAAAGCCATATTTTTAAAAAATCCTTACCTCATACCATAACAAAAATTAACTCAAAATGGATCATATACCTAAATGTAAAAACTAAAATGATAAAACTACTGGAAGAAAACTATAGGAGAGAAATCTTTGTGACCTAGGCCTGAGCAATGAATATCTTAGATGTGATCCTAAAAGCACAGCCCATAAAAGAAAAAGTTGATAAACTGGACTTCATAAAGCTGAAAACTTGCACTCTTTAAAAGATATCATTAAAAAAAAAGAAAAGCCACACGCTAGGAGAAACCATTTCCAAATCATATATCTGATAAAAAGGCTTGTATTCAGAATATAAAAAGAACACTTAAAATTCAATCATAAGGAGAACTTCTGCTGCCAGTGTCCTTGTCCCTGCAATGAGCCACAGCCACCCACTGCCTCTGCAGGAGAGCCTACAACACCAGCAGGATATCGAATCCCTAACAGGAGGGTAGACTGGTTCTAAGGGGGCTGATCAAACGCCAGGTGGCTGACAGGGTCTTGGTGCTCCGGTCGGGTGTCAGGCCTGAGCCTCTGAAGTGGGAGAGCCGAATTCAGGATATTGGACCACCAGAGACCTCCCGGCACCAAGTAATATGAATCAGCAAGAGCGCTCCCAGAGATCTCCATCTCAACGCTAAGACCGAGATATACTCAACGACCAGCAAGCTTCAGTGCTAGACACCCCATGCCAAAAAACTAACAAGACAGGAACACAACCCCACCCATTAGCAGAGAGGCTGCCTAAAATCATAATAAGTTCACAGACACCCCAAAACACACCACTGGACACGGTCCTGCCCACCACAAAGACAAGATCCAGCCTCATCCACCAGAACACAGGCACCAGTCCCCTCCAAGAGGAAGCTTACACAACCCACTGAACCAACCTTACCCACTGGGGGCAGACACCAAAAACAATGGGAACTACGAACCTGCAGCCTATGAAAAGGAGACCCCAAACACAGTAAGCTAAGCAAAATGAGAAAACACAGAAATATGCAGCAGATGAAGGAGCAAAGTAAAACCCCACCAGACCAAACAAATGAAGAGGAAATAGGCAGTCTACCTGAAAAAGAATTCAGAGTAATGATAGTAAAGATGATCTAAAATCTTGGAGATAGAATGGAGAAAATACAAGAAACGTTTAACAAGGACCTAGAAGAACTAAAGAGCAAACAAACAGTAATGAACAACACAATAAATGAAATTAAAAATTCTCTACAAGGAATCAATAGCAGAATAACTGAGGCAGAAGAACGGATAAGTGACCTGGAAGATAAAATAGTGGAAATAACCACCGCAGAGCAGAATAAAGAAAAAGAATGAAAAGAATCGAGGATAGTCACAGAGACTTCTGAGACAACATTAAACGCACCAACATTCGCATTATAGGGGTCCCAGAAGAAGAGAAAAAAAAAGGGACTGAGAAAATATTTGAAGAGATTATAGTTGAAAATTTCCCTAATATGGGAAAGGAAATAAGTCGAGGATGCGCAGAGAGTCCCATACAGGATAAATCCAAGGAGAAACACACCAAGACACATGTTAATCAAACTATCAAAAATTAAATACAAAGAAAAAATATTAAAAGCAGCAAGGGAAAAAAAACAAATAACATACAAGGGAATCCCCATAAGGTTAACAGCTGATTTTTCAGCACAAACTCTGCAAGCCAGAAGAGAGTGGCAAGACATATTTAAAGTGATGAAAGGGAAAAACCTACAACCAAGATTACTCTACCCAGCAAGGATCTCATTCAGATTTGACGGAGAAATTAAAACCTTTACAGACAAGCAAAAGCTAAGAGAATCCAGCACCACCAAACCAGCTTTACAACAAATGCTAAAGGAACTTCTCTAGGCAGGAAACACAAGAGAAGGAAAACACCTACAATAACAAACCCAAAACAATTAAGAAAATGGTAATAGGAACATACATATCGATAATCACCTTAAATGTAAATGGATTAAATGCTCCAACCAAAAGACATAGACGGGCTGAATAGATACAAAAACAAGACCCATATTTATGCTGTCAACAAGATACCCGCTTCAGACCTAGGGACACATACAGACTGAAAGTGAGGGGATGGAAAAAGATATTCCATGCAAATGGAAATCAAAAGAAAGCTGGAGTAGCAATTCTCATATCAGATGAAATAGACTTTAAAATAAAGACTATTACAAGAGACAAAGAAGGACACTACATAATGATGAAGGGATCCATCTAAGAAGAAGATATAACAATTGTAAATATTTATGCACCCAACAGGAGCACCTCAATACATAAGGCAAATGCTAACACCCATAAAAGGGGAAATCGACAGTAACACAATAATAGTGGGGGACTTTAACACCCTACTTTCACCAATGGACAGATCATCCAAAATGAAAATAAATAAGGAAACACATGCTTTAAATGATACATTAAACAAGATGAACTTAATTGATATGTATAGGACATTCCATTCAAAAACAACAGAACACACTTTCTTCTCAAGTGCTCGTGGAACATTCTCCAGGATAGATCATATCTTGGGTCACAAATCACGCCTTGGTAAATTTAAGAAAATTGAAATCATATCAAGTAACTTTTCTGACCACAACACTACGAGACTAGATATCAATTACAGGAAAAAATCTTTAAAACATACAAACACATGGAGGCTAAACAATACGTTACTTAATAACCAAGAGATCACTGAAGAAATCAAAGAGGAAATCCAAAAGTACCTAGAAACAAATGACAATGTAGACATGACAACCCAAAACCTATAGGATGCAGCAAAAGCAGTTCTAAGAGGGAAGTTTATAGCAATACAATCCTACCTCAAGAAACAAGAAACATCTCAAATAAACAAGCTAACCTTACACCTAAAGCAATTAGAGAAAGAAGAACAAAAAAACACCCAAAGTTATCAGAAGGGAAGAAATCATAAAGATCAGATGAGAAATAAATGAAAAAGAAATGAAGGATAGCGAAGATCAATAAAACTAAAAGCTGGTTCTTTGAGAAGATAAACAAAATTGATAAACCATTAGCCAGACTCATCAAGAAAAAAAGGGAAAAGACTCAAATCAACAGAATTAGAAATGAAAAAGGAGAACTAACAACTGACACCGCAAAAATACACAGGATCATGAGAGATTACTACAAGCAACTATATGCCAATAAAATGAACAACCTGGAAGAAATGGACAAACTCTTAGAAAAGCACAACCTTCCGAGACTGAACCAGGAAGAAATAGAAAATATAAACAGACCAATCACAAGCCCTGAAATTGAGGCTGTGATTAAAAATCTTCCAACAAACAAAAGCCCAGGACCAGATGGCTTCACAGGAGAATTCTATCAAACATTTAGAGAAGAGCTAACACCTATCCTTCTCAAACTCTTCCAAAATATATCAGAGGGAGGAACACTCCCCAGCTCATTCTACGAGGTCACCATCACCCTGATACCAAAACCAGACAAAGATGTCACAGAAAAAGAAAACTACAGGCCAATATCACTGATGAACATAGATGCAAAAATCCTCAACAAAATACTAGCAAACAGAATCCAACAGCACATTAAAAGGATCATACACCATGATCAAGTGGGGTTTATCCCAGGAATGCAAAGATTCTTCAATATATGTGAATCAATCAATGTGATACACCATTATTAAGAAACTGAAGGATAAAAACCATATGATAATCTCAATAGATGCAGAAAAAGCTTTCAACAAAATTCAACACCATTTATGATAAAAACTCTCCAGAAAGTAGGCATAGAGGGAACTTACTTCAACATAATAAAAGCCATATATGATGAACCCACAGCCAACATCTTCCTCAATGGTGAAAAACTGAAACCATCTCCACTAAGATCAGGAACAAGACAAGGTTGCCCACTCTCACCACTATTGTTCAACATTGTTTTGGAAGTTTTAGCCACGGCAATCAGAGAAGAAAAAGAAATAAAAGGAATCCAAATCGGAAAAGAAGAAGTAAAGCTGTCACTGTGTGCAGATGACATGATACTATACACAGAGAATCCTAAAGATGCTACCAGAAAACTACTAGAGCTAATCAATGAATCTGGTAAAGCAGCAGGATACAAAATCAATGCACAGAAATCTGTTGCATTCCTATATACTAATGATGAAAAATCTGAAAGAGAAATTAAGGAAACACTCCCATTTACCATTGCAACAAAAAGAATAAAATACCTAGGAATAAACCTACCTAAGGAGACAAAAGACCTGTATGCAGAAAACTATAAGACACTGATGAAAGAAATTAAAGATGATACAAACAGATAGAGAGATAGACCATGTTCTCGAATTGGACGAATCAACATTGTGAAAATGACTATACTACCCAAAGCAATCTACAGATTCAATGCAATCCCTATCAAACTACCAATGGCATTTTTCACAGACCTAGAACAAAAACTTTCACAATTTGTATGGAAACACAAAAGACCCCGAATAGCCAAAGCAATCTTGAGAAAGAAAAACGGAGCTGGAGGAATCAGGCTCCCTGACTTCAGACTACACTACAAAGCTACAGTAACCAAGACAGTATGGTACTGGCACAAAAACAGAAATATAGATCAATGGAACAAGATAGAAAGCCCAGAGATAAACTCACGCACATATGGTCACCTTATCTTTGATAAAGGAGGCAAGAATATACAATGAAGAAAAGACAGCCTCTTCAATAAGTCGTGCGGGGAAAACTGGACAGCTACATGTAAAACAATGAAATTAGAACACTCCCTGACACCATACACAAAAATAAACTCAAAATGGATTAAACACCTAAATGTAAGGCCAGACACTATAAAACTCTTGGAGGAAAACATAGGCAGAACACTCTATGACATCAATCACAGCAAGATCCTTTTTGACCCATCTCCTAGACAAATGGAAATAAAAACAAAAACAAATGGGATCTAATGAAACTTAAAAGCTTTTGCACAGCAAAGTAAAACATAAACAGGATGCAAAGACAACCCTCAGAATGGGAGAAAATATTTGCAAACAAAGCAACTGACAAAGGATTAACCTCCAAAATGTACAAGCAGCTCATGCAGCTCAATATCAAAAAAACAGACAACCCAGTCCAAAAATGGGCACAAGATCTAAATAGACATTTCTCCAAAGAAGATATACAGATTGCCAACAAACACATGAAAGGATGCTCAACATCACTAATCATTAGAGAAATGCAAATCAAAACTACAATGAGGTATCACCTCACACCAGTCAGAATGGCCATCATTAAAAAATCTACAAACAACAAATGCTGGAGAGGGTGTGGAGAAACGGGAACCCTCTTGCACTGTTGGTGGAATGTAAATTGATACAGCCACTATGGAGAACAGTATTGAGGTTCCTTAAAAAACTAAAAATAGGACTACCATACGACCCACTACTGGGCATATACCCTGAGAAAAGCATAATTCAGAAAGAGTCATGTACCACAATGTTCATTGCAACTCTATTTACAATAGCCAGGACATGGAAGCAACCTAAGTGTCCATCGACAGATGAATGGATAAAGAAGATGTGGCACATAAATACAATGGAATATTACTCAGCCATAAAAAGAAATGAAATTGAGTTATTTGTAGTGAGGTGGATGGACCTAGAGTCTGTCACACAGAGTGAAGTAAGTCAGAAAGAGAAAAGCAAATACTGTATGTTAACACATATATATGGAATCTAAGAAAAAAAAAAAGGTTCTGATGAACGTAGGAACAGGACAGGAATAAAGACGCAGACGTAGAGAATGGACTTGAGGACACAGGGAGGGGGAAGAGTAAGCTGAGGCAAAGTGAGAGAGTAGCACTGACATATATACACTACCAAATGTAAAATAGATAGTGGGAAGCAGCTGCATTGCATGGGGAGATCAGCTGGGTGCTTTGTGACCACCTAGAGGGGTGGGATAGGGAGGGTGGGAGGGAGATGCAAGAGGGAGGAGATATGGGGCTATATGTATATGTATAGCTGATTCACTTCGTTATACAGCAGAAACTAAGACACCATTGTAAAGCAATTATACTCCAATAAAGATGTTAAAAAACAATTCAATCATAAGAAGACAACCCAATGTAGATCAAAAAAAGATATGAATAGATACTTCAGCAAAGGTAAGTGAATGACTAATACACACATTAAAAGATGCTCAACATCATTAGTCATTAGAGACACGCAAATTAAAATCACAATAAGATACCACTTCACACCTACATTAAGGGCCATTCTCAAGTAGATAAACTTTAAGAGTTGACTGGAAGGTGAGAATCTGGAAACTGTCTTAAAATTATCTTTGTTGACAGACTCATTGGAAAGCTTCTGTGTATCTCCAGTAGTACACACACCATGTTTAAGACCACTTGTATGAGAAAACAAAAATTTGGTGACTTACAAAATATTTGGCTTCAGGATTTGATGATGAGAAAGGTGTCAAGCATGAATGAGGCTGATTTGGAAATGAAAAAAAGTCGGGCTGGGAAAGGAGCTAACAGGAAGGAGAGAAGAGAGGAAGAGGAAGTAGAACTCTTGGTAGAGTTCTCATCCATCATCATCGTTCTGATAGTCCCTAGCACTGGCAAATAGAGTAAGATATCCTCAGGCAACACCCGTGATGTTTTTTTTTAAATCATCTTGTTGACTCCCACACAGGCTCCATGCCCTAGCCCACAATGACTAAAATGTACCATTCCCAGGCAAGTCTCTACATCTCCTCTTCAGACACTCACATCGACAAATCACTCTGCTGCAACTGGCGCAAAGCAGAGAACTGCACCAAGCAAAATTCACCTTCATTTTTGCCCTACATCACAACCTGATGTACCCAAATTATAGTATTTGTCACACTGTAATAATAATTATTGGTTTACGTGCCTTGCCTCTTCCGCCTCCCATTAGAGATTGTGCCTTCTTTAATCACAGAGACATTTTTTACTCATCTCGAGATCTTCAGCACCAGTACAGTACCTGATATACAGTACAGTCAATAAATGTTCAGAGAATGGAAGACTGATATAAACTACAGATATAAACTCTAGCCATATAGTTTGAATGTCTTTGTCTACAAAAGACCTTTTTTTTTAAAAAAAAAAAAAAACACACATTGTGGGCAGCAAATGTATTGTAAAACTAGTTTTTTCTGTCTTAGGAGAGGCTCTAATCTGTAATTAAGAATCTGATATGTTATTATATAACTAATCACCTTTTACATAAAATCTTAGGGAAATGCCTATATAAAAGAAATGTAGTGAGGAGACCAATGGACTAGACAGAAGCTAGGTAACCTAGTTCTGGCTAGTACCAGTGACTCTGGATATGTTTTCTGGCTTTCAGTTTCCTCATGTGTAAAGTGAAAAAATTAAAGAACAATCTCTAAGCACCCTTCAAATGTTAATATTCTAAGGATCTTTAATCCATGAGTGTTTCATTAATGAACAATCAGAAGGTAGGAGGCATGTCACATGCTGAGTATTCCTAATATTTTGGTTCCTCTTGCTAGAAAGCAAATGAAATTATCCTGTCAATATTCATTCAGTACTTCAATTCCAGGAACAAAATTAAGTAAGTGCCCCGCCATCTACTTCTGAAATCAGGAACTTGATCCTTCAATTCTAATAATTCAACTCTTGAAGCAAGCATTTAATCACATATCGTAGGCACTGACGTAATAAACAAACCGTAAGCTTACCTGCCAGGAAACTGCTCCCAAAATTGCTGTTGCAAGAAGACTAAAAAAAACTAACTGCTCTGAAATTAAACAAAAGTGGCGCATCCCTTTGGATGCCATGATTCTATCTAGGTTATTGTTATCTACCCTGTGAGTAAAATATACTTTATGGCAGTCATTTAATTTGGAATGGAATCCCCAAAGAGTTAAAAGAAAAATAATATGGCAAATCATCCAGAATATTCCAAAAATGGAAAAGCCTGGTATTACAAAATACCAGAGATGAGTGTCTCTAAGTTTAAATGCTGAAAGAATGAAAAATGTAAGCTCAATCATCCCAGTGAAAACAACAGAAAGTCTTCTGCAAATTCTTCCACGGTACAAATAGGGTTTCCACCTTTCAGTCACTGAAAGTCCACTAAAATAAATGTCAAGGAAAGGATCAGTTATCAGGCAAATAAAAAAACATGCAAAAGCAACTGGATTTTGGGGAGTTTCCAATGCGGAGAAAAACAGCAAGACTGCAAAAATAACTAAGTTTGGAATAGCTAGAAAAGACTTCATTCTCAAGTCAATAATCAGCATGGCCAAAGCTACAACAAGTAAAATGACACTCAGAGACTTTTCTACCAACATAGTTGTGCTGGCAATGGCAAATCCAACAAGTTCCAGAAATTCAACTGTGGTTAGTAAGGTGGGTCGATGACGGACATAACCAGAAATTCTCTCCACCAAAGAGCATAGTATCCTTAATACTATGGAAGTCAGGAGCAAATATTTGGTTGATTCTTCTTTCACATCATTTTTAAAGGATGAATTATCAAGAAAACACAGGAGGCCAAGCAAGAATCCAAACCAAAGATTGGACAGACTTAAACTTGCTGCTTCCATTGAAAAATAATAATAGAGTATGCTGGCAATTCCAAGAACAAAAAGACCAAGAATAAAAATTACCAAAATTAAGGAATTTGCTGTTTTTTCCCATCTTACATAAAGACCTAAGCATATAGCAACCAGTAGATTAATTCTGGCTAAATAGCCAAGATAACGCACTGAAGAATGCATGTTCACTTCTCTGTTTACTTCTTCCAGTCTTGTCATTGCTAAATAGAGACAATGACTAAAGCAATAACGCAGTGATTTACACATTAATCTGTCAATCTGGGCTTTCTCCCCACGTTACAAAAATTAACTGCTTGTATTTCATCCAGCAAATCCAATGTTTCTGTAACTCCTATTTCAGCATTTTCTCTGGTAGAATTTGTTTGTAGTGATCTAAAAAGAAGAAAAAATATTTCGTTGTTAATTTTATGTAATTTGCCTTTCACATGTATCTTCCTTATACAAAATAACAAATAAGTGAGAAATAAAGTTTGTTCTGAAACCCAGCTTAAAATGTGACTTGCATGTATCTTAATGGTAATTGTCTCTGGCTAAAAACCTCTGCAGTTTATCCAAACAAAAATGGAGATTTTTTTCTACTCATCCTATGCTAGGATTGTATGACTAAGTCACCATCAATGAAACTGTTTTCCAGAGATGGTGAGGAATTCACCTAATTCATTTTTACTCCGATATCTGGTTTTTCAACAACATGCAAAGATGAGATATTCAACTTAGATGTAGCAGATGCGTCTGGCACAATGGAAAGCTACTCAACTCTTAAATGAAACAAGGGACCTCATCATTACCTCTAACTTGAAAAGCATCAGTATCCAATAATAGCAACCATTACTACCTGCCTAAAATCATCTACATCTTTTTACCAGTCACCTCTAAAATGAGATGAAATCTTAGTTTAATAGTGTTTAACTAATAAACTTATTAGAAGTTTAACTGTGTTAAAGTTACTCAGTCACTAAAGTTGATCCATAATTCTCCCTGTACTTTTTCCTCTACTAAATTACTTTGATTATCAAACCTACAATCTTTGTAGCAAACCAATTCTGGACCTTTCTAGTCAAAACTGTAAAGTTGGAATGCTAACCAATATTTATTGTAAGGTAAATTTTAAAAACTATAATTTTACTTTTAAAAAGTTACCACAACAATTATTTGTTAAAGGACCCAGATAATTATTTCAATCTTAAGTGCCCCTTCAAGTTGCACTTCAAACATGATGTAGTCAAAAAATGATTTAACTATCTACTACATAATTCTTCAAATTTTCTAGTATGCTATTTCAGAAGAAATGATCCATGCAATGGCTCATGGTCACACTGAATATCCATAGAGAACTCAATCAATAAAAACTCAAAAAGTAAGTAGTTTGTGATAAGCTTATTTATACTTTCTAATAGCAGGACACTAAAAGAAAGACCCAAGAGAAATATGAGATAACTTGGAATTAACTCTTAATTACCCATTTGGCTGGAAAAGAATGTCACCGGTGACAGCTTTAGGGTCTCTGGGAGGTTCCAAGTATTATTACTAACTTACATGTTCAACATGTATATTTTTTACAGCTAAGTTTATTTAATTAACTAAGAATGCTTATTTTTCCTCAATTACATTTTCATTCAATCATTTCTTAAGAAAGCACACACCACTAAAGAAAATATCTTCCTTGGTATATTTAGGTTTTATCTTTTTACGTAAGAAACTGATAGTATCTAGAGTGCATTGCATTTTTTAAAACATTACTTCTATGTTTTATATAATCATTCAACAAATATGTTGGAAGATATGTCCTCAAAAGGTCGATGGTACAGTCTGGGCTCAGATGACGGAACACTGTTGGAGGAAAAAAAAAATCACACACCAGACTAAAGGGTTGCCACTCAACTCATGAGACATACTTCTGTGTTTCTCTGGTCAACACACTCTCATTCTCTGTGATTATGCAAACCTCTTTTCCCTATCCTCAAATCTCTGACACCCACTTCCTGACAAATTCTCACCAGATGCCTTTGCCTCCAATGAAGTCATCAGAAGGGAGCTCACTTGAGTTTCCAACACCACAAACTCACCTCTATCTACATTTCCTGATTTAAGAAAAGAAGGCTGTCCCTTCCCTATTTAAGGCTACATCTTTTAGCCACACACGTATCTCTTCCCCTCTGCCTCTTCCAGAACTTCACACTCTCTCCTCTCTCGTTAAACTCCAACTCTTCTCTTATCCATTGGCACTTAACCATTTGCAAAGCTCTTTTTAAAAAATGATACCAAAAAAAAAAAATACAGAAACAGAAACAACAAACAAAACTAAAACAATCCTCATCTCTTCTTCCAAGTTCAATCTTTGGTCCTCTTCACAGCCAGTATTTGACTGCTTTACTTCTCACACCAACTAAACCGTGGTTTCCACCACACAACAACAAACTGATCTGCCAAGTTCTAATATAACCTGCGAATTCCTAAATCCCATAGGTACTATTCACTCATTATCTTGCACATTCTTCAAACAACCTTTGACGTTTTTGACTCCTTTCACCTTCTGAAACCTGCCCTTCCTTTAGCTTCCAAAGACCAGTCTCCAGATTTTCTTCCTAACTCATTGATCTCTCCTCTCTGTCTCCTTGCAGGGTCTTCATTCTGAATCTATCCTTTAGATGTTCAATCCCAAGCCTAGACTCTTCTCTCACTATACAATTAAACACATATATATTAACCTACCTGACAGAAATAAAAGCACTAGCTCGGTTCTGCACTGAGGTAAAAGCTTAGAAAAAGGTAAAGGAAAACACGTAAATAATAAAGTACAGCACATTCATAGCATGGAATATATGCAGCCACCCTGTTATACGCCAAAACCAACATGACAGAATATTATCTTTAAATAGCTAATTTACAAAAGTCTTTCCCCATTCCGACCTTCTTCAGAAGACAAACAGCCTGAATCAGAGTAAAACAACAAAGCACTGCAATCCTTTCAGTGGGTCTGCCATCACTAATGATTCAGTGGGAAATTACTTGAGAGGCAGATAAAAAAGGACCACAGGGGGCTTCCCTGGTGGCGCAGTGGTTGAGAATCTGCCTGCTAATGCAGGGGACACGGGTTCGAGCCCTGGCCTGGGAAGATCCCACATGCCGTGGAGCAACTAGGCCCGTGAGCCACAACTACTGAGCCTGCGCGTCTGGAGCCTGTGCTCCGCAACAAGAGAGGCCACGATAGTGAGAGGCCACGATAGTGAGAGGCCCGGGCAACGCGATGAAGAGTGGCCCCCGCTTGCCACAACTAGAGAAAGCCCTCGCACAGAAACGAAGACCCAACACAGCCAAAAATTAATTAATTTTTTAAAAAAATTAACATATGCCAGAAAAAAAAAAAAAGAGCACAGAAGAGTCAATCTGAATACAAGAAAAGTTAACTAACAACTGCCAGTCTGTTTTATAAAATCCTATATACTACTCTAAACCCTCTTCTCCTTCACCACCTGTATGTAATCGTCACCAAGTCTTGTCCACTCTTTTTCCTGCACACCTCTTAGATGTTTCTACTTCTTTTCATCCTCAAGGTTACAATCCCAATTCTGGCCACCATCATCTCATGGTTGAATGTCTCCTTGCATCCACTCTTGCCCTTCTCCAAGAAGAATCTTCTTTAAAGCCAAAATTTGTCACATCATTCTGTTACGTAAAGGCCCCCAGCGGCTTCCCATCACTCTAAGCAACAAAGTCTAAACTCCTTAAAATGCCTTATAACACTCTCTTCACTGGATGTGCATAACTCTCCTGCCTCATCTCTTACCATTCTTCCTCTTGAACTTGTATTCTAGCCATACGGACCTTTCAATTCTGAACTGTACTAATGCTATTCCCTCTGCAGGTGCACTCCTTTCCCTCCTCTTGGCCCCATCCCAGTCCTCACACCTGGCTCACTCCTATTCTTTACTCTTTACGCCTCAGCTTAAATGATTTTCTTAGGGCAATCACCTTGACTCATTTATATGATCCACGTACTTCCTCTGTAACAGCAAAATATTGATCATCAACTGTTTAAAATCTGCATTCCCCATTAGATCACAAGGTCTCTGAAAGTCTGTCTTCAATACTGTACACCAGTATTGAAGACAATACTGTTCAGCAGAAAGTACTTTCTGTTTAGCAGAAAGTTCGGCACCAAGTAGGTATTCAACACATACTTGTTGAAGAAATAAAGACTGATGCAGAAATAACTATATTTAACAACAATGCCAATCAGTTACAGGACACGTATTAATATACAAAGAGTAAACAAGTTGTCTAATTGGTTTGCTTCTCTCTCGGCTTTATGCCAACCTTCACTTAATTCATCCAAATTCCTCCAAATCAACAAGTTCTTTTTCATGTCCTACCTCTAGGGAATCCAAGACACACTACATCACGTGCAACGTCTTTTGACTCAGAAGCTATTTCCGTCCCATCTAGGGGAAGTGTCAAAAGCTGAAAGAACATACTGAGCACCCAGGGTCGGGGAATTCCAGTGCTTCGGTTCTGTGAATTCATGATAATAACTCTTTGGACCCATCTCATACAAGGAGAATGGCACCTCGAATACTAAATCCCTCAGCAATAGGGCAGCAATAACAATTCTTCCTCCATTCTGCCTCCTCCTGGCAAGATGTGGGAGGCCCAAGAAGAAGCCTCGCTGTTGTCGACCATAACCGGGCACCCAGCCGAGTGGGGAACTGCTAGGGGATACGGAGAGGCGCCCCGCCTTCCATCCTTCACCCCACACCATCAACTTCTCCCCGGGCAGGTATCCCTACCCCCGCCCCGGGAGGCCGGCTGGGCGGAGCTTGGGGCCCGCACCACTCTGAGCCCTGGGCGGTGACTGTGCCCACGTCTCACCGCCTCGCCAGTGACCCCCTGGCCCACCTACCTGACTCGGCCGCTGCCACCAACGCTCTCTCAACCCTCGGAGTCGGCGCTGGGGCCAGCACGGTAAAGGGAGGGCCCTTGCGGCTGAGCCTGCGACTCGGAGCGGGGAGGCGGGACGCCAGGGGAGTCGAGGGCCAGAGGCCGCACGCTCTAGCACAGGCCAGTCTCGTCGGAAACTTTCTCTGTTACTGGCGCGGCCACGGCCGCCATATTCCCGCCGCCGGATCCGCGACGGTACGGAACGCCGCCGGGGTCAAGCCGCACGACGCGCTTCCTCCCTAAGAGCCGGCCCAGGCCCTGCCCCCCTCCCCGCCCAAACCCTCCGAGCCGCCGCGGACCCAGGTGCGATCGGCGCTGCGCGAGCGCAAACGGCCCCACCTGGGGCACAAGCTGTCGCCTTCCTGGACCTGGAATGGGCGGCGAACAGGCAGCTGGAAGACCACGAAGGATCAGGCCGACCGTGACCATTAAGCCTCTAGGCCGCCACCTCGGGCTTGACCGATACTGGGGCAAAGCGGCCGGGCCGGCCGGCCACACAAGAACAGTAAATACTGCAGGAGGCGTTGCTGCTCCTTAATACCTATCGCATAATATATAGCTTTGTGTCCACTGACCAGCTAAAAGCTCAAGCTCCTTAGGCTCGCCTTCAAAGCCCTTCTCGCCTCCTTTTCTAATTAAGACTCCCTTTCATAAACCGCCTGGGTCTTTACTCCGCCGACAACGCTAAGCTCCCCCAGTCCTGACCCATTCCATTACCCCTCTCCCCCGGTCCCTTACACGTTCACCGGCCCCGCATCCTGAGGGTCCTTCACATTCCAGGGCTAATTCTTCTTTGTATCTGAACGCACTGGATAAACATAAGGGGATATTACTCGGCAGTGTTTCACAACAGCTGTGGAGCTGATGATTTTGGGGTTTGAATTCTGGTTTCTCCCCTTCCTATGTGCCACCTAGGTTTCTCCATCTAAGAAATGGTAACAAAACCTTCCTTGCAAAGGAAGGAAACCTTGCTTCCATGTTGTGAATATTCAGTAAAACATTTTTTTTTTCTGGCATCATAAGGTAGGCCCTCAAAAAGTATGAATTCCCCCTCCCTCTCCAAGAAGCCCTTCCTGCCTGCCAGCCTTCTGTCCCTACCATCATTTTCTACTGTTCATAGCACTTAGCGAGGTCAGTCTCTATGAACCCCAGTTCCCTCATATGTAAGTAGAATGCTAATAATACCTACCTTACAGGGTTGCTGTAGGGATTAAATGAGATGATGTATGTAAAAATTACCTTAAAACCTTTACATGGTTTATCCCCTTTGGGATAAAGCGCAACAACAGACTATACAGCAGCTTGACCTCCAACTGAAATAGTACGGAAGGGGGCAGGGCACAACCTTTAAAAAAATGACATAGCCATAGGACATGACAAAAACTGGTTAGAACCAACTAGGTCCAAGATGGTGGAAGATTTGACTTCCAGTGGACCTTGAGCCTCATTATATGCTCATTGTAATACATTAGTGGGCTAAATGACACACCCACAGGTGCCATGACAGTTCTGAGGTCAACCATAAAAGGTCAAAAGGTGGGCCGTGGCCCAATTCCTGGAAATCTCCACCCCTTCCCCAAAATAACTGGACTAATTCTCCCACTAATTAGCCTTTGAAATTACCCAGCCCATAAAAACTAACCACTGCATATTTCGGGGCCTCTCGCCTTCTGAGATGGCCCACACTCTGTCTGTGGAGAGTGTTTCTCTCTAAATAAATCCACTTCTTACCTATCACTTTGTCTCTCACTGAATTCTTTCTGCAAGGAGACATCAAGAACCTGAGCTTCTTTAAGTCCTGAGACCAGGTGTGTGATCTCAATTAAAAGACCATAGGTTCAAGTCCCAATCTGAGTTGCACGATTTCACCACCACACTCCCCCAACTCTGCACCCTAGCCTGCTTCCATTTCCTCAAATGCAGGGACATGTCCAGTTTTGCTCACCATTAAATAGGCCTACATGGTGCCTGATATATAGTTGGTACTTAAATATTTGTTAAATGAAATAATAGAGTAGGTCCTCTCCTCCCGCTTATTTTCTATTAGTGTCTTCTATATTCTTGTCCTATTTCCCCTAACAGAGTATGAATTTCTTCATTTTCATTTCATAGATGGTGAGGGGTTGGAGTGGACAGCACTTCTATAAGTGATGAAGCACCCTCAGACTCAGATTCCTCATTTGTAAATGAAAATTTTGTGTTTGATTCTCTCCAGACTCCTGTCTAACTCTAAATTCAATCAGTACCCAGCTCCCAAATCTGTAACTCTGTCTCTCTGGGGAATACAGTGTCACATTTCCAACTACCTGCTAGATGTTTCTACTTGAAAATATTGTCCTCACTTCTAATTCAACTTGCCTTTAATGGATTCCTACCACCTGAACCCTGTTTCCGTGTGTGGGGAATTCTCCCCTGTTGACTGAAAAAAATGCACAACCTAAAAGTTGAGAATTATGTTTTATTTGGCAGACAAAACAGAGGACTTAAGCCCAGGACACAGTCTCAGATTGCTCTGAGAGACTGCTCCAAAGAGGTAAGGGAGGAGCCTCGATATATAGGAGTTTTCGCAACAAAGACCAAGTAATCAGAATTTCAAAAGATTAGTGTTAATTAAAGAAAACCAGACATCTCAAGTTAATGAATTTAACACTTTTCTATGTATGGGAAGATGCAATAGTCTGGGCTTACTGAAATCATTTCTTTGATAGGTACATCAGCTACCTTGGGCCAGTATCCTGTATTTTCCCATCCTGAGTCTCCTCAGGGCTCACCTTCGGGGGGTGGGGAGGGACCTGTAATTTGATGGCTGCAACATTCTTTGTTTACTGACATGGCAGCCAACATTTTTCACTCACACCCCCCAACCTTACGAGTCTAGTAGCTGAGACTGAAATGCCAAGTACTTATTCAACCAATCATGAGCACCAGCTGGAAGCTATTGACTCAAAAAAGTAGGCACAGAAAGCTATGCTCCCTGGGTAACTGCAGGAATGCAGCAAGGTAAGCTCCTGGCGCAGTAGTGAGAGTGGTTCTAGTCGTGACATCCAGTATTAGCAGTGTCATTGATTCAAGGTGCCTGTGCATGGTGACGGCAACTCCAGAGCTTTCTCTCATCAGTTCTGTGGTCTTTTATTATTGATTGTAGTCTCTGGCCATGCAAGTTCAAGCCTCGCGCTCCAGCAATTCTCTGAGCTACCCAATATCCTCTAATAAATTTCTTTCCTGTATAAATCAGCCACAGCTATTTTCTGTTCCTTAGGACTAAGACCCCTCATTAAAACAGAGCTTTTCATCTTCCTCAAACATGATCCTTTGCCTTGTGACCTTGCAACCATTTTTTTTTTTTTTTTTGCAACCATTTTTGATGCTTGTTATCTTTGTCAATATACTTTAGAATACTTCAGTGAGCCGTGTATGTGTTTGAGAGTTAACTTCAATCTGCACGCTCCAGGGTAGGTAATTAGCATTTGAAAGCCTAATCAGGAACCTTCACTACAAAGTTGGATGCACAAGTGCTTCCAATATCACTATGTAAATCTGCACTAGAGGTATATTAATTAGCATAAAAGATTAGAATTTTTCATTGTGGAAATAACTGGTGGTCAGGATATGTGGCTGGTTAGAATATTGTACAGGCACTTCTGTCCTTGCATAAATGTGGTATGTCTGCTGAGTCTAGCAGACTGACACTCATCAGAGTGGCTCCCTAGAGTCTAGACCTCTGTTTCATACTTTGTCACAAAATATTTTTTGTGTACTGTTTTTTCGTGTGTGCCTGCTGTTGATGAATATTCGTGTAGTACTATTATGTCCAAGACTTGCTTTCACTGTAGGACACTACCTAGTACCAAGGGAGGAGATGGGTAGCTCTCATCAGTCTTTAGTTGTTGAAGGCTGCCAGCATTTACTAAAAGGACCTGACAATTGTGAAGGTCAAGTGTTGCTTATTTTCATCCACCATATTTTTTGCATTTATCATTTCCTATCAACTTCCATTGCCACTACCCTAGTTGAGGTCCTGACCCTGAATTACTTCAGTAACTTCTATGCTGGTCATCTTGATGTCAGCCTCACCTCAGCCTAACCTACTCTACAGTCCCCCTGACTGATATACCCAGGGTACCACTCTGTGTCAGTCTTGGATTAAAACCAACGATTTATACGAATTCGAGAATAAAGTCCAAACTCCTTAATCTGGCACCTGAGGCCTCTGGTGTATGATCTACCCATACGCCCCCTTGCCTGGTGCCGTTTATCTTGAAATTAGAAGTATCAAGGTCAGTTCTTGGAGATCTGGCACATCAATAGCCAAACACCTGGATATAAAACAGCCGCCTGGGAACCATTTCAGTGACAGATTTCAAGCTGCAGTTATTGATGGCAGTGTAATGATCCTAATAGCGGGACCATCCATTCCTCAACACTTGCTTCTCTGCAGGCAAGGTCTGTGTGCTCCAGGCCAGGAATTTCACCAGAGGAGTTACTTCAGACTAAGAACACCTGTTGAAAATAGAATCATGATTTTTAAAAAAAAATCAAGGAAAGGAGGAGGGGACAGCACCCATGGCAGGAGAAATGGATGATCCTATCATCCATGTCAATCCTCTGTGGCAAGGGTTCACAGATGACTCCTACATTATTTCTAAGTTCTCTCTTATTTTCCTCCTACTTCTTTCAATCCTTCAATCCTGTTCTAGAGCTAAACCAACTCAGGTTCTCCATAAACGATTTTCTTGGCCTGATTCCTTGTTATTTCTATGTAATACTTTGAGATTACAGACTTATTTCACCTCTATCATGTAATCTAATCTTTACAAAAACATGGTGATATAAATATTTTCATCACCATTTTTTAGATAAAATAACCAAGGTCCAGAGAAACTACACTGTCCCATAGCAGGGACTTAAACCTCGATCTTTGGACTTAAAGTCCTAGGCCACAAGTGCAACTTTCTATCATTTCCCTGTACATGAAACAAAGGTATTTCAGTCTCATTTCTTCTGTTCACAGTAAGTAGGGAAAGGATTAGTATTAAGTCTTGGTACACTTACTTGTTAATCATCTGGAAGATTTTTAACCTACACACCCATACCCAGGCCCAGCCTAGATTAGTTAAATTAGTTTCCTCTGGAGTGAGTCCCAGGTAGATTGCGTGCTTTTTAAAATGCCCTCCCTTCCCCCTCCCTAGTGATTTTAATGTGAAGCAAGGGTTGAGAACCACTGAGTTATTACTTCCATTAGTGTAGTGATTCTGCAAGTGTTAGAAATGCAGATTATCAGGCCCTACCCCCAGATCTACTGAATCAGAAACTCAAAGCATAAAGTCCAGATTTTAGGATTATGTTCAGATGCATGTGTCAGAAAGCTCAGTAACTGTGGCTTAATAGCAGTTTATTTCTAGAAGGAGGTGTTCCAGAGCATATGTGGTGCTCCTCAGTGTTAAAGATCCTGATTCCTTCTGCCTTTTGGTCCTTCCACTCAGGGCATGGCTTCCTCCTCATAGTCCAAAATGGCTGCTTAATTTCCAGCTGTCACTTCTGAATTCTAGTCAACAAAAAGGAGGAAGTACAAGAGGCAAAGTTATTCCCCTCACCCCTACTTTAATGACACTTCTTGGAAGCTGTATAAGACACTTCAGCTTATGTCACATTGACCAGTATTTAGCATTTATAGAGTCTGGGAAATGTGCCATGTTTTTGAGTGGCCAAATGCATTACTGTCTTCTTGAAATCTAAAGATGGCAATGAAAAGTTGGATAACAATTTGATTCCCATTCCCTTGAAGGTAATCTGTCTTCTCTCTTACCTTTTAGAAAATTGTCTTTATCCTAAATCTTCTGAAATTTCATTATGTTTAAATTCAGGAAAATGCTATATTTTTATTTAGTAATCTTTTTTTTTTTTATTGAAGGATTCTGATCATTCTTGAATTCTGGAAAAATATTCGCCATATTATTTTTTCCAGTATTTCCTTCCTTCCATTTTCTCTATTCTCTTATCTGGAATTCCTGTTTCTAATATATGTTAGAACTGTATCTAGACTTCACGTTTCCTTCATATTTTTTATCTTTTTTTTCTTTGTGCTGTTTTATGGAAGAATTCCTCAGTTTGATCTTACGGGTAGTAATATACTACTCAAGCTATTAAATTTTTTTTTCTAGGCCTCTTTGTTTTCTTTTTTTCCATGAAATATCTATTATCTTTTTATAATTTATTTCTCATTTTATGGCATTTCCCTCCTTGGAGGATATCGAACATACATGTTTTAAGTCCTGTGCTGAATGCTCATTTTACTGTATTTTATCATCTCTTCTTCCATTTGTTGGATTTGTCATCTATCTTTCATGGCTTTGACTTTCTTCACGTGTTAGGAATTTTTGCTTTTCCACAGTAGCTTTCCTGCTGGGATCCCTGAGCCTTCCTGTTTTAATCTTTCAGTCTGATAGGGTTTTTTCTTGCTTTCCTTACTTTGAGTGCTCACAGTTCCCTGTTGAGAGTTACCTTCCAGTTTTCAATGTAGCTATATTTATACTATATTATTTAGAACATATTATTATTTTTCTGGACTTGGTGTCGGAAAGGGGTATTTTTGCCTTTGCTGATTTTGCCTTCTTGAATTTTGTTTTATACCTTCTGAGTATTACTTTATTGAAAATATATTACATTTTAAAAATGTGGCCATCTCACTTAATTTTTTAATATTATATATAGCAATTTTTTTCTAAAAGTAATGAACATTTATTTTCTCTCTACTTGTTATACCTCTTATTCTTCAATCAAAATTTAAAGCATTGTTTAATAATTTTGGTTGAACTTTAAATATGTAGTAAAAATAGGCCTTCTTGTCATGTTCCTGACATTATTGGAAAGCTTTTAGTATTTTCACCATTGAGCATATTCTTGATGGATAATTTAAGTAGAATGTTTAAAGAATATGTTCTTTCATTCTCAGTTAACTCCAAGAAATTTTTCATTGTATGTTTTATCTTAGAAATTGGTTTTGAAGTCAATCAAGTTCTTTTTAAGGATCTTTTGAGGTGTTTATATGATTTTCCCTCATTGACAAACTGATATATCAGTCTACCATATTAAGTACAAATATTAATCTATCCTTGCAATTCTGGAATAAATCCTCATTGTTCTTTTAACTAACTGTTGAATTCAATACCCAATATTTTATTTTTGATATAATTTTAAGTTAGATTTGTACATGATTTTATTTTCTTAGTATTTTTAGGTTTTGGTATAGTGGTATATTTGTTCTATTTAAAAAATTGAGTAGGCTTCCTTATTTTTTTCTATTTGTGCATCAGATTATTTGGTATGGAAATCATCTTTTAAGTTTGAAGGAACTCAATCCTCAAGCATTCAGAACTAGAGGTTTTTTTTTTTTTTGGAGTTTTGTGGGTTTTTTGTGTTTTTTTCTTTTTGAGAGGTAATTCCTTATTAAAACATATTCTATGCTCATTGGTCTTTCAAGTTTTTACTCCTCTTTGAGTTTATTTTAGTAACTAATATGTTTTCATGATACTGACCACTTAATCAAGATTTTCTAATTTTTGAGATAGTTTAAAAAGTGTGTCCTATCACTTCATATTTTAAAATTTAATTTCTGAGAACTTACTTGATATCTTCTATTTACTTGTTCCCCATATACTCTCCAAAATATCTGTGTTCCACTAGTTTATTTTCCTCTCTACCTCATTCCTTGACTTGGCTGCTTGTTATTTATTTTGAGAAGCAGTACAGGGTAGTGGTTAAGGTGCAGAGATCTGGAGCGAGACTGACTTTGAATTCTATCTAGAATATTTATTAGCTCTGAGTTTCCCCATGTGTAAAATGGAAATAGTATTTATTCATATGGTTGTTAGAATTAAATAAATTAACATAGGTAAAGTATTTAAAATAGTACCCGACACTTAGTAAGTTCTCAATTGTTAGCCATTTTCATTTTTATATAGATCAGTATAGCGTCTCAGGGCTTCTTTCCATTTTTTCCTTCCCTCATTTTTCAGATCAGCTCCTTAATACCCAGAGCTCAGCAAGAAGGCCAGAAACCTTGTTAGGAAGCAGGGGGAGGGGTGAAGGCTACAAATACTCTTAATATCCTTTTATCTTTGTCACATCTAATTATAAAATAGACAAAACAATAACCTTTGACTTTCACATGTAGAGGGATTCAACCCAACTTTGCTTCATCTTTATCCTCTCACATATCCATTTATTACTTTACCATATATCCTAAGAAATTAATAGCTTTCTTTCAACTTTGCAACAATTTTTATGAAAGTTATTTATGTTTTATTTATATGTGTTTATTTGATTTCAGTGTTCACTACCTTTCCTTTCATACTATGCCCCAAATTATATCTGGCTTAGTGGCCCCCAAACTGTAAGGAAACTATTGGAATACACAGATTTTGAAGCTCCACATAAAACCTACTGAATTATAAGTTCTAGGGTTGCTGCCTCCATACCTATATTTTTTAAAATCCTCATTCCCAGGTGATTCCAATTAAATGCCATGTTTGGGAACCACTGTTGTAGCCAATAGAGAAATGAAATTAAAAACTCAAGACGGGTGAGAGTAGCAGGGGAGAGGTGGTGGTTTGGTTGACCAAGATCCCTTCTCCATTAGCTTGGAAGGCCAATATTCTCCTTGTTCTCATCCTACATCTCTGACTACTTTTTCTTTGCTTTATTTGTTTGAATTGCTTCAAAAACTGGTCCCACTTCCTCCTGAATAGATTTTTCCTAAAGTCCAGTTTGGTTCTCTTTTCCTTTTTTGCTCCCTTAGCTAGATATTGATGTTAATTTCACTTCTGTACAGCTGATTCCCAAGCCCATATACCTCAAGCTCTCCACGCCATATTGTAAACTTGCCCAAATGCTATTTCTCCCAAACTGAGCTCTTCCCCTCGTCTCTCTTTCTTTATATGTTTTCTACTCATAGCCCTGGCTCTACATTCCTCTGTATCTACTGTCTCTACCATAATTCATGCTCATTTTTTTGGAAAGGACTGTGGCCTCCCACTTCTAGCTTCTGCTTCTTCAATGCATCCTGGTATCCAATTAACCTCCTTAAAATATCATTCTACTCTTACAAGATTTTTTTTTTAAGTCTTTATTGAATTTGTTACAATATTGCTTCTGTTTTATGTTTTGGTTGTTTGGCTGTGAGTCATGTGGGACCCTAGCTCCCCGACCAGGGATCGAACCTGCACCCTCTGCATTGGAAGACAAAGTCTCAACCACTGGGCCACCAAGGAAGTCCCTACTCTTACAAGATTCTTAAGTTCGATATCTTTCAATTGTTTTACATTTTCACTGTTTATAGTGTTCAAATACTTTAGCCCGATAACCAAGACCCTCCAAAAATATTGCCTTAACTATTATTATCTCTTAATTCCAAATAATTTCTCTTCAGTGTCATTAGCTCTATCAAATGGCAATATTCCCTAATTGAGAGCCCTCATTGCCCCCCTCTGTGCTCTCATCTCATTCCTCTACCTAGGATGCTTTTTTTCTCAGTTTTACTTGTCCTAACCTTAGCTTTTCCTTCAAAGCTCTTTTCAAATGTGACTTCCTCTAGGAAGTTTTCCCTGATTGCCCCAGATGAAAATATTTTCTTCCTTTGATTTCTCATAGATTTTTCTGTTAGGTGACTGAAGACACTTCATCTTTTTTGTATTTTCCTTCTCTGTTGTTGCGTAATTGCTTTTAAAATGTACAAACTACACTAATTCACACAATTCAAACAAGTTAAACTACACAGAGTAAAAAGTGGAAGTTCCCCTTCAGCACTTTGCCAAAGCCACTTGCATACATAGAGGAAAACAGTATTACTCTCAACATGTTGGCCAGAGACTCTACTTCAAATCATGGCAGGTGGGGGGTTGGGGGGAGGGTTGTTACAGATCCCGACCTCCTGAATCAGAGTGGCATGGAAGTGGGACCTAGGAAGCTGCACTTTGATGATTCTTAATCATACTAAAATTTTGTGAGTCATTGATCTTATCCTCTTTCCATGTGTTAATAAGAATTCTTATACAAACATATAATTCTGTTCTTTGGTTGTTATATTCCTACTACTGTTGTTTGACTTGCTTTGTTTAAAAATTTATGTATTTTTAATTTATTTTTGGCTGCATTGGGT
The DNA here is from genome assembly GCF_949987535.1 of Balaenoptera acutorostrata. Classification (NCBI taxonomy): domain Eukaryota; kingdom Metazoa; phylum Chordata; class Mammalia; order Artiodactyla; family Balaenopteridae; genus Balaenoptera; species Balaenoptera acutorostrata. The sequence continues at coordinate 37,766,931 of NC_080070.1, read as the reverse complement.
CATCGTTGCGGTGCGCGGGCTTCTCATTGCAGTGGCTTCTCTTGTTGTGGAGCACGGCTCTAGGCATGCAGGCTTCAGTAGTTGTGGCGCATGGGCTCAGTTGCTCTGCGGCATGTGGGATCTTCCCAGACCAGGGATTGAACCCGTGTCCCCTGCCATTGGTAGGTGGATTCTTAACCACTGTGCCACGAGGGAAGTCCTTGACTTGCTTTTTTATTTTTAGCAATTTTTCTTGGAGATGTTCTCAAGATACCACACAGAGATCCCTTAGGGGTTTTGGTTTTTTAAAAAATTTTTAGACAACTGTATAAGATGATTGTACTATGATTCAGATTAACTATTTTTCTATTGATGGACATTTAGACTTTCCATTTTTTTTTTGTTGTTAAGAACTGTGCTTCAGTGAATATATAAAATTTGCAGACACAGTGACATGTTTATGAATTAGAAATTGCTGGATTCAGTGCATATTCAATTGTTCACCAAAAATCCTTTTTGAATTTATACTAAATTTCTACCAATAAGGAAAGGTAATATTCTTATTCCCCCCACACCCATATCTGTAGTGCAAATTCTCATTTTTCATTTCTGTCTGGCTGATGGGTGAAATACAGTATCTCTCTGTTGTTTTAATTTGCTCTTTTTCTCTTTACTAGTGAGTTGAGCCCTTTGTCATTTTTTTTTCTATTTGTATTTTTCTTGTGTGAACTGTCAGTTCCTAGTTTTCGTTCATATTTATTACAATTTATTCAGTTGTCTACCACCAACACTATTGTCTATATTTTTTCTACTGATTTAAGATGTCATGTTGTCTTATACTAAATTCCTATATGTACATTGGACACTTTCTGGACTTTTTATTCTGTTCTATTAATCCTTTTGCACCTATACCTTACAATTTATATTATTAAAGCTTATATGTTTTATACCAGCATCTTCTTTATTCTTTTAAAAAAATTTTCTTGGTTTTCCTTGCCCATTTTCTTTTTCATATGAAATTTTAATCTGGTAATAAAATTGATACAAAAATATTATTTGGATTTTGATTGAGATGGGAAGATCTGACATTTTCCAAATCTTGATATCTCCCCAAATCACAGACTTATCTCTGATATTTAGTCTTCCCATGAGGAACTTGACAGTGTCTGCAGCTATTCACACTTATGTTCTTTGGTAAAGTGGTAGTATTTTCTTTACATAAGTCTCAATACTTTTTATTTTATTCTATTTTATTTATTTATTTATTTATTTATTTATTTATTTATTTATTTATGGCTGTGTTGGGTCTTCATTGCTGGGCGTGGGCTTTCTCTACTTGTGGTGAGCAGGGGCTACTCTTTTCATTGTGGTGTGCGGGCTTCTCATTGCGGTGGCTTCTCTTGTTGCGGAGCACAGGCTCTAGGTGCGCGGACCTCAGTAGTTGTGGCACGCGGGCTCAGTAGTTGTGGCTTATGGGCTTAGTTGCTCTGCAGCATGTGGGATCTTCCCAGACCATGGCTCGAACCCGTGTCCCCTGCATTGGCAGGTGGATTCTTAACCACTGCACCACCAGGGAAGTCCAACTTTTTAATATTTAGTTTATTCCTAAGTATTTTTATAGTTTTTGTTCTTTATTTTTGCAATCATGAATGGGATATTTTTCTACTATATTAGATAATTGGTTTTTGATGATATATAGGAAAGCTAACCTACTAAACTTTCTTATTAATTCTAATAGTTTTTTGGTCATTTCTCTTATACATTTTAGTCAATAATATCACCTATAATGAGCTTTATCTCTTCCTTTCTACTATTGTACCTCATTAATTTATCTCATTTTAGAGCTTTATCTCTTCCTTTCTACTATTGTACCTCATTAATTTATCTCATTTTACTAAATTAAGTCTGTTTGTACATTGAATAGACCTGGTGCAATTGAGCATCACTGTTCATCAAATCTTCTAGTGTTTGTTCATTAATTATGAGGTTTGTCTATAGGTTTCTGGTAGATACTTTTTGTCATGTTATGGAGGCTTTCTTCTATTAATCTGACTAAGAGCTTATTCATGAATGGGTGTTGGATTTAATAAATGCTTTTCTCAGCATCCAGATGTGTATATGGTTTTTCTCTTTAAATTGGTACATATAGTGACTTACATTATTATTTACCTGGATTAAAGCTTGGAAGAAAAAGAACCCTTGATGGTGAGAATGAATTGTGTCGATATATTACTTTTACTTTATTTTTTACAGTATTTTATTTATTAGTTTTGCATTAATATTTATAAGTAAAATTGTCTGTGAGGTAGGCAGAATAATAGTATTCCAATGATGTCCTAATTCATGGAACCTGTGAATAGACTGCTTTACTTGGTAAAAGGGACTTTGCACATGTGATTTAGGTTAAAGACATTTTGCTAAAGTGATTTTCCTGAATTATTCTCATTGGCCTAATCTAATCACGAGCCCTGAAAAGGGGAAAACCTTTACTAGCTGCAATTAGAGAGAGATGGAGAGAGATGCAAAGATAAGGAGGTTCAAAGTTGTGATGGGAGACGGACTTGATCTGCATGGCTGGTTCTAAAGATGGAATAAGAGAGCTATGTGCCAAGGATTGCAGGTGGTTTCCAGCTGGAAAAGGCAAGGAAATGGATTCTTCCCTAGAGTTTCCAGAAAGGAATGCAACTTTGTCCAACACCTTGATTTTAGCTCAGTGAGACCCATGTTGGACATCTGACCTACAGAACTGTAACATGATAAATATGTATTTTTTACTTATTTTATTTACTTTTTAAAAACTTTTTTATTATTTTTATTTATTTATTTATTTTTGGCTACCTTGGGTCTTTGTTGCTGCGCGCAGGCTTTCTCTAGTTGCGGCGAGTGGGGGCTACTCTTCATTGCGGTGCGCAGGGTGTGTGGGCTTCTCACTGTGGTGGCTTCTCTTGAGAAGCATGGGCTCTAGGTGTGCGGGGTCAGTAGTTGTGGCTCGCGGGCTCTAGAGTGCAGGCTCAGTAGTTGTGGCACACGGGCTTTGTTGTTCCGCGGCATGTGGACTCTTCCCGGACCAGGTCTCAAACTCGTGTCCCCTGCATTGGCAGGCGGATTCTTGATCATTGTGCCACCAGGGAAGCCCAAAATATGTAGTTTTTAAAGCCACTAAGTTTATAGCAATTTGTTACAGCAGCAATAGACAATTAATACAGCTTGTAATTGTATCTGTGTGCTCTCCAAGTTTGAATTAACTATAACTGAAAGTTTCCTCTTTCTTTTTGAACTCTTGAGTTCTTTTTGAATGCTTTGGAACAGATTTTAGAAAAAATCATTCATAGAAGTTTGATAAAACTCACCTGTAAAACTGCCTGGTTTAAAGGTTTCTCCTTTTTAAAGGAGAAAATATTTGACTCAGTTTTCAATTTCTTTTGTGGCATCCCATTTTCTGCCTTGTATTATAATTTTCATGTACATATTTTGTCTTTCCTACTAGACTGGAAGTTCCTTGAAGGCATAATCTGTCTGATTTATCTTGGTATCAGAACTCAGAATGTAAAAGAATGCTTTGCACAATGTAATGCAAACACTTTATGCATATCTTATTCAACTTTGCATCCTCACAGCACCATATACAGTGCCCACTCCTTATGAAACTAGTTTCAAAAATATATAGTCAGTCAGACAACCACATTTATTAGGCACCTCAGGTAATGTGGTGAATGAACATAAGATATGAAGTTAGACAGACCCAAGTTACATTCTGGCTGAGCCACTTTTCTATCTATGTAACTTTAGACAATTGCTTAATATTTCAAAGATTATTTCCTCATTAGTACAATAATAATAATAATAGTACTTTGTAGACTTGTTGAGAGGATGAAAGGCTTGTTGAGGCAATGTTTGTGGAATGCTTACTTAGCATAATACCTGATATGCAGTAGTTTCAATCATGCTTGTTATTGTTATAATGACTATTGAAAGGATTTTATTTAGAACTGAATGGTATTTTTTAAAAATGTGTCTTTTTTGTTGCTCCTGTTGTAATTTTCTAGGCTGTTGTCATGTCAAAAGTGGGTACCAAGTCTCCAATTTGTTCTTGTGTACAAGGCCTTTGCGGTTCCAGAGCTTAGTTGGTTTTCAGACAAGTACTCTCCATGGATGAGGTTACACTCATAACTTGGGATGTGATAGAAGCAACAGTAGGTGTGCTTTTGTAGAGCTAGAGAAGTCGGTACTTTAGCAACTGAACTATGTTTCAAAGGTTTTTTTCCCGTTTAATGCTGTAATATCCCTAATCCCTTCCTACTCTTAAATAAATTGGTGATTCTCCTAGTTCATATTAACTGCCATCGTTTATATTTATGGAAACTCCTTCGTGCTTAATGATTAGACAGTTGAATCAAACATACTGAAGTGGTTACCCATCTTTATGCAATCATATTTTAAAAAGACAAGACAATCTTGTGTTGAGATTTGTTTTGTGGTTTCCATTGAAACCTTGCAGGGTAGGTGTAACGAACTGGGTATCTTCTATGTCATTTGCTGGGAATTCATAGGGGAGAAAATCCAAGATAAAATTAACACTATTTAACTTGCTCAGTTGGTTCTAAGGAGTGGATATCAAGATCTTGAATCGAGTGGTGATGGTGGCTGTGAAATGGTTAATGTGTGTGGAAGGCACAGAACAGGCAAGACTAAGAGAAAGTAACAGGGCTATTAAAGCCTATTTGCGGGCTTCCCTGGTGGCACAGTGGTTGAGAATCTGCCTGCCAATGCAGGGGACACGGGTTCGAGCCCTGGTCTGGGAGGATCCCACATGCCGCAGAGCAATTGGGCCCATGAGCCACAACTACTGAGCCTGCGCGTCTGGAGCCTGTGCTTCGCAGCAGGAGAGGGCCCGATAGTGAGAGGCCCGCGCACCGCGATGAAGAGTGGCCCCCGCTCGCTGCAACTGTAGAAAGCCCTCGCACAGAAACGAAGACCCAACACAGCCAAAAATAAATAAATAAATAAATAAATTTATTTTAAAAAAAAAGCCTATTTGATAAAACAAATAATACTCACTATGTGTTATATCCCTACTATGTGACAAGATTGTGTTACTTGCTTTATATAAATTGTTTTTAAACCTATCTTCAACACAGCAAAATGTGTGGATTAAGAAATAAGTCCTGAGGAAATTTGCCCAAGATGTCATAGTATTTAATGGTGGCAACCTATCTGGATATAAAGTCATTGGGCAGTAGTTGGAATAATGTATCCCTTACATGAATTAAGAAACTGCTGGAGTACCACTTCTCTTGTGGAGTTGAAGACATCAATTAGCTAAATCTTCCTTTTTAGTATGTAGTAAAGGTAATGATGGCTTACAAACTTAAATTATTTTATTGGCAATGAGAGAGAGGTGGGGATTGGATGTCACAGAGACATGGTGAGAAAGGATCTGAGATTAAGAAACAAGAAATCTAAATGGGTAGGAGTAAGCAAGCGGGGTGAGGGGAGAAATTACTTAGTATTGATCTAAGCTACATTTTATACAAACCAATTCAGACTTTTCTGAAATATAAATTGAGCTATATCCTGATTCTGAGAATACATTAAGTAATAAACAATATAAAACAGACCTAGACCTTCTCCCCTCCCCCGAAAAAAAATTCATAAACTAAGTATTGGTAGTGAAGCTGTGTCATCTCGCTTGCATTCTATAAAGTAAAATGAATTCATCTGCAAATATTTACTGATCACCTGTTTGTGCAAGGCACTTTTCTCAGCTGAAGATACAGAATAGGACGGAAGAGGGCCTTGCCCATATATATAGACAAACAAGGAAAAGGATAAACCAGGTGAGTGATGCAGAGACTACTTTAGATTATGTGGACTGGGGAGGTCCTCCTGAGGAGGTGACATGCAAGCTAAGATCTGATTAGCAAAAATCAACTAGCCATGCAAATCCAATATAAGAGGGAGAAATTCTAGGCAGAGGGACTAGCTGTTGCAAAGGTGAGCACAGGCTTGGTTCCCCCTGCCCCCACCCCCAGGAGGTTAACATAGAAGGTGAAGGAGAGAGTGTAGGAGGTTGAGTTGGGAGAGGCAGGGAGGGGCATCATTTATATTTGGTACTTCCATGATGAGAGATACCCATATTTGATTGCATCTAGATTGGTTATGGACAGTGTGCCATAACCACATGAACAGATTTCACTGACATGTATCAACAAATGCAGCAGTGCCAGAATATACTATTCTTCAATTTTAAAGTTTTTCTTGCTTCATATTAATGCAAATGTATTTCTTTTTTTTCTTAAGTTACATTGTTAGCTCTGAAGAGCCCAACAGACACCTGTTCCTTACAGTACCTAGTCTAGTGTAATAGTGTAGTAATGAAGCCTCAAATGATGAATCAAGCAGGACTAAGGAGATGGTTTGTGACATTCTAACTCCCATTCTATAGCTCATTCCAACTGGCGTCATTCTCCAGGCCACTGGGGTCTCTCCTACCTTGGTAATACTTCTGGTCACACAAGATCCAGACCTTTTCCTCTCTATCAAAATATTATCTTACCTTTTAAATTCCCAGGTCTCTATTTTTCCACAGTAACCTGCACTCTGGTACTTTAATCTGTGCTAATATTTCAATGGGGTTGAAAAACATAAAAGCTCCTTTTTACAGTCAAGCCATTAGACCCTCTTTCTGTCTCAGGTCTGTTTCCTAAGCATCTTTCTACTTGCAGGCAGGCTCCAGGGATTTAGCCTGCTTACCTCTCTTCTTTCCAGTAATCATGCATCTACTTTACTTCTAGGCCTGGCTTTGGGAATGTTATCTCTTAGATTCCTAGTGAAAAGGCCTGTGGCAATTTAAAAACTATAATTGTTTCTGGATGACTTTATCTTTCCTACATATTTTAGCCTGTCTCAGCACTCTCCAAACAGGGGATGTGTTACAGGACAAGAGTTTGAGGGAGAACTAAACTAATACTGGCCATGGCCATGTTTGTATTCTTTTTCCTTGGTAGAAGGCAATGGGAATAGCTAGAGTGGCATTAGTTAACTCTAGGAAAGATTTGTAGGTCTAGGGAATAAATGTAAATGACTTACATGTGGATTCCATAATAGCCTCATATAGACTGTATCTGTGACAAGTCATATTCTTCTAGATATCTGATTCCCCCACCAGCTCAAAGGTATATGGAAAGAATGTTGTCATTAGGAGATTACTGATTTACTTGGTTGTGTCTGCCTTCAATAGATAAGACAGACAAGCAATAAAAATGCATGTACATTCTCCTGGCTATTTTCTGTAAAGAGGTGCAAATAGGCCCAGTGCCAGAAAATGCTACCAGGCATTGTTTTGTCTTTTGAGTAATGCTTCCTACTACTTTTATTGTTTACATGGGTATTCCAATCCAACAATATTAACAAATTTATGTTTTACAGTCTTATTATTGATGACAAATTCAAGAAACAATCCTGCAGTCAACGCCTATTACCTAATTTTTTGTATTTTCCTGTAAGTTAAAAAACATAGGTACCATCTTTGGTACTACTGATGGGCCCAATCTTAGAAATTGTTAAAATCTATAGTGTACAAGAGTTATCAATATATTCAATTACTAAAGACAAGCAGTGACATGAATAACAAGTGCTTTATATTATTGCAAAAAGTGGAATAGCTTTCTATTAATTGAGCAAAGGTGTTCTGTTTAAAAATAAAATTCACAGTTGAACACTGCTTATGTAGACTCAAAGTTACCACTTAGTAGCGCCATCTGTAACAAATTCTTATCTGAAAAATACACACTAAACTACCGAGCTCATTCTGAAAACGAATTTGGGATAAAACATACATTCAAACTTGAGTTTAAAATAAATTAAGAGATTCCAATTGTTAAGGTTTGAATATCTCTAAGACAAAATAGGGTTTAGAAAACCTAATACTTCTCTCCTTTTATAACATTTAGAGGTCTTGATTTGTTAGCTATTGTAGCATGCTTGTTTATTGGGTATTATGTAATATAGGCCACCACTAATAATTTTGGGGAGTTTTGTGTTCAATTGATCATGGACATGAAATTTTTATTGTGAACTATCATGCAAGTTACTGCAAATAAAGTTTTTGGAACGAATAAAATAATTATAATACAAACATTCTTTGTAATAAACGTTTGTATTATGTTTTTTGGGACTAGTAATTTAGAGGTATTTGTTTTTCGCCTTTGCTGTCTAACAATTTCCAACACCAAGAAGGAGCCAGATCTTAAGTCTACATTCTACTTACCTAGTATGTGGACTCTTGAAGAGGAACACCATTGCAGCACTGTGCTCAGAAAGTGTGGGAAAATGGAGCAAAAGCTCAATTCCATTTTTTCCCTGCCTTTAACAATCAGAATTTATTTTCAGTTTGCACTTTTCTGGAGGGATGAACAATACATCCCTCTTATCTACAATGTGTATATGATTTGCTAAACAGTTTTTGTTGTGTTTTAAAATTTTTTTGCCTCCTGTTCTATTTAGGAAACAAATTAAGGAAGTTAAGCAGGAGCAAACGTGTAGGATCAGTAGGCAATCATTCCTAGATACAGATGTTAATTCCATGTAGAATGCTTGTCATCTTCATTAGATCCTAAGTTCCAATGAAAGCAGGGGACTGTGAACACACCAAGCCCTGCTGTTTCCGCAGCATATTGCACTTGGTAGAATTCAAATATCTGTTTAATGAGTAAAGAACTCTTTCACATCATGAGAATGCCATCTGCTGCCCTAAAATAACTGATATACTTAGGTAAATTATCTTGGATGTAATTAACTTTCAAGGAAAGCAGGGTATGATATAGTTGACATATAATGAACTAGAATTTGTTGTTTGTTGTCCTTGTTCGTCAGTAAATAGCATGATAATGGGGAAGTCACTTGAGCTCTCTGGATCTCAGTGAATGAATTTATGAAATTAAGGGACTAGACTAGATGAAACCAGATAGAAAATTCTAAGTCATTTAAGTTTTAGATTGCTTCCCAATTCTGAAATCACTTAGTGAGATTAGGTCAAGACCACAAAACTTTCAGTTCGTAAATAATAGACAAGGAATATTAGAAAATTTAAAATTTTTAATAAATGTGCTTTGTTCACAAAATGTGAAAAAATACAACAAACACAAACATACATTTTCAGGTAAGCCACCTCCCACCACTTGGCAACTATCATATAAACCACTTGATCTAGTCATAATCCTGAAGAAACCAAGCAAATGATCATTTGTTTTTGAAACATCAAATTATTTTGGAGAATACTGTTGTGAATGTGACAGGAGGCCCCTTAACTTCTTCATATCCAAACAAAATCATTCTCAAGAGTACCCATACAGTATTAAAGGCTCTAATAACTTCTTGTGTCATTACATATATAATCTGGCACCAAGCCACATGACTGCTTATATTTTAACATTTATATGTTGAATTGGCTTTGGTGGAATACGTGTTCGTTTAAATCCTGCGCCAACCTAATTTTGAAGATGAATTTACAGTAACAAATGAGATTTATAAATCCAAACAAATTTATACTAAGTGAGAGTATAGGTTTTTATAAAGAGATTTTTCTTTAAAGTACTACTTAAAATACATCATGCACACTTTGGAGCATAAGCAGAATCAACATCTGTAAACAATCAGAAGAATTTATAGCACCAACATTTTAGCTGTAACACATGGGCTAACTCCAAGGTCATATATCAATACTTACACCAGCCTCTCAAAAGCACTGTTTTCATTTACTTTCAAAGCACTTTTGTTTGGTATGTTGCTTTTCTTTGCCTTTAAGATAGCATTTAGCCAAATCACAGAAAACGGACCGTATGGTAAAGGAGGTACTAACAACACACATTTCTATGTTACCCTGAACACAGTGTTTTTTTTCTTCTTTTGGGTGAGTTACAAGACTTGACCTGTAGTGCTTAATTGGAAAGAAAGTCCTAATTATTCCTTATTATTAAGTAATCTTATGCTATTGAAAGTAAACGAAAAACTTCAAGTTACTTCTGGCATATTTGAGCAACCAATATTTATTGCATTTACTCAACTGACTTTTAGGTTAATTACAATCTTGTTACTTTCATTAATTTAGAATGTGAAATTTAATTTGAAATATTGGGTATACACACTCAACCATCTATATCTTAAAGGGTAAATTTTTTATTTCTAAATAAAGTTTGACATTCAGAGTTAACTACAGCAATTCACAATAAGCACAAAAACACTTTTATCAGAGTAAAGAAGTTCAGTTTATGAATTTAGGATCAACTATTGAAAATGCAAATTTCCTTTAAAAACGCACACACACAACATTAACCATGAAATCTGAAACTGTGATATTTCAGTGCAAACACCTCAGTATGAGGTAATTTTAATGTAATAACCACTTGAAAAAAAATCCACACAGTGGCACTCTTAAAAATGATAGTTTACATGACAATTGCTGGCTGACAAGACAATGTGGACTAAATGTTCTTAGCCATTTAAACTAATCTTGTCTTGTTGGACATATATTTCTCCTTAATCATTTGCTTCTGATTCAGAAACACAGAAAGGCATTTATCAATGTGGAAAGGGAAAATTCCCACAGCCAACTAATGGTTTATATATTCAAAGAAAAAATTCTGCTAGGATTTAGATAGAAATTAGAATACCGAAACGTCAAAACCATTTTATGAGATTACCAGCAGAGGGTTAATTTAAAATTTTTCTATATAATTCCAGACTTGTAGTGCAGCACCTCCTTAATGGAAAGGTGAGGACCCTATTAAGGTTGGTCTAGGTAGAACATAAGCTCTCTTACAAGTGCAAACCCTTTCACAAATGTGTTTCGGGTCAGTATTGAGTATTATATTGTTCCTTGCTTAAATAGAAAATTTTGTAAATGAAATCTAAATGTAAAAAAGTAAAAGTGAATTCTCACCGTTAAATATACTTAACACCAAGGCCCAAATCAACAAGAAAGATATGAAAACTCTATTTTGGCAATGGTGTTTACTGTACTATGCTAATCAAATTAGAATACATACTTCGGGGGAAATATCTCCCCAATGTCTGATGCTGCCAAATGAGCAAGCAAGAAAGAATAAGAATTATCAATTCCAAGAAGTTTGGGGAATGTTCAATCATCAGACAAAACTGAGCCAAAATGGCTTTCTATAACAGGTAACAATTTAGTTAGAAAAAAGAATAAGTGCATCACAAAACTACTAAACCAATCTATCTCTGTCACATTTAACTTGTGAGTCATCAAAGTGCAATCTACAGCTTTCTACATATCTTAGTTTCTCATTGCAATGGTTTAAAGTCAACACTGAAAAGATGAAAACAAGAAAAATACATAGCAAATTATGCTTCATTTTTCACAATAGCACTAAAGAGAAAAAGGTACCTTTCTATAATATCTTAGTGCTAAATGCTAAAATAACAGTGGTTTCTGCTATGACAGGAGTCACTCTGCGTGAAACTTTAAGCTTTCTATATAAGAATAAATTTTAAAATCCAGAAGTAGAAAAAAATAGCAAACTCTGTAAACCTTTGCATTTCTTCTATGCAAAGCAGGTTTTAAGTACTGAGTTCATGTTAGTATTTCTGATTAGTGTAAGCAATTAAGTTTAGGAGTCTGGACTGAAAGGGCCTTTTGCTTTTATATTAACTTAAAAGTAATATGGGATCTTCTAGCTCATAGAAAGGAATAGAGCTGGATTGACTTTCTCCAGAATCTGAGTCGTATGGAGCATCAGGGAGCTCTGTGAAACCATATGCTAGCTGTTCATCTTCTATATCTGATCGAACGTAGCAGGAAGGATTAGAATATTCCTCATCTTCTATACTGTTGAAATCTTGAGGAATATATAACATCCCTGGGTAGTTCCTACTAACCAAGTCACTTGTGGTTTTTAGGGAGGTTTTTCTAAATGCCATCAGATGCATATGTGAAAATTTTGAATACTTGAAACGTTTAAAGCCCAGGGACTCTATAGCAATCTTCCAGCTTTTCATCATCATAGCGTGACGGTTCTGATGGGAGGAATCAGGTGTGATGATAAGCAATAAACCATTTAACACTAACAGTTCATGGGCTTTCTTGCAGCAAATCCATCGCTGGTAAGGTGATGGAAAATAGGAAAGAAGGAGAGAGAAAACAACCACATGGAAAAGTTCTCCAGGAAGAGAATCAATAGGGTTTTTTAGCTGCTTCAAAAAGGCATCTATAGCATCCTGTGCAAGCTGGAGTGGTTGCTGAAGCTGCAAATTCAGGAAGTCACATTTATACACACTCTGCAGAAAGGGAAAAACAAGGCATGTTAAGAATTTTAAGATTACCTCCACCTAATTACATAAATTTTAAACCAAACTATTTCACAGCATTTCTACATAATTCAAGCTTTAATTATGTACCTTTCCCTTATAAATATTCCACTTGCACACACTTATTCAACCAAAACTTTTACTCAGAAAAATCTCAGAGTAATTAAGCCCAAAGAATTTCTAGTCATCATTTAAAAAAAAATATTTCTGAGTAACAATTAATTAAAAATTAGAAATAATGTTTAAGTATATATTTTTAAAAAATAATAAGAGTTTATTTGAAATTTAATTTGGATAAGAGCTTACAGGGATGATTTATTTCTAAACTTAGTCATATTTATATTCACTTAAACATTTATAGTTACCAAAAAACAGGTTAATATAAAAATAACTTTAAACAAGAAATACCATGAAATAAAGATGAATCAAAGAAGTCAAAGAGGATAATGAAAGCAGTTATAAATGTGTAAAAGCAAAATACCTTAAACTTTTTTAAGGTCATGAAAAACATCTTTTCAACCATTAACTTTAACCATCTCAGAAGTAATTTTAATAATATATTGATTCTATTAAAAAGCTAATCTCCGGCTTGAAACAAACTATGTATTAAATTTAATTAACTGAGTCAAATGACCATGAGATACACTACAAGTAAAAAAATAAACAGCACTGTATCATTTGCTGAATATTAAAACTCTATGGAGACCCTCCGCCTCTGCCCTGAAGGAGCTGGATGGGCGAGTTCGGCGCGATGGCTCGATCCTGGGCGGCAGCGGCGGCGGCGGCTGGAGGCGGCAGCGCGTCCTCCTTGCCCCGGCACCGGCGGTGATCGGAGCGAGTGGCCGCGGCCCCCGATGCAACTGCTCGCGGGCTGGCTGTGTCTGAGCCTGGCGTCCGTGTGGCTGGCGCGGAGAATGTGGACCCTGCGGAGCCCGCTCACCCGCTCCCTGTACATGAACATGACGAGCGGACTAGGGTGGGCTGGCGGCGGCCGCAGGCGGCAGGAAGAACCACCAGTGGTTTGTGTGCAACAGAGAGAAACTATGCGAATCACTCCAAGCTGTCTTTGTATCCAATTATATCACTCTTTTGTGTCATCTGTTTTTAGCCAGTTTATGTCTAGAACATCTATCAGTGGGTTGCTAGGAAGAGGCTCAATGTTTGTGTTTTCACCAGATCAGTTTCAGAGACTGCTTAAAATTAATCCAGACTGGAAAACCCACAGACTTCTTGATTTAGGTGCTGGAGATGGAGAAGTCACAAAAATCATGAGTCCTCATTTTGAAGAAATTTATGCCACTGAGCTGTCTGAAACTATGATATGGCAGCTTCAGAAGAAGAAATACAGAGTGCTTGGTAAAAATGAATGGCAGAATACAGGGTTCCAGTACAGTTATCATCAGCTGCTTGAATTTGCTGGACCGCTGTGATCAGCCCCTGACTTTGTTAAAAGATATCAGAAGTGTCTTGGAGCCAACTAGAGGCAGGGTCATCCTTGCTCTGGTCTTACCTTTTCATCCCTAGGTGGAAAACATAGATGGCAAGTGGGATAAACCATCAGAAATTTTGGAAATCAAGGGATAGAACTGGGAAGAACAAGTGAATAGTCTCTGCCTGAAGTTTTCAGAAAAGCTGGTTTTGTTATCGAAGCTTTCACCAGACTGCCATACCTATGTGAAGGTGACATGTATAGACTACTACATTCTGGATGATGCTTTGTTCTCAAACCAGTATAAACACGTGGAGGTTGAAGTCTTCAGAGTCCACCCCAAGAATGTATGCTCCGGAAGAGGGTCTGTGTTCTCAATTTTGTGAAGGGAGGACCTTTGGGGACTCCCATTCTAAATATCATGCAGGAATTTTAAAAGCCAAAATACTAATTATTTCTTTGTAGTGTGTAAAAAATGTTTTTGAAAAACAAAACCCCAACTCTTTGAGGATTTTTATTAACTCTTTACTCAGTAATGCAGGTCACACTCCGATTATGGGAGATATATATTTTTTGAATTTTATTTTATTTATTTTTTTATACAGTAGGTTCTCATTAGTCATCCATTTTATACACATCAGTGTATACCTGTCAATCCCAATCGCCCAATTCATCACAGCACTCCCCCACCACCCCCGCTTTCCCCTCTTGGTGTCCATATGTTTGTTCTCTACATCTGTGTCTATTTCTGCCCTGCAAACTGGTTCATCTGGGAGATATTTTTTTAATACTTAATTGCAGTAGGGACTCATTCTCAGGCAAAGCAACAGTCGTGACTTCACATGGAACCAATAAATATGGATTGTCTTTAATAAAATGAAGACTGGCAATAAAGCTGTCCATCCAGTTGCAAATACTGGTTATAGGATATAGCCACTGATACTCTTTTATGTTTAGAAATTCTATCATTATTCAAAAAATGTTTGTAATCATGCTAATAAACTTTTTTGGAGATGGAAAAAAAAACCTCTGTGGAAATAATCCAGAATAAGAAAGCAGTTTTAAAATTAGATAAAAATTAGTTACCCTTATATATAACAATAGTTAATTAATTATCAAAGATATGAGCTAATACCTCAGTCCCTCAATTCTGTTAGTGTGTAGACAAGCTGGTCACATAAGCATCTGGACTATCTATTAGGAAATGCGACACATAAAGTTCTACTACGTGGAACTATGTGGAAAAAAGATTGTTTTTCTTCATCCTTTTGCTCCTTTTGGGGCAGGGGCATAGCTTTACTGAAGTATAACTGATGTACAACCTGCAGTATAACTGACACACAAACATTTAAAGTGTACACTTCGGTAAGTTTTAACATTTATACATTCATGAAACCACTACTACAATCAAATTGATGAATAGATCCAACACCTGCCAAAGTTTTCCTGTGCCCCTTATATAATCCCTTCCTTGTACCCTCCCTGCTCTTCCCCTGCCACTAGGCAATCATTGATGTGATTTCTATCTCTATAGATCAGTGGGTATTTTCTAGAATTTTACATAAGTGGAATAATACAGAATAATGTACTCTTATTTTGCCTGGCTTCTTTCATACAGCACAATTATTTTCAGATTAATCCATTTTTTTTGCATGTATTGATAGTTTATTCCTTTTTAATTGCTGAGGTAGGCTACTATATTAAGATATACCATGCTTTGTTTATCCATATACCTTTCATAGATAACTTGGTTGTTTCTAGTTTTTGGCTATTACAACTAGAGCTGCTATGAACATTCCTGTTTGTCTTTGAATGGACATGTTTCATTTGTCTTGGGCAAATACCGAGGAAAGGGGTGGCTGGATCATACAGTACATGCGTGTTTAACTTTTAAAGAAACTTCAAAACTATTTTCAAAAGCACTTATACTGAGTTTTACATTTCTACCAGGAGTTTATTGGCGTTCCAGTTCCTCCAAATCCTCATCAACACTTGGAATGGCCAGCCTTTTAAATTTTAATCATAGTCACAGGTGTGTAGTAGTATACTGAAGTTTTAATTTGGATTTTCCTAATGAGTAGTGATGTTTACCTGGGTATCTTCTTTGGTGAAGTGTTTGTTCAATTTTTTTGCATAGTGAAAAATGATTGGGTTGTTTTAAATTTTAAAAACCTATTTTCTTATTGAATTTTGAGAGTTCTTTATTCTTCATCCAAGTCCATAATCTGATATATAACTTGAAAATACTTCTCTCAGATTATGGCTTGTCTTTTCATTCTTTTAACAATGTCTTCTTTTTTTATTGAAATATGGTTAATTTATAATATTAGTTTCAGGTGTATAGCACAGTGATTCAGTATTTTTAGAGATTATACTCCATTAAAAGTTATTACGAAATAATGGCTATATTCCAGAGTGCTGTACAATATATCCTTGTTGCTTATCAATTTTATACACAGTAGTTTGTATCTATTAATCACATACTCCTATCTTGCCCTTCTTCCCTTCCCTCTTCCCCACTGGTAACACTAGTTTGTTTTCTATATCTGTGAGTCTGTTTCTGGTTTACTATATACATTCACTGTTTTATCTTTTAGATTCCACATATAAGTGATATCATATAGTATTTGTCTTTGTCTGACTTATTTTACTAAGCATAATATTCTCTAGTTCCAACCATGTTTTTGCAAATGGCAGAAATTTCATTCTTTTTTATGGCAGAGTAAGGTTCCATTGTGTGTGTATGTATGTGTATATACCTGTGTGTATGTGTATATATGTGTATGTATTTTCTTTATCCATCCGTTGATGGACACTTAGGTTGCTTTCTTATCTCGGCTATTGTAAATAACGCTGCTATGAAAACAAGGGAGCATGTATCTTTCTGAACTACTGTTTTCATTTTCTTCTAATATATACCCAGGAGTAAAATTGCTGGATCATATGGTTGTCAATTTTTAGTTTATTGAAGAACCTCTATATTATTTTCCTTAGTAGGTGCACCAATTTACATTCTCACCAACAGTGTACAAGGGTTCCCTTTTCTCCACATCCTCTCCAACATTTGTTATTTGCAGACTTTGAGGACAGCCATTCTGAGGTATAAGGTGATATCTCATTGTTGTTTTGATTTGCATTTCTCTAACAATTAGCAGTGTTGAGCATCCTTTCATGTTCCTATTAGCCATCTGTATGTCTTCTTTGGAAAAATGTCTATTCATGTGTTCAGCCCATTTTTCGACTGGGCTGTTGGTTCTGTTGATATTGAATTGTATGAGTTGTTTATATATTTTGACATTAACCCCTTGTCAGTCATATCATTTGCAAATATTTCCTCCCATTCTGTGGGTTGTCTTTTTGTATTGTCGATGGTTTCCTTAGCTGTGCAAAAGATTTTAAGTTTAATTAGGTCCCATTTGTTTATTATTGCTTTTATTTCTTTTGCCCTAGGAGACAGATCTGAAAAAATATTGTTACAATTTATGTCAAAGAGTGTTCTGCCTATGTTCTCTTCCAGGAGTTTTATGGTATCATGTCTTATGTTTAAGTCTTTAAGCCATTTTGAGTTTATTTTTGTGCATGGTGTGAGGGTGTGTTCTAACTTCATTGGCTTACATTCAGCTGTCCAACTTTCCCAGCACCACTTGCTGAAGAGACTGTCTTTTCCCCATTTTATATTCTTGCCTCCTTTGTCATAGATTAATTGACCATAGGTGTGTGGATTTATTTCTGGGCTATTTTGTTCCATTGATCTATGTGTCTGTTTTTGTGCCAGTACCATGCTGTTTTGAATACTGTAGCTTTGTAGTATAAAGCCAGGGAGCGTGATATCTCCAGTTTTGTTTTTGTTTTTGTTTTTTCAAGATTGCTTTGGCAACTTGGGGTCTTTTGTGATTCTATATGAATTTTAGGATTGTTTTAGTTCTATGAAAAATGTCATGGGTATTTTGATATGGATTGCATTAAATCTGTAGTTTGCTTTGGGTAGTATGGCCCTTTTAACAACCTTAATTATTCCAATACAAGAGCACAGGATATACTTCCATGTTTATGCATCATCTTCAATTTCCTTCATCAGTTTTTTATAGTTTTCGAAGTATAGGTCTTTCACCTCCTTGGTTGAGTATATTCCTAGGTATTTTATTCCTTTTGATGTGGTTTTAAATGAGACTTCTTTTTTGTTACTTTCACTTTCCAACAGTTCATTACTAGTGTATGGAAAAGCATAAGATTTCTGTATATTAAACTTATATCCTGCAACTTTTCTAAATTCATTTATTAGTTCTAATAGTTTTTTGGTGGAGACTTCAGAGTTTTCTATATAAACTATCATGTCATCTGCAAGTAATGACAATTTTACTTCTTCCCTTTCAACCTGGATGCATTTTATTTCCTTTTCTTGCCTGATTGCTGTGGCTAGGACTTCCAATACTATGATAAATAGAAGTGTGAGAGTGGGCGTCCTTGTCTAGTTACTGAATTTAGAGGAAAGGCTTTTAGCTATTCACAGTTGAGTATGAAGTTAGCTGTGGGTTTGTCATAAATGGTCTTTATTACGTTGAGAAATGTTCCCTCTATACCAACTATGATGACAGTTTTTATCACGAATGGATGTTAAATTTTGTTAGATGCTTTTTGTGTCTACTAAGATGATCATGTGACTTTTATCCTTTTGTTAATGTGGTGTATCACATTAATTTGCAAATACTGAAACATCTTTGCATCCCTGGACTATATCCCACTTGATGATAGTGTATGATCTTTTTAATGTATTGCTGGATTTGGTTAGTTAATATTTTGTTGAGGATTTTTGCATCTATTTTCATCAAAGATATTGGCCTGCAATTTTCTTTTTTGTAGTGTCTTTGCTGTTTTGGGTATCAAGGTAATGGTGGCCTTGTAGAATGAATTTCAGAGTGTTCTGTCCTTTTCAATATTATGGACTAGTTTGAAGAGGAAAGGTATTAGCTCTTCTTTGTATGTTTGGCAGAATTCCTCTGTGAAGCTATCCAGTCCTGGACTTTTGTTTGCTGGGCGTTCTTTTAAATTACAAATTCAGTTAAACTACCAGTGATCAGTCTGTTCAAATTGTGTTTATTCTTGATTCAGTCTTGGCAGGTTGTAGGTTTCTAGAAATTTATCCATTTCTTCTAGATTGTCCAATTTGTTGGCATATAACTGTTCATAGTATTCTTTTATTTTTATTTTTTTTGGTATCTCTGTGGTATCAGTTGCTATTTCTCCTCTTTCATTTCTTATTTTGTTAATTTGGGTTCTCTTTTTTCCTTGGGTGACCCTGGCTAAAAATTTATCAATTTTGTTTGTCTTCTCAAAAACCAGCTCTTGGTTTCACTTATCTTTTCCATTATTTTTTTGGGTCTCTATTTCATTTTTTTCCTCTCTGATCTTTATTATTTCCTTCCTCCTGCTGACTTTGGGCTTTGTTCTTCCTTTTCTAATTCCTTTAGGTGGTCCACGATTAGGTTGTTTGAGATTTTTTTTCTTGAGGAAGGCCTGTATTGTGATAAACTTCCCTCTTAGAATTGTTTTTGCATCCAATAGATTTTGGAAAGTTGTGTTTCCATTTCCATTTGTCTTGAGGTATTTTCTGATTTCCTCTTAGATTTCTTAATTGAACTGTTGGTTTTTTTAGTAGCATGTTGTTTTAGCCTCCCCATTTGTTCTTTTCCCATTTTTCTTCCTGTAACTGATTTCTAGTGTCATACTGTTGTGGCTGGAAAAAATGCTTGATATAATTTCTATTCTCTTAAATTTGCTGAGACTCGTTTTGTGGCCTTGCATGTGATCAATCCTAGAGAACATTACACATGCACTTGAAAAGAATGTATATTTTGCTGTTTCGTGATGGAATGTCCTGTAGATATCTATTAAGTCCAACTGGTCCATTCTGTCATTTAAGACCACTGTTGCCTTATTGATTTCCTATCTGGGTGATCTGTCCATTGATGCCAGTAAGGTGTTAAAGTCCCCTACTATTATTGTATTCTTGTCAATTTCTCCCTTTATGTCTGTTAGTTATTTGCTTTATATATTTAGGTGCTCTTGTGTTGGATGTATATATGTTAATGAGTGTAAAACTTCTTGTAGTGATCCCTTTATCATTATATAATGCCTTTCTTTGTCTTTTGTTATACACTCCGTTAAATTCTATTTTGTCTAATATGAGTATTGCTACCCCCACTTTCTTGTCATTGTATGAAATATCTTTTCCATCCCCTCACTTTCATTCTGTGTGTATCTTTAGCTCTGAAGTGAGTCTCTTATAGGTAGCATATAAATGGGTCTTGTTTTTTAGGCCAATCAACCACTCTATGTCTTTTGATAGGAACATTTAGCCTATTGGCATTAAACTGATTATTGATAGGTATGTACTTATTGCCATTTTATTACTTGTTTTCTGGCTGTTTTTGTAGTTCTGTTCTTTTCTTCTTTTGTTTCTTCCCTTGTGGTTTGATGAACTTTCTTTAGTAGTAAGCTGTGTTCCTTTCTTTTTAATTTTTGTATATCTATTGTAAGTTTTTTTATTTGTGGTACCACAGTGTTCATATGTATTGACCTATAATATATCTACTTATTTTAAACTTACAGTCATTTAAGTTCAAACACATTCTAAAAGATCTACATTTTTAATTCCCCTCCCATTTGTGTTTTGGCGTCATATTTTACATTTTCATGATTCTCCCTTAACTGTTTATTGCAGTTACAGTTGCTTTCACAATTGATTCTCTGTCTTTACTATATATTTGCCTTTCCTAGTGGGATTTTCCCTTTCCTGTAGATCCTTACTTCTTTCCACTTAGAGAAGACGCTTTAACATTTCTTTTAGGGTAGGCTTAGTACTGATAAACTATTTTTTGCTTGTCTGGGAAGTTCTTTATCTCGCTTTCTATTCTTTTTCTTTTCTTTTTTAAATTTTTTTATACAGCAGGCTCTTATCGCTTTCTATTCTAAATAATCGTTTTGCTGGGTATCCTAGTTTGCAGGTTTCCCCTTTCAGCATTTTGAATATATCATGCCACTCCCTTCTGGCCTGCAAAATTTCTGCAGAGAAATCAGCTGATAGCCTTACAGGAATTCCCTTGTATATGACTCTTTGTTTTTCTCTTGCTGTCTTTAAATTCTCTCTTTAAATTTGCCATTTCTATTATGATATGTCTTGATATGGGTCTGTTTGGGTTCATCTTTTGGGGACCCTCTGTGCTTCCTGTACCTGGATATGAGTATTTTCTCTTTCAGGTTTGGGAAGTTTCCAGCCATAATTTTCTCAAATACATTTTTGATCCTCTTCTCTCTTCTCCCTCTGGGACGCCTATAAGGGGCTTAGCCCTATTTGTGGACTCTCTGTTATATTTCATTAATAATTCTGACACTAATACCACACTGTTTTCATTACTGTAACTTTAAAATAAATTTTGAAACTCTCCAACACTGTCCTTTTAAAAAGTTGCTATTCTAGGACCTTTGGATTTCCACGCAAATTTTAGAATACATTTTTCAATTTCTACAAAAACACCTGCTAGAATTTTGATCAGGATTGCACTGAATCTATAGATCAATTTTGGGAAAATGGATGTGTTAAAGATATTGAGTTTTTCCACCAATAAACACAGTATATATCTCTACTCATTTAGGTCTTCTTTACTTTCTCTTGATAATTTATAGTTTTCAATATACAGTTTTGCTATATATTTGTCAGCTTTATATTTCATATAAGTATATGTTCATATATTAAATACTTCATATTTCTGATGCTATTATAAATGGTACTATTTTTAACTTCTAATTGATTGTGGCTAGTATATATGAATTGATTTTTATATGTTAATCTTACATCTTGCAACCTTGTTAAACTCACTTACTGGTTCTAGTAGCTTCTCTGTAGATTCCACAGAATAATGTAATAGATGATCAATGTCATCTGTGAACAAAGACAGTTTTACATCTTATTTTCCAATGTGGATGCCTATCATTGCTTTTTCTTGCTTTCCTGCACTGGTTAAAACCTCTAGAGAATGCTGAATAGAGGTGGTGAGAGTAAATAACCTTATCTTGTTCTTTTTTCAGTTTTTATTGGAAAAACATTTTTCTTTCACTATTAAGTATGATGTTAGCTGTAGGTTTCTTTTTTAGTGTATTACGGTGATGAAAAGAATAAGTGGGGTTTTTTTTTTATGGTATATGTAATTTTATTTTTAACCATTTTTAAACTGAAGTATAGTTAATTTACAATGTTGTGTTAGTTTCAGGTTTACAGCAAAGTGATTCATTTATATATATATTCTTCTTCAGATTCTTTTCCATTATAGATTATTGTAAGATACTGAGTAGAGTTCCTTGTGCTATACAGTAGGTCTTTGTTGTTTATCTATTTTCTATATAGTAATGTGTATATGTTAATCCCAAACTCCTAACTTATCTCCCCCCCAGACCCGTCCCCCACTATCCCCTTTGGTAACCATAAGTTTGTATTCTATGTCTGTGAATCTGTTTCTGTTGTGTAAATAAGTTCACTTGTATCATTATTTTTTAAGATTCTACATATAAGTGATATCATATGCTATTTATCTTTCTCTGTCTGACTTCATTTAATATGACAATCTCTAGGTCTATCCATTTTGCCTCAAATGGCATTATTTCATTCTTTGTTCTGGCCGAGTAATATTCCATTGTGTATATATACCACATCTTTTTTATCCATTCATCTGTTGATGGACACTTAGGTTGCTTCCATGTCTTGGCTATTGTAAATAGTGCTGCTATGAACACTGGGGTGCATGTATCTTTTCAAATTGGAGTTTTCTCCAGATATATGCCCAGGAGTGGGATTGCAGGATCATATGGTAACTCTATTTTTAGTTTTTTAAGGAACCTCCATACTGTTCTCCATAGTGGCTGCACCAATTTACATTCCCACCAACAGTGTAGGTTGGTTCCTTTTTCTCCGCACCCTCTCCAATATTTATTATTTGTAGACTTTTTAATCATGGCCATTCTGACTGGTGTGAGGTGATGCCTCACTGTAGTTTTGATTTGCATTTCTCTAATAACTAGTGATACTGATCATCTTTTCATGTGCCTGTTGGCCATTCGTATGTCTTCTTTGGAGAAATGTGTATTTAGGTCTCCTGTCCATTTTTTGATTGGGTTGTTTTTTTGATACTAAGCTGTATGAACTGTTTGTATATTTTGGAGATTAATCCCTTATTGGTAGCATTGTCTGCAAATATTTTCTCCCAGTCTGTAGGTTGTCTTTTTGTTTTGTTGATGGTTTCCTTTGCTGTGCAGAAGCTTTTAAGTTTAATTAGGTCCCATTTGTTTATTTTTGTTTTTATTTCCATTACTCTAGGACACAGATCAAAAAAATATATATTGTTGCGATTTATGTCAGAGTGTTCTGCCTGTGTTTTCCTCTAGGAGTTTTATATTATCTGGTCTTATATTTAGGTCTTTAATCCATTTTGAGTAGATTTTTGTATAGGTGTTAGAGATTGAGTATTTTTTTTAACATTAAACCAATCTTACACTCCTAGAATAAATCAAACTTAGCCATGATGTATTATCCCTTTTGAAATACTGTTGGGTTCAATATGTTAGAATTTTGTAGACAACTTTTCTGTCTATGTTCATGATGGACGTGGTCTGTAAGTTTTTGTTGTTGTTGTTCTATAATGTCTCTGGTTTTGGTATTGGGGTAATGGCCTCATAGAATAAGTTGGGAAGTGAAGCCATTTGAGCCTGGAATTTTCTTTGTGGGAAAGTTTTTAACTGCCAATTCAAATTTCTTTACATTTAGGGCTACTGAGGTTATGTATTTCTTCATGAGTGAGCTTTGGCAGTATGTGTCTTCCAAGGAGTTTGACCATTTCACTTAAGTTGTGGAATTTATTGGCATAAAATCTTTTGTAATATTTATTTTCCTTTCTTTTAATATTGGTAAAATATACATGATGTCACACCTTTCTCTTTATTTCCTAATCAGTATGGCTAGTGATTTATAAATTTTATTGATCTTCTCAAAGAGGTAGTGTTTGCTTTCATCAGTTTTTCCCTACTATTTTTCTGAAGGTTTTCTATTTCATTGATTTCTGCTGTAATCTTTATTATTTTCTTTCTTGTATTTTGGATTTAATGTAGCCTTGTTTTTTTTCCTAGTTGGAAAGTTGATGTCATTGCTTTGAGACCTTTCTTATTTTTCTAATGAAGGTGTTTAGTATTGTAAAATTTCCTCTAAGTACTATTGTAGTGATTTTAGTGGCATCCTATGCATATCTTATGTTTTTGATATCTTATGTTTTTATTTATCTTCATTCCAAAATATGGTCTAACTTTCCTTGTGAGTTCTTCTTTGACCAATGTTCTAATTGTTCCATCAATTATTGAGAGAGGGGTAATGAAATCTTCAACTATAATTTTATAAATGTCTATTTGTAATTGCTACTTTATCAGTTTTTGGTTTACGTATTTTGAAGCTCTGTTATTAGATGCGTATATATTGAGGATTGTTTTGTACTCTTGATGAATTGACCTTTTTATCATTATGAAATGGCCATCTTTATTGCTGGTAATATTGCTCTGACATCTACTTTGTGTGACTGTAATAGTGCCACAGTGCCTTTCTTTTACACATCCTATTTGTGTGTTTATAATTGAAGTGCATTTCTTGTAGGCAACATATATTTGAGTCTTGCTTTTTGTAACCAATCTGACAATTTCCACCTTTTAATTGGTGTATTTAGGCCATATCTATTTAATGTGATTATTGGTAAACTTAAGTTTAAATGTATGATCTTGCTATTTATTTTCTATGTTTCCCATCGGTTCATTGTTTCCTTCTCTTTTCTGCCATCTTTTGGATTAAAGAAATTTCTTTATAATTCTATTTTTTCTCCTTTGCTGGCTTATTAGCTGTAACTCTTTATTTTACTGGTTGCTTTAGAATTTATAGTCTACATATTTAATCTATCATAGTCTACCTTCAAATAGTATTTTACCACTTCATATATAGTATAAAAACCTACTACTATACATGTAGTATATTTCCCTTTCTCCCCTCTTGTGCTATTGTTATCATACATTTTATTTTTATATAGATTATAAACTCTACATTACAACTGACTCTTGAACAACACGAGTTTGAACTGCACAGGTCCAATTATACATGGAGTTTTCCAAGAAATACACAATTAGTCCTCTGTATCTGTGGACATGGAACCCAGGGATATGAAGAGCTGACTCTAAGGACCTGAGCACCCACAGACTTTGATATCTGTGGTGGTGGTGGGGTGTCCTGGAACAATTCCCCTGGGTGCTAAGGGTCAGCTCTACTATTAGTTAGCTTTTATCAAGTTCAGAAAAATTCTGACCATTACTTCTTTCATTCCTTTCTGGGGGGACTCCAATTATGCTTATATTTGGCCATTTGAAATTAACTCACTGCTTGCTGATGCTTTTCCATTAAAAAAAAAACTCAGTTTAATTTTGGGTAGCTTCTATTGCCATGTCCTCAGTTTAACTTTTCTTCTTCAATATCTAATGTACCATTAATCCCATCTAGTACATGTTTCATATAATAGATCATAGTATCCATCTCCAGAAGTTAGATTTGGGTATTTTTAATTATCTTCCACGTCTCTACTTTACTTTTTGTTCATACAGAATACAGTCATAATGTCCCTATCTTAATGTCCTTGTTTCCAAATTTTAACATCTGTGTTAGTTCACAGTTGGTCTCTGATGGATGATGGATCTCCTCATTGTGGGTCCTATTTTCTTGCTTCTTTACTTGACTGATTACTTTTTTATTGGATGCTAGGCATGGTGAATTTTACTTTGCTGGGTCCTGGATGACTTGGTATTGCTATAAATAGTCTAACTTGCTCTAGGATATAGTTAAATTATTTGGAGACAGTTTGATCTTTTTGGTTTTTGTTTCAAGATTTGTTAGGTGGGACTAGAGCAGCCTTCAGTCTAAGGCTAATTACTCTCCACTACTGATGCAAGGCTTTTCTGTGTACTCTACCCAAGATACTGTGATTCTTGAGGTTTCCAGTGTGGTTGGTGGGAACGGGTGCTACTTCCAGCCTGTGTGAGTGTGCTGGGCACTATAACCTCTAGATCTTTGAGGTGGTACTTCCTCCAGTCTCATGTAGTTTTCTCACAGACATGTACTGATAAGTACTCAGCTGAGTACTCAGGGAGGATTCTTTGCAGACCCCTGGAGTTTTCTCTCTGTGCAGCTCTCATATCTTTGGTACTTTGTCCATGAGCCCCAGCTGTCTTGGTCTCTCAGGACTCTCACCTCTACCTCTACAACTCAGTATCAGCTGGACTCTGCTTGGGATCCCCTGTTTGTGCCACACATTGGAAACTCTCTGAAGGCTATGTGCTGGTGCAACCATATGGCTCATCTCATTTGTTTTCCATCTCTTGGGGATCACTGTCCTTCATTACCTGATGTCCAGTGTCTTGTATATTATTTTGAATATTTTGTCCACTTTTTAGTTGCTGCAGGCAGGGGGAAAGAGGATCAGTCTGGTCCCTGTCACTCCATCTTGACTGGAAGTATAAGTTTCTTCCCTTTGTTTTAAAATTAGTTAT
Organism: Balaenoptera acutorostrata; assembly: GCF_949987535.1. Taxonomy (NCBI): domain Eukaryota; kingdom Metazoa; phylum Chordata; class Mammalia; order Artiodactyla; family Balaenopteridae; genus Balaenoptera; species Balaenoptera acutorostrata. The sequence continues at coordinate 37,740,578 of NC_080070.1, read as the reverse complement.
AGGGTTCTGGAACTATCAAAGTCTGATTCTACTACTGAACTCATGTATAGTAGTTCTTTTGCCTTCTCTAATGGCTTTACAGTTGAAAATTTATAGCCCTATCTATAAATAAGCTTAATATTTTAATATTTGAACCTTAGGTTTAGATCAAATGGCCATCATGTCTTACCAGTCCCTGAAGGACATCTCTAATGTGTGTCTTGAGGAAGGAAGGGGAGAGAATCCATGTACAAATCCACCTGCACTTTAAAACTATAGCTTCTAATGGCCCAGGAAGTCTCTGCAGTGGTAAGCTAAGAACAGCTGTTTTACCATAAAGCAAGTATCTGCCTACGTTTAGGAGATAATAGTAATGCTTTTAGCATTTTCTTATTTGTCATTGTTAGTCATATAGATTCAATATAGACAGTCAAGCTCATAAAAATTAAAGAATAAATTCATATGAAAGTTGACTCTTCATGCAGGAACTTTTCAATATAACAGTAAACATTTCTTTAGCACTCACTATATAACAGGTGCTTTGTTAGGTGCTTTAAATACTTTTTCTCAAGTAAACATGACAACAATCTTATAAGGTATGGTCCACTACAAACCCCACTGCACAGACGAGAAAACTGAGGCTCAGAGAGTCAAATTAAGGTTGAAAATAAGATTTCATTCTTTTATTCAAGAAATATTTAATGAGTACTTAATATGCCAGGCACTCTTCTAGGTGCTGGGAATATAGGAGTGGAGGAAAAAAAATCTCTGCGCCTGAGTTTATACTCTACCACAATCTCTTTATAGCAATAAAAATTTGTAAAAAAATTTTTGTGCCTGGTGCCATATCAAAAGTAAAATGGCAAATGTTATAAACTTATGTCATTGAGGGAAAAAAAATCTAATTTTAAAAGCAGAGGAAACATTCTTTGTAAAGTTAAGTAGTTTTATCTACTAAGTACAAATAGCTGGGATTTAATAAAGTTTTGGCTGTCTCCAAAGCCCCTGCTCTTTCCACTATTCCATAATAGCTCTACATCAGAGTACATTTCAGAAAGAGATGCATTAAAAAATAAAATAAGGAATCTTTGCAACTTACTGAAGTTTCTTGATTGAAATGATAGATGATAAACAGGGAACAAAACAAAATGAAGACAAATATGGTATTGGTCAAATTAATATTAGTTAACTAAATGCTCAAATTTTCACAGAATATACATTTAGTTTTGAATAGAAATAGTCTCTTATCAACTTGTACACAAGAAATATATTTGCTATTTCAGGAATGTAAAGACAGTGCTTTCCTTTGTAATATATACATGGAAAATATTCATCTCAAAACAAACAGAACTATGCATACCTCTACAGCAGGTACGATGTCTATGCCAACAGTTAGAAATTCTTCAAACTTCAGAAATGGGTTAAAGCAGCTGCCAACATCAAGTAATCTGATCTTTCCTGAGGTTTGTAGCAACCTAAAAATAGATTATTTTCAGTATGCCTTTTATAAGATGAAATAAAATATAAGAAAAATTCAAAAATTTGAGAATAAAAAAGATCATATAGATTATTGGCTCTCTTTTTGGTCTCATGATCCCTTTACATGTTTAAAAATTACTGAAGCCTAAAAGCTCTTTTGTTTATGTAGGTTCTATCAATAATACCATATTTGAAATTAAAACTGAATGGTTTAAAAACATCAATTCATTTATAAAACAATAACACTATAGTATATGCTAATGTAAATTATACTTTCTAACGAAAATCTAGATTAGAAAGATAGTATGCTAACACACTATTGTAAGGCAATTAAACTTCAATAAAGATGTTTAAAAAAAAAAAAAGAAAGATAGTAAAAGTGAGTTACTGTTTTACATTTTTTCAAGTCTCTCTAATGTCTGGCTTAATAGAAGACAGATGGATTCGCATGTCTGCTTTGCATTCAAGCTGTTGCAACATCACATGCCATGAAGTTTCTAGAAAACTCAACCCTACACTCAAGAGAGGATGAGAGTAGAAAAGGCAAACGATATTTTAGTATTATTATGAAAATAATTTTCCCCCTACAGAGACCCTAGAAGGGTCTCAGATCCCCAGACCATACTTTGAAAATTGTCTTTGTAGATGAAAGAATCCATTCACAGATTAATTCTCAGTAGTCAATATAATGATGTCTTTGGACTTAACTTTAATTTGTCTCAATGATTTAAAAGGACCAAAGAGCAAAGCAATGATAGAATAGTATTTCTTAAGTTATGAAAAATTTTATTTTGTGCAGGAGCGTTCCTTGTGTCCAAAAGTAGTAGGGAAAAAGAAGGTAAACAAAACCGGACATGACCACTAAAGTTAGTCAAATGCAACTATTGATAATATGGATCTATATAGCAGCAAATAAGGATGAAGGAAAACAGTGGATTTTTGTTGGTCTGAAGCCTATAGTCCTAGTGTCCAGACAGTAAAGCAATAATAAAAACCAACTTAAGACATATGCCATTTTATTGATACTAAGACAATTTTGCTGAAAAAAAATTATGAGTAGATACTGCAAACATAAAGGAAAGAAATATAGTGAAATAACTGGGTAAAAACAGACTCTTGGTTCTTTAAAGCCTATAGGGCAGAGAAAATCTGCCCAGCTTCTGTTCCTTATACCTCAGCTGGCATACTGCCATAGTGTCCATTAGAGAGGTGTTAAACTACAGACTGTAGTTAAGCTCCTGGAAAAGGCACTGTAAGTCAAAATAAAATAATATAAAGTTTTTTTTTTTCATAAAAGGAATGCAGTAAATAGGGGTTACATTTTTTACCAAGAGCCTGATGTCCTAACATTTTACAGAAATGACCATAATCACCATTTGATTATAAATAAACTATATACAGGACCTGTTTAATACAGTACATGGCATTTTATAGTACCATAAAAACAATATGAACCAATTAAAAGATTTCTGTCAACAAAATTTTGTTTAAGAACTCATCCAAAGAAGGGGTTATGAGGGTATAAGGAAATAAAAGTAATAGCTAGAAACTCCCTCAGCAACAAGAGCTGATCCTAGGGCTCAAAAGGTAATTTTCTGTACTGCAGCCAAATCAGGAAGCAGATTATTATGTAGTTTGGGTGATGTGTATAACAAATAATCATCTGTAAAGTTGAATTAAGTTTAGCGATACTTGAAATATCACAATACACTAGCTCTAAGGAAGAAGGAGGCCAGCGAACTACTGTGGTATAGGTTCCAAGTTGCTAAACAGAGCAAAAGATCCAGTAGATAGGTACCTTGAAATGCCTGGCATATAGCTGACATTTACTGCTGAATTAACAAATTTGAATACTCAAATCATAACCAGTTTGAATAAATGAATCTATAAAAATATGTAACACTAAGTACACTACTAGATTGCCATTCTAATCCTTATGTGGGACTATGGTTAAGAACAAGAGTTCTGGAATCAGAGAGACTAAAATCAAAACCTGATTCTGTCCTTTACCTGTGTGATATGGGGACAACAATGGTATCCACACTTAAGAGTCGTTTCTAGGATTAAATGAGATAATGCGTTTATAATTCTTGCCCTAGTATGTGGTACATGGTAAACGCTCAAAAAGTGGTAGATATCATTGTTAGCTGTTAATATCATGTTATATACAAAATCTTTTGTGGTGTGTCCACTAATGATCTTCCTGAACATAGTAAAAGCAGAATTTGCCTCACTCAATTCTATACTGGTAGATACTAGTAAATTGGGTAACAAAAAATTTCTGATAGTCTTTAAAAAAGTGCTTCTTAGAAATTAACCTTTCTACCTGGATGGAGTATTCCAAATCATTCAACTTAATTCAACTTTAAAATATAATTACCAATAACTTAATATCATGGATTAACTTAATAACATTAACTCTCAGTAATACACTTAATCCATTTCAAATTCTTTGGTTGAGCTCTGTAATTTTTTTTGCATCAAACATATATTTAGTTTAAAGACTATCACAAAGTGAACAGAACATCCAAGTAATTATCACCCAGGTCAAGAAATAACACATTGCCTGCACCGTAGAAACAGGATCCTCCCTGACGACATCCCCTACCCCTTTCTGTAATGGTAACCACTATCTTATTTTTAGTGATAATCATTCCCTTGATTTCCTTTTATAGTCTTGCTACCTATGACTGAATGTCTTCTGAATAACATAGTTTAGTTTTACACTACACATTTGCTTTTGTGACTTTCTTCTTTCATTTAATAATTAAGTTTGTGAGAGTCATTTGTGTTTCTGTAGTTAATTCATGTACACTGCTGTGTGATAGTACCTTTATACAACACATCCCATTGTGATTTTGATTAGAGTGGCACTGAGCCCAAAGATCATTTGGGAGAATTAACGTCTTTACAATATGGACTCTTTTAATCCATGGACATGGCATAGCTCTCCATCTATTTAGTTCCTCATTGTCTCTCAATAGCTTTAACAATTTCTCTTAAAAGGTTCCATGTATATTTTGTTGGATTTATACTTCTTGTTAACTCATATTTTTTGGTGCTGTTATTGCTTTTCCCCTATGGATAAACCTTGTTATTTTTTAAAATTTAATTTTTCATTGTTGGTTACAGAAATGCAATTCATTTTTGTACAATGATTTGTATCCAGCAGCATTACTAAATTCCTGTTATCTCAACTGCTTATCTGTATATTATTTGGGGTATTCTAGTCTAGGTACGTAGTTACATAATCTGTGAAAAATAATATTATTTCTTCTTTCTTATCTATCCATGCACCCACCCATCCATCTATTTTTTGCCTCACTGCTTTGCCCAGGACTTCTAATACAATATTAAACAGGACTAATAAAAGCAGGTACTATTTTGTTTCCAGTCTCAGAGGGAACATTAAGTATAATGTTCACCATTAATGTATAACTCACCGTTAAATATAATGACTGTTGTAGGTTTTATATAGAATCCTTGATAAAGCTGATGAAGCTACTTTTATATTTTGCTAGTTCCTTTTAAAAAAAAATTTCACACAAATCTATGTTGGATTTTATCAAATGTACTCAGCTACTGAGATATGACTTTTCTTTAATCTGTTTATGTGATTAAATCTGTTTAAGTACACTCATTAATTCTGTAGCATTAAATCAATCTTGCCTTATTGGGAAGAATCTAATTTGGTTTTGATAAATTATTCTCTTCATAATTTAAAGGATTTGTTTTATATATGTATATATAGTTGGTTCTATTTGTGATGGGTCTGGTCTATAAAGTCACCACAAACACCGAACCATGCTCCTAAGGGAAATACAAGACTAGGCCTCTGGTTACAATACTTTCAACACCAGAGCAATACATAACTTGGATTTATGTGTATTTCTGTTTAAAGTTACCTTATTTAATATGTATTATGATGCATCAACACTGAACTCACAGCCAACACCATTACAACTCATGCCTAAGGGAAGCATATCTAATACACTATTTTCTCTGTTAAGGCATAATACAGCATTCCTGTGCTTAGATAGGCTCGAGATAGAACTTTAACATTATGCTTAGGGGCCATTTTTAAAGCAAAATAGGGCTTCCCTGGTGGCACAGTGGTTAAGAATCCGCCTGCCAATGCAGGGGACACAGGTTCAAGCCCTGGTCCGGGAAGATCCCACATGCCGCAGAGCAACTAAGCCCATGTGCCACAACTACTGAGCCTGCACTCTAGAGCCCACGAGCCACAAGTACTGAAGCCCGCTCGCCTAAAGCCCGTGCTCTGCAACAAGAGAAGCCACCGCAATGAGAAGCCCGCGCATCGCAAGGAAGAGTAGTCCCCGTTTGCCAAAACTAGAGGAAGCCCGTGTGCAGCAATGAAGACCCAATGCAGCCAAAAATAATATTTTAAAAATAAAAGTAAAATCAATAAAGCACAAAAAATGTGATATTAAATAGGCTGAAAAAGGGGCATTTTTATACTTGAGAGCTGAAACAATAAGGCAGAGCTTGCATTGTTTGACTTCAGCTGGGAAGGTGTGTGTCAGATGACAAATTTTTCGCCACCCTCAGCATGTCCACAAATGAGTCTGAAACTGCCATGAGTACTGACCTTGGAGTTGAATTTTAGTGAGTAGGTGAATTTGCAGATGTGGAATTTTTGAATAATTAGGATAAACTGTGTGTGTGTGTGTGTGTGTGTGTGTGTGTGTATGGATTTTTGCATCTATGTTGATAAGTGAGACCAGACTATAATTTTCTGTGCTAGTACTGTCCATGATGGGTTTTAATATCAAGGTTATGCTAGACTCTTAAGATGAGTGTGGGATAATTCCTTTCATTCTATTTTTAAAGAGTATGTGTAAGAACAGAATTCATTTTTCCTTAAATGTTTACTAGAACTTGCTGGTAAAGCCATTTAGGCCTGGAGTTTTATTTCTGAGATTTTTAACCACTGATTTAATTTCTTTAATATTATTACAAAATTCCAACTTTTATCTCTGACTTTTTCTATCTTCCTGCTCTTTACTATTTCCTTTTCATTTTTTTTGGAGGGGGAGAGGGCCTTATTTGCTGAGTTATCTTTAATTTCTTGAGACAGATTCTTAGTTCACTAGCTTCAGCTTTTCTTTATAATATATGCATTTAAGCTATAAATTTTCCTTTAAGTGATGCTTTAGCTATAGCCACAAGTTTTAATAAAAAGCATATTTGTAACATTTTTTGACAAAAAATTTCTTCACAAAAAGTATCATTATTATTTAGTTGAAAATATTTTCTAATTTTTATTATAAATTTTCATTTCATGGATTTTTTTCGGGGGGGAAGGTTATTTACTAATTTCTAAACCTTTGGGTATTTCCTTATTGCCGTTTGGTACCAATTTTTAGCTTAATAGCATTGTCTACATAATTCAACCCTTTGAATCTTACTAATATTTGACTTATAAATTTTTATAAATTAAATAATATTTTAAATATTTAATATAATTTTTAAAATTGAAGGAACATTTTTATAAATGTTACCTGTATGGTTGAAATGAATATTACTTTGTAGTTTTGGGGTACACTATTCTATATATGGCTATTAGATTGTTAATTATGTTGTTCAAATCCTCAACAGTCTTACTCACTGTGAATGCTTGCTCTGTTATTGAGAAGGTGTGTTAAAAATCTTCCAACTTTTTTTTAAAGAAGCAGATAAAGATCTCCATAAATTGATTTGAAATGACAGTTACTGAAATTCAATAACTCTGAACACAGTATTCTGATTATAATAATCTCAATGGGTGAAATTGTAAGGACAAAAAACTGCAAAGAAATCCTGAATTTTACTTAGTATGTTGTTGTTGTGGTACTAGTGCAGCCATTTAAAAATTATTTTGTGTGTACTGAAGGGCTGAGCAAATAGGGAAATAAACTAAAGTTGCTTGGAGAAACAAATTCAGAATGAGGGAAAGGAGAGAAAGAATCCTTCGGTGATAGACTAGAATTAGAGGTTTCACGTGAAAGGGTGTAGATGCAATGACACCCCAGTAGCAGTGAGGATACCTAATGCCAGAATTTGGTCCCTTGCTAAAAGGAACCTGCACTTCTTACAGAAGGCTTATTCCAGGGTTGAAGCAGGGAAAGTACAAGGTGAGCTTCGACTATCTTGTTGTACAAGAAAGTAAGGTAACGCTCAAAAACTAATAGGAATATATCAAAAGGTCAAAGGAGCTAGCTTACAGGAGTTTCCACTGGCCTAATGTGAGATGATTTCAGCATCATAATAATGATAGGAATGAATTATAACACACTGAATTTTTTAAAAAATCTATCAGTCTACAGAACTTTAAAAAAGAGGAGGAAAAGGGAAAGTTCTCCTTTATAGAAGAATACCAACCAATGAATGTGTAAGCGAGCTAGAAATAGAAAAATCACCATTTTCCAACTATTATAGTAAAAAAAAAAAAAACCGAAACAAAACTTGATTCAGGCAAGACCATGTTAAAGTTACAGTGAAAATTGTCAAGGAAGAGGAAATTGTCTCGGTCTTCACGTATAACCCAACAGATTAGAGATTAAAGGTACCTTTACAGTGAAGAAATCTGGTGGATACCAATTTAGTCAAATGATGAAACTTAACATGAATGATAATGGGACAAACTGACATATGCCCTCTTAGTGATATACTGAGAACACAGTATCATCTATACCTATCAAAAATGTTTAACATGGATCTAATCATGGGGAATTTTCTAGATTAATCAAGCCTAAGAGATATTCAACTAAACACAATATATAATATTTGATTGGCTCTTGGATCAAACTACCAACCCACAGTTATAAAGAACATTATTAGAACAATCTGGAAAATTCAAATGTGAACTACGTAAACATGTAACTATATCAATGTTAAATTTCCTGAATGTGATGACAACTATATTGTGGTTACTAGGAAAATGTCCTCAATTTTTGGTGATACATGATAACGTATTTAAGGCTGAAGTAACTCAAATGGTTCAGAAAAGAAACAAAAAGAAAAATGTGTCTATATATACACACATAGATTTATGGAGTAAATGTAGCAAAATATTAACTGTTAATGAATCTTGGTAACAAACATAAATGAGGGTATTGGTTGTACTACCCTTAAAATCTCCCTTAGAGTTTTGAAACTTATCAAACTTTAATGCTGGGGAAAAAAAAAACAAACCTCCTCAAAACAACTGTAGGTCTGTCAATTTTTGCTTTATGTATATTGAAGCTATACTATTAGGCACGTACAAATTAAACACATATTCTCCTGTTAAATCACACCTTTTATTATTATGAGAAATATACTTTATCTCTAGAAATTATATTTATTCTACCATCTTATATTTTGGATATGTCTCTCATAAGCAACATAAACTGGATTTTTATGACAATAAAAATTTTCTTTTAACTAGAGTATTTAGATCATTTACTTTTAAAGTGATTTACTAACATATTTTGATTTATATATAGTATCTTACCTTGCACCTTCTATCTGCTCTATCTGTTCTCTGTTTCTTTTCCTCTGCTCCTTGCTTTCCGTAGAATCACCCTGGGAGCTTCAAAATTACTTAAAGACTCTGATTTAATTGGTTTAGGATGGAGCCTGGGCATTAGGGTTTTTAAAAGCTCCCCAAGTAAATGTATTGGTGTAGGCCAAGGTTGAGAATTGGTTTTAGAATTTTCCTTTTCAATTTTAATAATTCCATATTGTTCCATTTTACGGATTTCAAAATTTATAGTTTGTTCTTTTAGAAAAATGTATACTTAACTATTGAATAATCTTAGCCTTCTCTCAAACCATACAAATGCTTGAGACCACAATTCTGTTGTGTGGTTATGTTAGTCATTCTGTGTATTCTGTTTTATAAATGTTTGTCCATATTTACCTTTTTGGTTGTTGTTGTTGTTGTTCATTCTTTCTTTCACTTCAGACTTTCCATCTGGGATCATTTTCTTTCTGCTTGAAATACATCTCTAGAATTTCTTTTAGTAAGAGATTTCTCTCTCCCATTCTTTCCTCTCCTTCTGCAACTCCATTAAGAAGTTAAACCTTATTTTATCTTCTATGTCTTTAACCATTGTAATTTATTATTTTTTTTTCTTGTCCGTATGTGGCATTCTGGATAATTTCATTTACTCTGTCTCACTCAGTTCAATAATTTCCTCTTTAATTCATGTCATACACTGAGTTATTTTAATTATTTTATTTTTTATCTCTAGAAGTTTTCTTTTTAATTTTGGCTTTCCAAATGGCTTGTAGGTTCTTAAAGTTTCTAGTCCCTGCAGAAACTTTCAAGCATTCTTTTATTTTTAAAATATTATTTTATAAACAGTGACTCATAATTCTAGTGTCTGAGGCCTTTAAATATCTATTCTTGATGCCTGCTGATTTTAGATCATGGTTCCTTGTTTCCATACATGCTTCATAATTACTTCTTACTGTGAGCTGTTTTTCTTCAAAAATTATTTACGAAGTTTCTTTGAGCAGAAGTATTCATTTTTGCTCTGTCAGGCAATCTGGGATACCACCAGTGCCGGACCACTTTCAACCAAATAAATTCAGGGTTTAAAGTTTTTTGGACCACCCTCGTGATGTGAATTTAGGAGTTTATGCTTGGGATGTCCTGTAGTTTCAACTTGTCAGAGTCTCTCATGCTGTGGGTGAACGGGGTAGATTTATTCTGGTTCACCCTTAAACTGAGACAGTAATTTTCAGAGTTGAAGCTCCAATCAGTGGAGTATAAAAACTAAAGTTGAAGTCTGCAGTTTGGAAAAATGCTCTCAAGGCAAAAGAAGCTTTGTGCTCTGCCTCCCTTTCTGGGTTCCTGCCAGCATTTGCATTTGGCCCTACCAGTTCTTTGGTGTTTTTAAGATTTATCCAACATTTAAAAAAAATTATTCTTTTCAAGTTTGAGAGATTAGTTAGAATATTCTGCTAGCATATTCTAGTTAACATTCAAAGTAAATACATAAACAGATAAAATTAATTTAGTCTAGCTGGTCAGCATAAAATCAGTCTGTGACAAAAAGAGTCAATAATTATAAAAGGAGGGGCTTCCCTGGTGGCGCAGTGCTTAAGAATCCGCCTGCCAATGCAGGGGACATGGGTTCGAGCCCTGGTCCGGGAGGATACCACGTGCCACGGAGCAACTAGGCCCGTGCGCCACAACCACTGAGCCTGCACTCTAGAGTCCATGAGCCACAACTACTGAGCGCACGTGCCACAACTACTGAAGCCCGTGCGCCTAGAGCCCGTGCTCTGCGACAAGAGAGGCCACCGCAGTGAGAAGCCCGTGCACCGCAACGAGGAGTGGCCCCTGCTTGCCACAACTGGAGAGAGCCCGCGCGCAGCAATGAAGACCCAATGCAGCCAAAAATTAATTAATTAATTAATTAATTTAAAAAAATTATAAAAGAAGTAGAACAAGTATTTCATTATTGTTCACAGATATGAAAATACTTATTATGTGAATACATTAGGCGTGCTAAGAGCAAAAATAGCCTCTGAATAATCTATCAAATGACTTTGAAGCTTCTTAATCAAAAAAGGCCAGAGAGCCAAACTTAAGTGACCTTAAATGACAGACTTCATAGTTAAAATGCCAAATACAGATATGACTAAAATGACATTGAATTACTCAATTTTCTCATTTTAATCACTATTTCAAATTTTTCTGCAAGAGAAATAAGCAAGTCTTTTATGTTAATACTATGTAAAAGCTATCCTGGTCTCTCTCAGGTTTACCCTTAATAAATTCTTATGGGATTTGTAATCCCATAGTCCAAAATAAATAAAATTTATAAGGACTACTGTCACATCAAGATGATTTTTATTGATAATGACTAAATCCTGGCACCTATATTTCTGTATTTGAAGCACCAATACTTCAAAATTAAGCAACAAACATTACTACTTATGCAAATTCTCATATTATAAATTTACTTGGGGGAAAAGCCCCTTTTGTTTGCAAGTTAAATGATGGGTAAGGTGGTGGTTAGGTATCTGGAATTCAAAACATTGGCCTCAGCAAAGTAAGAATAATTCATTTAACAAAAGAAATACTTAAACAGTATAATAGGGTGTTTGTTTTTTTTTCTCAATAGTACCAACAAACTACTCTTCCTCACTGAAGCTGAAAGATCTTGAAATTCCTGTATCTTGGCATCCAAATTATATTTCAGAATACCTTTCACTCACAGAATACAAAAACAAAACAAAATCTTTGTCAGATCGTATGCTCTAATTTTTGACGTGGAAATGTAAATCTGAAGCCTCAAGGTTCTAAAATCAGAAATAAGATTAGATTTTGGAAGGAAATTTTCAAGTTTATACTAAATAGCTATAATCATAAATATATAGTTAAGACTGTTTAATCTTAGTTTAGACGTTATTTTAATTTGAAATTATTCATTGAAACAGTATTTCAAATCTTCTACAAAAAACCCGAATACCTTTAGTATCATTTTAAAAAATACTTTAAATGTATACATAACTATAACTTGACAAATACTTATTGAATACTTATTGTACCTGTCTACCTCTGTTTAGGAGCTTGAGATTCCTAAGTAATTCAGTTCAGTAAAGAAGACACACATGCAAATACAACATGAAAACAATGCAATGATTGTATAGTAAAGGAGTGTATAAAATGTTATAGCAGTAGAAGAACACTGGTAGAAGAGAAGGGAAATCCATAGCTGGGACCTGCAGGATAAGCAGGCTTCTCCCAGGAGAAAATGAGAAATGGGGGGTGAAGAATAAAGGGAAGGACTGTTGAGGTAGGTGACTGTCATTCCAGTTAGAAAGCATAGTAAGTGCAAAGGTACATGTTTCCAAGTAGGTGTGCACTTTCCATAAAATCTGTGAAACTCATAAAGTGCCTTTTGAAATGTCCAGCAACTGATTTCACTGTATTGTAGTTTTTAAGTCCAGAGTGACAATTTTTTGTTCTTTCTGCCCTTAACATTTTTAAAACTTTTAATTTTAAAAACAAGCAAAAAAACAAAAAAGCCTCTAAACACATTTCCTACAAAACAGAGAAGAATATTATCTGAAATGGCTCTTTCGCTGATTTATCCAAGACTTGAAATCTAATTCCACTACCATGAATAAGTACATATATGTATATGGCATTATTTTTCAAACTGACTTACATATTTTAATAGAACATTCACAATGTAATTTCCCCAAGAAAATTTCCCCAGAAGAAATAGTTACTAAAATGCCAGTAATAGCACCTTCTTCATAGTGTTGTATAAACATTAAATGAGTTGCCTACACATCATAGATGGGGACAAGGAGTAGAGAAGTAATAATTATCAAAAATTTGGTACAGTAAAAAAAAAAAAAAAAAAACAAAAAAAAGGCTCTGGAGACAGTCAACAGAACTCTATCTTCACTTGTGCTTTACTACCAAGTGACCTTAGAAATTTTACTTACCCTTTTTTGCGTCTCAGTTTCCTCATCTGTAAAATGAAAGGCCACTCTAATTCTAAAATTCTAGATCAGTTCTTGATAGAATAAAATACCACCCTCTTGCAGATGTGAAACCTGTCTGTATCAATGTCCCATTGAAAATAATCAAATAAACAAAAACTAAGACTTCTTAAAAAAATTACTACCTAGTGAATTTTCCTGAGGTCCAAATTTCATGAAAATCTATTCTGTCAGATTGTTAATAGGCATCTAACAGCAGCAAAGCTCTAAGGGGCACTTTTTTCAACGTTCCATATATAGGATAAAAACTGGCGTAATTATGGCACTGTCAGATGCAACAATAATGAACCAAAGTCTTTCACTGCCTCAACACGGAGGCAAAATGGAAAGGGACTCTGTCACTTAGGATGCCTCTGCATGAGGCTCTCTACCAATAGTTCTTAATCTTTTTGGGTAACAAACTTCTTTGAGTATTTGATGAAATCTATGGCCTTTTCCCCCTAGACAACAATACACATATGATACACAAATCACATTTTTATATAATTCAGGGTGGTTCACAGACTCTGCTTGGATTATCTGAGTTTCCATGTATAGGCAGTGATGATGAAGATAAGGTTTTATAGAATCATTGTCTTGGTCTGGTATAGTTTTGTTGCAAGGAACAGAAAACCACTTAAACTAGCTTAAGTAAAGGCAAATTTATTTTAAATATGAAAAGATATCTCATGGAATTCAACTTTAAGAAGCACAGTTGGTCTTCATGGGAACAGAAAAGTTACCAAGGAGGCAGTCTTCTGTCTCCTTCTTCTTTCCAGAAAGCTGCCTCAGTTGCCTACAAAAAATTTCTGGACTTTGATGACAAAAATAGACATGGTCCTATATCCCTGAACTATACTATTAAAGTATAATTATTTTTCACTTCAGTTTAGAGTAGTTAGTATTTACATACACAGTCAGGATATGAGCTAGATTAATAAAGTAATATTTGTGAACTCCTCTCTGAGTTAATGTTTAGCATTCTTTGTTAGGATGTGCTCTTTAAATCCCTTCCAAGACACTTGTTAACTCTCAGACAGCCCTTCTCAGATTATACTTTTCATGCTTTATCCCTCTTCCCATAGCAACCTAGGACGTATTACAGCTATATCATTTTCTACTGAAACATCTCTCCAAAAATTAACATCAAACTCAACCACAATAGACAATTTGCCACCATTAAGAATGTTTAAAAGAAATGCGATGTAGGAGTTGTAACTTCATTAAACAGTTGTAATAAATTTTGTGGTCTACGGCAGCACTGTTGGAACATGTTAGTGTTCTCTGGAGACTACTCTGGGGCATTTGAACACATTTTTCTAAATGTGCACTAGGCCGTATGTAAGCCTTAGATTTTAAACCCTTTTTTTGACACGTAAAATGTGATTCCAAAGAGATCAAGGGAAAGAAAAAAAAAAAAGTCATTATACCTTATGAGAAACAAAACAAAAAGGAATGGCTGAATTTACTAATGTTGGTAAGGCAAATACTTGGAAAAAATTAGTTTTTCTAGGGCTTCCCTGGTGGCGCAGTGGTTGAGAATCTGCCTGCTAATGCAGGGGACACGGGTTCGAGCCCTGGTCTGGGAAGATCCCACATGCCGCGGAGCAACTAAGCCCGTGCGCCACAACTACTGAGCCTGCGCGTCTGGAGCCTGTGCTCCGCAACGAGAGGCCGCCATAGTGAGAGGCCCGCGCACCGCGATTAAGAGTGGCCCCCGCTTGCCACAACTAGAGAAAGCCCTCGCACAGAAACCAAGACCCAACACAGCCAAAAAAAAAAATAAATTAAAAAAAAATTAGTTTTTCTAATCAGGATAATATAACAGGTCAACAGTCTGACTGGTCAGGAAACAAACGGTTTTCTAAAGGACAGCTAATTGAAATAGAGTTAGACTGGTTCCTAATTTCAGCATATATGCACTCTCTTCATTTACATTCTGTAAAGTGATAAAACTACTGATTAGAAAACAAAGTTTAGCTAGAAAGTTTGTAATGCTTCCTCTACATTTTAATGTGTCTTTCCAATGTTCATTTACATTCCTCAGTAAATTTTCATTTTGCTTCTTTAGGCAGATTTAAGCAGAGAATCTTAAAATTGTATTATTTAAAAACATTTTTAAAACAAGAATTCATAGTCTTCTAACTTCATTTGCAGTTTTTCAAAAGTGTTAAGAAAAAAATCTTATATGTAAAAATGTATAGGCTGGTCAAATGATAACTTTCTATTTAAATTTCCCATGTTGGTGTTTACTCAATATTGTCTTTGTTCTCTTTTCCAAAACAGTTATAGTAAAACATCACATTTCTTTACTCTCTCCCCCTCAATTCCCATCCATTGGTTAAGGAGTTTAGTAAGGAAATGCAGGATTTTATTTCCTACAAAATTTTCTGTCTGGCATACTGCCAGTGTCAACAACAGCATCTTGAACTCCTCAAGACATATTAAGAGGGAGTTGCAAACTCTAAGTAAAATTTTTTGCTCATTACATAAGAAAATCTGGCAATATTTACCCAAGTATGCAGTTTACAACAGTTTTTCAAAGTGCTCTCTACAAAGCTGTAGGTATTTTCCAGAGTCCATTCAAGGGCCAACAAAGGCAGGTATGGGAGATATCTGGAGGCTACAACTTCTATACCCTTTGACCGTACCATAAAATGTTTCCTCTGAAGAAAAGGTTCTATGGTTAAAATGGTTGAAATCAATGATCTAGGCCTTACTAATTATCCCTGCTGGTTTGACGTAGAGGAAGGGGGAAATTAGATTTCCATATCTTATCTTTTCGAGAAGAAAAAACAAGAAGAAAATGCATTTTTGAGAGTCAGTATGTAAAACAGCACTGTCACTCTGACTCTGAATTCATGACAGTCATATATATGGACATTTTTCTAAAGCCAACTTTTGGGGCTGACAGATGACAAATAAGTGGGGAAAATTTATTACTAGATACCTTGGATCATATAAAAATCCTTAGTTCCACCTATCCTCTTGTCTCAATCATTCCTTCAAGGAACAGCAGAAAAAACAGTTAAAATAGAAAACTTCTGACTCTGATGACTTGGTTTATTATCATTTATTTAGCAACTCGTTCTTAGCATTGTACATAATCCACTTCATTTCTATATGTATCACAAATCCCTGAAATGACTGCTAACGATTGTTGATTTTGATGGCAATGTGTAAAGCCAGACGACAGCTTCCCCTCCATATTTTGGTAGTAAAGAACAAAAAATATATTGGAGGGAGATTAAGTGTGTGAGTAAAGGTTGTTTATAGACTAAATAATCTGCACTAAGTAGATGAAGTCAGGCTTTAACAAGGAAAAGAGAAAACAAGAGTTAGCTCATGGAGGTGATTTATATCTGGAGGGCCCGTTTTTCCCAAAGTGCATTTCACGGAACAGTCTTGCAAGTCGCTTCTTTGTCAATAGGTCAATGAATGTGGAAAATATAATCTCTTTTTGAAGAGCTACAGGCATGTAACCATATAATAGCTCTATAATTAAGAAACTCAATTTAATTTTAATGTCCAAATTTATTTTGTTGACAAACTCCCTTTTAAATTATGTATTACTTATTTTACAGAACTTCTCTGGGAAACTTTTGAGACGAGATAGGGATTCATGAGAAAGGCATGGATATCTAGTTTTTAAGCAAAACATCTGAAAAAAACTGAAAGGATAACCCAGAAAATCCATATACAGAGATCAGAGAAGGGTATAAAGAATTAAGTGAAAAGATCTCAGCATGGTTTCACATGAATGCCCAGATTCCCGCTCTTATTGACAACATTCTTTGTGTTGCCATCATGGTGATCGTTGTAATCATATAACAATGGTCACTATATCGGCAATGTAAAATTCTTATGAGTAGGTACTACTACTCTCATTTTATAGATGAGGGGAATGAGGCTTAGAGAAGTTAAATAACACATGGAAGGTCATATGCTAGTAAGTGATTTCAGGTGGAATTAAAATCTGTCTGACTCAGCAGCCTGAGCTTTTAACAATTATGCTCACTATGTTTAGCATAGAAGGAAGTAGCAGTTTGGATACAAATTAACAGTTGTCCATGCATAAAATAAAGATGCTATGGAAATATATACTATAAATGTAGTTCTTCATTTTGAATACAACCTAATCATATGTATTAGTTTTCTATTACTATGTAATAAACTACCACAAAGTTAACTTTAAAATACAACCTAATTCTATAGGTTAGAAGTGCAGGTATGCTTGGCTGGTACTCTGCTCCGGGTGTAATAAAGCTGAAATCAAGGTTTCAGCAGGCCTAGGCTCTTATTTAAGAGTTTTGTGAGGGAAGAATCCACTTCTAGGCTCATTCAGGCTGTTGGCAGAAACCAGTTCCATGTGGATGTAGGACTGAAAGCCCTGTTTTCTTGCTGGCTGTCTGCTCAGCTTCTAGAGGCCACCTGTATACCATGGCTCATGGCCCACACCATTTTCAAGGCCAACAACAGCATACTGAATCCTTCTTATGCTTCAAATCTCCCTGATACCCTCTTTTCCCCTCCTCTTCTGTTGCATTTGGAAAAAGTTCTGTGTTTTTAAGGGCTCATGTGATTAGATTAGGCCTACCCAGATAATCTTCCCATCTTAATCAATGGATTAGTAACCTTACCAGAAAAAAGACTAAGGTCACATGAGGAAGAGGGAATTCTGCCTCCAGACTACTTTTAGACTCAAAATGCAACATTACCGCTTCCCTGGGTCTCTAGCCCACTTTCCTGCCCTGCAATTTTGGATCTGCCAGTCCCTACAATCATGTGAGCCAATTCCTTAAATCTCTGATCCTCTACACACACCCACATACTATATTGGTTCTATTCCTCTGGAGAACATGACTAATACACACTCCCCAAAAGAATCCCTGTATCTGGTGGTCAAGCTTCCTGTTTTTGTGTAGGGTTACCTGAGAGATGAGAGGGAGTTCCAAAACACGGAGGAATATCAGTGGCATATCCCTGCTATTTGTTCCCTAGCAGCATACCACAACATATTGAGTTTCCTTGCTCCCAGGTAAGTCAATAGATAGACTGAATTATTGGTTTTAATTAGACTAAGCCTCAAGAGTAGCTTATCAAGATTCCTGGCAAAAAAGCTTAAAGGTTGAAGATAATCTAAAAATGCAAACGCAAGGGAGTTACAAACAAAACAAAACAGATCTGACACTTCGATTCCTAGTAAAAACATTTCTTAGCTAGACTGAAGCAAGCAAAAAAAAAAGACTAAATCAGATCTGGCAAGAAATTGGAAAAATTCAAAATTATAAAGTTAATTGAAATGCAGATTTATATTCACTCATGACCTTGTCCTAAGTGGTATTTTAAAATACTGTTTAGGGCTTCCCTGGTGGCGCAGTGGTTAAGAATCCGCCTGCCAACGCAAGGGACACGGGTTCGAGCCCTGGTCTGGGAAGATCCCACATGCCGCGGAGCAACTAAGCCCATGCAACTACTGAGCCTGCGCTCTAGAGTCCGCAAGCCACAACTACTCAGCCCGCGCGCCTAGAGCCTGTGCTCCGCAACAAGAGAAGCCACCGTGACGAGAAATCCGTGTTCCACAACGAAGAGTAGCCCCCGCTCACCGCAACTAGAGAAAGCCCGCGCGCAGCAGCAAAGACTCAATGCAGCCAAAAATAAATAAATCAAATAAATTAAAAAAATAAAATAAAATACTGTTTATTTCAACTTTCTCACCTGTTATTTATGAAATAAACAATTTGTTGGTAACCTACACTTCAGTATTTTTTAACAACTCAAAATTTTGTGATAGGGCATGATTCTTTAAAGGCAAGGATCTAGTGCTTGAGTGACAATATATTTTATATGTAATGGAAATCTTTTAAGAGTTAATATAGTCTTACCTGTCTTCTTAAAAATGACTTGAACATTATCTTTTCTGGACATCAGAGGTATTCATCATGACCATTAATCATTTTTATAGATATATAGGACTCTGCTCCTTCAAAAAATTTGCCCATTTCTAGAATTATTTGTTGCTTTTCTTTAAGATAGTTGGTCTTTTCTCTGTCACATTTTGTTATTATGTAAACTGACTCTTCTGTTTTCTTAAGGTTTCTAATCTATTATGCTTTGAAAAACTCTCCTTTATTTTCTCTCCTTCATTTTTGTGTATGAAGGCTTAATTCCATGGCAATTACTTGAACTGATCTCATCTTTATTCAGGGTGGTTAAATGTAAGTCGGCTAAAACTAGATATACTGTCTTTTATTAACCAGGGTAAGAAGCCAAATAGTAGAGATTAGATTACCAATGTTTTCTGAAGATATAAAGTGTCACACACAACACCCCCCAACACCTGCACCCCCTTTTTAAAACCTTTTCTTAGTCTACTTCTAACATTTTAATCCTTTGTTTTTTCCCCTTGGGATCACCCATAATCTGTTGTATTTATGGCTCCATCCTACTCTAAATACTTTGGGCCAACATCACCGTACTCAATGGTATACAGAACTGAAAAGATATTCTAGGGATAAAAAGAAAATAAAGGAAACAGAGTACTACTAATTTTCCCTGTTTCTAACCTCGATTAAGTCATCTTTGTTCTAAAGTCACAGTTAACTTAATCATGAGATTGGCACTATTTGGGGTTTTGGTTAAAATTAATTTTATAGTCCCTTCTAACAGAATTCATTCATTCACTGATTTACTGTGTTCCTTTATGTGCAAGGTTACTGTGTTAAGCCCCCAAATTATAGCAGAGAATAACAGAGTTTGAACATCTGTCCTCATGATGCTTTATACACTAGTACATGGTTTGGAAAATTATAATGGTTAGTAAGATTATAATGCCCTTTGGGCCAGTTACTAAAGTGAATAACTTAATTCTTTTTAGAATTTTCTAACCCTTTTTTAAAGTTCTCAACTACTATTAAAGCCTAAAGAAAACCTGGCCTTTAGACACAGACACAAGTTCTCTTGTGATTTTACGATAGAGCTGATTATTTTACTTAGATTAATTTACTGTGAATTCTGTCAAACATACAGACTTTCCCAGGTTTTTTAAATTGTTTCTACCTTTGAGAATATGTATTCAATCTAGAGTTAATCCATAACAGTACAGAGATCTTGGGAGGAATAAGCTTTTCCTCTTAAACAGTTCTTAAAGCAAATAAACATTGCCTAAAGGCTTAGAGATTGAGTGAGGTAGACAATGTCATTCCGAAATACTTTACTACTCTATACTCATATTTATAGTTCAAGTTCTAGGCTGTGACCTCTATCACTGTTGGCTTAGATAAAAATTAACACAGGTAACATTGTTTCTATGAAGGCTAAAAACCACTGCTTTGGAAAACTGAGGTAGAAAAGAATCCAGCTGGCTAAGGTTCTTTAACAACTTACATATTTCACAGAAGGCTTCCACCTCAGATTCACATTTCATCTCTGGTCATGTTCTTAAGGCCACATTCTTAATTTTAAAATATTCTCCAGAAGTAAAGCAATTACGCTCATACTTTCTATATTAGATTACTCAATTGTTTCCATTTTTCCTTCATTTATTCAAATATATACTGAGTACTTATTGTATGCCAGGTATTCTGTAGGTACTGATGATACAGTGGTAAGGCAAACTTACTGTCCTTAAATTTACACAGCAGGAATCTAATTTAGGTAAGTGCTGTATAAATAAAACATCATCAATTATTTTCATATGGCTTTCTATAAGTAGAGCTGAACTGAGAATGGGAAATACATACAATATAATAAATATATAGTACTACATGAGGACCACCACTTCAAAAAAGAGTCATAAATAATATATGATTTGGGAACTGAAGTGTCTATTCACTCCTCCATATACAGTTACTCAGTATCACTAATTTGGCTATTATCAGTATAGTAAGAATAAACTTAGTAACAATGTGTTATTAAATTTGGTGCAGGGAAACACTTCAGAATTCTGTGCAACACTGTTACTAATCTAAAGACCCCAGCTCTGACTTAGGCAGATCCGCAGGTAGGCAGTCTCCATGGGCCAAGTGAAGCACGGAGAATGGGCAAGAATCAGGGAAGGAAAGCTATGAGCTACTTGCTGCTGCCTGGTGAAACAGAAGAGGTCAGGAGGGAGTGGGCTGAAACCCAGGAAGGCGGCTGTTTATTGTTTACAGAGTTTCAGTTCCTATTTTATCTCTAAATAGCAGCTTTCCCACAAGCTTCATGGTTGAAGGTTTAGAAAGCCAAAGACACTAACTCTATTCTTCACTACAGATCCTGTCTAGGCCTAAGTACTAGATCTCAGAAGAGCTTTATAAAAATCTGTAGGGTACTATCCTTAACCATGACAGTTATCACAGCAATATTTTGACACTTTCATATCAAAATGCTGTGACAAAGATTGAGTTACATTTATCAAAAGGCAAGTGACTGAAGAAAAAAAATGTCAAAGAAAACATAAGTACCATCACTCTCAAACACTCCATATAAAACAAGTGAATGTTTTCTAAGGTTCAATACCAAAAAACCAAGTTATACTAGTTAACTAGGAAAGATAGCACTAACTAATGGAAAATCCATTCTCTGAGTGTAATGAGTGATTTTAAAAATTACGGACCAGAAAGACTTACCTACAAATGAGGGGGGGGGGGATAAAAACAAAGCTTTCAAGTAAAGCATTTCTTTTGGAGAAGTACTAAACAGGAGATTTTTATTAAGAAAGTGATTCTCCTATGGATAAGAAGGAGGTGATGATTTAAAGTTGCAGCACAAACAACACAATTTACTCTTCAACCCACTCAATTTTATACATATACATACATCTTCTGTTCCTTGACTTTAGCCAATTGCTTGTATATCTCCATCCTCTAATTTAGTTAATGCTGTTGTATTAGCATTAAAACTAAATCCAGTTAAATTCTTATTTAGATGATTCAAGATAATAAAAAAATTTACTCTATAGACTTACAAGTACAAAATAATATGTGTGTTGTAGTCACTTGGGGAGAACTCCTGAATTTCCCTAAAGACATTATCCTATCTTAACCTTTTCACTTGCTATCATGCTTCTCTTTAGAGTATCATTACTCTTTAAACCCCCTGAAGAACATCCTCTCAATCTGTATCCAATTAATGATTATCCTCCTAACTCTTACATTCATTATACCTTCCTTTTCATCCCTGTTATACATAAGCATTCCCTAAAGTTCCATAATTAAGGTTTCTCTCTTTCCTTCTCTCTTTCTACTTTACAATTTTTCTCCAGACTGTTTCAGGTGATACTCTCAGATAATATCAGGTACTTCCAACAATCAAAATAATCCCCAAATGCAGATGATACTTCTATATCTACTTTCTGATTTTTAAAATTTTTTTCTTCGCTCTAGACTCACATTTCAACCATATGCAGGATAATAATAAACACACACTGTTGAATTCATTAATTTAACAAGTATCTATTGGGGACCTTGTATGTGTTGGCACTATGCTAGGAGCTGAGTTACCCACAAGGCAGACGTGGGTGGACCTTATCTTCACAGGGTTTACAATGTGGTCTAAGAGGAAAGACAAACCATAAACAGAATAAGGAAAATACGATGAGTTAGAGCAGGGGTCTTCAAACTTTTTGGTTTCAGAATACCTTTCTACTCTTAAAAGTTACTGAAGACATCAAAGAACTTTTGTTTATATGGGTTATATCAATTGATATTTACTGTATAAAAATTATAGCTGAGTAAATTTTTAAAAATTTATTCATAAAAATGATAATAATAAAATCATCACAGGCTTACCTTATAAATAGCATTTTTGGAAAAAGTTATATTTTCCAAAACAAAAAATTAATGAGAAAAGTGACACTGTTTTACATTTTTTTTTGCAAATCTCTGTTGTCTAGCTAAACAGATAATAGCTGGATAATCATGCCATCATGCTTTAGTGTGCTTTTTGTGTATTTCCCATTTCATCACATGACATATTAAAAAGACAATTACTCAGTAGTTAAGTTTAATACAATTTATAATTTTTATTGCTTCATCGCCAACAATCAAGTTGAAACTGGACTTTTTTTTTTTTTTAAATTGTGGGTGCATGGTGAAGAATACGACTATTAATATAATTTGGTTTCACTGCCTTGATTTGTGCTAAGATGTCAGCAACTTTATCCACCATTGCTTCTGAACTATCAGTACAAATAGCAACATGGTAAAAAAGGCAAACAATATTTTAATATTAACATGGAAATACTTTGAACTCACAGACCTCCCCAAAAGGGCCTCAGAGACCCCTAGAGATCCATGGATCACACTTTGAAATCTGCTATGTTAGAGGATTCTGTAGCCTTGCTGATGATACCAAATCTAGGAGTAAAGGAAGTTCCTCCTCAGAGTGTTGAATGTTTAAGACTATATGTAAGGATTAACAGGAAATTATCCAGGTGAAGGGGTTGAATGATGGGTTGTGAGAGGATGCTCTAGGCAGAAGGAAAAACACCAGGCCGAAGCTGGAGTTCTACATGAATAAAAGAAAGATCAGTATTATTAAGTCATATAGTTAAAAAGAAAAGGTACTGAGGAAATGAGGGATGCCGAGGTCAATAATGAAGGATTTTCTATGTTATGTTAAGGAGCCTGCATTTTATCTGAAGAGCAAAAGAAAATCCCTGAACAGTTTTAGGTAAGAGAGTTGGCATTATCAGGTTTACGTTTCAGAAAAAAATTCTCAGGTTGAACTGTGGAGAATGAATTGCAATAAAACTGGAAATAGAAGTCTACTGTAATTGACCTGGTGGGAGAAGAGGACAGAGAGATGTAGACTGACTGAAGTGATATTGAGAACTTAGAAATGATAATAGGACTTGGTGATTAACTGGATGTGGGAAGTGAGATAGGGAAGGAGTCAAGATAAAATCTTTAAGTTTCTAGCTTGGGCATACAGATGCATTTAATGAAACAGGGAACACTGGAAGAGGAACAAATCTGGGTGATTCAGAGAGTAGGAAAGGGGAGAATATTAGCTTGCTCATGATACAAGGGTATCTCACAGGCACAAATGCAAACAGAGTTTAGTAGGCACCTAGATATATAAAGTTCAGATCAGAGCTCTGAACCGGAAATACAGATTTGGTATCACCAGCATATACGTGGTAACCAAAACTATGTAAGTAAATTAAGCTGCCATGAGAGGATATGAAAGTGAAGAGAGCACAGGACCAGCATTTAAGAGGCAAAGAAAGGGGATGTACTGCTATTAAGAAATGACAAGAAATGGACTGATAAAAGGACGTGTCCTTACAGCACATGTATTAAGATGAAGACATTTATTTTTTAAAGATGACACTGCAGTCATAAGGAGAAGAATACATAAGTTGACTGTTAATAACCACTAAATTACCATTAAGACTCATAAAATATGTAATAGCACATGCCTCTGCCACCCCCATAAAATGAATAACATTCACTGATATTTGTTTCAGGACAAGTTTTATTAGGCTTTAGGTAACTCACTAGAAAATGGTAATTTGTTAGTTAAAACACCAAAGACACTATTTCCTAAATTATGTTTCTATAATTCCACGTAAGTCTAATTAGCTTTATATTTTTTATTAGATCAAATTAGATTCAATTCCAGTTACCAAAATAATAAACAACTTGTTTTAGATAGTAAATCTTTAATTTACTATCTGTTGAGGACATAATATACAGAACTATAATAAAAATCTTATAAACTGAAGTTAACAGAATTTTGGGGGAATGCTTTAAATCTTACTAAGGAAGCACATTTACTTTAAGAATTCCTCCAAACAGGGACCTCCCTGGTGGTGCAGTGGTTAAGAATCCGCCTGCCAATGCAGAGGACACGGGTTCAAGCCCTGGTCCGGGAAGATCCCCCATGCCATGGAGCAACTAAGCCCATGAGCCGCAACTACTGAGCCTGCGCTCTAGAGCCCGCAAGCCACAACTACTGAGCCCACACACCTAGAGCCCGTGCTCTGCAACAAGAGAAGCCACCGCAATGAGAAGCCCGTGCACTGCAACGAAAATTAGCCCCTGCTCACCGCGACTAGACAAAGCCGCTGCACAGCAATGAAGACCCAACACAGCCAAAAATAAATTAATTAATTAATTAAAAAAAAAAAAAAAAGAATGCCTCCAAACAGAATTTTTGGTAGAAAATATTTTTTGGTCATCATTTTCCTTTATATATACAGTCAGATTATAGAGGTCTGGATCACGGTATTCTTCTTATGACGATGTGCCCATTGTGCTATTGTTACCCAAATGATGTTTTGAACCTATATAATCATCACTACTTCCATTCTCAACATCTAGTACTTTGGGTCATTATCTGAAAGCTCAGACCTTTGGGGTTTTTATACATAGTTCTTCCTATTTTTTTTTAACGGAAGACTATACAGCATTATTTTATTTTTATAAATAAAGGGAGACTCAGGAATGTTAGATATTTTCCCAAGGTTATTCTCTGAGCCAGTGTTAAAATTGGGAAAGGAACTATCTAACATTTTAAAAAGGAGCAACTGATAAGCATGGATTATTAGCATTCAGCTTATTCATAATCTCCAATATATATATATTTTAAACCAAGAAAACCTATGGAGGAAAACTTTACATTTTGAATTGGTAATTAATACACATTGTTTCTGTAGAAATAGCTTTAAAATATTGTAATATACATGGCTTTAAATGGGACTTAATATCTTTTTTTTTTTAACAAGAGGCATCAGCCACCATGTCTGTCTCTTTTTTAAAAATTTTATTTATTTATGTATGTATGTACATATGTATGTATGTATGTCTGCGTTGGGTCTTCGTTGCTGCGCACAGGCTTTCTCTAGTTGCAGCAAGTGGGGGCTACTTTCGTTGTGGTGCATGGGCTTCTCATTGCAGTGGCTTCTCTTGTTGCGGAGCACGGTCTCTAGGCGCACAGGCTTCATTAGTTGTGGCACACGGGCTTCAGTAGTTGTGGCTCGCGGGTTCTAGAGCACAGGCTCAGTAGTTGTGGCGCACGGGCTTAGTTGCTCCATGGCATGCGGGATCTTCCCGGACCAGGGCTTGAACCCGTGTCCCCTGCATTGGCAGGCAGATTCTTATCCACTGCGCCACCAGGGAAGTGGGACTTAGTATCTTAATATTTCTAAAACTCCATATTTGATATTTGTAATCACAATTTTATCCATTTAGTGTTTCAGTGAAATAAATGAAGAATTTTACTCTCAGGTTCAAATTTATATTTGTATATATGCTTTGATTAATATGTAATGCATTTCAAACTAAAAGGAAAACACCTGAAAAGCACTACTGAAACAAATTTTTCATTTATATACTGCATTATGTTCAAAAGACATTTAACTTCCTCCTTTACTACTGTAATATCTTTTACTTACTAGGATAACCTTCAACGTTAAAAGCCAAAGAAAATACGAAGAATGCTAAAAACTGAATAAAAATAACTGCTAACTAAAACTCTGAAAAAAAAGAACATTAAAATGGTATTCAAAACCACTATTTAATTATTATAAACCGAACTCTCAAAACCAGCATTAATATGTCGAATTAGGTCCTCTTTATTAGATATTACCTATCATCATGTATTGTATTCTCTCTCTGTCACAAGCCTTTTAAGAATCTGTCCAATATCTTACATCCTCAGGCAGTATGGAGGTAAGGTCCCTAAGACTCTTGGATTGGCAGTGACCATCTAATAAATAGTCTTTCCTTTTGCTCAGTGCCACCTCTTCCTTCTCCCCTTCTCTATCAGTTAACTAAATGTCAAGTAGATGATTAAAAAAAACCTGATTCTACTGTCCTAAATATGTCTTTCCTTCTTTCATTTCCTTCCATCCATCCGCCCATCTGTCTGTCTGTTCTTTTACCCATGAAGCATGTGTTAAGCCCCCACTCAAATCACTATAAATGTCCAGTAATATCCTGAGTACTAAAGAGCTCATACAAATAGATAGACTTAAGATCATAAAACTTAAGTGAGCAAATGACATGAACAGACAATCCTTAAAAAAAGAGAAATAATGAAATGATCCTACTCGAAGCCTTGGCTTAGATGCTAAGAAACTTAGAGTCAAAACTGTGTGTTCTATTTGTAACAACAGTAATGGACATAAATTGCAGATGAGTTTCTTCTCTTATATTGACTGATTAATTGGTAACAGCTTCTTAGAGTACTGTGTAAAAGGGATTCTGAGGCCAAGTCCAGGCTCTGTAGGAAAGATCCAATGACCAACTACCTACATTTATCATGGATTTTGGAAAGTATTATGAAAGCATGTATGCCATGTTTCTACCATGGCAAGTACTAGAACATCACAGAATGAATTTTATTTTTCTGATTTCATGATTTTTTCTTTTATTTAAAAATTTACTTTTTTACTTTAGATTGGGAAATGGGAACACTGGTTTGACATCTTAAATTACATTCTGCTGGCCTCACAGAATGAATTCAGAAGTGTTCCCTCTGATTCTATATTCTGGAACAGATTGTAGAGAATTGGTCTTTTTTTCCCTTAAATTGTAGATATCACCAGCGCAACCAACTAGGCCTGATGCTTTCTGTTTTGGAAGACTATTCATTATTGCTTTAACTTCTTTAATTAATAAAAACCTATTCAGATGATCTATTTCTCTTTGTGTGAATTTTGGTAGATTGTGTCTTTCAAGGAATTTCATCTAAGTTATCGAATTTGTGGGCATACAGTTATTCATAATATGCCTATATTATCCTTTTATTGTCAATGTGATCAGTAGTGATGGCCCTTCTTTCATTTCTAATATTAGTAATTTGTCTTTTTTTTTTTTTTTTTTTGGTTAGCTTGACCAGAGGATTATCAATTTTATTGACCTTCAAAGAACCAGCTTTTAGTTTCACTGATTTTCTCTATGGTTTTCCTGTTTTCAATTTCATTAATTTCTGCTCTAATTTTTACTATTTCTTTTTCTCTGCTTATTTTGGATCTAATTTGCTCTTGTTTTTCTAGTTTCCTAAGGTAGAAGTTTAGATTACTGATTTTACATTTTTCTTCTTTTCTAATATATTCATTCAATGTTAAAAATTTCCCTCTAAGCATGCTTTCACTACATCTCTTCAATTTTGATAAGATGCATTTTCATTTAGTGCAATTAGTGCAAAGTATTTTAAAATTTCTCCTGAGACTTCTTGTTTGACCCATGTGCTAATTAGATAATCTATAAATATTTTGGGATTTTCCAGTTCTCTTTGTTATTGATTTATATTTTAATTCTATTGTGGTCTGAGAGAATACGTTATATAACTCAAATCTTTCTAAATTTGTTAAGGTGTGTTTTATGGCCCAGAATATGGCCTATTTTGTAAATGTTTTGAAAAAATAATACTTTTTAAAAGAAAGCAAAGTACTTATTTTGTATCATTTACAAGTATATATGTACAACATGAAGGAGGGTCGGGACACAGCGATCTTAGTATTACAAGGAATGGTAGTAATTGGGGCTTGGGATAAAATTTCCAGCTATCACATTATATACAGATTCAAAAAGTGTCACGTCTCAATTCTGAGCCATAGATGACTTTAAAAAGTGACTCTACTAGTAACAAATTTTTGGTTTTCGTAAAATGTAAGCGAAAAAACCATTTTTTTGCTATGTGAGCCCTCACTATCTGAACCCGGAAATCAAAATGACTTGATTTTGTGATAAGACCGGGAAAAAGATAACCCTTGCTAGCTACACTTGCTACCCAACCTTGGAAGTCAAACAAATTTAGATAGTAACAAATACATATCTTCCTACATAATAATATCTATAAATAAAGAGAGTAAACATCTGACCTTTGACTATTTCATCTACCTCTATGTGTAAGAGAGCGAGAAATTCTCTTTGGAAAAATTGATTATTATTTTATATGAGGATCACTTTATATTTAGACACTTAAAGTGGTAGATATTTATGATAAAATATAATGCAGAATGAGTGTTTTAATAGCACAGAAAGAGCAGTTTACACAAAATTTTTTATACTGCATGGTCTCTATTGTGTAAGAAAACAGTGCCTATTAAAAAGACTGGAAAGAAATATACCTAAATGTAACCAGGATTGAGTAATAATGTTTCTACACCTATAATCTTCTCTACATGCAAATTTTTCATACTGTTATCGTATTTCATTTGCAGTCAGGAAAATATACAATACTGATTTTAATACAACATGATAAGTACTGTAATAGAGTATTAAAAGGTTTGATATTGGTACCAGAGTACCAATTCTTTTGAGAAGTTCAAGTTAAGTTCTGGAAGGGAAGATGCTTCAAATATAGCCTAATATAACACAGCAATAGTTGATCAGAAAGAGGATATATTGTACTTGCAAATGCCAGAAAGTGAGAACATGCGTGTGCCACTAGGGTAATTTAAACAGTTCCATAAGACTAGAATATGGGCTGCAATAATGGTAGGAGGAGCGGGAGGGATAAGTCTACATACACATGTTGGGGCCAGATGCTATACAAAGTAGTTTCTAGAATGAAGGAAATCTAAACCTAGCCATCCTAGGCTAAGATGTTTCAATGCTTAATTTCAATACTAAGTAAGTCCTGACCTATAACAATCATATTTCCTTTAAATACTTAAAACTACTTTTTCTCCTTTACAATTAAATCAGAGACTGAAATTTCTTGACTATGGCAGGGGAGAGGCTGGCAAATCCACTCCTCAGTAAACAACTATAACAAAGAACACAATCATCAAACACATCCATTTCAGGGCTCAAACACAGGCAAACACATTGCAAAGTGTTTATTCATGAAAACCAGCGAAATCTTAGCTAACAACAGTGGGGATCTGCGGTGTCTTTGCCTGAAGCCACTCCCATCATCCCCACCCTTTGCTCCGTTGGTATGGAAGTTCTTTGAGGACAGGGCTGGCTGTGAAAAACAGCAACTACACTGCTGGAAGGGGTTAATGGGATTTGGAGCAGAGGGTGAAAAACCCACAGAACAATGTCAGTAAAAGTAACAAACATGGTAAGAAACAAACAGGGCAAGTCAGCAGCTATGTTAGCTTCAGGCTGCAGTTTTGGCTGGCCAGAGCTGTAGACTGGGCAGAAATTTAGAAATTCCAGAAATATCCTAGAAATGAGAGAGGCACAGAAGCACTAGATAAACTTTCCACATAGCCTTGGCTGATTGGGAGGCTAAATGAACATGCACGGGAGACCCACAAGGGCCTGATGGAAAGCAAAAAGTGAGGCAGACTTGGAGACTGCCTGGATTTTAAATGTACTCCCAAATCAACACACATCCACTGGCAGAGGGTGGGAGCCTTACAGTCTGGAGAGGTGTTTGAGCACAACCTCTGACCTATCATTGACCCCTAATCTGTGCAGACACAGGTACAAACCGTAGGAAACCAGCCAAAAAAAATAAAAATAATAGTAATGTACGAACTACCAGGGAAACAGACCCCACAGATTAAGTGCAGGGAGATTACTAAAAACCACCACCACCACCACCCTCCTTGGGGAAAAGTCCAAAACAAGAGTTTCTATAACTTCAAAAATATATTGGACAGTTTTCAACAAAAAATTATGAGACATGCAGAGAAAAACAGGAAAGTGTAGTCCATATTCAAGAAAAAGAGCAGTAAATAGATTCTGAGTGAGCCCAGATGTTGTATTTAGCAAAGAGCTCAAATCAGCTATTATAAAAACGTTCAAAGAATTCAAAGAAACTACGTTCAAAAGAGGAAAAGGAAAATATGACAATGACTTAACAAACAAGGTAATCTCAACAATGAAACAGAGACTATAAAAAAGAACGATATAGAAATTCTAGGGTTCACATTTTCCATATGTACCTGTTTTTGATAGCACTGTTAACTATATAATTTCTTATGCTGGTCAATATTTTAAAAATATTTAAGAATGTTCATAACACCTGAGTTATAAGATGTTTATTAACTCATTATGCTTTGTAAGCTTTGTAGTAACCTTTGAATAAAGGTAAAGATCTTTACCTATAGAACTAATCAAAGGTATATTAATTTTTGAATGAAACTGCTTATACCTAACTAGATAATATTTCAACATGGTATAAAATCAAAGTAACCAAAGGTAATGTTATGTTGATATCTACAGGTTTGGAAATGTTTTAAGAGGTTAATTTAATTTTATTTCCATGGTTAGCCTGCAGTGTCTATTAGGAATCTTTCTAGAATTATTCGAGTTTAACATTTTCAAGAGAGTAATACAATATTACTTGATTCCACAAATTTATTCTGGTACTATGGTATATAAATAATTTTAATACTGTTAATAATTAATTGGATTATAATACATACACAATGAAATATTATTTAGCCATAAAAAAATGGGAAATCCTGCCATTTGCAACAACACGGATGGACCTTGAGGTCACTGCACTAAGTGAAGTTAAGTCAGACATGAAAAGACAAATACTGTATGATCTTACTTCTATGTAGAGTCAAAAAAAAAAAAGCCAAATGCATAGAAACAAAATCAGATTTGTGACTGTCAGATCACAAATTTAGGGATTGGGTGAAAGGTACTTCCAATTACAAGATAAATAAGTTCTGGAGATGTAATGTTCAGCATGGTAACTATAGTTAACAATACTGTATTGTATATTTGAAAATTGCTAAAAATTCTCATAAGGAAAAAAAATGGTAATTAGGTGAGGTGAGGGATGGTTAACTAAACTTACTGTGGTAATCATTTCACAACATATACATATAATATTAAATCACTTTGTTGTATGTGTTACACAGTGTTACATGTCAATTATATCTCAATAAAACTGGGAAAATACTCATGTACTTATTAAATAAAATTTATGCCTATATGCATATATATATATATATTACCAGCAGGCAGATTTTTATATTGAAAATAAAATAATGGCAATTGGTTCTATTAATAATCTTCCATTAATTCCTTATTTGTGATTTGTCAGTGGATAGCCACTTTAAATTTAATTTAATCGGATTTCACTGTTTTGATTCTTTGTATTACCATAAAATGTAACATTTAATGAATGATTCTTTGTCATTTTTAGTGAGAACAATCGATGTTATGGAACTACTAGTTTCCCAGATATCCCTTAAAATTTTATGCTACTTTCCTACCTAATAATATTACAAATTTACATTTCTCAGACTAACATACTATCAGAGAAGCAAGCAAACTGCCCACTACTTGGCGTAAACCATTACACTATTTTACATTATTAACACAGCTATCCAGGATAATGTTAATAATCTAAGGAGAAAAGTATACTTACTCAGTTATAAATTCAGGGTTTGTAAAGCTGAGGTTGGTTAAATGACCTTCAAGTTTAGAAGATTCATGCGTATTTAAGGCTGGAGTGGTCTTAGTGGCGAGTACAGCTCTTTTTTCATCTTTTTCAAGTGCTTTTCTCTTCCCACCATTTTGGAAATATTCTCTGCATATACTACAAGGCAAAATAAAGTTATATTTTAAAACAATAGGTATGAATATAATATAAAATGGGAAAATATTAACCTTTATTAATCAAAATGGGAAATTTTCAAATTATAGTGTCCTATTTTTAAAATGTCACACAGAGGTAAATTTGAGCACCTGTAGCATTTTCAAATTTTGAAAATTACCATACAACAAAGCATGATCATAGATTATGTTTAAAAGTGTTTTTTCAGAAGTACAATGTGCCTGTATGTTTTGCTGAACTTTATTCTTAGCTAAAACATAAGTTCCTCCAGAAAAGCTTAGATAACTCTGTTATTCAGTGACAGAATCCAAAAAGAATAGTAGTCACAGTTAATTCTGAGCCAGCTCTGCTGGTAGTAGACAGTTGTTTTTCAGATCCCTCCTGGTTTATAAAAACAAAGTCACACATATATACACTAATATGTATAAGATAGATAACTAATAAGAACCTGCTGTATAGCACAGGGAACTCTACTTAGTGATCTGTGTTGACCTAAATGGGAAGGAAATCCAAAAAAGCAAGATATATGTATACATATGGCTGGTTCACTTCGCTGTACAGTAGAAACTACCACAACATTGTAAAACAACTATACCCCAATAAAAAAATATATATATGTATGGTTATCACACAAAAGAGAAGCTCCATTAAACTATACCTAATTGCTGTTAAAAAAAAAAGTCACAAAATCAGGTTGCCAACATATTAAGAATCATGCTATTTGCTCTGAAAGAAGAGCATAAAAATCTGGTTAAGGTAAAAATGGAAAAAAAAAAAAAAGGTATCATATTATAAAGGTATACATTCAGAGAGAACAAAGGTTTGAACATAACAGTGATTTTTATAACACTTGGAAATTATTCCTGTCCATCAAGAGACCACTACCACTTGTCTCAATTCTTATAATATAAATGGATATTAAAATGCAGATTTTTTGAGATGTATTATTTCAAGCTCATTTAGTTTAGCCCATATCAGGTTGTTATCCGTAATCAGAAAATGATGACTGGCATTAAGATTAAACAATTTTCTTCATACCTAATACAATTTTAAGGTGAAAATAGTAGGGTACCATACCTGGGTATGTAACAGGACAATAAACATGAACCACAGAATCAACTCAAAACACTTACTAGCTATTAAAGACAAGAAACTTAAAGGAAGAAAGACTGGTATGATCTGCCTCTGGCCCTTGAGCTTACAATATGACAGGAGATACGTACTTAGACAATTAACTGATATACTTATCAAAGCTTAAAGTGAATGGAAATGGAAACTAAACAAATTTTCTTTCTTTTTAGATTCTTAAACCACGTTATTATTCCATATAGCTCATACTCTGAACAAGCTAGACTATTTTTCTCCATAGACACTGCTTGGTGCAGTTTCAAAAACACATGGCTAGAGAAGACCTGAAAAATTAACTTAAAACTGATTTCTGCAAGTAGAACTATGGTGTCTAACGAAACAATGCCCATTTCTCCTCACACTTAAAGGATGCTATTAGTTCAATTTCAGTTTGTGTAAGTATCTATTAAAGACTTCTTTAACTTATCCTATGGAGATTTAATTTTAACTCAAATTATATACAGGAGTTGAAACTCATTTATCATTAATCAAACATTTATTAAGTACCTATCATGTGCCAGGCACATAGGTGATGGAAAAACAAATTGAAGAAGGCATTGCTGCCCTCAAGGAGCTCAGACTAGTGAAGGAGACAAATAATTATATATTGGGTTGGCCAAAAAGTTTGTTCGGGTTTCCAAAAGAAATTTTTGGCCAACCCAATAGTAAAGAAAATATAATTGATAAATACCTAACGCCCAATCTAAAATCAGTAGTATAAGCTGATTTTAGGAAGGTAAGTAGGAATAAATCAGGCTAGGAAGAATGTTAGTTAAGGAGGAAAGTGCTTTCCTGGCAGAGAGAACAGCATGAGCAAAGGCATGGAAGAGAAAAGCAACATGGATCCCGCAGAGATAGACATCAGTTCAAGGCATGTGAAATTTAAACTGCCAGGCAGAAAACGGATGGATGGACTCATAAGTGAAAAGGTCCTAAGGCCAACACACATATAGAGAGGAATGATAGCCACATGACACTGGAGAGGTAAGCAAACTTCAGATCATGCAAGACTGACAGGCCAATTTAGGAATGTGGCCTTTTTTAGAAATCTAATATAATGACAGAAATGGTTTAGTGGTTTCTTGGAGTGGGGGGGTGGGCTGACTACAGAGGTGTACACTAGAGCTTTTTAGAGTCATGGAAAAGTTCTGTATCTAGACAGTGGTGATGGTTACACAAGTGTAAACAACTGTCATTACTCACTGAACTGTACACTAGAATGGGTATATTTTATTGTATATTAATTAAACCTCAGTAAGGTTGATTGAAAAATATAGCCTGAATCACCTTGGAATTAATACTAAAAATAATACCTTTATCATATAATATTTCACTAAGGCATGAAAAGGGTAAAGAGATTGCTTACCTTTCTATTAGGTGGAACCAAAAAGAACTGCTGATATTCAATAGTTCTTGACCCACAAAAATTGCAATTTTATGTGGTTCAATCTCAATGTTACCTAGAGACTTGACTGCAAAATACTTAAAGGGCTAGAATTCCAGATACTCATAGGATAATAACTGCCATCTAAACCCCAATCTCCCTACAAAACTTCCAAAAAATATACAAATCATTAGGAAGAGCAAATAAAAGCACACACAGTTCACACCTATGGCATAACTAGGAAACAGGAATAGCACCTTATTTTACATGTAATTGGGGAAATAAAAATCTGAGGCCAACTGAGTTGGCTTTGGAGTTACCCAAAGTACAGAGTCAGATGAGGACTGTGTAAGAGAGGAAGGTATGATGGGGTCTTAGAGGTGGCACAGAAAAATAGATATTACCAGCTAAGGTTCACCACAGAGAGAGTCCAACTCTGAATGGAGAGATCTTAAGACTTATGGGACATAGTGAAACAAAGCATTAGGCACAGGAAGACCAAAAGGAAAAAGTTTGGAAAGTATATGGGAAGGGCTGTCACCAAAGGTGAGAGCCCTGTGAAGATATTATTTCTGAGGGAGAAAGGAAGCACCTTGAAAAAAGGGGGTATCTCTGGAGGTGTGTTGATAAAGGGAAAGAATGAAGCAATTAAGAATAAGGAGCAAACTGACATAAGTTAAACCTGTTAAAAATTCATAAATCAGCCAAAAGAGGACAATATTTATTAAAGGAACTCCACTTTCATATTTGTAGCAATCAAGCAAGGATCTCTGGAGTTAAGAAACAAAGCAAGCACCCAAACCTCTACCTATACCTCTAGAGACAGTCCAACATAAAAGACAAAACACATAAAAGAAATGTCCAATGAATCCAGCAATCATACAAGTTTCTATTAGAAGGGGAGAGAAAGATATCAAAATTTTTCAGTGGATGAAAATTCTCAAAAACGCAGAAAATAACAGCTATAAAAGAGAAAAAAATTGTAACATAACACTTCAATATTAATTATATATAATTAAGCAATGCAGATATGAAAAACATTTCAAATTTGAAATTAAATAGAAAACTGAGGATAAAGAAGAACTACATAAATAGATATTCCATGAATATGGATAGGAAGACTCAATACTGTCACTATGTTAGCTCTTCCCAAATTGATTTATACATTCAACACAATCCCAATCAAAAGCAGAGCAAAATATCTTATAGATAAAACAAATGGATTCTAAAGTTTACATGGATAAGCAAAGGACCCAGAATAGCCAACACAATATTGAGGGAGATGAACAAAGTTGGAGCACTGACACCATCTGATTTTAAGACTTAATATAAAGCTATAACTATACTATTACTATTAGTAATCAAGGGCAGTATGTTGTAGGCAGAACAACAGACAAACAGATCAATGGAACAGAAGAGAGAGCCCAGATATAGATCCATGTAAATACATTCAACTGATCTTTGACAAAGGAGCAAAGGCAATACAGTGGAGTAAAGACAGTCTTTTCAACAAATAGTGCTGGAACAACTGGATATCGACATGCCAAAAAATGAACCCTGACACAGACATTACACTCTTCACAAAAATTAACTCCAAATGGATCACAGAGCTAAATGTAAAACACAAAACTCTAAAACCCTTAAGAGAGTTTTATAAATTTTTAGGAGAAAATCTAGATGACCTTGGGTGTTATACCTAAAAAGTCATTGCCAAATCTAAGTCACAATCCTTAAAAGAAAAAATTGAGAAGCTAGACTTAATTAAAATAAAAAACTTCTGCTGTGCAAAAGACAATGTCAATAGAATGAGAAAACAAGCCATAGACTAGGAGAAAATATTTTCAAAAGATATATCTAATAAAAGACTGTTATCCAAAATATATGAAGGACCCTCGAAACTCAACATTATGAAAACAAACAACCTGATTAAAAAATGGGCAAAAGACCTAACAGACATGTCACTAAAGAAGGTACAGATATCAAATAAGCATAAGAAAAAGACACTCCATATCACATGCCATCAGGGAAATGCAAATTAAAATAGCAATGAGATACTACTACACATTATTAGAATGACCGAAAACCAGAACACTAGCACCACCAAACGCTGGTGAAGATGTGGAGCAACAAGAACTCTCATTCACTGCTAGTGGGAATGCAAAATGGTATAGTCACTTTGGAAGACAGGTAATTTCCCACAAAACTAAATATACTCTTCCCATATAATCTAGCAATCAACTTTCATGGTATTTACCAAAAAGAGTTGAACACTTACTTCCACACAACAACCTGCACATGGATGTTTACAACAGTTTTTTTTTAAAGATTTATTTATTATTTATTTATTTATTTTTGACTGC
Organism: Balaenoptera acutorostrata; assembly: GCF_949987535.1. Lineage (NCBI taxonomy): Eukaryota > Metazoa > Chordata > Mammalia > Artiodactyla > Balaenopteridae > Balaenoptera > Balaenoptera acutorostrata. The sequence continues at coordinate 37,703,288 of NC_080070.1, read as the reverse complement.
TTTGGGTCTTAGTTGCGGCACGCGGGATCTTCGTTGAGGCATGTGGGATCTTTCATTGTGGCACACAGGCTTCTCCCTAGTTGTGGCGTTTGGGTTTCCTCTCTCTAGTTGTGGTGCACGGGCTCCAGAGAGCATGGGCTCTGTGGTTCGTGGCACGCAGGCTCTCTAGTTGAGGCACTCGAGCTCAATAGTTGTGGTGCGCAGGTTCAGTTGCCCCGTGGCATGTGGGATCTTAGTTCCCTGAGCAGGAATCGAATCTGCGTCCCCTGCATTGTAAGGTGGATTCTTTATCACTGGACCACCAGGGAAGTCTCTACAGCAGTTTTGTTCATAACTGCCAAAATGTGGAAGCAACCAAGGTATCCTTCAGTAGCTGAAAGGATAAACAAGCTGTGGTCCATCTAGACGATGGAATATTATTTACCACTAAAGAGAAATAAGCTATCAAGCCAAGAAAGACATGGTGGAACCTTAAATGCACATTATTAAGTGAAAGATGTCAATATGAAATGGTTAAATACCATAATTCCACCTATATACATTCTAGAAAAGGCAGAACTATGGAGACGGTAAAAAAGTCAGTGGTTGCTGGGTGCAGGGGGAAGTTGGGGGCAGAAGGAATTAACAGTTGGAGCACAGAGGATTTTTAGAGCAGTGAAACTGTTCTGTATGATACTATAATGGTGGATACTTGTCATTATATATTTGTGAAAACCCATAAAATATATAATACCAAAAGTGAACCCTAATGTAAACTATAGACTTTGGATTCTAATGATGTGTCAGTGTGGGTTCATCAACTGTAACAAAGGTAGCACTATAGATGGATGTTGATAGTGATGTGACTGCCCATGTGGGGGGTCAGGGTGTATGGGAACTACCTGTATTTTCTAGTTAATTTTGCTGTGAACCTAAAACTGCTCTAAAAAGATAATGACTATTTGAAAGAAAAAAAAAAAAACAAACACAGAATAGACATCATGTGCCTCCTGATGTAGTACCCTGAGAAGGATACAATATCACCTATGTGATATTCTTGCTAATAATATGCTTAACTTGAACCTAATCACAAAGAAACAACCATACAAATCCAAACTGAGACAGTCTGTAAAACTGACTTTACAAAATGTCCATGTCATAAAAGACCGAGAATTTTCCTAGATTAAAGAAGACCAAAGAGGAATAACAACTAAGTGCAATGATACACACTGAAGTATTCAGGAGCAAAAGTCTTGTGATTTCTGCAACTGACTTTCAAATGGTTCAATAGAGAGTGAAGGGAAAAGGCGAGGGGGAGTGGGGGTGGGGGAGAAAAAGGGGAAACGATACAAAATGAGACTAAAATAGAGCAACATTTTTTTTTTCAAAACTGAAGGAAAGAAAGTGTGAGTCAAGGATTTTATATCTAGCCAAGTTATGCATCTTGTAACAAAACTATAGAAAAATAGCTTTTGGTATGTAAGAACTCATAGAATAACACAGTTGCAAGATTATTAAAGCATGAACTTCATCTGTGAGATGACTGGGAAATGTTGACGAAGAGGCTGGTAGAGAATAAAAAGCATTAAATGAATTAAAAAAGGATACTTTATCATGCTGAAGACCACAATTCCCAGTGAAGCCATGTACTACGTATCATAGGAGCCATCCTCACAAAGCAGAAACTCCATGAGATGCATGGAGAAACAGGCAAAACTAAAAACAGGGAACTTTAACATACCACTCTCAATCAAGTAAATGAACAATAAGTAAGGTTACAGAAGCCCTAAAGAGCATAATAAGGTTTATCTTATCACTACATAACAAACTTCACTCTCTCTATTCTTTTTCAAGTGCACATGGAATATTCACAAAAATTACCATATACATGTATTAGGCCACAAATAAAACTACAGTAAGAGCCATAGGAAAAATAATACAGACAAAATCATCCAATCTCAATGCAATAAGGCTAGAACTAATAACAAAATAAAACAGAAAATTCATTTCACCTGCAAATTTTTTTAAAAATTAAATAACTCTGGAGTCAAAGGCAGAGTACTAATAAAAATCACAGAACTTCTAAAAAACAATAACAAAACCACCACAGGTCAGAATCTAAGAAATGCACTAAAACAGTGACCTGAGGAAAATTCAGACCTTTAATATTTATATCAATACAAATGAAAGAATCAAAATAAATAAAATAAATATCCAACTCAAAGGATTAGGGGAAAAAAGTAAACAAACCAAAAAAAGGGAGTAAGATTATTAATGTTAGGAAAAAACAGAACCAACAAATAAATACATAAACTGGTTCTTTAATTTGCATAACTTTATACAAATAAAGCTGAAAACTTAGATGAAACATGATTTTTCTAGGTAAGTATACTAAATATAGGATATAGGAATATAGGAAAATTTATTAAACTTGACTCTTGATTACTGGTAGAATTAATAAACTGCAGTTAATTTTGCAGTTAAATTGCAAAATTTAAACAAAACCAAAATTCATAGACGAAATAAGAGAAAGTTATCAAAGAGTTGCTTCACCAAAAAGCATCAGTATCCACTGAGGAATTCTACCAAGGCTTCAAAAACCAGATAACCCCTGTATTTATCAAGCTTTTAATTTTCTGTAACTTAGGATGTTTTGATATCTGGGAGGGCCTTACAGACCCAGGGAGAAACTGCCTCTCCCAAGGCTAGCTAATTCCTAAAGATAATAAACAACTTACTTGGGGGCTTCCCTGGTGGCGCAGTGGTTGAGAATCTGCCTGCCAATGCAGGGAACACGGGTTCGAGCCCTGGTATGGGAAGATCCCACATGCCGCGGAGCAACTGGGCCCGTGAGCCATAATTACTGAGCCTGCGCGTCTGGAGCCTGTGCACCGCAACAAGAGAGGCCGCGATAGTGAGAGGCACGCGCACCGCGATGAAGAGTGGCCCCCGCTTGCCACAACTAGACAAAGCCCTCGCACAGAAACGAAGACCCAACACAGTCAAAAATAAATAAATAAATTTAAAAAAAAAAAAAAATAAACAACTTACTTGGGAGCATGCCTCTCATGTGCAAGCCAACCATTTCCTTTATTTAACTCTCACACAAGTCCATGTTTCCCATACCCTAAATTAACCCAGGTCCAGGTACCAGACAGTTAGGGACAGCTCCTATGTTCCAAAGCCCACCAAAATTATTCAAACTAGCCAGTCCTATACTGTTTACCCTGCTTTGCCTTTCCCATGTAAACCCTATAAAGGATCAGGTCTATTTTTTCCCCTCACTCCTGCTTCTGCCTCCTGACCAAATGTGGTGCTTCCCTGTGTGACATGGCATACCCCCTTCTCTCAGGACATGTAAGCAATAAATTCTTTCAATGGCAATGACCTCTCCATGCCATCACTCAGTCACCTCTATAAATAAAACACACAAGTACAAATTAGGCAACGCCAAAAAACTATTTAAACAGTTCCAGACCATATAAACAAAGGAAAATTTTCTAAAGTCATTTTTTATGGAGCAAATACAATGATAATTAGGTGTGAAAATGTCTACAAAAAATACAGAAATATAAAATACAAAATACAAAAATAAATATCAATGTAAAATATGAAATAAAATTTTAACAAACAGAATCAAACATGACCAAGGAGTATGTATCTCAGGAATATGAGGATTATTCAATATAAAAAATCCTTCCATATAATTCACTATATTCACAAATCAAGGAGAAAACTTATTCATTTCCATAGATGCTGAAAGGACATTCAACAATATCCAACAGCTATTCCTAATAAAATCAATCAATCAATCAGAGCTTGGTGAATACCTCCTAACAGTTAAATTGTATCTATATATCAGCCAAAAAAGCCAGCAACTTATATAATGGGGACATACCACACACATCACTGAATGAGTAAAACATAGCTAATGCAATAGACAAGAGAAAAATAATTAGTCAAATGAATTGGAGAGAAAGAAATAAAACTCTATGTATACACAGATATGATAATATACCTAGAGAACCCAAAAGAATCAATCACAAAGTAATCCAAACAGTAAGAGAATTCAGTAAAACAGGATGTAAAACATACAAAAATCAAAAGCCTCCACATGTATACAAACAATAGCCTGTTAGGATATACAACGGAAGGAAAGATTTCATTTATAATAGCAACAAATGATAAAGTACCTAGGAATCAACATAATAAGAAATGTGCATAATCACTATACAGAAAACCTTAAAACATGACTGAAAATTCAAAAGTGGACTAGAACAAATGGAAGGATATGTAACTTTTTCATGGATACAATGATTCAACATTATAAAAATTCCACTTTTCTCCAGTTATTAAAAAATTTAATGTAATCCCAATAACAATACAAACTTTAAAAAATTTAGTTAGACCAGTTGATTCTAAAGTACATATGGAAAAAAAAACCAACAAGAATAACCAAGAAAATCCTGAGAAAGAAGAATGGTGGTGGGGAGGGGGAAGAATGTTATAGAATAGCATGGATTAAGAGATATAGACAAGGAATCATTACAGGAAGTCCTAAAACAGAACCAATTATGTGGGGAAACTTGGTATATCACGTAAGTATATGTCAAATCACTGTAGAAAAGGTAGACCTTTTCATAAATGATGTTGGAGAAATAAATAACTATTGGGGGGGGTTAGATCTATACTTTGCAACAAACACTGGAATGAATTCCAAGGAGGTCAGAGATCTAAATGTAAAAAAAAAAAAATGATTACCATAAAAGTACTACAAGAAAACATGAGTGAATTTCTAATAGGAATTCCTACAGTCTGGGAATCAGAAAAGCTTTTCTAAGACAACTGGAATCTGGAAGCAATAAAAGAAGAGACAGATGTATCTGATTACATGAAAACAAAAACCTTCTGCATGGCAAAACAAAAACTTGCATGGCAAAAGATACAAACTCAAAGAAAAAGGGCACATATCTCTAAATTATATAAAGAGCTCTAAAAAAAATCAAGAAAAAAGGGACCAAAAACCATTAGGAAAAAAAGCATCAAAAACACAAACACATAATTCACAGAAAAAAAAGGCAAATATTTCCTAAGTATATGAAAACATACTCAACATCATTCATAAGAGACACGTAAACTAAAGTCACACAGAGATATCAATTCCCATCTATCAGACTGGCAAAAATTCAACAAGTAGGCAACATACTCTGTTGGTAAGATTTTGGAGAAACAGGTATTGTCATTTTTGCTGGTGGAATTAAATGATATAACGTCTATGGAGGGTGATGTGGCAATATGCAACAAAATCACATATGCATTTACTCTTTTACTCTGCAATTCCACGTCTACAAATCTACAAAGATACAATGCCAAAAATACAAAATGAATATGCACAAGGTTATTCATTACAGCACTATTTGTAACAGAAAAAGCTTGTATGTAACTTAACAAAATGAGGAAGACATCTATATACTTGTGATGGTCACTTTATGTGTCAACTTGACTGGGCTACGGGGTGCCTAAATATCTGGTCAAACAGTCTGAGTATTTTTGTCAGGACGTTTCTGGATGAGACTAACATTTAAATGGGTAGACTGAGTAGAGCAGATTGTCCTTCTTAATGAGGGTAGGCTGTATCCCACCACTTGAAGGTCTGCATAAAACAAAAAAGCTGACCCTCCCCAGAGTATGCGAGATTCTTCTTGCCTGACTGCCTTTGAACTGGAACACTGAATTTTTCCTGCCTTCAGACTCAAACTGAAACAGCAGCTCTTCCTGGGTCTCGAGCCTGCTGGCCTCAGGATAGGAATTACACCATTGGTTTGGTTCTCCTGGGTCTCTGGTGTGTCAACTCATCCTGCAGATGTTGGGACTTGTCAGCCTTCACAAACACATGAGCCAATTCTCTGGAGAGCCCTGATTAATACAATATCAAATAGAATGATCTCCATGACATAATATTAAGTAAAAATGAAATGTACAAAAGAGAGTATATGACATGTACCACTTGAAGAGATAAGACAGGATGGATACATGCATATACATTGTATGAATTTGCTTATTTCTGCAAAAAGGAGAAACAAGAAACAAATGAAGAAAATGGAAGGGGGCCTATTCTGAGTATACCTTTTTGTAAAGTTTTGACTTTTTTTTTTTTATAGCTACTTTATTTATTTATTTATTTTTAGCTGTGTTGGGTCTTCGTTTCATGCAAAGGCTTTCTCTAGTTGCAGCAAGCGGGGGCCACTCTTCATTGTGGTGCGGGGGCCACTCTTCATCGCGGTGCGTGGGCCTCTCACTATCGCGGCCCCTCCCATTGCGGGGCACAGGCTCCAGACGCGCAGGCTCAGCAGTTGTGGCTCACGGGCCCAGTTGCTCGGCGGCATGTGGGATCTTCCCAGACCAGGGCTCGAACCCGTGTCCCCTGCATTAGCAGGCAGATTCTCAACCACTGTGCCACCAGGGAAGCCCCAAGTTTTGACTTTTGAACCATGTAAATGCCTTATATTCCCTCAGATTAAAAGAAAATAAGAAAAAAGCCCATAAAACAAAGTAAAGTGAAACTAACTGCAAAGTGAATTGGTAACATAACCATACACAAAAGAATTGTTTCAAGTAACTTTTAAACACAGTATTGTGACCCTTAGTGAGATATGTTCTAAAGACGAAAGAACTAACTGCAAAGAAATCTTAAACTTCACTCAGTTTACTGTTAGAAGTAGAATTGGTACTGTAATTTTGAAACCATTTTATGTTAACTATATAACAAAGCAAATATGTTGATGTTATTCCAAACTAAGTCCTTCAGAGTAACAGAAGAGATAATACACAAATATAAAACAAAGAAGTTAGGCAAAAAACCTGTAATGTTACATTTGAATAGTAAATATCAATTATGAATTTAAGACTATATATATTTCTGTTCAGTGAAAAATTCTAGAAGGACACCCCAGAAGCATATCTAGTGCCCAGATCTTAATTTCTATTTCTCACTACAAGAAACTAAGGCTCCTTGATTGTAGGTCTTGACTTGGAAGGTAAAGCTTATCTTGTAGTAGATAGCAAGAAGTGCTCAAAGGTGATGTCAGAACCAAGAAGCCAGCTTTGAAGAGGCTCCCACTGGCTAAATATGGATTAATTTGAAGACAAACACACACACACAAATCAAAGACTGATGGAAAAAGTGAATCCAGGAGCCTACAGTGATATTCCAAAAACAAACAGACAAAACCCACCAAAACCAAACCAACCAACCAAACAACAACAAAACCACAACTCATTTGTCACAATCGGAATTGACTATTACACCAACTCCTTACTCTGAAAATTGCTAATTAAACAGAAGGAATTACATGTATATGTTTATTTTTACCTAGCCTTTCCAGAAAACATGTAATCATTCCCCGTTCATAAGGGAAAGTTTTTATTTACAGAAGAATGAATGCTAATAAATGCAACGAATGATACAATTTAAAAAATCATTTTACCACCCCAAATTTATTTAATAAATGGAGTAAACCTGTTAGTTGAAAGATTGTTGGGAGGCAGGATTGATCCACAAGCCAAAAATGTCACTCTACGTATGACGTGCTAATTACAAAGGGAAAACGTAAGTTTACAATGGAAGGATCTAGTAGTTACCACCTTAAACCAAATGGCAAAATTTAGCATCTCTAATAGTGGAATAACCTGACAATAAGAACTTGCTAATGTGTTGCAATGTGAAGTATGCAGTTTCACCTAATAAATATTTTGGCAAAAATCTGGGACCTGAATCAACACTTTAGACTCAACGTTCAGTTTATAAGAAATAAAGGAGACTAAGGAAGTAGTTAAATGGCACCACGATAAAACAATCAAATAAATCCAAAACAAAGACACAAAGCTAGTTTTGGATTAGGCTACAGATAATCACAACAGACCCCTGGTTGTGCTATAACTAGGGAAAAAGAAAAAACCTACACAATCTAAAAAATAATGTATTAAAAAGAAATCAAGAGAACTGAGTATGCAAAGAGGTCTAATGGAAGGGACCACAGGCACTTTGTGCATTTGCTGAAAAGGAGCATGAGTGGTGAAGGATCAAGCCTTCCAAGGTAGAGGAATTTTGTTCGATTAAAGGAAAAGCAGCAGAGCTTTCAATGGCTGCTTAGAATGGAGTGACACACTGCAAACTTTAAGAAATCCAAATGCAGAGATTGTTCACCCCATTCTCTTGCCTTCCCCCCATAGGTCTTTTTTCAAGTAAGAAAAAGGTGGGGGAGGGGGGAGCACTGGAGACTTGGGAGTGGGACTAAAAAAGCAAAGAAAATTCTCTGCACTCTTCCATGGGCTTAGGTCCCAGAGTCCTGCTACAGGTTGGTACCTCTAATGTACACAGAACAGGACTCACTCTCAAGGCATTTGAAGCCAGATGCGAACTGAAACTATCTAAAGTGGTAATCCAGCTTCAACCCAGCCTAACTCCTGATGAGATCAAAGTGTTCAATCTCTTATCCCAGCTGCCTATCAGAGAAAAAACCATGCCCTCTCTGGGAAAATAATATTTACCCCAGTCTCTTCTAAACATAATGCCAGAATATATGGGTTGGCCAAAAAGTTCGTTCGGGTTTTTCTGTAAGCTGTTATGGAAAAACCCAAACAAACTTTTTTGGCCAACCCAGTGTATTTTTTAAAATTACCAGACATAACAATGCAGCAGAAAAAAATGATCCATAACCAAAAGAAAAAACAGCCAAAAGAAACAGAACCACAGATTAATTTTATGTTGGAATAAGCTGACAAGGACTTAAAATAACTATTATAAATTTTTTTAATAGAGAAAAATATTAACTGAATAGATGAAAATATGGAGAACTTCAATAGAAAAATGAAATCTTTAAAGAAGAGCCAAATTATTATAGAAAAATTAAGTAAAATGATATCTTGGAAACATCTCTTTTGGTAACTGATAGAAGGCCAAAAAGAAAAATCAGTAAGGATATATAGAATATTTGAACAATGCTACTAATCACCTCAAACCAACAATCACAAAATACAGAATGTGGTATATTTTACAAATCAACTGACATTTCTCTAAAAACAATGTTAGGGAAAACAAAAACAATAACCTAAAAAATTTAACCACCAAAGCACAAGCCTTGATTTAGGAGAAAAAAATTATAAAGTATGTTATGGGGACAATAACAAAAATCTGAATTTTATGCACTAGATATTTTAGGAAATTACTGTTAATCATCTTAGTGTGTTTATAGTATTGTGGTTATGTAGGAGATGGAGATGAAATGTCATGTCATCTGCAATTTACTTTCAAATGGTTCACGAAATGGTGTGTTTATATGTTCCTCTGTGTGGAGAGTTAGAAAAGGCAAATTCTTTTATTAAACATACAACTATAACTTTATATTGTGTTTTGTTTCTAATTTAAATACTTCATATTACAAATATAATTTTACTAATTTTTAGAAGGATATCTTATGTATAATTCTTCAAGCTAAACAGTCAACAAAATCTCAGCAAGGTAATGTCAGTAAGACTTATTTCACACATCAAATTCCTCTAAAGTTTTTAGTATAACTACTGAAAGCGAACTTTTGTCAAACCCCTTTTAAAGCTGATTTTAGCTTTTCAGAGTGACACTGCTCTCTTAGAACTGTCAACAGGGAAAGGAAATACATATAACCCAAGTTAGAACTACAGATAACTCATTTCAAAATTCAATATTGCTTTGAAGCCTTTTTTCCCAACCTAGTTTTAAGTTTAAAGTAAAGACACTATAAAACTTCTCTTGGGATTACTTTCCATAGTAAAATCTTTTAACCATATTTTGCCACTGTTCTTTTTCAGCAGTTTGACCTAAATTCTTATTAATGTTCTTTTTCAGCAGTTTGACCTAAAAATGACCTCTTTCAGAACACATGTAGATACAAAAACTATTGATAAAAACACAAATCTGAGGAAAAAGAAAGAAGAGTGAAGTGTGAGGCATATTCATTATTCAAGTGGAAGGTACAAGCAAATGCTCCTATGAGAATACCACATATCAAAGTGGTATTTGAAATAAAGTCTGAGAGCTTGCCTGATGTATTGGAATACTAATTTAAAAGCAGTGCTGCTAAGAGCAAAGAATGCTGGTCTTAAATAGCAATGGTACTGACTTCCTGATTGGATTACATTATTACTTTGTATCACAAGGGAAATATTTGGCTCAGTAGTATGCCTCAATTTGCGTTTCTTAGCTTGAAGGAGAAATGTATACTTTGTAGAATAGTCACATTTATAACCATTTCTCCTCTAGAAAAAGCAAAAAAAAAAAAAAAAAAAAAAAACCAAACATTTTAATCCCAAGCATCTCATTTCTTATTATTCTGGCTCCTTCCTTTAGTTCAACTCCACAATTCTCTGGCTCCACAATCCATTGATAATAACAATCTGTTCACTGTTCCTCACCTACCTCACATTTTCAGCTCACTTCTTACATATCATCATAATCACCACCATGTATACATCACCATCTCCCCTGCTCCTCTCTTAAGTCATTATACTCATTTGAGCATTAATCCTACCACACCGTCTGTCCATTCACTCTCTCCTTCTCCAAGAGAACTGTTTCACTATAACTTTGTGCCTTGATTACTGTAGCAGCTTCCTAACTGGTTTCCTTACTAACATCCTTGCCTTTTCTATAGTCTACCTTAACACTACAATTAGTTCTTAAAAATCACTGACACATTTCAAAAGATTAATAAGATCCTGTTACTTCTTCTTCTTAGAACACTTAATGACTTCGCATCTCATGCAGAATAAAGGCCAATGTCTTTACCATGGTCCACAAGATCCTACAAAATCTAGCTGTTTGTTATCTTATTTTCTATCACTCTCCCCTTCTCATTCTGTTCTAGCCACACTGGTCTCCTTGCTGTTTCTGAAACATGCCAGCAAGCTCCTGTCTCAAGGCCTCTGGACTTGTTAAGGCTTGCTCTCTTACTTCCTTCATGTCTTTTACACATCACTTTAGTGAGGCCTTCTCTGTCTACCCTATTTTAAATTGTTTTATTTCTCCTTGCTTTATTTTTCTCACAGCACTTACCATTATCTGACCTAGTGTATATTTGACTTATGTATTGTTTCTTGCTTCTAACCCTCACTAGCATGTAAGTTCAGTGAGAGCAAGGATTTTATCTGTTTGGTTGAGTGCTATACTCACAGTGCCTATGATGTGACTGGTACACAGTAGACAATCATTTAAATTTATTTATTAAATGAATAAATAAAAGAATGAAGTAAAATACATATTTTTCTCTGGATTATTTGTTGAATAAATGAAATAGGCACTATTACATAACTTTTAAGTGAAATCAAAACAGAAACTTTGAATAAAAAATAATTGAAATGAAATATAAACCTAAAGTTACCATAAACTTATTGTCCAAGCAGAAAGATAATGTTTTGTTTTCTGGGAAGTGATTTTTAAATTCAGTCAATATACAAATTCATTCTTATTATTTTACCACTTGAGAGAAATGATCAGCAGTATTCCATTTTCAGATGTTTTTAAAATTAGAAGCTCTGCTATGAGAAAATAAACATTATCCAAAGTCAATATAAGTGCTGGAATACCCTGAATCACATATAAAAATTCAGGATTTGGAAACTTTTAAGATGTTTTCAGCTTTAAAGAATTGAAAGTATTCATTTTTACTTGAATCCAAATATAATTGTCTAAAGAAATTTCTATACTATAACTTATTAATGATGAGTCAAGTGCTAAATCTCATATTTTAAATGTACCAATGCTTAATTAATTAAACATATTAAATGTATTTAAAGTTATACGTTTAAAAAGTTGAAACAAAGAAATTTAAGTTATATCGAAGAAAAACATTTTGATTAAAAAAAGGTGAATGAAATAAACAGAGAGAAAGTGAGGCAATGGGGAGAAGCTATTTAAAAGACATCATCTGTTTTAACATTTCTATTTTGGTACAATGAATCATATACGGCATAATTTAGACTTAAGAATTTAAATAATACATTAGAAACCAAAAATGTTAGTTCATAAAAACACTCACCTACAACACCATTCAATACGACCTTCGCCCTCACAAGTTTTTGCCCAATGATTATCTGCCAAATTTTTCATTGCAACAGCATATTCACAAAGTGTTTCCTCATCCTCACAATGTTCTCGCCAGATCTTATCAAAATCTCCCACTAAAAACAAGGAAAAAAATAAATTAAGTTGACTTAAAATACGTCAGGCTCTTAAAAGCTTCAGCATAATCTACAATTATTTAAAGATGAATAAAAGCAAACTCATGAAGTAAAATTCCATGAAGTTTAAACTTCATAATTTTCGAAGTTCCTTTATGCAAATAGATTCATCATTTTAACCATGATGATTTGATAACCAAATAAATTTTACCATTTTAAACAGATGGATTTGTGAAGCTGAATAAAACTAATAAATATAAGTAGACATATACAAGTTATCAATTTATAAACCAAAAACATCCTGGTAGGGGACAAGTATGGCTGGGCATTCAAACATTAATTGTCCTGCTACCATTGGGCAATATGACCTTGCAGCAACAGAGAAGCCACTTAATCCTTCTTCTTGTATGTTATTTTCTTGGATCTCTACAAATTTATCAGTTTTCTATATTAAAAGGGGTTGATAGGTGAGACGGCAACATAAATTAGCATGCAAGTCAAATGGCTGTGTATTGATACACTTGGACTTGCTGTAGGCATACACTTAAAAAATTATAATCCTAGTGCAAAAACGTTGCTAGAGAAATTACCTTGGAAACCTCTCCAAAGTTTTGAGTCTTTATAAGATGAATAAAAATTATAAGCTGACTACATTATCTGGCCACAGCATTACTTCCAGCTACTACCTTTTTTCTTTTTAAATTAGATCAGTCATCATATTTAATTTGAAAAATCAATGTGAGTTCTGATAAAGAAAGGTATGAATATGCCACAGCCAAATAAATAACATTTACATAATTGTAAAGGTAAAAGAGTAAACAAAAATTATCAAGTTGGCTTCAATCAATGTTCTTAGACATAATTTAGGTTCTCTTGCCACATGTTCAAATATAGGCAATTGTTTAGTGACAGAATAAACTTAAAAACATAAACACAACAACCAAATTTGGGGATGGTAATTATAGTCAAGTTCTTTCCCCAGGTGAGACAATTAGATTCCAGTATTTAAGAGTTGGGTTTTTTTTAACAGAAAAGGAATTATAATAGTTCAAAGTTAACAATACTTATCTATTCAAAATTTGAAAAACTTTACTGGTTATTTTAAGCACTTAGCCCAGCACGTACTGAGTTGAAAACCAAACTATTAGCCTTCTAGTTTGACCAATACCAGAAAGAGCAATAAGGGTACAAACATGCCCTCACACACACATTGCTCAGTTAAGATGAATATGTATCAGTCTCAGCCCTGGTCTGAATATTGACTTTAAACCCCAAAAGGATGAAAAGCTTTCTCTTTTTTCATGGTTATGTTCTTATACAATAATATTTTCATTAATCACTAATATTTGTGTAGTGACAGGGCTCTCAATTTGTTATACAGCAGGTTGGCAATAACTGTCCACTGAAAACAAGCAGGCAAACAAATTTTTCTACATTCTCAAAGAAAAACCCCTCAGTTTTGGTAACATCTTTCAGATGTAGTTATTTATCAAGTATCTAAGTAGGACTACAGGAAGTAAAGTCTTTGAAACAAATATTTTGATTAATGATACTTTAATAAACCTATGATGTTCATAAGACTATTCCTGACTTTACTCATCAGACTTGATGTCAAATGATTCATTAAGGTACAGTATTATTTTAAAGGTGCTTTATCTTTTTTTTGAGATGGATATTGTCAACTCTAAAAGGTCCATTGTTTGAATATGTAAGTTTCACTGTCTTATGTAATGTACATATTATAAATACATAAATTTACTATATTTTCTGGTAATAGAAGTCATTCAAACAAAAGTTCTATGATCAAATACATTTGGGAAGGGCTTCCCTGGTGGTGCAGTGGCTGAGAATCTGCCTGCCAATGCAGGGGACACGGGTTCGAGCCCTGGTCTGGGAAGATCCCACATGCCGCGGAGCAACTAGGCCCGTGAGCCACAACTATTGAGCCTACGCGTCTGGAGCCTGTGCTCCGCAACAAGAGAGGCCGCGATAGTGAGAGGCCCGCGCACCGTGATGAAGAGTGGCCCCCGCTCGCCGCAACTAGAGAAAGCCCTCGCACAGAAACGAAGACCCAACACAGCCAAAAATAAATATAAAAATAAATAAATAAAATAAATTAAAATGCAATAAAATTAAAAAAAAATACGTTTGGGAAAAGCTATGTTTAACATACTTAAACAGATTTCCTTTTTTTAAGACTTCTTAGTTTAGATTCTACAGAAGGAACAACTTAAGACAAGGACCTGGGTTCAAGTAGTCTATTTAGGAGGGAACCCTATGAAACAGGAGTGAGGGAGTGGGAGAACAAGTTAAGGGAGGAGAAAATGCTAATACAAGGGTGCATTATTGAGGCTGCTGCTGTGGGCAACACAAAAGCATACAGAAAGCCTCTGGAATTGTATACCGAAAGGATGGGAGGCTGGACCATTTATCTATCAGTTACTATCCCCCGTTAACTGAAGGTTGTTAACAACCTGTACCTCTAGTCTATACTTAGGCACTGAAAAAGAGGATGCCCTCAGTGGGCTCCATCAGTGTTGGAAAAAGGTGAAAAGTAGAAAAGAAAGCAACACACATTTAAAATGGGACTCTTTCGGGGCCGAGTGCCTCTGGGCTCACAGTGTTTGTCCACCACACCCCAGGACCAATGGTATGCTATGTGAGCCGCCAAAGGCATCTACTATAAATTCTCAGAGTCCTTACTATGACATGTATACTGTGAAACTCAATTTACTCTAGAATTATTCTACTAGTTATGAGATACAAAGATGAGTTTATATATATATGGAAACCTACTGCCCTTCAGCTTTTTAGATGACCTCTAGTTTCTCACACTCAAAATTCTCTTTAACTATTTTAACTATTTAACTAAATTCTAAACCAAATTTAGAATTAAACTAAATTCTAAACCAAATTTAACTAAATTCTCTTTAAATACTTCAATTTTTTATGTAGTTTTAAGGCTTACTATCTGCTCTACTAAAGTTTTGAGAAAGGATTCACATTTTGTCTGTAAGCCTATCAAACTGATTGCAAACTTCAATTTAATGTTTTCACTAACATTTAAGAGTCTCCAGACTCTCTAAATATGCTGATACTGAGATTAATGTGATTAATAAAGTCAGTACACTTAATATGCAATTGAAACTAAATGCAATTGTACATACTTTTCATTCCTTCAACAGATTTGCTGAAAAAATACTCTAGGTCAAACACTACAGAGAATAATAAAGTTAACGAGCAAGCACTGGCATCAAAGGAAGGGGAGAAGATGTATTAAAATGTGGTATCTGCTCTAATAGAGATATGAACCTGACATATTCACTATGGTCCATGTAAACCACTCTGGACCCAGAACTTTTAAATCATGTATTTATTCAACAAAAAGTATCAAACCCCAACTACTAGGTATATACTATGTTACATGTCTGGTGGTTACAAAGTTGAACAAAAAATATAGTTAGCCTTCAGAAATTCCACTTTCCAGAATACCCTTGAAAGGTTATTTTTAAAATAAATAAATTTATTAAAAACAGAATGGGAAAATTCAGGTTTTTTTCATAACAGCCCATTATTTGTTTTTACAGTATTCAAAATAATGCTATTTACCTTTTAATCACTGTATTTTCAAAATAATTTATGATTTGGGTTCTAAAAGTCAGAAAAAGTTAAAGTTCACCAGTGCCCAGTATACAAATTCAAAACTCTGCTGCTAACTTGGTCAAACTGCATATGCAAAAAAATATGTTAAAACTCAATTCTGAGGATTTTTTGGTTGTTGTTATCTTTTAGTTATTAGGTCACCCAATATTTAAAAGATTGTCTTATTTAAAAGGAAATACTTTTTCATTATCGAAAGGTAAATCAAGAACTAAGAACTTCCTGAGGTCTGCATCAAAAATCTACTCAACAGAACAAGAAATGCTTAAGTATTAAAGTTCAATCAATCGGAGGTCTCAATGAATTAATAATTAGCTTTATAATGATTTTTATATATTGGTATTTGTGATGACTCAAAATCATTGTGATTAATAATCTATTTTCTTACTTATTTCTTACAGGCATCCTATAAAAATACGAATGTATCTTAGTTAAAAAGAGAGAGAGAGAGAAAAGGGGGGAGGGGGGAAGGGATGAGAAGGGAATGGAGAGAAGGAGAGGAAAACCTCTAATTAATGCATACATTTGACTTTGCCCTAACACAGAGAAATCTGGGTAATTAAAAAATTATATTTAGAAAGCACAATTAAATATATATATGTCCTGCAGCCTAACTTGAAATTAATAGTTAATAAACATTTTATAGTCAGACTAAAATAATAAATCTAGAGAAGAAATCAGTATTCATTTGTTCAAATACATCGTTTTAAGATCAACTTAAAGCTCTTCCAGGTCTTAAAGATAAAGTCACCTGATGGTCTCATAAAATTCTAGAATGAAGTTCACATTAACATGGCTTCTATTCATTATATTCTCTTTACATTTAAATTTTTTAAAACACTAATTAAAAAATTAATTAATAATTCAAAACACAAGTGATGTCAACTTAAAGTTGCCAAACCAAATTCAGTATGGAAATCGGATGAACCAAATTATTCTGAAGCATGGTCCTACTGTCAGGATAATACCATAATTATTGACTAAACTCACCTTCACAAACATATGCAACAACTGAAGAATAAATATAAGTTACTTCCTATGAAAAGACAATAACTAGGAAAAAATAGCACATTCATTAGTTGATTAAAAAGACAAAGTTCTATGAAATCTAAGAAGGCAAAAAGGAAAACCAAACAGCAAGCTCATAGATACAGAGAACAGACTGGTAGTTGCCAAAGGCAGAGGGTAGGGGAGTGGGCAAAATAGGTGAAGGGGGTCAAAGGGCACAAACTTCCAGTTATAAAATAAATACATCATAGAGCTGTTAAAAAAAAAGAGTTCCATTTTTAAGAATTTTGTGATTAGTTAAGATATTATTACTTTGACTGCAGCTGTCTTTGTAAGAACCAAGTATAATAAGTTAAGGAGTTATTTATTGTTGCTCAAGAACAGCTGTATTACAGGTCCAAACTCAGGTGAACCAATGGAATCTCTAAACTGTCTCTTTAGAATGGATACTATTCTTCCTTTTTGAATTAACCTCTCTAATGCCATCTGGTATAGCAAATTTCTTTCCTTCAAAACATAACTGAATTCCCATATTCTTCAAGAGGATTTACCTGCCTCCCATTTGATCATCTTACAATTACCCCCTATATGCATTTGCCATCCTTATAGTACTCTGTCACTTGTTTATATAGAGAGTTTTCTATTAAAACCAGGTGTGATTTTTTCCATTAGAAAGTATAAATTGAAAGGCAAAGACTACTTTTGATTTATAACTTATATAAGCTATAGAAGTTAATCATGGTGCCCCAATAATGGGGGAGAAAATATTTAAATTTTCACCGTGCTCAAAAATTATAAGAAACACCAAAAATTACAAATTAAACAGTTGCTAGAGTAAAATTCAAATTACAGTTCATAACTGTCAGTAGATAATAGTGATGAATAAGCAGTCAAATTTGAATACTTCAAACAGTGTTCTCAAAATATTAGTTACAAGACGTTTAGGAAACCAATAGGTTCAAAGTCAATTTTCTGAAGACTCTCCACTGTTTTAAGCTAATTTATCATTTTTTTTTCACTTCACATTATTGTCACAAAAAAAAAACAAACTTGCAAGTGGAAATGCAATCACATCTATTAAATTCTTTGATTATAGTACATGGGTCTTTTTGGAAAATCTATAAGATTAAGAAGAAATTATTGGTAACACATTACATAGATAAAAAATTACTTGTAAATGAATAAAATGAATAAGAGGTGCTAAGGTTCATGCATTTTTACATGCTGGGACTGTTTGATGTTTAGAAGTACATTAGAAATAATATTATTTTTTCAATAACTCTATTCTAATTCTCAGTATAAAAAGACAGAATATAAAGCACAGAAGATAAGACATTTAGCAAGTGTAAATCTGAGGCCAATTTAAGATAAGAATAGCATGTCATTCTTGTCAGTTTAGCCTTGTGAGTCACGATACCAAAGATTAACATTGCACTATTGTGGTCCTTAAATGGCGTACAATGCAATGGAGAAGGTATCACATGATTCCATGTATATAAAATTCTAAAATATGAAAACATATCTACAGGGACAAGAGATCAGTGGGACCAAGAGTAGAGTGAGAGAATGACGCAAAGGAGCACGAGGAAATTTGGGGGGCAACAGAAATGTTCTGTGTCTTGATTGTGGTAAAAGATGTATAGGGTGTATACATCTGCCAAACCCAGTGAATTATATACTTTAACTGTGTGTAGTTTATTGTATATAAACCGTACCTCAATAAATTTCATTTTAAAATATGACGTGCTGTGAACACAGCATAAGTTACAAAATAAAAACTATATTTCATTAAATTTGAGGGTCATCAAATACTCTGAAAACAAAAACAAGGAGTTACCTTGAGTATCACAAACAAGTCTTAAACTTTTAGAAATTCAGAAAATTTTCACTTTTACTTAGGTGTATTACCAAATAGATGACCAGATTACCAAATTCAAGTTCAAAGAACATTTAAAGGTCATTTTCTCTAATATGAAGTAAGCAGAGAAACTCATGACCAAGTGGAAACAAGTTCAGCAGCCATTCCAAGACATTAAAATAAAGTGATCAGGACAAGATTGTCTCACGAACATAGTTAAACCACACACAGACCAGCTTTCTCAGTATTCTTGAGCATCTGATATAGTGACACACATAGAGGTGGGACAAAAACATCCAAGATGTTTGCTGTTGAAGCAGCTCCTGAGAATCAAACAAACGAACCACCTGCAAACCTGCATCTTACACCTAACGTGTTGCGACTAGTCATTTCTCTGATAAGGGGAAAAACCTAGTATTCTAATATGCTAAAAAGGTTGGACCTTTCACATAAAAAGTTAGAAATACAAAAAGCAAAGGGGGTCAAGAAAAAAAAGAAAAGAAAAGAAAAAACACTACAACCATCCTAATACTGAAGAAGAAAGACACTATAGAACAGTCTAGATAGAAATTCCAGAAACCATTCAATCTTCAATGCCCTTAATGCATCCAGGTGGTAGCTACAAATACACCTTTTATTTTTAAAATTATGTATTTAACACAAGTAATGCTTCCTATGTACCAGATACTGTTTTAAGTACTTTACAAATATTAATTCATTTAATTCTAATACCAACCCATTGAGGCAGATATTTTACTTTACAGATAAGGAAATTGAAGTATAGAGAGATTAAGTAACCTTCTCAAGGGTACACATCAAACCTGGCAGTCAAGGGCCAAAGTCCACACTCATAACCGCTATACCACCTTGCCTCTCTTTATGAGTTTTTAATTTATGAACTTTCATGGATATGAGCAAAGCTTTGCACTAAAGCAAAGTACACTGACTCTACTAGCCACAAACAAATGGTCTTTTGTCAGTCAAATGCAGTTATTTAGTCTCTGCAACTGCATTATTTGTCAGATTTCTGGCAGTGATTTCAACTCTGGCTGCACACTGGAATCACCTAGAAGTTTCATTTAATTGGTCTGAAGTGGGAACTGCTCGTTTATTTCACTGCTCCCCAAATGAATCCACTGTGCAGCCATGGCTTAAAGCCATGGGTCTATGGCAAGACTGTAAACTCAAAAGTCTGGTGAAATAATACACAGAGCAATTGAGACTTGGGGCAAACTGAAGAGTCAAATTTAATTAAAAAACAAAACACTGCATAGATAACAGTTCACATTTATAAACACAGTTTGGCCCCTGGTGCATCTTCTGTGCATGGAGCACTCTCTTATTATAAACATATTTATGATAAAAACAGTTAATTGAAATGTAAAACTTTGAACACATCCTGTACAAGAGATAGAAAAGAATCAAGAAAAGTTAGAATCAATGGCATCAGTATCTGTTATTCCCCTGTGAAACAACTTTACCGAAATGTGTACCACCACACAGATCTCTTGTTTAGTGTAAGCAAAGGACTTATGGAGAAACTTCTGGGACTTAAATTTTTATATAAATGGGAACAGGAATTTCTATATAAGTAGAGCAATTTCTGTATAAATGAGAATAGGGGATACTCAGATGTCTCTCTAAAGGCATGGGGTTCTAAAATAACCCTTGCAATGAGCATCAATATATCTACACTTAAAGCACAATAAATTAGTACAGTTTAGATCAGTGGTTCTCAGATGTTTGGATTTTACAGCTAGTACAAATTTCACCTCCAAAATTTAGGCAATTGATATTGGGGTTGCAAAATTTTGTGTGTGAAGTTAGAGTATATAATATATATACACATACACAAAATTATCATCTTAATACCAACACACACAAAGACACATTACACCACACACAATATCCTTATTAGTTCTCATTTTCTGAAAACAAAAACTTTTTTTATCTATATTTGCCACTATTTACAGTTTTTTTAATAAAAAAATGGAATGATACTCATAATGATAATTTGGACCATTTTCAAAAGGTTAATCTAATATACTCACTTAAAAAGATATGACCATAAATTCATTACAAAAAATTTGTATCCAAAGTTAAAATGTAAAAGTTCTGAATACAAAAAGATTAGACTCAAACTATAAGGAAATATGTATATCAGCTTTTCTTTTGTGTGTGTGTGCCTTAAATCTACAAGGCAAGATGCTAGGTACTAGGGATACAAAGATAAAAGGCAGAGTCCTACTCAAGTAACTAAATTCAGTGAGAAAGACAAGTGAACTGGTAAGTGATAATTATGATAAAAGCAAGGCAATTGTGCCATGGGAGCATATGGTAGAATGGGCAGTACTTATGTAAAATTGGACACTACTGGTATCTTCCAAGGATCTGTCCTCAGTTATACATTATCATCACTCCACTGGGTCATTCATCTGCCCTCAAAGCTGCAACTTCAAGAGAGAGTTTCCAATCCTTCACTTCCAAGGGATACCTTCCAAACTAAATCATTACCACTATCCCTATGACAAGCCAACCTGCCTGTCTACTCTTTTCTCCCTGCTCCCACCTCAACACAGACATTTCCAAACTGGATGGAAATGGCTATTTATATTTTTCAAGGCAAGAAATCTTGGCATCATCATTGACTCTTTTCCCCTTTACTTTCACTAAAACTGCTCACTCTGACTTTGACTTATGTTTGACTATTTGACTTATCTTTCTCTATTTTCATGATCACCACTGTTATTTATGCTATTATTCACCTTTAAAAAATAGATTAGTGTAAGAGTCTCCTAGCTGATCTACTTTCTTCTAGATTCCTTCCTACTCCAATCTATAGTACTTTAGCTAGGTGTTCCTCAACCCTTTTGTCCACTGTATAATCTATGGAGCTTTTAAATAATACAGATGCCTGTGTTCCACAAAGTTCCAGAGATGATACTGATGTGGAATCAAGGCTAATATCCACTGTATTTGTTGTTATATTTTTTCCCACAAAACAATAAAAGGATCTATACCAATACTTTTTAGTTTTACCGTATCTTTTGAAATACAAAAAATTCCTAAAAAGATACAAAGATGACTAGAAATAACAAAATCAAATAGTTAATATACTATGTGTACCTCACTGAGCTGACTGTTTATCAATGTTCCCTTTATCTTTTAGTGTTACTAATTATTAAACTCTTTTCATTTTTTTTCCCCTGCTAGAATGGCAGTTCAAACTCTCCTAGGGCAAAGTTAACAAGCATTTCTGTGGACATTTTTCACCTATTTTGTTGATTGAGCAAAGATTCTACCACAAAAAACAGCACTTTCAGATTCTATATCAGAATCAGAAAAGACCACGTAAGGAAAAAAGAGTAAAACTTCACTTGATAAAAAAGTAAAACAAGGAGAACCTGTGAAAAGTGTCTTGGGGTCATGGAGTTGGTCTGTATTTTGAAACAGTTTTGAAAGCCACCGAAGGAAAAAAAATTAGAAAATTTCAATTAAAAACACATAGTCTGTTATCCTAATTTTAAAAACAATTTCAAAACTTTGTTTCAGGAAAAACTCTAACGATACATTTATTCTTTCATTTTTAGACCTTTTGGTTTTAGTTTAAAATTATTTCTAATTCAAAGGTTTTTTCCTTACCCCCTACAATTCTCGTTTTAGATGTATGCTAAAGAAAACTCAATCACAAATGTATTTTTCAGCTTATCCTAAACTGCTATTCTAGCTCACCCTTTGTCTCAAACAAGGAAGAATAATTTCAATAATAAATAAGAATTAAACATCTAAACTAGGCTATTTAGTAGTTGACTCTTAAAATGCTGCTCACAGCTGTTAACCTTTGTAACACAGTGTTTTCCAGACTTAGTCTACAGAACCAACCTACTGTGTTCTCCTTTTCTGTTTCAGTATCAGTAATCTGTCTTACTTACTCTAACTACTTTTATAATATTATCATTGCTACTAATAAGATTGACTTTTTTAAATGTAGAAAAGTATAATAAAGATCTCCCATTAAACCATGACTTTGAGAATATCACTGTTAACAGGTTAACGTGCATTTTTATTTTTGTCTGATTGATAACCTACACGGGTTTATGTGACAAACTTGTTTAACCTGTTTTGGCATATAGAATAAGTAAATTCAGAGACTTAATTAAGTTGATGAAAATTGCTAAAGTAAAGACATTCACAAGATAAGTTAAAAAATCAAAACTAAATGGAATGGGGATCATACTTTTATTCCTAACAGCTGTAGCCTTTACATTTTCTTGTAGTTTTTACACGGATACTTTCAATTTAAAAAGAGATGCCAAGCATAATAACAATCATTACAGGAATAAGATTATGTGACTAGGATTATGGAAAGAATCATACAAAGTCAACTGAAAATACACACGGCTCTACTTCAGTTCTCAATTAGATATGTACTTATCAGGCAGATTTGATTAAACAATGACTCCCTGTTCCAAACTCCCTGTTTGGAAAGAAAAACTAGCTGTTTCTTATTTAAAAGCTGTTTCCAATCCTATGATATATTTTAAAATATTTTTGGCTTATATCAAGGCCATTATTTTGAAAATTCTGTACAGCAAAGACAGAAAACACCTACATCTACAAGCATATTTCCATTTCTATAAACTCAGTCTAAAAGACTGTCCCTTATCTATAAATGGCTGATACCAGAAACACCCCTTCTCATCACCATTGCTAAACATTTCCCTACCATTTCCTTCTGGTAACTACTTCAGATATCAGCACTGCCTGGAACACTGACGTTTATCTCCAGTTCTCACTTTACTCTTATACAAATAGGGAAAGGATCTCTAAGTGGTGACACAGGACAGGCAGTAAAATGGAGCAGAGAGGGGAAAAGTGGTAAAAGAGTGCATTAAACTTACCTGCTAGTCTTTACAATCCTATCCACTACCCCCTACCCCAAGCCTGCTCACTGCCACAACAAGCATCAGTTTGGACAAATGGACTGGGAATGATGGAGAGAAACCTTTTTTTACCACATCAGAAAAATCTTATTTTCAGTCTTATTCCTGCTTCATGTTCAATTCCACTACCAGAGATAAGAAAAGGGAAAACTATATTATCCAACCCTACACTCATTATCCAGGTCTCACTCCTGTCTTTACTATCCAGTGAATGTTTTGCCTCCTTCTTTATTCTACCCCAACTTATTTCCTTCTTTGCCATAACTCCCTAAGAAACCCACACCTCACATAGCCCTAACTCAGCGAACCATACCTATCCCAGGGATTGCCCCATTCCCGTCAGTTTACATCCTCTTACCCAACACAAATTCTAGGGCTACTTCCTGCTTCCCATTTTTCCTCCCACTCCAACAACATTTGGAGACACCATTAGGCTTTGAATTGGAAAGAAAAACACATTATTCCCATAAAATATGTTCTGTGCTAATGATAAACTATCCAAACTTCAAGCAAGTTATTTTACTATTTTAAGGATGCAGCTCACTCATGTGTAAAAAGGAAGGAAGTAGTTTAGATTATCAGTCCAAAATCTGGCTGACCAATTTCCAAGCACCATTGATAGGGATTCTGAAACTGTACATCTGAGGTGGAATGGAGTAATTTTCTAAAAGGCACCCATATGAGTCTACTGTTTATCCATGTTTGGGAATCACTGATAAATGCTGAAGTTCCTTCTAGTTTAACATTCCAAGATTCTAAGCTGGAATTTTCACTGCATTTTCTGATAGGAATATTGTTATAAAAGGAGTAAAGTTTCCATAGTTATTGGTGTTACAGTGCAGGCATGTTACTGATCAAATAGGCCTTTGTAACCTGACCTAGAACCTAAGCACCATTTATATTATTATTTTATAACCAGAGATGACTTTGCAAATGATATTATAACGATACTAAGACCTCAAAGGAAAGCACTAAAAATTACTTCTTTGGTATTATTATGTGCATCATCAGACTTTTTCACAGATGGCTTTTTCATGGATTTTTGTCAAATCACAACTAAGATTTGACCTACAGGTCAGAAATAAAGGTAGAAAGGGCATGCTCTTAAGGATCTTTTACTTTGCTAGTTCACTGATGGGGCTTTGTATATCATTAGAGTAAAGCCTAGAGAAGTCTAGATCATTGGTGGAATTCAGGGCATTAAAACGCCTAAAGAACAGTCTCATTCATATGTTTACAGACTGCCAGGGCTTTACTTGTCCTAAAGCACACTAGATCATTCACTTATGCACTACATGTATCTATTCTAGCTCTCATAACTTCCAAATACTAATTCTCATTATAAACAAGTGTTCCCTTGGTTAATATTCAGGCTTAAAGACATGTTTCAACATGTGAGAACTAAGCAAATATAAACAGCTCTTGAAGACATGATGACACATTAGTAGTATATTAAGTGGAATCTATTCATTTATGAATAAGTTAATAATGAATAATAATTATAAAAAGGTAAAAATGGAAATTGAATTATATGTTACCCATTTTTCTTTAAAAAGATGTACTTGCTTAAGTTTATACAAAATAGCATGATAAAGTGTGTCCGTTTATTTGCTCATTTCTCCAAACAACACAAGAACCTACACTGAATGCCATTATATAAGTGCACTCTCTGAATATCAAGAATGATGCAACGATTGCTATGGTAACTACTCATTTTATTGAATAAATTGTGGGTTGGGGTTTAAAGCATTCTTTTAAAAAACAAATTTCAACATCTCAGTATGCCCGATAAGCCTCTTTCTATTGCTACCTATTAAACAATAACTATAGGTTAGCTTTGAGAACGACTATTTAAGCAGCTATTTAAAAAATCGAGGCTTGAGTTGCCAAGGGGAAAAAACTCTGAATTTAAAGTTTGAAAAATGAAACACATCACCTACACTCAAGACAACAAAAGACACTTAGTTTTAATCTTCCAGAGTAATTGAAAAGTGTTTGTAACTCGAAAGTAACATGATCTTACCTATCTGTTCCTTCACTGTCATAATTTTGCTTCTAATCCTAACTTAACTAAGTATAAGACTGCCGACTTTTGTTTGCAATTAAGCTAAAGACAGAAGAAGAAAGTTATCCCTCGTTTTGATCTTTAGAAGAAATGTCTCCTGAGCACATGAAAACACTGGGAATTTTCACTGTTAGTTTCTTATAAAATAGCTCTGTAAAAGAGCTTATATTTTAAAATACCAAGGATAACTGTAGATCCCAACTATAAACCTTCCTCAGGCCCAAGCAAAAGCTACTATGGCTTCTTGCTTTGCTCAAGACCTTCCATAAGAAGGGTTCCCAGCGACGGTCGGCTTCACCGGGATCTGTATCCTGAGGAGGCTTGGTAGTTACGGATTAGTCAAATCTAAACAGTATTTTGAGAACCTGCCCCACATCTCTTCCTCTCCCGCCTAAGTAAACCCTAAGATGCAGCATTTGAAGAATGGGGGGGGGGGGTGGCAAGGATGGAACCCCTCCCCCTTTTAACAAGTTGAAGTCTAGTCAGCTCTAAGGCCTGCTGACTTCGCAGCCCTGGAAGCCAATGCGAGGAAGCTCCGGCCCGGGCTAAAGCCGCAGGAATTAGGTACTAGAAGGGGGTCATGACGGGGCAGCAAATCAAACAGGCTGATCAGGCGCGAGGCAGCGAAGGGTAACTCGGGCTTCTTTCAGTTCGTCTTTCTCGAATGGATTCTACCTGCCTTCGTGTTTTAGCTTCATGTCTCTCGCAGCGAGCGACCTCCACCTCCTGTGTGAGGATCTACGTGCTTGTGTGTGTGGTGACAACAATCTCAGCACCCCGGCTGGGGACAGGGGATGGGGGAGGTGGGCACTCGGCTCCTCCACAGGCCTGGAACTCTCCTGAAGGGCCCTCGAAGAAAAGGGGGCGGGAGGAGCACGCCTGACGCCAACCGAGTACTCGACCGAGAAGGGGGCGTCCGGACCTGGGAGAGCGGCCCTAGCAGGGGCTGACGTGCAGCTCCTTCAAGTAGTAATGGTGGCCCCTTGGGGGGAGGGGAACGGTTGACAAGGGGCTGGGGGCGACGAGGCCTCCCCTTCCCCCCGCTCAGCTCGCTGTTTACCTTCCCGGTACTTCTTGCGGAGCCGCCGGTGGACGCTCTTTACCACCCCGGAGAGCTTCTCCTGCTCCAGCTTCCGCTCCTGCTCCCTGGGCGGCGGAATGCTCGGGGGCCTGGCCCCGTGCCCGCGAGCAGCGCTTCGGCCGCCGGCCCCCGGCTCCATATCGCTGCCGCCGCCGCCGCCGCCGCCCCTCAGGCCCCCGCAGCCACCCGCCTGACGGAGGAGGTGGGGAAGGAGGAGGCAGCAGCGGAGGCAGCAGCGGGAGGAGGCAGAGGACCTGGAGCGACGGCCTAGGAGGTGGCCACTTACCCAAACGCACAAGCTGATTGGTGGACTCTGGAGGGCTGGGCGGAAACGGAAAAGGCCAAGGGCCAATGGACGGAGAGCGCCAGGGACGCACCCGCTTGTTTGGGAAGGCGAGCAGCTAAAGGAGGCGGAGCTTGCAAGCTGGAGTTGCTGAGGCGGTAGGAGCGCCAGGCCCGACTGCTCCTCTCCTCTCCCCGCCGCTCCGGGGATCCTGTGCGCAGGCGCTGTGGTGAGGCCACGGAGACGCGCCGTGAGCCACGCGCTTGCGCGTCTGAGCTTGCTTAGGTTGGGCATCTTTCTACCGCCCAGCGTTCTTTCGTCTTCTAGCTCTTACCCCCTTTGCGAGTTATATTCTGGTGTGTTGCAGCCAGGGTCCTCTACCTGAGCCCCCGCTGCACCTTGTCGGTTGTAGGTTCCCTTTAGCTGCGTAGGCCTGAGAAGCGCTTTAGAGGTGACTTGGCAGCACTAGAATTTTACACTTTAAGGGACCCAGGCGTGGATGCTTTGGTGGGCGCAAGGAGAGGTCTGGCTGCCAAGTACTGGCTTAATTCACGGGCCAACAATGGTTAATGCCTCTAGTGCTAGTGCTGAGCGAAAAACACAGAACTTGGGGAGAGGAGCGGGCCAATAAAAACAATATAAGATGGAAGAGGGGAAAGAAAAGATGGGGAATCCACAACAGATGCCCTCAAGAACTTTTGTGGTGACCCGGGTGTCAGAGAAAGCCTGCCTTGGTCTAATTTGCGTCAGAACTCTGAGCGCTTTTAAAGTTGGCTTGGGTGACCTCCCGCCTTTTAATTGGTAGGTTAATCTATGCGAACGCCTAAGTGGGTTTGGCAACCTGTTCTACCTCCCTCCTCTTCTGTCTTCTCATGGGAAGCTTATGGGGAATATGGTTACTGACTTCCGCCCCAGAAAGGTGGAACGCTGCTTTCCAGAGAGAGAGAGAGCGAGAGAGAGGGACTCCGCATTAGCTTCGAAAGTGGTACTGAGACTGCTGGAGTGTCAGAGAGTCAACCAGCTGAGAGCCCTTAATGAATTGTGTTAGGTTGTAGCCCCCGCACTCCACCCACCGCACTGCAGTTGTCGGTTACGTGATGTTGTTTGGAAATTGTTGCAATAACTATCTGACCAGTACTTTTATAAATATGAATGAAGCCTGCGTTATGTAACCGTTTTGTATGGCACCTTCTGAATAAAGAAGACCCTGAAGAACGTAGCATACACTCTCCAGAACATAGGAGGCGCAAGAGGGAGGAAGTGAAGGGAGCAGACTGGTGAAATTTAAGATGGAAGATTATGTCCCTACCCGCACAGAGAAGAAGCAGATGAAACACAAGATAAACTTCATAAGAACTAATTGTAATTATGAGGAGAAATTACATGGACATGCCTAATAAAATGAGGATATGCCTCATGAGAATATGGGGTCTTATTTGGGGGGATTTCATTTGGGAAAAAAGGGAGCTTGAAAAGACATAACCTCGTTTGGCTCTTACATATTTTAATATTTATCGGAGGCAGAAAGAGGTGCAAATATATGGAAGTTATAATCATAGTAAAGAGAACATTAAATTTCATTTGTACTGAATTGTAGTTAAAAAAATTTTTTCCCTCCATGCGACTACTAGCATATGAATTTTAAAGTCCTTTTAAAAAGTAAAGATTACACTGAAGGACACCTGGAAAATACAGAAAGGAGTAAAGAAAGTAAAAGTGCTAAGAGAGTAGATCTTAAATGTTTGTGTCACAAAAAAAGAAGTGGTAACTATGTGATGGGATGGAGGTGGTAGCTAATACTATGGTGGTAATCATTTTGCAGTTTATAAAAGTTTCAAGTCAATTGGATGCCTTAAATTTAAACTTACACAATGTTATGTGTCAATTACATCTCAATAAAGCTGGTGGAAAAAAAGTAAAAGTCACCTGGAAACCCAGCATTGAAAGATAACAGTGATTTTTTTCCCTTTGCTTGTACATACTTATTTCAAATGAGATATTTCTTATGGCTATGTGATAATCTATTATATGAATAGCCTATTGTTTTAGTAACCAATTCCCAGCTATTGTATATTTAGGTTTTTTCCAGTTTTTCTGTATTCCAAGTAATGCTTTGATGAACACCCTTGTACACAAATGCTTGTCCATTTCTTTAATTATACATTTCACTAGACTAAATTTCTAAAAGTTGAATTCCTGAATCAAAGGATCAAACATGGTAAGGTTTTTTATGTATATTGTCAAATTGTCTTTTCTGAAAAGTGGTAGTAGTTTATGTCACCTCCAGAAGTAACTGTGAGTGTCTATTTGATTGCACCCTTACCAACTATAGGTAGTACAATTAACAAAGTCATTAATGAGATTTTTTTTAAAGGTCTCTATTTTTAAGAAACATGTGGGAATTTTCTGCTGTTTCTTAACTGCCTATTCTGGTTGGCATAATTTTTAACACTAAATACTAATATAAGAGCAAGTAAAAGGAACTTATTTAAGACTATCTAGTTGTCATTTTTCAAGCAAATTGAAGAGCTCCGCATTTTTAATTTGTTTTTTGATTTCATACTTTCTCGAGAAGCAACTCAAGATTAGAAACTAAACAGCTAGATTTTATTCTAAATTTGAATGAATTCACATAGGACAAAGGCCAACATGTCCTGAGATACATCAATACTGAATTTTCTTTGGAGGGCTATGGCAACCAGCCATAGACCACAGTATAAAAAGGAGTTTATAATCTTCCTCCAGTGTGATTAGTAATATTGGGAAAAGCTTTCTGGCTGTTAAGGTAGCAGAAGAATGGTAACAAGATTTTCCATTTAAGTAAAATAATTGTCCCAATTGCTGGTAAGAAGAATTCACTGCAGAAAGTAGGTTTAGTGCCATATTCAAAGAGCATATCCTATGCTCAGGAAAATATCAGCATCTTCCCCCTACCCTCTCTATGTGTGACAGAATTTCATTTACTGTAAATATCTTTAAACTTTTTTTCTCATTATTTTAAATGGCTGTTGGGAAAAGGGATGTTGGAATAAAACAGTATTCACTGAACGGGACAAAACAGTCTGGGAGGAAGAGACATTTCTAACGACTGCACTAAACTAAAGCCCTGATAACTAAATTTCTCATCCTCATTCTTTACCTTACCTGATGGACTTTTGCACCCTTTCCCATGCACATTTGGTATGTCATAGTAAGCTTCCTATGTCAAAGAACCACTCAGTATAGGAAAATATCCTTGGCAAGAAAAATACCGTGTCTTCTTTGTTTGCAACTATATTCTTTGTAAGGAAAACAAGTTCCCACAGGCAACGAGAAGAGTCAACATGTAAAAATAAAGTGCATTCTATTTTCAGTATGAGTTGAAAACATATTAACTGGTGATGAAAAGTAAACTTGTAGAATCCATATCAAAATCTGGGTGGTGGCGCTGAGTTAGCAAATAGAAAGATTCTGGGTGCACTTTGCAAAAGTGTACTTTTCATTGCTACATTTATTGAGTTTTCCTGTAGGAGGGAGAAGCCTACACAATGGAAATTGGGGTTCTTTGATTATCTAAAGCATTAATCATTGGTATTTTTTACTCCTCTTTGACCCTCTTTATCATCAAAATCTTAAAAGCAATTAGGTTTTAATGTGTAATAGAAGTATTTATATTAAATTTCTGTTTATAAAATACACAGTGGTGTACAATAGTGCAAAAAGACTTGATGAACCTCTTTATTATTGAAGATAGAGATATTGCAAGCTGGCTAAATCTTTGGCTAATGGCTATTTAGAAATAGAATTTTTAGAAATTCAGTTAAAATGAGGACCAGAAAAGTAAAATCTATATTATTTTTTAAAATATTTATATATTATTTGTATAACTCTTACCCATTAGTATAAAAATATCCATGAAGTTTAAGTACTTTGTTTCTAGTAATTCAAAATTTTAAAGTGTAGATGTATCATTAATTGGGCACATTTAGAGAAACTGTTGAAAAGCTTTTGTTTTTCAAATTTTATTTCAAATCATAGAAACTTTTTTTGGAATATGTATTTAATGTTTGGATAGAAACAAACATAGCAGAGAACTAGCAAGAAAAGAAATATTTTCATTGATATGTTTTCATTCAGTATGGCAGATTACAACTTTAAAATTCCTTCTATTTATTGAAAATAAAATTATTTTCTTTAAAAATTTGTTTATAGTTACTAGTACAATGTGTCACCTGCAATTCTTAACATATCTGCCAACATAAAAATCTTTAAAATAACAGAGGTTAGCTGTCTTTCCAGTTAACATGCAGAATGGTGTTAAGACTAGTATTAACTACAGCAAGTGGTAACAATTAACTACTGCCTCACTCCAAATGCAACTATAAAATTTACAATATTTTTGTGATTTACTAATTATGAAATACATTTAATTACCACAACAAGGCTAATGTAGGAGAAGATCTACATAGGAAATGGGAAGTATTCTTCTAGGTGATAGATAATGTCCTTATAATGCAGAGTAGGACTGAGAGATTTTCTGCATCTTGATTCCAGCTTTATGCTAACCACCAGAGCAAGGTACTTGATTTCTCTAAGCCTTATTTTTTCTCCTTTAAATGTAAAATGAAGAGATTGGATTAGACTAGCATTTTTCAATTTTTTATATTCACCACGACTCACAGTAAAAAATACATTTTACATTGGGGCTTGGGATGTACATCTCAAGCCCCAATGTAAAATGTATATATATATATATATATATATATATATATATATATGCACTATATATATACAAATATAAATATATATTATACATATGTATGAATACATATATATTGTACATATACATATATATAGACATGTAGACACACATATACAATTAGGACAAAAGTTTCACCAGACGGTACTTACCTTCCCTAAGTGCAATCCATGGTGGTATTTTCAATTCTATTTTAATTTTTATAACTATGGAGCACACTACCTTGATTTTTATGGTGTTCTAATGAGTCATGGCTTAAAATTTGGAAAATACTGGCAATTTAAAAGATCCCTGTCAACCCCCAAACCACTGTCATTCGGTGACTCAACTGATTTTAAGAATGCTTTGTGACATGTACCTTGCCATGTTGAGGCTACTCACTGCCTTTTAAATTTCATTTTTATGTTTGGGGAATTTCCCCCATTATGAATGTAGGCTCAAATAAGTGACTGGACTCTGCTAATCATATTCTCTGGAGTGACCTGTCTGTTCAGAAAAGGGCAGAACAATGAAGCAGAAGCTACAGGGAACCTTTTGGTTCGTTGAGGGAGACTGTGCTGGTGTGGGTCTTTTAGGATCATAGTGACCGAGGTCCTGTCTTCTAGTGTCCAACATTTGCCCTTTAAGCCAAAAAACAGAGGTAGTGAGGTCTGACCTAGCACATTAGTCACTGGGTCTGACTTAGGTGTTGATCTGGGCTGGGTAGTCTGCAAGTCTGCCTCACTGGTCCTTCTGGAGATTAGGGGGACACCTAACATCCTTTAATAAATGCCTTTTCTATTCGAACAGCTAGAGTGAGTTCTATTTTTTGCACAGAAGTGTCTAGTGAAGAAACATCTCAGAAGAGAATTAGGTGACCTGAAAGCAGTTTTCACTAGCTCTCACTGTGACTTTTGGTGATCTGTTATATGCTGAGTTCCTCAATTTCCTCAGCTGCCAATGATGGCGACTTGTCATTCTTACTTCACAAAGTTGTATGAATAAAAGAAAATCGTGAACTGAAAGTGTTTTGAAAAGTTAAAAAATTACAAAAGCAAATGAATGTGATAGGTATTATTTGTTTTTAAGGGGCCTGAAAAAGTGAAATTGCCTGGATGCAGGAAGCTATATATAGACTTTCTTTTATTGAATGTTCATCAGTCTCCCTTGAGATTTTAATAGTTTGTCACCAAATCACCATTTCCTTTTTCTTTTTCTAAAGGTAGAGCATGCTCCAAAGATCTCGTATTAGTTCTGAAATTACAAGGTGTTATATGTCAAAGAATGAAGCAATTACAATACATTTCCTAAAGTTGACCGTTAACGCCCCCAAATTTTAAAAGTGTAATTAGAATGTTTTTTGAAAAGCCAAATCAAAATTTCCTCCCATATTTTAATAAACATGATATTTCTAATTTACCTAGAGCTTCTGAAAATTCTTTATTCTAAAACTGAACTTCAACAATTCTTCTTTTATCCCTTAAAAATGTATTCAGCCATGGGTCAGAAGACTCAATGTTGTTAGGATGTCGATTCTCCCTAAATTGATGTAAAGATTCAGGGTAATCCCAATCAAAATCCAAGCAAGCCTTTTTGTAGAACTTGACAAGCTGATTCTAAAGTTCATGTGGGAAAAAAAAAAAAACCTCAGAAGATTCAAAACAATTTTGAAAATGAAGAACAAAGTTGGAGATCTCAATATGGCCACAATAATCAAGACAGTGTGGCAGTGGCATAAAGAGAAACAAATAGATCAGTGAAACAGGAGAGAACAATCAGAAATAGACCCACACATGTATAGACAACTGGTTTTTCCACAAAGTTGCAAAGCTTATTGGTGGAGAAAGGATAGTGTTTTTGACAAATGTTGCTGGAAAAATTGGACATCCATATGCAAAACAATGTTCTTCAGTCCCTGCTTCATGCCATATATAAAATTAAACTCCAAATAGAACACAGACCTAAATATAAAACCTAACACTGTAAAACTTTTAGGTGAAAATCTTTATGACCTTGGGTTGGGCAAATAGTTGGCAAAAAGTGCGTGAAAAAGTGCTCAATATCATTAGTCATTAGGGGCAAGCAAATTAAAATCACAATGAGATACCACTACACATCAGTGCTAATGACTAAAATTTAAAAGTTTGGCCATACCAAGTATTGCCTTGAACATAGAGAAAGGAGAATTCTCACACAATGCAGGTGCAAATGTTAAATGGTGCGACTACTTTGGAAAATGGTTTGACACTCTTAAAAAACTAAAAATACACCTACCATATGATCCAGCCATACCACTCCTAAGTATTTACCCAAGAGAAATCAAAGTGTATATCTATATAAAGACATACATGAATGTTCACAGCAGCTTTGTGTGTAACAGCCCCAAATGAAACAACCTAAATGTCCCTCAGCAGATGAATGGATAAACAAACTGTGGTTTAGCCATACAACAGAATACTAGTCAGCAATAAAAAGAACTAAATTATTGATTCACACAACAAAAATTAATCTCAAAATAATTAAGCTGAGTAAAAGAAGCTAGACAGAAAACAAACCATACTTTATTATTTCACTTACATAGAACTCTGGAAAATGAAAACTAATCTATAGTCACAGAAAGTGGGTCAGTAGTCATGATAGGAGTGATTACAAAGGAACATGAGGAAACTTTTGAGGGCAATGGATATGTTTATTATCCTGAATTTGGTGATAGTCTTATGAGTCTGTACAGATGTAAAAATTTGTCACACTGTACACTTTAAATGCATGTTCTTGGTTGTATATTAATTGTACCTCAATAAATCTGTTAAAAGTAATATATTCAGCCCTATTATATGCCAGACATTCTGCTAGGTATTGTGGCTTCAGTGGCAAAAAAAAAAAAGAGAGATTGTCTATATTTTCATGAAGTTAGCAGTTACTAGTAAGAGAATGCAAACCAGTGGAATTCTTATTTATGTACTATTTATAAAATAAAGTAAGTGGAAATTTGATACAAACTAGTTATTTATTTTGCTACCTAGATAAATTTAGTGTAAAAATAGCAAGGACTTAGCATATCTGTTAAATGAGAACATATATCAAAGTGAAAGAGAGGTATCATATAATTCTTGACTGTATCTCTTAACAGTGTCCATAACTTTAAAATAGAAAGCGATAGACAAAGTTTTAAATTCTTAATTTGGTTTAATTCCCAAAAGTCGATAGTGATAGAGACTGGATTTTTGTGTTGAATTGAAATATGTGCTACTTAATTTTAGGAGAATATGTTTTCTTTTTTTTTTTTTTTTTTTTTTTTTTTTTTTTAACAATCAACATTTTTCTTTTTTTTTTTTTTAAATTTTATTTATTTACTTATTTATTTATTTATGGCTGTGTTGGGACTCCGTTTCTGTGCGAGGGCTTTCTCTAATTGTGGCAAGCGGGGGCCACTCTTCATCGCGGTGCGCGGGCCTCTCACTATCGCGGCCTCTCTTGTTGCGGAGCACAGGCTCCAGACGCGCAGGCTCAGTAATTGTGGCTCACGGGCCCAGTTGCTCCGCGGCATGTGGGATCTTCCCAGGCCAGGGCTCGAACCCGTGTCCCCTGCATTGGCAGGCAGATTCTCAACCACTGCGCCACCAGGGAAGCCCGAGAATATGTTTTCTTAAATGGAAAAAGAAAATTCCCATTAAAGTATCAGACTAGTTAAAGAGAACTAGTGGCAGACCAGTTGAAGAGAAGTATAATACATTTTTCTTTTACTCTTTGGTTCACTTTACATGTTTTAGAAAAAGCATGAGATGGGGAAAATCTTTTGTTTGTTG
This sequence comes from Balaenoptera acutorostrata, assembly GCF_949987535.1. Classification (NCBI taxonomy): domain Eukaryota; kingdom Metazoa; phylum Chordata; class Mammalia; order Artiodactyla; family Balaenopteridae; genus Balaenoptera; species Balaenoptera acutorostrata. Next base: position 37,667,675 of record NC_080070.1, on the reverse strand, counting down.
ATTATTTTAAAATATTTATCTGTCAAGTTGATTTTAGCCTATAATAAATTGGCATATGAGGTTTATAAAGCAATCATAGTTAGTAATTAACTTTTCTCAACCGAAAAAAAAAAACCTATGGAAGTGACATACACTTTTAAGTAGAGAAATCAAGCAAAGAAAAATTGTGATCTAGATAACCTGAAGCAATATAGCTTAAATTGGATGTTTGGGGCTTTTATATGGTGATTTTATACTTTTCCTTTTCTTTCTTTTTCATTACATTCCCACCCTACATCCTTTTCAGCACTTGCATCTTAAAGATATCCCTATCTGGGACTTCCCTGGTGGCTCAGTGGTTAGAATCCGCCTGCCAATGCAGGGCACACAGGTTTGAGCCCTGGTCCGGGAAGATCCCACATGCCATGGAGCAACTAAGCCTGCGAGCCACAACTACTGAGCCTGCACGCCACAACTACTGAAGCCCACGCGCCTAGAGCCTGTGCTCTGCAACAAGAAAAGCCACTGCAATGAGAAGCCCGTGCGCCACACGAAGAGTAGCCCCTGCTCGCTGCAACTAGAGAATGCCCGCATGCAGCAACGAAGACCCAACGCAGCCAAAAATAAATAAATAAAAAAAAGATATTCCTATCTTCCTTTGTTAAAAGATAAATAACATTAGAAGGAACATTTTGTCCATGCCCCTCTCTCACTTCGTCCCAGCTTACCCTTCCCCCTCCCCGTGTCTTCAGGTCCATTCTCTACGTCTGCATCTTTATTCCTGTCCTGCCCCTAGTGGCATGGACATATACACACTACCAAATGTAAAATAGATAGCTAGTGGGAAGCAGCCACATAGCACAGGGAGATCAGCTTGGTGCTTTGAGACTACATAGAGGGGTGGGATAGGGAGGGTGGGAGGGAGATGCAAGAGGGAGGGGATATGGGGATATATGTATATGTATAGCTGACTCACTTTGTTATAAAGCAGAAACTAACACACCATTGTAAAGCAATTATACTCCAATAAAGATGTTAAAAAAAAAAAAGAAGGAACATTTTGATCTTTTTTAAAACTAAATTAACCAGTCATCATATGATATGGATTTTGAGGATAAAGATTTATGCTACGTGGTAGAGAAGACAAAGTTGGGAAAGTGAATAATACTGAAGCAAGAGATCTTCACAGATAAATTTTGCTTGTTATAATTTTAACCCATATCAAGAAAAGAGGCAGTGATTCATTCCAAAATTTAATGATTTAAAATAGTATCAATCATTTATTTGCTCAAAATTCCAAAATTTAGGCAGGGCTGAGCAATTGTATCCGGTAAGTAGCTCAATTACTCCTAGAAAACCCACTTCCAAGGTGGCCTCACTCATGTTTCTGGCATACTGGTGCTGTCTGTTTCAGCTGGGAGCTCAGGGCTGGTGGCCTCAGGTCTCTATGTGACCTCTCCACATGGGTATGTGGGGCTTCTCACAGCATGATGATAGGCTCAGGGTAGTTAGACTTTATTCATGGTGGCTAACTTCCTCCAGAGCACAAAAGACACTTGCAGGCCTTCAGGCCTGATTCTTCAGCAATTCTACATCTCCTCTGGATCATTGTTTAAGTTGGGTCCTCTGCCTATAATGTCTTCCCCATACCTTTTTGCTAGCCTACGTCTTATACTTCCTCCAAGATCCAGCACAAGGAGCACTTCCTTCATGAAATCTTTTCTAAATTATTCCATATCGGTATGCTAATACCAATATGGAATCTGACAGCTCTTATAATCTATAAAATTCATTTGTCACTGAAAACATACTGTCTTATATTATTATTTACTTTCCTATGGATAGCATATTCTTTCTCCTCAACCCACGATATGGTTCTCGAAAACACAAACCAAGGCCCATATCTCTATATCACAGTTACCACCATGAAATATGTACTAAATAAATGTTTGATAGAAAGGGCAGCTGAATACTGGGGCATCTTAGTTCTTTTTAGGAGACGTTATTCTGCTTGAAGTGATGTATGTCTTGAACTTATCATAGATGCTTTGTAAAAAAATCTATTTGAGGAGACGTTTACCTGTACTACCAAAGAAGATTTTTAACTATTCATTAGGTATAATGAGTTTGGATCATTTATTTTATTACATTTTTTTCAACTTTTTTTTTTTCACTTCATGTCTCTTGGTCTTTCTCACTGATCCAAAGTAGCAACGGTTTTTTAGAATGTTCAGCATCAGTGAGGTAAGCCAAAAAAAATGCAAAGATAAAACTAGTTAGCATGCAAATAAATGAGAAATGTTTATTAACCTAGTTGTCTTCAACTGGAGAGAGAACTAGAGGAACATTAATAGTATACATTTTCTGAACCACATTAGCTCTATCAACACAGGCAGAGCTGTGATCAACACATTAACTGATTTTTGTCCTCTACTACTCCAGATGTTTGCAACTGTTATGACCTGGAGAGTAATAAATGTACCATTACAGTGAGGAAGGAAAACTGGTGAAAATAGGAACCTGACAAGGAATAAATTGGAGCTGTAAAACAATGAATTCAATCTAAAAAATGTCTTGGCTTACAGATGTGTCAGCATCTTCAAAAGTAGTTTCTTTTCAGGACACTGCAGTGATTTCAGTTTGAAGTTTCTAAACTTTTAACTCAAGGTAATGAGCCAGTTAATAAGAGACTGGGTTTTGTGTAGGAAGAAATTACCCGGATTGATAGGAAACTTGAGAAAATGAGCACAAGCTTTAATGAGATTGGCAAAAAGGTCATGTGTCTGAGAGCTGAGATTGAGTAAAAAGGAATGATGATGGGAGAAATCATTAAAGACCATGGCATGAAAACCAGTAAAAATAAAGACGAGATATAGTATCATTTTATCTACCTCTCTAAGAGGCCACAGAATTAATTTATTTAAAGATAAAGTGATCTCTAGATATTTGGGAGTAAGGAGTCCATGGTTCATTTGGAGCTTTGTCAATGATTTAGTTTTAGTTCAATCCAAAATAGTGAAAAAAATAAGTTTTAATAGAATAAATCATTCTATGCTGGTATATATTCTAGTTTATAGGCGACTTTTGGAAAGAGCAGGTCATAGGCACTGCCTCCACTTCCTCTTCTCTCAGTCACTTTTCAAACCACTGCATTCTGGCTTCCACCCCCACCACTCTACTGAAATTGCTGTGAGAAAGGTTAGCAATCATGTGATTGCCAAATACGTTAGCCTCTTTTCAGCTCTCAGCCTATATTTCCTTCCAGCAGAATTTGATATCGTTGATCTTTTTTTTTTTTTTCCTGTAAAGCTCTTTCTTGGCTTCTAAGACACAGTTATCTCTTATTCTTCCCTAACGTCTCTGACTGCTCTTTACTTTTCTCCTAGTTCCATCTCTTCTGATGGAGTTTCCCAAAGGAGTTACTATCTTTTCTCACTTTACATGATCTTCCTGAATGATCTCATGCAATCCTAACATTTCAACTATTGCCTTTGTGTCTCTTAAATACTGATTTTTCAACTCTTTCTTGAGCTTTGGATCTGTCATTGGATTTACTGTAACTCTTCAGTCTCGATATTGCCCCCTCAAACCTTGGTGGGGTTTTTTTGTTTGTTTCGTTTCTTGTTTTCCATGTCTCAGTTATCAGCAATCATATTTACCCTATTGCCCAAGCTAGAAATCTTGGAGTAATCTTTTCTTTTTCACCATTTCTCACTGCTTATATTAAAGTCTGGTCCTTTTTCACCTTTCCTCACTGCTTATATTAAAGTCTGGTCCATCCAACCTCTGAAATGTGTCTGATATCCATCCACGACTTTCCATTGCTACTACTGCTGTCCCAAACCGAGTTCGTTTTATTTTTTTGCTTGGCGTTTTTCTTAGTGGTTTCCTAACTCGACTTACCTTTCTGAATCTAGTTTGTCTCTGTATCTATGTATTCTTTATATTGCTGCCAGAGTTATCTTTTTAAATGTTGGGTTTGATCATGTTACTTCCATATTCAAAAAAAAAAATCCTCCCATGTCTTGATGATTTGAGGGTTGCCTGCTTAACTTCTAAAAATATTATCTTCTATGAGCTCAGCTACTGATCCACAGGAATGGGCTTCCAGAAACCATATTTATTCAGTGACAACCCACTCTCCAGCCATATTTGATTGAAACAGAAGTAGATACCTGAACTGGCTCAATCTCTCTCCCTCCTGTAAAAACTTATGAGCAATGGGGTCACCATATTCTAATATATGAAATGGAGAAGAAGTAAACAGACTGGAAAAGAAGAGAAAAGGAGAAATGAGTGACAATAAACACACTATATTCCAATGCTTCCCAGGCCGTTACTTCTTTTTCATTCTTGAATTCTGTAAGACACCTATATCCTTATTTTAAATATCCCCTTTCATTGTAGATACCACCCAAGTAGATATCTGTTATTTGCAACTCAAAGAGTCTTAATAATTATGGTTGTTAACAAATTAAGTTCAAATTCTTTGGCAGGCATGCAGTATCCTTCAAAAACTAGCTTTCAAGTTTCATCTCTTTTCACTGCCTCCATTCTCCATAATAGCCTCAGAAGACAATACAACATTCGCGGAACCTTATGTCTCCGTGGGGTCGTCCTCTTCCTTTTCCAAGCATGCTTCCTTCTCAGAAGGTCAAGTATTCATTGCTCTTTCTAGCTTTCTTTATTTTTTAATTTTTATTTATTTATCTTTTTTTGTTTTAGCTTTCTTTATTCATAGCTTTGTTTAGCTTTCATACCCTCTCCCCTCCTTGTCCAGCTTAGATTCCACAGGTCATCATTCTCTCAAGGACATCCTCAATTACCATGCTCCTTCCTCAGACTTCTTTATTAATACTCCCTCTTTCCCTGAACCATCAGTCTCTTTGTACTAGAGCATCCCCATCAATGTACAAATATGTTCTGGTATCTCCTCTTGATTCAATACCAACTCTCATTCCATTTTTCTGTTTCCCTTTGAAACTAAACTTCTTGAAACTGTTGTCTACTCCTGCTTCCTCCATTGCCTTCCTTACCATTTACCCTTCAGTCCTCTTTCATCTGAATTTTGTTCCAATAATTCTACTGAAATTGCTTTAATCAAGATTGCAAACAACCTTCACTTTTCCATATCCAGTGGATACTTCTCTGCCCTTAGCCCCAATGAACATATTTGATCACTTCTTCCTTCTTGAAATACTCTCCTCTTTTAGGGAGATTTTTAGATTCTGAGATACCTCATGCTCTGGAGTTCTCTGCTCCCTCTCTGGTTATTCTTTATTCTTCCTTGGTTCCTTTTCTATCCAAACTTTAAATGTTGGAGTTGACCTATTCTTCCCCATCTATGTACATATTTACTTGATCCTCCCATTCTTGTAAATCAGAAACCTACGGGTCATTATTGATTCTTCTCTCTCCCTCACTCACATTCAATTCCTCACCAAGTCCTATCAAATCTCTCTTCCGATATATTCAGAGCAGCTCACTTTTCTCCATCTGCACTGGAACCTCTGTAATTCACTGCCTCTGTCATCGCTCACCCGGACTTCTGTAAAAGCTTCCTAACTAGTATTCACACCTCCATTTTGACCACCTTCTAATCTATTTTACATTTGGAAAAAGAAATCTTTTTAATCTTTTAAATATATAAATTGTATCATGCCATTTTATTGTTTAAAACCATTTAATAGATTCATATTGCCCTTAGAATAAAATCCAAACTTTCTACCATGGCCTACAAGGCTGTGAATTTAATAACCCCATCTATTATTCCACTTTCAACTTGTTCTACTTTCTATTTATGCTCTAGCTATTGGATTCTTTCAGGTCCTTGAACATGCTAAGTTCTTTCCAACCTCCAGTATTTTTAACATATTTCTTCTTCTAGAAACTCTCTATGCACTTTGCATTCTTGGCTTCTTCTCATCATTAAAGTTTCTCCCTAGAGAGATATTTCCTGACCATCTAATACAAAACAGTGCCTTTTACCTGACCCAAATTCTCCATCACAACATTATAGTCATTTCCTTCATAATATTTATCACAAATTGTAATTCTTTCTTTTTCTTGTTTATTATCTTTCTCCTTCACTAGACAGGAGGAGAGTTATCATATTTGCCTTGTTTACCACAGCATATACTGGCACATATGTCCATGACGCATAGTAAATGCTTAATAAATAAGTGTTGAATGAATGAATAAATAGATGTATGTTTTTGTGCTAGACTTTCTCTTTACCACTAATCCCTAACAGACTGGAAGCTTCTCAAATGCAGAACTATGCCTTATTAACATTTGTATACCTTACTCTGAGCATAATTCCTGATACATAGGAAATGCTCAATAAATGCTTAGTATAATAATTTTCAGCTAAAATGAAAACACATGAACCCCAATGTTCATTGCAGCACTATTTACAATAGCCAGGTCATGGAAGCAACCTAAATGCCCATTGACAGATGAATAGATAAAGAAGATGTGGTACATGTATGTACACATGTATGTTCAATGGAATATTACTCAGCCATGAAAAGGAACAAAATTGGGTCATTTGTAGAGACGTGGATGGACCTAGAGACTGTCATACAGAGTGAAGTAAGTCAGAAAGAGAAAAACAGATACCATGTATTAACGGATATATGTGGAATCTAGAAAAATGGTACAGATGTACTGGTTTGCAAGGCAGAAATAGAGACACAGATGTAGAGAACAAACGTCTGGACACCAAACGTATGGATGTATGTGTGGGGGGGGTGGGGGTGGTGGGATGAATTGGGAGATTGGGATTGACATATATACACTAATATGTATAAAATAGATAACTAATAAGAACCTGCTGTATAAAATATAAACAAATAAAATAAAATGAATACAAATCATGAGACATTTTTGTAAAATAACTTCTTCACACTACTGTATTCTTTATTATCTAGAAGAATTCTGCCATTTTGAACAAGACCAAGATTGTCCTTGGCTTGTAATAACTTGTTTACTCCTCACCAGTTCATCAAATATCGAGAGCATACTAGTGCCAGGAACTGTTCTAAGCTGTGGGGATATAAGAATGAACAAAAGAGAAAAAAATCAAAAAACAGCTCTTCCCTCATGAAGTTTTTATTTAAGTGAGAATAATAACTCAAGGATTCTGCTGTAATTAGTGAGGCTTAAGACTTAGTATTTATTATTTTACAATCTGCCTAGGTTATTCTAATGTACAGCTGGAGTTGAGAACCATTGCGTTAGGATGACATACTCCTTTATTGCCTTTTGTTTGTTTGTTTTTTGACCATGCACCACTAGTGACAACTTTTTCTATCAGAGTGTGAGTTCGCTTTCAATATGTCACTATTTTTTTAACTTAAAATATTTTAGGATAAGATAAATATGCAAGATAAAATGCCACGTCATAAAGAATTATTCTCTTTAGCTGGACACAGAATGCATTCCAGAGGAGTGGAACAATTTGAATTCTCTCCCTCTTAGAATGTAAATTTGAATCCTGAAGGCAAAAAGGGTCTTAACAAGGAACAGAAAATATCTTTGCAGTTTCCCTTTCCCAAGTAAGCACTGTTTTGTAAGTTTGAAAAATTTCTTGTTCCTTTTTTTTTTTTCTCATTGCTTTCTATATTTAGAATTTATATTTGATTGCATGGAAAACTATATATAGTGATAACTATTCATGGAGGATAATTATATGCAATAGGTCCATATTCTCTAATGGTATTGAGGAATTTAAATTTTATAAATGAATATATAGTCTACAGATACCTTCTGATACCATTTTTATTGAGAAAAATTTACATACAGTTTGGTGAGTTACAACAGTTGAATATGATCATGTAAGCATCAATTCAAATAAGATTTGGAATGTTTTTATCACTCCAGGAAATTATACTGTGCACCTTGCATTCAGTCTCCACTCCCATATATAACTGATGTTCTGATTGTGTCACCATAGGAATGTTTTTCCTGTTCTTCAGCTTCTTATAAAAGGAATCATACAGCAAATGTGCCTTTGTGTCTGGCTTCTTTCAAATCAAGCCTCCACAAGTTCATGGATATCAGCCAGTAACAATTGCCTAGTCACACTAAAATCAACACTTCTCAGAGAAATATAATGAAACCTGGAGTCTTTACAATACATCATCCATAATATTCAGTGTGCAATCAAAATGTAATAGACATACCAAGAAACAAAGAGTATAATCCCTAGTCAAGAGAAAAAAGAATCAATAGGAAGAAATCCCAAGTTGACCTAGATGTTAAAATTATCAGGCAAGTACTTTAAAGAAATAATTTTTAAGATGTTCATGACTTAGGAAAAAGATGATCAAAATGAGTGAACAGATAGGCAAATCTCAGCAGAGAAATGAAACTATATAAGAGAACCAAATGGAAATTCTAGAATTAAAAAGTACAATAAGCGTATGAAAAAGTGATCAATTTCATTAGTCATCAGGAACATGTAAATTAAAAACACAATGAAATACCATTTCATACCCTTAAAATAGCTAAAATTTAAAAGATGACAATACCAAATGTCAACAAGGATGTAGAGCAACTGGAACCTTCATACATTGCTGGTGAGAGTGTTAAATGATAGAGCCACTCTGGAAAAATTTTGGGCAGTTTCTTATAAAGTAAAATATATATGTCCTATGACCTAACATTTCTATTTCTAGGTAATTAATCAAGAGAAATGAAAACATATGTCCACACAAATACTTGCAAACAAATGTTAATAGCAGAAACAATTCAAAACCAACAACAGTTTAATAAACTAATTATGATCTATTTATACAATGGAATACTACTCAGCAATAGGAAAAAATGTCTTAAAACGTATTTCCTCTAGATTGTGTTATAATGCCTCTGTATTCTTCTCCTGGGGGTAAAAGCTAAAATCATAATATGAAAATACTGAGGTGTTCCTGCTAATTGAGAATAAATTTCTTGCAATTGTCACAATTAATAAATATCTTATGCCAGTTATTGCTAGCTTGACCTAAAGTAGAGAGAGAAATATTTTGAGGGATTTCCAATGGATACCAAATATTATAAACTGAATCATGTTCCTACAAAATTCTTATGTTAAAAGCCTAACCCTCGGGGACTTCCCTGGCTGTCCAGTGGTTAAGACTCCGTGCTTCCACTGCGGGGGGCGCAGGTTCAGGGAACTAAGATGCCACACGCCGCATGACCTAAGATACCACAAGCTGTATGGCACGGCACAAAAGAAAGGAAAAAAAAAGCCTAACCTTCAATGTGACTGTACTTGGACATAAGGCCTTTAAGGAAGTAATTGAAGGTAAATGAGGTCATAAGGGTGAGGCTCTAGTCCAACAGAACAGATGTCTTTATGGGAAGAGGAAGAGACACCACAGCTTGCTCACTCTCTCTGCACATACACGCACAGAGGAAAGGCCATGCGAGGATACACTGAGAAGGTGATTCTCTGCAAGTCAGGAAGGGAGGTCTCACCAGAAACCAAAAATTGCCAGTGCCTTGCTCCTGGACTTCTGTGAGAAAATGAATTTTTGTTGTTTAAGCCACCCAGTGTGTGATACTTTGTTATAGTAGCCCAAGAAGTATAATACATCAAGATTGAAAGCTTCTTGACTGTTCATTATTAAACTCATGATGTTAATTACTAGGGGTTCTAACTGAAAGCTATTTAGATTTCTTTGACCAGGTAATACTATTATTTTCCTTAAATTTTCTCTTCCTCTCCCTATGCTTTATATTTTGAAATAATTCATATTCACAAATAAGAAGATAGGACCTGATTCTTAAGATTTCTTGCATGATTCTGAAATTCTCTAGAAACATGGAAACTGACATTGAAATGCAGTATCTCATTGTATTTGAAAATGTGGCATCAAACTTACTTTAGATTCATATAGTGTCAAATGTGCCACTCAAGATTATCTTCAGAGGTAGGCATCACTGAAATCCAAACATTAAACAAACAGAATAAGGAATCTTTCATCATTCCTGTGTGTACTCTTGACAAAGTGGTGAGCGGGATTTTTAGTTTTTCCAGTTTAGTTCATTTTACTATATTGCTAGTATTGCTAAACAAAATAAATATTTTATCATAAGAATCTATAACCCAATACCATAATTGATTTTTTATAATTTTATAATAGTAATGTATGATGTTTTACTTACTAAGTGTTCCAATATATGGTATAATGCTGATTTATTGTCAGTTTTTTTTTTTCCAGTTCTAACCACTCAAAGGAAATAGTTCAAACTTTAAGTGGGAAAAAAGAGCAATTACATGGATTAGACAGTTGCAACTTCATAGAATGTCCACATATGTCATCTTTAAAATTCTGAATACTTTATAGCAAGCTGATTAGGCTTACCATAATGTCTCTCATATTGCATGTGTTATAATTTTATAATCAGAGACTATCACTTCATTCTTCTGTAGACCTGCCACCATAATGGGAAAATCTCATAATTATACCTTTATGGACCTTTCAGAAATGAATGTTTATTAAAAACCTGAATTTAGTAAAGCAGCATGAAAGGGGAGATGCATTTGCTGGCTAACAAATTGCTGGACCATATTATTATCTGATTATATTACCATGATATATCATGGGATAGACATTGAAGTGGCTATTTTAATTTCCTATAATTAGATTTTAGGTTATATAGTTTAGCATCCCTGTTATACAGATGAGGAAAGAAAGTTCACAGAAGCTGATCACTGAGATTCCTTAAGGAAATGAAAAAACATTTTAAAATTGACATCTTTCATTCTCCCATATCTGAAATTCAGTTGATAATCATTTCTCCAAGTGTATCATATCTCATGCATGTAGAAACACAGAGTTTTCTGTTTGCAAATGTTAAATGTTTATTTCTGGTACTTGAAAAGAAAAAAGAGCTATACTACAAGAGTGAGAAATGGGATTGCATTGACAGTGCAGATTAGATAGCAAAAATAACTTAAGAGTTTTTAAGAGAGGGATACTTAAAAGCTCAATACAACATATATGATCAAATAAAAGAAGAAAATGTGAAACTAAATCTTAAAAAATTTAATCAGCAACAACTTAACAATATTTAGACATTTCTAAGTTATTGTATATGTTAACTCACTAAGTTATTTTGCACCTTGAATAGCTCTAACAGATGTTAGATTGCGTACATAATTTGGTAGATGTCAACCTTGCTTTTTCCGGGTAGCATACCCCATATTATCACCATCATTTCTGATGCTATGGAGTCAGTCAGTCATTTGGATACAATACCATTCAGGTTCTTTGCCAATTATCAGAAAGCATTAATTGTATATAACTGAAAAATTACCTTGGTTTCAGAATGCAAGAACCCATTTTACAGTCTCATTCATTTATTCACCTATCTGTTCATCCTTTGTCAATTCATGTAAAGCTGAAAAAAAGGACAAGGAAAAAAGTTGACAGTTTTAGGGTTAGAAGCAAAATTATTACACAACGAATGGAACGTAAAAAAGATGCTTCAGGAATGGCTCGATCAGAGCAAGAGCTTAAGGGTTCCTAACTTTACGTGATGGCTCCAAAGAGAGGAAAGAGAAATAAGACTACGGTCCTCTCCACCTCCTATAATCTGGGAATATAAAGAAGAAAGTATAAAAGAGATAGTATTTTTGTTGTTGTTTTTAAAGAATGTCAAAGAATTAATGTTGCTATTCCTTAGGGTATTTTTCTAGATCTAAACAATAAAGCTTGAAATTTCCATATAGATTTTATTTCAACTTCACCATATTTCCACTGCTGAAATGTTGACTCTTAGTGATTCAGACAATTGAATAAGGAAGTGGTGTGGTATCTTTGAGGGAAATGGCCTAAGGAAGTACGGAAATTTAGGTTCTAGATAATTCAGCTTTGACCCTAAATTGATGAATAACTGAGAGACTTGCTAAACCTCTCTGGGACACACAGTTTACCTCTAAAATAAGGATGCTGAACCAGATATCTCAGAGACCTTTTACAGATTTTGTTTCCAATAATTGTCAGACATCTGTTTTCACAGATATCAGGTGATCTGAGAGTGTAGTGAGCTCAAGGCAAGATGTGGAATGAACTGTTTCCAGATGAAAAGATTAAATTTGTTTTGTTAAGGGACATAGGGAAGGATGGTATGAGACTGAAGAAACTCTGATTATAATTTGAATTAATAATGCTAGAGATTGAAACTTGAGATGCCAAGATTGAAACTATCCATCAAGTACACAGAAGATTTAGATTTGCAAAGGTAGGGCATTCAAATTTCTGTGAACTATTCTATAGACTACATTAGATTTTAAGAAAAAACTTTTAAAATAGACCTAAATGAAATTCCAAGAGTTGATTAATAAATGTACAAAGGATTAGATAATTTAAATTTTTGTATGGGGAATTAAGAAACGACACATACCTTTAAAGTTAGCAAGAAAATAAACTTTGCCCAAATGTTTATTATTTCAGATAATTCAGGTAGCCTGGCAATTCTAAATGTGGACAAATGGAATGAAAACAGAGAAATTTACATTATGAAGGTTCTATTTTTACTGTTAATTCAGAATTTTTTCAAGTCAGCAGAGTTTGTCAAGGCTTTCAGCAGAATGATCAAAGGCCCTAAACAAGCCCTTGGGTATGCAAATTCAGAAACCAGCAGAATACTTAGCATATCTCCAGAGAATAGTTGGTAATACACCTGGCAAAGAGGCTCATTGGGGTGGAGAATTGGGAATATAATAGTGACATAGAGAAGGGAGGATAGATATCTCTATAAGCTTAATAAAGAGATACAAAGACCCTTATCAAAGCCATGATTAAATCTTACATTTTGAATTCCATGTCTATATTTCTGGAGACTAATTATGATAACTGGGAGGGAGGATACCATGCTGAGATTGTTTCCAAGCTTTCTCCTTCTCAGAGCTGCCACCTCTAAGACCCCTATTATAAATGTGTTGTAAATTGACCTAAGGTAATTTGGTCATTCATAATAATTAAGCTTCTGAGGTAGATAAGTGGAGTGACCTCCCTTAAAAGTTAGGTGAGACTGTAGGTCTTCTCCCACATAGCTTCACCGTAAGGTGAAATGTCATAATGAAAGCAAGCCCAAATTTGCCACACATACAAACATTACATAGCAATGTTTATTGGGAAAAGTCATCATGCTCTATAAATTGTATCATTTTAGGCACTCTGACAGAATCTTGCATACAAGTTTCAATATAGATGAATGTGATTATATTTTAATGTCAAATATAACTAACGTTTTAGTTAGAGTCAGTTGAGAAAATCTGCCATTAGGCAGCCAAACAATTTATTTATAATCCTAAATCAGTGCTTTATTCTAAAAGGTGTAGGGTATTGGATTGCTTAGATATTAGGTTATTCATTCAAAGGTATGAAAATCTGTACAATATTTCTAGCCAATGCATATATCTTAAACACTATTCATTTCACGGTGAAAAATTACTTCTAACATATATCAAAGCCTCTTGTGCTGATTGGAGATAAAGATATTTGAAAGGCTGGTGTAGGTGTTTCTGGATTGTTTTAGTTAGAGCTATTCAAAGCCAGTTAACCACCCATGAAGTGTGTGTTCCTGATTAGGACACTTCAATGATAATTACCTGCTCCTACGGTAAAATTAAATCGAAACTCATATATATCTCTCCATTTACACTGTGGTATTCTAAAGTAAATTATAGACAACATAGAGCAATTTCCTTAAAATGTTAAAAATAACAATAATATGGGTTTATTTATAAATAAATAAAATAATGAAAATAAATACTGGCCTAAAATCCCATCACCCAGGTAATATGTTGACATGTTAAATGAATACATACTTGAATATAATTAGAAAAATCCATGTTGTAGAGAAAGATACAAACTGAAAGGTAGAGCCTCTTTTTCCCATCTCTCTCTAAACAGCTTCACTCACAACCACAGTCTTTTTTGTGTAAAGTAATGATTTATGGCACCATTTTCGTGCTTTTTTCCAGAAAAAAAAATCAACTCATTCCTCTTATTCTCTCTTACAAAATGATTCTTTCTTTCCGTATTAATTTATATGAGTTCTTTGTAAATTAATCCTTTTTTAACATGTTACAAATGTTTTTCCTTATGTGTTCATTAACTTTGTTTACAGTTATAATTTTAGTTTTAGCCATACAGAAGTTTTTCCACATCGATGTGAAACACAATTTTAATATAAAGGACATCTCTGTGCGTCCTGCACACTATTTCTTGACTTTGTTCTGTTTCATTGATCTATTTCTTTTCATGTTCCAATCTGTTTAATTATGGAAACTACACGATGTCTTAAGAGCTAATAGGGCTAGCCCCATTCACTCTTCCGTTTTAGAATTTTCTTCAACATCTTTGTGTGTTTATTTTTCCAAATGATCTTTAGTATAACTTTGTCCAGGTGCAAAAATCATCCTTTTGGTGTTTTGTGACTGTATTTAACCTATAGAGTAATTTAGAAAGGAAATGACAATATTGTCTCCCTTGTATACAAGTGGATAGTGTGCATAATAATTTTTTAAAATCTTTTTATACACTCCTCAGTGTAGTTTTAAAGTTTTAGGAATAGAGATTCTGTAAAATTCCTGTAAGTTAATATTTAGACATTTAATCCTATTATTGTTCTTGTAAAAGATAATTTCTTCCATTGCAGTTTGTATCGTTGTTGCTTAAATATTGGAAAGCTAACGTTATTTTTAATATTAGCTCTGTAACCCATGGACATGAATTTTCTTATTATTTCTAATAGTTTCAGTTACCCTTAAATACACACACATTCCCTGACGTGGAAATTGTCAGTAGAGGTATGGACATATGTACGACATTTTTTTTTTTAAACTATTTTTTATTATAAATTTATTTATTTATTTATTTTTGGCTGCGTTGGGTCTTCGCTGCTGCGCGTGGACTTCCTCTAGTTGCAGCGAGCAGGGGCTACTCTTTGTTGCGGTGCGTGGGCTTCTCATTGTTGTGGCTTCTCTTGTTGAAGAGCATGGGCTCTAGGCACCCGGTCTTCAGTAGTTGTGGCGTGCAGGCTTCAGTAGTTGTAGCTCGTGGATTCTAGAGCGCAGGCTCAGTAGTTGTGGTGCACGGGCTTAGTTGCTCCGCGGTGTGTGGGATCTTCCCGGACCAGGGCTCGAACCCATATGCCCTGAATTGGCAGGTGGATTCTTAACCACTGCACCACCAGGGAAGCCCCATGTATGACATTTTGAATCTCCACAAAATTCAACGCTAAAAGGGTAAGGTATCCTGTAAAACTTTATTTCCACCTTAAGCAGAATGGACAGACCAGATACCTATATTTTATTTAGGTAATGACTATATTGGATAAAAGAGAAAAAGAATTGTGCCTATTTACAGCATTGTTATTGTGGTTGAACTCTTTGTCTGAAAGGCCTGGGATTTATAACTATGATTGAAACACTGCAATTCTGTGAACAGTTTGAGGAAAAGGTAATAGGTTAACCAATTCTTCAGACTTTCTGACGTATTATTTCAAGATTTAAGTCTGACAACATAACTTAATTTGTCCATTAGCTTTACTCTAGGTTTTTAATTGAACCTTTTGAAAAAAAAAATTCTTTGCTTTTATCGTGGGCAAAGGGGAAAAAATGAGCAGAAGATGCAAACACCCAGGTCATAACTGAAAAGAGGGCAGAAAAAGCTCCTTCCATCTCCACCAAATAGATCTATAATGGGGAGCAGCAATTTTCAGGCCAGAAGTGACTGAGACCGAGATAGAGGCTTTTGTGTTAGGAGTGCCACCCAGGTAGCCTGGGGTATCCTGGGGTAGAAGTGGGGACCAGGAAGTAAGCCCCAGTCCCTGAGAGTCAGGCAGTAGACCTTTGTAAGGACCACTCCTCACCAGAATATAGGAACATAGGATTTTTTTCTAATTTTAATTTTTATACAATATTTTTAAAATAAATTTATTTATTTATTTTTGGCTGCACCGGGTCTTTGTTGCTGCGTGCGGGCTTTCTCTAGTTGCAGCAAGTGGGGGCTTCTCATTGTGGTGGCTTCTCTTGTTGCAGAGCACAGGCTCTAGGCGCGCAGGCTTCAGCAGTTGTGGTGCGCAGGCTCAGTTGTGGCGCATGGGCTTAGTTGCTCCGCGGCATGTGGGATCTTCCCAGACCAGGGATCGAACCTGTGTCCCCTGCATTGGCAGGCGGATTCCCAACCACTACGCCACCAGGAAAGTCCTTATACAATTTTTAAACAATTTTTAAAGGTTACACTCCATTTACAGTTATTACAGTTTACTGGCTATATTCCCCATGTTGTACAATACATCCTTGTAGCCTATCTTACACCCAGTGGTTTGTACCTCCCACTCCCCTACCCTAATATTGCCCCTCCCCCTCCTCCCCACTATAATCACTAGTTTGTTCTCTATATCTGTGAGTCTGCTTCTTTTTTGTTATATTCACTAGTTTGTTGTACTTCTTAGATTCCACATATAAGCAATGTCATACAGTATTTGTCTTTCTCTGACTTATTTCACTTAGCACAATGCCCTCCAAGTCCATCCATGTTGTTGCAAGTGACAAAATTTCATTCTTTTTTTATGACTGAATAGTATTCCATTATATATATATATATATATATATATATATATATATGTATATATATACCACATCTTCTTAATCTATTCATCTTTTGATGGACACTTAGGTTGCTTCCATGCCTTGGCTATTGTAAATAGAGTTGCTATAAATGTTGGGGTGCATGTAGTATCTTTTTGAATTAACGTTTTCACCAGATATATGCCCAGGAGTGGGATTGCTGGGTTATATGGTAGTTCTATTTTTAGTTTTCTGAAGAACCTCCATACTGTTCTCCATAGTGGCTGCACCAACTTACATTTCCACCAACAGTGTAGGAGAGTTCCCTTTTCTCCACACTCTCTCCAGCATTTGTTATTTGTCAACATTTTAATGATGGCCATTCTGACTGGTGTGAGGTGATACCTCATTGTAGTTTTGATTTGCATTTTTCTAGTAATTAGCAATGTTGAGCATCTTTTCATGAAGGCACGTAGATCTTGATGTGTATGTATGTCTTCTTTGCATCTTTTCCCAAATTGTATATTCTTTTCTTAGTGAAAATTTCTAAAATAGGTCTTAAAATCAGCCTTTGTTGCCAGAATGCTTGGCAATGCTTGGTCTTTTATTCTTCCACATTCTTGGTAGAAATCGGAGTTCTCTCTTCCCTAAATGAAGGAGAACCCCTCTAAGGTTTTGAGCAGAGGAGAGCAGATTAATGTTTTAATGTCTGTGTTGAAGGCAGACTATAGGAGAGAAAGTATAGAAATAGAGCAGTTGTGAGGCCATCATAGTCCAGTCATCCCTCGGTAACTGTGGGGAACTGGTTCTAGGGCCCCAGCAGGTACCAAAATCTGAGGGAGCTCAAGTACCTTATATAAAATGTTGTAGTATTTGCATATAATATACATACATTCTTCCATACTTTAAATCATCTCTAGGTTACTTATAATACCTAATACAATGTAAATGCTATGTAAGTAGCTGCTGGCCCACAGCAAATTCGTTTTGCTTTTTGGAACTTTCTGGAATTAAAAAAATATTTTCAATCTGCAGTCGGTTGAATCCGTGGATGCAAAACTGGTGCACATGGAGGGCAGATTGTAATTCAAGGTGTAGTAATTCACAGTGGTCTAGAGAGGTGCTGGCACTGCCATGGGAGGGGGAGAGGAGTGAGAGATGGTCAGATTCTGATATATTTTGAAAGAAGAGCTATCAAAATTTCTTGAAGATTGAATGTGAACTGAGGATCAAGGTTGACTCCAAAGGAAATGATGTAGATGTTTTCAAAAGAACTTATCTTCTGTAGCTCTTATGGCTAATATATTATAAAAACCTTTTTACCTTATCTGGAGGCCCATAAAACAATGTCTCCATGATACATCTAATTCCAAGGGTTAGAAAGTCTAAGCTGAACAAATAAACCTTGGAAGATTCCTCAATTAATGATGATTAGATGTCTACACTTCAGGGTTGCTGAACAAGCTGCCTAACGTGGGCAATGTCAAGTTTTGCAAAAATCTTCCCCTTTAGTAAGAATGGAGTTGATTGACTGCAGGAAATGGTTATGAGAGTTGCCTAAGGACATTATTTTTGTCCAACTGTAGTCTTCATAAAGGCTTAAAACATTAGGTTTGTACAGATATAATTTATGTAATCCACTGAGAATTAGAGACAGTGTATTAAAGGCTAGAGTGAGATGATCTTAAAACTAGAAAAATTAAAGTGAAATTCTAAGAGCTAAATTACTAACACCTTCATATAATTGACTAAATTAGCAAATCTGTGGGTCAAGTTAGGAGAATTACACCTAGAAATATATTTAAAATAAGAGTAAATATGAAAGAAGTTAGAGCCTAATGATATTAACACATATCTGAAGATAGATCGGTTTACAGAAGAGGGAAAATTTGAAGGGGTCTGGAGAACAGGACCAAGAGTCTGTGTGTTCACTTGCACACTCTGCTCACTCTGGTCAAAGCATAGGCACAGTTTTACTATTGCTTGTGTGGGAGAATGGCTACTGACTAGCTTGAAGAATAAGAACTAGTTTATCTAAAATCATCTCTTTTGAGGTTCTTAGACCCAATTCCAATTTGTGTATGTGTGTTGGAGAGGGGTGTTCCCCACACCAACAAGCAATGCTCAGGTTACCAGGTGGGTGTTCTTTAATTCTGACTCTATCTACTGGGAGGTAGCATCAGATTCCACAGGTTAAGGGCTCAGTCTTACAAGATCACTCCTCCTCTCATCTGAGATGCCAATCAGTCACCAGTCCAAGTTTTTACCTGTGCTTTTGACAAACTGGCTACAAATTGGAGGTTCCAACAACCTCCTCCAACTCAGGATGCCAATCATAAGCTCTGGTTATCACCTGTATGTCTGACCAACTGGCTTTAGATCAGAGGTTCCCACGACTCTCTCCTTGGGTTTGATTAATTTGCTAGAGCGACTCACAGTACTTAGGAAACCTGTTTACTCACTAGATCACTGATTTATTATAAAAGGATATAATTCAGGAACAACCAGATGGAAGTGATGAACAGGGTAAGGTACGGGAAAAGGGCTCAGAACTTCCATGCTCTCTGGGAGTTCCCCTTTCCCTGAATCTCCACATGTTCACCAACCCAGAGGCTCTCCAAACCCCATCCTTTTGAATTTTTTGAAGGCTTCATTGCATAGGCATGATTGATTAAATCACTGTCCATTGGACATTGAACTCCAGATCCTCTCCCCTCCCAGGAAGGTCAGGATGTACAACTGAAAGGTCCATCCCTTTAATCACCTGGTTGATTCCCTTGGCAATCAGCCCCCACCTTAGGTTACTCAAGGGCTTTCCGAAAGTCACATCAAGAACATAACAAAAGACACCTTTATTGCTTTTGTCACTTAGGAATTTCCAAGGGTTTTAGGAGCTCTATGACTTTAATGGGGATAAAGACCAGATATATATTTCTTATTATAAATCACAATATCACACAGCCCACTCAAAAGTTTCAGCCAAAATAAATACTCAGTGCCTTTGAAGAAGAAAAGGATACCTGCACACTTAGATATTGCAGGCATTCAAGATTTCATAGACTCTTGTTTCCTAGCCCTGGTCCTAAAATAGGTTTAAGCTGAGTGTGTTCTTCCTCAGGACAGCCTGGTCTGATAATGGATGGGATGTTAATCACCCCATTGAACTATTCTCTAATTTTCTGGACCACATTCTTTGTTTATTCCTGCTTCCTTGGAGAATATCTTGTAAAATTTATTTACAACTATTAGTAGTTTGGCCAAACTAAAAGTATGAATATCTAGGACACAAATTCATAATTAGCTGAACCAGTGTTTCCCCCAAGATTTTTAACTTTAACTTTGAAATGGTGAAAACACCTTCATGAAGGAGCAATGATATATATGGACAACTTTCTTTCCTCTTGTTTCAGAGAAAGAAGTACTTTGCTTCCCTTATAGGTTTTACCATTCTGCCTGTTTATAATCTCAATAATGATTTTTTTTCATTAAATGTTTATGTGGCAGTATTTTATTGATATAGCGGCTATTTTGCAAGATTCTGAAAATATAAAGGTAAACAGGGTATGTCACTTACTCTTAAGGATCTTACAGTCTAGAAGGAGATATAGACATATTTGAGATGACACATATGTCTATAATATAATAAAAGAAGACAAGTGTTTAGAAAAGAAGTGTGGACAAAGACCTAGGAGATCACAGATAGTGCTATAAAAAATTAATACAAGGAAACCTCAGTTAAATAGAGTCACGGAATTCCCTGGCAGGCCAGTGGTTAGGATTCTGTGCTTCCACTGCAGGGGTCCCGGGTTCAATACCTGGTTGGGGAACTAAGATCCTGCAAGCTGCTGGGTGTGGCCAAAAAAACCAAAAACCAAAACAAACAAACAAACAAATAGAGTGAGGCGACCAGAAGGGGGAGCTCTCATGCCCTATGACCAACAATAGTGGGAGCCCAACAGGAAGAAGACTTCTTCCTCCTTCTTGGCAAGAGCTCAGCCAATGAGAGACAGTCACAATTAAGCCAATGAAAAGACATGGAGTCTTTGTTTACTATAGGCCTCCCAAGTTCCTTTTCCCCTCTATGAAAGAATTCTCCTCTCCATTTTTTTCTGGGGACTTGCACATGGCTTGCCATGGTTGCAGATCCTAAATTACAATTCTTTTTTATTTAATAAATAGGTTTTTTCTATTTTTTTTATATACAGCAGGTTCTTATTAGTCATCAATTTTATACACATCAGTGTATACATGTCAATCCCAATCGCCCAATTCATCACACCCCCACCCCCACCACCCTGCGGCTTTCCCCCCTTGGTGACCATACGTTTGTTCTCTACATCTGTGTCTTAATTTCTGCCCTGCAAACCGGTTCACCTGTACCATTTTTCTCGGTTCCACAAATATGTGTTAATGTACGATATTTGTTTTTCTCTTTCTGACTTACTTCACCCTGTATGACAGTCTCTAGATCCATCCAAGTCTCAACAAAAGACCCAATTTCATTCCTTTTTATGGCTGAGTAATATTCTGTTGTATATATGTACCACTTCTTCTTTATCCATTACTCTGTCTGTCGATGGGCATTTAGGTTGCTTCCATGACCTGACTATTGTAAATAGTGCTGCAATGAACATTGGGGTGCATGTGTCTTTTTGAAATATGGTTTTCTCTGGGTATATGCCCAGTAGTGGGAGTGCTGACTCATATGGTAATTCTATTTTTAGTTTTTTAAGGAACCTCCATACTGTTCTCCATAGTGGCTGTATCAATTTACATTCCCACCAACAGTGCAAGAGGGTTCCCTTTTCTCCACACCCTCTCCAGCATTTGTTGTTTGTAGATTTTCTGATGAAGCCCATTCTAACTGGTGTGAGGTGATACCTCATTGTAGTTTTGATTTGCATTTCTCTAATAATTAGTGATGTTGAGCGGATTTCATGTGCTTCTTGGCCATCTGTATGTCTTCTTTGGAGAAATGTCTATTTAGGTCTTCTGCCCATTTTTGGATTGGGTTGTTTGTTCTTTTAATATTGAGCTGCATGAGCTGTTTATATATTTTGGAGATTAATCCTTTGTCAGTTGATATATTTGCAAATATTTTCTCCCATTCTGAGGTTGTCTTTTCGTCTTGTTTATGGTCTCCTTTGCTGTGCAAAAGCTTTTAAGTTTCATTAGATCCCATTTGTTTATTTTTGTTTTTATTTCCATTACTCTAGGAGGTGGATCAAAAAAGATCTTGCTGTGATTTATATCAAAGAGTGCTCTTCCTATGTTTTCCTCTAGTGTTTTATACTGTCCAGTCTTACATTTAGGTCTCTAATCCATTTTGAGTTTATTTTTGTGTATGGTGTTAGGGAGTGTTCTAATTTCATTCTTTTACATGTAGCTGTCCAGTTTTCCCCGCACCACTTATTGAAAAGGCTGTCTTTTCTCCATTGTATATTCTTGCCTCCTTTGTCATAGATTAGTTGACCATAGGTGCGTGGGTTTATCTCTGGGCTTTCTGTCTTGTTCCATTGATCTATGTTTCTGTTTTTGTGCCAGTACCATGTTGTCTTGATTACTGTAGCTTTGTAGTATAGTCTGAAGTCAGGGAGTCTGATTCCTCCAGCTCCGTTTTTTCCCTTCAAGAGTACTTTGGCTATTCGGGGTCTTTGTGTCTCCATACACATTTTAAGATTTTTTGTTCTAGTTCCGTAAAAAATGCCATTGGTAATTTGATAGGGATTGCATTGAACCTGTAGATTGCTTTGGGTATTATAGTCATTTTCACAGTATTGATTCGTCCAATCCAAGAACATGGTATAACTCTCCATCTGTTGGTATCATCTTTAATTTCTTTCATCAGTGTCTTATAGTTTTCTGCATACAGGTCTTTTGTCTCCCTAGGGAGGTTTATTCCTAGGTATTTTATTCTTTTTGTTGCAGTGGTAAATAGGAGTGTTTCCTTAATTTTGCTTTCAGATTTTTCATCATTAGTGTACAGGAATGCAAGAGATTTCTGTGCATTAATTTTGTATCCTGCAACTTTACCAAATTCATTGATTAGCTCTAGTAGTTTTCTGCTGGCATCTTTAGGATTCTCTATGTATAGTACCACAACATCTGCAAACAGTGACAGTTTTACTTCTTGTTTTCCAATTTGTATTCCTTTTATTTCTTTTTCTTCTCTGACTGCCGAGGCTAGGACTTCAAAAACTATGTTGAATAATAGCGGTGAGAGTGGACATCCTTGTCTTGTTCCTGATCTTAGAGGAAATGCTTTCAGTTTTTCACCATTGAGAATGATGTTTGCTGTGGGTTTGTCGTATATGCCTTTATTATGTTGAGGTAGGTTCTGTCTATGCCTACTTTCTGAAGAGTTTTTATCATAAATGGGTGTTGAATTTTGTCAAAAGCTTTTCCTGCATCTATTGAGATGATCATATGGTTTTTATTCTTCAGTTTGTTAATATGGTGTATCACGTTGATTGATTTGTGTATATTAAAGAATGCTTGCATTGCTGGGATACATCCCACTTGATCATGGTGTATGATCCTTTTAATGTGTTGTTGGATTCTGTTTGCTAGTATTTTGTTGAGGATTTTTGCATCTCTAGTCATCAGTGATACTGGTCTGTAATTTTCTTTCTTTGTAGTATCTTTGTCTGGTTTTAGTATCAGGGTGATGGTGGCCTCATAGAAAGAGTTTGGGAGTGTTCCTTCTTCTGCAATAATTTGGAAGAGTTTGAGAAGGATGGGTGTTAGCTCTTCTCTAAATGTTTGATAGAATTCACCTGTGAAACCATCTGGTCCTGGACTTTTGTTTGTTGGAAGATTTTTAATCACAGTTTCAATTTCATTACTTGTGATTGGTCTGCTCATATTTTCTGTTTCTTCCTGGTTCAGTCTTGGAAGGTTATACCTTTCTAAGAATCTGTCCATTTCTTCCAGGTTGTCCATTTTATTGGCATAGATTTACTTGCAGTAGGCTCTTAGGATGCTTTGTATTTCTGCAGTGTCTGTTGTAACTTCTCCTTTTTCATTTCTAATTTTATTGATTTGAGTCCTCTCCCTCTTTTTCTTGATGAGTCTGGCTAATGGTTTATCAATTTTGTTTATCTTCTCAAAGAACCAGCTTTTAGTTTTATTGATCTTTGTTATTGTTTTCTTTATTTCTATTTCATTTATTTCTGCTGATCTTTATGATCTCTTTCCTTCTGCTAACTTTGGGTTTTGTTTGTTCTTCTTCCTCAAGTTCCTTTAGGTGTAAGGTTAGATTATTTATTTGAGATTTTTCTTGTTTCTTTAGGTAGGCTTGTATAGCTATAAACTTCCCTCTTAGAACTGCTTTTGCTGCATCCCATAGGTTTTGGATTGTTGTGTTGTCATTGTCATTTGTCTCTAGGCATTTTTTGATTTCCTCTTTGATCTCTTGGTTATTTAGTAACATAGTGTTTAGCCTCCATGTGTTTGTGTTTTTTATGTTTTTTCCCTGTATTTCATTTCTAATCTCATAACATTGTGGTCAGAAAAGATGCTTGATATGATTTCAATTTTCTTAAATTTACTGAGGCTTGATTTGTGACCCAAGATGTGATCTATCCTGGAGAATGTTCCATGTGCACTTGAGAAGAAAGTGTAATCTGCTGTTTTTGGATGGAATGTCCTATAAATATCAATTAAATCTATCTGGTCTATTGTGTCATTTAAAGCTTCTGTTTCCTTATTAATTTTCTGTTTGGATGATCTGTCCATTGGTGTAAGTGAGGTGTTAAAGTCCCCCCACTATTATTGTGTTACTGTTGATTTCCTCTTTTATAGCTGTTAGCAGTTGCCTTATGTATTGAGGTGCTCCTATGTTGGGTGCATATATATTTATAATTGTTATATCTTCTTCTTGGATTGATCCCCGGATCATTATGTAGTGTCCTTCCTTGTCTCTTGTAACATTCTTTATTTTAAAGTCTATTTTATCTGATATGAGTATTGCTACTCCAGCTTTCTTTTGATTTCCATTTGCATGGAATATCTTTTTCCATCCCCTCAGTTTCAGTCTGTATGTGTCCCTAGGTCTGAAGTGGGTCTCTTGTAGACAGCATATATATGGGTCTTGTTTTTGTATTCATTCAGCAAGCCTGTGTCTTTTGGTTGGAGCATTTAATCCATTCACATTTAAGGTAATTATCGATATGTATGTTCCTATGACCATTTCCTTAATTGTTTTCAGTTTGTTTTTGTAGGTCCTTTTCTTCTCTTGTGTTTCCCACTTAGAGAAGTTCCTTTAGCATTTGTTGTAGAGCTGGTTTGGTGGTGCTGAATTCTCTTAGCTTTTGCTTGTCTGTAAAGCTTTTGGTTTTTCCATTTAATCTGAATGAGATCCTTGCTGGGTAGAGTAATCTTGGTTGTAGTTTCTTCCTTTTCATCACTTAAAATATGTCATGCTACTCCCTTCAGGCTTGTAGAGTTTCTGCTGAGAAATCAGCTGTTAACCTTATGGGAGTTCCCTTGTATGTTATTTGTCGTTTTTCCCTTGCTCCTTTCAATAATTTTTCTTTGTCTTTAATTTTTGCCAATTTGATTACTATGTGTCTCGGCCTGTTTCTCCTTGGGTTTATCCTGTATGGGACTCTCTGTGCTTCCTGGACTTGAGTGGCTATTTCCTTTCCCATATTAGGGAAGTTTTCAAATATAATCTCTTCAAATATTTTCTCAGTCCCTTTCTTTTTCTCTTCTCCTTCTGGGACCCCTATAATGCAAATGTTGTTACGTTTAATGTTGTCCCAGAGGTCTCTTAGGCTGTCTTCATTTCTTTTCATTCTTTTTTCTTTATTCCGTTCCACAACAGTGAATTCCACCATTCTGTCTTCCAGGTCACTTATCCGTTCTTCTGCCTCAGTTATTCTGCTATTGATTCCTTCTAGTGTAGTTTTCATTTCAGTTATTGTATTGTTCATCTCTGTGTGTTTGTTCTTTTTTTTTTGTGTGTGTGTGTGTGTGTGTGTTTGTTCTTTAATTCTTCTAGGTCTTTGTTGAACATTTCTTGCATCTTATCGATGTTTGCCTCCATTCTTATTCCGAGGTCCTGGATCATCTTCACTATCATTATTCTGAATTCTTTTTCTGGAAGGTTGCCTATCTCCACTTCATTTAGTTGTTTTTCTGGGGTTTTATCTTGTTCCTTCATCTGGTACATAGCCCTCTGCCTTTTCATCTTGTCTGTCTTTCTGTAAATGTGGTTTTTGTTCCACAGGCTGCAGTATTGTAGTTCTTGCTTCTGCTGTCTGCCCTCTGGTGGATGAGGCTATCTAAGTGGCTTGTGCAGGTTTCCTGATGGGAGGGACTGGTGGTGGGTAGAGCTGGGTGTTGCTCTGATGGGCAGAGCTCAGTAAAACTTTAATCCACTTGACTGCTGATGGGTGGGGCTGGGTTCCCTCCCTGTTGGTTTTTTGTCCTGAGGCAACCCAACACTGGAGCCCACCTGGTCTCTTTGGTGGGGCTAATGGAAGACTCTGGGGAGACTCACACCAAGGAGTACTTCCCAGAACTTCTGCTGCCAGTGTTCTTGTCCCCATGGTGAGCCACAGCCACCCCCCACCTCTGCAGGAAACCCTCCAACACTAGCAGGTAGGTGTGGTTCAGTTTCGCCCGGGGTCACTGCTCCTTCCCCTGGGTCCCGATGTGCATACTACTTTGTATGTGTCCTCCAAGAGTGGAGTCTCTGTTTCCCCCAGTCCTGTCCAAGTCCTGCAATCAAATCCCACTACCCTTCAAGGTCTGATTCTCTAGGAATTCTTCCTCTCGTTGCCGGACTCCCAGGTTGGGAAGCCTGACGTGGGGCTCAGAACCTTCACTCCAGTGGGTGGACTTCTGTGGTATAAGTGTTCTCCAGTTTGTGAGTCACCCACCCAGCAGTTATGGGATTTGATTTTGATGTTATTGTGCACCTCCTACCATCTCATTGTGGCTTCTCCTTTGTCTTTGAATGTGGGGTCTCTTTTTTGGTGAGTTCCAGTGTCTTCCTGTTGATGATTGTCCAGCAGCTAGTTGTGATTCTGGTTTTCTCACAAGAGAGAGTGAGAGCACGTCCTTCTACTCCGCCATCTTGGTTCCAATCCCCCAGAATTACAATTCTTTGCTGAATTCGAATAAACCCATTTTTGATGGAGAAATAACTGGCAATCTATTTGTTTTAGGTCAGCAGTGCAATGCAATAAGTAATTCGAATCTAGTCGTTAATGATGGCTTCATATAGGACTTTTGAGTTGGCCTTGAAAAATAATACCAAATCTGTCAAATGTGAAGAAAAAACTCAAGGATATTTCAGGCAGATGGATATAATAGCAGGCAGGCAAGGGTTAGCAAAAAGTAAGGCTGAAAAGGTAATTTTTTTCCCCTATTATGACAAAGTTAGAAATTTTTTCCTGGTGAATAAAGGAAACCATCAAAATTAAAATGTTTTAACTAAAAATGGAGCAGACTATATCAAGTTTACTATTTTTAGAAACTATAATTTTACTATTAGGTGCTATCTAAATAGGAATTTAAAAAATAATTTATCTACTGAAAATACAGAGTTTATTTCCAATGACTGAAAGTGTCTGGTAAGCTAGTGTGGGATCACAGATATTTTATCTGTTTCCAAATATGGAACATTATTTGTTTTATGAAAAGTTTAATATAGTCATATCATTAAGAAATATGATGAAATTTCTGAATTTGTAGTTTGTTTTCAAGGAACACTGAATTAGGAAAATGTTGTAGTAGATTGAATCTGTGCTTTTGAGCAACTGTGAGGACAGTTTATTTAGTTGGTGTAGAGAAAGAAACAATTTTATATATCTGTTTAAATGTATGTTATAGTCTGTTTTGAAATGGAAAGGGCATGCCCTTTTAAATAACAACGAAAACAAGTAGATTTATGAGTGATCTAAAACCTCCTGTACCCATTACCAAGGGACAATGCAATATGAGCCTAAGTATACAGTGCAAAGTTGGAGTTAAACCAGTCCTGGCTTCATAAAGGAAGAAGAATGGGCATGAAAAAGAAATATGTCCAGAAGAGGAAATTTTTCTGCTGATTTGAAAAATGCTGTCACATGGAAATTATACCGGGAAATATAGGACATATTCAACCTTGGGCTCTTTCTGTCAAATCCTATAAGGCAGGAAAAGTTAGAACTCGGAGGCAAAGGGAGTTAAACCTCTGGGGACTTCACTAGCTAAGTCAAAGGTAAGCTGAGATCATAGATAACTATTAAAATGAGAAAAGGTGCAGTAAAATTTTAACTCCAACAATTGAGGAACTTTGGACTTCCAAAACTTGAGAACAACAATACTCTGTTTAAATCTGTAGAGAATATAATTGGAGTCAGATTCATAATTGTTACAAGTTAATGAAGATGCTCTCAAATTTTGCCCAGTTAGGACTTCCCTGGTGGTCCAGCGGATAAAACTTCATGGTGAGGCCAAAAAAAATTTTTTTTGCCCAAATATTTGTACTTTTTCAAACTTTGATCTAAATTATCTGATCTTTAAAAGCTATTGTTTTCATTTTATCATTTGTTCTAAATTTGTAAGCTCTAAGATGTATCATTATTTATTTTGGGCACTTTAACTATAATATGTTAAAATATTATTTCATTTTGCATATTTAGATTTTAGTGAGTTTGAACATTTTTTCTAGTCATCATCTTAGGTGAACTGTTGATTCATTCATGCCCTTTCTCATCTGTTATTGTGATTTTTGTGTCTTTTCTTACTGATTTGATGAATATATTTGTAGGAATGTTAAAACTTTGCTATATTTACTGCTGAAATATAACATCATAATGTGAGTAAATATTTTATAGAAGTAACATAATTGAGTATAAATAAATGTTTTATTTTTATTATACAGTAATGGAAAGTCAGACTTTTTGGATCTGGAGGCCATAGCCTAGGTGTTCCCATTTATTGGCTGGCTAATTACAGGAATTTCAGGTATATATCTTAGACATAACCCCTAGAGTTTTTTTTTTTTTTTTTCAACTGAAGATCTGTAGAGTGGTAACTAAATTTAGAGCATGAAAAGTCAATCAGCTTAAAAAATATTAATGATCTCTGTGCAAAATAACCTAAAATAAGAGCATTAGACTCCCCCAGGAAAATTAAACAATTCTCTAAAAATTTTTTACACCTTTATGATAGCATGAAATAAGTTGTTATTATTATTATTATTTATCGTAAGTCCTTTGAAAATGAAACTCATTCTGCAAATGAAATTTTTGAGGATAGTGTTTAGGATCAAAGCAATGAGATAATATGCTTCACAACCCACCCCTCAACTTGCTAAAAGTTCAGGTCAAATCCTAGTATAAAAAGACCTATATAAACAATGGTACTTAATAGTGACACTGAACCAGATTTCCCCCTCTGCCTAAAAATAGCACACCAGTCGTGCTTAAAGGCTGAATCATATTTTTTAGGCGTCAGAGGAAATAAAGTTAGATACTGTGGAACATTTCAGAGCCCATATAAGCACACTTTTCAGTCAAACTGATAAGAGCCAGTTTATCCTCTTAATAGTTCTGATGCTTCTTTATCTGTCACACTGTTGTGCAGGCAGCTTGCAGCAGATGTATTCGACAACTGTTAGGGTATACTGGGATCACGATTGCTTCTGACACCAAGCACGTGGATAGAACTTTATCAGTTCCAAATACAGGCTGACCCCTAGCCAAGAAAATTTGTAATTTTGGGGCATCCTGACTTACAATGAGGACTCAGTTACATTGCCATCAACTAGCTCATTTGGCTATGCCTTTGGGTGACAGAAGTGTTTGTTTTAAATGTTTGGCTGCATAGAGTTGGTAGATAAGTCTACCCTTGTTTCGGCCTTTCTCTGTCTAGTGCTCTCTTTCTCAGGCAGAAGATATAACCCTTCCACCCAGCTACAGGGGAAACTCAGGACATTCTGCAGTAACTTATACCTCTATTAATATTTTGACTTTTGCAACAGAAGTATGTGCCTCCCTTGGTTGTAGAATTTCCACTTTAAAGTTGCCAGGAGTAAATTAGGGGGTTTTGCCACCTGTGACTCTCTTTTACCTCTCTCTCAAGCTCCATTCCATGGTTAGAATAGTCCTTTTCCTTTTCTTAGTAAATAAGTAGTGGCGATTAATTTCCATATTCTCAAAAGTCATCATTTTTGTATTTTTTCCTACAATACATATTTTTCTTAGACCAAGTTGTATAGTCTGTGTATTTTGGGGGACCAAGATAAACCTAAGCTTTAGGCAGCTCAGCTACTACACATAGCAGGAGATTATAGCAAATGA
Organism: Balaenoptera acutorostrata; assembly: GCF_949987535.1. Classification (NCBI taxonomy): domain Eukaryota; kingdom Metazoa; phylum Chordata; class Mammalia; order Artiodactyla; family Balaenopteridae; genus Balaenoptera; species Balaenoptera acutorostrata. The sequence continues at coordinate 37,637,807 of NC_080070.1, read as the reverse complement.
AAAATTGAAAAGAATTCGAGAGATGATGGTTGTATTGGTAATTGAGTCAGGGCAAACTACTATCATGCAAAAAAAAGCAAAAGAGGATAATTTAAGAAACCTTGATTTCCTTTCTGTCTCATGAGTAGCCGGTTAAAGCTCAACTGATTTTTTTTTTTTTTTACATAACAGGGTGCTGACGAGCCTTGTTAATAATGCATCACAGAAAAACATTTACCCAATGTATAAAGAGCTGATAAAACTTGAAATATGTCTACCTGCCAAACATCAGGGCTTCAAGGTCTCTAAGCCCTTGCTTTGCAGCAAGGGGTTGTATTCATTACTTGAAAGAGTGACCTGTTAACAGCATACAGTGGTATTGGCATCTGACATACAACTTAGAGATAAAATTGAGTGAAATGGGTAATTTTTGAAATGAATACCAGGGTAGGAAAAAAGATACTCTCTATAATTATTGAATAATGTCAATGTTTTCTGTCTAGGGGGATTTTGCTATATGTTAGTAATTGTTCCTGAAAACAGCTTATGAAATTGACCTTAAATATTTTTCATGCTTATACTCACCTCTATGAGGTATATGTGTGTGTGTGTGTGTGTGTGTGTGTGTGTGTGTGTGTGTGTTTAAACCAGAATCTAATTTCCATTTCCTATGGGCTTTTAAAGGCTGTCTCCATAGTGATGGCCAATAAGCGGAGAGAATTTCACAGGTTTCTTTCTCAGTACATGTGGCACAGTCATCTCTTTTTATGTCCTTCTGTTTGTTCCCTGCACACCATTACTGGCTGCCTCCATGGCAACAGCCAATGAGCTCTTGCACATACATCAATGCACCCTCTGTGTATGCTCTTCTGTATGTGCCCTCATGTACTCAGTGGTATCATAAAGCATCTGAGAGCCATACATGTCCAGTCAGTTGGTTTTGTTTCCCTGGCAACCTCCTTTTCCATCCATACCCTCAGAATAGCACCAATTATAATTGTCTTAAGAATTGTACCTGTTGAGTTGTCCATCTGCATCTGATACACATTAATGTTCTATGACCTATGTTTCATGGATATAAACTGTTAATATGTTTAGAGATGGAGCTTATTGGCTGCATAGTTATGGAAGAGCCCTAAGTTGTAAAATATCAAGTCTCAGTATGATAGCTGTTTAAGCCTAGCAGTAATTTTTTTTTTCTAGTCAACGGTATGTCCTCTATTCATATTCTTCAATTCTTTTTCCTTGGCCCTTTTTATCAGTGGACACATAGCTTTGCTAAACATTTTTCACATATTTTTCCACATAAATATTCCATCAACATATCTGCCATTTTATTTATTTTTATTTAATTTAATTGTTTATACAGCAGGTTCTTATTAGTTATCTATTTTATCCATATTAGTGTATATATGTCAATCCCAATCTCCCAGTTCATCCCACCCCCACCCCCACCCCCAAGCCTAGCAGTATTTTCACATGAAAGGAGACATTCTATTCATACATTTTGGCATTTCATGCTATTTCTTACTAGAATTTAAAACACTTTAGCTTCAAATTTTTATTGTTTTATTGTTTGACTGACTTCTCTCTGTGTGGTATTTTATTTTACAAGGAAACATTAAATTGCCCTCAAGAAGCTTGATTGTTTTGACAATCATCTGATATATCCACCTTGATGAGATAAATGCCTAATAAGAAGAGTTGATGGTGATCTCAAGCAATATATGGATCCACCAATTAACTGACTCATTAAAAAAATCTGGCCATGAATGCAGGTAACTGAAAGTGTATATTATTCTTTTTTTTCTAACAAGAGAGGGAAAAGAATAAAAATGAAAAACAATTTGATATAAAGTCGATTTTTGTGAAAATAAAATAATGTTATTAGTAACATATTGAACAATTACTGCTATTCTTCACCACACATATTTGGGAAATGTATAGCTGAAAGATATGATTCTTTTGAATTGATCTAAATTATTCATGGATAAATGATTTGATGGCTGCAATAAACCAAAGATTGATTATTAAAGCTTCTTACATGGATACCTTAATTTGGACTGATGAATTTGATTTAGATCAAATGACATTAACCATAAAACTTTACAAATTAAAAATATTTGGCTCAGAATAAAGTTATGAACCACAGGATAAAATGAAACCATACAATTATTAAATATTCTTTCAACTTAACTTAATTACTTTCTTAGAGAAAATTTTTACATGCTCTCTCTAAGCTTTATGATGAACTGTAGAAAATGCATATTTACTCATTTGGTACTCTGGGCCTTGGATCCTCATAAATATAATTCTGTTATCAATTATCTCAGAGTAAAGACCCTTTGTAAATAAGGGCAATGCTACTCATTCAAGGTATGAAAACATTTTTGAAGATTCCTTAACTTCAAGCACAGATTAAGAGAATTGCAAAAATGTGAAAGTGGAAAATTTTAATATCTAAATATTACATTTAAAATTTATTTTACATCAAAAGAGGCAAAAAATTAAAGAAAACAGAAGTGTTGATTAATAGCTCAGAAGTATAAAGATGGTATGTACATTTAAAACATCAATATGAGGGACTTCTCTGGTATTGCAGTGGTTAAGAATCCGCCTGCCAATGCAGGGGACATGGGTTCGAGCCCTGGTCCAGGAAGATCCCACATGCTGTGGTGTAACTAAGCCTGTGCTCTAGGGCTCATGAGCCACAACTACTGAGCCTGTGTGCCACAACTACTGAATCCCGCATGCCTAGAGCCTGTGCTCCACAACAAGAGAAGCCACCGCAATGAGAGGCCCACACACCGCAACGAAGTGTAGCCCCCACTAGCCACAACTAGAGAAAGCCCGTGCTCAGCAAGGAAGACCCAACGCAGCTAAAAATAAATAAATAAATAAAAATTAAAAAAAAAAACCAACATCAATATGAGATTAAACTAAAGAGAAGACTACTCTGGTATTTAGATGTTTTTGTTATTTTGCTTATTTTTAACTTTTAGATTTCTTATTGAGATATTTTAACCCTAAAATCATCATTTAATTTGAATCAATTTGGAGTTTGGGAGCATAGTTTAGACTGTTTGAAGTTGATCACATCCAGTGATTTTCATCACTTTGTGTTTTTTAAAAAGTTAACAACAAATATTGCAATTGCAATAATATATTTCAAACTGGTGATCAAATGACAATAGGACTCCTTGTAAGGAAATGCTCCAAAGACAACATTCTCATGAAGGATAGGAACCTGTTGAATTGGTTGTCATCCATTGCACGGAAAAGCTGATATTTGCTCGTCACTGACTGGGTCCTCAGGTCTGCATGGGGGTCCTTCTTGAATGAACGGTTGTCGTTGTCTCTCTCTAGGCAAAAGACATGGGCTGAAGATCTAGTAGACAGGGGAAGATTAAAGAATCATATTCAAGAGTAAGTCCTAAGAAGCAGAAGTCCAGTGGTTCTTCCAATGACCACTCAGAAGTCAACAACCATAGATCAGGAAAGCTAGTCATAAGAACATAATAAGGTTACTTAAACTTCGTGATTTTCCCATGCATTTTGGTTCTGTCATCCCCTTAAACCAGAAGCCCTATGTGTTTGCCTTTGGGGACAGCAAGAAAGCTTGAAGCTGCAGAGACTATTAATTATTCCATCCAAAGTTCTTATTAAGCAATACTTGGGAATCCATGTTATTTGGAAAATTTCTGATGCTTTTTTAAAGCAACTTTGTATTCCTAACTCATAGCTCTGTTTTAGCAATTCCTCACATGCCTCCCAATTTCCTCTTATTTTATTTATCTACTCCTTAGTATCAAACTACCAGTGATGAAACATTTGCAGTCGTTCTTTGGTTTTCTCTGTTTGCCAAGTGTCATTTTATGTAATTGTTCAATATCAGCTTCTCTCACCCACCCTGTCTTACCTGCAGGTGTTAGGTTCTATCTCACTGTTATGTAAGACATTAAGTTGTCCAGTAAAATGAATAATTCTTCTAGTGTTAAAAATTATTCTTTGCTTATTGCAAAGTTTTTCAGCATGTATCCACATTTATTCCTATTTGTTTCCTTTAACTATGGTTGAACCTAAAATTATGCAAGACCAGAAATCTTTTAATGTTTATGTCCTTGTTATAGTTATGTAAAGAAGTGGAAAGTCATTTCCAATGCTAAAATTCACGTGGTTAACAGGGAATAAAATTTTTATTCCTTTTTTTATTCAGTTTTCACACTGATAATTTAATCTCATTGACTCATAAGTAAATTATAAATTTTGTGCTTTATTATTATTATGGAATCATTATTATTATAATAATCATTATTATTAATCATAATCATTATTAAGAAACCTTTATATTTCTCCATTTACAAGCTGAAATGCTCTCAAAAGGATTGCGAGAGTAAAGACAGCCTTTTTCTGCAGTCTCATTTCTTACCTTCCAGTGACAACTCCAAGTAAACCACAGTATGAGTTCCTAAAGTGCCACAAAAGTTAATATGATGCTTCCAATATTAATGGTCAAGTTTATTGAGGTCTTACTATATGTTAGACTATGTTCTAAGCACTTTATATGAATTTACTCAATTTATCCAACCTTGGAAAGCAGGTACTTATTATCCCAACTTTATAAATGAGGAAACTGAGGCACAGAGGGGTTAACTTGTCCACAGTCATGCAGTTAGTGAGGGGAAGAGCTGAGATTTTGAATCTGGACCGTCTGGCTCTCGGTTACCCATTATTCTACAATTCCATAATCTTCACACACATTTTTCTGTTCCTCCACTAGGGGACTCTAGTTCTAATCCTCCCATCACCTGTATATGTTAAATGGACTACAAAAATTGAGATTGGATCAGAAAGGCTACAAGGGAAACCAATGTGTCTCCAAAAGAAACTGCATAAGCTCCGTTTTTTTCCCAAGTCCTCTGGATTTTGTTTGCATAAAAGCCATTGCCTATGAGAATGCTTTTACTACTTTTGCTTCAGCAGAATGCTTTTGTTCTTTTAGTGCATTTATACTGAGAAGAAGAAAGGTGAAATATCTGGGAAAGCATAAGTATGAGGGAGGTTAATGTAAATTGGGTCAAAAATTGTTTAATGATTTTTTAAATCTATTTTATTTATTTATTTATTTATTTATTTATAACATTTTTATTGGAGTATAATTGCTTTACAATGGTGGGTTAGTTTCTGCTTTATAACAAAGTGAATCAGCTACACATATACCTATATCCCCATATCCCTTCCCTCTTGCGTCTCCCTCCCACCGTCCCTAACCCACCCCTCTAGGTGGTCACAAAGCACCGAGCTGATCTCCCTGTGCTATGCGGCTGCTTCCCACTAGCTATCTATTTTACATTTGGTAGTGTATATATGTCCATGCCACTCTCTCACTTCATCCCAGCTTACCCTTCCCCCTCCCCCTGTCCTCAAGTCCCATATTTATATAGGCCCCATGGCCTATATATAATACGTAAATATTTCTAGCTAATCCTAGGATACCTGGCCTTGAATTGAGTGCTCCAAACAGTTTGTGTGTTATCTCACTTATCTTCCCAGTCCTCCTTAAAAGTATTAGGCATCCTCAATTAAGAGATGACACTGGGAAACTAAGAAAACACCTCTAGTGAATGTCACTCTTTCATTTAGCTCACTTTATCAACCACTTTTTTTTTTTTTATTAATTAATTTATTTTTGGCTGTGTTGGGTCTTCATTTATGTGCGAGGGCTTTCTCTAGTTTTGGCAAGCAGGGGCCACTCCTCATCGCGGTGCACGGGCCTCTCACTGTCACGGACTCTCTTATTGTGGAGCACAGGCTCCAGATGTGCAGGCTCAGTAGTTGTGGCTCATGGGCCTAGTTGCTCTGCGGCATGTGGGATCTTCCCAGACCAGGGCTCGAACCTGTGTCCCCTGCATTAGCAGGCAGATTCTCAACCACTGCACCACCAGGGAAGCCCTATCAACCACTTTTGATGGTGTGTGTAGTGAGTTCTCTATCCCTGGCTGTCCTGCTTGGATTTCATGACCACAGTTTTAAAAGGCACAGCCATCTCTATTCCTGGCTGATTTGCTTTGTCCTTGGGACGCACAGAAGGCTCATCTCAGAATCCCTGCGTCTTGTTTCAGGTCTGTGTTCCAAAGAGCTCTAAAACCTACAAGGGAGTGTAATATGAGTCTTTGCCAGAGGCAATATGACTCAGGCCAGGATGGAGAATAAGGACGGCACTTATTCCTTTCATGAGGACTCCATCCTCATGACCTAATTACCTCCCAAATGTCCCACTGCCAAATACCATCACACTGGGGATTAGGTTTCAACATATGAATTTGGGGGGGGGGAGCATAAACGTCCAGTCCATAGAAATATCATTGACAAAATATACTTCTGTCTGGCAGTGTTCAATGAGCTATTTCTCAAACCTTTTCCTGGGCAGTGGACAAACGACTGTGTGTTTAGTCTGTGGGAGGTGATGGTGAGTCTTTGCGGTAGAGGGATGGAGGAGGGAGCTTCAGCTGAAGTTTATTTAGGCCACTGTATATAACTCACATGTGGTACTCATACTTGCTTTAGTAGTTGAAGTAAAAGAGAAGGAAGGAAAGGAAAGAAGAGAAGGTGAAGGAAACAAAGAGTCTATTTTTTTTCATTGGGTGCTTTTTCCTGCAGTCCACAGTTTTTCTGGTATCCTCTACCTTCCTTTATGACCCATCTTTTTTTATGACTTTCCAGGGCCCTTTTGTAGTTCCTAGGCTTACATGCTTTCATTTGTACCAAGTCCTCTTCAGTTCAACATCCAGGTCTCCCATTGGTAATTACGCTCTCTCATGTGCTTTTTCTCTCATCAGCAAGTCTAATTTCAGCTGGCTGTTATGAGGACATGTGATTAAACTAACATTTACTAGTGTGTGAAGGGTGTAGAGCCATTTACCCTTTCAAGAAGAATTTGTATTTTAAAGAAAGATGTAAACCAGAGGATTATCTTTTTGGTAGAATTCTATAGTACCATTCTATGGTGTAATAACTGAAGTGTAAAAAACCCAAACAAACCAGGAAATATTTTCGGCATGCAGGACAATATTCAAGCAAGAAGTTCCATCTGGGAAACTGGATTCAGGGTGTGTTCACTGTTTTCACAACTTCTTCCCTTACTCACTCTTCTGAATGTAAGGATTGTCTAAAAAAATTCTGCCTACCTGTACTTCTCCTTTTCTACATCTTATGATAGCTCACCTGGCAATAGTTCTGGGACTTTTCTGTGAGGCTGTTGATATGTCCAAATAGGGGGAGAAACAGTAGAGATACAATTCAGGGAATGGAATTTGTGGATCATCAGTAAGTGCTGTTTCTCTTAAGTCAGATATTGCTTCAACTGAGAAGCAACATTATTTGACATCTGGTCAGAAGTTTCAGTAATGAATTTTTTAAATTATAAAAGTAACATATGATCATTTTAACCAATCTAAACAAAAAATTTTAAACAGAAAATACATGATTTAAAAGTGATAATTCTCCTCTTTCCCCAGCTCTACTTCCATCCTGCAGAGGCAACCACTGTTAGCAATTTGGGGTATATCTTTCCACACTTTTATCCATGCTCAGCTAATTTTGGCTCTGCATAATCCTGACATTTAGCTTTTCTAGCATTCTCATGGGCTATCTTGTACCAAAAGCTAGGTCAGATTTACATCTGGGCTATGGCACATAATATTTAATAAAGGAAACAGTGCTGTAAAAGTGAACGTTTTCCATAACATTAGAGGGTCAGCAGTGAACATTTAGTCCTTTGTACCCATATGACAGTTTATTATCTTCCACAAAATTGTTGCTTGCAAACGTGGCTATGCCTAAGCTACTAATATGTTCCTGTTTTGTTCTTATGTCATTTTAAGCTTGAAGTCTTTCTTCATGTCTCTTTTCTTTGCATTCTGATTATTTGGCGATACATTTGAAATGGAGAAGTGCATACTGGTTGGAGCACAAAACAAACTAAAAAGACCCTCAGATTCAGAAAGTTTTCTGTTCTTCTCCCTATATTGATCGATGATTAATTTACACTTCTGTTTCTTCATCTATAAATGAGCATACATTTTTGGACAGGTTTGCTATTTGGAATACATTTTAAAATAATCCCTTACGTCTTAAATCTATGATTATCTTCCATTTTCTTTTCTCCAGATGGAATAATTTAAGTAATTTTCATGCCAGTTTACTGTCATCTCCAGTAATTGTTAACTTGTTTCAAATGAATCTAGATAAAAACAATTTTTTAAGGTGGGATTTGCTTGAGAACAGAGGTCAGCTTTTGTTTTCTTATTTACATTTTTGAGTTGCTCTCTCTTTAAAAAACTGAATTCACTTGAATTGTGTTGATTGTGCAACTGTTCTGCACTTCAGATACTATTTTAAAAACATAGGGCTGGCAGAAACTAATGAAAATCAGTTATAGGAGAAGAATAGTTAATGGTGATATTGGAAAGAAACTGTAAGCTCTGGGAGTGTTAGCATACTTTACACTGGATGTGAGTCAGCCATGAAATGCTGTTATCAAAAAAGAGAATGCATAAATGAGGCATCTATGCAAATCTGGCAACAATATGTTGAATTTATTATCATTTTATTATAAAGGATTAAGTAAGCAGTATAATATAAAAATGGAGAAATTAAAGCCTGTTCAATTGTTTATTTTAAACCAGAGGTAAAGGAACTCTGCAGAAGAACCACGCCTATTTGGAGACAATAGTAACATTGGACAGGAAAACAGTTTTTATCACGAATCTTAATTACTTGTGTAAAATATTTACTGTATTCTATGTTAGGATCCAGGCCTTAAAAGCAGTGCACTATTTATTGCTTTCTTTTTTATACACTGGAGGTGGGAAATGTTATGTCCTTATCTCTGAGAAGATGCCTCTATCAAGTTCTCCCTGCTTTGGAATTAGCATTACTCTTTCCCACATACTAGAGTTAGGCTAGCTTCCGTCTTGATTACCAGTGTGGTAGTGAGTTCCTTTCTTCTTTCTGTGTCTTTATTTCGCATTTTGGTGAGCAGTGGGCAAAGGCTGTGTGTAGGGTTGCTGAGGAAATGCTTGAAGTACGAGCCAAGAGAACGAGACTCAGTTCGGTTCCATAGCAAAAGAAAGCTTGATTCTTTGATGAAAGAAGGGAGAGATGCGAGCTCGCACTATAGAGCACAACTCTCCCCAGTAGGCGGTGGGCGGGACTGGTTTATAGAGTTCTCGCGGGTGGATGGGGAGAACGGGAGCGTTCTCGTGGGTCAGGTGTGGCTATGCTGCTCCCGCGGCACTTCAGACTGAAGGGCGGGGTTCAGCGTCTCTGCACACGGCAGGCCGCCGCCATCTTGAATAAGGTGTCGTGCAGAAGTCGGCTGTGGAAACTGTGACCTGACGCGTTAGGCACAAAGCCTCTGCACACGACCCACTATAAGCAGGTGAAACTGGACCGAGAAGAAGAGGTTAGACCTTATTTTATCACCTAAACGCTATCTTATTATTTTTCCCGGGGATCCCCGTGGGCTTTTCTGGTGACTAAAGAACAGCTGCATGAGCAAAGTTGAAAGAGTAAAGTGGATTAGCGTAGCAGAGCAGACCGCTAATCACTTGACGTGATTTGAAAGGCACTAAAAAGACTGCCTGGTCCCTTAATTTGGCAGATGTAATATAGTGCCTGGGGTTCTCACCTTAGGTTTACAAATATTTACTTTATGTTTGGGCCTTGAATACTGTTCTAAAATGGAAATTATTCTGGAGATAAATCTTAACAATGAAAACCTAGTGTCAACCAGTATGGCATTTTAGCTAGTTTGTCATCAGTCGGAGAAAGTTAGCACAGAAAAAGCCTTCATTTCTGAAGAAGAGGGATGAGAAATGGAGGGGGGAAAAGTTTAGAATCTGGAATGTTTGTTTTCAGAGTCTTTGGAGCAGGAAGGAGAGGGCTGGCCGGGGTGGAGACCCTCTCTGAATGGGAGGCTGGCACAGAGAAGGTGCTCATGACTGTGGTGGTGGCGGGTAGTGGTGTACGGCCAACAGAGAAGAAACTGGACCTCCTTTACAAGTTAGCCCACCTGTGAAAGACAGAGAGCCAGCCCAACTTACTACCTTGGTTTTCTCTTTATGGCGAAGAGGGCTACAAAGGGGCGGTGGGGTGGGGGGGGAAACATTTCTTCCAACTGGTTATCTGTTGAATTCTCCAGAGAATAGCTGAACTGTCACCATGGTTGCCTTTGGAGCCTTGAGAAAGGTCACTGCCTTATCTTGGTTTTTGCATTCATGAGACTTTCATTCTGGGGGAAAGGAAGGGATTGTGAGAAGCAAAGGAGGAAGAGAAGAAGAGTGCTGTGACAAACAGTCACTCAGCACTCCTGGAGCCTGCTTCTTACAATCGCCTCCACCTGGCCTCTCAGCCGTTTTCAGTGCTGTGCCCTGTGGACTGCGCACTCCCTCAGACTGACAAAAAAAAGAGACTAGGTTGGTGAGTGGAAAAAGAGCCCCTCTGCCACTGGAGAAATGTCCTCTCTTCATAGAAATACTCCACTTGCTCCTGTCTCCAGTGCAGAGTCTGGGAGTCAATTTAAGTAGAAGACTTGTGACATTTCTAAAGCTGCCCTGGATTTTCCATATAAAGGAACTATACTTAGATACATTCTATATAGCTCTATACTTTTATTATATATATATATACATATTTAAAACATTTATTTATTTATTTAATTTCATTTTAGCTGCACTGGGTCTTAGTTGCGGCATGAGGGATCTTCGTTGTGGCATGCGGGATCTTTTTCAGTTGCAGCATGCAGGCTTCTTAGTGGTGGCATTCATGCGGGATCTAGTTCCCCGACCAGGGATGGGATTCGGGCCCCCGGAATTGGGAGCGGGGAGCCTTACCCACTGGACCACCAGGGAAGTCCCCTATTATATTTTTATTATACTTTTATGATTATTCTTTTGGGGGGATAATAACACTGAGGGATAATGATAAATAGCAAACTGATATGGAATACTTTCAAGAAGTTAAATTTTATATAGCAACTGATTTTATTTTTAATTGAGATAAAATACAAATAACAAAAATTTTCTTAACTATTTTTTCAGTTTAAAAACTTCATTCTTTTAGAAGAATTTTAGATTTGTAGGAAAATTGAGAGAAAGGTACAGAGATGTTCCATATACCCCTGCCCCCCCCATATATGTGGGTATTCCCCCTCCCACCCCCACAGTGGTACGTTTGTTACAATTGATGAATCTACACTGACACATCATTATCACTCAAAGTCCATAATTTGCATTAGGGTTCACTCTTGGTGTTGTACATTCTGTGTTGGAGAAATTTGTAGTGACACGTATCCACCAATACAGTATCATACAGAATAGTTTCACTGCCCTAAATAATCCTCTGTGTTCCACCTATCGTCCCTCCCTCCCCCAGCCCTTGGAAACCATTGATCTTTTTACTGTCTATACTTTTGCCTTTTCCAGAATGTTATATACAGTAGGTGGAATCATACAGTATGTAGTCTTTTCATACTGGCTTCTTTCACCTAGTAATATACATATAAGGTTCCTCCGTGGCTTTTCATGGCTTGATAGTGCATTTCCTTTTATTGTCAAATAATATTCCATTGTCTGGATGTACCACAGTTTATCCATTCTCCTACTGAAGGACTTCTTGGTTGCTTCCAGTTTTTGGCAGTTATGAATAAAGCTGATATGAACATCAATATGCAGGTATTTGTGTGGACATAACATTTCAATTCCTTTGGGTAATATCAAGGAGTGCAGTTGCTGGGTTGTATGGTAAGAGTGTGTCTAGTTTTGTAAGAAACTGCCAAACTGTCTTCCACAGTGACTGTACCATATTGCAGTCCCACCGGCAATAAATGAGAATTCCTGTTGTTCCGTATCTTTGCCAGCATTTAGTGTTGTCTGTATTCTGGATTTTGGTCATTCTAATAGGTGTGTAGTGATATCTCATCGTTGTTTTAATTTCTTAACTTCTTTGAATGTACAGTTCAGTAGTAAGTATATTCACATTATTGTGCAACAAATCTCTAGAACTTTTTCATCTTCAAAATTGAAACTAACTGAAACTAACTATCTTCAAAACTATACCCATCAAACAACTACTCTCCATTTCCTCCTCTCCCTACCACCTGGCAACAACCATTCTATTTTCTGTTTCTGTGAGTTTGATTGCTCTTGATACCTCATATAACTGAAATCATACGGTATATATTTTGTGACTGGCTTATTTCACTTAGCATAATGTCCTCAAGATTTGTTTATGTGTAGTCAGAATTTTCTTCCTTTTTAAGTTTGAATAATATTCCATTATATGTATCACATTTTGTTTATCCATTTATCTGTCAATGGACACTTGGGTTGTTTCCACCTCTTGACTATTGTGAATCATGCTGTTATGAATATGGGTGTACAAATATCTCTTTGAGATGCTGCTTTTAGTTCTTTTGTGTATATACCTAGAAGTAGAATTGCCAGATCATTTGGTAATTCTGTTTTTAATTTTTTGAGGAATTGCCATACTGTTTTCCCATTGTGACTGCACCATTTTACATTCCTACCAACAGTGCAGAGAGGTTTCAGTTTTTCTGCAGCCTTGCCAACACTTGTTATTTTCTGGTTGTTTTGAAGTTTTGTTTTGTTTTGATAGCAGCTCCAGCAAGTGACTTTTTAAAGGTCCCTTTCACCAAGCTATCATCTTTTCTTTACAGATGTGGAGATTGCAGTTCAAAGGAGCAGTGTTTGCCTTTAATAGAAGCCAAAGGATTGAAACTCAGGTTTTTAGAACCCAAGCACAAGGCTCTTTATACTATAGCACAATACATCAGACAAAACTATTAGAAATGGCAGTCAAGAGGATCTTAAAATAAGAGAGATGAGATATTAGAAGCATGATGGAGGAGGTTTCTATTCTTCAGTGTTATGTTTGAGAATCTGTTGATAATAGTGTCAAAGGGAGGAAATTTTTAAAAATTAGCTATGGGAACAGTAAAGCTTGACCCTCATTAATATGCAGAAATTAGCACTGTGTGATTTACATTTGTGTTAGCCCAGGTGTTTGGAAGAGCAGCCAGGAGAATACCTCATATCATTACAAAACTGGAGATGTTTCTTCCGTCTCTCAGGATTTTCAAATAAACATTAATTATAACGGTACCAATTTAGGAATTGCTGATTACATAATTTCAGCAAACTTGGCATTATCTGTAAATATTTCATGAAATATAGAAATACAGTGTTTTTGATAGCTTCATGAAAATATTCTTTTCTCTGAAGTAAAAAACCAATAACTATGTTCTTATATAATTTCCAGGTCAGGCAAATACTACTTCTGCAGCATAGAATTATAGCTACAGTTTCAAATATCATTGTTAATCTTCCTGGCTATATATTTTGGGTACAATGTGGCAGAAACTGCTAAATGCTTATCTGATGACACTTTCTCTCTTGCATTGTGGGGAGAAATAAGATGTGATAATATAAGTGTAATGTAGTGCTCTGCACAGTTCAAAATCCTGCAGTTTCTTTGTGCTCTTCCTGCGTAACCAAGTTACTTTTAAGCATCCTGAAAAAATACGGATCATGGAGAATTTAAAACACTGGGCACTGTGAGAGTATTGTGTTGAGAGAACAGTGACAGCCCGGTGAGAGTCGTGTTCAGTTCACACTTAACGCTTCTTCATACTATTACCTCAGTTTTATGGATGACAAATGTGAAGAAGAGAGAAGTCAGGAGAAGACAATGCCAAACAAATCATAGAAATGATAGACCAATCATTAAATTCATTCATAGAAGAAATATTTACTAAATATTGTGTGCCAGGGCATAGTATCGGACACTCATGGGAGTGATATAAAGATGAAAAGACACCATTCATGATTTCAAGGACCTTAAAAATAATCTCTATGATGCAGTACTCTCGAACATTAGAATCACATGGAAGTCTTGTTCAAACAGAGGTTGCTGGACCCCACCCCTATACTTTCTGATTCAATAGGTATGGGCAGTGGTGGGGGAGCAAATATTTGCATTTCTAGAACGTTCCTAGAGGATGTTGATGCTACTGGTCCTGGGACCACCCTTTGAGAACCACCATTATAATGGAACTTTTGTAGCAGCAAAAGGAGAGCCTAAATCTTAGAAATTTTTACTTGTAAAAGCCTTGTTTGCTTATATGTGGTAAAAATATTGAAGTTTTAGACAGTCAGTTGAGGCTGTGCAATTAACAATGGCCCTAAAAGGGGACTTAAAATAATGATGCTTCTGCCATATCTATATCCATATCTATACATCTATATCTGTCTATATATATATATATATATTTCTTTTTTTTAAAAGACATGAAGAAATGGGACCCAGTGAAACAATTTTGGAGATTTTGGGAGGATCATCTACTTGTTTAGATAGCAGGTTTCTCAAACAGGCTTTGGTCTTAACCTAATCTAATAGGACATTTCAATGGGTTCTGGAGCTTCTTGAGGTACTTTGAGGTGTTCTTATAGCTCTTTGGAATTAAGTGTCCAACTAATGGCAGTGACTAATCCAGCCAGTGTATAACCACTGAACAGAAAAGGAATTTGTACTAGTCTTGGGGCAGAGGATGCATTTCAGACTGTAATAAGTAGACAGAAGCCAACTGTAGCTTTAAGTTTAATTGAGTTTATAATGTGAGTGGTGGGAATGACAGGGAATAAGGGAATTTGGAGGAAAATTCCTGTGTATTTTTATATTGAAGAATAAAGCTGTTAGTCTGTAAACTATAAAAGTAAGCTTATTTTACTTCCTAATTAACAACATCTAGGTTAGAGTTTGCATATGATTATGCTAATTCTTAGGATGCACAAAAAAATAAATCAAAGGCTTTTTGAGGGGTTAATTTTTCTAACCAAGTTATAGAATGACACCATAGGGCATCCTTCACTTCTCACTTGACTTTTGTAGCATGCTCATAAAGAGAGTTATTTTTGCAAAATATTCAAGGGCTTCTTCAAAGCCTCTTCTGAAGCATTTACTTTGTCATCAGATCTTTATTTCTCAGTGGCTTATCTGTTTTCTAATTTCACTTTTATGGACATCAAGAAAGCCTGCACCTTTTGTAAGATTTTCAGTTTCACTGATAATTATAACATGTCATAATTTTTGTAAGAAAATGTCAAAGATATGAAAATGGTGCATAGGATAAAAGCTAGTGTGGAACAGGAAAGGATTTTTGAGTATGAACTAATTTTATGTGTGGGAGTTCCTTAGCAAATATTCTTGTGTCGTAATAGTTTTGCTTGCCTATGAAACCTTGTAAGTTTGAGAGCTTGAGTAATACATATGTAGATAAAAAGGATGGCCTGTATAATTTTGTGTCTACTCAGGGCAGGAATCTTATGGTTTGTCCTTCCTAATGTGTTATTGACAGTAGAAGAGCCCACATTACTTTCATATTGGTTCCAACCTAGTAGCTCTATTTTCTAGAATTGGGATTTAGAGATTTGATGATTCTTTTCTCAAACCAAAGATTTCTAAAAGTAAAAGGATGCCTACATTCATAGACTAGTGCTCCAAGTTGTAATTATTTGACACCTATCATAGAATTGATATGTCTTTAGAAAGTGAGGATATCCAACTAGATTAATTCTTAAAATGGCAAATCTGTCCAGTGACTGCCTTGCTATGGTGGCCAACAGATTCCCTCCTCTGGCATAATGGGCCTAGGACACTTGGTAGGGCAGGCTCCACTTGGGCTCATGAAGAAAAGATTTGCTGCTATTTGTTCCTCCCTCTCTGCCAGGAAAATCAGAAGGAACTCTCATAAATTTAGACTTCATTGGCTCCTGTAGAGGCCGGGTGCTGGGCATCTAAGCAGAAGTCCTGACTCTGGTTACCCTCCATCTGGATGTGTTGGTGAATAAAGCCACCTCCAAACAGGCTTGCTCATTATTCTTAGAACAAGCTCATTGGGGAGGCTTCTTTCTAATTTAGGCTGAGTCCACTGGCAGAATGGATTTTGCTGGAGTCTGTCCTCTTCCATGGGCACTTCAACAATAGTTTTAGCTTAGTGTCAAAATTGTTATAGAGGGCTCTCCTAAAGCATATAGTAGGGAAATTCACAGGGTAATGCTCAAAGTGCAACTGGAACAGTGTTTCTCGACCTCAGCACAATTGACATTTTTGGACTAGATAATTCTTTGTTGTGGCAAACAAAGAATGTTTAGCAGAATGCTTAGCAGCAGCCCTAGCCTCTATTCGCTAAATGTCTATAGCATGCTTTTAGTCATGACAATCAAAGATGTCTCCAGACACTGCCAAATGCCTCTTGGGGGAAAATGGTCCCTGGCCGAGGCCCAAATCTAGGCTAATATTGGGAAATCCTATTGACTGTATCTTCAAAATATATTCAGAATTCAACCACTTCTCACCACTTCCATTTTCTATCTTTGTTCAAGCGACCACCATCCCTTGTCTGGATTACTGCAGTAGCTTCCTAATTAGACTTTTAGCATCTGTCCCACCTTCTACCCTTACCTTTTTAGTGTCTTCTCAAAAGAGCATCCAGAGTGATCTTTTAAAAACATGCCTGTTCATGGCACTCATCTGCTCACAACCCTCCAATGACTCCCCATTTCCTTTAGAGTAAAATGGTCTACCAGGTGAGTTTAGGACCTATGTGATATATCACTATCACTGGCTGAACCAGGGATCTGCACAGGAGCTGGATGTATGGCAGTCAGTTGCTCTTGACAAAGCTCAAGAACTTTCTAGAAGTTTTTCCTGAAGTTGTCTTCACAGCGAGTTTAGTCAGACAAGAATATTACCCTCATTCCTTATAGTCAGGTACTTTTTCTCCCAGTCTGATCATCAACCTATATACTAGACTATGGATGACAGTTATCTCTGTCCAAAAATTAAAGTCCACACTTAAAGGCTGAAGATTTACTACCACTGAGTTCATTTAAAATAAAGCAGCAGATTCTAAAGGCAAATCCAAAAGAGGAGTCCCCCAAATTGTTTTAAACAATGGCAAGATCAATGGAATAAAAGTAGAAATTCCTAAGTTATAGTGAAGGAGATAATATTCATTTATATTTTTAATTTTGGGGGGTCAATTAATATGAACTTTCCTTTTTTATTCAAAATTACCTCCTAGAATAGTTTAGTAATTTGACATTTTAAAATAATATTTTGTAAAATTTCAAGAATATGCCCTAGAAATGTGAAAAATAAGATAAAAATTCAACAATAAGATAAATCAAGAGATGGAACACCTTAATTACAAGTGAACCAAAGGTATTTTTCCCCCCAGATCAACATGAAGTAAGATCCTATGAAAAGGGCAAAAGTAAAGGACAGTTAAAGGTGGAAAAGTTACTGCCACAACGCTTACTTTGATGAAAAAAAATGTCAGCAATCTTTCAGAACACAGAAGTAGTAAATGCCCCCCCCACTACAACTTGAGAAAATCACATTTGACTTTGCTAGTCTGCTTTCAGTCTAGTCTCCTCACATGGGAAAAATAGAACTAACTGGATAATTTTCAACCAGAAAAAAAGGAGCATGAATTCTAAAAAAATTATGTAAAAATCGATATAAAAATGATAAAAATGTTTGACAAGTTCTAAATGGGAATGCAGATAAGAAAACGTTCTATAGCTGTGTGCAATGGGGTGAAATCAAGCAAAGCAAACTTGAAAGTGGAATATCACAGAGAATATTTTGATGACAAGCGGCGATGTTCCATTGCATAGCAAGAGCTCCCCGAAACAGGAGAATTTGAATGTAAATTGGAAATGCTCAGAGAGGTTCTCAAAGGTACAATCCTTGTCCAGTGAGAGAGATATAATTCCTTTTTTTTTTCTCCCTGACATAGTATAAACTTTCCATTTTTCAAGGATTTTGTGGACTATCATTAAAATATTTTTTTCTTTTACTGCCTGCTTTTTGGCCATCACACTTCTCTAGGGAGAGAATATGATAATCTGACAGCATGTTGGCTCATACACTTAACTTTAATCTCCTGTTAGTGAGTAAGTCTACTTTTTCTTCAGGCTTTTGGCTTGGGATGACTTTTTTGCTGCCATAGAAAACAGTGCCATTTTTCATAGACATTTGCAAAAGTAAATTTCCTCTAATAACATTCTAAAAACTTGATTATTAAATACAAAGATGCAATATAATAAGAGGCATGGCTGATAAAATCATTTGTTAAGTGCATTTGTTAATAAAGACACATTTTCCCACACTAGAGACTCCGTAAGTGCTGGTTATGGTATCCAGCTAGCCAGCCAAGTTTATTTAATTCAAAATGCAGTTGAAACTGAGTGTTCTATAAATCAGATACATTGTCAGTTAATAGGGCCTTTGGGGAGATTGAGATGGGAGGCAGTGAGAGGAATAGTCAGGGAATTTGACTGCCATTGTAAATTATTTCTAAGGTAATTGATATCCAAGTCAGACTTCAGGATGCCGAGACAGCAACTAAAATATGTCCTGGGAAACTGAGAGATTGAGACAGGGTGAAAAGGAAGAATAGGAGATGGAATTTTCTTCTTCTCAGGCCACATGTGGCAGTGGAAGCTCACCTCAGACTAAATTCTCTCATCATATTACCCAATATGAAGAGGACTCATCTAACCTCAGTACCAGAAAAGTCACCAGGACAGGATTCTCTTTCTTCCTCCAGACTCTTTCCCTGGAAATCACTGCTTAGATTTGTTGAGAGACAATCCTCCATGAGTCCTGCATTTCTGCACCTCTTGCAAAGCAAGGCACTGACTACTCTTTGTTCTTGACTATGTTTCAAGGATGTTTATAAAAAGAAAAGACTTGGAAGACGGAGATTTTGTCTCCTTCCAGAGAAAAGGGTAGGATTGTTTATAGTCTAGGAAGATAGAGATAGTATCTCTGTCTGGAGCAATGGGCAGGAACTCTCACAAATACAAGATTTGTGTTCCCTAAGCTCAGGGTACCTCTCTTTCTATTAAATGTTATGGGAATGTGGGGCTGGGTATCAATGCAAATGCTGACAGTCTGGCTATTGCTATTGCTTTGAGTCATTACCTGTCTTTTGTCTCTGATGGAGGAGGTTCATGTCTTCTACCAGTACCCATGAAACTGTGGTAGGCTACCTTTTAACTTGCAAGTAGCTAGTATGTTAGCTTGTGGCAGGCTAATTTGTTAGCTTACTGCTTTTTAGTAAAAGCAGCATATTTTGATTAGATTTTGATATATATATATATACAGAATTAAATATACCACCTATTTTTTTTACAGATAAAACTCTGCTCATTTATATACTAAATAATTTAGCATAGGGAACAAGATGTTTTGGGAAAAGGGAGACATGATTAATAAAAAAGGTTTGGGGATTAACTGTGACTGTTAATTTTTATGCTATTAATTTTTATTTTCATCATAAAGTTTTATACATAGAATTCTACAGATTTAAGGCTGCTTGTTGCATTTCTTTCCTGGTCTAAGTATTTGTTAAAAAAAAGTAAGTTCCATTATTCTAAATTTGCTCAATGGCCCAAAGGACAAACTCAACTGAAGTTTCCTTTTCTACCATGGAAGTTTTTTTTTTTTTTTTCTACTTTATTTATTTATTAATTATTTATTTTTGGCTGTGTTGGGTCTTCGGTTCGTGCGAGGGCTTTCTCTAGTTGCGGCAAGCGGGGGCCACTCTTCATCGCGGTGCGGGGACCGCTCTTCATCGCGGTGCGCGGGCCTTTCACTATCGCGGCCCCTCCCCTTGCGGGGCACAGGCTCCAGACGCGCAGGCTCAGTAGTTGTGGCTCACGGGCCCAGCTGCTCCGTGGCATGTGGGATCTTCCCAGACCAGGGCTCGAACCCGTGTCCCCTGCATTAACAGGCAGATTCTCAACCACTGCGCCATCAGGGAAGCCCCTACCATGGAAGTTTTTGAATTTACTCTGTTGCTGGGGAGCATATAGTTCTGAGTTTTCTAATGTTTGTGGCAGAGGATAGCTCAGCCCTAGTTAGGTGTGGATGAAGGTAGAGCCTAACACAACTTTAAGGGTCAACATAAAAATAAGACCAACATTTTATACCTTTAAACATACTTTATTATTAGCTTCAAATGTAGATTTAGATTTTTGAGGGGGTGGTGTGTTCTCAATACATACTCACTCTTTCACTCTCTTTATATTAGAGATTAAGAAAGCTCTCTTAATTGTTGAAACAGCCTTTTTCTCAAGATCTACCAGCTTCTGGTACAGACAAGCTATACAAAAAATGCAGCGGCTTCTCTTGCTTCTTAGTGACTTAATTACTGTATTTTCAGTGCCTTGCACATAGCAGGATAGAGAAGGATACTGATTAAACACTAGAGTTGAATATAAATATACTGTTCTTTAAGACTGTCCTAGCAGTAAGATTAGGAATTAACCCAGGTTATTTCAATCAATAAAACAGAACAGTAGCATGTGCCCTTTCCTTCTGTAAATACAAAGAACTATCTTGTCAAATAGGCCATTCTTTTAACTAATTAATAACCTTGAAAAATTCAAAGATTACTGTGAAAATACATATGTGTATTAGGATCTTTAAAAGATTGGATAATTGGAGTTGTCAGGATAATAATCACTTCCTTTAGGGGGTGTTCTGCCAGGTAAATTAGACAGATTTGACACGAAGGAATAACAGAAAGTAAGTTGAAAAATCATTTAAAATATTTGTCTTTGCTCAAGCTTTGGAGCTCAAGTTTGGCCCTACAGGTTAAACACCCACATGCAAAATTATTTAATTGGAGGATAAAACCCCTTCTCAAAACATTTAATAATAATAATAAACTGATAGAAAATATTTTTCTGCCAAACAAGTATTAACTCTTGTTCCTGCATTGTCTCATTTAATAGTCACAACTTTATTATCTCTGTATTACAGGTGAGGAAATTAAGACTTAGAGAAATTAAGTAATTTGCCCAAATTTACATAGCTACAAGGTGGTAGAATTTTAATTCAGCACTGTTAATTCTTATAGTCAGAAAATAATAGCATTTTTCAATGAAAATGAAAATTCCATTGTTTTTAAAAATACTGTCTGGAACTTGATATTATCTCAGAAACCAAATTCTGAAGAAGAATTTTGCATTTCTTTTGTTTTATCCAATTCAACCTTAATGTGGAACTACCATGGAAAAGAAAAGAAAACAAATTATGCATATGTTGGGAATAGCTTGTTAGAAACCCATTAACTTTTAACTATCAGGATTTTAACGATTGACGGTATTAGGTTACAGCTGTCACTTAAGAAAATTGCAAATGCCTCCCTTGGGAAGAAATTAACTCAATTCTATGAAGCTAAGACTACAAACTCTACAACTAGATGGTATACACTTCAGCAGCACTAATCAATTAAGCCTCATAATCCTGCTGAAATCGAGCTCTAGCTTTCTGGAGAGGACACACCAGTGGACATCTATTAACTTCAACTGCCGACACCCCAGCAGGTCTCTGCTGCTGGTTCCTATTAGCTGCCTGGGCAGTGCCAGTGCCAGCAGGTTTCTAGATTACCCAGGTTTGAGCAATCTTAACTTCCAGTGTTGATCAGGAGATAAAGTATTTGCTCGTGGTTCTGCTCCACCCTCTTTCCCAGCAGTTCTGCAAGGCGTATAATCTCTCCAAACATGATTACTTTGTTCAACCAATCAGAATTAAGAGTGGCTTTGTGTGCAGTTAAATAAGGTAACTGCTTCTATGGTGTGATTTACAAGACCCTCAGGAAAGGACCTTGCTGTACCTTGTCCCACCCTCTCACTCCTCACCCAATTTCCAGGGATTAACTTCCTATAAAATTGGCATGTCTAGAAGACCTCAAATTACTTTATTTAAAAAGATATAAATGATTTGGGAGACACAGTCATCCTCCCTGGATGAAATTCAAACTTCTGCTCACTCTTTGATTTTTTTTAGTTTTTATAATTCCTTGTTAATCAACATCACCCTCTACCGTATTTGACTAAGCCGTTGGTCTCACAGTTGAGAACTTCTTCATAACCAAAGTGCCCTAGCTTCATAGGGTGTAATCTTCAAACCTCTCAAGGACCACCCATTACCCTCACCATACCAGAAGCCAGCTCTGTGAATGCATGTACCCATTGTTACTGCATCGGAGGCATTGCCAAGGGAAATTGTAATAGAAGAGCCATCTCCGCCAACTCACCCAAATGAGATTAAAACCAGCATGTACAACTCTGATCTCCCTAACGGCAGTAGTTTCAACCTCTGTTTTCATCAAAACTGTTTTATTCAAACAAAATTTCACCCAGAACCTCAGTATTGATTGATGTGTTCAGTAACTATTAAGCACTTATTATGTGACAAGCCCTGAATATTTGCCTTAGTAAGTGGAAATGCCATCCATCCACCAGATAAGTCTGGACCAAAGTCTGGGAGTCATCCTGATTCCTCTTTTTCCTTCACTGCACACATTCAGTCCATCAGCAAGGTTTGTCAATTCCACCTCTACTATCTGTCTCCACTTTTTCCACTTCTCTCTACCTACACCTGATCCAAGTCACTGTTAATCTCCTATATCTGTCAGGACACACCTCCCTGCTGATTCTGCTCTTGCTCTTCTATGATCTAATTCTACACATAGCAGGCAAAGTAACCTAATGCTTCAGCATGATCTACAATGCCCTATGTGAGCTGTCCCCTGCCTGCCATTCCCATTTCATCTCATCCCTGTCATTCACAAAGCCCTAGACACAATGGACTTCTTCATGCCCCTTAATGTCAAAGATTTTCCTGCCTTGGGTCCTTTGCACTTTGTTTTCTCTTTCTGGAGTGCTCAGCCACCAGGACCTCTCACGGCTGTCTCCTTCATGTAATTCCCATCTCCACTCGTTGCTTCCTTAGAGAGGTCTTTCCTGACCAGCCAATGTAAATTAATCCTCCAACCCTTAGTCACTCTTTATCACATTCCGTTGTCTGTTTTCTTCAAATCATTGATTACTATCTGAACTATCTCGCTATTTTACGTGTATACTTTTATTGTCTGTCCCCCTCTTACTCTTCTATAATATAAACTTCTTTCATAGCTGTGTCTCTTAAAATGGTGCTTGGCACATAGTTGGTACTGAATGGCTATTTGTTAAACAGACAGTGGGGAACAAAACAAAGTCCCTGTTTTCATGGAACTTTCAATTAGACAAACAAGTAAATAATGAATAAATACAAATTGGCATAGGTACCATAAAATAATGATTTCTCTGTGGTCAGGAAGGTAGCTCCACTCAGGTGACATGCAGGAAGTGAGCTAGAGGGAATTAGCCCTGTGGCTATCTGAGAGAAGAGTGCCCAAGGCAGAAGGAAAAGGCAATGCAAATGTTTTAAAGGCCTTTTTGAGGCAAGTCTGGCCTCTTTGAAGCTAGAGTGGAATGGGCCAGAGGGGAAAGTAATAGAAGATGAGGTCAAGGAGATAACGAGTTACAGTGGCAGGGCTATTTCTTTGAGCATAACTCCTAATAATTTAGATGTTAAAACTCATGTTTTCCTGAGCAGTGCTCCTGGCAGGTGTTTCAGGCTTCATGGAAGGTTTTTCATAAGTAGTCTAATTGGTTCCACGGAGGCTGATATCATTCTGGATGATATTAGATTGTTCTGGTGTATCCAATCAAAATATATGTAAAAACCGCAGAAAAGAATGCAAACTTGTGAAGGACATATTTATAGTAAAATATAATTAGCAGATACTTCTAATTCTCAGGAGGCAGAACCTGGGAAGGAGGGACACATCTCACTGTAAAGTTTTGAATTTTTTACCATGTACATATGGTATTTAAAAAACAAAAAGAAAATTGAAACAGCAACAACTTTAAAAACTGAAAAGATGGTATTTTTCCAGTTCACAGAAATATCTGAATCTTACTTCAAATGAAGTACCTGATGCTTGAGATCCCAAGAAAGCAATTCACACAATGGAAGCCAGGTAAGCTAACCCTTGATTATAAGCTGAGGCCTTAACATTAAACCTCAGTGTTAGGCGCTGGGAACCTGGACACTAAGATTACCTACAATTCCAGTGTGGTTTGTGAGACAATATGACAGCAAGAAACAGAAGGGTGTGTAAGAGACAGAGGGTTTGCCTCAATGCCCAGGTGTGGTGTGGGGAAAGGGAAAGACTTCCAGGCCTATCTTCCTTGCTGACTGGAAACAGAGGGGCAGGTTGGAGCCCTGACTTACCCTTCTAGTCTCTTGGAAGGAAAAACCCCAAAGAACCATCTTTATATTTGTGTAATCCTTCAAACCTGTTTAGTACTCTGTCTTTGTGTGTTGTGGTCTAATCAAGCAGCACACTGTTCCTCCTTGGAGATAGAATGGGAGTCCTACATTTTAACCCGTTTTTAGGAGAGGGGTTAAGGAAGGAAAGGGGACCTTTAATTTCCTCTCTAGGGAGGAAATATGGTTGGACAGATGAGTTTATGATGGGGGTAGGACTGGGGGAACAGATGTTGGAGATAGGATGATATGAGGTGAAGTGATTTCGTAATGTCAGGTTGATTATGGAGAGTCTGGAAGTCATGATGAAGAGATTGGAATTTTTTCTTTTAGTTTATTTAATCATTCAGTAAAAGTTCCCTAGGTGCCCACATGATGCCAGGCCTGGGTTGGAGGTGGGGTGACAATGATGAACAATATAATCTTTTTGTGCTCAAGTAGCACAGATTCTCTAGGGGGGAATAGATAAGTAAAGAGGCAATTAAAATAATGTATTAGTGCCATGTCTGGAGCAGATGGAGCTGTTCCAGGAAGACATATGATCTAATTCTGGGAAGACGGAGAAAGCTCCCTAGAGGAGGAGACTTTTGGGAGGTAGTCTTGAGCTAAACCTGCAGAGAGGGTGGTAAAAAGTACTCAGGCAAAAGGACCATCATGCAGATAGATCTGAAAGTGAGCACGACTTATTAGAAGACCTGTATTCCCTTCAGCTTATGTGAAGTGACCAGGAAAACAGTGAGTAATGAGATTGGAGAGCTCTTCAAGGCTGGATAGTCGAAGGCCTCATAAAACACATGTTAAGGGGTTTGGAATTTGTCCCAAGAACAATGGGAGCCATTGGATGACTTAATAGGGAAGTGACCTAAGCAGATTTATACTTTTAGAAAGATCACTCTGTCTTGTATGAATAATGGACTAGAAGGAAGCAGGACTGGAGGCAAGGAGACCAGTTAGGAGGATATTGAAATAATCCAGGCAGGAGATGATGGCCACTGTGATAAAATTATGGGTTTGCAGGACGTGCTTGAAATCTTTTGTTGCATCTCCTGATCCCCCCGTCTACCTTTCTTGCTGCTGCACTGGGCCTTGGGAAGCTGCCCCTTAGGGGCTACCTTTGCCCTACAGCTTCCAGGTATATGTGGCCAATGGGAGACACCCGTAGGTGATCAGAGGGAAGGAGAAGAGTGAGGGTGAGATACCAGTTCCCCCCAGATCTTTCTTAGTTTGGTCACTGCAGGTTGGCAGCATCCCTCCAGCAAAGGCTATAGCTTGTGTCTGGCAGCCCTATGCATATAACTCTTCTCTCTAGGTCTGGTAGCCACTTATTAGTCTCGCCCGTTCTGGCCGAGGTGTGGTAGCTCCCAAGGTACCACTGCATTACCCTTATGGTTCCTTCAGGACCTTTGTAAATATTCTCATTATTAAGCTCCTATCAAATTATGTAGCTTAATGTACCATCTGTTTTCTGCCGGGGCCCTGACTGATGCAGAAGAGGACAGTAAGAGTAGATAAATGTGGAGCATTGTAAAATGGTATAATTGAAAGGATCCTGTGTGAGACAGCGTGTAGGAGAGGGGACAGTTAATAATAATTCCTATAAATAACATATTTAAGAGGTGTTTGCTTCAGTTTGTTAATTAAAAGGAATAGCTATAATAATAGCTAGTGTCTTACTAAACATAAGGCACAGTGCTAGGTTTTTACATTGTCTTGTTTAATTCTTACAAAGTTCATAAAGTAGGTATTATTTCACTTTATAGATCTGAAAATCATATCTCACAGCAGTTACATAACCTGACGTAGGTTACTCATCCATCAGGTGGCAGAGGTAGAATTCAAATTCATCTCCGAATGACTCTATATTATATTTGTATGGAGCTCTGAGGGTATTTTCTGAATGCAGATACTTAGGTTTCTTTTTGTTTTTTTATAAATTTATTTATTTATTTATTTATTTTTGGCTTCTTGTGTCTTTGTTGCTGCACGCGGGCATTCTCTAGTTGCGGCGAGTGGGGGCTACTCTTTGTTGCAGTGCACGGGCTTCTCATTGTGGTGGCTTCTCTTGTTGCAGAGCACGGCCTCTAGGCATGCAGGCTTCAGTAGTTGTGGCACACGGGCTCAGTAGTTGTGGCTCGCAGGCTCTAGAGTGCAGGCTCAGTAGTTGTGGCACATGGGTGTAGCTGCTCAATGGCATGTGTGAACCCATATCCCCTGCATTGGCAGGTGGACTCTCAACCACTGCACCACCAGGGAAGTCCAATACTTAGATTTCTTAGACTAAGTATATACATGACTGTGAATGGACTATGTGTAGAGGAATTGAGGTTGAATTTTGGGGAGTCATTTTCTTTAATCAGTTGTTTTAGTATTTTAATATTCTGGTGTGATTATTAAAAGACTACAAAAACTATTTGACTCCATTTTCCAGGCTGATTTTTTACAGAGAGATTCAGTCCATCTTTGTATTGATTGAACTAATCATTTTTGATGACTTCCAGTGGTCACATTAGATTGTGGATAGCATTAAGTAAGATAGAGAAAAAAACTTCAGGCAGGAGGGAAAAAATAAATCATTGACTTTATAAGAAGAGAAATATATACATGTACATTTCTTGAAAAAGGTTAACATTCCATACTGCATTTGCCACCAGAGGGAGTCATATGAATACCATAACATATTGACAAAGGAAAAGGAAAAATCATTAAATATTTTCTCCCAGTACTACTGATACTTCAACTAGCATTCAGAATTTGGTAGAACTGGTGTAACTATGGGAAAGGACTTAAAACATCTCACTGTAGGGTTGGAAACAGAAAAAATGTCTCACGTAAATTAGTCATGCAGGGTGAAACATAGACATTAAAACAAACTAATAGGCACATTCCAGATTTTAACAACATGAGCTTAATGTTATACTAAAACTAAAGAAATCGAGCTGTTATCTCTTTTGTTCCAAAAATCATTCTCTACTACTATCAAAACACTGATTCTAAAAAAATTCTTTGAATCAACAATCTAATCAACAATTTTACTAATGTTTCATTAAGCACATTTTATTTTACCATTATATTGCCTGTACCAGAATGACTGTGATTGTTATTGTCAGTAAGTAAAATAAAAGTACACTGAAGAGAAACTTAATAGGTAGAAAGATTCTGTATCCAAAGACCATTTTATGTATCTATGCTCTCTGAAAATTTGGCCAAGATTTTCTCAATTGGTAAATTAGGGGGGGAAATGGGTTATTTAATTACTGGTAGATTTATAACCCAATTTATTTTATATTTAATTTTAGAATTGATCAGTTAATAACATTTACTGAAACCTACTATATACACAGCACTAAATTGTCCATTAAAATAAAGATCCAGTGACAATAAATCTTAGAAAGATGAGCTCTAAAGTGGTGTTTAATGTCTTTATATAGATCGCTAGTTCTCAAAATGTGGTCTCTGCTAGCCCCACCACTGTTGCCTGGGAACTTGTTCAAAATACAAATTCTCCTGTCTCATTCCCAGATCTATGGAATTCAGAAAGTCTAGACATGGGGGCCCAGCAATCTGTGTTTAGACAAGCCCTTTAGATGATTCTGATACACACTTAAAGTTTGGGAACCACTAATAGAGATGCAGTATCTGATTCATCAAAGTAAGTCCAGCAACTTAATGCAAATTGGAACATGAGTTTTCTGTGTTTTGTTGTAATAGTTATTTTCTTATGGGTAAATTAAATTTAAAAATAAAAATTAAATGGATGATCATGGAAAAAATTGCAACTTCTTGTAACACCAAATATTCATAGATTAAAGGAATTGAATTTAGAAATAATAAAGATGTGTTAGAGAAGCAAGAGTAAACAATACAAACTTTCTGCTAAGTGGCAGGGAATTTGTTTTTTCTCTGTCTCCACAAGCATTTCTTTGCCTAAATATCACAATTTGATTTTTCCATTTATAATTTTGAGATTACATGATTGCTTAGGAACTTAGAAGATGATCTAAAAACACATACTTTACAAGGGCAAAGTAAGATTTCCCTAGAAAACTAGAACCAAAGTTAATATTACAAGGTGACTTTAATTTTGTACTTTATGTACTTTCATATTGTCTGAATTTTTTACAAGATGCATGAATTACTTTATAATAGAAAATACATTTCTATTAGATAAAAAAAGTGTTTCAAATTAGTTTTTAAAGTCTAGCTGCAAGCAAGTAACTTCAGTGTGACAAAAGAGATCTAGTTTTTCTTTTGTTTACCTAATAAGTACTGAATTACTGGTATGATTAGTTGTGTTTTATATTGGCTATTTCAGAAATGGTCAAGGACAATGCAATCAATTAGATTACAGGCATACCCTGGAGATATTGTGGTTTTGGTCCCATACTACTGCAATAAAGCAAATATTGCAGTAAAGCGAGTAACATAAATTTTTTGGCTTCCCAATGCATATAAAAGTTATGTTTATACTATACTGTAGTCTATTAAGTGTGCAATAGCATGATGTCTAAAACAGTAATGTACATACCTTAATTTAAAAATACTTTGTTGCTGAACAATGCTAACCATCATCTGAGCCTTTAACAAGTCATAATCTTTTTGCTGGTGAAGGGTCTTGCCTTGATATTGGTAGCTCTTGACTGATCGGGGTAGTGGTGGCTGAAGACTGAGGTGACTGTGGCACTTTCTTAAAATAAGACAGCGAAGTTTGCTGCATCAACTGATAATTTCTCTGTAGCATGTGATGCTGTTTGATAACATTTTATCCACAGTACAACTTCTTTCAAAATTGGAGCCAATCCTCTCAAGCCCTGCCTCTGCTTTTCAACTAATTTTATATAATATTCTAAATCATTTTTTTTTGTCCTTTCAACAATCTTCACCAGGAGTAGATTCCATCTCAAGAAATAACTCTCTTTGCTCTTCCATAAGGAGCACTTCCTCATCTATTAAACTTTTATCACGAGATTGCAGCAATTCACTTACATCTTCCAGCTCCACTTCTAGTTCTCTTGCTATTTCCACCACATCTGCAGTGGTGGAATTTGAAACACTTCTACTTACTCCACTGAAGTCTTGAACCCCTCAAAATCATCCATGAGAGTTGGAATCAACTTTTTCCAAACTCCTGTTAGTGTTGATGTTTTGACCTCTTCCTATGAATGTTCTTAATAACATCTAGAATGGTGAATCTTTTCCAGAAGGTTTTCAATTAACTTTGACCAGATCTCTCAGAGGAATTAATATTTATGCCAGTTATAGCCTTATAAACTGTATTTCTTAAATCGTAAGACTTGAGAGTCAGAATGACTCCTTGATCCATGAGCTACAGAATGAATGTTGTGATAGCAGGCAAGAAAACAACATTAATCTTGTGGTATATCTCCATCAAAGCTCTTGCATGACCAGGTGTATTGTCAATAAGCAGTGATCTTTTTTTCTGAGCAATAGGTCTCAACAGTGGCCTTAAAACATTCAGTAAACCAAGTTGTAAACAGATGTGCTGTCATCGAAGCTTTGTTTTTCAATTTATAGAATAGACACAGAGTAGATTTAGCATAATTCTCAAGGGCCCTAGGATTTTTGGAATGGTAAATGAGCATTGGCTTCAAAACTTAAAGTCATTTGTATCCTGCCCCCATTGTTTCATCCATAAAATGGGAATAATAATAGTTCATTCTTCATGTGGGGATTATATATGATAATGCAGGAAAAATACAGCCATTTAAAAATTAAATGTGGTGAGATTTCTTTTGTTATTTCTCAAAATATAAAGAAATAGATGAAGTTAAGTTCATGACTTATGAATATATAATTATGCCTGAGAGCTTGCCTTGAAACTTGAACACAAATGGTTTTTTATTAATCTTTGATCTTATTTACTGCTATTGCTTAGTGTCAGGTGTGTTCTAATCCTATGACAAGAAAACCATTTCAAATGAAGAGGTTATTATGAATTGACTATAATTATGCAGCCTTTTGAAAATCCCAAGAATACTATCATATTTGCCATTATAATTTTCAGTTTTAAAAATTTCATCAGAGTAAGTCCAGCAACTTACTGAACCAATGAATCAATAATACAAAAATCAGGAAATGGAGAGGGTATCTTGTTTTTCTTCGATGTTTACATCAATTGAAATTTGGCACATTCTTTATATTTTAATTTCAAGAAAAAATTTTTGTAGCTGCTAAATGAATATTGTTGAAGTTAATATTGACATAAACCTTATTTGGTCTATGAAAGTAAGAAATGTTTGAGGAAGATATAATATAGTTGGTAAAACCATGGGGCGCTCAGCTATCACTGGGAGTTATTAAAGGGCTGCCAGTGTCAGGGAACAGGGAATCACCTGACACAGCTCACTTAAGAAGACTATTAAGTAGCTTGTGAGCAGCACTGTGATGGGGCTTTTTCCTCCCTGAATGAGAAAGGAAAGCAAGAAACTGAGAATAGAGAGATTATCTGTCATATAATTTAAAAAGCAGCAGACTTTTGATTCCTAGTCACTAAAAAAAATTTTTCAATATAAGAAAATCCTTACAAAATGGGAAGGGTAGACGTATTATGATAAGAATATCTTCTTAATTCTGTATTTCATTATTTTAAGTGGCATTTAGATCTCCATAAGATCCTGTTTTTGTTGTGCTGTGAAAATCAGCTCAGATTCAAATAGCATAAGAAAGATAACTATTCAAGGGAAAAGATAGCAATCCCTAAGAGGATTTCTTTTGAATAGATAATATTGCAAGGTGCAGATGAGGCTAATGTATTAAACATTTTTGCTGTAAACATCTTTCACCATATTTGAAAAATAGTTTATCCTAAAGTTTGGAATTGCTCTTATTTCCAAGTTAGTTTTCACTGTGCTTTTGCTTGTCGGGAGAAGAAATGAATAGAAACAAGATAGATGTTAATGATTTATGAAACCCCTGATATCAAAAGCTGGGCTACTGTCCCACTGCCCCCAAGAGTCACAAGCGATGAAATTAGTATGTTACCAGTAGGTTATTCACCGTAATGGTGAATTGAATTTGCTGCCTTTCTCCTATGGCTCTAGGCTTTCATTTTTCAGTCAGACTAAGTGTTCAGTCTAGGGTCATGCTTTAGAGTGACCTAACCTGCCCTTAACTTCTTTGGAACCACACTCTAATTAGCGAGGCAACTCGCTCGTTTCTTTAAATGTTATTTGGTAGTCATTTATCTATTCTCTCACCAAACATTTATTAGATCCCTATATTTATTGTTTTCCCATTTCTTTTAAAAATGATTTTGTTTTAAAAATTTATATAATTTCTCAGCAATGGATTTAATTTGTTTTAGTGTAGCTTGTTGTTTGTTTATAGAAGCAAGCCATGCGGTCTACCTTTAATACTATTATTGGAAATAATAATGCTATTATTATTATCTTCAATAATACAGCCTTCACCTGTACAGTGACTTGTGCTTCTCCTATTGTTTCAAAAAGCTTTTCATCAGCTCTAGTTTTTGCTATCGTCTAGAATAAATTGTTGGAGTTTTTCTAGTGTATTATGACCAACATAAAGATAATTTATTGGGCTTCCCTGGTGGCGCAGTGGTTGAGAATCTGCCTGCCAATGCAGGGGACACGGGTTCGAGCCCTGGTCTGGGAAGATCCCACATGCCGCGGAGCAACTAGGCCCGTGAGCCACAATTACTGAGCCTGCGCGTCTGGAGCCTGTGCTCCGCAACAAGAGAGGCCGCGATAGTGAGAGGCCCGCGCATCGCGATGAAGAATGGCCCCCGCTTGCCGCAACTGGAGAAAGCCCTCGCACAAAAACGAAGACCCAACACAGCCATAAATAAATAAAAAAAAAATTTAAAATAAAGGTGATTTGAATAAAATATAAAATCTGGTTTAAAAAAAAAGGATTCCTTCTTAAAAAAAAAAAAAAAGATAATTTATTAAATCACATTTGAAAACAGTTTTACACGCATAAACCCACATATACTATTATTCTTCTTGTATACCTGTTGCTTTCCTTACTTGTGATTTGGTGTGTGTATGTATGATATAAATTTATCCTGAATGACAGATTATTTTGTATAATCCAGGAAGACTTTTTTTTTGTTCTTAGCCTGATGCTAAAGACCATGAATGAGACCATCTTGAAAATAATACCTGAAATACTTCAAATTTTATAATTCCATTTCTGTCAATTCTTCTTACTCTAAAGAAATTTGAAATTAACATTAATTACAACCAGTTATTACTGTAAATGTTTAATAACCAGCTCTCTGGAAAGAAAAAAAGCCTTGACTAGTAGTGTTTGCTGATCTCCATGGTGTAAATACTTTCACCAAGGCTGATTTCAACTACCAGCCTGATATCACTGAAAGCTGACTGGGAAGATATGCACGTAATTGGTTCTCCTAAACCAGTATGGGCCAACTGCAGCCAACCAGTGGTTTTAATTCCATTTTTATAAATAGTCATTTGACCTAATGAAAGTTGAAATTATAAGATTGTTTTAAATGAAGTTTTGAAAAATCCTAATAGATTGTGTTATATGCTAAATTAATATATATGTATTTTTTGTGTTTCTTTGTTGTTTGTTTTTGAGAGGAGTGAAGCAGGAAAAAGATCTGAGTACTTCTAAACAGATGATCATTGCAGGAAACTCTGTGTTAAACAAATCCCAGATATCAGAAATAAAGCCAGGTAGTCAGAGACATAAATTACCCCAAATCATTTTTTATCTGGAGAGAAATCCCTCCAAGTTAACACTGACTTTTATTGCTGCTATTTCTAATATTTGTGACCTATAACACTGATGAGTAGAAAGCATCCCTCTACAGTGAATTCATTGATTTTGAAAACACACAGCTTTATTTTGTTCATAGAAAGGGTAGTCTAGAGTAGTGCTCCCCAAACTATAGTTCACAAGCGGTGTGGGTCGAAGAACTGTGTGTAACTTCTGTGATGAGAAACAGGCAGAAGTTGAAGTAAGGGTTTGGAAGCTTCTATAGTAATTTGACATTGTTGCAACATCCAAGTTCATGATCAGTGGATTTATAAGATAGGATTATAGTCATTGAATGGGGAATAGGCAGTTTGGGCTTTAGCTATATTTTTATAGAGTAATTTGTTATATCTGACTATGATGAGGGATTGAAGATTAATTTTGAAAATATATCACTTCATTTTGCAGAAAAGTTAAAAGTGAATATCTTGAGTTTGCCAAAATTGCTTTAAAATCTTTTTCATTCCTATCAGTATTCTTCTGCCAGACTGGTTTCTCTACTTTTGAGTGTTATTAAAAACAAAACAGAAGCTGTTTAGAAATACACTGTTGTCAATCTGATCTTGATTAGATAATTTTTCTTTTTTTTTTTTTTTAGCAGTTTAACACAACACACATTTATTTTCTTATAGTGTTGTAAGAAAATGACACAGGTCGAATCTGACACAGGTTAGAATCACGGTGTCAGCAGGCTTTTCCTCTCTGGAGGCTCTAGATCTAAAATGTTTTCTTGCTTATTCAAGTTGTTGGCAGAATTCAGTTCCTTGCATTTATAGGACTGTTTCTTTGCTGGTTGTCATCTGAGAGCCATTCCCAGATTCTGGAGGCCGTTGGATTACTAGGTTCATAGTCCACTTCCTCCATAATCAACGCTAGCAATGACAGGTCAAGTCCCTGTCATGCTTTGACTCTCTGTTGCCTCTTCTTCCCGGGTTGCATCTCTCTGACAGCTCTTCTGCCTCCTTCTGTTTTTAAGGGCTCATGTAATAATACTGGGCCCATCAGAATAATCCAGGATACTCTCTCTATTTTAAAGTTTACAGTTTTAACT
This sequence comes from Balaenoptera acutorostrata, assembly GCF_949987535.1. Taxonomy (NCBI): domain Eukaryota; kingdom Metazoa; phylum Chordata; class Mammalia; order Artiodactyla; family Balaenopteridae; genus Balaenoptera; species Balaenoptera acutorostrata. Next base: position 37,603,756 of record NC_080070.1, on the reverse strand, counting down.
CTATCTTCAAAGTCCCTTTGGCCTGGCTGTGTAAAATAATACACTCATGGGATTGTTGATTTAAAAAGAATATATGCACAACGTAAGAGCTGTGAGTAAAGTTTTGTTTGGGGCAAAATGAGGACTGTAGCCTAGGAGACAGCATTTCACATAGCTCTGAGAAACTGCTCTGAGGAGGCGAGGGGAGAAGCCAAGATATAAAGGAGTTTTGCAACAAAAGACAGGTAGTCAGGAACGTCAAAAGATTATTGTTAATTAAAGAAAACCAGATATTTCAAGTTTAAGGAATTTAGTGCTTTTCTATGTATGGGAAGATGCAAGAGTCTTGGCTCATTGACATCATTCCTGTGATATGCATCTCAGCCATCTGGGGCCAGTATCCTGACACATCCTGAGTTTCCTCAGGGCTCACCAGCTGCAGTCTGATGGCTGCTAGATGGCAGGTATTCTTTTCAGCCCTGAGTTTCCTTGGCTAGGCTCACGTGGGAGGGCTGCATTTGTTGATGACTGTGACATCCTTTGTTTATTGATATGGCAGAAAATATTTCATTTCTCAAATATCCTTCTCTTGGTCAGGAATGCGACCAATATTTGGAAAACATTTCATGACCAAATTTTGTCCCACAGTGCTGGGAGGCTCATCCCAGATCAGATGAAAATTCCTGTTGATATGCCACTCCAGGTGCTAATTTTCGGATTAGGCCCTGTTGATAATTAAAGATTCTCTGGATCCTCTGTTTTACTAATTTAATTTGATCCAGGAAATGTTTTCCCTAGTTGCATCTTCCCATATCTAGAGTTGCATTATTACAGTCGTTGATCGCATACAGAACTATATATTTGATCAACTGCTTCAAGTAGCCTAGTCATCATTATTTTTGTTGGAGGCTCAGTCATACATTTAGTAATACAAGAAACAATAATCTTGTAAAACAGGCAAAATACAAATAATATAGCTAATAACATTAATAGAGTTATAAGTAAATATTTAAGCCAAGAGCTTCCCATGCCAAACCATTTTTCTAAGAGGTCATCAAGACTTGGGAGTGAGTCACTTAAGGCAAAAATCTGATTTTTCGTATGGTTAATTAAACATGTTATATTAGAGGATTCATCAGATATGAAAACACAGCATTCAGTTTGAATTGTGGCACAGGTACCTCCCTGAGATGCTGTAAGGATGTCAGGGACCACGTAGTTTTGTAGCACTGCTTTTCTCATCATAGAGACCTAAGAATTCAGTAGGCTAGTAGCCTGGTTACTATCACTGAGTGCTGTAAGAGGCAACAATCTTATGAAATAGACAGGATAAGTAATGCAGCTAGTAATATTGACAAAGTCATAATGCAGGGGGGAGACACAATCATAAACAATTTGGAAACAAAGAACAAATTAAAACAATTAGTATAACTAGTTGTAATCTAGTTGCAATAAACCATCAAGTCCATAGGAGAGCCACCTGGAGAAGCCAAATTCTGGTAGGATCAGGTAGAGCGAAAAAGATAAATGTTTTATCTTTGTTTACAAGTGTATATTTTATCAACTTGTAAGTCATAGCATAAGAGAAAAGGTTTTTCTGAAAAACAAAGATTAAAGCTAGTATATTTCCCAAAGTCATAGAGTTATAAATCATATTCATCAGTTCATTCAGTCCCATGTAATTGATTCCTGTTGATTTAGATGAAGTAATCAGGTTTTCCGTCATTTGTTACATGGTTCAGTGGTATTATCTAAAGGCCATCAGAAACTTGTGTTTGTTTAAAAAGTTTTTTTATGAGTCTTCTTGAAAATCTTCATTTTGTAAAAGCATCAGGACAAAACTTAAAATAGCATGGTTAAAGATTTGAGTATAATGCAATTAGTAGGAAACTTGGATATTTCTGTGACATATAGCATTTTAGAATAACTGGAATTATGACATTGTATCAAGACATATAAGATGTTAGGGATTTCAGATAAATTTCCAAAACAAATTTAGTTAGATTTTGAGAAGTTGGTTAAAAATATCAAAAAGTTTTAAAAACACAACAGGATCATAGGTCACTGTGAAACAATACTTATTCATTTAACCGAAGTTGCAAAATGATGAAAAGAAAACAACAAATATGGATCACTTAAGGGCACAGAAACTCACACAATCTGCTTCATATATCTTCATGGTGCCTATTTCTCATGTGGAATTGTCCAGGTTCGTCTGGACTCTCCAAGGAGGCAGATGGGTGCAAGCAGCCTCTGCTGGTACCAAGGCTCCGGTTCCTTACAGAGTTCAGGCGAAGGAGAGAAGTCCAATCTGGGTCCCTTATTCGTGGTCGCCATAACTGTTGACTTAAAAAAATATATATGCACAACCGTGAGAGCTGTGAGTAAAGTTTTATTTGGGGCAAAATGAGAACTGCAGCCCGGGAGACAGTGTTTCAGATAACTCTGAGAAACTGCTCTCTTGATTAGATAATTTGACAAGCAAGAAGAAAGCTCATTTATTGCACTAAAAACTTTAAATACTGATATCTTGGTGTTTGAAGTGTGTGAATAGGTATTTAATGTGGGAAGCCACTATTTCCTCACATACTCTTTAGTTACTATTGTGGAATGACAAAAAATTACAAATGTATTAGAAATTCTCTATATTAATCACCTGTGCACACACTTTTAAACATGCTTAGTTTTGCAATTCTTTGTAATTCTTTTTCTCTGCTTTGGTTATGTTTCTTCTGATTACATCTATTGAAATGTAATTTTATGTTTGTTAAATCTGATAATAATAAATTAAGCTTGTTTTTGTCTTTTAAAATCATTTTTAATAACTTACTTTTATTGTATTTTATAAAAATATTAGTCAACAATGAAAAAACTGGTCCTTCTCCACAGATAGTTTGAAAAGCACTAGGCAGAACAATACCTGGATACAGAAGTCATCCAATATAATTAGTTATTGGACAAATGGAAGGTTAGAGCTTTCAGTAAGGTACAGATAGAACCAGAGATTTTTGAAGTCTCACATTATTATAAATTAATGGTTAATAGCAAATCTTAAAATATATAGGTTGTTAGTCATAAGGTAACTTCTTACTTAAAGACTGTAACTTGCTTTGCTTGGTATCGGTAGTAGAAATTTTCATTTATCTGCCCTGAATGCTGCATTTTCTATTGTGGCTACAATTGGGTCTAAGGTCATATCAGACAAAATCATCTTTAAAAAATATAAATCTGGTTATGCTAGTCACTTCTCTGCTTAAAACTCTTTAATGGCTTCTCATCGCATTTAGAATAAAATCCAGAATCCTTTTAATAATATGCAAGGTCCTACAGGATCTGCTCCCCACCCATCCACCTGACTTCATCTCACCCTTAGAATACTCTAGCCATACTGATCATATTTATGTTTCTTGAATAAGCGAAGCATGCTCTCATTTCAGGGCCCTTTACTTGACGGTCCCTCTGCTAGGTACTCTCTGCCTAAATCTTTCCACTGTTGGCTAAGTCTCATCCTTTGAGATTTCAGATCAATATCACATTCTAGAGTCTTTCCCCTCACCTCGGTGACTCATCACATGACCTTCATTTATGGTCATCATGAACCTATCATTATCTGAAATTATCTTGGTTATTTGTTTACTTGCTTATTACTCCTCTTGCTTTCCACTAGAAAGCAAGCTCCATGAGAGTGGGAACCTTGTATTTTTTTGTTTGTGTCTATATCTTCAAAGCCTAGGAGGATATAGACACAAAGAAAGTTCTAGGAGGATCCTAGCATGTAACGGGCAATCAATAAATATTTGTTTAATAAATGAATGGATGGGGGAGAAGAACCATTTTACTTGTGCTGGCAGCACCAAGCCACTTGAATTGACAATGACGAAAACCCTGGAGAAGACATCTCGCCAAAGAGATGAATAAGCCAGTGGAGGCCCTTTTGTTGATACAAAAGCATTCATCTATGGAAATGAGATATGTTTCTCAATAAATGGATAAATTCCACTTCCAGTACTGTACATAATCACCCCCCAAAATCTTCTAAGATTCCATTCAGGAAGCTCACTGATCCATTTTTCCTTTGAGAAGTCTAACACATTTCATACATTCCCTCTGGAAAAATCAAGTATTTGTTATAGAACACAAGTTCTTAACCTGTATCCATAGATGATCTGAAATTGGATGCAAACTGTGAATATGTACTTTTTTTTTTAAAGGGAAACATCATAGGTATCATCATATTCTAAAAAGATCCATGATTCCTAAAAGATTAAGAACTTCTTTTACATGAACTCCAGAGAACATAAGCAGGAAAGGCTCAGAAATAACATACAATCTGTGATATTTTGGCATCAGTTTATAGCATAGACAAAGATGAAGGTAGAAATTTATAAAAATACTTATTTCTATATAACTATTTTTGAATACATCTAGAATTAAATTCTCCATCATGCATATGGTAAGATTGATAAAGAAAGTTAAATGGCAGGCTCTCTGAAGATGAGACACATTTTACAATTAATTATTTTGGCAAAACAACATAATTGATGAAGCTTACTGCATTGATTTCAGATAAATCAAAAGATACCAACAATCTTATGGGATTTTTTTTTTGGTATGTGAAAGTTTTCCTCTGTTAACTGTTCTAATAGCTCTAATCATGACTAATGGCTGAAATCCATCACACTTGATTTTCAGTCTACTTTGACTCTGATCAAATGGTCTACTTGAACTTTGTTTTTTAAAAAGCTAAGGCCTAGGGCTTCCCTGGTGGTGCAGTGGTTAAGAATCCGCCTGACAATGCAGGGGACACGGGTTCGATCCCTGGTCCAGGAAGATACCACATGCCGTGGAGCAACGAAGCCCGTGCGCCACAACTACTGAGCCTGCGTTCTAGAGCCCGTGGGCCACAACTACTGAGCCCATGTGCCACAACTACTGAAGCCTGCGTGCCTAGGGCCTGTGTTCCACAAGAGAACCCACCGCAATGAGAAGCCCACGCACTGCAACAAAGAGTAGCCCCTGCTCGCTGCAACCAGAGAAAAGCCCGTGCGCAGCAATGAAGACCCAATGCAGCCAAAAATAAAAATAAATAAAATAAATTTTGAAAAAACAATAAATAAAAAGCTAAGGCCTAGAAAATACTGACATGATTTATCACTTCATGTCCACTATTTCATTTCTAGCCTAGGATGCATTAAGTAGATTTAGATGTAGATTTCATCCTAATTCAGTTTAGAAAAAGAGATGCTTTACCTCATATCATTTTAGTTTTATTCAATCAATTCTAATCTATTTCAGATTATTGACAATATCACACATGCCAATTTCTGTTGTTTCATTTTAATCTTTCTAATAAAGAATGATGAAAGTGCCATTTTTGGAAAATCTGCTTTCAGTGAGTAATATTTATTTTGCACCTACTACTTGCTAGATGTTAATAGGCTGGCTGTTATTGCCTTCAACATTGTATTGTTAGATGGATGAATATATATCTATGACTTTCTATGTTAGTATTTCAAAACACGTAATACATACGTATATCTTCTATAACTATTTTTCACAAGATACTTACCTAAGTTGTTGAGGTCACTACAAACACCCAGTTGATATTATTATGTGAACTATATGGTGAATATGAAGTATTCTAAAAATTTAAAGTTTTGCTCCTTCCTTTAATTTTCTAGTGCTTCATGGAGGCCTTCTAGCATTCAGGGTAGATCCATATTTCATGTAAGACCAACATATTAAGAACTCATAGGAAAAGTTTAGAAATTTCTATGTGATTTGATACACAATATATCTGAATGAAAAAAGATAAAAATGTAATTAGAACAATTCTAGTATCTTTTTCCTAGTCTTAGCATTAGCAATTTTTATATTCATGCTATCCAAGTTACATCATGTAAAATAAAAAATGCATCTTCTCTAAAAATACAGGAAAAACTTTGAGCATTCTTGAGGCTACTCTAATTCCTTCTATGTTTTTCTTAAACAAAATGAAGCAATTGAGGAACCTACCAGAAAAAGTCATTACATGCTTTGCTGACACAAAAATGCCTTCCATTATATCAAGCATTTATACTCTTGTGAATCATAGTAAAGAACAGTAACTATAGAGAGATGTTTCTGACCACTGATGCCCTATTTTTTGGTGTTGGAGCTGGACCTATCCATAAAATATCACATGATATTGAGGTCATGGCTACTTTCTTATCAAGAAGAGTGTCAGGGCTTCCCTGGTGGCGCAGTGGTTGAGAATCTGCCTGCCAATGCAGGGGACACGGGTTCGAGCCCTGGTCTGGGAAGATCCCACATGCCACGGAGCAACTAGGCCCGTGAGCCACAATTACTGAGCCTGCGCGTCTGGAGCCTGTGCTCCGCAACAAGAGAGGCCGCGATAGTGAGAGGCCCGCGCATCGCGATGAAGAGTGGCCCCCGCTCGCCGCAACTAGAGAAAGCCCTCGCACAGAAACGAAGACCCAACACAGCCAAAAATAAATAAATAAAAAATAAATTAATTAAAAAAAAAGAGTGTCATCTATAGAATGGAGCATGACTCACAAACTAATAATGAGGTCTGCTGCTCTCTTTCTGTGGGTCCTAAAATTCCACAGTTAATTCTATTGCCACACTGGTACAATTTGTACTATTTCAACCTCTTTGGGTTACTTTCTTTTAAAATATGATTTTATTACATTTTTGATTACAAAAATGTTCTCCAATGAACATGATTCACTTTTATTATCAGGAAAAAAATCACCAATTAAAGTTATTTACTTTTTAAAATTGCTCTTGTATAGAAGTTAGTGTAGTCCAGTGTTGAAGAATGGGGTGATACGATTACAAGTGTTGGTTCTGGATTTGTAATGTAGCTCTGACCCTAACAAGTCAGGTGATATGAAAAATTATGTAGTCTCTCTGTGCTTCAGTCTCCTCAAGTGAAAAATTAAAATCATAATCAAAATTAAAATCATAATTCCTACCTAGAAGATTGTTATGTTGATTGAGTTATTACATGACTCAGTTAGTTATTACATGACTATCTAATGTCTATTAGATAGACATTATGTTCATTGTAACACGTGCAGTCCATATAGGAGTTTTTATAGGAAAACATTTATTTTTAGTAGATTGAATTGATTCAGATATTGAAAAGACTGTAAAAGGCTGACTTTTATAATATACATAACTCTCCTGTCTTTGTTTAGGAAGTGACCAAAAAAATGATATAGAATTCATTTTGATTTTTTTTATTGAGATATATTTGAAAATTAAAAATTGTATATATTTAAGGTATACAATTATGATTTGATATACATAAGATATATGCTGTGAAATTACCACCACAATCAAGATCATTAACATATCTGTCACCTCAGATAATTACCATTTTCTTTACTGTGTGTGTGAGATGAGAACACTTTAAGTCTATCATCTTAGCAAATTTCGAGTATACAATAAAGTATTGTTAACTACAGTCACATTGTTGTGCATTAGATCTCCAGAATTTATTCATCCTACATAACTGAAATTTTGTACTCCTTAACCAACGTCTCTCCATTTTCCCCTTACCCCAGCCCCTGGTAACCACCATTCTATTCTCTTCTTCCATGAGATTGACTATTTTAGAGTCCACATATAAGTGAGATTATGTAATATTCGTCTTTCTGCATCTGGCTGATTTCACTTAGCATAATGTCCTACAGGCTCATCTGTGTCGCTGCAAATAGTGGGATTTCCTTCTTTTTAAAGGCCGAATGATGATATTCCATTGTATGTACATACATCATTTTCTTTATCCATTTATCTATTCACAGACATTTAGGTTGTTTCCATATCTTGGCTATTGTGAATAATGCTGAAATTAACATGGGAGTGCAGATACCTCTTTGAGATACTGATTTCTTTCTTTCTTTCTTTCTTTTTTTTGGATATATAGCCAGAAGTAGGATTTCTGGATCATAAGTTAGTACTATTTTTAATTTTTTGAGGAACCTTCACACTGTTTTCCATAATGGCTGTACCAGCTTACATTCTCAGTAACAGCATACAAGGGTTACTTTTCTCTACATCTTTGCCAATACATATCTTTCATCTTTCTGATAATAGCCATTCTAACAGGTATGAAGTAATATTTCATTGTGGTTTTGGTTTGCATTTCCCTGATGATTAGTGAAGTTGAGCACCTTTTCATATATCTGTTGGCCTTTTGTATGTCTTTTTTTTTTTTTTTTTTTAAAGAACTTGCTTTTTTTTTTATTAATTAATTAATTTATTTATTTTTGGCTCTGTTGGGTCTTCGTTTCTGTGCGAGGGCTTTCTCGAGTTGCGGCGAGCAGGGGCCACTCTTCATCGCGGTGCGCGGGCCTCTTACTGTCGCAGCCTCTCCCGTTGCGGAGCACAAGCTCCAGACGCGCAGGCTCAGTAGTTGTGGCTCACGGGCTTAGTTGCTCCGTGGCATGTGGGATCTTCCCAGACCAGGGCTCGAACCCGTGTCCCCTGCATTGGCAGGCAGATTCTTAACCACTGCGCCACCAGGGAAGCCCTGTATGTCTTTTTTGAGAGATATCTATTCAGGCCTTTTGCCATTTTAAATTGGGTTATTTGATTTTTGCTATTGCATTGGATGAGTTCCTTACATATTTGGGATATTAATCTATTATCAGATATATGGTTTACAAATATTTTCTTCTATTCTATAGGTTGACTTTTCAATCTGTTGATTTTTTCCTTTGCTGTGGAGAAGCTTATTTATTTATTCTTCAGCTAAGGCAGCAAAAGAGATGATTTATTGTACACATGTTATATTCAGCCACAACTGAGAACAGAAGTAGCCCAGAATGTCACCAAGTTCAGAGCAAAGGACCAAAAGGGACTGTTTTGGTATGAGCAAGGTAGGTCTTTCAGAGGTGGTCACAATGATCAGATGGCAGTGGATGTGCTAGATTCAATGAGACGATTCTAGATAATAGCATCCAGTCCAAAAATTTCTACCTGTGTCCCTGGCCTCCACCTTTCCATATTGTTGCTCCTGTCTCTTCCATAGGTGCATAGGCTAGCAGTTTACTTTGGAGCTCTGCCTCATCTTTCTTCTTTTGCACTTCAGCCTGTGCATTTGCTTTTCCCTCCACTTGGCTGTCATGATGCAAAGGTTTCTAAGAAGATGGTGCTAAGGCTGAGAGCTGCAGAAGCTTTTTAGTTTGATGCGATGTCATTTGTCTACTTTTGCTTTTGTTGCCTGTGTTTTTGGTGTCATATTCAAGATATCATTGCTGAAACTAACATCAAGAAGCTTTTTGCCTATGTTTTCTTCTAGTAGTTTTACAGTTTTAGGTCTTAGGTTTAGGTCTTTATTCAATTTTGCATTTATTTTTTGATATGGTGTGAGATAAGTGTCCAGTTTCATTCTTCTGCATGGGGATATCGAGTTTGGCCAACACCATTGATTGGAGAGACAGTTGTTTCCTCATTTTGGCACCCTTGATGAAGATAGTTGACTGTAGATGCATTGACTTATTTCTGGGCTCTCTAAAAATCATCTATTTTGATTTTGCAGAGCCATTTCAGAATAAGAACTTTTTGCTTATAGGATGCTCTTCCCAAAATAGTTTGCTGCTGCTCCTACTACTGCAATAATTAACAGTATGTGTCAATAAATTTCAACACACCAGATTTATAGTCATTTTTTCCCTAATCACCAGCCAGTCTTTACTTGCGTTTATTAACTTTGCAGAGAGAGCCTTTTCAGTTATATTTTAACCTCATATGCAAGCAAATGGTGAGGCTCAAAGGAGCTTGCAAGTGACAAAGGATATCCTGAGACAGATTTTTTGTGGGGAAAACTGATCTCTCAAACTTTCCAAATTTCTCATAACTCAGCATGCTCTGTAAAGTTGTTTCATCCATTTGGAACAAACAAAAGTGTTTATGAATAAATTTCTGTTGATAACTACTCTTTGCTCTTTTAAAAAAAATGCATAGTGAAGGATGTGCTAATTTTTTTCTGACTGAGGAAACCTTTCACCCTTATACTTGTTATGAGGAGGAATATTATGTATGCTGGGGATGTTTTTGTAGCTTTTAGATCACTGTATTAACATCAGGCAGCAACTGAGCTAGCTCATAGCAGTTACTATTCATTGCCTAAATCTATACAGTTCCATATAAAGCAAATACTTGTAGAACACTCATTACATGCCAAGCGTGTTACTAGGCACTTGCAACACAAAGATAAGTAAGACATGATCTCTTTCCCACAAAAAGAAATGGTTTAGTGAGTAAGACAGACTTTAAAAGGGAAGTTACAGTACAGTGTAATAAAGGTTGTGATAGAAATATCAATAAATAGTTGTAAGTACTCAATGGGGACCATCCCTCTAGGTGCGAGTTTGCCAAGGGAAAAACGGAATAAGGACACTGAAGGTGGAGGAACCATATGTACAGATGTGTAGAACTTTTTAGGTTATCGTCTGCTGGGATGTATGAAAAGAATGAAAGGCATGGCAGGGAATGGGGCACCAGTGGTTCAGTGGACCGAATTGCATGGATCTTTGTCTCTAGTGCTAAGTATAAGGATGTCCAGATCAGCCATTAAGCAAGTGGAGAAGCAAAAACTTTTAACCAGAGGTATGACATCATCAGATTTTATAACAAAAACTTTGATAAAAGTTCTGGAAGCAGGGAGTGGACAACAGCATCAAATCTCCTACTTTAACAAACTCTAGATCTCAACAGCTCTAAAATTCTCTTCTGTACTTTTAGAGAAACGTTATTGCTGCAATCATTGAAGAAACAAACTATCTCTCTCTTCTTTACCCTTAGAAGCCCTCTGGTTTATTTTTTAAATGTTTTGGGTTTGTTATTGTAGGTGTTTTCCTTCTCTTGTGTTTCTTGCCTAGAGAAGTTCCTTTAGCATTTGTTGTAAAGCTGGTTTGGTGGTGCTGAACTCTCTCAGCTTTTGTTTGTCTGTAAAGGTTTTAATTTCTCCATCAAATCTGAATGAGATCCTTGCTGGGTAGAGTAATCTTGGTTGTACGTTTTTCTCATTCATCACTTTAAGTATGTCCTGCCACTCCCTTCTGGCATGCAGAGTTTCTGCTGAAAGATCAGCTGTTAACCTTATGGGGATTCCCTTGTGTGTTATTTGTTGTTTTTCCCTTGCTGCTTTTAATATGTTTTCTTTATATTTAATTTTTGATAGTTTGATTAATATGTGTCTTGGCATGTTTCTCCTTGGATTTATCCTGTATGGGACTTTCTGTGCTTCCCGGACTTGATTAACTATTTCCTTTCTCATATTAGGGAAGTTTTCAGCTATAATCTCTTCAAATATTTTCTCAGTCCCTTTCTTTTTCTCTTCTTCTTCTGGGACCCCTATAATTCGAATGTTGGTGTGTTTAATGTCGTCCCAGAGGTCTCTGAGACTGTCCTCAGTTCTTTTCATTCTTTTTTCTTTATTCTGCTCTGCACTAGTTATTTCCACTATTTTATCTTCCAGGTCACTTATCCGTTCTTCTGCCTTAGTTATTCTGCTATTGATCCCTTCTAGAGTATTTTTAATTTCATTTATTGTGTTTTTCATCGTTGCTTGGTTCCTCTTTAGTTCTTCTACATCCTTGTTAAATGTTTCTTGCATTTTGTCTATTCTATTTCCAAGACTTTGGATCATCTTCACTATCATTATTCTGAATTCTTTTTCAGGTAGACTGCCTGTTTCCTCTTCATTTGTTAGGTCTGGTGGGTTTTTACCTTGCTCCTTCATCTTCTGTGTTTTTTTCTGTCTTCTCATTTTGCTTATCTTACTGTGTTTGGGGTCTCCTTTTTGCAGGCTGCAGGTTCGTAGTTCCTGTTGTTTTTGGTATCTGTCCCCAGTGGCTAAGGTTGGTTCAGTGGGTTGTGTAGGCTTCCTGGTGGAGGGGACTAGTGCCTGTGTTCTGGTGGATGAGGCTGGATCTTGTCTTTCTGGTGGGCAGGTCCATGTCTGGTGGTGTGTTTTGGGTTGAGAAAACAGAATCAAACCATATAGTTGGCTGAGGAGCCAGGGTGTAACCAGATCTGCAGTGCTTTCTGTTTCACCACTCTGGTAGTTTGTTCTGGTTTGTGAGAGCAGATCAAATTGGGGATGCTGCTCAGCTCACCTGCATTATGAGTACAGCAGAAGATTTCATTAGGACAAATGGAGAGTTAAATGAGTTCTGATATTCCTGGAGGGAAAGAATGGAATAGAGTTTCATTTGATTTGGGCTTGATTTATTTTCTCTACACCATCTTCAGCATAAAATTGATTTGTTTGACAGTGGCTTCATACTGTAAAAGCCAACTTTACATACAGACATAGCAGTTTGGAAACATATTGTATATATTAATATAGTATAGAGTTGCAGCTATACTATATTGCTCTATTTTATGTGATTATGAAAATCATTTTTCTTTCCTATATTTTCTTTACAGACTAAGCCTATTGTAAAATACCCAATCCTAAGCTACTCCTTTAGAATCTTGCAATATATTATAAAGATTTTGAATAAAGGCATACCTTGGAGATACTAAGGTTCTAGACCACTGCAATAAAGTGAATATCACAATAAAAAGATTCACATGAATTTTTTGGTTTCCCAGTGCATATAAAAGTTATGTTTACACTATACTGTAGTCTATTACATGTGCAATAGCATTATGTCAAAAAATGTACATTCCTTAATTAAAAAATACTTTCTTGCTAAAAATTGCTAACCATAATGTGAGCCTTCAGTGAGTGGTAATCTTTTTGCTGGTGGAGGGTCTTGCCTTTTTATTGCTAGTTCCTGACTGATCAGGGTGGTGGTGGCTGAAGGTTGGAGTGGCTGTGGTGATTTCTTAAATAAGACAACAATGAAGTTTGTCACATTGGTTGACTCTTCCTTTCACTTGAACACTTAGAGGCCATTGTAGGGTTATTAACTGGCCTAATTTCAATATTATAGTGTCTCAGGGAATAGGGAGGCCTGAGGAGAAGGAAAGAGATGGGATTAGCCTGTCAATGGAGCAGTCAGAACACACACAACATTTTATCAGTTAAGTTCACTGTCTTATATGGGTGTGATTTGTGGTGCCTGAAAACAATTACAATAGTAACATCAAAAATCACTGATCACAGATCACCAAAACAAGTATATTAATATGAAAAAGTTTGAAATATCCTGAGAGTTACCAAAATGTGACACAGAGACATGAAATGAGCAAATGCTGTTGGAAAAATGGCACCAATAGACTGTTCCAGGCAGGGTTACCACAAAGCTTCAATTTGTAAAAAAAAATGCACTCTCTGTGAAGTGCAATAAAATGAGATATACCCATAGTTACACTGAATAGAAAAAAAATAACATGACAAAAATTTAATGTATGTTAGTTAATAGATTTAGTTAATATAAAATTTTTTTAGCATTTTACCAGAAAATCTATTTTTGAGGTTATCTATTTTAATAATCTAATAAAGTTGGTCTTTTTTACACTATTTAATTTGAACTTTATATATTTGCTGCTTGAGAAAGCAGCTAGGGAATTCATATTGTTTTAGCCAAGGAATGATTTCCAGAGAAAGAAATGGTCTCAAGGAAGGATATATTTCCAATATAAAACAGAATCCCCAACATAAAAATTTGCATTTGCATGTAATCTTGGAGATGATTAAATTCCTTTGGCTCTTTGATGCAGACATATGTAGTAGGGCCATTTTAAATATGGAAAAGAGTTCATTAAAATGAGTCTGTTACTTAAAGATACGTAATCTCTTAGGGCTTCTTCATGGAAAACAATGAATAGACCTGCTGACAAGAAATAAAACTGGTCTTAGCATGGGAACTATGATTGTTTTGGTTCTTGAGCCAATAAATGCAGATCCCTGCATTGGCTTTTATAATCATATCAGATATCCTTCAGTTTGGATTTAATGCCCCAAACCATTCACACACACAGATGGAGTAGAGATTTCAGAAGGTTGTTAGATAATTTCATTATCGCAGATGATTAAAATGTATTATTTCTGAACTACTCTGTAATTACTCTGAGGGCCAGCATTATCTAGATTGGTGTTTATTTTGCTACATCCCTAGTTTATCTTGTGAGCATACACAGTGTGAATCATGCTGAAGTAAAGGCTACCATTCTCCATATATATATATATTGTGTAACATAGGAGAAACTTGGGTCATATTGAAAGCCATGTAGTATTTCAGAAATAATCCCTCTGATTAATTTTCAGAATGAATTCACCTTGAGTGAAATGCATGTTCTTTCATTTTTTAACTTTTTCAACAAATATGTATTTGTTAACCTCTTGAGTATTTGCCAGGCACAATTCTAGATGCTGGGTTACAACAGTGAACAAAACAGATGAAAGTATCAAAAAGGAACTTTTTGTTTTAGTGAGGGACGACAGACCATAAGCAGAGTAAGTAGATAATATGGGAGGTGGTTAAAAGTGCTCTGAAGAGAAATAAAGCAGAGTAAAGTGAGATGGAAGACAAAGGGGTTGATGTGTATGCTGTTTTATATGGGGTGACCAAAGAAGGTTTCTGATAAAGAAAAAATGTAAGCAGAGTCCTGAAGGAAATGAGGTAGACCTAAGCAGAAATCTGGGTGTAATGGTTATTGAGCAAGGAGAACCATGAGAAAAAAGGCCCAGGTATGTGGTATTATTTCATATCTACAGAAAAAGAGACTGGGATAGAAGAAAGGATAGGTAACCATGGTAGAGTCATAGAAATAGTGGTGGGTGGTGCTGGGATTTGAACCTTGGTTTGCAGAAAGATGTAGGAAGTAGAGAAGATTTACCTATATCTGGGGAAAGAACATTCTAGGCAGAGCCAAGGCCCTTAGGAGAGCATGTCCATGGTCTGTTGCAGGAACAGCAAAGAAGTCAATTAGGCTGGAACAGAGATTTAGGGAAGGAATGGTAGGAGATGAGACGCTGGAGGTGGCATGGGATGACGGGAGTGAGTGGTGCAGATTGTGTAGAGCCTTGTAGGCTGTTACAAGGGCTTTGGATTCTATTCTGAGTGAGGATTTTGAGCAGGAGAGTGATATGATTTTATTTATGTTTTCCAGAGATACTTTCAGCCTTCATTTATACCAAGAAGGCATGATCAACATCTAAGGCTCCTGCACAGTACATTTATGGAGAAATGTATATCAATTTTTGTTGCAGTAAACTCTACTGTGTTTGGTTATTTTTAGATAATGAAGTCATCTCAAGCCCTATTATCTACAAGACAGACTCTGGTCTTTTGGTGACATTTTAACTAATTCAAACATTTATACTCATATACATTAAAGACATAGTGTATTATTATCAAGGGTAGGGTAGGTGACCCTACCAATTTAAGAAAGCTGAAAATAGCAATTGGAAAAATATGCAAATGAGAGCTCCTACCTAATGCATCTGGAAGAAAATTATCTTCAATTATTAAATTGTATGTATTATCTCACGTCACCATTTATTTATGTTCTGTTTCCCTTAAGTCAAAGTAATTGTGTGGTGTTAGGCAGAGTAAAAAAAAAAAAATCTCTTCTTCAGAGTAGGAGAAGCATTTTTTCCAGTTATAGCGAGACACACGTTAGCATTATGAATTTAATGACATGAATTAGGTGCCTATACTTTGAATTCTATACCTTATGGAGTTAAAACTGCATAGTTTGTTACATCTTCATGTAGACTCAAATGGGCAGGTAATCAACTCTCTTGTGGAGCTATTTGGTAGTCTAAGGCTTAGGAGATAGATTTGGATTCGATTTTGAGATTTGGGATTCATAAGTGTACAGCTGCTTGACATCATGGAATAGATGGCAGGAATGTGTGTAGGAGAAAATAGTGCCTGGTACAAGAACCTCAGTGACATTACAGTATGAAGGGCAGGTAGAAGAAGAAGAATCATCCAAGCAGCTGAGCAGTGAGCGAAGTCAAAGAATTAGGGATGAGAGTCATTATAGAGAGGTTGGAGAAAATATTAGGAAACACGTAGTTACCAGTGTTAAATGTAACAAAGAGAACAGATAATACAAGGGCTGAAAATAATATATTGGACTTGGTAATTAGATCTTTAGCAAGAACAGTTTCAGTGGTGTGCTAAAGACAGAAGACAGATTTTAGTGAATTGAAGAAAAAGTAGGTGAGAAAATGAGTCAGAATACAGAAGCTTGAAGGAGAGAAATAATACGTGATCAACTAGAAGAAGTGAGGGCATGAGTATTATAGGCCAAAAGCAGGAAGCTCATGAAGAGAGAAGGGTGAGGAGGAAGAGAGAATAAATATTGGAGTAAGTCCCTTGCTGAGGCACCGTGGAGAGCACACAGGAAGGACAGGTTTTTGCAGGAGAAAGCTTCTTCCTTTTTATACAAAAGTAGAGGAAGCAAGTGTGTGTTGTGGGGGTGAATTTTGGGCTGCTTGGGAGGGCGGGGAACGGGAAGGAAGATGCCTGAGTTCAGAGCTGACGTCTCATCTTGTGCCTTTACCAGCACCATACTTCTGTCTGTGATGCAAATAAAGACATTTCAGTTTATTTGAAAGTAATTGGTCAAATTTTCTCTTCTTCATTCCTGCACCCCTCCCACCGGATAACCACCGTATCATTTGTGGAGATTTCCATATGATTTTAGTTATGTATTCTTAGCATGCAATAATGTAGACAGGAGCTGGTGTAATGTACGTGGAAATATGGACTTGATTATCCCACACATTTTCACAGAAGTAAAAGTACTAAGCAAGCCTATCTGAAGCATCTTTTAAATTTCATTTTAAGAATTTATTGCACTGGGAATTACATTTTATTTGGGTAAAGAGCGCTAATATTGAACCAACTGCAGAGTTAATATTTTAGTAGAGTGGGCCAGAATAATTTTTCGTTTCACTGAGGAACCATGAGACATTTGAGAGATTGGTGACACCTCTCAGACTCCTCCAGGTGACCCAAGGCATGAGGTCAGAGTTCTTCCCCCGCAACTGAAGCATTCAAAATATAAGTAGACTGAGCATCATTATTTAGGTAAATGGCAGAGTGTGACTATCTTCACGGGATAGAATTTCAGTAGCTAAATTGTTTTTTTAAATGATGTCTTGCTTCCATTTTATTATCTAATTTATTGTATACAGATAGGCTGCAATGAAAACCACACTTCTGAATGCTTGATGTAAAAGCAGTGAGAGTGATAGAGACAGTATTTTCTAGATTAGCACCTTTATCTTTCTGTTTCTTTTTTAGTGAAAAGAAACGCACAGCTAAGTTGCATTGTTATAAAAAAAAAAAGAAAAGAAGAAAGAAATGAACTGTATATAGGCCAAATAGGATTATCTTCTTAATGATGCTAATGTGAATTACTTTTAATAGGATTTAATCTCATGGGTTGGAGTAATAGAGAATCATCTCAGCTGTTTAAACAAAATGTGCCTAAGTGGTGTACAAGGATTCTAAATAATATTAGCATTTTATAGGTAAAGCAGTTGCTGGACATAATTAAAAGTCATCATTCAAAATTGAAAATTGTGTTCCTATTAATATTTAGTTTAATTTCCTTATATCAAACTATTCTTTTTTGAGAAATGGTAGGAAACTTTGACTAAAATGTTTATATACAGCACCATCCTATGCAGTGTCACACATTGGAGAGCATTTTTTCAAGAATCATTTTACAGTGATTAAAAATCTATTGGATATTAGTATATTAAGAAATTAGAACATGATAAAAATGGTATTTCAAAACATCAAAGAAAAGATAGATAATTGAATAAATGTTGTTGGGACAGTTGACTATTTGGGAAAAGATAATTTCCTTACCTTATATATGTATACACCAAGAATTTCCAGATAAATTAAACATTATATATTTATATACATATATAGTATATATATGTATATATATAATTGTTAATAAAGTACAGATCAATACTGATATAATCTTGGGGTGGAGAAGATCTTTCTAAGCATAACTCTCAAGTCAGAAATCATAAAGAAAAAAGATAAAAATATTTGACTATATAAACTAAAAGCTTCTGTTGTCAAATACCATTAAAAATCGAATATAAATATTACAGACTGAGAAAGAATATTTGCATTGTTTATGGGAGGTTTAATATTCTTAGTATACAAAGAGCTTTTTAAAAAAGAACAAATCAACCTCCCCCTTGGCAAATCACCCGTATAGAAAAATGGGCAAATACCATAAATAGGCAATTCATAAAAAATTTAAAAATCGCCAACAAACAAGACACCGTTATTCACCTTTCAAACAACAAAGATGAAATAACTAATGATAGCATGTGGCATCAAAGTGAGGTGAACCAGGCACTCTCATACAGTACTGGTGATGTCAGTGTGGGGGCACATTATGCAAGGCTCAGATCCTCCTTCAGTGAAGCATTATTGTTTCAGTTGCTGGGGCTGTCTTATCTGCAGGGATTCGAGGATTGCCTTAGCAGAAGAAGGCCTCATCCAAAGTAACATTCCTTCCTTACATGGTCCACATCCAGTGGTTGATCAGTGTGGATGCATAAATTCCTAAGCATCTCAGCCCAACTCAGGACAATTCTGAAGAGGTATTCTAGTTCCAGAGGGCAACTGTTGTTTTCTTTTGTCTGAGGGTAAACTGGTTATGGGTATCAAAGGACTTAAAAATGGTTTGTTGTTTGACTCAGCAATTCTGTTTCTAAAAAAATAGTCATGAATGTAGGAAAAGATGTATTTCTAAGGATGTCATTGCAACACAATTGATAATATAGAAACTGTATAGGCAATCTACATGGCCAACTGTTGGATATTTGCAAAATTGTTTCAACCGTACAGTTAACACAAGGCCATGAAAAATGATCCTGTGGGAAAACATTGAATAGAGTACAAAAATACTTATGATATAGTATGTAAAAATAACAGATTTCTAAGAAGCGTATTCAGCATAATCTTTTTTCAAAGTATGTGTCAATGCATACAAAAAAGATAGAAAGGAAATGTAATAAAATGTTATCATTGGTTTCCTCTGGGAAAGTAAGATTATAGAGCACTTTTTTCTTTGTGCTCTCTGAGTTTTCTAAATTTTCAGCAATAATAAGAAATGTCTTATAAATTTAGGGAAAAATGCATATTTTACTTTTTTAAGTAGATTTTTTAAAACTCCTTCACAAACTCATGAGAACTACCATGGAAACTGCTTTGATTCTGATTTATTTTGCTCCAGGAAGGGGTCGGGGAGGGGCTCTCTAGAAACACTTATCTTTTGCAGCCTGTTCATAACTGTTTCCAATGGGACACCTGCTCCCCTATTATGTGTATCTTGCATGTGAAATTTTTTTTTTTTTGCAACAACACAGTTCATCTGTACTCTAGACTCTCACCATGGAGCCTAAGCTTGAACTGATGACTACTCAGAACCTGTCAAAGGATAGTTGATAGAAGGACTAGTTAGCCAACCATTTTTTCTAGGGCAGTGGTTTTTGAAAAGTGCTCTGAGGAGGTCTATCTGATCATTGGAGCTGACCAGAGATGGGGTAAGGGAGTAAAGTAAAGAGGGATTACTGAAAGATAGGGTCCCAGGCCTCCTCTGTTCCTTCTTCAACCAGAGTGGTTGTACTTTGATCTATTTTCCATGTCTTACTTCTGAGTAAGGTATACCTGGAACTGAGTTTTCCTTGGTTTAAAGCAATTTTTGAATGACAGTTTTCTATGGTCTTTCAGTTCTATCCCTTAGATCACTCAGAAGTAGGTATTTGGACTTTATTAGCTTAGCTACTATTAGAAATGTCTTCAATGAATTATGATTCAACATCTGCTTTATATAAGGGGTGAAATAACTGAACAACCAATTAAGTTTCCATTTTTGCATTGTCTGCAAGTATGCTCAGAGTCAAATTGTGTTCAATTTGTAGTAATTATCTTATTTTTCAACCATTATTTTGCAAATATCTTTCATTTTCAAGATTTATGATAGCTCTTATTTTCATATTTAATGACCTGTATACTTATGATGTGTTTTTATTATAACCTGTCCTAAAACTTTTTGACAATTAAATGGAATATACATTATAAACAATACTTTAAAATTTCATAGAGACTATTACAAGTGCTATATCAAATATGACTCATTTATAATTACAACTAACTTGTTCATTATCTGAATGCAAATATTACTATAGGCCTTTGGTTAATACTGTTCCATTTTACATACTAGGTCAGTACTTCCGCTCCATTCCACCCCTCCATAACCATAGAGTAGTGTACTTGCATTACCAAGGTCCTATATGCCTCCATAGAACATGAACTGCTCACTTTAGACCAGATGTTTTCCTTAAACATTTGTTTTTCTCCTCACAGCTGGAAAAGTAGTTTTCCTGGTACCTAGAGAGTGATTAGAGCAGAACCATGATATATAAAAATGTTTTCCTAAGTTTCCAAACTGCACTATATAGAAAAGAAAAAACTGTGTGTGTGGGGGTGTGTATAAATATCAAATCACTCTCTTTAGGGGAAATGAAGTTTTGAAATTCACTATGTATGCATAGGATGTTAAGTAGGATGTTTCCGTAGGAAATGAATGATTCATTTCAATTACAGAGAAAGGCATTTTATTAGTCGAAAACTTATCCAGACAAGAGTTACATGAATCTGGTAAGAGATTATTTTTCTATTTTATATCTCTAAGTAGTAGAACAAAGCTTGTTTTCCATTATTCTAGGTGTTGGTGAACATTGTCTCTGTGTCCCTTCTATAATTAGTGGGCATCCCATCTGTTTTTAAATACTTAGGTACTAAGATCTGGAAAAAGAGATTTCCTCTTCCTTTTTGTTCCTCCAGTGCGGGATCGCAACATTTTGGGGTTGTGTGAAAACACTGCAATTGGCTGTTTGAGTGGAATCCTTGGTTCCTAGTGAGGGAGTGATGTTGGTGCCAAAGCTTCTCCTAAGTAGCCCTAGTATGGACTCCTCCATTCCCTGGGACAACTGAAGGCCTGAAAATGATGAAAGATGTAGGAAAAATTAGATCTATAGAAAGTATCATAAAGTAGGTATGCTATTATCCTCCCTCTGTTATCAGAACTAGTTAAGCAGCTTAGACTAAATATTGTTTACTGTTTAGTTTTTCTACCTTACAGTTTTTATTCATTCACAAATCTTATTCATTTGTGGAATACCTATTTAGACTGGGGATACAGTGGGAACAAGAAGGACATCATCCCTGGTCTGGTGAAGTTTAGAATTTAGTGTAGAGAGGCAGGAATTAAACAATTTTCACAAATACATATGCAAGTTGGAACTCTACTATTTTAAAGGAAAAGTTCAAAGAAACTTACTTAAAGTGGGGGCAAGGGTGGTAGTGGGAAATCAGCTTAGATCTAAAAATGAATAGGTGGGAGTAATCCAGGTGAGAAGTGAAGGGGTAGAGTATTTTACGCTCATTTTGCTTTGACTCTTTTCCTAAAAGCTAAATTGCATATATAATGAGCACCTTTCAAATTATCACACAGGTCACAAAATGAGGAATAATTTAAAAAATGGAAATAAAAAATCAAAGTAAAATCTTTCATATCATTCTCCATGTGTACTTGAAACAATAGTTTCATAGGTCATGACGTTTTGTATAAATTTTTCACTGTAGCCTTTTTATTATTTTTTTGAACATTAAAGGTCAAGTTTTCTTATCATTAGATTCTTAGATCTTACTTTTGAGGGATTCCTTGGAAAACCAAAGCTATAAAAGGTGAGTATTTTTCTAGATTGCTGACAATCTTGGCATTTTGAATGTTGTCAGCTTTTCCTGAAGGATTAGTAGGCTAAGACCTTCCCAGAACTGATTTCTGCTCTCCCAGGACTATCATTTATTCTCTCTGAGAAACATCTTCAATGAAGGACGATTTGTCTTCAATAACTTTTAGATCTTGACATGTTTTAATTGTGGTTCATCAACCTCATATTGATTGTCTTGTGGCCTGAGGCTGAACTCTTCTTTTAGTTTTACAGAGAGAGCACCATGGGAATTCAGGATAATATGGTAATGCTTGTCTTGTGGATTATCATATTACAAATTTGTCATCCTTTACATTATTCCCACCTGCAAACTTTGCATTTGGATGACTTGTATATAGTCATTTTAGCAGACAGTTATATGCACACAGGTTGTGTTTATGAATATATGAATGTCTAAACATCCAGACAAAAAGCAAATACTGTAGTCAATTATCCAAAAGCTTTGTCTGCATGAGGTCAAACGTGCAGAAATTCACCTTTACCTGTTTCTTCTCCATTACTGGAAACTGTGAGAAGACATCCAGACCAAACATAGCCCCTAGGGAGACTGGATCTCACAGCTCCAATTCTACCAATATTTTGCTAAGTCTACTATCATGGGTTGACTTGTATTGCCCCAAAATTCATATTTTGAAGCTTTAAAAATCCCCCAGGGGACTTCCCTGGTTACGCAGTGGTTAAGGCTCCACACTCCCAATGCAGGGGGCCCGGATTCGATCCTTGGTCAGGGAACTAGACCCCACATGCATGCCAAAACTAAGAGTTCTCATGCCACAACTAAGGAGCCAGCAAACTGCAACTAAGGATCCTGTGAGCCGCAATTAAGGAGCACGCCTGCTGCAACCAAGACCTGGCGCAACCAAAAAAAAAAAAAAGATCTAATGAATTATGTGAACAACTATTAAAAAAAAAAATCCCCCAGTACCTCCCAATGTGACCTTCTTTGGAAATGATGTGGTTGCAAATGTAATTAAGATAAGATCAAGCTGGAGTAGGGCAGGCCCCTGATCAAATATGACTTGGTGTTTTTACAAAATGAAGAAATTTGTATATAGGCTCACACACACAGGGAGAACTCCATAAGAAGATGAAGGCAGAGATCAGGGTGATGTTTCTACAGGCCAAGGAATGCCAAAGATTGCCAACAAACCACCAGAAGCTAGGCGAGAGGCATGAAACAGATTCTCCCTCACAGTCCTCAGAAAGGACCAACCCTGCACATACCTTCATCTCAACCTTCTAACCTCCAGAACCTTGAGACAGTAAGTTT
The DNA here is from genome assembly GCF_949987535.1 of Balaenoptera acutorostrata. NCBI lineage: Eukaryota > Metazoa > Chordata > Mammalia > Artiodactyla > Balaenopteridae > Balaenoptera > Balaenoptera acutorostrata. The sequence goes on along the minus strand of NC_080070.1, from coordinate 37,580,747 downwards.
CTGTTGTTTAAGCCACCCAGTTTGTGCTACTTTGTTACAGCAGCCTTAACAAACAAATACACCCACATTTCAGTTGGTCCACCAGAATTAGTCGAGTCTCCAAACCCAAGTAAAACAATTTTGCAGCTCTCTGCTTGGATCTTACATCTTCCTTCATCTCTGTGACAATCAGGGCCTCCTCCCTTGTCTGGCTCTTATGGAATATATATTTTTTCCATTTCAGCTCTCTTCACAACTGCTCTACCCTACTGCCTCCCCTCCTCATCCTCTACTAGTTTCTTCCATTGTGCCTTGAGAAAACCCTTTCATCTTCTCTGAGTATTTCTTCTGCTTTTTTCACTTCAAATAAAAACTGGCATTTTAATCCTAAGTATTGACATACACATACTTTGAAATCTATCGTAATGAAATAATGCTCTGTGACCAGTATCTTGTCTGTGATTCTTCCTTTGTCTGGCTACAACCATGTTTTCTCCTCCCTCATGCCTATTCTTTCTTTTCCTCCCTTTTGTGATCCTCATATCGTGGACTTGTCACTTCTGTCAGGCCATTGATCCAGAGTATTCACTTGCCTTCATAACCAGGCTGGCCCTCTTGTGTCTCTTCAGTATTTTCTGTGGCATCCTAAAATTCTTTGCAGTCTTGGCTTTCTGACATATCCATTATCAATGATAAGTTACTCACATCACCCATTTCTCTGTTCCAACTTTGTTGGATAAAATGACAAAATAGTGCTGTTGGGCCCAATATCCATTTATGCTGTGTAATCTCAGCTGGGCCCTTGCTATTGCAGAGCCATTATGACATTTTCGTAGCAATTCTTCTGTTCTGTTCTCCTCTCTAATCAAATTCACCTCTGCCTGGTAAATCATTTTATCTTCTGCTTTGGTGAGGTTCAGCCCATATGACTTTGTGCCCTTAGTGTCTAAAAATGGAATTAATTGCATTCCTTTTACAAACAACTCTACTCTTTGAATTCCTTATGATTGTCTACGCAGTCAGCCAATGCAAGCCTCCAAATGTGAGCCCAAATTTACTTTCCTGGGAATATTTTCTGTTTATATTTTGGATATAGTTCAAGTAGAATATATGGCATCCCCCAAACAGGCTTTAAAATTTCCCAACTTTATGCCTCTGTGAATATTTCATGCTTCTGAATGCTGCTATTTTTCACTCTTCATTTTGTTCATATCAAATAATTTTCACCTTTGGAGACCCAACTCAAATGCTGCATCTCCATTAGGCCATTCCTCATCACCTAGCTGGTACTGATCTTTTTCCCTCTTATGGCATATATTCCACAAGTTATATGATAATTATTTTATTATTATAATGTATGCATTCTCCTTTTTTATATTAATAGATTCTAAGCTTCTTTAGGGCAGACGTGCAATTTTATTACTCTTTATTTCTCCTGTGTTGCCTGCATATGGTATTGAAACAAATATTGATGAATAATTTAAAATGACTGTTTAATAATTATAGCCAAATAACTAGTTGCATGTTTAATTATTCATCTAGATATCGGAAGATTTTTTTTTTTTCTTTTATTTATTTATTTATTTGTTTGTTTATTATTTTTGTCTGTATTGGGTCTTCGGTTCGTGCGAGGGCTTTCTCCAGTTGCGGCAAGCGGGGGCCACTCTTCATCGCGGTGCGCGGGCCTCTCTCTATCGCGGCCCCTCCCGTTGCGGGGCACAGGCTCCAGACGCGCAGGCTCAGCAATTGTGGCTCACGGGCCCAGTTGCTCCGCGGCATGTGGGATCTTCCCAGACCAGGGCTCGAACCCGTGTCCCCTGCATTAGCAGGCAGATTCTCAACCACTGCGCCACCAGGGAAGCCCGATATCGGAAGATTTTTAAACATAGAAATCTTAGTATAGAAACATCATTTTAAAAAAATTTATTTATTTACTTAATTTATTTTTGGCTGTGTTGGGTCTTCGTTGCTGCGTGTGGGCTTTCTCTAGTTGTGGCGAGTGGGGGCTACTCTTTGTTGCGGTGCGCGGGCTTCTCATTGCAGTGGCTTCTCTTGTTGCAGAGCATGTGCTGTAGCACCGCGGGCTCCGTAGTTGTGGCCTGCGGGCTCTAGAGCACAGGCTCAGTAGTTGTGGCGCACGGGCTTAGTTGCTCTGCGGCATGTGGCATCTTGCTGGACCAGGGCTTGAACCCATGTCCCCTGCATTGGCAGGCGGATTCTTGACCACTGTGCCACAAGGGAAGCCCTGAAACATCATTTTTTGAGACGATGGAATAATCAGCCAAAACCAAACTGAAAGGAACCAAACAACCCCCCCCCCAAAAAAAACCAAAAAAGAAAACAAAAAACCAACCAACCAACCAAACAAACAAAAAACAACCAAAAATAAAAAACTAGAGAATCTAATACATGAGGCTCAATTTTTTATAACCAGTATGCTTTAGCTTTCTCTTACTGTAAGATATTATTTCCTAATTCAAAAGGGGGTTGTGAGGATAAATGAGAAAACAGATCTGTTTTTTTTTCTGTGTATGCAGGAGTAAAGTTGTGCAAAGCAGCCAAAAGCACCCTTTTAGTGTGTAAGTCGATGATACACTTTATAGATTTACTCTGAATGCTATCTATTGTTTCCCAGAGGATTTTCAGTGTAGGTGTTGTTCACCTCATCTTGTCTGCCACAAGACACACTAACATAATGCTGAGAAATGCAAATACAAAACCAGGAGGATAAATTCTGGACTTCTCAGTTCTGTAACCTCAAAAAAGCAACAATGAATAAAATGTTGTCATTTGGGAACACAAAAACAGATTCATGCCAAACTTTTCTTTCTTTTTTCTTTGAATTTTATTTTAATTTTTTAATACAGCAAGTTCTTATTAGTTATCTATTTCATACATATTAGTGTATATATGTCAATCCCAATCTCCCAGTTCATCCTACCACCCCCCGCTTTCCCCCCTTAGTGTCCATATGTTTGTTCCCTACACGTGTCTCTATTTCTGCCTTGCAAACTGGTTCATCTGTACCATTTTTCTAGATGCCACATATATGCGTTAATACATGATATTTGTTTTTCTCTTTCTGACTTACTTCACTCTGTATGACAGTCTCTAGGTCCATCCACATCTCTAGAAATGACCCAATTTTGTTCCTTTATATGGCTGAGTAATAGTCCATTGTATATATGTACCACACCTTTATCCATTTGTCTGTCGATGGGCAGTTAGGTTGCTTCCATGACCTGGCTATTGTAAATAGTGCTGCAATGAACATTGGGGTGCATGTTTCTTTTTGAATTATGGTTTTTTCTGGGTATATGCCCAGTAGTGGGCTTGCTGGGTCATTTGGTAATTCTATTTTTAGTTTTTTAAGGAACTTCCGTACTGTTCTCCATAGTGGCTGTATCAATTTACATTTGCACCAACAGTGCAAGAGGGTTCCCTTTTCTCCACACCCTCTCCAGCATTTGTTGTTTGTAGATTTTCTGATGTTGCCCATTCTAACTGGTGTGAGGTGATACCTCATTGTAGTTTTGATTTGCATTTCTCAAATAATTAGTGATGTTGAGCAGCTTTTCATGTGCTTCTTGGCCATCTGTATGTCTTCTTTGGAGAAATGTCTATTTAAGACTTCTGCCCACTTTTTGATTGGGGTGTTTGTGTTTTTTTTGTTTTTGTTTTTTAATGTCTGAAACATTTATATTAACATATTTCCATACAAATAACCCAAAGAAAGTTTAGTATTAGTTGTTTTTTGTTTGTTTGTTTTTTTATACTGCAGGTTATTATTAGTCATCAATTTTATACACATCAGTGTATACATGTCAATCCCAATCGCCAAATTCAGCACACCACCATCCCCACCCCACTGTGGTTTTCCACCCTTGGTGTCCATACATTTGTTCTCTACATCTGTGTCTCAACTTCTGCCCTGCAAACCGGTTCATCTGTACCATTTTTCTAGGTTCCACATACATGCGTTAATATACGATATTTGTTTTTCACTTTCTTACTTCACTCTGTATGACAGTCTCTAGATCCATCCACGTTTCAACAAATGACTCAATTTCATTCCTTTTTATGGCTGAGTAATATTCCATTGTGTATATGTACCACAACTTCTTTATCCATTCATCTGTCTGTCGATGGGCATTTACGTTGCTTCCATGACCTGGCTATTGTAAATAGTGCTGCAATGAACATTGGGGTGCATGTGTCTTTTTGAATTATGGTTTTCTCTGGGTATATGCCCAGTAGTGGAATTGCTGGGTCATATGGTAATTCTATTTCTAGTTTTTTAAGGAACCTCCATACTGTTCTCCATAGTGGCTGTATCAGTTTACATTCCCACCAACAGTGCAAGAGGGTTCCCTTTTCTCCACACCCTCTCCAGCATTTGTTGTTTGTAGATTTTCTGATGATGCCCATTCTAACTGGTGTGAGGTGATACCTCATTGTAGTTTTGATTTGCATTTCTCTAATAATTAGTGATGTTGAGCAACTTTTCATGTGCTTCTTGGCCATCTGTATGTCTTCTTTGGAGAAATGTCTGTTTAGGTCCTCTGCCCATTTTTGGATTGGGTTGTTTGTTTCTTTAATATTGAGCTGCATGAACTGTTTATATATTTTGGAGATTAATCCTTTGTCCGTTGATATGTTTGCAAATATTTTCTCCCATTCTGAGGGTTGTCTTTTCGTCTTGTTTATGGTTTCCTTTGCTATGCAAAAGCTTTGAAGTTTCATTAGGTCCCATTTGTTTATTTTTGTTTTTATTTCCATTACTCTAGGAGGTGGATCAAAAACGATCTTGCTGTGATTTATGTCAAAGAGTGTTCTTCCAATGTTTTCCTCTAAAAGTTTTATAGTGTCCAGTCTTACATTTAGGTCTCGAATCCATTTTGAGTTTATTTTTGTTTATGGTGTTAGGGAGTGTTCTAATTTCATTCTTTTACATGTAGCTGTCCAGTTTTCCCCGCACCACTTATTGAAGAGACTGTCTTTTCTCCATTGTATATCTTTGCCTCCTTTGTCATAGATTTGTTGACCATAGGTGCGTGGGTTAGCTCTGGGCTTTCTGTCTTGTTCCATTGATCTATGTTTCTGTTTTTGTGCCAGTACCATATTGTCTTGATTACTGTAGCTTTGTAGTATAGTCTGAAGTCAGGGCATCTGATTCCTCCAGCTCCATTTTTTTCCTTTGAGACTGCTTTGGCTATTTGGGGTCTTTTGTGTCTCCATACAAATTTTAAGATGATTTGTTCTACTTCCGTAAAAAATGCCATTGGTAATTTGATAGGGATTGCATTGAATCTGTAGATTGCTTTGGGTAGTATAGTCATTTTCACAGTATTAATTCTTCCAATCCAGGAACATGGTATATCTCTCCATTTGTTGGTATCATCTTTAATTTCTTTCATCAGTGTCTTATAGTTTTCGGCTTACAGGTCTTTTGTCTCCCTAGGTAGGTTTATTCCTAGGTATTTTATTCTTTTTGTTGCAGTGGTAAATGGGAGTGTTTCCATAATTTCTCTTTCAGATTTTTCATCATTAGTGTATAGGAATGCAAGAGATTTCTGTGCATTAATTTTGTATCCTGCACCTTTACCAAATTCATTGATTAGCTCTAGTAGTTTTCTGGTGGCATTTTTAGGATTCTCTATGTATAGTATCATGTCATCTGCAAACAGTGACAGTTTTACTTCTTGTTTTCCAATTTGTATTCCTTTTATTTCTTTTTCTTCTCTGATTGCCATGGCTAGGACTTCCAAAACTATGTTGAATAATAGTGGTGAGAGTGGACATCCTTGTCTTGTTCCTGATCTTAGAGTAAATGCTTTCAGTTTTTCACCATTGAGAATGATGTTTGCTGTGGGTTTGTCATATATGGCCTTTATTATGTTGAGGTAGGTTCCCTCTATGCCCACTTTCTGGAGAGTTTTTATCATAAATGGGTGTTGAGTGCATTATTTAGACGTATCTTTTCTGAGATATGCCTAGGAATTGCTAGTATGGCCTCTCCTCATTTAATCTTAGCTCCCCTCCTTTCTTCTAATCATTCTGTTTGTAACTTCTCTTTTATTTTTGCTGCCTAATTGAGTTGAAGGATGGAACTTGAGGACCTACAAATGAGTAACGCTTACCATTTTACTTGTTGATAGTCTTGAGCCATACGTTGTTGACTTGATAAGACATTTTGTTATTGGCAAATAGAGCATTTGCTTTTGAATTAGCTAAGCCTAAATTTGGATTCCAGTTCTACCATATATCCCCAGTGACTTTGAGCAAATCATTTAACCTCTCTCAGCTTCAATATCCTTATCTTTAAGAAGGAGATCAAAACATTTACTTTGCAGAGTTTTTTTTGAGTTTTAAATTAAATAACATATATAAAGCACATAACACAGTGCTTGGCACATAGTGCTTGTAATAAATGGTGGGTATTCTGTTTGTATTTAGGGAGACATATGATAATTTTCATTTAAATAACACACATTTAATTGGCCATAAATTCTCTTTATAGAATGCTAACAATTTGTAGCTATGAATTGAGCTTACCCCATGTCTCCTCCAACACTTTGCCCTCCAAATCCAGCTTCCTTTTGGAAAGTACTTTCCCTGGGAAGACAGAGATGAGCTCCTGTGTTTGATGAACCACTGCAAGTAGAGTGGGGAGGGGACTATACGCTGTCTCTTCCATGCAATTCATATATAACTTGCCCACTTTCCATGTATCTTCAGTCTTCTGTTTCTCTTGGATATTACTCCTCAGGAAAAACTATCTTTAGTGCCACACACAGGAACAATGTCTGCTGTGAAGCTCTGGGCAAAGGATAATGTCACTTCTCTCACCGCAAAGTCTTGGTTTTACTCAGGATTGGACATCAACATGGAATTAACTCCTTGGGAAAGGAAAAGAACCACTTAGGACTCTTCGGAAAAATCTTTAGGTATTTTAACCTGTTCTAGGAAATTTATGTTATAAAATTTTTAAGAAAAATATTATTCTTTCATTCGATAGAAATAAATTTTATAATAGGAAACCTGAACTTTAGCTTACACAGGACCACTGTAGAATTTCACACAAATTAAAAGCATCAAAAGATTTAGTGATTTTTCTCACTTTTATTTTCCAGAAGAATAGAGCCCAAATGAATATTTGACAATGTTTTAAGAATAAACAGAAAATTTAACTTTCATGTGATAATAGTTATAGAACCGTTTCACCAGTTCATTAGGTTGATTATACATACCTGTGGTACTATATTTATTGGAATGAATATGCATTGTTTTCCTGTTTCCTTATTACTTCTTTAATTATGGAGGTTCCTGAGATTGTGTCTATAGCCAGTTACATTTTATTAAAAATAGTTATTTGGCTATTATTTGATATATTTGGTGGTATATAATGTATCTTTATGTGCATCCAGTTGAATAATCATTTCCAGTTTTTTTGAAGGTTTAGTTATCTATTTTCTAATGAGTCATTTAATATGATATTAGATTTCAAATTATTAGTCATTTAAAAATAAACGCTAAGCACTTTTTTAGGATTGTTTTATTTTTTCCCCAAATTTAAATTGCCATTTCTGTAACCTCTTTTGAAGAGCATGGGATAAAATTAGTTATATGGAATATGTGGTTTGTTTATTGGAAATAATTGTCGCTAACTACTTATGGCAAAATCTGCTAATTCCATTCATGCTAAGCCTATGAACAGAAAGTATAAAATTTGTTTTAGATAAGAGTCAGTGAATTTAATATCCACAAATGGTGCCAGGTTGGCAACCTTTGAATGATACCAGATGGACACGGAGATTTTATTTTATTTTTTGTAATGAACAAAATAGAGAAGCAGGTGCTACAGGACTACTCTCAGGGTTCCGTGGGGGAAATTTGGCTTCTGTTTTCATTCTAGCATTATTTCTTGCTTTGAAACTGCTAAGGACTAGGTATTGAAGGAAGTGGGTGAATGGTCACCAGTTGCAAATTTCTGTTAAATGAATTACTACCATAACTACTACTGTGGTGTAGGTATGCTCACAATCAGGATTTCAATACTGGAACACTCAACGTGTTAGAGCTGTTAGAATCAATTAGTTTAGCATCATTGTATCTCAGTAGTGAAAGAGATTAGGATATTTTTACAGATGTGACAGAAGAAGCCTACAGAAGGGAGATTTGCCCAATGTTACATCGCTAGTTAGTGGTATACCCAGAACCCAACTCCACATTCCTAACTTTGAATCTATCACTCTTACCATCCCACTACATTGCCAAACTCTTAACAAGGAGAAGAATAAAAATATCATCTGATGGTTTTTCCCTCCTACAGTATGAACGTATAAAACAAACAAACAAAGGAATTAGCTGTCTCTTGGAACATTTGCTTTGAGACAGCTCTTTCTTATTTGGTAGATTCTCCCCAGAGTTTCCACATAGACTTTCTTCTTTGGCAATTAACATATTAGAAAGGAAAAATATTTGCAGCCTAATTTAAATCTTCTAATTAACAGTCATTATTGTTTTTAATGTAATCCAATTATACTACAAACATTGGAGAAAACAAGGCAAGCTGAGAGAGAGAGAGAAAAAACCTTTCACAATCATCACACTGCTGATCTCTTCTAGATCATTTCATATCGTGGATTTTTTCCTGGAGTTAAACAAAAGGTCATTCCCCAGTCTCTTCATATGAGTTGTATGGTATGTGACTGTGTCCAAATAACCTAAAAAAAATACTCTATATTAAATGGTTATAGCAGTGAAAATTCTGTCTCATCACAACATTGCAGAATGACCAAGTTATAGGACATAAAGTGAACAGAAACTTGCATAAGTGTGTAAATGTGTCTTGGTTTATAGTTAGAAGTTTTGCTAACCAAACTTTAAGTGGTTAAGAGGATTTTATACTGCTTATTCTACATCCTTCCTTTGCCATTTATTATTTCTGTCAGCTGCCATTCATTCTTGGCTGGGTATCTAGCCTGCGTATTTCTCAACTCTGCATCACTGGGACCATGGGTCCTCTGGACAGGCTCTGTCCAGATTGCCTGGCACTCCTCCTCCCTTCTCTTCATGGACCTCTCCTCCCAGTTCACCCACCGCTCATCCCAACCAGACTGGCTGCTACTAAGATCAATCATGGCCAGGGCTGGCTGCAGGAAAGATTCAAGCCCTTCATTTCTAGCTCAGTGCTGAGACTCTATCCCAACAAACCCTTGTTAATTGTGTGGCCCTAATCCAGGACTCGTCTCCTGGTAAAGATTAATTTTTAAGAGCTGGGATAACAATGCAAAGGGTAAGCATTTGCGCTTTGGAGACAGGCAGACCTAGGTTTAAAATCCAACTCCATCTCTTTTTGCCTGTTTGACATCAGGCAAAATACTCTTCCTTTCTAAGTCTCAGGTTCTATCTAATTAGAGTTGTAGGGGGGCTTAAATGAGAGAATTAATGCAATTAATCTGGCAGAGAGGAGTAAGCACCAGTATATGGTGCTTATTATGATGCAAGGCAGGAGATCATGGAAAGTCAGAGCTTGGGCTTGGGAGGCAGACAGACATATACTTAAATCTTGATGCCATTCATCACTAGCAAGTTATTTTTTTCTCAGAGCCTCAGTTTTCTCATTTGCAAAATCAAATGAGTAATAGTGCCTATTTCGCATAAGATTTAGTGAGATAATAATTCTAAATTACTTGGCACTCTCTGGTATATCTGGAGAAAGAATGCAAGAAATCAATTTAATGCTGTCTGTCCTACATTGCCTTCTCTGACTTCTTCACTGTCATGGTCAGCTTTTCCATCAGAAGACTGGGTTACTCTCTTGCCAGCCTCCCGGAGAATCAGGAAATCAGCATTCATCCATCCATCCATTTATTTATTCATTCAGCATGTATCTGTTATTGGCTGTTGCTGCCCTTTTTTTTATCTCTGTGTTGGATTTCCTCCCATAACTGACAGATAGGTCTGTTCCCAAAGTCTTCCACCTCTCACTGGAAAAGCTTAATTTTAAGTCCCCAGCAATTTTCAGTCTTCCCTGTCCTGCTGTGGGTACTGGAGCCATATCCCATGGCCGCTGACCCCCTGAGCTTGTCCTTTACACTTGTGCCTGATAGACTCTATTTTTAATCCAGAATGTTTTGCTTTTAAACTAATACTCAACACTTCCTCCCCCTGAGACTTATTTCTCCCTTATTTTCTTCTTTAAGGTCTAGGTTCTCATACTATCTAACATGACAGTGAACTCATCTGATAAACTATTCTGAGCTTACGGGAAAGAGTTAGAGGATATTATTTATTCAACCAGTATATTCTAAGGACCTGCCAGATGCCAGGCACTGTGGTACCTGCTGTGGAAGGCAGTGGTGAAATAGATGGATGCAATACTTGTCTCCACAGATCTTACAGTCAAGAGGGGAAGATGGGGAAGTAAATAGACAAAACACTGTGTGCTGAAGATTTCCATGGCAGGGGAACCACTTAGGATGTGCACCTAATCCAGATTTGAGGGATCAGGGATGGCTTCCTGGAAGGAGAAATGTCTTAACCAAGAGAAAGGGGTGGTTGGAAGTCAGTGTTCCGGGCTAAAGCAAGTAAAAAATTTCTGAGTAAAGAGAGGGCATGACTTGCTCACGGGAGCAGGAAACATTCAGTATGTCTGGGGAATGGCATGTAAACAGGGATTGAAAATAGATTAGGTGATAGAGGTACACAGGGCTCAGGTTAAAAGTGGCTTTATAAGATACATCAGAGAGCTTAGACTTTATCCTAAGAGCATTAGGGAGCCATTCAGGAGTTTTAAATAGTGCAGGGACATTATCAAGTTTGATTTTAGAAAGCTCATTTTGACTAACGTACAGAAAGTGGTCTGGAAGCGGGGGCTGAAATACTGAAAATAGTCCATCCAGTTAGAAAGCTACTGCAGTGATTCAGGTGAGCAATGAGATTGCTTGAGCCAGAGAAGTAGAGGAAATCTGCAATCATTCATGCATCCATTTATTTATTCATTCAACAAATACATATCGTGCTGGGTACTGTGCTGGGTTTTAGGGATTAAATGGTGAATGAAAGAGGCTAGAGGATCCCAGCCTTTAGTGGGGGATTCTGACTGGTTGTGATAAGTGCTAGGACTGTGTGCTGAGTATTATAGTGAGGATGTCTAGCTGATATTTTTAGGGATCAACTGAAAGACAAATAAAAGAAGTAAAAAGCAAGTTCAGATCTAAATTCAGTTATTCCACAAATATTTATTAAACATTTCTTGTGTTTCAAGAGCTCTTCTTGTCTTGGAGGATATAGCAGTGAAGAAAAAAATTATCTGGGTCATAGGGCTTATATTCTTGTGCAAGCTTTCCTTTCTAGTCTTCTGATTCATGGGTATCAGTAAGAACCTAGAATAGGGGATGGTGATAGAGAGATTTTATGAGATAGATTGACAATCAAAGGTAAAAAAGACTAAGAAAGCAAGGCTAATTAATGTTCAGAGAATTCAGGAAGAGAAGCAGATTTGGGTAAGGAGTAATGAGCTCAATTTTGTATATGTTGAGTTTGAGGTATCCCAGAGATGTCAAACAAGAATTTTTCAGTAAACAATATTATAAAATGGTTAAACATGTGAGCTTTGTACATAGGTTGCCTGGGTTTGAATACTGATTCCACCATTTATAAAGATTGGACAAATTATTTAACCTTCTTGTACCTTGGTTTTCTTATCTGTGCAGTGGGGATAATAATAGTACCAGCCTTACAGGTTTCTGTGAGGATTAAATGAGCTAATATATGTTAAGTGCTTAGAACAGTGAATGACACATAGTAAGTCCTAAATAAGTGTTAGCCAATGTTATATCTGAAGCTAGAGTTGTGTATTTGGGAATCATACCCATACATTTTTTTTTAACATCTTTATTGGAGTATAATTGCTTTACAATGGTGTGTTAGTTTCTGCTTTATAACAAAGTGAATCAGCTATACATATATATATATCTCTCCATATCTCTTCACTCTTGCGTCTCCCTCCCTCACACCCTCCCTATCCCACCCCTCTAGGTGGTCACAAAGCACCGAGCTGATCTCCCTTTGCTGTGCGGCTGCTTCCCACTAGCTATCGGTTTTACATTTGATAGTGTATATATGTACATGCCACTCTCTCACTTTGTCCCAGCTAACATTTCCCCCTCCCTGTGTCCTCAAGTCCATTCTCTAGTAGGTCTGTGTCTTTATTGCTGTCCTGCCCCTAGGTTCTCCATGACCATTTTTTTTTTTAGATTCCATATATATGTGTTAGCATACGGTATTTGTTTTTCTCTTTCTGACTAACTTCACTCTGTATGACAGACTCTAGGTCCATCTACCTCACTACAATGACTTAATTTCGTTTCTTTTTATGGCTGAGTAATATTCCGTTGTATATATGTGCCACATCTTTATCCGTTCATCTGTTGATGGACACTTAGGTTGCTTCCATGTCCTGGCTACTGTAAATAGAGCTGCAGTGAACATTGTGGTACATGTGTCTTACTGAATTATGGTTTTCTCAGGGTATATGCCCACTAGTGGGATTGCTGGGTCATATGGTAGTTCTATTTTTAGTTTGTTTTTGTTTTTTAAATTTATTTATTTATTTTTATTTTTGGCTGTGTTGGGTCTTCGTTTCTGTGCGAGAGCTTTCTCTAGTTGTGGCGAGTGGGGCCACTCTTCATCACAGTGTGTGGGCCTCTCACTGTCGCGGCCTCTCATTGCGGAGCACAGGCTCCAGACGTGCAGGCTCAGTAGTTGTGGCTCACGGGCCTAGTTGCTCCGCGGCATGTGGGATCTTCCCAGACCAGGGCTCGAACCCATATCCCCTGCATTGGCAGGCAGATTCTCAACCACTGCACCACCAGGGAAGCCCTATTTTTAGTTTTTAAAGGAACCTCCATACTGTTCTCCATAGTGGCTGTATCAATTTACATTCCCACCCACAGTGCAAGAGGGTTCCCTTTTCTTCTTACCCTCTCCAGCATTTATTGTTTGTAGATTTTTTGATGATGGCCATTCTGACTGGTGTGAGGTGATATCTCATTGTAGTTTTGATTTGCATTTCTCTAATGATTAATGATGTTGAGTATCCTTTCATGTGTTTGCTGGCAATCTGAATATCCTCTTTGGAGAAATGTCTGTTTACGTCTTCTGCCCATTTTTGGATTGGGTTTTTTGTTTTTTTGATATTGAGCTGCATGAACTGCTTGTAAATTTTGGAGATTAATCCTTTGTCAGTTGCTTCATTTGCAAATATTTTCTCCCATTCTGAGGGTTGTCTTTTTGTCTTATTTATGGTTTCCTTTGCTGTGCAAAAGCTTTGAAGTTTCATTAGGTCCCATTTGTTTACTTTTGTTTTTAATTTCCATTTCTCTAGGAGGTAGGTCAAAAAGGATCTGGCTGTGGTTAATGTCATAGAGTGTTCTGCCTATGTTTTCCTCTAAGAGTTTTATAGTGTCTGGCCTTACATTTAGGTCTTTAATCCATTTTGAGTTTGTTTTTGTGTTTAGTGTTAGGGAGTGTTCTAATTTCATTCTTTTACATGTAGCTGTCCAGTTTTCCCAGCACCACCTATTGAAGAGGCTGTCTTTTCTCCATTGTATATTCTTGCTTCCTTTATCAAACATAAGGTGACCATATGGGCGTGGGTTTATCTCTGGGCTTTCTATCCTGTTCCATTGATCTATATTTCTGTTTTTCTGCCAGTACCATACTGTCTTGATTACTGTAGCTTTGTATTATAGTCTGAAGTCAGGAAGCCTGATTCCTCCAGCTCCGTTTTTCTTTCTCAAGATTGCTTTGGCTATTCGGGGTCTCTTGTGTTTCCATAAAATTTGTAAACTTTTTATTCTAGTTCTGTGAAAAATGACATTGGTAGTTTGATAGGGATTGCACTGAATCTGTAGATTGCTTTGGGTAGTAGAGTTATTTTCACAATGTTGATTCTTCCAATCCAAGAACATGGTATATCTCTCCATCTGTTGGTATCATCTTTAATTTCTTTCATCAGTGTCTTGTAGTTTTCTGCATACAGGTCTTTTGTCTCCTTAGGTAGGTTTATTCCCAGGTATTTTATTCTTTTTGTTGCAGTGGTAAATGGGAGTGTTTCCTTAATTTCTCTTTCAGATTTTTCATCATTAGTGTACAGGAATGCAAGAGATTTCTGTGCATTAATTTTGTTTCCTGCAACTTTACCGAATTCATTGATTAACTTTAGTAATTTTATGGTGGCATCTTTAGGATTTTCTAGGTATAGTATCATGTTATCTGCAAAAAGTGATAGTTTTACTCCTTTTCCAATTTGTATTCCTTTTATTTCTTTTTCTTCTCTGATTGCTGTGGCTTGGACTTCCAAAACTATGTTGAATAATAGTGGTGAGAGTGGACATCCTTGTCTCATTCCTCATCTTAGAGTAAATGCTTTCAGTTTCTCACCATTGAGAATGATGTTTGCTGTGGGTTTGTCATATATGGCCTTTATTATGTTGAGGTAGGTTCCCTCTATGCCCACTTTCTGGAGAGTTTTTATCATAAATGGGTGTTGAATTTTGGCAAAAGCCTTTTCTGCATCTATTGAGATGGTCATATGGTTTTTATTCTTCAATTTGTTAATATGGTGTATCACATTGATTGATTTGCATATATTGAAGAATCCTTGCATCCCTGGGATAAATCCCACTTGATCATAGTGTATGATCCTTTTAATGTGTTGTTGGATTCTGCTTGCTAGTATTTTGTTCAGGATTTTTGCATCTATATTCATCAGTGATATTGGTCTGTAATTTCGTTTTTTTGTAGTATCTTTGTCTCGTTTTGATATCAGGGTGATGGTGGCCTCATAGAATGAGTTTGGGAGTGTTCCTTCCTCTGCAATTTTTTGGAAGAGTTTGAGAAGGATGGGTGTTAGCTCTTCTCTAATTGTTTGGTAGAATTCACCTGTGAAGCCATCTGGTCCTGGACTCTTGTTTGTTAGAAGATTTTTAATCACAGTTTCAATTTCATTACTTGTGATTGGTCTGTTCATATTTTCTATTCCTTCCTGGTTCAGTCTTGGAAGGTTATATCTTTCTAAGAATTTGTCCATTTCTTCCAGGTTGTCTATTTTATTGACATAGAGTTGTTTGTAGCAGTCTCTTAGGATGCTTTGTATTTCTGCGGTGTCTCTTGTAACTTGTCCTTTTTCATTTCTAATTTTATTGATTTGAGTCCTCTCCCTCTTTTTCTTGATGAGTCTGGCTAATGGCTTATTAATTTTGTTTATCTTCTCAAAGAACCAGCTTTTAGTTTTATTGATCTTTGCTATTGTTTTCTTTGTTTCTATTTCATTTATTTCTGCTCTGATCTTTATGATTTCTTTCCTTCTGCTAACTTTGGGTTTTGTTTGTTCTTCTTTCTCTAGTTCCTTTAGTTGTAAGGTTAGATTGTTTATTTGAGATTTTTCTTGTTTCTTGAGGTAGGCTTGTATAGCTGTAAACTTCCCTCTTAGAACTGCTTTTGCTGCATCCCATAGGTTTTGGATCGTTGTGTTTTCATTGTCATTTTTCTCTAGGCATTTTTTGATTTCCTTTTTGATTTCGTCAGTGATCTCTTGGTTATTTAGTACTGTATTGTGTAGCCTCCATGTGTTTGTGTTTTTTATCTTTTTTTCCCTGTAATTCATTTCTAATCTCATAGCATTGTGGTCAGAAAAGATGCCTGATATGATTTCACTTTTCTTAAATTTAGTGAGGCTTGATTCATGACCCAAGATGTGATCTATCCTGGAGAATGTTCCATGTGCACTTGAGAAGAAAATGTAATCTGCTGTTTTTGGATGGAATGTCCTATAAATATCAATTAAATCTATCTGGTCTATTGTGTCATTTAAAGCTTCTGTTTCCTTATTTATTTTCATTTTGGATGATCTGTCCATTGGTGTAAGTGAGGTGTTAATGTCCCCTACTATTATTGTGTTACTGTCGATTTCCTCTTTTATAGCTGTTAGCAGTTGCCTTATGTATTGAGGTGCTCCCATGTTGGGTGCATATATATTTATAGTTGTTATATCTTCTTCTTGGATTGATCCCTTGATCATTATGTAGGGTTCTTCCCTGTCTCTTGTAACATTCTTTATTTTTAAGTCTATTTATATTTGATATGAGTATTGCTACTCCAGCTTTCTTTTGATTTCCATTTGCATGGAATATCTTTTTCCATCCCCTCAGTTTCAGTCTGTATGTGTCCCTAGGTCTGAAGTGGGTCTCTTGTAGACAGCATATATATGGGTCTTGTTTTTGTATTCATTCAGCAAGCCTGTGTCTTTTGGTTGGAGCCTTTAATCCATTCACGTTTGAGGTAATTATCGATATGTATGTTCCTATGACCATTTTCTTAATTGTTTTCAGTTTGTTTTTGTAGGTCCTTTTCTTCTCTGTGTTTCCCACTTAGAGAAGTTCCTTTAGCATTTGTTGTAGAGCTGGTTTTGTGGTGCTGAATTCTCTTAGCTTTTGCTTGTCTGTAAAGCTTTTGATTTCTCCATCGAATCTGAATGAGATCCTTGCCAGGTAGAGTAATCTTGGTTGTAGGTTCTTCCCTTTCATCGCTTTAAGTATATCATGCCACCCCCTTCTGGCTTGTAGATTTTCTGCTGAGAAATCAGCTGTTAACCTTATGGGAGTTCCCTTGTATATTATTTGTCATTTTTCCCTTGCTGCTTTGAATAATTTTTGTTTGTCTCTATTTTTTCCGATTTGATTACTATGTGTCTCGGCATGTTTCTCCTTGGGTTTATCCTGTATGGGACTTGCTACGCTTCCTGGACTTGGGTGTCTATTTCCGTTCCCATGTGAGGGAAGTTTTTGACTATATTCTGTTCAAATATTTTCTCGGATCCTTTCTCTCTCTCTTCTTCTTCTGGGACCCCTATAATGGGAATGTTGTTGCGTTTAATGTTGTCCCAGAGGTCTCTTAGGCTGTCTTCTTTTCTTTTCATTATTTTCTCTTTATTCTGTTCTGCAGCAGTGAATTCCACCATTCTGTCTTCCAGGTCACTTATCCATTCTTCTGCCTCAGTTATTCTGCTATTGATTCCTTCTAGTGTAGTTTTCATTTCAGTTATTGTATTGTTCATCTCTGTTTGTTTGTTCTTTAATTCTTCTAGGTGTTTTTTAAACATTTCTTGCATCTTCTTGATCTTTGCCTCCATTCTTATTCCGAGGTCCTGGATCATCTTCACTATCATTATTCTGAATTCTTTTTCTGGAAGGTTGCCTATCTCCACTTCATTTAGTTGTTTTTCTGGGGTTTTATCTTGTTCCTTCATCTGGTACATAGCCCTCTGCCTTTTCATCTTGTCTGTCTTTCTGTGAATATGTTTTTTTTCCACAGGCTGCAGGATTGTAGTTTTTTTTGCCTCGCTGTCTGCCCTCTGGTGGATGAGGCTATCTAAGAGGCTTGTGTAAGTTTCCTGATGGGAGGGACTGGTGGTGGGTAGAGCTGACTGTTGCTCTGGTGGGCAGAGCTCAGTAAAACTTTAATCTGATTGACTGCTGATGGGTGGGGCTGGGTTTCCTCCCTGTTGGTTGTTTGACCTGAGACAACACAACACTGGAGCCTACCTCGGCTGTTTGGTGGGGCCAGTGACAGACTCTGGGAGGCCTCACACCAGGGAGCACCCCCCAGAACCTCAGCCGTCAGTGTCCTCATCCCCACGGTGAGCCACAGCCACCCCCCGCCTCTGCAGGAGACCCTCCAACACTAGAAGGTAGGTCTGGCTCAGTCTCCCCTGGGGTCACTGCTCTTTCCCCTGGGTCCCGATGCTCACACTACTTTCTGTGTGCCCTCCAAGGGTGGAGTCTCTGTTTCCCCCAGTCCTGTTGAAGTCCTGCAGTGAAATCCCACTAGCCTTCGAAGTCAGATTCTCTAGGAATTCCTCCTCCCGTTGCCGGACCCCCAGGTTTGGAAGCCTGAAGTGGGGCTCAGAACCTTCACTCCAGTGGGTGGAGTTCTGTGGTGTAAGTGTTCTGCATTCTGTGAGTCACCCACCCAGCAGTTTCGGGATTTGATTTTACTGTGATTGCACTCCTCCTACCATCTCATTGTGGCTTCTCCTTTGTCTTTGGATTTGGGTACCCTTTCTGGTCAGCTCCAGTGTCCTCCTGTCGATGATTGTCCAGCAGGTAGCCGTGACTCTGGTGTTCTCACAAGAGGGTGTGAGAGCACATCCTTCTACTCTGCCATCTTGGTTGGTTATTGATCTCCACTTCTAACTCTTCCACCATCTTGAAGCTCCTCCCCCATACATTTTTGTATGAGTTGTGCATATCACAAAGGTGCCACACCTAAGGTGATACCATTAATATCATAGACATAGTAGATTTGCATATTTATTATAACCTCTGTCTGGCAGGTGTAAGCAGGGAGGAATATCTTTTTCTAGTCTGTACAAAGGTACTGAAATAGTTAATAGTGGCCCTAATATAGTTGATTACCATTGTTATGTCTATGGTATGAGATTTCCCAAGGAGAGAGTGTTAAGAGAGAAGCATGAAAGGCCTAAGGTAGCACTTTAAGGATCAAAAACAACATTTAAGGAAGAAGTGGAAACTGCAGAGGAGACTGAAAGAGCGTGGTCAGAGAAGTAAGAGGAAAACCAGATGCTTATGATATTTTGAAGGCCAAGGAAAGAGCATAATAAGAAGGGCAGAATGGTAAACTGTGTCAGATGGTGCTGAGAAATCGGGCAATCTAAGGACGAAGAAGTGTCTCTGGATTAGGAGCCATGACATTATTGGTTACCTTGGGAATAGAAATGGTGAAGGAAATCTGGCTGTCATGGATGGAGAAATGAATAGAAGATGATATTTGATTGTGAAAAGGTGAGGTGGCATGGTAACTGGAGGGAGATACAGAATTGAGAGGAGTTTCCCCCTTTTACTAGAGGCAGCAGAGTTATGAATGTATTTAAATGCTGAATATAAGAAGACAGCAGAAAGGTCAAGTTCCAGGAATGGAGTGGTGGTGATTGATAGAACAAGGTCTCTTGGAAGTTTGGGAGAAAATGGGACGGGACATGGGGCCTCCTCAAATCTCCAGTGTCACACGTGTACAACTTAACAGTGTCCTTCTGGAGGCTACTTCTCTTGAAGGGCAGGAATTTCAGGCCAAGTAAGTGGAAAAACTTTTTCATTGATTTCAAGCTACAGGTACCTTCTAAAGCTGCAATTATTTTTAAGCTATCTAAGTTCTCTTGAGATTTCATTGCACACTGTTACTTTCTGCCACTATTTGGTTCCTAGAACCATAAATAAAATAATACCTGGTTTCTACTTTCCAAGTACCCATAGGATCTGAATCTGGATGCGTCTCATGTCCCATCCATCTAATGTATTATTTCAGTCATTCTCAGACCTATCTCCTTCAAAGTATCAAAATGACATATTATCTTTCTTCCTAACATCAAAAAATATTTTCTCCTTAGTCATTTTATAGCTTGTATAACTTTCAGGATATATAATTGTTTAAAGTTCCTTTCTACATGCTGAGGGTTTTATGTGTGTAGGGCAGATTCTCCATAATTCACACGTTTAGAATCTCCATAATTTCTTTTAGACCATTTGGGTGCTATTTATGGAACTAGAGTTTATTGTTATTATATAAATCCATTATTCTTTAATCCATTTGAAAGAAACAATGCAGTGTGTATGAATTAAAATTTCATCATGATAGTCTTAGTAGAATAAATAAGCATAGTTTAAACGGTGGAAGAAACTGACTCTGAGAACAGAAAGAGTTTGTCTCAGAGGTCATTTTAAGAATGATGAGACTGAAGTCAAGAAAGATTGATGACATTGGCTGGGTCACTCAGTAGGTTGTCAGCGGCATTGAATTAGAATTGAATTCAGGTCTTCTGACTCTTAGTTAGAACTGCACTTTTTGTCATATTATGCTACTTAGAAAGAAATATTCTTGTTATTTCTAAAATATGCCAGTATAATCAATTTAAAAGTAAAAAATATAAATAGTACACACACATTTTTGGCTACATAATACCTATGAATAGGTTAACTAACCTTTTTTCCCATTGAATTTTTTTGTTCTAGGCTAGTAAACAAACCAGTGACATGCTGTCAGTTGATAACATAGAAACTAAAAGACGTAAATTTCTTTCGAGAAGGCTTTCAAGATAGTCAACAAAATACTTCTGGCTCCCCTGAAATTTCACTCTATCCAGTGATTTGTAATTCCTTTCATTTCACTGAAACAATGTGATGTGCTATAATAAGAATTCAATCTGTTGTGATATTATTGCCTAGGAATATTCATCAGACTCATAAACTTAGACACGATTAGGTCTGTCCTCTTCAGAGCCTTTCAGACTCCATTTTCCCATTAACTCATCCCTGTTGTGACATTTATGCCTTAGAAATGCCTTTTTATTTCCATAGACTTAAAACAGCTGTTTGTATTATTCATCCCACGATGCCATTTATTTCATCAGCAGAAATCATGACCATTGTTTTGTGTCTTCTCTTCTGTTATTTTGGTTGGTTCATGAGACTGAGTCATTGGAATCCTGAGGGCAGTGTGGGGTGGGCAGCCTTGGTTTTGTGGCCCCTGATTTGCCCTTTGGTGGGCATCCATTCACACATGGTTTTATTCAAATCCCTTGTACCACAATAACCTTGAAAATCTTAATTTTACGGTATATCTTTTAGAAAGAGGAAGCATCTAGCAATTTCAAGTCTGTACAGTGGTGATGAGGGAAGAGAAATAGGAAATTGCATTTTTCATTTGCCTTCTTTTGTTGTGACGCAGTGTAACTGTATCTGAATTTCTCAAAAATAATGCTTGCTAAAAGTTTCGAAATAGTGTAGAAATTCAGAGTGAAAGCAATAGAAATTTGTGCAAAATAGAAGCATGCATTTTTTTAAAAGCAAATTCAATAGGGAAAGTTTTGTATTGGTTGTGGTCACTCAAAACAATCATTTGAATCTCTTGACCCAAAAAGCATTTCTTATTATTGCTGATGTGTTTATCATTGACATGATGGAGTCAGGCTGGTATTAGTCTTTAGCCATTTTATGAAAGGATGGCAGATGAATTGTGGAGTGGGAGAAGTAGAGCTGGCCCTAGAGAAATAACAGGTGATTGTAAATTTCTTCTGCTTTTCAAAGAATCCAGTTTCTCCCTCATCTTACACTTACTTTTGTGCTGGCTTGTTAAAGTTTCAAAAATTAAAACTTACTTGACTACCTTGCAGTCGAAGTGGATAGTGTGTCTTTGTTTTATTCACTATTGTATCATTGTACTGAATACAGTGGAACATAGTAGGTGGTGCATAAATGTTTGTTGAATGAGTAAATGAATTCTCTTGAACATTGATTTACAATCATTAAACAATCTTCTTTATGATCTCTCTTTCAGAAATAAACCATAAGCCAAGTTCAGTTAGCTGAATAGAGAAAGTCATTACTTGTAGTTTTTCTGGGTTAACAAAATAAAGGCTTTTAATTATTTGTCCCTGATTCTTACAGTTACTTAACTTTCAGGAGAACCACTGAACTGAAAGTTTCAGTTTTTTGTTTTTAAAAAAGGTATTAGCTGTAGGAATGGGTTTATACAGATATATACCCATTTTCCTTTTTCTTTTAAATAGTTGTAAAATCAAGAAATCCAACCATCCATTTTTATTTTTCACTGATTAATACCCAGAGTGTTCATTTCTCTAACAAACTATTGCGATTTCAGGCTTCTCTTACTCTTATGTCCAACTGACACCCAAATTGTCTCCACTTATTTTGATTTAAAATAACTATGATCATGATAACAATGATTTAATAAAATGATAAGTGCCCTCATATACCAAAGTCAGCAGCATTTATGTTGTTGTTAACAGTCTATATTTGAAATGAAACAAAATTATTCTAAAGTGGACTTGAATATACATTAAAAATTCAGTTGCTATTAGAAGGTTAATATTCTTAGCACATAAAAAATGTATTATAAAATTGTAGGGTTATATTCTTTTTTTTTTAAGTCTAAGTTTCCTTTATTTTATTTATTTATTTATTATTTATTTTTATTATTTTTGGCTGCATTGGGTCTTTGTTGCTGCATACGGGCTTTCTCTAGTTGCAGTGAGCGGGAGCTACTCTTTATTGCGGTGTGCATGCTTCTCATTGTGGTGGCTTCTCTTGTTACGGAGCACGGGCTCTAGGTGTGCGGGCTTCAGTAGTTGTGGTGTGCTGGCTCAGTAGTTGTGGCTCACGGGCTGTAGAGCGCAGGCTCAGTAGTTGTGGCGCACGGGCTTAGTTGCTCTGCGGCATGTGGGATATTCCCGGACCAGGGATCGAACCCATGTCCCTTGCATTGGCAGGCAGATTCTTAACTACTGTGCCACCAGGGAAGTCCAGGGTCATATTCTTAATGGCATTTCAAAGAGATTTTTCAATCATGGCATTTGAATCATCTGGTAAAAATTGGGTTACTCTAGAATATAGTTTACAATTTATTTTAATTATTGGGGAAAAATACTGATATTAAAACAATATTTATTTATACTTGATAAGCCTAACTCTTGTTCTTAGTGATGTAAAATGCATCTGTGTGCCTTATTCCACTATAGCTTAATTGATTTCTAAATGATGCTGTTTTTGTAGTCATGATGTGATTATTAAAGTCTAAGTCCTTATTGAAGAATAGATTAAGAGATATCCTTGATTAACACAATGTGACCACCTCTGAATATTGTCCAATGTGAAGAATGTTCCAACATAAAAATGTTTTTAAAAATTTGAACATGTAGCTTCAATATTGCCTAGCATCTTAATGTTAAAATTGCAGAGCTGTTATAAATAAAACGTCACATAGCCTTTCGGATTATGTAGGACATTTGTCTGAAACTGATCACAAGGAAGCCAAGTGAGAAAGTATGATAGTTCAAAATTCATCACTACTAGTGAAAACTTTAAAGTTCATTTGCCATTAAAAGATTAGTAGCATATTCCTTTACAAAGGAGAGGGCAGGATTATCTAGATTTTGATTACAGATTCTCTCTCTCTTTCTCTCTGCCTGTTTTGGAAATAATATTTGAGTTAACTTCTTAACTGGGACAAGGCAAAAATATTTCTAATTTAAAAATTTCCAAAATTACTATTTTTGCTCTTCTGTCCTTATATGCAAATAATATTTCTACTTTTTAAGCATTTATTTATCACCTAGTAGTAAACTAGCGTACTTTGTGGGGGTGGAAAATAGGTAGATGACAAGGCCCACGAGCTTACAATCTTACTAGAGAAATCTGAAGCAATTAGAGAACAGCATCATATCATGTAAAACCACACACAGATCACATATAACCTAGGCCTTGGAGAAATGAGAAGTTAACGTGGGTCAAAGTGATCAAAGATGGAACTTGAGTTGGCCTATGGATTGGGTTGGATAGCCTGAGGGAGAAAGAGAAGTGCGTGCCTATATTTTGGAGGAGGTGTGTGTGTGTGTGTGTGTGTTTATATGGTCTTGATAAGGAATGGTAAATAGAAAAGAAAAAGAGAAGAATATGGATAAATGACAACAGTGCTATATCATAAAATGTCTTATAATGGGGTTTGAACTTGGTCTTATGTACACAGTAGAGAGACATTGAAAGTTCTTTAAAGTAAGGTCAAATTCTAAACTGCTTAAAATATTAGCCCCATCCATTTTTCCTATTACTTTCAAACTTTTCTAACTTTCCTACAGGTGAAGGTTTTTTTCCCTAGTGTCACTAGTTCACATCACTGGAACAACTTTGTCATTCTCTATCACTTCTTAAGTATCTTCTTTTTGGTGATTATGTACATATGTCCTGCTACATCTTGTTTCTGCTACTAATAGTGAAATGTACTTAACTATATTTTTCTGTCTTCTGTCATAAATATCTAAGGAGAAAATTGGGTCTGGAATTTTATTTATATTTCCCCCGTTCATTATAATGAACACTCTATAACTGATCATGATTATCAATATAAGTATAGTTTTAGTTGACTGAAAATAGAATAGTTCTTGGTTGAATATTTATGAGGATCTATTTTATCATGTACATAAAATTTAAGCTGGTCTTAAAATTATAACAGAGAGCAAATATTCCTCAGCAAAAGTCAATATAGTAAGAAATGTCTTTCTGTGTTACTATTTTTCTTCCTAAAAATGATAGTTTTTCATGCCCATGATGGAAATACAAACCACTGGGGCTCTGGCACTGCAGAAAATGCTCAAGACCTTCCAGGCATAACAAATAATAGCACCACAGAGAAGAATACAGGTTCTTTCTGCATCAGGGAACTGAGTGGCATCATATCTAAAAGCACTGATGCAATAATTGTACAGAATTCCTAGTGCAAGTTGGGTGTATCAGGGCCATGTAAAAATGGGAACATTTGCTTCCCTGAATTATGAATTCTAGCATGCATGAATATTTTCCCATGCTACATACCAAATCCTTTATTAGTAGCTAAAAAGTTACTACCATGATAAGCATAATATTTTTTCCTAGTTCATTCTCTTAAAAGTCAAGCCACTAGACTCAAAATATATAAAAATGATGTATAACTAAATCATTTTGTTGCTGAAAATCAGAAATTGTAAATTTAAATGCACAGTTAATTATAGCCATTTAAACGTAAGCCTAGAGTGTGATTAAAAATAATAGCAAAACACTTTTGTACTGGGTTGAACTTAAAAGCCAGTGTTTTTATGCATGTAAAGCATAGCAAAAACAACTACAAAAAGAAAACTAGATTTGTGTTCATTTCACAAGTCTTTAAGACTAAAACCTCAGCCATACTAGATTCAATTAAAAGGTTTTTAAAGCATACAGTACAACTCATTGTACACAGTAGATGCTTATTAAGTAAGCATGTTCAGAGATGGATTATTCTGAATTGCAAACTGTGGTGGTATAGTAAAATGTCTTCCTAAATTTTAAGTTTCATAGATTTGAAACAGGAACTTGAAACAAATGTAGTGGCCTCTAAAAGAAATCTATGAATTAGTTATAATTGAGAATAGAACATAAAAAGGAATAACAGGGCACAGATATCCATAATTTGGTCATTTGAAATGGAAGCAGAGCATCAAGTCTGATTAAAATTAAAAGTGCTATTATGGGAGACCTTCAAGATGGCGGAGGAGTAAGACATGGAGATCACCTTCCTCCCCACAAATACATAAAAAACATGTCTACGTGTGGAACAACTCCTACAGAACACCTACTGAATGCTGGCAGAAGACCTCAGACTTCCCAAAAGGCAAGAAACTCCCCATGTACCTGGGTAGGGCAAAAGAAAAAAGAAAAAAACAGAGACAAAAGAATAGGGATGGGACCTGCACCTCTGGGAGGGAGCTGTGAAGGAGGAAAAGTTTCCACACACTAGGAAGCCCCTTCACTGGGAGGGATGGGGGGGTGGGTGGGGGGAAAGCTTCAGAGCCACGGAGGAGAGCGCAGCCACAGGGGTGCAGAGGGCAAAGTGGAGAGATTCCCACACAGAGGATCGGTGCCGACCAGCACTCACCAACCTGAGACGCTTGTCTGCTCACCTGCTGGGGCGGGTGAGGGCTGGGAGCTGAGGCTCGGGCTTCGGAGGTCAGACCCCAGGGAGAGGACTGAGGTTGGCTGCATGAACACAGCCTGAAGGGGGCTAGTGCACCACAGCTAGCTGGGAGGGAGTCAGAGAAAAAGTCTGGAGCTGTTGAAGAGGCAAGAGACAATTGTTTCGGGGTGCGTGAGGAGAGGGGTTCCTGCTCCGTGCTCCCACAGAAGGCAGAGCACCGCCTAAGCAAGCTCCAGAGATGGGCACAAGCCACGGCTATCAGCTCAGACCCCAGAGATGGGCATGAAACGCTAATGCTGACGCCGCTGCCACCAAGAATCCTGTGTGCAAGCACAGGTCACTACCCACACCCTCCCAGGAGCCTGTGCAGTACACCACTGCCAGGGTCCTGAGATCCAGGGACAACTTCCCTGGGAGAACACACGGCATGCTTCAGGCTGTTGCAGTGTCACACTGGCCTCTGCCACTGCAGGCTCGCCACGCATTCCAATTATGACTACCGTACCCCTCACTCTCCATGGCCTGAGTGAGCAAGAGAGCCCTAATCAGCCGCTTCTTTAACCCCGTCCTGTCTGGATGGGAACAGAAGCCTGAGGGCAACCTACACACAGAGGTGGGGCCAAAACCAGAGCTGAACCCCAGGAGCTGTGTGAACAAAGAAGAGAAAGGGAAATTTCTCTGTGCAGCCTCAGGAGCAGTGGATTAAATCCCCACAATCAACTTGATGAACTCTCCATCTCTGGAATACCGGAATGGACAACAAATGTCCCCAAAATTGAGGCAGTGGACATTGAGAGCAACTGTAGACTTGGGGCTTGCTTTCTGTGTCTGATTTGTTTCTGGTTTTTATGTTTATCTTGGTTTAGTTTTTAGTGCTTGTTTTCATTGGTGGATTTGTTTATTGGTCTGGTTACTCTCTTCTTTTTTTATTTTTTAAAATTCTATTATTGTTTTATAAATTTTTAAATTTATTCTGTTTTCTTCCATTTTTTCTCTTTTTGTGAGTGTGTATGTGTATGTTTCTTTGTGCGATTTGTCTGCTTAGGTTTTCTTATACCATTTGTCCTAGGGTTCTGATCATTCTTTTTTTTTTTTTTTTTTTTTGCTTTTTTATGAGTGTGTGTGTGTATGTTTCTTTGTGTGGTTTTCTCTGTTTAGTTTTGCTTCTACTATTAGGTTTGGGGTTATATCTGTTGTATTTTTTTTTCTTTACTTTTCTTTCTTTTTCTTTTGAGCCATGTGGCTGGCAGGGTCTTGGTGCTCTGGCTGGGTGTCAGGCCTGAGCCTCCAAGGTGAGAGAGCTGAGTCCAGGACACTGGACCACCAGAGACCTCCCAGCCCCACATTATATCAATCAGCGAGAGCTCTCCCAGACATCTCTGTCTCAACACTAAGACCCAGCTCCAGCCAATGGCCAGCAAGCTCCAGTGCTGGACATCCCATGCCAAACAACTAGCAAGACAGGAACACAAGCCCACCCATTAGCAGAAAGACTGCCTAAAGTCATCCTAAGTTCACAGACACCCCAAAACACAGCACTGGACATGGCCCTGACCAACAGAAGGACAAGATCCAGCCCCACCCACCAGAACACAGGCACCAGTCCCCTCCACCAGGAAGCCTACACAAGCCCTTGAACCAACCTCACCCACTGGGTGCAGACACCAAAAACAACAGGAACTACAAATGTGCAGCCTGCGAAAAGGAGACCCCAAACACAGTAAGTTAAAGGGAATGAGAAGACAGAGAAATACGTAGCAGATGAAGGAGCAAGGTAAAAACCCACCAGACCAAACCAATGAAGAGGAAATAGGCAGTCTACCTAAAAAAGAATTCAGAGTAATGATAGAAAAGATGATCCAAAATCTTGAAAATAGAATGGAACAAATAAAAGAAACGTTGTATTTTCTACACCTAGAAGAAGAACCTAGAAGAACTAAAGGACCTAGGAGAACTAAACAGCAAACAAACAATGATGAACAACACAATAAATGAAATTAAAAATTCTCTAGAAGGAATCAATAGCAGAATAACTGATGCAGAGGAACGGATAAACGACCTGAAAGATAAAATAGTGGAAATACTGCCACAGAGGAGAATAAAGAAAAAAGAATGAAAAGAATTGAGGACAGTTGCAGAGACTTCTGGGACAATATTAAACACACCAACATTTGAATAATAGGGGTCCCAGAAGAAGAAGAGAAAAAGAAAGGGACTGAGAAAATATTTGAAGAGGTTATAGTTGAAAACTTCCCTAACATGGGAAAGGGTGTAGCCACCCAAGTCCAAGAAGCGCAGAGAGTCCCATACAGGATAAATCCAAGGAGAAACGTGCCAAGACACATATTAATCAAACTATCAAAAGTACAACGAAAAATATTAAAAGCAGCAAGGGAAAAATGACAAATAACATACAAGGGAATCAGCATAAGGTTAACAGCTGATCTTTCAGCAGAAACTCTGCAAGCCAGAAGGGAGTGGCAGGACATATTTAAAGTGATGAAAGGGAAAAACCTACAACCAAGGTTACTCTACGCAGCAAGGATCATTCAGATTCGACGGAGAAATTAATACCTTTATAGACAAGCATAAGTTAAGAGAATTCAGCACCACCAAACCAGCTTTACAACAAATGCTAAAGGAACTTCTCTAGGCAGGAAACACAAGAGAAGGAAAAGACCTATGAAAACAAATCCGAGACAATTAAGAAAATGGTAATAGGAACATACATATTGATAATTACCTTAAATGTAAATGGGTTAAATGCTACAACCAAAAGATACAGATTGGCTGAATGGATACAAAAACAAGACCCGATATATGCTGTCTACAAGAGACCCCCTTCAGACCTAGGGACACAGACAGACTGCAAGTGAGGGGATGGAAAAAGATATTCCATGCAAATGGAAATCAAAAGATAGCTGGAGGAGCAGTACTCGTATCAGACAAAATAGACTTTAAAATAAAGATTATTACAAGAGACAAAGAAGACATAATGATCAAGGGATCAATCCAAGAAGAAGATATAACAGTTGTAAATATTTATGCACCCAACATAGGAGGACCTCAATACATAAGGCAAATGCTAACAGCCGTAAAAGAGGAAATCGACAGTAACACAATCATAGTAGAGGACTTTAACACTTTCATCAATGGACACATCATCCAAAATGAAAATAAATAATGAAACACAAGCTTTAAATAGTACATTAAACGAGATGGACTTAATTAATATTTATAGGGCATTCCATCCAAAAACAACAGAATACACTTTCTTCTCAAGTGCTCGTGGAACATTCTTCAGAATAGATCATATCTTGGGTCACAAATCAAGCCTTGGTAAATCTAAGAAAATTGAAATCATATCAAGTATCTTTTCTGACCACAATGCTATGAGACTAGATATCAATTACAGGAAGAAATCTGTAAAAAATACAAACACATGGAGGCTAAACAATACACTGCTTAATAACCAAGAGATCACTGAAGAAATCAAAGAGGAAATCAAAAAATACCTAGAAACAAATGACAAGGAAAACACGATGACCCAAAACCTATGGGATGCAGCAAAAGCAATTCTAAGAGGGAAGTTTATAGCAATACATTCCTACCTTAAGAAACAAGAAACATCTCAAATACACAACCTAACCTTACACCTAAAGCAATTAGAGAAAGAAGAACAAAAAACCCCCAAAGTTAGCAGAAGAAAAGAAATCATAAAGATCAGATAAGAAATAAATGAAAAAGAAATGAAGGAAACAATAGCAAAGATCAATAAAACTAAAAGCTGGTTCTTTGAGAAGATAAACTAAATTGATAAACCATTAGCCAGACTCATCAGGAAAAAAAGGAAGCAGACTCAAATCAACAGCATTAGAAATTAAAAAGGAGAAGTAACAACTGACATGGCAGAAATACAAAGGATCACGAGAGATTACTACAAGCAACTATATGCCAATAAAATGGACAACCTGGAAGGAATGGACAAATTCCTAGAAAAGTACAACCTTCCAAGACTGAACCAGGAAGAAATAGAAAATATGAACAGACCAATCACAAGCACTGAAATTGAAACTGTGATTAAAAATCTTCCAACAAACAGAAGCCCAGGACCAGATGGCTTCACAGGTGAATTCTATCAAACATTTAGAGAAGAGCTGACACCCATCCTTCTCAAACTCTTCCAAAATATAGCAGAGGGAGGAACACTCCCAAACTCATTCTATGAGCCCACCATCTCCCTGATACCAACACCAGACAAGATGTCACAAAAAAAGAAAACTACAGGCCAATATCACTGATGAACATAGATGCAAAAATCCTCAACAAAATACTAGCAAACAGAATCCAAAAGCACATTAAAGGATCATACACCATGATGAGGGGGAGTTTATCCCAGGAATGCAAGGATTCTTCAATATATGCAAATAAATCAATCAAAATGATACACCATATTAACAAATTGAAGGATAAAAACCGTATGATCATCTCAATAGATGCAGAAAAAGCTTTTGACAAAATTCAACACCCATTTATGATAAAAACTTTCCAAAAAGTAGGCATAGAGGGAACCTACCTCAACCTAATAAAGGCCACAGCCAACATCGTTCTCAATGGTGAAAAACTGAAACCATTTCCTCTAAGATTAGGAACAAGAGAAGGGTGTCCACTCTTACCACTATTGTTCAACATAGTTTTGGAAGTTTTAGCCATCGCAATTAGAGGAGAAAAAGATATTAAAAAATCCAAGTCATTAAAGAAGAAGTAAAACTGTTACTGTTTGCTGATGACATGATACCATACCTAGAGAATCCTAAGGATGCTACCAGAAACCTACTAGAGCTAATCAATGAA
The DNA here is from genome assembly GCF_949987535.1 of Balaenoptera acutorostrata. Lineage (NCBI taxonomy): Eukaryota > Metazoa > Chordata > Mammalia > Artiodactyla > Balaenopteridae > Balaenoptera > Balaenoptera acutorostrata. The sequence goes on along the minus strand of NC_080070.1, from coordinate 37,550,327 downwards.
TTTGGAAGAGTAGCAGGATACAAAATTAATGCACAGAAATCTCTTGCATTCCTATACACTGACAACGAAAGATCAGAAAGAGAAACTAAGGAAACAATCCCATTTACCATTGCAACAAAAAGAATAAAATACCTAGGAATAAACCTACCTAAGGAGGTAAAAGACCTGTACTCAGAAAACTACTGCAGAAAACTGATTAAAGAAATTGAAGACGTTACAAACAGATGGAGAGATATACCATGTTCTTGGATTGGAATAATCAACATTGTGAAAATGACTGTACTATCCAAAGCAATCTACAGATTCAGTGCAATCCCCATCAGACTACCAATGGCATTTTCCCCAGAACTGGAACAAAAAACTTTACAAATTTTATGGACACACAAAAGACTCCGAATAGCCAAAGCAATCTTGAGAATGAAAAACGGAGCTGGAGGAATCAGGCTCCCAGACTTCAGACTACACTACAAAGCTACAGTAATCAGGACAGTATGGTTCTGGCACAAAAACAGAAATATAGATCAATGGAACAGGATAGAAAGCCCAGAGATAAACCCATACACATATGGTCACCTTATCTTTGATAAAGGAGACAAGAATATACAGTGGAGAAAAGACAGCCTCTTCAATAGTTGGTGCCAGGAAAACTGGATAGCTACATGTAAAAGAATGAAATTAGAACACTCCCTACCACCATACACAAAAATAAACTCAAAATGGATTAAAGACCTAAATGTAAGGCCAGACACTATCAAACTCTTAGAGGAAAACATAGGCAGAACACTCTATGACATAAATCACAGCAAGATCCTTTTTGACCCACCTCTTAGAGAAATGGAAATAAAATAAATAAACAAATGGGACCCACATGAAACTTCAAAGCTTTTGCACAACAAAGGAAACCATAAACAAGATGAAAAGACAACCCTCAGAATGGGAGAAAATATTTGCAAACAAAGCAACTGACAAAGGATTAATCTCCAAAATTTACAAGCAGCTCACGCAGCTCAATATCAAAAAAACAGACAACCCAATCCAAAAATGGGCAGAAGACCTAAATAGACATTTCTCCAAAGAAGATATACAGATTGCCAACAAACACATGAAAGGATGTTCTACATCACTAATCATTAGAGAAATACAAATCAAAACCACAATGAGGTATCACCTCACACCAGTCAGAATGGCCATCATCAAAAAATCTACAAAGAGTAAATGCTGGAGAGTGTGCGGAGAAAAGGAAACCCTCATGTACTGTGGTGGGAATGAAATTGATACAGCCACTATGGAGAACAGTAGGGCGGTTCCTTAAAAAACTAAAACTAGAACTACCATATGACCCAGCAATCCCACTATTGGGCATATACCCTGAGAAAACCATAATTCAAAAAGAGACATGTATCACAATGTTCAATGCTGCACTATTTACAATAGCCAGGACATGGAAGCAACCTAAGTGTCCATTGACAGATGAATGGATAAAGAAGATGTGGCACATATATGCAATGGAATATTACTCAGCCATAAAAAAAACGAAATTGAGTCATTTGTAGTGAGGTGGATGGATCTAGAGTCTGTCATACAGAGTGAAGTAAGTCAGAAAGAGAAAAGCAAATACCCTGTGCTAACACATAGATATGGAATCTAAAAAAAAAAAAGGAAAGGTTCTGAAGAACCTAGGGGCAGAACAGGAGTAAAGATGCAGATGTAGAGAATGGACTTGAGGACATGGGGAGGTGGAAGGGTAAGCTGGGACGAAGTGAGAGAGTGGCATGGACATATATACACTACCAAATGTAAAATAGATAGCTAGTGGGAAGCAGCCACATAGCACAGGAAGATCAGCTCGGTGCTTTGTGACCACCTAGAGGGGTGGGATAGGGAGGGTGGGAGGGAGACGCAAGAAGGAGGAGATATGGTGATATATGTATATGTATAGCTGATTCACTTTGTTATAAAGCAGAAACTAACACACCATTGTAAAGCAATTATACTCCAAGAAAGATGTTGAAAAAATGTTAAAAAAAAATAAATAATGTGTTGTTATGAAGTTAGCACATGAATAAAGGAGAAGCCTGGTGAAAGAGCATTTTAATATGCTATAGATATTCTCTAGCATTGCTATCAACAAGCTGGGATTAGTTTGGACCTACAGCTGCTTAGGTAGGAACCTAGTTAGTTGAAATATTGTATGTGAGAAATGGTTCTCAGTGGGCCAGTGTCAGTCATGGGAAGCTCTCTTTGTTAGAAATAACCATGTCATTAATGTCCTGGGGACACAGTTGACCCAGATGGACAAACCATAGATTTGTCCAAGCTGGAGGAATTTTAGAGATCAACCACTTTATTATACATTTGAGGGAACTAAGAGGTCAAGTGATTTGACCATGGCCTATAGGCAGTCAACAGCTCACAGTTCCTGACACCCAGGCTGGCACCCTTTTCCACATGGCACAGGACAATTGAATAGAAACTGTATTTACTGAGATCCACACACATGACCAAACTGGAGTGGCGGTATGGCAGTGGCTGTCACTTCAGAAGATGAAATCTCCTTGGTACAGTTACTGGTAAAGTAAGAGATCAAATAAAAAGAATGAAGATGAATTGGGATGGATGTAGGGGGGTTCAAATGGGCAAAACATCAGCTTTAGAAAATGCAGTGAAGGATCGCCAGGCATGTAAACAATGACTATGAGTTAATAGTTATACAAGTGTGAGGACCATGTGGATGCATGAATGCCAAGTGGGCAGGACTCATGAGGTGGTTCTGCCATTATATTCTCAATTAGTCATTCGTTTACTATGTATAGTTTTGAATGTTATGAATGCTAGAGTTACAGAAGGCTCTGGAGAGATTTCAGTGTAGGGAAATAAGTGTAAGTAGTTGGGACGTGGCTGGGAATGGTGATACTGAAAGGTGGACTTTAAAGGGAGACTAGGTAACAGATGCCTTGAAAGCATTTTACCCAGCTAACTATAATCATCCCTTAAAATCTCCACATTATATAAAATGTGACAAAACTGATTTAGGACTGAAGAATATGAGCTAGATGTAGGTAAAACTCTCCACATGGTATGAGTTGTGTAGTCTGCTTTCAAAATTTGAGTGATGTAATGTGAGCAATGTCCTTCTAAACATTCATTTGAGAGATCAGATGGATTCTTCTGTTTCTGTGCTAATATGATCCTACATGAAAGTGGAGAGGGCTGTTAGGCAACTGACTACTTACGATTCTTTGCTTCCTTTAGTGGAAAAAGGGAGAACAGCAAGGTGGAGCTGAAGTTTGAGGGCTGGAGCTCTGTTTTTTTTTTTGGAGCTCTGTTTCTGCTCAGTCACTTCAGCTCCCATTTATCTCTAACCTTCAGTTATTTTGTTAAAATGAACAATAGCGATAGCAGCAGCAGCATAACTAATATTTAGTGAATGCTCACTCTGGGCTGCACGCTGTACTAAGTGCTTTACATCCATCTTTTGCCTATTACTATTGGGTTGGCCAAAAAGTTCGTTTGGGGTTTTCTCTAACGTCTTACAGAAAAACCCAAACGAAAATTTTGACCAACCCAATACTTAACTTCTCTGTGCTTCAGTTTCTTCGTTTGTAAAGTATGGAGAATAATAGCATTTACTTCTTGTGATAATCAAATGAGTTCATATATGAAAAGTGTTTAGAACGGTCTTTAGCAAATAGTAAGTAATTAATAATAGGTATTATTATTATCTCATTTTTTAATCTTCAAAGCAAATCTTCAAACGTAGTGGTTGCTGCTACTTACTCCCCCATTTACAGATAAGCAAACTGAGACTCAAAGAGTTTAATGAACTTTTTTCAAGATCATAAAGATAGTAAGGGACAGAATAAGGACTTAAACTTCCATGTCTTGTGCTTTTTAACCCCTCTGCCATTTTGGTCCTCCCCTTCCAGTCACCTAAGCCCCAGCCACACAACATTAAACTCTGATTAGTACTGGATCCTTATGTTGAACACATCATGAGCTTTCAAATCTCTCTACAGTTTGCTCATTTTATTATTTCCTTTCTCTGAAATGGCTTTCCTAACTTTGTTAAGTAGATAAAATTAAAATTATCCTTCAAGACTGAGTTCAGCTGCCACCTTTTCTCTCACCTTCCTTCTCCCATCTTCACAGAGTTAATTGCTTGTCTGTGTTTTCTTTTACACTTATCTCACATATCTCTCTTTCAGCACTTATCACATTGTCTCATAATTTGTTCGTGTCTCTGCTGCTAAATGGTGAACTATGAGAGAACCAGTAAGAATTAAAAGTTATTTAAGATGCTAGACTCTCTTCTAAAGGCTTCACAAGGATGCACTCATTGAATCCTCTCAGTAACACCAGGATGTATGCTCTATTATCCCTTTTTTATTGAGGAGGCATAGAAAGGTTAAGTAACTTGTCCAAGATGATATATGCAGTAGCCACACAATAAATGATTGTTGAATTGAATTATATTTAAGTAAAAATGCTTACTAAAAATGATCAAAATTTCTTTTTTTTCCCTGGAGAAAATGAAGTCTCTCAATTCAACATCTTTTAGGATGGAGGAGAAAAGAACAAACTCCTCTTTCATCTAGTCCAATGTTTTTTCTTAAAGCTATGAAAAGAAACAGCTAATTAACTTTAGTTGAAGCTCAATTATCAATTCAGCTTTAAAGTTTTTAAATAATATAATAACATTTTCCCATGCTATAGTAAATGACTTACTTCCCATTGATCCTTATTCCCACGATCTTGAATACCCATATAAGTTAAATGTTATTTTATTGTCTGTTCAAAACTTCATAATCCAGGACATGCATTACAGTGTCAATTTTAATACTGTGTCAAGAACCTATAATTTTCCAAACACACAGAGAAAAAAGGAACTGTTTTCTGCCTCTAAGCCAAGCTTGAGAACCTGTCTTTCTGAGGATGATGAGATCCTATGGCACCAGAAGGAGCTAAGGGACTAGCTGTGAATGCCAGGTGTGAATAATTTCAAACCCCAAACCAGCTGTTACTCCTTTAAGGCCTTTTTTCACAGTCACTCAGAGGGAAACACACTCTTTTTTACTTTCCTCTGGGGCCTTTCAGGGCTCCAGCCCTTGTATTAACTGCCTAATCTGGTGGGAAGAAAACTAGCTTTAAAAGCCTTTTAATGTAAAGGGTTTGAGCAGCTAATAGACATCATCCCCTTGGCAAAAGGATGTGATATAAAAACTGCTTCTCTGTTTTAAAAACAAGGTCTTATTTATATAATCCTTTTATAAAGTTAAAGCCTCTTGGTTTAAATATATTTTTTAGAGCTTGTTACAATGCAGTAAATGGCAAAATGAGTTAGCCAAAACAATGTTTTCTCCATTGCCCCAGTTCTCAATAGCCCTTTAGCTTATTTGACTGCTTCGACTGATGGCAAAAAATAATCCAGTCATTTCCAAATGCTCCCATAGTTTTAACCACTGTATAGACTAATTATGAACTTGTGCCTCAAAATTGAGCAATTCTATCATTTTAATATGGTATAAAAAAAGTTTGTGAGAGAATTAGGAAAGTCACAGAACACTAGCATATCCAGAGTTAAGAACAAAAGAAAAATGTCAGCAACAAACAGTTATCTTAGTAGACCCTGAAATTTCCATTAAAAACATTTATGAGACTATTAACAAACATGAAAGTGATGCATTTTTGCATAGAAAAACAGACTCACGTTGATTCTAGAATCGTGAATAACCCATAATTCTGGTAATCATCAGTCTTGTATTTAGCCAGTACTTGAAACACTGCTATTTGTCATCTTATCTTTTTTATTTTCTTTTTAATATAAAGTTAATATAAGCTGGAGTTTTTGTTTTGCTTTGTTTTAATAACAATATAGTTTATGCTACACGTGGAATAAAGAATGGAACAAAGTAAATTCATCTAATGTAAAGTAAATTTATCTACAGAAGTGAAGGGTTTTGGTTCTGTTTGCAACTGTCCTACAGTAATCCCCATTGCAACACAATGCGCTATTACATGCCTTAGCTGAAAAGGATATGTCTCTATAATTTTAAGTACATTTCATTGTATTTGCAATAGAAGTAAATTTTGGAGGCCAAATAAACTTTTCAGCTGATGAGGGCACGGGTAGGGAGTTTTGTTGTATCTCCAGTAAGGAATAAGAAAAACATTGAAGGAGTAGCATGCTTTCATAATAAGAGATGTACCCTGTTTCACAGGTTATTCCCATCTTTGCTTGAGCACCATGGGAGGCCCCCTGGGAGTTGACGTCTTAGTGCCTTCCTTTGATTGCACTTTACCCAGGCATTCTCATGCTAACTTGCAGGAAGGTATGAGTATGGAAGAAAGAACACCTCCCTGTCATTTGAAGGAATTGAAATACCTCCACGTGGAAGTGGAGAGTCAGGAGTAGGAGGACTTTAACACTCAGGGTTTGCTGTTACTTTGTGTAAGCACTAACAACGTGGGAACTCAGGGTTCCAAAACACAGCACGGGTGATTCATCTAAATGAAATGTGAGCACAGTGAGGGGGCTCCCTCTGAATTGAGGGAGTATGATATATAAAAGATCCCAGGGAACACTGGGAAAGATAGGAGATAAGGCATGAAGGGAAAATGGAAGACAGTCCATTTATGGTCATTAATATCAAGTCCATTTTAGAAACATTTACTATTATAACACTTGTAACTTGTTGCTACTACATATTTAATTCTGTTCTGCCTGTTTTCTACTGTGCTGTCAGCACCAAGCCCAGTGCCCAACACATATTTGTTGAGTGAATGAATAAGCATTTCAGTTAGTATTCATGGATGTAGAGGCAAATGGATAAGGGGCCATAACCATGTAAAGACAAATCAGTTATTAACCTCTATGAAAAATGCTGGTGTTGAAACCCATCCAGCTAACATTTGAGAAGATAATTCAGTCAGTAGGTTGTCCCACAAATAATTTTAAAATCTAATCACTATGGTTAATTTTGTATTATTTAAATGGAGCCTCCGTGGGAAACTGAGCCAGTTACTCACCTCCTTCTGCCTCAGTTAATATCTGCATAGGGTTTCACAGTCACAGACTTAATGCCTAGCTCCAGCCAGAAATCTCACAAATAAATCCACTGTGCACAAAAGGAACCAGATGAGATTATAGACACATCCATGCAAACACATCACCACTATTAAGGAAAACAATCTAAAGCCTGTTCAACTCAGATGTAATTAGTCCTAGAGGGACACATTATTATTGATAAAGGGTTTTTCTCACAGGGAAGTTGGACTCCCCAGTGGGAATGTATTTTTATGGGTTGAAGATTAGTAACATTTTCAAATTGAATTAGTTGCAACTGTTTTTAAATATTGAACATTGGAATGGGTGCCAAAATAGATAATGTGATTTGGTCCTTGAGTCACTGAAGCAGAATTTTATTTTATATGATTGCTACCATTACTTATTGACTTACAAATAGCATTGATTAACTGGGGATGTATCTCACCCACTGCTTGCCCCTTGACCTGAAATGCCAAGTTAGTCGAGAGTAGGCTTAAATGAGAGTCACTACAGTTCAGTATTATTCACTGATCACTGGGGCTGATCACTTACCAAAGCTGTTGGAATATGTTGTTCCAAATAGCTAGGTAGAATCAGGCAATCTCACTTGGTTGTTGCTCTTGACTCCCCAGTCTCCTAGTCTTAATCCATGCCTCAGGTTTTTGTGTATATAATGGAGGCCAGTGTTGATAAAACCTGGTCTCTCTGGCCTCAAGATCATTGTTGAATTTTCTACTGATTGCTGGTGATATTTGAACCTCTAAGCGAAGCTCTTTATATAGTCATGGTAATTATGCCTCTACTGTAAACTTTTTGAGTTGGAAACATAATGTTACCCCAATATCTTTTGATAGCATTTCCTTAATTGTATTTTAGATAATGATTTTAGTACCAAAAGGGGGTCTTTATTGCTAGATTCAGTTCACTGTTGTACATTAAATTTTGTCTCAGATCCAGTCAACTTTGGTATAAAGTAAAAATGAGTTCAAACAGAGTGCTCACTAAATCATGGCTTGAGCTGTCCTTGTATGAGCAAAACTGAATTGTTGCATATATCATTGAAATATTTCAATGATTTATTTTTCCTTATTTATATTTATATTGATGTTTTCTTTACAGAAACACTGTAGCAATAAAGAATTCTGTTCCATTAGATTCCTAATCTTATTTTTCAAGTACCAAATAAAAATAAAAACCCCAAACAAACAAAAACAATGAAAAACAAACAAAAACAATAACAACTTTTCTGGTTTTGTCATAATATAATTGTAAACCATTCTTCTTACAAGTTATGTATTTAGAATCCAAAATTTCTACCATGGCCCAAAATAAAATGTGATGTTTATATTAAAATTCTGAACCAACCAACTAAGCAGGTTTACATCTTTAAATATTACTGGCTTGTAAGAATAAATAGGATAAGTACGACAAAAGCTACCAAATAATGCTTTTGCAGATAATATTATTTGTCAGTTTATCAGCTTTATGTTCCCCATCATTCATGCATTTTCAGTTCCAGAATATAGTAGCTACAAAAATAAAGAAACAAAACCATAATAAAGCTAGTCTTCCTATTTTGTGCTTGCCTCCCAATTAAAAAAAAAAAAAATTAAGTGCCAAAAATGTAAAATTTATTCCAAGAAAAGTAACAGGCTACACAAGTAAATTTTGGCAAATGCAACTTTATATTGAAATTCACACATCTGTATCTTGAAGAATGAGACTCACAGACTCTAATGTATTTCTGAAATACTAGAAATCATATTATAAGCTTTCACAAGTTAAAACTGAAATAATTTAAACGACCAATACACTGAATGTGCAGAAAGTATAAACAAGACTGTGCCTTCGGTAGAATAAAGGCTTTACAAATTGTGCAGGATATCATACTAAGGCTGTGGTCTCCCCTTGACAGCTGACTTAAAATATAAACACACATCAACTGCCTGCTTCTTAGAACACACTAGAATGGGTAGCACAACTCAGAAGAAAATCTCATTATCCCAATGATGTGCACCTTAATTTTCAAACCATGTGAGGAAAAAGGAAAAAGAGTATTAAATGATTGTCCATGCACTTCCAGTTGCATGACCATGACCAGTTACTGATTGAATTTCCCATGACTCCAATTTGCTCCAATGCTAAATAAGATGAAAGATACTAGATAATCCTTTAAGGCAACATGTGTTTATTCTGCATTATTAGAACTGCTCAGTTGTGACCGGTTGGTACCATTAATGTTGCCTCCCAGACCAGTATCTAGTATTTGTAAAATATAGATGAATTGGAAAAACTTTATACCAAATCAACAAAAACCATATAATACAGTTCGATGCTAGCAATTTCACTAGTAGGTAAGGAAGGTGGTATTTAGAAACAGTAATGTATTAATACAAAAAAAGTAAACTCTAATTGGAACCAATATACTGCTTTGGAATGCTCCCCAAAACTTACAAGGCGATTTTTTAAAAGTGTGGTAATCCAATAATTCATGGCATGTCTTTAGTGAATTACAGTACTTTTAAGTCCCCAAATATTTTAGTCCTTGCAAAACAATAATAGTATGAAATGTTTTAAAGTCTTCAAACTTCTAAAATTAGTTTTTATCAACACATTTACCTCATGTCAACTTAATTTATTAAGATGTCCAACGCTAATTGGTTTTTTTTGATGTTTTTTTCATAAGTAGTGATATACACAGCGTTTAGCACTGATACTTAGCACCTGCTACTTTCATTATCTAGTTTTCAACCACATAAAGAAACTTAGGGCAGTGGTTCAGTCCTTTCTTAATTACAAACCTTCACCGGCAGTCAGCAGGATCACTCTGAGATTTAAAATAGGATTATAGGTGAACTATTGCAAAGACTGCAGAATGTTGCCCAAATCCTTATAACTGCTGATCCCATTCTTGATTTTCTTCTCAAGAAATGGCTACAGGCCACAATTGCTTAGCAGAGAAGGTTAGTGTTTCACAAGGCTAAAGATTTACAGATGCTCCTTCATATAACACAGTAAGGTTCCCTTGGTAACCTGGATTTTCTGCAGTAAAGAAGGGTTGTGCTGAAACAGCGCCTCAGCTCCCTGTTGGAGAAAATGCAGACAAAAGGATTGATTCCTGCTTGGGCAAAACTCATCCAGACAGCGGCTGTTAGAAATCCCCCTGGTACTACAGGCCCTCTTGCAAAAACTCTCCAGTAACAGGCCACCAGGTAGGGGCCCCACAAGGTTAGGAAGAGAAAAGTCATTATATAGAACATTCTGCTGATTCTTTTCTCCATTTTGAACTCATCTAAGACCAATAGCCTTCTTCTGCTCGTGGTGTTTGCATTTTGCCTGATGCCCAGCAAGGTGGGTGGTGTGGGACCCCTTCCAAATCCTGCTAGCCAATTGGCAGCTGCCTGGCCACTGGCTCCAGGGCCATGAAAAGTCCAGTTCTGGCTGACTGCTGCTACAAACTGGACTGGCTTCATTTTCCTTCGGTCGTGGACAAAAAATATCAGCTTGAGGTAGACAAGCTGTGTAGCTAGGAGGATGAGGGCAAGGAGCAGCATAAATCCTAAGGAATCATTAGCCCTGAAGGAGCGGTGTTGGAAGGTACATTGATCTTCTTCCCTAATGAATGAGTAAGTGCCCACATCCAAAACTGGGGGGAATGCCATGGCCACAGACAGAGTCCACACCATGCAGATCACAGCCAGACACGTCCAAAAGGTCAGCCTCTTTGTATAGAAGCGGTGATGGGCAATAGCTAAGTATCTGGTGACACTGATACAGAAGAGCATGAAAGCAGTGTGGAAACAGGACAAAACCCCCAGAAAGGCAATCACTTTGCAAGTCAGAGTCCCATAAGTCCAGGTAGAGCCATTTTTGACAGAGTTGAATACAAATGGGAAACAAATTGCAGATCTGAGGATATCTGAACAGCAAAGATCCAACAGGAAGTAGTAAGGTGCTCTATGCAAGGTCTTATCTTTCACTAGCAAAATGGAGATCAGAAGGTTGCCCACCACGCTGACTCCTATTATGAAACCCAAGGAAGTCAGTTTCAGAAAGGCTGTTAGAGGAGAGAGATTTTGCAAAATGTTGTCAGCTGCATGGCTATAGTTCGCCATAGATGGATGGAGGATAAAGATACAGCCTCAGTCAAGTCTCATGATCTAGATATAAGAACAAGGAAAAGATATATCCATACATTTTACTGAAAATGTAATCCACAAAGAGAACTGATCCGATCTGCAGTCATGCTTCCTCTTTTCTTCCATTTGATTTGCCATCAGAATATCTGGAAAAAAAAAAAAAGCTATCAGTTCTAAAGTTAACAAGCAATGATGTCAGGCAGTGCTAACATAAAGCTGTTCATTTATGGGGAAGCAAATAAAGTTTTAATTTTGAATAATATTATTTGCTTTAGTATTTTTGCTTGAGATTTCAGAGAATTGGCTTGTTTAGTTTTCTGAGCTAGATGAATTTTAAAATGTCCCTATTTAAAAGAACATACATTTGATTGGGCACCTTTAGGAGAGAAGGAATAAAATGTTCCCCAGTTGTAAAATATGCCAGTCCAGGAGTTAATCACTAGTTTTGCAATGGAATCTACAAGATTGCTAATAGGAGACAGAGAAGAGACTACCCACATTTATCTTGAGGTCTGTTAGTATCTGTCAGTGTTTTCCCGGCAGCTTCTCTGCTGATATGGATCCAAAGAACCCTTCCAAAATATATGTCTTTTAACTCAAGTGCCACTATTCATGCTGCATATTATAAGAGGAATATTTGTTGATTCATCTTAAAGCGTGATTTCAACATTAGACTTCTAAATTAATAGGAACTTGTCCCAGGATTTGATGTGATTTAATCTTTTGTCTTTCCCTCCCCACCCCACCCCCCATTTTTGGCAAATCTTTTTTCTTTTAAACCCACATGATTATTAAAAATGGTTAATGTAAATATTGATCAGGGAAACACCCAGAGGAATAATGCACTTACATTTGTAAGCTGTGGCTACCTGAATTCAAATGAATTTAACATGAACCTGTATTTCTTGGGCAATTAAGCTTTTCCCATTTACACTGATAATCTTTGTTGCAAATCGTAAGTGGTTTCATTTTAAAACAAAATGCACATTGTCTCCTAGGTGTTGGGGAGCCCCACCAGGGAAATCGGCTTTCTCTGTTATTCCCACCAAGCATGTTCCCTTTGCCACTTCTCACTTGCCCGGAATATGCTGATAGAAGCCCAGGCAACACTGCGTTCGATGATTTTAATTTCCCCACCGGTACATCCCCGGGTAAATACCGATCGCATCATGCAACATTACGAAACCTGAAATCCGCCACCCCTGGATTTATAATGGGGGGGTGGAGGAGGGGGAGGGGGAGAGAGACATGCATTACATACGCGAAGATGGGGAGAGATTGCTTCTGTGCTGCAAGGGAACTGTTCCCGGTGATTCGCAGTCTGATATTCCTCAGTCTTGCAACGCTTTCCAGAAATGGAGCTCTCAATAAGCCCTACTGAAGATGCATTGTCTGAATGTACTTCCATTATGCAGTTTATTGTCAAAAACAAAAAACAAAAAAAAAAAACTCAAGGAGGGCTCTTTCCCGGTGAACCTGCAGTTTCATCAACACTGTGCGCCCCCTCCCCCCAAACTTAACCGAGAGTATATCCTCCTACCTGTTGGTGTTGGATATCCCGACAGACTATAGCTTCTTCTTTCTATAAATTGCTGGGGTTTTTTTTTGCCTTAGTGCCTTGACTGAGCATCCAGGCAGGGCTCGGCGGCGCCTGCGCGCTGGAGCCTCCTTGAGCTCCAGCCGCGTCCTCCCCTGTCGCAGCGGCACCGTCTCCCCCAGTAACGCAGGGGCAGCGGCGGCGGCGGCAGCGGTGGCGAGGGCGGCGGCAGGGGCTACCTCAGCCTCTCTGGAGCCAACAGGAGCCCCGACCCGTTTCCAAAGCGGGCTGGGTTTATTGAATGTCCTGTCCTGTTGAACTGGCAAAATTGGCCTGTGTCCCCTTGCGGCTGCTTCTGAACTTTTCCCTCCCTGCATTGGGAGTGGGGTTTGGAAAGGCTCGTTCAGGACCTCAGGCCCACCCTCTTCCCTTAGGGCAGCGCACCCGGGTGCCCGCCCCCACCTCAGCTTCCGGGACCCCTCGCTTTCCCCATTTTCCTCCATGCTCTTTTAGGGCGGTCCAAAGCATGGGAAGCTTCTTTTAGCGTTCTTCTTTAATGATTTCCCCAGCTGACTGCATTTGCAGGTTAGCTTGGTGTGGGGGAGAGTGGAGGGGAGGGGAGAAAGAAAAAAGAAAGGAAAAGAAAAAAAAAAAGAAAAGAAATTTTTTTTAAAAAAGAAAGGCATAGGAAAAATCTTGTCAATGGGGAAGAAGGGAAAGCAGGTTAGGGCAGCCCTTTGTTAGTCGTCTTCTGTTCTCCAGTGCACGCAGATATGCGTTAAGTAGGAAGAAACTAAGTTCAGAGGAAAGCTGCAAAATGATTTATGTCCATTCTACTTTAACGAATATGACTATAGAACCAGCCTTACACATATTTTAAATGACTGCTCCTCGCATTCCACCCCACCAAGCAATAGCCTTTCTTTTGCTTCTTGCAAGTAAGGCTGACTAGTAGATTGGTAATGTCACAGCAGTTGTATGTATATGAGTTTCCTTCCCCCCTTTGTTGTTAAGGAAGAAAAATACTAGGAATATAACGATTCATAAAACTTACACCCGTCCAAAAGGTCCGATGATATCACAAGACAGTACATAGCCTGACACCTGGGTGCTTAGGGATGTCTCTGGAATCATGGATTTCCTTATTTTACCATTTCATAAGAATTTTGTTTGTGGGGGTGGTATAAGATTTTAAACAACTCTACCTTCAAAAAACGAGCAGAAATGCTTTCATTAATTCCCAAGGTAAAATGTCTGCTTCTCCTCCTGCATGCTTATTGCTTTATAATAATCTGTTAATGAAACAGAAAAAATAAAGATCTTCTCTACAGCAATAATTTGATCTCCAGACAGCAGTAAAATACCTCATTGCTGGGTGGTGAGATTGTGACATTCGGGGGAACTCAAGCCAATCAGCATACAGATAATATGGATTAATTTACATATTGTATTTCTATTGGACATACCGAGGTAAAGCTTTCTCTGTTTAAAGCTTAAAAAGATTAAAAATGAATACTTCACTGTCATAATGTCACAGTCATGTTACAGTCATTACAAAACACCCTGTGTTGGTAATACTGAAATGAAGTTACATTTTCCTGATTTGTTTTGGGATGTCCTAAACCCAGTTAAGAAAAATAGACAATGATTTAAAAAAAAAGAAGTATCTCCTCACTTTGGCGTTCCCTTAACCTAGAAAAATCAATTCTACAGCAGTACTGGAAATAACTTGAGGGCATTTCCATTCTAGTGAAACATTCCACTTTTTTGCAAAACAAATTCAGAAGTGTTCAAAACTATACGTTGGTTGGTTTGCAACTTGTAAGTGAAATGTCAAATTCATTTCTGTGAAACTACAAATCAATTCAGTTTGTTCTTTTTTACTTCCCAATTAGTGTCCCAATGTACTTTGCAAAGAGTTATTATCTCCTGAATTTCTAGGAAAAAAAATCTAGAAAATTTAAACTTTAAAAAAAATTTTAAGAAAAATTTCTAGTTAAAAAATCTATAGAATAAGTGACTTAAGTTTGCTGAAAATTCATGATTGGCCCAATCTTAGGTTGTATGGATTAGGGAAGAGCTATTTAAAAGCAAATTAAAAGGATGACTGCACAGCCTGCCCTTGAGGCAATAATTTACTCTGCCAAAAGGTATAGGGCCAAGATCCAAGATTGATTCCTTAAAAATAAGGGAGGGGATATGTGTATGCAATATTCTTTCATATCCACAACTCAGGGTATATTAGAGCTATTATTTTCCTTTGCAATTGAGTACAGTTACATCTACTAGTTCTTTGGTTTTTCCAGCTGTTAGATGAGAATGTCATTTTCTTGCCTCACAAGGGGGTTTAAGAAATTAGTGAGATATTTTCCATTTAGTTCATTACTCTACTGGAGAAAACATGGAAGTCTGCATCTTTCATCAACAGAGATTTTAAAAAATATATTTAATATGTTAATGGACAAAAGCTTCATATCATCTACAAATTCTCAAATATAAAATTATCACTTCAGTTGTTCAGATCATAACCTTGTTTGATCATAGCTAATTTCTTTTTGATCCCTTATATCACCAAACCTAGAAAAATTGATTTTCAGGTTGAGAGTAAAGAGACAAAGCAAACAACAAAATACTATATACCCTGGGTTTGAAGGATTCTAAAAGTTTGAAGAAGTGTAACGGTTTTCAAGCTCTCAGCGTATTACATTTACTATATTGATCAATGGATTAGGAAGACTGATGTAATCTGCTTAATTTGGTTCTTGTAATAAATATATACAATTTTTATTTCAAGTAGCAATTATCTTCTTTTCAGAATTAATCGGACATGTCAGATTTTTGCCAAATGCACAGTCTCATGATGGACAAATGCAGTGTTTTTGTTCTATGCATTATGTGAAAATGTGTGTCAGGAAGTAAACAATCCTTCACAAATGCAGAGAATGATAGGCTAGGATAAGCGTTCTAAAGATTTTGTGACCATTCATTTAAAGTACTATCTCTCCCACTTAACGCCTGTCATTAAACCTTTAAAAATGTGTATCTTTGATAGTCCCAACTCTTAGTAAAGTCTAAAGTTATATATGAAAAAGAAGCTTCCATAAAATTTCTGGATTTTGGTAAGAATGGCTCTCACCAGGGGCTTTTGCGCAGAAACATTTTCTAATAGATTATTTTTTAAAAATTCACTAACCTAGAATAAATGACCAACAGAAAGGGAGAGTATGTATTTATATTTTGAAAATGGTTTTCACCTCCTAGTCTGTGGCAAAAAATGACCTTTTTCACAGGGACATCTAAGTAACTGAAAGTTTCTAGGGGGCTTTGTACTCATGCTTGAGGAACAGAATGGTGAAAGAGTATGCTATACCTAAAAAACTGCCACTGGATTTAAAAAATCATGCCTCTGGAGTTTGGAATAACCATAAGTGTGAACACGTCAAACAGTGAGATTTCTTCAGAATTTTAATGAGTTTTTAAAAGATTAAGAATATGGCATGTTTCTTTCCAAAATGCTAAAAAGTTCATTTGTCAGATTTTTCTCTTTACTCTGTCACAAAACAGGTTCCGATGTGTTAATATAATACGTTTAAAAATTTAAAGCTAGCATCTCTAAGACCTTCCTTCTCATTTTAAGATCCAGGCTTTTAAAACTTAGCAATTTACCTTTTCTGATCTTTATTGTTCACAATTTCCTTCTCTCTGAAAACTTTAAAACGTGTTCCTTTATTTAATTCATTTAACAAACATTTGTTGAGGTTACTCTGTAGGAATCACTGTGCTAGATCTTGCAAGAAATGAAAAATCAAGAGATAGGATCAGTGTACAGGCAGTTGCATCAATGTAGGAAAAGCCTGAACTGGTAGAAGTAGAGGGGCTGGAATGAACAGAAACAAAGTGATAGATCTGACTGGTAAGAGAAGGTAGAAGCTGTGTTTTTTTGTTTTTTTTTTTAATCAAATGATTAGATAAGGGAAGCAAAGGAGATTGAGGAGTAAGAATTGACTCCAAGGTTTGGAGCTTGGATAACTAACTGGGAGGTAGGAGATGCCATTAACTAGAGGTAGCAAAAGTTAAAAAAGGGGGAACTGGTTTGGTAAGGAAGATAATGAGTTAATTTTAGACAGATTGAATATGAAATGCTGGTGGAACATTTAAATGCTGATGTCTTATATGCAGTTGGAAGTGAAGACCCCAAATTCAGGAAGTACTTATAGGTAGGTGATGGTGGAAGTAGGTTAACTGTTGGATGACATTGCCAAGGGAGAGACTGTTGAGAGATAAGGTTGAGGTTAAATAAATAAACAAACAGGCCCATCCTTCTCTTTCTGAGCAAACTGCAAAGCTAAGATAATGTCTATATGTAAGAAACAAGAAGGAACGTGTAAGAACCAGAGCTAGAACAAAGGAAGAAACACCAGTGTCATAGACCTTGAGGGAGGAGAGAAGTTCAAGCGGGGGGTGGTCGTCAGTATAAATTGTATCTAGGAGGTTTAAAAGGATGAAGGATTAGAAGATATCATTGAATCTGGTGGTGAGGAAATCATTAGCAGCCTTGGAGAGAGCAGTTTCAGAAGAGCAAGTCAGACTGAAAGGGATTAACAAGTGAGGGGCATAGGCTTAAAGGCTTATAAGGTCAGGTTCAGAAACTATTTTGCTATTAATGACAGCACTGTTAGTGATGAAGGTTTTAATGAATTCTCTTGATGTTTTGTGAACAGTGTTAGTTATTTAAATAAATATAGCATGCCTTCTTCTTCTGGAAGTCTTTAAAACTCTTCTTCTATTACACATTGTTTAAATGTGATCCTGTGAATGAGAGCAAATGCAAGTTTCCCTACCATGCCTGGTAAAACTTTAGAGATTTGATCAAAAGCCCTTGGTCTATTAAAATATTCTAAGTTGTCTCATTCTTCTTTGTCTTTTTTTTAAAGATGAAGTTAGTCTCAACCATGAAAAAGAGAAAAGTGACCTATGTGGTATAGTATGAGCGAGTGTGGTCTGTGTGTGTGTGTGTGTGTGTGTGTGTGTGTGTGTGTGTGTGTTGGAGCGAGGTAGGGAGGCA
This sequence comes from Balaenoptera acutorostrata, assembly GCF_949987535.1. Lineage (NCBI taxonomy): Eukaryota > Metazoa > Chordata > Mammalia > Artiodactyla > Balaenopteridae > Balaenoptera > Balaenoptera acutorostrata. The sequence continues at coordinate 37,532,541 of NC_080070.1, read as the reverse complement.
AAGCAAGTGTTGGTAAAATAATTAAGAATTGGGAAGTTTAATTTAATATTCAGGTTAATGGAGAGTCATACATATCTTATATGGATTATAAATTTTCACAGAATACAAATGCAATATAATTTAAAAAACTCAAGAAGTCTAAGGCATTTTTTTCTTTGATTATTCAGGGTTACCTCAATAATACAGTGAGTTAAGGCCATTATTATAAGCACCAGTTATATGATAATATGAGCGGATTATGGTTATTTAAGCTTTTGTGGTGTTTAGCTTTTTGATAAATGGGCATTATTAAAGCATGGCTGAAAGTAAAGAACCTTAGACTCTAATTTAAGAGCTTCCCATAGTAACTGTCCAGTCCTGCATTCTGATTTTCTGGTTAGCCCTTTCACTTTCATTTCTCCTAATTTTTAAAACTTTATAATTTTCTCTTTACAGAGTAATAATTCTATAAAACAAGGACAAACCCAAAATTCCCATACTTCATAAACATGGTTACTACTTTAACTTGGTTAACATTTGGTAAAAATAAAAGTGTGATATCTGCCTAATTTTACATCGAAAAGAACATAAGTCCCGGCACAACATTATTTCATTCCTTCTGTAAATGTCAGTCTCCATCAGAATATGAACCCTGTGAGAGTTCAGACAGTATTATTTTGCCCTTTTCTTCCCTGGTGCCCAGATCCAGCACATAGAGGGCACTCCACACTTTTTGTTGAATGGGTGATTATGAACCTACTACATAAAGGGTGCTGTGCTAGGCACTGTGAAGAGGACATGAAAGAAAAAGAAGAAAAAAAACAGTGACACACAGGCTCCAGCTGAACTCTATGTTTTCTTAATTTAATAAGGCTGGGATAATTATTGGTATTATGGGCAGAAAGTTTTCTTGGCCAAGGATTTACTCTGGATTTGGGGAAATTTTGTTTGCTTCTTAGCCTTATTACATTAGCATTTACATGATTCCTTATTTGCCTTACTACTTAATAATTTCAAACCATTTTTTAATAACAGTGTCTGTCATGCAGATTATGAGCCAAAAGCAGAAATTTATGCTTTGAGCTCCTAACCTGGTGCTCACATACATGACAGAATATCTCAGCTTTTATCTGGCTTTGGATTTATGATCATTACTTTTTTAACAGCCAAAAAGGGTGGTGTATCCTGAAAACAAATTTAAATCTGATTTACCAATACAGAGGTGAAAACTCGATAATATAAAAAGAAAATTTTAAATGATGAATACTCTTTAATTTTGCAAATGGATTTTCATAATTATCTATAGAACAGACAGGAAAAGGGTTGAAACAGAATCTGGCCATTTAGCTACTTGGAAAAAGACTTCACAAGGATGATATTACTCTTAGGTAAAAATCAGGATTATCTTTTCTTACACTTTGTCTTCTTTTTAGAAGATATTCCTTTCCCTCCTTTACCAGGCATAAATTAGACCTGAATATAAGAGGTTCTTCTATAAAATAGTGCTGATTCATCTCATTAATTGAATACAATAAAAAAAGCTAAATCACTCTTTAAGTCCTCTTAGATTGAACAAAGCCCAGAGCTGATGATAGAGTTTGTAATCCTGGAACAAGGAGGGCATAGAAAAATGCTTCCAACAACTTGAAACAGGATGATAGCTCACTTTCAGAAGGTGGTAATGCCTGGGGGTGGGTGTATACAATTTCACCATATAGAATTTGGTTGAGATTACCTTTCTCCTTTATCTGATCTAGAATCATGGCATCCTGTATTGACAGTTGGTATGTGATTTATAGCAGTTTTTTTCTGGCACAGCTATCGTTAATGGGTCATTAATTATTTCCATGGGGTATGAGGAATACTGTTGCTTGCATGTATTATGAAAAATGTGAGTCTTGTTTATAGAGATTCAAAATACCAAATGCATTATACCTCTAAACTCTATAGTCTGTACTGCTAACTGTTACCCACCATCTCCTTGAATGTCACTGTGCTGTAGAGAGGTGGGCAGGCTTATAAGGTGGAAATGGAAATGGTTCCATGCCAAGAGTTCCAATATTTGAAATATTTTTTGACTGTGGATTTCATATCACTTGATCCCAATTAAAACTGTAGAGTAGAGCTACGATTGTAGTTGTTAGTTGTTTGGGCAAGCAGTTGTCTAAGAGATACAGACCTGTGTTAGGTCCAGGTAAATAATCTGTCCTCCTGTGAGAATTCTTAGTGTGGAAATTACTGACAGTTTTAGTTGGTGTAGTGTCTCCTTCAGTCACTATGGGGTTGTGGTGTGTAGCTCCAGGACTGCTATCCTTTTATTCTATTTGTATTAAATTCTTTAACAATCAGGAGTCTTTTTAAGCTTCCAGGTCTTTACTGTCAGGTTTCTTCCAATGGAACCATGGATCTCTTGAGTTTCTTTTATAGCAAATCGGTCAGTTAATTAAAAACAACAAATCCATCATTTAAAATTTAAAATTCTCTATTCATTAGGTATTCACTGGTTCAGGTATATATACTGTGTGCAGGTCCAGGTGTATTTATTGCTTAGCATTATATAAAACACTTCCACATACATTGGTCCTTCTGTACCCCGAAAGCTTGTAAGTTCTTGAGTTAGGGACTAAAAGCCAGTTTGTCTGTACATACCCAGACCAGGGAATGTTTTCCACTACACCATGCAGCCTTTTCAACATTCAGCCTCTGTTAAGCCAAGTCAGCACATGCTTAATCTGCTCCCGCACTTACAACCTAAACAGTTCTAAAATTTATCTTTAAAAGGCCCTTATCAACAACATATGTAAAATGTGCACTTTTATCTTGGGCCTCTTCAAGATTTCACCTTCCACTTAAAAATTTTTTTTTACCCATTCATGCACTGTTAATTCCCGTAAATTCTAATGGGAATTAAGCACATAAATCCTTGGCACTTGGTTGAAAAACTAGGAATCATGCAGAGACAGCACTTTTGTATATAGCCTGCTTATAATCCACTCTATAATTGGTTTGTTTTTTGTGCCATCTGGCATTGAATTGGTGAGATTCTTGCTGGGGTTTCATGATGTCTTACTGCTGTAGAAGATCATACATACATTGACATTTGGTGAAGAGATGGACTGAAGGTTTGATTCTACTCACACACTATGTTCAGAATGATGTTTTAGTAAAAAGTCAAAAAAAAATCAGGATTGATACATGCCAGCATCACCCTCTAACTTGGGCATATACACATATGCTCGATATTTAACTTTCTCTCTCAATAATTTTGATACTGCATAGCTCTATGAGTGCAAGATTTCTGTCTATGTTGCTTATCTTTGTGTCCCTGGTGGCTAGAATAGTACCTGGCAAATAATAGGCATTTAGTAATTATTAGTTGAGTAAGTATTTCTGTTAAAACCATTATCATAACTAAGAATTAAATGCTTTTTCCTTTACATATATTTCTTCTACTAAATCTCCAAGTACATATGGTACTTTGAAAATGAATTAAAGAATAATCTGTTCCTTCCCCTCAGCAGTTGTACCATATATTATGGCTGAACTCTTTTTCTTATAATATGCTCAAATAGTTCTAAAGTACAATATGTTCTAGAGAGCCCCAGGTCAACTTAAAAACTATGCAGTGTCAAAATTAGCAAGAGAGCAAGTTAAATGCCCAGTATATGTGTATATACATAACTTTGTGAAAAGGTTGGCATCAATCCTGAGCTTTTTTGACTTTTTACTAAAAGCCCATTCTGAACATAGCCTGCAATAGAATACAAAAAATATGTACACTAGACTAATCTACTGATACTCTAGGGTAAAGGACTGTAAGTGCTGAACTCATGTTTATCTTGGAGGACTGAAACTTTGTAATGACCATCAGGGTTGCACAGATTTATTGACTTTTAGAGCTGAACAGTTACCAACATTTACCTAGTTTTTATGATTTATAAATTAATTTATAATACATTATTTTATTGAATTCTAACTTCATCCTATGTAGTATCATTCTCCTTTCAATATAAAAAAAGACAAGTTTAGAGATAGGAATAATAAATAGTTATATGGTGTTTATAATGTGACAGGTGTTGTTTTTTGCATTTATTAGCTTACTTGATTTTCACAAAACTTTATAAGACAGGTTGTATGATTCATTTTACTGGTGAGGAAACTTGAAGCACAGAATGATATAAGAACCTGCCCAAGGTCAATGGAAAAGTTCATATTTGTGCTAAGTGACTTACCTCAAGAAGTAGTAAAACCATAAACTTGATTTAGGTTTTTCTTACACTAAATCTGACTCTAGCATCTAAACCAGTCCAGAGATATTTAATGTGAGCCACATACGTAATTTTAAATTTCCTAGTAGCTAAAATAAAAAAGTAAAAAGAAACAAGTAAAACTAATTTTAATAATACACATTGTTTAAATCAATATATCCAAAATAGTATCCAAAATATTAAGTCAACATATAATAATCCAAAAGTATTAAAGAGATATTTTATATATTTTTTGTTACTAAGTCTCCAAAATCCAGTATATATTTTGCAGCACTTACAGGGCGTCTTAATTCAGACTAGCCACATTTCCAGTGTGCAAACCAGCTCTGAGCCATCAAGCCTAAAGCTTTACATATAGGTAAGAATAAAAAGCTTGGAGAAGTGAATTCCCATACTCAGAGTTAATCAGGTGCATAAACGTCATGTTGGTAACCAGACTTGAAGAGAAAAATCAGTTGCCAAGACTTGAAGCCTGGTGAATCCTCTGCTGCCCTATTGTGTGAGTTATGGCTCTGAGGGACCTCCTGCATGGTTTCTATCAACAGCCAGTCTTTGGACCTAAATACCCAGAATCCACTGTACTACATTCCATCTTCCACACCTTGAAGGCCAAACCAGCTGGTTTCACTCCAGTGGGATACATGTTAAACCCTATTTGTTTATTTACTGTTGCCAAGTTGCATGAAACATAAAGAAAGAGCCAAAAAAAGTTCAAATCTCCATGGAACATAGGAGTCTGGAAACTTTTTTTCCTAGATTCATTCGCTGTTTAACTACAAATGAGCTGTGGAAAGCATATTGTCATAATGTGCTTCTGTTTGGGAAAAAGCCTGGAATCCTATGGACTTCAGAATGTGTGCTGTTTTAGAGATGTTTCCCTATTTCTTCACAGATGCTGTGGACTCTTAGAGGCTTATTACACTCTCCTCCTGTTGACTGTTTGGAAACCCAGAATAACTTCTGTATTTTTACCCTAAATTTATTCAAACCCTTCAAGTTGCCAGAGCCAGAATTGATCTAAAGATGCATATTAATAAGTAGAAGCTTAAACTAGTAATTTCTTTAATTCTGTCTTAATAATTGTATTACTATATTTCACAGGACTTGAATTTTAGAGGTAAGAGGGCCTTAAAAAGTCACCTGACAGTGGTTTTGGAATTTTTTCCTTAACGTAATAGCACAGGTTTTTTCAGATGAGATCATACTTGGAATTCACACATAAAACAGATAATGGTGGAGCTGCTAGGAGTGAAGTGGGACTGGGGCTGGAGCCATACTCTGTTGGTGTTTTATTGTTTGATTTGGCAGCTGCCAAGGCAGCTCTGTGGAGCCTAGATGTCTCATTAACACAGTGAAAAACACTGCTTTAGTCCATACAAACCCCCTCCCCCCATTTTTTTTCTCCTTGCCAGGCTGATGATAGCCACAGACTTACAATTCTAAAATATTTGACTTTATGAAAAATGGTCCAGGCGTGAGTACTAGAGTGATAGAACAGTCAACGGAAAGAATTGTAATGAGAAAGAACCAAGGTAGATCAGAATTATTGCCTGGGTATGAGAGTAGAACAAGTTCAAACTTCGCTGGTAGTAGATTGATGGGGACACACACACACAGAGGGGGTGGCGGGGGGAGAGAGAGAGAGAGAGAAATCAGACAAAGCACTCAGTTTGGACAGGAAGATAAGTTTCATTTTAGCAAATGAACGTAAAGTAACAGCCAGCCATTCACATGGCGTCATTGATAAGTGCTAGTCAGTCTTGAACTGGAGTGTGGAGAGTCAGAGCTAGCCATACGGAGTTGTCTGCTCAAAATGGAAGCCCTGAGGCCCTACTCTGAATGAAGTAATATGGAGACAGGAATTTTCTAAGAAGGAGTATGGGCAGAAGAGAAGGCCAAAGTCTGAGACTTGAAGAATGAATGAACATTAAGGCATCAGAAGAGCAAGAAAAAACAGTTAAGAAGATAGTAAAGGAGTAGCAGAGAGGTATGAGGAAAACAGTCCCACCATTCTCAGCCCCTCCCTGAGGCTCCCTTGACAAAACAACCAGCCTTTCTTCTTAAAGGCACTGTAACAGCCTTGTAATTGGACCAAGTATCTATCTTTTTTTTTTTTTTTTTTTTTTTTTGCTTTTACAGCAAATAAAAGCATAAGTGAAAATTTATTTTATCCGTACAATTATTCATTATAGTAAAAGATCTTTAAAATGACTATGGATTCTCTTAAATAGAATAACTAAATTCCTTCCTCCCTCCTTTTCTTCCTTCCTGCCTCCTTTTATTTTTTGAGTTCTGTCATTTGAGTACAAAGAGATGTAGTCTTCCTTACCAGGCCTGAGGTAGGAGGGGAACCTCTTATTTGGAAGAGTGCTTCCATTCACATGAAAGCAACCATTTTATGCCAGTTTTATTTAGAAAAATAAAACATATAAACAAATTTGCAACAGGCAACTTAGTATAAAATCATGAAATGCTCCTTTCTTGCTTTGATTTTATATTTTTATGGTAATGCTACTAATTTGAATTTTATTTTGATTCTACTTGATTTTTGCTAGGCTACCAAAGTAGATTATATTTCCTATGAAATCCTTTATTTTGTCATTTAAACCATTTGGGGGTTTTTCTATGGACAGAGTCCTTGAGTTAGCCTTCAAATGTTTATTGAGTGCTCATTATGTTTTATGCTTTATCTTGGGTATTCTAGAATAATGCAAAACAAAAAGGACAAGTTTTCTGCTTTTAAGACTATTGCTATTAGATTGACACGATTAATTTAATGGATGATAAAGCAAAAGTTAACCTTCTTTTAAGCAGGGCCAATCCTCAGTCACATGGTATAATTGTCTATATATTCTGGGGGCATTGACCACCCCAGACCCCTCCCCACTTCTGGAAACCTTATCCTTCATCTTCCTAGTCTCAGTCTCAGGAGTCTAATCCCAATTTGGATTTCCACTTGGAAGTTCTTGTTTGTAGCTTAAGATGCAGCCTCACATCATGTGATCATTCAGTAGACTCAGCCAGAATACCTCTAGGCCTTTAAGACCCAGAAGAGAGGTATCATTCACGGTGGAATTGCAGGTATCACAAAAATATTGAAGGGTATATAGAACAGAGGCATTTTGGTTTTGGGTGCTTCCTGCTGGCTTTTCTTAAATCATGTCGTCTATCAAGGAACCACTTCTGCCTTTTTTCAAGGCTGGCCCCACTTCTGGTAACCTGTTTGCCAAGGCCTTCCTTCACTTTGCACATCCTCCATCAAAGAGGAATTCTTGTTTGAAGTTCCTGTCAGTGGAATAGATATGTTGGGTAGACCATTCCTACTCATTTATATTTTCCTTTTACACATTAAGAAAATGAGGCCCACATTAACTTGTAAGTGATTTGCCCAGTGACCTCTAGCCTGTTTGCAGGGAAGCCAGAACTGGGATCCTTATCTCCTTGACTCCTCACTTACTGCTCTTTTCATTATATCACACAGCCTTTCTTAGCCATAAACTTCTGTCACTTAGCACTGACACTGAGGAAAGAAACACTTCACTGTGTGGTTTGCTGTTCATTGTTGTAATAATGATCAAATTAATATGATTTCTTGATAGCTATCTTTACTATTGACCACTAACAATAATAAATGTAGGGATCACTGGACAAGTAATGCTTATTTCAATTATGAAAACAATAAGAATAATCTTGAAAATGAATATTCAAGAACATATGATGATTTTTCTTTTCACTTCGTGTGCTCCCAATTATAGACTGCTTATTATAAAAGTACACAATGACTCTGGGCCTCTTCTCTAATAAGAGATTTGTTATCTTTTCTCCTTGGGTAGAAACCTTTCTTTCCACACTTAGATTTCAAACAGTCTTTTATAAACCTAGACCTCTGGCATATCTGGTACAATACTGTATAGTAACCTCAATTATCCTCCACTTTTGATTGTCTTTTTTGGTTTGTTTTTCTTCTGGCCACCCTGTGCATCATGCAGGATCTTAGTTCCCCGACGAGGGATTGAACCCGTGCCCCCTGCATTGGAAGCATGGAGTCCTAACCACTGGACCGCCAGGGAATTCCCCAATCCTCCATTTTAGAAAACATGGCTTCTTTAGAGGTTTAAGATAACAGATACTTTACAAATACATTTGTGTACGTATATCTGTCTATTGAATTATAACCTAAAAATTAATATTTAAACATCAATTTCTACCTCACACCTGTCAGAATGGCTATCGTCAAAAAGACCACAAATAACAAATACTGGCGAGGATGTGGAGAAAAGGGAACCCTTTTGGTGGGAAAATAAATTGGTGTAGCCATTCTGGAGAACAGTATGGAGGTTCCTCAAAAAATTAAAAATAGAACTACCATATGATCCAGCAATTCCACTCCTGGGTATGTATCTGAAGAAAATGAAAACACTAATTTGGAGATACATGCACCTCAGTGTTCATAGCAGCATCATTTACAGTTGCCAAGATACGGAAGCAACTGCACTGTCCATCAATAGATGAATGGATAAAGAAGATGTGGTATATATATATATATATATATATATATATATATATATATATACAATGGAATACTACTCAGCCATAAAAAAGAATGAAAATTTGCCATTTGCAGCAACATGGATAGATCTGAAGGGTGTTATGCTAGTGAAATAAGTCAGAGAAAAACAAATACTGTATGTTATCACTTATATGTAAAATCTAAAAAATAAAACAAATAAATGAATATAACAAAACAGAAAAAGACTCGCAGATATAGAGAACAAACTAATGGTTACCAGTGGAGAGAGGGAAGTGCAGAGGGGCAAGATAGAGGTAGGGAATTAAGAGGTACAAACTACTATATATAAAATGAATAAGCTACAAGGATATATTGTATAGCATAGGGAATATAGCCAACATTTTATAATAACTTTAGATGGAGTATAATCTATAAAAATTTTGAATCACTAATGTTATATGCCTGAAACTAGTATAATATTGTAAATCAACTCTACCTAAATTAAAAAAAAAGTCAATTTCTAGGCTGGTTCAAAGGATATGAATATCTATTTGGCAACTGGTAAGAATTGCCTATTTTGCTTATTGCAGAGCAGTGTTATCAATAAATGACAAGATGTTGGAAAGCACTGACATGTCCAGTATTATTTAAGAAATTGATTTTGAATAAATGATGGCAAATATATGAGATGGAATATTATTTGGTTGTTAAAATATCCATTAAATACTTAAATGTTAAATGCTGGGAAAACAAAATGGTATGTGTGCTCTACCACAGTTTTGTTAAATTTATGTTGTGGAAGGTGGCCTGCAAAAGTGAGAATAGTGTAAAATGTGAGAGCACAAAGCTCTCAGACAATTTGAGCATTATCTCCTCAAGTGGTTGTTCATTCTATTTCTGGTCACCTACCTTATTCACAGGGCTCAGCACTGATTTACTTCTGGCTCATTTCCAAAACCAAATGCTCAATGGTAAAGTCTTCCCTTTGTTGGGGATATTCGAAGGAGCATGTCACAGGCCAAATATGCTTTGAGTAATGGAAGCATCAATGAAATTAAGTCCACATTTTTCTAAGAGAACTATTTTATAGAGGCCCAAACATTTGGATGATCAGGTTGATATTTGAAAGGTGAATTTTATTGCTTCTTTGTACCTTTAGTCATACCTGGGCACTGAATTGATTTACTCTTCAGAAGGGGAAAGTCATAGGGCCCAGGTGAAAGATCCAACATAACAGCAAGGCGGAATCATAGAGTGGCTACATGATCCATTTGCCATGGCTAAGGGTGAAAAGTGGAACCCTATTTGGGGCTCTTTATTTGAGAGTCATCTTTGGAAATGTAGAAGGACTTTGAGCTTCAGTTATCTTTTCTTCTCTTTTAAAATTTTTGTCTGATAAAGCCTTCTCATCTGAATGAAATGTAGGCTTTGACATCACCTATGGTAGCATCATCTAAGAACTACAGTGTGTTGACAACTGTCTTGTGATTACTTCACAGTGGATGATTTTCAATGGATGACATTTAGAGTAAACATGAACTGCTTTCAGATAGACAGAGTTCACACATTTGTGTGTAAAAAGAAAACTCCCAACCTGCAGTATTATTAAAAAGCAATTATATTAGCTTCAATATCATACCTTTTTCAGCATATAGACTTGTTTATTCAATGCTGTGTTAATTCTTCAAGATTATTTAGGAAGTAAATTTAATGCACAAATAAACAAGTATTTACTGAAACCTCTAACAGTATAGACAAGGTATGTTAGTACTTACAATGATAAAAAGACACAATCTTGATTTCAAGAAATTTGAGATAAAGGTGACAGGGGCAGGGGTCGGTGGGAAGGGGAGGGGTTGGTAGGGCTGGTGATACAAAAGGGACAATAAGTATCTAAATAACCATAAAACAAGACTATAAGAAACGCAGTACTACATGTATAAACAATGAGCTATGGACTCTGGAGTTTAGATATCATTAACTCCTTTTGGGAAAGACTTCATGGAGGAGATGACATTTATAAAGCAAATGAAATATTAGCATGGAGGCATGGCAAGGCATTTGATTTTGGTAATTCAGGTAGTTTGGTGTTGCTGGAGTAGGAATAAGAGAATGAGAAATAAACAGGAAACATCTTGTGTTTCAAAATGGTGGGTCATTTCTAAACTAAATTAAACAAGTCATTAAACGTGTGTACAATGCAAGATATTATAAACAGTGTTTGCAATCATTCAGATCAACTAACTAGACTGTATCTTAAAACTTACTAAAATCATGTTCTATAATTATAATTTAGATGTTCAAGAAAATGTTAAAATCTTGCAGTGAATCTCAGACCTGTCCTGGGCAAAATCTGAAAGGTTGGTAGCACTGTACTGAGGACATTAAGGGCACACACAGGCCCAGTGAGAGGGTGCCGTGATCCACTGTGTATCCTGGGCTGGGGTGACCCTTTGCTACTTTAACTCTGTATCATATATTCATTCTAAAAAAGATTGAGCAGCAATTTCTATTTGCCAGGCATTGTGCTAGAAACTAGGAATACAACAGTGAATTAATGATTCAGTCCCTCTCCTCATAGAACTTACAATCCTGAGATGGGGTTGAGGTTGGTTGAAATACAGTAGACAGAGATTCAAATACAGGGTGGTATGTGCCGGATGGGAGATGTAAAGAATGCTGTGTGAGCATACTGTAGTCTGCGTAGTTCAGAGAGGAAGGGTCAGGGAAGACGTCCTAAAGAAGTGATGTCCAAGCCTAAGATTTTAGGAATAAGTCAGGTAAACTGGGCAAACTAGGCCAGGCAGAGGAAGGAACATGCACATGAAGAGAGCAGGGTAAGTGGGGGGAATGAGAGAGAGAGGAAAGGAAAACACGTGGTGCTTTCTGGGAAGGCAATAGCTTAGTGTGGCTGAAAGCTAGAGTGTGAAATTGGTTGAGGGTCATGGACGTAGAAGAGGCTGGAAAAGTAGGGGAGGAAATAAGGGTAGATTAACAGTGCTAAGGTTTGTTAAGGATTTCATAAAACTTAAGAAATCTGCTAAAAAATTTTGAGCTGGTATGTAACAGGGTCAGATTTGTGTTTTAAGAAGTTCACCATGGTTGTTGTGTTTAGAAAAGATTGCAGAGGGTTAAGATGGGAGGTCAGAAGACAAGCTAGGGTTCTGCTGTGGATCTCATCCACATCATGATGGTGGTCTGAACTTGGGTAGAAGCCTTGAGGATGGAGAGAAGTGGGTGGATCCTAGGCATAATTTGGAGGCGGGTTCCATAGGACTTAGAGATGGACTGGATGTGGAGTGTGAGGGAGAGGAAGGCGCCACACACCCTCTCAAGTGTCTGTCTTGGCCACTGGGAAGATGGTGTCTATTAGCTGAGTCTCACCAGTAGTGCCATAAAGGACTGAGCGCACGAAACTTCAAGGTTGTTTGTTCCTGGATCCTGCCAGGCCGACTTCAATTAGTGTGTGGGCTGTTTGCTGTGAGTGGGAGTGGCAGGGCTACGGTTTGTTTTTATTCTTCTTTCTTGAGACAATCCCTAATCATACTCATTCAGTACAGAAAATGAGCTGCCCCTGCTTCACTAAATTGAAATCCAAAAATGTACCAAATGACTAGACTACAGTTTTCACTGAGGAGTTCAAAGAGGAAATCAGCTCCTCATGCTGCCGTATGAAAATGGGTAATTACAATATTTTTTAACACATTAGACCTTGTTATTTTTGAAATTAGGAAAACTATATGGGGCCACACATTTTTATCACTAGGAAGTCTTTTAGAGATTAGTGACAATTCTACAGGTGAAAAAATTGTGGAGGTTAAATTATTGGCTCAAGGTCAATCACCTGGTAGTTGATTAATTTCTTTCTAAGTTGTACTGATGATGTCTTGAAAAGTGTTGATTAAACAAGTGAAAGTGTGCACATGTCGTCACAGGGCCCATAAAATTGTTTTATGTAGGTTTTGCAATGCCCTGGTAATTTTTGTGGCAAAAGAGTTGTTCTGACAAATCATCTGAAATAGAATATGGTATAGTTTCTGTTCTTGGTGCTCATGCCTGCTTCTAAAGTCTTTTGTTAAGTGATTTATGCACATTTATCCAGAGCATAATTATCTTGATTAATATTGAGACATATGGTATTTATAATCCCAATGTTTAACGAAGTGCTTCATGATTAGCCGTTTAAAAATAATTAACCCTCTTGTATATAAAATTTTGTAACTTCATTTCAGATTATCAAGAGCTAACTAATATTTTCAAAATTTTAATCACCCATATATAGTGGATTCAGTGGAAATAATGTGTGAGGGGGTATTGTAGCTCTGATACTACAAATCAGTGAGAAATTAAACCACATTTTAATGTTTTACAGCAGTCATATTTTTCTGGTCTGCCTTTTGCCTTTAGATGTTAGGTGTATATTACTTAATCACAGAAGCAATTTAGAAAAATGAAGTTACTAAAAATTAGAAAAAAACCTTAAATATGCTATTCTGCACACATATTTATTGATTTGGACCTATTCTCACCTAAGAATAAAAATCCTGTCTGGGGTCCGTAAGTCAATATAAGGGCTTTCTCTACATTCCCCACGTAGGAAACCAACATTAAACACATTTTATGGTGCTTATATCTTTATGACTTCTAATGAGATGAGATATGTTAAGAGTATTTTTCCTAGTGGAATATGGACCAGATCTTCTATTTTCCTGAACAGAGAGAAGCAAATTCCTTGCATCTCCTTAAATGACTTGGGCAGTTGCTGCTAAGCTTTCATTATGTCACTTAGTAAAGACCCATGGTTAAGCACGTTAGGAATTACTAAAACAGATTCAATTATTTTCTTTCTTTTTTTCCTGTTTCTTTTCCTCGAGAGGCTCAGGTACAGAAAAGGCTTGAGGAAACTTAGGGAAGCCAAATTTTCTTTTCTTCACAGATGTCTTTGAGTTATAGCAATTTGTAAGCCTAGAATGATGAGGGGAAAACTATAATAAAGAAAACAGACTCAAAGAAAATGTCAAAATTAAAATATAATGAACTGTTTAATAAGGGATTTGTTTACATAACTTTCTAAAGATGTCTTCTTTATATATAAATACAAAATTGATGCTAGTAGGTTTTTCCCCCCTTATGTCTAGAAAATACCTCCAAATACCAATTATAATAACATCCAGCATGCCAAGTCTTTCACAGTAATTATTTCATGTATTCCTCACCCATCTATGAGGCAGGTACTATTATTTTCCCCATTTAACAGATAGGGAGACAGAAATTTACAAGAGATTAAGTGACCTGTCCAAGATCACATTTTAAGTGATGGAATCTGGTTATCTATCTAGATCTATTGGATTCCAGAGCTTGGGCTCTTAATCACTATTGTGATACCACCAAAGAGGCTGATATGTATCTCTGGGAGGGAGATGGTTTGGTTCCTATGCAGAGAATTCTCCCTTCATTATGTGCTGCAGGCTATATAGCTATATCACTTTTCCTACACTCAAGGTTGGAAATGGCATTTGACAAGCTTCTGCAGAGCTTAGAAAGCCTAAGAGGGTGAAGGTGCATGTGATGTGTAGCTTCTGAGATTTCCTGGGCCTGGCTGGCTCCTTCACAGGTGGTATATTTGATAGTTTTTCAAAAAGCTGCCATTGCACTCTCAATGCTGAGACAAAATATGGATACAGTTCATTTTTTAAACTTCATCTGCACTCCTGCATTCTTGATTGCGCTTATTGGGTAAGAGACAGGAATAAACAATATATTATTGGATGGGTGAAAAGGGGAGGGTAGATGTGAGCGATCCTAGGACAAAGGTCTGTGAGTAAAATTCCTTGAATGGATCATTTACCTGGTGCTTTAATCCCTCCACTCTTTAAATACGCACTGAGGAGACTTGTGCTTCCAGGAGGATGGAGTAGACATCTTTTTTCCTATTTCTCCCACTAAATACAGCTAAAAATCCTGGATATTATTTATAAAACAAACATAAGATTCTGAAAGGTAGAAAGAAGGCAGACTGGCTAGGGACCTCAGGACCAGAAGACACGGTGGTGAATTCTCTAGATTTTCTTTTTGCCTCATAGATCTCTGACTAGGTACTGGACAAGGTGGCAACCCAGAAATGCCAATGTGCTTAGACATGGCCATGGGCCAGTGGAGAACACATGCAGAGTCTGAACTCCTACTCCCACCCAGTAGCCACAAGGCACCCCACCTGCAGGGTCAGAGGAGGGCACGTAGGGAACAGTAATGAGGTTCCCTCTGGACTTTTACCTCTGTCTGGCAGTGATAAGGCAGACGGAGTCCCAGAAGGAAAGAAGTAGATGTGGTTGAAAGAGTATTTGAAAAAATAATGGCTGAAAATTACCTAAATTTGGGAAAAAGACACAAACCTGTAGGTTCAAGCTGAGCAAATCCCTAACAGGATAAACCCAAAGATATTTATGCCAAGACATACCATAGATCACTTTCTGAAAACTAAGAACAGAGAAAAAATATCTTGAAAGCAGCCAGAGAAATGACAGGAAATGCACTGATTTTTGGCATTGGAGGAATAGGCTGGTTACCAGCGCTTCCCTTGTTGATTCCAGCAATTAGTCTTCTTTTTAACCAGACTCAACCAAGCTCACATGTACAGAGCATTTACTAGTTATCTGCAAATTATGCTGGGCACCCAGGGGACATTTGCTAATCCCATTCTTCCTGTAATTGCTCCACAGAGGGTATTATCCCTCAGAGCAAATAAAGGAATTTCAGAATTGGAAAGAACCTCAAAAAAAGGAAATAAAAGGGCAGAAATTTGTAATTTGGGATTTCTGGATGGGCTTCAGTTCTGTGAACTCCCTGAAATTAATCTAAAAAAATGCCAGCATGTATGTGCATTTTTCTAGGTAAAGGACCATAGCTTTCATCAGAGTCTCAAAGGAGCTGGTGGCCCCCAAAATGTTAAGAGCCACCATTAAGAGTTTCTGCTCTTTTCAGGCAAAACTATATAATCCAACCTAGATAGAAAAGAGCTAAAAACAGAGAAGGTATTCCCCATCATATACATCAAAATTCCTGAAAGCCACCTCATAATTCTCTACTTTTAAGGAGAAAATAGGAAAATGGCAGTTTTCTAATTTCTTCTAGGCACTTGTGGAAATACAGGTTTATCAAAGAATGTTTGCCTGTAGTCTTATTTTGAACATTTAAAAAATAGTACCTATAGGTGACTAAATAACCAATGCACCGTGATTTAAAATGTACTTTAGATTTCCCCTACCCCTGAAGCCATTTTATGAACTGTCATGTGCTACCTGAGCCTCCAGTAAAAACAAAAACAGGCTTTCCTGTTTTTTAAAAAAATGTACTTTAGGTATGATTTCTCCCAATGCCAATGGAAAAGTTCAGACATACAAGGAAGCAGGAGCAGCCTCTCTACATCAGTAACAATAGGCTGGTATTTTATAAGAGATAGGACAAACTGTCCTGTAATCTGCATTCCTTTTTCCATCTTTCAAAAAAAAACATGTAAAAAAGTTCTATTATAAATCAACTAAACTCCAACAAAAATTAAAAAAAATTTCTATTGATTACACAATGTGTAACAGTCAATTTATCAGAATAAAAAACTATTGGTGTTTTCTTTGGTGAAAAAACAACTATAACAAAAACAGATCCGTGTGGTTTCTCTGTCTACAGTGTGGCTGTCCCTCACTCTTTGTACCCTCTACCAAATCCCTCATGCAATCCAGGTCTGCTTACACCTGCACCTGGAGAAATGCACAGTAAGGATTTTAGATTGCTGCTGTCTGTTTTCTGATCAAAATTAAGGCTCCCAGTGTTACCTGGAGAGCTAGAGATTGGATAATGCATTATTTTAGGAAAAAATTTGACTACCTGCTTTCATTAAGACCCTATAGTAGTTTGATTTACTCATACAATTCTATGCTGGCTGCATCTACACAATCAAAGGAATCACTGGGGACCCTTGTTAAACATAGAACTCCAGACCCCAACCTACAATTACTACAGTGCAACCAGGAGAGGAACCTGAGAATCTAACAGTTTTTATCAAGTGCTTTGGGTGATCCTTGGGCTCAAACAAGTTAGAGCAATCTTCTTAAACTTGAATGTGCATATAAATTATCCTGGGTTCTTGAAACAAAAGCAGATTCTGATCCAATTGGTCTGGGTGGGACCTGAGATTCTGCAGATCTAACAAGTCCTAAGGTGATGCTGCTGGTGTGAGGACACCTTCAGTAGCAAGGTCAGGGAGATTACGCCTCATCTGGCTTGTGTGTAAATCAGTATAGGCCATTACATTTTCCTTCTGCATCTGTGGATTCTCTACCAGAGGCCTCTCCCCTCCCTTGATGCTGCCCCTTTCTCATTTTTCACTGATTGTATCTCTACAAGCTAGTGTGATCAGTTAAGGTAAGGCATCCTACTCTTCTCCACTTACTTTATAAAAAGTTCACACAAAGATAAAAACAGTCTGAAATAAACACCACACAGTAACTTACATAATGGGTTTATATTTAATATAGTACTTCTCACCATGGAGATGTTAGCAGTTAATATAAAGATTTTTTTGTTTTTGTTAAACATTAAATCTCTTCTCCATTTCAATATCAATATAAAGTATTTTTTTACATTAAATCTTTTCTCCATTTCAACGTTAGATACATCGAATACATTTTCTAAACTTTTTCCTCCACAAAGAGATAAGTTTTAATTTTTGACCAACTGTATTTAATATCTAGGTACAATATTAACTAGGGAGATAACAAAACAAAAATGCATTAAAAATATGGAGAAAAGACTCCACAATGATGCAGGAGGCAGTGATTATAACTAGACAGTGGCAATTTCCCAGGATTCTGGGCAAGAGTTTTCTTCTTTCTATTGAGAATTCTGAAACTATGAAATATTACTTATGCAAAGTTCAGCCATCTCACTTCTTTGACCTTCTTTCTAACTAGCAAATGCAAATTACAGATGGCATTTTCCGGTGCATTATTTGTTGTGAAAAAAACGTTTTGTTTTCCATTTAACATAATATATCAATTTGTTCCTATTTATAGGGAAATAACCAAGACTATGAAGCTACCCTATTTACTGTTTCTTGAGAACTTTCAGACACCAAAACTCAGTTCTGAACCTCAATAGCACAAAGGTTTTCAGGGCAAGGTTTGATTCAGGAGGCCCTTCAAAGTCACATCTGTCCATTTCTCTTTCGTGCATATACCCCCAAACAAGCACAAATGCCTGTAATGCTGAGAACCACACCTAACAAGAGAGCGATTGCATCTCCAGCTTCTACTGCTTCAACAACAGGCAGCACCAGAAGCAATGAAAAGAGGACTAGGAACAATTGTGTTGAAACTGAGATCATGATGTTGAGATCTTGAGGTGACTGGTTCTTAAAGGCTGAAGGTTCCTAGAAATTAAAACATGGGAACAAAAAGGAACCATTAAAAATTCCTACCTTTTCAAATGACAGTATGAATACATGACAAATAACAGTTCATACAACCTTTTAAATCAGAGACTTTATAAATTATATTCAGACCCATCTCCTCATTTTATGGTAGAAGAAACTGAGGGAAGTAAATGGTACTTAAAGATGATCATTTGAGGCTAATCGCCCCTTCTCATGATAATTCCCCTACTCCAGCGATTTTTCCCCACTCTATAACGCCAACACCGTGTGAATCAACAAAACAGAAATTGAACAGTAGAACAAGAAAAGACAGAAGAGGCACAAGATACTAACTTGGAAACTATCCTAGTGAATGAAAATTATATTTTTTTAGGGTCTCTCCCATCCAGGAAATGCAAACAAATCTGGCAAAGTCAAACCACATATAACTCTGTGAAGTCGTGGGGGAAATAGTAAGACTTACCAAAGAAAGCGGTTTTTGTTTAATTCTATCAGTTCAGGATGCTGAGGCTAAGAGGGTCCACGTGACAGCGCCTATTATCAGAGGGGCGTAGCAGGATTTAAAAAATCGCACATTATTAATTATTATTTTACAGCGGCAGCTAGAGTCAGTGCAGAGCGGGGAGGTTGTACGTAAGGGAGAAGAATGGGTAATAACTAACGACAACAGTTTTGTTCAAGCAGGGGAACTAGATTTAAAAGTTGGTCAGTTATAAAGGAAAAGCTAAAAAAACCCCAAATAACCAAAAAAACAAGTTCGTTCGAGGACTTGATAGTAGGACTTTAAAAAGAATCCCTGCTTTGGCCCGGCAACGTACAAATCTGCCCCCTGTTTTACAAATACCCTGGGCAATCTAAGTAGCCTTCGGGGACAAACTCGTACCTTACCTTCCAGGAAGCAGCCATTACAGGAATGGCGAGGAGGGCGGAGTCTCTAAACTACACTTCCCACAATCCCCGGTGACGACAACTCCCAGGATGCACCGGCGCGCTCCCCTGTAACTGGTTGCGGGAAGATGGTCACGCTCTACCGGGGACGCTGAGGAGCGAGCTCCCGGGGCTTCTTCACGTGGCCAAACCTGTCACTGGTGAAGTAGTTTAGTGTAGTACGGAAGCTGACACACACACAAAAAGGTGAAAAAATGACAGCAAGTGTTTTTTTTCACCCTGTTCAAGGTTTCAAGACACAAGAAGTTATGTCCTTTTCTTTGACTGAAATGCAGACACAGCAGCCGAAAGAAATCACCCGAGCAGAGCCATCTGTTTCAGATGCATTTAAACAAGCGGCTTCTAACATTTTTGAAGGAGGGAATCCCCTGACACCATCTTCCAAATGTGCCTTATGACATTTGTTAACTCTTAAGCAATGGGGGAAAACATGTTTAATAAGACGTTTTGGAAAATGTCAAAAACATCTGTAGGGAAAAACAGGCAGTTTGAGGAAAAACAGGTTAAGCACTGTAAGAAGGTCTCTGATTCAGGTTCTGGAGTTCTGTTTCCCTATTACTTCAGGAGTGCAGTGTATGGTACGCTTTAGAGATTTCTTCTCACTCATGTGTTTATGATACCCACCCTATGTATCCCCAAATATTTATGGAAAGTTGTAAATTATTACTTTTAAGTCATAAGGATAAATTATTTGCATATGTAAGTCTTAGCCCTTTCTGAAAGGCTTTCTTGAAGTCTAATTTAATCTATGAAGTCCTTACTGAACCTTTCTAATCACCCAGGCTTCTGAACTCTCATTTACTGACTAGAGGACTTATTTGGTACCCTGGAAATTATCATTTATTAATGATGTGGGTTAGGGGTGAAGTCACTTGCCCTGTCTGAAAGTCCCCCTAGGACTCTCAGACACAGCAGGTATATTTCAGTTCAGTGCCCATAATTGGCATGTAATTTTTTTATTGTTGTTCATCTTTTTTTCTTACACTTTACTAATTTCTCTGGACTGACAGCAAAGCTTTATATTCCTAGCTTCTAACACACACACAGAGGTGCTCAGAAATGTTGGCTAATAATTATTTGAATAAATAAATGTGCCAACAGGTTTTCTTGAGAGACAAAGCAGTGCCAAATAAACCAAAGCAAGGTGGCTTGCAAATTGGAAGTCTATGGATAATTACACAGTAATGTCAGCATTGCTTCTCTAAACTTGATTATTTTAACAAGTTCTGTCTTTGACTCATTTGCCTTGAGCTACTTCTGTTTTTTTACCTTTCTCATCAGTTATATTTGAAATAGCAGCTATTTAAAGATACTCTTTTGCATTCTAGTGTGAACAATTTGGGGATTTAATTTTTCCCTATATGTTTATTCAGTTTGTTGAAGTCAGCAGAGACCACGGTAAATTTAGTATTATTACAGACTTGTTTCTAGGGTTGTTAGCGTTGAAGATAATGGGTTAGTTTTAAGTTTGAAGGTCTGATGATGATAAAATGCTTTTTCTTTAAATTATTATGTTAAGAGATCATGATGACCTGGCCTATCTGAAAAAGAGTGGCAGAAGTTTGTGCAGAGATGTTTTGGGCCCGTGTAGTTTCAAAATAAACTTGGTTAACTTTTCCTAACCAGCATCTACCCTAATCAGGCAATTTAACAAAGGTGTTGCTGTATCTGCTTTTGCCTGCCTTATTACAACCCTAGTTTCCAGGGTTGTAATAAGTAGAATGGTATTCTAGTTCTCAGTGTTCTCTTCTTACTACCCTAACTAGTGATCTGAAAATAAATCAGACACCAAGGGGGCAAAGCGGCGGGGGGTTGGGGTGGTGGTGTGATGAATTGAGCGATTGGGATTGACATGTATACACTGATGTGTTTAAAATGGATGACTAATAAGAACCTGCAGTATAAAAAAATAAATAAAATTCAAAAATTAAAAAAAATAAAAAAAAATAAAAATAAATCAGATCATTTATTCCTTGCTTAAAGCTCTCCAGTTCCATCACAATAAGCAGAAGTCTGTGCTCCTTATCAAGACTCACAACGCCCTACACATTCTGGCCTCTGCCTGCCTTTCTGACATCAGCCTACTACTCACTCATGCTCATTCCAATCACACTCATCTTTTTGCTGTTTATTAAGCATGCCAATTTTGTGGTTTTATTGATTCAAATTTTTATTGAATCAAATTTTGTTGATTAACGTTTAGTCACTGTTACACTGTTTGTAGTAGAAACTAATAAGTAAGAAGTCTGCTTTTGGGCTAAACCATGAAGGTATTTCGACTGAGATTATTTTGAGTCTTTATTCAAAATTTAGGTCTTACATATTTTCTCCATAATATTAATAGCAAGGCTTTATGTCTATGTATGTATAAGGCGCAGTAATACCTAAAACAGGAACTACTTTGTTCAGGAACCTGTCTATAATGGTCCTTATTTACTTCCTCTGTCCACTTGGGGTGCAAATATTGATTAAGTCCATCTGGATGGTGTATTTTTTTCTTAGCAATACCTGAATGGTTTCTTTAAGTACTTTTTAATGTTGGATGAGCAATATTGGCATTTTTGGTGAGACAGTGCTTTGTTGTGCCGACATAATATTGCAGGATATTCAGCATCTCTAGCCCATGCCTGCTAAATGCCAGTAGAATCCCCCAATCATGAGGACAGTCAACTGCCCTGTATTGCCAGATAGTCTTTGGTGAGATACGGTCCCTAGTTGAGAACTACTCAAGATTTCATCAAGAAAATAGAAGTAGTTGAAAACAGAATGAAACAGTACACACCCACACACACACCAACATCAACACTGCACTGCTCTAATGTTTTAGATTCTTTCTTCCTTGGTTATGCTGATTTTGTTGTTATCTACAGATTTCCTTCTGTGTCCTATCAGCATCCTTGCCAGACAGTTTCCACTGGTCACTTTTTTTTAAAGAATTATTTATTTATTCATTTGGCTGTGCCGGGTATTAGTTGCGGTCCTCGGGATCTAGTTCCCTGACCAGGGATCGAACCCAGGCCCCCTGCATTGGGATTGCGGAGTCTTAACCACTGGACCACCAGGGACGTCTCGGTCACTTTCTTATAACAGTGCCGATATGCAAATTGAGGTGAGATTTCTGCTTTTATTTCTGCCACTTAGTCTTTAAGCTGTGGAGAGGTGCTGTGATGTAGTATATAGAATATTAGCTTTTTCCCTTGCTAGTTTTATGGATTTGAGTAGTTAATCTCTCTGAAACTTACTTTCCTTTTATAAAATATGCTGTGTGAGGATTAAATGAAATGTTTCTAAAGTGACCAAAAAGTTACCAGAGCTCAGTGCTTATCAATTCCCTCTTATTTGTAGATGTAGTCCCCTGGTTACTGATTAAGAGTTAGGGTCTTTGGGGTTAGACCAATTGGTTAGAATTCTGGCCCTGCTGCTTACTAACTGTATGACAATAGACAAGTTAGTAAGCTTTTCTAAGACTCAGTTTATCCATCTATAAAATGGGGTGTAATAGTACCTACTTCATATGTATATTATGGGATTAAATGAATTTCCAGAATTAGTGGCTAGCATATAGTAAGACCTCATTAAATATTAACTATTGTTACTATTTGCTGTTAATCAAATCCATGAAATATATGGGGTCTTCAGGATTTGGCTTCTCTCCATTGTGAATATGCTGTTCTGCAGACAAACATGGTAAATAGAAAATGTCTGTGGAACTCCCTGGATACAGAGGCATTTTAGGCTTCCTAGGCTTTGGGTTGGGAGCTGACTGGAAAACACTCCCCTGGTACTCAAAAGCTGTCCCTTTGTTGCCTTGATGGGATTTTACTCTTTATTTCATACCTACTGGTGGTTACGTTTATGTTTAAAATATATTCTCCATTCAGTTATTGTCACATCATTGATTCGTCATATTAGGTCCAAAGGGTTTTGAAAATGTGATTGAGAGGGTCTAGATATGGGTGAATAGCTCCAAGAAATCATTCAGCTGGAATGAATTCTATGGCCACCCCAAGAAAACCCAGCAAACAAACAAAGACTCTTAATTCCTTTTGAATTCTAATTACAGCAGCTAATCTATAACTCTGCACTGATTTTTCTATAAATTGCAGCAAAGGAAATGACAGCATTAGAAGATTTGCTAAGAGGGAATTATAATAACTGAGACTGTAGGCTCAGAGGAATGTATTACTCTTGATAGATTGTTATGGGATACTTAATTGCAGAGCTTGCAGGACAGAAGGAAATACTTTGTATTACCCCTGAGAGATGGCACTGTACACAGTGTTGAACATGGTATCAAGATTTTTACCTTACCTCCTTGGCTTCAGTAAGGTCCACTGTTTGAAGAGGATAAACATTCTTACAACCCCTACTTAGAACTAATTTGCTTATACTCATGGATGAAGGAACTCTGTTTTCCCAGATAGGTTCAAAAAATCATGTTTGTTTCTTTTTAAAGTTTGTCTTTGACTTACAAGTCAAGAGTCATATAATTGGTTTTCATTAGTTTATATTGTATACTGTAATTGGAAATGTCAACTCAGGGTTTACCAGTATTAAGTGATGTAGAGGCAGGGATTAATTTCTGGGATACAGTGAATATAATGATCTCCTCCACTCCTTTGACCTGAAGCTGCTTTTTGATTTCTGATGTGCTTGCAAACCATCTTAATGAACTGTTATTTCTTAGCTATAACTCAGATTTAGATGTTTTGTCCAGATCACTGACCAGGACAATGACTGCCATGTTGTACATGTGTAGTTCCCTCTTCTAAAAGAGATGATCATTTCCTTAGCAGTACTAGAGAGATGAACAGCTTCTTCTGTGCCAAGCATCTGCTAGCTACAAGTTCTGCCTGTGAACATCTCTGATAGCAACATGAACCACAGCTCTTCTGAAGCAGTGCCACATTCCATCTCCCCTGACATTGCCCCGCCCAAGCTGTCTGAATGCTTCTGCAGGCTTTTATATAGTTCCTCTTTTGGCATTAAGTGTCTAGTGTTATCAGATCCAAAATTTAGTCTTTCAATTGGGAAGAACCTAAGCTTACACTATCCTTCACTGAAACAGAGATCACTGGTAGCCGATGATACTCAGAGACAATGAACCTTACTTTAGACACTTATCTGAGTGGTGGAGGGCAAAATTTCACAAGTCAGTTGTTACTGAAAAGTGGTTTCAGAGAAGAATGAAGAAGTGGCTTCTGCTTATTTTATAACTGTTAGAAGTGAGTCATTGGTAGGCCCCGAAGGAAGGCGCTTCTGCTATCCATCAGAGAAGGCATGATAGGCTGACATCAAGATTTTGCAGTGACTGATTTGTGTCAGGAAGTTCATACAACCCAGACTTCCTCATTAGCAATTGAACCAAGCCAAGTGAGTGGAGACATTTTATTGGAGCTTCACAATTAAAAAAGGCCAACCCAGAGTTAATCAGTATTTCCCATCAGTAATAGGACATTCATCACCGAGACTGTTACATTAGAGCCAACTAAGCTAACAGGATGAGATAAACTGCACTTTCCAGAGCTATTCAGCTGCTGCTGAGTCTAAACACTCTGGTGTCAGTATCTTACAGACATGAATGGGCAAGCTGCAGAAGGTCATTTTTGACATGGTTCTCGGCACCATCGAGAGCCCATTGACGATGTAACCTTGATTTCCACTGATGAACCTCAGTAATCTGTGGGAGTCAATCCCACACACGAGCCTATGGTGTCCAGGAAGCAGAGGAACCACACCCACAGGCACTGACAGATTCAAATTTAACATTTCTGGGCTTCCAGGAGCAGGCTAAGAATACCTGGACGGGACAAATTTATAGTTTTGAAAAGTTGTGAAATTATCTTTTTATGTAGTACTTTATCCATGGTAATGGACTGATTAAAAACATTGGCTTTGGAGATGTCATCAGTTGGCCCATCTCTTCCACTTACTAGCTCAGTGAATTTGTGCAAATTATCTAACTTCTTTAAACTTGAGTTTTCTCATCTGTAATGAGAAAATCACCAATCTTTTGTAGGACTCCCACTGTAGATTAAATGAAGTGACACATAAAATGCTCAATATGGTCAGTGTCTAGAACTCTCATAGATATGGGACTAGCTGATCAGATAATATTTAAGTGCTGCACAAGGAAATTTAAAGTGAGGATTATCTTGCCTCACGGGAGGGTGAAAAAATATTTCTCATGGGAAAAAATATTTTCTTAGAAAACATGGTTTCATGATACATAGGCTAGGACTGATTGATTGATTTATATTTAATAAACACTTAAATAGTGACTAATATGTGTCAGGAACTATTCCACACATTAACAAATGTAAATCCATTTACTCCTTAAAATAATCCTGTGAGGGAGACACTATTATTATCCCCTGTTACAGGTGAGGAAACTGAGGCATGGTTAAGTAATTTATCTAAGGTCACATAACAAGTGAGTGGTAGAATCAGGTTATGAACCCAGGAAGTCTGACAAAGACTGACTCTTAATCATTGCCCACATGCTTTCATGTTGAAAATGTCCACAGTATCAAACTGCATTTTAATTATCTTTGAAATAAGGTGCTCTAGTGTTGCTTAGGAAGCCTAACTGTGGTGAGTCACTGAAGAGTTGCTGGTGTTTATATACTTCCCTCTAAGCCCTAGTTTGGTGAATGAATGAATACCAGTATTCACCTAATTTGTTAATTGATTTTGACTTAGATTTAATAGGTATATACAAAAAATGTTTTTTAAAAATTAAGGGATGTTTGACCGAGGCTCAGAAGAGCACTTACTGATGGGCCCAGACATCATATATCAAAGGATATAGATTGTGATGTGTTGGCAAATCTCAACTATCATGAAATCACTGAAGTCCATATAATATACAAAATTCAAAAAGGAAGAAAAGAGAGTCAAAAGAACCTTTTGAAAATCTTTGCTTAGAAGTGAAAAACTTAAACTAGTCATTGCAAAAGTATAGAGAGGTTATTAACAATTTAGTATGTGCAATTCATAAGGAAATAGCAATTCCTGTGTATAGACCAGGGGCTCATTATGATTAAGCACTGGTAACCATGGAGACAGACAGCATGAAATTTATAAAATTAAAAACATACCAGATAGAAAATGCAGGTAACATAGGAGAGTGAATCATGCCCCAACTGGTCTTAGCGTGATTTCTCTTAAGTCTAAAGACTTAAAAAATTTCTATCTGGCCATTTTCTGAGTAAAATCACTCATTTTTCAGATCCTGAATTTCTTCTTTGGATATCTTAACTTGTTCTTTGAAAATGCTTTTTATCTAGAGTCAGTTTAGACATGATAGAATGTGTTGGGGTAGAGTTTTTATAGGTAAGAAATATCTTGGAAGTGGTAACGTTTTGATTGATCTTGGGAACTTAAATGAGTACCTGAACCTTTTATGTACTGTGAATTTTCAGTTGACATATTGTAAGTGATTGGTCACTTTAGTTTGTAAATCTGTTTCTTTTGCTAAATCATATAGATGGTCCAGGTAGAGAACTTTATGGTATAACACCAGTTTCTGTCATGGAATGATTTATTCATCCATGAAATGGTGAGCTAGAGAGCAACAATAAAGTTTCTTTACTCTTGCCTGTAATATTTTGATTGTTTATAAATCTATTCCCTGAGTCCTTTATGACAACAGGTTACTTGCCTGTAGATATTCTAAAAGTGGTATTGTTTGAATTTAAAATCTTCATGAATAAAAAATTATGACAGAAAGATCTTACTTTCTGGAAGAGTGATTTTACTCAAGGAGGTTGCCAGATTTTCTATTCAAAGGAAAATTCTTTATTTAAAAAATGGAGTAGATTATGTTTTAAAAAATGATTGCAGCTGGTTCAGTTGAGGAAAAAGTCCCAAACAATGCTCTTCACAGTTTCATTTGATTGTGATTTGGACCCACTTTAATGCATTTTAAGCTCTCATTTGTCAAAAGAGTCAAAATAAGTCACTGAACTCAATCTGACAGTCAAAGTGAAGCACTGCTTTTGTGAGCATGCCTATCAACACTACGACGTATTAAAGTGAATGTGGTGTGCTGCATAAGAGTGGAGACATAACCCTTTCATCTGCTCTGCTTTAGTAGGACGCTTAGTAAGAATGCTCAACATACCTTTTGATCACCAGGCTTTTAAAGGGACCTCAAGAGACAACAGAGAGCCCAGGGATGAGTGACAGAGTTAATGCAAGTGATCCAAAAATTGGTCCTGGAAGAGGGTTCTAAAAATGTATTATGTGGTTCACTTGCATCCCAATTACATGGGGAGTTTATTTAAAAATGCAAATTTCTAAAACAAGTTCTCTAGGTAGTTCTTAGGTTCATCAGCTCTTAGAACCTTTGTCGTTGGGGAGAATAAGTTATTGGGCCTGATTATTTGGGAAGAGGAAACATAGAGGCAACTGAACAACGATCTTTAACTTAAGTAATGATAAGTTTAATAAGACCCAATTTGAATTATCCATCTTGCTCTCATGGACCCCTTTTCAGCTGCTGATGAAGCAGGAAATACAAATATTTCTTGCTAATTGTTCATGTTTCAAGTGGCATTTTTCCTCATTATTTCTTATAGACTTACCTTTCTCTCTCTAAAACTTACTTTTTAAAAAAAATTTTAATTTTATTCATGTTTTTAAACAGCAGGTTCTTATTAGTTATCCGTTTTATACATGTTAGTGTATATATGTCAATCCCAATCTCCCAAACTCTAAAACTTACTTTTTTAAAAAATGTATAAAACATTCTGATGATTTTCATCTTAGAATTGTAGAAACATCTCATTCTTCAGAGAAAACAAAGCCTTTCCTAGCAGTAAAAGGGACTCAGTCACAAAATGGACCGTATTGGCAGCTTTAAAACATAATAATGCAGTTGTCACTTTCACATGGTTACTTCTTACAACAATCTTCTGTTAAAGATTAGGACAAAGCATTAAATGCAACTCACTGAAGGTGATCAGAAAGGTATTATGTGGTTGGTTCCTAACATGTAGCTTTCTGGTGATTCAACATTAACCAAGGATTGAATATTTAAAGCCTTGGACCTATCTTCCCTAAACATTTCTTCTCTCATTAGGTGTTTGGAAGGGAAATGGGTAACCTGGAGTGCTGGTATTCTAAATTGCTGGCTGAAGGCCCATCCATATGCTTTGGAACTGTGACCAGCAGGTAGCAAGATAGTTCTGAAAATTGAGTAGCTCTAACAAGTGTTCTTGCCCACACAGTTATAGCTGGATAAAGTGGGGCTTGGGCCCAGGTCTTGCCTCTTTCAGTTATATCTCACTAATTTCTCATACTGTTCCAAATATTATAATATCCTTGTAGTAGCATTAAGTAAATATTTATTGAGTGAATGAATAACTTGTCAACTGAAAAAAATGCACAACGTGAGAATTGTGAGTTAAGTTTTATTTGGGGCAAAATGAGGACTATAGACTGGGAGACAGCCTCTCAGATAGTTCTGAGGAACTGCTCCAAAGAGGTAGAGGAGGAGAGGTCAATATATATATGATTTTGGTGAAGGGGGATACGTGCAATCAGGCACACATTTTGGCAGAAGGTGGCTGCTAGTCATGAGGAGCAGATGTCTCTGTTAGTGGTTTTAGTGCTTTTCTGGATATGAGAAGATACAAGAAATTGGGCTCATAAAATCTTCTCCTGAAAATATCTAACTATCTGAAGGCCTGTTGTGCCAGTTTTTCCCAGAGCACAGAGTGCTTCATTCCTGATCTCCACCCTGAACTCCTTTCAGGGCATGTTGAGGGTCAGCGACTGCAGTGGCTTGTGACTTCATCCTTGTAGAGGCAGATGGTGAGCAGTCTTTAGTTGACACACTAAAGACTAAAGTTTTAGTCAACATAAAGCTCAGTTTGAATCAATATGTGTGACATAGCCATGGAATCAGTGAATGTAATCGTGGGCTGCAGGAATAGATGTGTAGTATCTCAAATGGAAAGGGAAAGTTCTGCTTTGCTTTTTCCACTTTGGGCCAAGTCTAGAAATATAGTGTTCTTTTATGGGTTCCCCACTTTCAGAGAAACATTAACAAACTGGATATTAACCAGGACTGTGCTATGATAACACTAGAATCGTTGGTTGAAAAACATAGTTGAAGGACTATGGGATGTAAAGGAAAGGACTCATTGAGACTAACTAGTATTTTTGATAGCTCATCCCATAGGAGAGGCCCTAAACTAAAGGGAAGGAATTGGAGTTGTTCTGGATAGCCAGTGGGTGACAGAGATAGAGAGGCATGTACTAGCTCAATATAAGGGAAAGCTTTCTAATGTTCTAAGAGAGAAATGGCTACCTTGGTGAGCAGTGAATTCTTGATCAGTCAGTAGGCTGGCTTAATGAACACTTTACATGATGTAGAAAGGATTCAAACTTCAAAAGGATGATTAGTTTACATGTCCCTGAAGGTTCCGTCTGGACTTGACATTCTCTCATTCTCTTATCTCCTCCTCCTACCACCCAAGTCTTATGCTAGTTGTCTGGTGCTCATTTTAAGAGTTGATTCAAGAGTCTCTGAGACGCTGCTATTTATCTTTTCAAAGGCTTTATTCTTAGTATTTCTTTATTTCAAATTGGAAGGGAAAATGGACTTCATTTTCTATTTCTGAAAAGAAAACTTTGTTAATGATTTCTTAATATTTATAAATACATAAGTATATATGATATATTGTTAATATTGTTCATATTTTATCACCAGTCTGTGTAACTGATACTATTTCATAAACTATCGTGTAATACTAAAGTGAACAGATGAAAAGTGGGTCCTGTATATTTTATTCAGACCAGTGAAAGTTTATAATCTGAAGATCAAGATAAAAGCTTAATCCAGCTTTTGAATGTGATGTGTCCCGAAAATGGATTTGTTGTGGAATACCTACAAAATGCTGCCTGCCATTAGTCAGAATGATCTTAACAGACTTCTGGATATCAAGTCATTGTACTGTACATTTGTACATTTCTGGATGATTAAATCTTGGGGCAAAGTAAGTTTTCATATTTCTTCTTATTCTAAATTTCAAATTGTGCTTTCCTGGGAAATGAACTATTTTGATTTAATTTCTGAATGAGTAAATCCGTGAAACATTGGACATCAAAGTACAGTTGACCCTTGGGCAACATGGATTTGAACTGTGTGGGTCCACTTATACGTAGATTTTTTCCAGTAAATGTATTGGAAAATTTTGTGGAGATTTGTGACAATTTGATAAAGCTCTCAGATGAACTGTGTAGCCCAGAAATATATAAAAAAATTAAGAAAAAGTATGTCATGAATGCATAAAATACACGTAGATACAAGCCTCTTTTATCATTTAATACCATAAAATATACACAAATCTATTATAAAAAGTTAAAATTTATCAGAAGTTACACATACACTTACAGACTGTACATGGCACCGTTTACAGTTGAGAGAAATGTAAACAAATGTTAAGATGCAGTTTTAAATTATAAGTGTATAGGGACTTCCCTGGTGGTTCTGTGGTTAAGACTCCTTGCTTACACTGCAGGGGGCACAGGTTCAATCCCTGGTCAGGCAACTAAGATCCCACATGCTGCGGCCAAAAAAGTAATTATAACTGTATAAAATCTGTAGTACGTTATTGTCCTAATGTAATAATTTCATAGCCACCTCTTGTTGCTATTGTGGTGAGCTTGTTTTGTAGCAAGAACTGTATTAGAAATTTTTGTGTTTTCTTAAAGTAACAATGTTTCCTATACTGTATTATGAATGTGACCATAATACTGTATGCCATGAGAGTTTTATAACCATTCATTAGCATATAGGCTAGGCTACTGTGAAGCACTCCTATAGATTACATTAGGCTACTATAAAGCAATTATATTGCTGCTTCATTATTAATACATGAATCATTATACCTGTAAATAAAAATGAATTTCTCTTTCAATATTTATTTATTTATTTATATGGTTGTACCAGGTCTTAATTGTGGCAGGCAGGCTCCTTAGTTGCGGCATGCGGGCTCCTTAGTTGTGGCATGCAAACTCTTAATTGCGGCATGCATGTGGGATCTCGTTCCCTGACCAGGGATCGAACCCAGGCCCCCTGCATTGGGAGCGTGGAGTCTTAACCACTGTGCTACCAGGGAAGTCCCTATCTTTTTGTTTTTGATGTCTAGTGTTAGTATTATGTATAACATCTACAGTGTTTTATACCATATAATAGAGTATTGATGTAGGTACTGACAGACAATTCATCATGTCAACAGTTGATGTAAACTTATGGCATCTATAAATACAGTATAGTACTGTAAATTTTCCTTATGGTTTTCTTACTATTTTTTCTTTAGCTTACTTTATTGTAAGAATACAGTATATAATACATGTAACATACAAACTATGTGTTAATCAACTGTTTATGTTATCGGTTGGGCTTCCAGTCAGCAGTAGGCTATTAGTAGTTAAGATTTTGGGGAGTCAGAAATTTTCAACTGCATAGGAGTTGGTTCCCTTAACCCCTGTGTCATTCAAGGGTCAATAGTATATTTGACTTTTGAGCATGTGAGTACCAAAATATGTGCAGTGTGCTGATCTGGAAACATGTTGACCCTGCTTATCCTACTGTCTAGGTGCTTAGCTACTCAGTTAGGGAAGCAAAACCTGAAAAAAGACCTAGGTTAAATATTTGGTGTCTTCTTTTCTAAACAATTCCTTGGAATCAGTTGTTTAGGTAAGAGATTTTCTCCCTGGATTGCCAAAGAGTTTGGGAAGAAAATGTTCAAATTCTTTTTATAATTAATTTCCTCTTGAAAGTAAAAAATACAGATTTACTAATATTTATCACGTGGTTTAACACTGGTGCCCTTACACTGCCAACTTGTCTAATAATCATGTGTTCTAAAGAGTCTCCCAGCTATTCTAGGAAGAGTGAGAGTCAACCATAGTGCCCATATTTATTAGTTCACTTTCAACATATAATTGTTTACTGTACTGTTTGTCTTTCTGGTTAAGTAGATGAGCATATCGTGCTATCTGGTTTTGATTTAATTAACTTTCAAAGATTCTTGCAAAAAAACCATGGGTTAAATATAATACTAACCACTCAAAGGACTGTAAAATGAATTTCATGTTTTAATAAACACAGCCAATAATGTGCCTCATCTATTTGGATCTTTTTATCTTTGTTTAGCATTTTCTTTTTAGCTTATGACAATCATAATTGAATTTAGAACCATACTTTTGAATCATAGCATCAATAAATGTTAAGCTAAGTTTGAGAGAAATGATGTATATTTGATTGCATTGATGTTTATTTTAGAATTTTTATTAAGAATATTTTAGTATGAGGAAAAATTTTTGGACCACTAATTAATAAACTGAAGTTATGTAAAGTTTTAATTTCATTTTTGTTTTATTTTTATAATACTTCTATTATTGTGTTTTTGAAATGTACCTACTAGCACAGTAATGGATATAATTTATATATTATATATATGAATATTTAAAACGCTTCTACTCATAAAAGTACATAGTTCAGTTGACCCTTGAATAACAGAGATTCAAACTGCACAAGTCCACTTATAAGCAGATTTCTTTCAATAAATATACAGTTGGCTCTCCACATATGCTGGTTCTGAATCTGCTGGTTCTGCACCCATGGAGACAGAGAGGGCCCACTATGGGACTCAGGCATACTTGGATCATGGTATCCATGGCGGGTCCTGGAACCAATTCCCTGTGAATGCTGAGGGACAACTGTAGAAAAATCTAGAAAAACTAGTCTAGGTTGGATTCACTGGGAGTGAAAGAGAAAGACACATATCATTTTATTTTTCCTGTAAAACATAAAAGAATGGATCTCTGCCTCCACTTGCATCTTCCTTTCCCCAACAGGAATAGGGCCTTGTCATTCAGTTATAGGAAACTACTTTTAAGTTAGTGATTCTATTTGTACTTGACAGAAATTTCTACTTAAAGGAAACAGATTTATTTTTGTGGGCAAGCCTCCTTTTCTGTTTGGCAGCTTGCATCTATATATAAAAGTTATATTTTCTTAAAAGGATAGCACATCAGCATTTGCTGTTGTACCGTGATCTATTTAGTTTTTGTGTCCATATGCTCTAGAAGAGAAACTTAGGTTTGTATCAACTAAGACAAATGAGACTACAGTTAGGCAGACCAACTGATTTAATTTCTACTCTTCAAAATGGTGGCACCGAAACAACAACAACAAAACTCAAAAAAAAAAACAACAACAACAATCAAAAAACAAAGACCTCAAAACCTAGGATCTTTTCGTATCCTTTGGATTGAGAAGTGAATGGAATAAAAGAATCAGTTGATTTCATGGCAACCTTTCTTTCATTTCCAAAGGAGATTTTAAGAGATTGATTGAGAACATAAAAAGTAGATGTTATTCTAATAATTCTTTTATATTTTGGTCAGAAAAGGCCTGAATCTTTATAAGTCCAACAAAGGTACATTTCCCCTATCTTTGAGAACATAGAGATCTACTGTGGACAAATCATTTTTATTCTCCTTTTCTTCTTACGCTCTTTTAATTAGAATTTCATCTAGAATATTTCTTCTCTTATAATTGGGTGATGATAAAATTATCCAATAATTTTTGCCAAACATTCAAAATTGTTCAGGATAAAGGGTAGAAGTAAGATAACCTATAATACCAATGAGTTGGTTCCTAAATTTTCTTACAATTAAATGGGAACTGGAGTCAGTTAGTGGTGGATTAAATTTTAGATCTTGTCTTTGCCTCAGTTAATAGGTTGACATCTGTAACAGAAGACCAAGACTGATACCAAGACCTATGAAGTCAGCAAAATTACTGTATACTAGTATATTTGCCTTTCATAGTTATTGACTTGAGTCTTAGATTAGGCTGCCTGGACGTAGATTCTCAGATGAAGAGGTTTTCTGAGAAGTGGTCTCCAGAAATGCATCTGTAAGGAAGTGAGAAAAGGAGGATCAGGAAGCGGGAGAACCTGACCCACAATGCAACTGAGGCATCAGTAGAGCCTTGAGGGAGCTCTTGAGCTGGGATGTCCCTTCAGAGATACTCTATATTGAAGCAAAGAGGTTTTTGTTCCTTTGTATGAGTAGCTCATTGACTGTGAGCTCTCCCCTGAGAGGGAGCTTAACTTTAAGTGAGGCAGTTCTTTGTGGCCAAGGACATTTCTCTGTGAGGGACACAAATGTGAACTGTCAAAAGATGGTATTCCCAAAAGCTGAGGGAAGGATGAGGAAGGAATCTGGGTGGAGCATCCAGTACCAATTATACTTGGTAAGGTAGCACAGTATTCTGCACTCAACCATACAGGATATAGAATAGCAGCTTGGTTGGGAAGGTGAGTCCTTGTGGATTATGGCTTCTGTTACTGGCAAGATTAATTAGAACTGTGCTTACTATGGACCATCAAAGCAAACAGAGAATATTCACATTTTACCCCCCTTCCTCACCCATCACACTCAAAATCAAAGCTTAGGTACTGTGTTTGACAGTTGAACTTTAGATTTTTTTATCCAAGAGATTCTTCTAAATTGGACAGATACAGAGTTTATATTGATGCTGACTGACTTATAACAGAATTAAGCTTTCACATTAGGAAGTCCTAAGTCTTGGGTCACCTTGAATTTTTTGTTCTGAATTTTCTTTATTAGATAACTGGCTTCATGTTAATCATTGAGAAAGTGGTAATGTTTCTTTTGATTGAATTTGCTTTCAGTTATCACATTTGTTTACATTCAGATAACACTAAGCATGTTACAGCTGTGCAATTCTCTACCCTCTGTTAACCAGGCAGTTCTTAAATCACTGTGAAAAGGAAGCAGTTGATCAATTTTCAGACAGTTGTGTGTCACTGAGATGACCCTGAAACAATAAAGGTTGATTTTTATGTTAATAAAACTAGAGTGAGCTCTTGCAAACTCAAACCTTGGTTTTCTGGTAAATATAAACCCATATATTTTTATATTTATAGGACTTGGCTTTAATGATATCAGGGTCCCTGTCAACCCTTAATAGTATAAAGTTAAAATTGCCTAGTTTATGTGTGTCCAAGTAGTTAAATGTGGGATGCAAAGCTAAGCAGCTTGGTTCATTGTTAATTAACTTGGATCTTTATACACATATGCTATAGTAAAACCAACAGTCATGCAACAAAATGATTTGAATTAAAAAACTTTTTTCAACAAATACTTGCTGATGTGTTGGGGAAGCTAAAAGTGAACACTGACTGATGATAATCAATTTCTGTGGGAGTGCCAAGCAGGTAAGGTAGAAGGCATCCTGGAGGAACTAACATCTGAGATGAATCCTTTAGATTGAGTAAGTTTCAGCCATGTTAAAGGCAGGGATATGGCAGGGAGGATTTTCTAGTAAGAGGGGGCAACAGGTGCAAAGGCCTTAGAGCTTGGCTGTAGTTCATGATAGTGAAAACAGGCTATTTTTGTAAGGGTCAGTAAGGTGAAGAGGAGTTGAGATAAGCAGGGGTCTGATTACAAAAACATATATTGTGAGCATACAAGACTATCCTAAGAACATGGGGGAGCCACTGAAGTGTCTTTAACAGAGGAGTAACTTGACCAGATTTGCATTTTTGATTGATTACTCAAGCTGCAGTGTGGTGAGCAGATGGAAAGGCTATGAGTAGAGGCATCAAGGCCAGTGAGGAGACAAGGAAGAGATCGTGGAGACCCAGATTGTGTGGAGACATTGAGATGGTAGGAAGTGGACAGACTTGAGAGTCTATTAGCAAGAATAGTGGGTCTTGGTAACTCATTGGATATTAGAGGATAAAAAACAAAGGTGACATTCCTAAGCTTTTGATGTAGACACCTAGATAGATAAAAAACAGAATTTTTTCTCTGTGGGTAGGTGATGTGAAGAAGTGACAGGTTTACTCTGGGTGATGATCCATTGGTCTTCCAATGTAGCCTGAGATAGGGATTGCGGTACATGTAGACCTACTAGCACCCATTTTTTTTCACTATTGGACAAAAGAAAAGACAATCTGGAGAGATGGAGAAAGGGAGAGAGGGAGGGAGGGAGGAAGGAAGGAGGGAAGGAGGAAAGGAAGGGGACCTAATGAATTTTTTTTAAAGCCTCATTTTATTAGTCGTCAGTTGGAGGTACTTAAATAACGTCAAATGAGTGCAGCCAGTATATTAGCGTTATCATTGCTACCAGTAGCGATTAGCCTGCATGACACAGAGAGAGGGAGTTCCTTTGTAGGTCATGCTTTGAGAAACTGCAGAAGCCATCCTGACTTCTTCTTCTTTTGAATCCTGTTGTTTGTGAAAACACCTCAGTTTGGTGAGAGGGCATTGTAGGGAACAGTTGACTTGCATGGTATGCTGGTATATATTTCAAATACTTTTAGCAGTGGGAATAGTATTGCGTGTTTTGGGGCTATTCTGTGATAAGTGGAGCCTCTGATTTTTTTTAATTAAAATTTTTATTGAAGTATAATTGACTTAAAATATATTAGTTTCAGGTGTGCAACATAGTGATTCAGTATTTTTATACATTACAAAATGATCACCATGATAAATATAGTTACCATCAGTCACGATACAAAGGTATTACAATATTATTGACTGTATTCCCCATGCAGTACATTACATCCCTCTGGCTTATTTACTTGATAACTGGAAGTTTATACCTCTCTTAATCTCCCTCACCTATTTCACTCATCCCCTCACTTCCCTCCGCTGTGGCAACCACCAGTTTGTTCTCTGTATCTATGTTTGTTTCTGTTTTGTTATGTTTGTTTGTTTGTTTTAGATTCCACATATAAGTGAAATCATACAGTTATTTGTCTTTCTCTGTCTGACTTGTTTCACTTAGCATAATACCCTCTAGGTGCATCCGTGTTGTCGCAAATGGCAAGGTTTCATTCTTTTTTATAGCTGAGTAATATTCAGTTGCATACCACATCTTCTTTATCCATTCATCTATCAATGGACACTTAGGTCCCAGCATGGCTGTCTCCATGACCTGGTGGGTCCTGGGGCTGGTACTGTCCCATTGGTGGGTGGGTAAGCCCCTAACACTGATAGGCTAGAAGGAGGACTCCAAAATGGTGCATGCCAGCACCAGTGTCCGCCTGGTAGATCAAGCTTCCAAAATTGACTGCCACCAGTGTTTATGTCCTTGGGGGAGTCTCGGTTGCCTCCCACCTCTCTAGGAAGCTTTCCAAGATTAGCAAGTTGTCTAACCCAAGCTCCTTTCAAATTACGGTCTCTGTGCTGGGACTGGGAGCATGTGAGCTTTTGTGTGCCTGGGGTCTCTTATTTCCAACAGCCCTTTGGCTCTCCTGTATATAAG
Organism: Balaenoptera acutorostrata; assembly: GCF_949987535.1. NCBI lineage: Eukaryota > Metazoa > Chordata > Mammalia > Artiodactyla > Balaenopteridae > Balaenoptera > Balaenoptera acutorostrata. The sequence goes on along the minus strand of NC_080070.1, from coordinate 37,495,084 downwards.
CCCTGCTGGCTTTCAAAGTCAGATGTTCTAGGGGCTCATCTTCCTGGTGCAGGACCCCCAAGCTGGGGAGCCTGATGTGGAGCTCAGATCCCTTACTTCCTAGGGAGAACCTCCACCGTTGTGATTATCTTCCCATTTGTGGTCGCCTACCCGGGGGTGTGGGTATTGATTACATAGTGTCTCTGCCCCTCCTACCCATCTCATTGTGGTTCCTTTTTTATATCTTTAGTTGAGGAAAATCTTTTCTGCTAGTCTTCAGCTCGTTCTCATAGTTGTTCTGTAAATAGTTGTAATTTTGGTGTGCCTGTGGGAGGAAGTGTGCTCAGGGCCTTCCTACTCTGCCATCTTGGCTACGCCCCAGGACTCTCATTTCTTTTTGTATGCTTAAGGAAATATGTAGGGCAATTAAAAATACGTTTTTAAAAGCAACAGAAATAACACCATCACTAAAATCTCTGGTAGAATTTATTACCAGAAATTGTTTCTTTCCTGTGTTGAGGAGGAAACAATATTTTCACCCTTGAGACATTTATGAGATCCATTAATTTCCCTTTGAGTTTCTTTTTTGTTAATTTGTATTTTTCCAGTGTTGAAGCTGGTCAATTTGTGCTAAAGACCTTTTCTTTTGCATTTATATTACTTGAAATATATACACCATATGTTAAAATGTTTGTGTAAAGGTTTATGATACACACATTGTCATTTTTATATATGACTGCCATCGATTTTTATTTTCCATTTTATCAAACTCTTTTGCCTCATGTCATCCTGACCATTGCCTGGCACACAAGACACAAGCAGCAATTCACAAACATTGTAAACCCTCATAAACTACTCAACAAGTTTCGGGGTGAGTCATCTTTCCCAGTTGAAACTTCAGGTACTTATATTCCCTCTGGGGAACTGTAGAAGTACAATGGAATGAATAAACATGCTACTATGTGTGAAAAAACAGGACTCTTTAGGCCTTAGCCTACTGTCTTCTGATGTCATAACTCCAGTTTTTTTTTTTTGCAGGTATTGAATATGTGACAGCTCTATATCCATCTGTCTTCATTTTGGCATGTGATCAGAGATTTTGATGCTCCTCAATGTGGGGTTTGGACTGGGGATGGCTGGTCATGAGAAATAAAGAGTTTTTGGTTCCCGATTCCAAGTAAGTCACCTTCATATAATGAGAACCTATTATTTTATCCTGGGAGACATAGTCTTTACTAAATCATGGTAAAATTACCTCAGATAACACTCACCTTCATAGTCCCTCTGATCTGTTTATATTCTAACCATTCTCACTATGTTTCATTATAGTAAGTGGAGAACTGTCACTATAATTATTCTGTACAATTTCATGATTAATGTGTACAACTAATTAAAATGATTTTATTAGACATTTTTTCCTCTAGATAAATCATTTTATTTTTTTTAAGGAAAAATACTTCTAAACCGCCCTATAAAGAGTATTGAGATTATTCAAAATCAAAGAACTAGATTTGTAGCCTATGCTGTTGTGTTGAAGACAGTATGTTAAATGAACTTGAAAGTCTGTGATCAATTTCAGCAACTGAATTTCCTTTTTTCTTATTTAATTGTTAGAGACAGCAGTAGAAATTTGACTTTAGAAGGCAATGAATAGCCATTTCCAGAAAGATGCTTGAGATTTAGAAATTGTTTGCATAGATGTTGTATATTAAACAGGTTAAACAAAGGTGTTCTTTTTCAAGTCCGAGAGTTTATGTTCATGAATAATATTGCTTTTCTGACATTGGGCATTGCATTTAGAAAAAAATAATGTCTCTATAAACACATTTGTCAAAAAAAGGTACTTATGTTCACAAAGATCAATATTTGTGACTGAGGCAGTGAGGCTTTTAAGCATAAGTTGTTCTGAGGTAATTTAAAATCCTTTAGAAGAGCAGTAGGAACTGCCTGATGCACATACCCATAACTGTGAATCTCAAGATAACATCCTACAATTATAGGAATACTTCTCCAAGCATACTGAGCTCTGACTCTGTGCCTCAAGGTGGAGCTAGATGGAGTGTGATGATGTGGCCACAGACAGCACTGTAAAACCAAAGCACTTCGTGTAGTTTTATTGCAGATCTCTATCTTGTTCCCACCTTCATCTTTTTGTGACCTCACTTTCCCACTTGTGCTTTGGTGTTTTAATGGAGATACTAGCAGCTAACAAATTCCTGTTCTACTTTTGATACCTTCAGGGGTCCACATATTTATCTTGCCCCCCCTCACCTCCTCTGCATAATTCATTGAAACTATTTGTTCTGTTGTGTTCCTGCCACACTACACTGGAGAAACATTTACATCAAGTAATACATGATCCACTGAAAGTGTCTGCTCATTTCTTCAGATTCAGTTTGGGGCATCTTTTCCTTCAACCCTTCTTTGATCTCCCCAGGTTGGGGATAACTATTCCTGCCTCGGATCCCCGGAGCATGTTGTACCTATTTCTTTCATAACCACATAACCCTTTATTGCACTCATCTTGTTCTTCACTCCCACTCCAGACTGCAGGTTCTTCTAGGATGGGAAGTGTGTCTTAATCATTTTTAATGCTACCGGGCCTAGCACCATGCATAACCAGTTCAGAAGGACAAATGCATACATTTATGCTTTCTCTTTTCCTGAATAAATTATTTTAAAAAGGAAACGCTGATGGGCAGGGAGGTAGGCATATTCAGTTCATCACCAAGTTCTGCCTATTTTGCCATTTAGACATGTCTTATTTCCTAGTTTTCCATCTTGTTCTCTCCACCCAAGTTCAAGTTGTCATTATCTTTCTGTTGTATATTAAAATGGTCTCCTTACTGTACTGTATACTTACAAATTATTAGAATAAATTCATATTGTTTGTTTTTTACAGTAATAATAATAATAATGACAACTGTCTCCTAATGGACTCCCTTCCCTTTAGTCTTAACTGACATTCATCCTCCAAATAGCTGGCATAATCTGAAGACATTCTTCCATAGTTTATAGGATAAATTCTAAGAGCCTAGCATGTTACACAAGACTTTTTGTGGTCTGGCCCATAATTCTCTAACTTCATCTCTTGTTGTTTCCTGCTTCAGTCATACTGTACTTATATGGTCCCGTACAGTGCAGTTTCTTGCCTTTGCCTTGCTCTCAATTTTCCTGTTGCAAAAAATGCTCCTCTTCAGTCTACTTTTCTGGCAAACTCCTACTCATATGCAGTATACTGTAGAGGTTAAGAGAGAATAGGTTCATATCCTGGCTCTACCACTTGTTTATAAATGATTTAAGTTGCTCACTTCTCTGTGCTTCAATTTTTCTTAACTGTAAATCAGGGCTAATAATAGTATCTGCCTAGTAAGTACACAAATGTAAACTATTGTTGTTTCTTTTATTCCTTAAGACTTAACAAAGAATTCTGCTCCTCCAGGAAATCTTCCAGGATTTTCCAGGATGGAGTAGGTTTCCTTCCTATGTACTCCATAACTTCTCTGCAAGTCTCTATTCTTGGACTCACCACATTTTGTTGAAATGGTTTCTTTCTATAACTGCCTCCTCACCAGACCAGAACTACTTGAAGGAAGAAGTCATGTTTTATTTAGTTTTTTATCTTCAGCACAACACTTGCTCAGTAAGTGTTTGATGAATGAATGAGTTGTATAGTGGGAAGAATTCATGCTTTGGAGTCAGACAGATGTGTTCAAATCCAGTTCTTACTATCTCTGCATCTGTAGAGAAGTAGCTTAGTTTCTTTCACACTGTTTCTTTATGTATAAACAGGGATTATACCACCCCCTTCTTTTTTTTAGAATTAGTGATAGTATGTAGAGTCTACTGCAATGCCTGAAATAATGTTGTTATTAGTATTATCTTGAAAATGTATAATAATTTTATCTCAGAGTTAGTAGGCAGATACATTTTTTTCCCCTGAAGAATCATCTTAACTCTAAAGAATATATACTCTATTGCTTGTGTTTTTCTAAAGCTTATCTCTTGTTTAATTTCCCATGAAGTATCCATGGCTTCTTGAATACCTGCATTGTCCGTAACACTCAGTGGACACTTAGCTTTTTTTCCTTGCAGTTTTACCAACCTCTGTATGTTTGCTTTGTCTGTGCAAATAGATTGTAAGCCTTTTGAGGACAATAATCATATCTTATATATCATTTAGTTGTCTTCCTATCTTCCCTGTCCATTGCTCTTACCCCGTCTTCCTAACAGAGATCTCTATATAAATAACAGGTCAATAAATGTAGATCTATGATGATAGAGGACCAAGAGCAGGCAGCAGCAACTGGAATGTTTTGTCTCTGGGAGGGTCCATCTCATTTGAAGTAGAATCTCAGCCAACAGTTAATGCAAAGATTGCACTGGATGTGAAGGGGAACATTAAAAGAAATATAAGATATGGTCCCTTCTCTGCAGGAACTGACAATCTATTTGGCATGATAAAACATGCCCAAACTGAAATGTTAAGGAGTAGCACTGGACAGAATGTGATTAGGTCTACACAGTGTTCAGAGGAAGAAAAATTAGGAATTCATGCAGGTGAGGCTGAAGTCAAGAGATTGTTGGGAGACTCAAAGGCAAAAAAGGCAGAACCTCATGGATATTTGAATACCTGTGATGTGCCAGACATTGTGATGAATCTGTGTTGTGCGTGTGCGTGTGTGTGTGTGTGTGTGTGTGTGTGCGTGCCTGTGCCTGCACATGTGATGGGAACTTTCTATTCATTCATTCATTCATTCAGTAAACATTTTTTTAAATTATGGTAAAAAACACAGAACATAAAATTTACCATTGTAACTGTTTAAGTGTACAGTTCAGTAGTGTTAAATGTATTCACATTGCTGTGCAACAGATTTCCAGAACTTGTTTCATCTTGCAGAACTGAAACTCTGTACCAGCTAAACAACAACTCCCCATTTCTTCCCTCTCCTTGAACTTGTATGATTTTATCTAATTCCTACAACAAAATTGTGAGATAATAATGTTAGGGATTCCATTCCACAAGGAACTAAATGAGGCTTAGAGGTTTAAGAAAATTTCCCGAGGTCTTAGAGTTAATAAAGGTAGAACCTCATGAGCCATGGTCTGGAAGGGAATGAACTATTAGGAACCCACAATTTTAGGCAAGATTGCGGAAGAGCTATATTTTGATTTTTTGTAGGAGTTGGTTTTTATGGGCCATTCATGGCCACGGTGGCTCTTGCCTCTAACATGTGCCATAACGCATCTGATACTGCTCTGCTTTCAGTAATTCTTCTTCCTAGGCCTTAGGCGTCTGACGTCTGCAATGTTGCTGAGGAAAATGGCTGCTGGATAGAGAACATCAGGAAAATGATAGTGAGTGCCTGTGTCTGCTTTTTGGGCATGTGATCCTCCCGGCCACAAGGAATTGAAGACAGTTCTTTGGGGTGAAAGGTGTTGGATCAAGTTTGAAATATTGCTAGAACTGTCTGTGGAGTGGAAAGAAGGAACTTGAATGTGTCTTAATGGAAAGCCAGCCTATTGGATTGATGGTGGCAAGGGCAAGGAAGTGTGTAGGTGATATTTTTTGCCAGATTTTCAGGATGACAGGGAGGAATGGAAGTGAAAATACAACAGCCAAAATATGGTCCCCAACTTAGAAGATTTCCCTGTTGATTGAGGCCTTATAAATAGACTTTTCCTGCTGAAATATATTCTGGCAATAGATGAGGCCACACATGGGGTTCTACAAAGTAGTTGTTTAAGGAAGGCACCGGAGGTGGCAGATGTACTTGGAAGGATGAATCAGGAGTGGAAACCATTAATTGTGAAAAAATGCATTTTATTTTTCAGGTACTATGTGAAGTACTTTATATATATTTTGTCTAATTCTCAAAACATCTTCTTGTGGTAGGCATTACTGTCCTTATTTGACAAACTCTCTCCAAAAGGTAAATAATTTGCGCTAGATTGCTGGGATGGTTATTTAAACTATCATCTCTCAGTTTCAAAGCCACTCTTCTATATTTTGCTTTTTGATACTGGGGCTGGGCGTCTGCAAATCACATTTCTGCTTTGTCAAATGGTTTAACTCTGTCAGTGGGGGTGCTAGAGGGAGACTGCAAGCAGGAGGAAGTAGATGGAACATGCTTCTTCCTCTTTGCTCTTATTTTCTGTTTTTCTTCCTATTTGTTTTCTATTGGCTTTTTTTTTCCCCGTGAGCGTCACCCCGGCAGTGCTTCTTTACCTCTGTAGCAGCAGTTTGTTCCAATAGCAGCAGCTGAGTCCAGTTTGCAGTTTTTCCCAACACCCGTAGAGCCAACCCTTAAAGACCCCAGTAGCAGCTGGGTAGCTCCCCATTTTCAGAGTTCTGGGACACCTCCTCCCCAGGTCTGGGATGCCTCCTACTTCTGAGCTCAGGGACCTAGCACCATCTGAGTATCTCCTCTTCTCAGAAGTCTGAGTTTCAACACCATAGGGTCTGTCCTCCAGGCTTCTAACTGTTAATAACTCCCAGTTCTTCCTTTATTTCTCCAAACTCAGTGATGGCAGTTGCATCTTGCAGTTACTATCTCTGTGATAACTTAGAGTTCTCTTTTTGTCTTTTCAATAGCTAATTAACAACTTTTACTGAATTAACAATTTTTTTTTTGTACAGTATAGTGATTCACGATTTTTAAAGGTTATATTCCATTTATAGTTCCTATAAAATATTGTCTGTATTCCCCATGTTGTACAATATATCTTGGTAGCTTATTTTGTACATAATAGTTTGTAACTCTTAATCCGCTACCCCTTTATTGCCTTTCCCCCCTTCCCTCTTCTCACTGGTAACCACTAGGTTGTTCTCCATATCTGTGAGTCTGCTTCTTTTTTGTTATATTCACTAGCTTGTTGAAAGACAAACACTATATGATATCAGTTATATGTGGAATCTAAAAAATACAACAAACTAGTGAATATAACAATTCTTTATATTACTTTCTGTTTAAATAAGTGATGTGATTTCAGTCTCTTGGTTGGATCATGAAACAAGTATATAACTACTCATCATCATCATCATCTTGTCCTCCATTTATTATTTAATATATGTTTACAAGGTGATAGAACTACATTTCTTTTCTTGCTACCGATCTGGCTGCCTGTGGGCTGGAGCAGAATTTTTCACGGGCACAGGCAGTTCAATCTTGCTAACACTGGTAGTGTCCAACAGCGACTGTCTTGATGAAGTTTTTTTTTTTTTTTTAATTTTTATTTATTTATTTATTTTATTTTTGGCTGTGCTGGTCTTCATTTCTGTGCGAGGGCTTTCTCTAGTTGTGGCGAGCGGGGGCCACTCTTCATCGCGGTGCGCGGGCCTCTCACTGTCGCGGCCTCTCTTGTTGCGGAGCACAAGCTCCAGATGCGCAGGCTCAGTAGTTGTGGCTCACGGGCCTAGTTGCTCCGCGGCATGTGGGATCTTCCCAGACCAGGGCTCGAACCCGTGTCTCCTGCATTGGCAGGCAGATTCTCTACCACTGCGCCACCAGGGAAGCCCTTGATGAAGTTTTTTAACCTAAATATTCACCACTACTCAAGCCCCGAAGCAATTCCAGCAAAGCTCTTTACAAGGGCAGGGATGATGCTTGTTTTTCCCTGTTGAATCCATAGGGCCAGGAACAGTGTCTAGCAATGTTTAGTAGGTGTTTAGTATGAATTTGTGAACAAAGGATTGGATAAATGAATTAATGAATGAATGAATGAACAAGGCTCAGCTAGAACTTCGTCTTTTCTAGTGGATGGATTCTAGAAACTGACTTCCTGGATTTCTGACTTTATACCTGTTTTACACTTCTGTTTCCATCTGGAACCCAGGATGTTTGACTGAGGCATGACTGCCATTCTAGAATTTGTCCATCTCACACTTCTTCCTTTCACTATTTACACCTTTGAGCTAGTGGCTGGGGATTTACTTCCAACCAGGTGGACCTTCCTTGAATCATGGTATTGCTATGGTCTCTGCCTGCTGCTGGGCTCCACTCGAAATGTCTCTGTGGAAGTAACCTCACCCTGAGCACTGGGGCAGTCCTCTTTGTCATTAGGATTTGCGTAGTAGCCAACCTCTCATGCTGTATACTTCCAGCTGTGTGAGCTCTATCTGCCCCTGTCCCAACCCCAGCCTCTTGCCCACCCTTACCCCCTTGGGATCCTGGTCCATGCTCTTCTCACTGCCTGCCTTTGGAGATTCTACATGTCATGTGGTTAAGCCTCTACAGTTTAGGATGTTTATATTTCAGATTTTTTTTCACTGGTGCTTATTATATGCAGCACAAGCCAAGAAAACACTTTCTCCTTAACCTCACCTCAGAGGTGAAATAAAATTCACTTTTGTGTTTAAAGTTTTCCTGGTCACTTTTATGCTTGAATAAACTTTTCCTGGGTATATGACTATTAAAGCAAGGGTACATTAATATACATCCTTATGTTTATATTTAAACATGACTTAATATTATTTCCCCTCAAATTGGAGTCAAACATGATTTTGTGTAAGATTTAAAAATGAATATCTCATGTTTTGTCTTCACTTGTTATTGTCTCTACTGTTTTTACTTTATCATGAAGAGAAGAACCATTCATGGATGGTTCTTCTTGGTATCACCTTGCTGACTTCTTTCTGGTTTTACATTCTCTACCTGTAATATCAGAGAGTAGTAGAAATTTCTGCATGACTCAGAATGTTAGAAAGCCTCATATCATAGTAATATAACATAACAGCATATCCTGAGTAGATTTTTCTTTTAATAATCAGAGTTCTGGTTGTCAGGTTGTACTAGAAAGCTTTTCAGGGTGGGATGCCTTTGAAGTAACCACACAACTGCTTCTCCTTTCTTTCCTCTGTGATTACTGTTGTTTTGGAATGAATAAATAGATGATTGATTTTACGGCCAGATGCAACAATGAGACCTCACAGAACAGAGTTAGTTGGAACACAGAAGTGGAGTAGAACCACAACGTTCTGCCCACAAGAGCAGACAGGGGAAGATATTAGCAGGAAATTACCCAATGAAATCTCAACAAATAGATTATGGTTAGCTGGGAAGTGTGTAGCAGGTAGTAGGGACCCAACAGTGAGGTCTGGAGAATAGGCACTACTGCCTAAGAAAACTGTGGAAGCCAGGCAGGGATTTAGGAATGGTAGGAATAAAAGAGACCTAGGTCCTGGAACAAAGTTTGAAATCAGGGATTTAAGAGCTCAGATTCATACACTGACTCAGTGCTGGGTCATTGAGCTATGGCCTAAGGCTCTGTAAGTCTTTTTACCAGTAACTGGAACAAGCAATCATGAACAATAATTTAGGAGTTAAGTGGGATACATAGTGAGTTGGGTCTGATTTCCCTGTGTGTAAAATTTAGAAATGGTAACATTGCCATTGGGTAAGGGTTAGATACTGCTTAAGATTAGGACAAAGGACTAATACAGTAGTACTCCTCCTCCAGATAATGTCCCTTGCACTTTTGTTCTCATTGTCATCTGGGTGATTCTGTGATGTATTGGGAGGAGGAAATAATTAGTCAGAAGGGATCTTGGAAGTCATTGTAATAAAATATTTGTGAATATCAGGTTGGGTCTGGGGTACCACTTGACTCCTGAAGTGTGGATGATGGTTTATGGTTAATTCTATATCTTAAGTTTCTATAATCCACAGGTTCTCAGCCAGTTGTGATTTTACCCTTTCCTCCCCCTACCCAGAACATCTGTCAGTGTCTGGAGACGTTTTTGTTTGTCATGACTAAGGGAGGAGAAAAGGGAGCTACTGTTACTCCATCTAGTGGGGAGAGGCCAGGGATGCTGTAAACTATCCTACAATATACAGGAGCTCCTGACGACAAAGAATTATCCAGTCCAAATGTCAGTAGTGCCGAGGTTGAGAAACTGCTGTAAACCAAATGAGCTCTGTCATTCTTTTTATTATCTTAGGATTCTTTGTCACTATGGACATATTTCTTAGGCAGTTGTAATACCCCCCAATTTAAAAAAAAATTATTTTGAATGTCACAGAATCATCTTTCAGCACACAGTTATCTACTTGTTCTCCACAGATGAGCATTCTCAAGCTATGGTCCCTCTGTGTTTATATTTGTATGTGCGTAATTCATAGTGGTGGAACAGGATGAAACTGCAGACCTTCATAGACAGACATTCACAAGGGATTAACACATGACCTTGACTTTTGAAGCTTTCACCACCTGAGCTACTCAATGAAATAGGTACTCTATACAGAGATGAAAAATGGTTCTCTTTTTTTCTCTAAGTTTGAAGCTGCAGTGTGACCTAATATTTGTTTTAATGCTGATGAGTTCTTTCAGTGCAGTCAAAAGCAGCAAAACCTGGAGTGAAATCCTATTATTCTTGTAAGCGCATGTGCATATTCTCCCCTCATCCAGAAACAACTTGGAGACTTGGCCTGGATTTTTCAGTGTCTGTATACCCTGGGCTACCAATAAAATGTATGCTGACTGACCAGAGTGAAGGGACCTTTGTTAATCTTTTAATCAGCTGGGTTTACTTAGGTCTACTTGATTTTTTCAGAGGAATTTTTCAGTTATGGGGAATTTCTATGCACCTTTAATTCTGGGTTATTGAGGGGCTAGATGAGTTCATTCCCTCTTCTGGTGTTCAGGTGCCTTATATGTGTCTAACATACAGAATCATAGATTTGAAAGAGACCTGACAGGGGTTGGCAAGCTACTGCACAAAGCCAAATCTGTCCTGCTGCTTGCTCGTTTTTGAAAATAACATTTTATTGGAACACAGAAATGCTCACGCATTTACTTATTATATATGGCTGCTTTTGCATTAAAACTGCAGATTGGTTGATTGGTTGCTACAGAGACTGTATGTCCCTCAAAGCGTAAAATACTTATTATCTGTCTCTTTACAGAACAAATTTGTTGATCCCAACACAATCCAACTTTCTGATTTTACAGATGAAGAAGCTGATCCTAGAGATATTGACTAGCCCAAGGTCAGAATTGAGGTTAAAGCATGATAAATACGTTTTGAGGGAGGATGATGAATATCAGACCAGTGACAAACTATGTTCTAACAGAAAAATGAGGGAAAAAATAAATATGCTATAGGTCGTTTACCTAAAGACGAAAAAACCTGGCTTGATTGATTTATTTCCCCCCACAGAATCGATCAGTCGTCTTTGTGTCATGCAGATATAGCTGAAGTAAGACTTGAGTCAAGTGATATCACAATTTTATGCAGTTAGGTCCCTGTTTTCCAAAGAATAGCAGCATATTTATTGGTCAGCCTCCTGTGTCTCAGTGTTATATTCCTCAGAAGTTGAATTATTGATGGTAAGTCAGGGAAGACATTTTGGTAATTGCTGAAATCCTGAATGTATTAAGACTGACTGAGTGTCCCTGTGTTCTGCTATGGCACCAGCTGACAGTGATGAAATCTATAGAAGTAGGACACATTTCCATAGCATGAATATTCAAGGTTGGTGATGCAAGAATTATTATTAAACCACTGAGAAGGAACACGTTCTCCTTATTATTTGATTGAATACTAAACGCTGCCTTTTTAAAATAATTCGGTATGAATACTTTGATAATGAGGAAAGAGAGATGCATGGGAAAAAAAATCTCATACAATTTTCTCCTGATACATAAGAAGGACATTAAATTAAGTTTAAAACATATAGCATGTCTAGAGGAACTATTTTGGAATCATTAGCTATATTTTATCTAAATCTGTCTTACAGATATTGAAGTATAATGCAGTAGAAGTCAAGATAGAGTTTGATTTAAATGATTTATATAAAAATAGAATATGTAAAGAAGCATGCTTAACCGTAAATAAAGACCCCTGAAAATAAGTAAAATGCCTATTACAAATGACAATAATTATCACCCAAACAGTATTTGTTAGATATTGGACATTACCACATTTCTGGGAAAAGATATTTGCTTTTCTCTAAATGAAACAGTTTATACTTTTCAAAGGGCCTTAGCACCTCTAAGAATCCTGAGTATACAGCTGAAGTGCCACCATATATGAAGTACATCTGGTTCTTCATAGCAAGGATTTTATGTGTGAGTAATAGAAAACAAAGGAAACTGATTTCATTCATTTACCCTTCAAACATGAATTGAGCCTCTAACAGTGTGCCAGGCGGTGCACCAGGCTCTGGTCCCACACAAATAGAATATACACAGAGTCCCTGTCCTCTAAAAGCCCATGACCTGGAGAAGGGTGCAAGCAAATAAATAGACAGTTTCTACGAAGAGCGATATGTGATACTTATTCTGTAATGGAGATAAGCTCAGGAGTCTGTTGTGCCCAATTTATCTCTGCTCTTGCTAGTGTCTCATTACTTGTTCTAGCTCTTTTCCCCTAATTAGTTTCCATGGGGTTGTCCCTTAGGCCAAGATTGGGTTTGGTACCCTTCTATTTTTCTCTTCCTACCGCCTCTTCCTGCCTTGAGGGTTTCAGCTCTACCCGGATTTACAAATTGGGTTGTGTTTCCCCTTGACTGCCCTCCCCAAACTGTCCGTACCTCAGTGCGTTGGACTTTAGATTTTTCACTTCCTCCATCTTCTCTTCCTCTTTTCCCTCACCAAAACTAAGCTATCTAATGCTCCATTACTGAGGTTCACTCTGTTAACTAGTAAATTAAGTAAGTATTCCATTAATTCATCTATTAGGTGTTCCTATCAGGTATAAGCAAATATATCTCAGAATCTATGTAGCATTTCTAAATAGGAATTCTTGATGACCACAAATCCTTTATCCAAAGGGAATGGAGGGAAGTGAGGCTGAAGTTTCAGGCATTGTCTTCAAAAGGTGGAAGGACATTTTTTTGTTTCTTAGATCACACTGTGTAGGTAAAAGGTAAACAAATATGAGACTCGGTGAATCAAGGTTAGTGAGAGACTAGAACAGCCATAGATGTTTCACAGGCAGTTCTTTTTAGCACAATGGCCACTCATCCCATACTTTTTTCTTCCCCAATTTCTTAAAAATATACCAGCTCTGTATGGGGCATGGCAGCATGATGTATTATGAAGAAATATGGATTTAGTGTTTCAACAGTGCTCAAATCAGACTCAGTTTCTGCAAAAATACAAATGCATGTGCAAACACTTAACGTATGGTGTGGCTTCAGATGTCAGTATATGTGTTCAGCCCAATATATGTGTTACTTTTTTCCCCTTCCTTTCTTTACTAAGAGGGATAATAAGCAGTAGCTATTTGCACAAGTCTGAGTAAAGAAGCTTTGTAGAGGAAGCAAAAAGTTTTTCTGGAACTGACTCCACAGGGCAAATTCAGAAACTGGCAGATCTACATTATTTAAATTTTTTTCAAAGAGAGAACTGCATCATAATCACAATCCTGGATGTATGGTGTGAATGAGTGACAGCTGAATACCTCAGTCAGGTTGAGATGGCAACCGGAAATGAGTGCCTCTGAGGGAAGGGGCAGAGACCTCTTCCAAGGTTGCACAGAAGCAAGACAGCAGGCGGCATTGCAGGGAAGGCAACTGCTGGGAGATGAGCTATTATGGGATGCCTCTCTCTGAGATAGGGTAACAGGGTGTATATGCTTCAAGATGCTGATCCTATTCAGTGAGCCACTCTGGAAACTCTGGTTTTGACCTCATTTTTTAGGCTTTTAAAAAGCAACACCCTGAAGCTAATTTGTTTGTTTTGTTTTGCTTTAATGACTTATAACATTACAACATGGGTTTAAGTGCAAGAGAGTTTAGAAAACATTTAGAGAAATGGAAAGTCACCGATGTAAGCAAAGTTGAAAAGGAAACACGAGTCTTCTGTTAATTTTACCAACAGGACTCAGGGCAGAAGTGGCTGAACTTTTTGACAGAAGGAGTAGGGCATTGCTGGAAGGTATTTCGTGGTCCTGGCTGAGATATTGAGGGTAGGGTGTGAGCCAGGAACTGTTATCCTTACTGGGAAGAGGGGAAGAATGTCTGAAACCACTTCTTTATTGAGCAGAGTGTCGGAGATAGAAACAAAAAGAACCAAACTAAACTCAGTCATTACAAAGCATCTTCTTTATCTCTGCAGGCCCACAGAAGAGTTGGGGTAGGGGTGGTCCTGGGGGTGAATGGCTGTTGTCCAAGATACCGTGGTGGGGAGGCTATGGAAAGATGACATCAGCAGTGATTTCAGGAATAAGTAGATTAATTGTGAGTATTTGGACACTACCTGAGTCACTTGTGAGACCAGGAGGACACACTGGATAACCTTCAGGGATCTGAAAGTCAAAAAAAGGGCTAGGAAATGGGCTGGAGAATGGTATAACCTATGATGTAGTCATGAGCCAAAAATGGGAAGACAAATAGGAAGCAAAATATGTGGGGGAGGAGCAGGTGCTGGGATTAGAGGCAATTCTAGGATAACTTCCAAAGGGTAGAGATGTGCCAACAGTAGCTTGATGACAATCAAGTATTTTGTCAGGGCAGCTTGGTGCTTTCTCTGGTAACCCACCCCCAAAACTGCTGTTCCATCAAAACTATAGCTTCTTTGGTCTAGGAGTTTCCTGAATCTGTCTTGGGAGGCAATAATACCTTCTGGGTAAACTGGAGACTTCACCAGAGCCAGATGGGAGCTGACTCTAAAGAGTCTCCATGATAACTGCTATTGGTCACATTCCTTATGTCTGGGCTCATATATATATAGAGTTCAGATTGGGTCTCTTTTCTGTCTTTTCAAGGAATGGAAATCATAACTGCATATTTCACTTTTTGTTATTGTAAATGATAATAAAGTCATTGCCAGTATATCACAGGATTAAACAAAAATGACCAAAAAAAAAAAATGACCTATCAGAGCATTTGTTTCTTGATGTTCAATGTAGCCAACCTTATTAAGGACAGTATATCAATAGTATTGTTCTAATTTGTAACAAAATTAAAATAATATTTCTGCCTCATATAAGAATATATAAAATAAAAAATTGTCATTTTCTGGTATAAATACAGTGATAGAATATGTAGGAACTTGTGATAACTTACTGTTTTTTAAAGGATGGAATTCAGTTTTTTGGTCCTGAATTAGAGTTATGATTTGCTAAGTTTATTGTAAAAAAAAAAATGAACTCATTAATCTGGAGCTAGAAGCAATCAGTGAGGCAGATAAGGAAATTTCCCTGAGTAACACTGCTGGAATGTGTCTCAGTATAGAGACTGTGAAGTCAGGGGGAGGCATAAGGAAGCCCAATAAGAAGAAGTTAGCCTAGGAGAGGGATGGAGTGGGCTGCCCCCGAGGACCAAACACTTCTATCATTCTTATTAGGGAGGAAATGCAATATTTCAAAAAACTCTTCTAAAGGAGAGGAATAGCTATATCTTCTAGGGCAACCTTCTCTCATAAGATCTGCTTGTGTCCTGCTGCTGGGTCCTGTTTGCCTTCTATTCAATTGCTCTCCTCAGGCATGTTCAATACTATACCCAGAAGAAGACTGGTCATAAAGGGAAGAGTGACTGTTTGGAGGGACTTGAGTCTCATCTGGAGCATGAGGTCATCTAACGTGCCCTTCAGCACATTCTTGCCAATTGACAATGGATGAAAATTGCTCTTCATGTTGATCTTTGGAACTTCATAGGAGCAGAGCAGCATCCCAACATGAAGAGGATTTTTGACACCAGTGACTTTTTCACTTTTCTTAAATGAATGAATGAATGAATTTATTTATTTTTGGCTGCGTTGGGTCTTCGTTGCTGTGCGCAGGCTTTTCTCTAGTTGCGGCGAGTAGGGGCTATTCTTCGTTGCGGGCTTCTCATTGCAGTGGCTTCTCTTTGTTGGGGAGCATGGGCTCTAGGCACGCGGGCTTCAGTAGTTGAGGCTCGCAGGCTTAGTTGCTCCGCAGCATGTGGGATCTTCCTGGACCAGGGCTCGAACCCATGTCCCCTGCATTGGCAGGTGGATTCTTAACCACTGCACCACCAGGGAAGTCCCAGACTTTTTCATTTTTACTTCTTATTCGTTTGCTAGGACTGCCATAACAAAATACCACAGATCGGGTGGCTTAAACAACAAAAATTTATTTTCTCACAGTTTTGGAGGCTGGAAGTCCATCAAGGTGCCAGCCAGTTTGGTTTCTCCTGAGGCCTCTCACCTTGGTTTGCAGATGGCCTTCGTCTTGCTGTGATCTCACATGACCTTTCTTTATGCATGTGCCTCCCTGGGGTCTCTTCCTCTTGTAAAGACACCTGTCCTATTGAATTAGAGCCCCACCCATATGACCTCATTTAACCTTAATTACTTATTCAAAGTCCTTGTTTCAAATACAGGAGTTAGGGTATCAACATATGAATTTTGGGGGAGACAAGTTAATCCATAACACTTCTCATGCAGCTTCTGTTGGTGGAGAACGTCAGTAGAGATGTAGCATAAGGAAAAAGTAAATATGATTTTTTCTGAGCCACTGAGATTTTAGGATTGCTTGCTAATTCAGAACAATACAGTCTATTCAGATTAATAACTGTGGTTTATATTTTCTCTGAATTGAGCAGCAGCATATTTTTCCATTTAATAAGACAGGACAACTTTTAGTAGTTCCTGCGCTGCTATGCCCCTGCATATAATCAGGTATACTAGACTCCCCAGAAAGGATGTTTGAGTATGGTGACATTTAGGTGAGAAGCACCAGGTGGCATTGCAACATTATTTAACAACCATTTATTGAGCACCCACTATGCCAGGCCTTAGAGGTACAGTATAATAACTAAGACACTATATCCCTCCCACCCCAGATAGCCCAGGGAAGGAGAGATAGTAAACAAACATATAATTTTATTAAAATGTAGGTAACTGCTAATAAAAGACTCTATTTCAGTTTTTATCTTTTCATTTTTGGCTTCAAAGATGACTGGTTTCCTGTAAATCAAATCTGGTGTATCTGGAAGTTAGGACACAGGCAAGCACTGAAAGGGTAGTGTGGTAGGCAGGATGACTGTGAAATTGTTTCAGCTCTCTGTGGTCAGAGTTGAGAGTCATCAGCGTAGAGATAATAATTGAAGTTGCGAGAATGGATGAGATCACTCATGTTGGCTGAGACTAATGAGTGAGAAGAAAAGAGGGACTAGAGCAGGAGCCTGAGAACACCCCATTTAAAGAGCAGATAGAGAACAAGGTACTTTCAAAATGACTGAGACAGGACCTCTTGGAGAGGTAGGGAAAGAAGCCAAGAAAGTAGTACTACAAAGTCAAATGAAGAGAACATTTTCAGGAGTAGGAGGGAGTAGACAGTCCTGCTAACAGTTAAGTAACTTGAGAACTAAAATATGTACAGGGGATTTAGCAATAAGAGGTCAGTCATTGGTGAGTTTAATAAAAATGGTTTTAATTGCATGGTGAAGATAAAACCAGATCGAGTAGGTTGAAGCATGAATTCGAGTTGAGGAAATGGCCACGGGAATGTACACATCTCTTTTCAAAAATGTGGCTGTGAGAGGTACGAGGCAGAGTGATAGGAAGAAATAGAAATGGGAAGGTTAAGGGCAGGTTTTAATGTTTTAAATTAGGAGAAGCAAATATAAATTATGATGAGAAGTGACAAGAGAACACAAAGTGTTAAAGATACAGAGGAGAGGGAGTAGTTTATAGAGCTGAGTCCTGAGGTATCAGGGGCAGAGGAGGGAGGGTAAATCTTAGGAAGGAGGACTTCTCTTGTTATAGGAGGGAAGGATGAGTAGGTGGCTGGAGGAAAGTTTATAGATTTGTAGCAGGAAAGTGAAGGAATTTATGTCTGGTGGTGTGGTAATCATTAGTGCTTCTGCCAGTTATTTCTGGTTTCTCCTGCAGGCATTTTGGGATTACACTTCCCTGCCTTCTTGGAGTGATCATGAGTCTTGCTTTGGTAATTAAAATGTGTGCAAAATCTTCTAGGTTGAAACTGCTAGAGCCAGTGGGTGATTTGTCACACTCTCTCCTTTTCCCTTTGCCAGTGTGACTAAGAGCATTCCAAAGAGTGGCTGCTCTATTAGCCAGCATTCTAGTGAGGACAGCACAGAGCACACCCAGGTGATGTACAGTGAATGGGTAGCATGAGTGAAGAATAAATCTTGATTTTTTTTTTGAGCTACCGAGATTTTAGGATTGACTGTTGATGCAGTGTAACCTAGTCTCTTCGAACTATAATTGAGGCGTGTATTTTCTTTGAGAAGCGAGAAGGGAAATCCTTCTAAGATGAGCCCTGAAGTGAAATTATTTTTTTTTAAGTCAATCTAGCTTATCAGTCACATTTATCAATTTTACATAATTGGTTGAAAACAGAAGAAATGACTGACATGTTCATTTATTTCAGGATTTTAATTTTTTTTCACATAGAAGCAGTAAAGACTCACAGTTACAATATCACAAAACCACTTTTTTGAAATATGCAGAATAGGTATATTGTATTGAATAGTTTTAAAAAGTAAAGGACAAGCAGGCCATTGATAAAGGAAAGCTTCATTGCTAAACACCTACTTTAGAATATCCCCTTTCTAAATTATCATAGAATGAAAAGATAAAAGCATGATATGGAGAGATATACAAAATGAGGGATTTGTGGGTTCCTGAAAACATCAAGAAGACTTGCTTTTCTACCAAAACATCAAGGCACAGTTAGGAATTTAAGGACAGAAAAAGATGGTAGAAAACCAGATCTCGATTCATGGTAAAAGTATGTGAAAGCTAGTGATTTTATAAAATCTTTTCAACAGATAACTAGTGTCCAGTTAAAAACAATTTCAATACATAGGGCTTCATATACATATATTTACATGAATATGTGTATATATTATATATAAAAAACACAAAAATAGAAACACATTTATATATAGTTTAAAGAGGGTAGATAGTTCTGAATGCAAACCTTATAAAAACAATTTGATAATAAGAGGCTTTATTGTCTTTGTTCCACTTTAGTTTAACAGCATTTAAAAAAATTCCTAAGTGAATGGCTTTGCAAGATGGAGGAGGAAAAAAAATTCTCTTTTACCTTAAACTCAGTCATCACCCAGAATCATGCTTGTATATATTTAATTGCTCAGATTGTTTAAAAACAAATGAACAAAAGAATAATGCATCATCATTTATTCTTCCAATTTCTTACCTCCGATGAAGTTCTAGGCCAAGATACTGCTACAGCTTAGATCCTCAGAGATGTTTCGGGATGAATTTGGGTAGGTTCAGAGGTTCACTGAAGCTGGAATTCATAACAATATGCTCAAAAAATAGGAATAGATAAACAAGTCAGTTTATCTGAAAAGAAATATGTTTTATTCTAAATAATTTAGAAATATCCCATATAGCTACAAAAATTACGGAAAATGATGGTGAACCTCAGTAGAGAATGGAAATGCCAGGGTGTCCTGCTTGTGTTTTAGTGGGGCAATTGGTATTTGGCTTATCCAGCTTTTATTTGGTGAAGGTTCATAGTTATTAAAAATCGAGACAAAAGAAAAATAAATGAATCAGCAGCAACAGAAAATCCAGCTCTAACTATCTTAAACAACACAGAAAGTCGTTGGTCCCATATTTCTAAGTCAAAAGGTGTTGTGGGCTTCATAGTTGCCTTGAGCAGTGTTCGCTTCACATACTTTCCTCCACGTGTATGACTCATCCATAGGCTGTAAACAAGATGGTGGCTACAGTTCCTGGCTTTACAATCACCTAGGGAAAAATTCCAAGGAAAAAGAGGAAATGCTTGTGTACCATGGTCATATGACACTGAATCAGTAATAAAGGCTAGGAAAAGTGAATGTTCTGTTTGGTTTAAGCCATATACAGTCATAGTGGGATTGAGTCACATCTGCTGTTTGTGAAAGAGCTAACTGACAGAAACGAGGAAGTAGAGAATGAAGGTTGGTTACAGTCAGGCAACAGTAGTATCTGTAACATTGGTTTTTATGATTGACACAACCTCTGTTTCTTTCTCTGCCTGTGACACAACCTTTTACTTTCTCTGCCTGTGGTAGGGTTTGCTATAGCAAATTTAAGGTGTTATTCTAGCAGCTGAATCCTTCTAGAGGGTCAAGTCAGTGATATAATCGGGGTCCCTTAGAGACTAATTTATATGAATGTACTTAACTTTATTGCTAAGGAATGCATTTCTCAGTCCTTCCCCCTCTCTAAGTGCTCAAAGTTATTTGCTCCAAAGGGAACTTTCATAAGTAGTTAATGAAGTTTCAGTGCCTACACTACAGGGTATTTTGTTATTGGGAAATCTTCACATTTATCCCAAACTCTCTCTCAGCTCTCTATCATTAAAGGCATCTCCTCATTGGTCAGGTTATCGCCACTGTTATTGATCTTGCTGCATCTATTTACAGACATACCCCTGTCTCGCTGTGAAAATGGAAGGCTGTGGAGAATGCAGTACAACCCCTTTCATTCCTCTATTTCACACACACACATAATGCTTTTTCTTGTGGGGATCAGTGAGTTTAGAGCAGTGGTCCCCAACCATTTTGGCACCAGGGACTGGTCTCATGGAAGACAATTTTTCCATGGACGGGGGTTGAGGGGGCGGGAGGGGTGATGGTTCAGGCAGTAATGCGAGCGATGGGGGGGATGGTTCAGCAGGCAGTAATGTGAGCGATCATTCAGGCGGTAATGGGAGCGATGGGGAGCCATAGGGAGCGGCAGATGAAGCTTCACTCACTTGCTTGCCCGCCGCTCACCTCCTGCTGTGTGGCCCGGTTCCTAACAGGCCGCGGACCGCTAATTGGTCCACGGTTGGGGGCTGGGGACTCCTGGTTTAGAGCATCACAGGACCAAGTGGGTTATATATTATTTGGGGCATAATTTTGTTGTCTTATCATTTTTTCATTGCTTTTACTAAGGTTACCCTTTTCACACCCACCAGGACTTGACATTTACACCTCACCTATAGTACCATTTTGCTATCATGTGTGGAAAGTCTGTGTGGATCAGACACGTCTCTATCATTGTTTCATATCTTCTCAGCTTTACCTCTGATTCTAACCATAGCCATGGAGAACAGTTCTGATCAGACTTCCATTTTTTTTTTTTTTATGTTGCCAGTGCCTCATCACAAGCATGAACTGTGCATCTCCTGATTTCTGCCTTGAGGCTTCTCTGAGTCCATAGGGTGGGCACCTGGGGGACACATTGGCACTCATGCACATGCAGAGAAATTAATGCCCCATCAGGCAAACCTCAATCAATAGGTTCTGGGATGTGATGGTTAAGCATTTATCTCTTCCATCCCTTGGGTAAACAGTTTTAAGGTTCATTCCAAATAACACCTTGAAGATCCTGGCAGAATTAAACATTTATTACCTACAGTGTTGGTCAACTCAATAAAGTTTTTTTTTTTTTAAGATTTTAAAAAATTGAGGCAAAATTTACATAAAACTTCACAAATCTTAGATGTATAGCTTTATGAATTTTTACACTGTATACATGCATGTAGCTACTACCAAGTTCAAGATACAGAATATTTTGAACACCTCAGAATGCTAGCTTGTGCCCCCTCTGTTTTAAAATTTTATATAGATAGATTCATATTGTATATCCTGTTTTGGGTCTAACTTCTTATACTCAGTATTATGCTGGTGGGGTTCACCTATGTTGTTTGTAGGTGTTAGTGGCTGGTTCTTTTTCACTGCTGTGTAGTATTCTATATCAAACCATTCACTAAGCATTGCTATATTGGCTTTCCTTCCTTTACTCTCCATGGTTCCTCACTTATGTTCCCTGGGATCACATCTCATACTACCTGTACCCATTTTTCCTTCTCTCTCCAAACCCCTCTTATAGGCTCCCAGTGCTATTCCTGTGAGTTAGGAGATAGGGATTCTTATTTAGCCCTGTTCTTTTACTTGATATTTTTGTCCTAGGGAAACCACTTCCTCACTTAGGGGCTCAACTTTCCTCATCTATAAGATATGAGGATCTCTGAGATATGTTCTTGTCTCAAATTTATGCACTTCAGATCTGCAGTTTAAAAGGTGTCTTCTAGGGAAGACAATGCTCAAAAAATGGAAATAAATGGTAGAATTTCATGCACAAGAGACCATGGGGTGAGAGGTAATATTTTTATGTAGAGACTTTCCTGTTGCCCTAAAATCTCACCACCTGATCGGTTGCCTACTCTGTGGCTTTTCCTGAGATGAGTCTGTCATCTGCAAAGGAAGTCACTGGATGCAGAAATCAGTACTTCAGTGTAAGGCACAGCCAGAAGGAGGCAAAGATCCTGGAATGGAAGAGCGGTGCATAGGCTATGAATTGCCTTATTTCATTTCCCATCTTTTCTGAGGATGACTAAATCTATGGACCACTCCTGAGATGATTTATATGACAAATTTATCCAAACGAAGCATACATTTTAAGTGGGTGACTGATGATAGAACTTACCTGAGATTGTAGGAGTAAAAAAGTGACTACACCCTCTCTCATGCTATGATATTTATTTTACATTAGATCAGCTAACCCTTTCTAAGTAACTCTTATAAATTGCACAGCCATTATATTAATTGATTTCATATTTCATCACTTGTGGATGTCACTGACGTTTCCCCTTAGTTGATGACATTGTTTCCATGGTAACTAATGCATTTTAAATGATTAGAAATGTGAAGAGTAAAAAAGATCAATTAGAAATACGTAAATCCAATTAATATATTGCAATATAAATGTTTGAGTTTACAGATGTGAAACGCAATTTTTCAAAAGTGAACAAAACAGTCCAACAATTGTGGTTGGACACTGGTAGATAGTGCATATACTGGTGATAAAGAAATCTGTACTCTATTGCACAAATTGTTTGACCATGCCACACTTTAGGCTTTTATGTAAACGAGCAAATGTGAAAGAGATAATCATACAATCAGCCATTAATTAATTGTGTATTATCTTGATGCCTCCTGCCTCCCTCCTCTTATTTTTCTGCCATTTCATTCTTTATTGGCATTTCTATCATAGAAGAAGGAAGAGAAGGTAAAATTTAAATGATTTTTATTTTGCTTCTCAATAGCTCTGTGAGGATGCATTAATTAATTAATTAATTAATCAAAGGTTTATTGAGCACATACCAGAACTAGTCCATGCTTAGATACCACAGATACAAAGATGCATGGTTCTTAACTGCAAGAAGCTCATTGTCTGTTGGAAATATAGGCAAATTAGCAAATAATTGCAGTTGGGTGAAATAAGCCATTTGAAGTTGTCTTTAATCTGTAGTTTTGCCTCTTTTGCTATAGTTGCATAACCAAGGAAGTGCTAGAACTTCCCAAATATTTAGGGAAGTACTTAGAGTTACTAATTTAGATAAAAAAACACATAACTTACTGGAATTAAAATGCCATTTAAAAATATTAGAGTTCAAAAGAGGAAGAAAGCTGAATTGGATTATGGGGTTTCATGTAAGTGTCTTTATCCGATGGTTCCCTCAGTCTTACTAACTATAGTACCACTTAACTCAAAACTGCCAGAATAGACTTCCATATAGAAAATATTGTTTTCCCAAGTAGACTTATCAGAGAAGGGCATGCTTTTGACCGAGGTGGTCTCTGCTGCTGAGTTGGACCCTAAAGTAGCTGATGGCTGTGACTGTCTGCTGCCCATACTTCCTTAAACTGGGAAGCAAGTCCTTCCTTGAAGGGGGAATTTGGGTGGTGCATTTCCATGGTACTGTCTTCATCATGACTGTGTTTCATCTGGTCGTTTCTCCTCATCTCCCAGACATCTAAACCTTGGCAAGCTCTGAGTCTTTGGACCTCTTCTCCTTCTACAATAATGTCCTTGGTAATTCCATCCTGTCTGTCTTTTTGAATATTACCTATGCTCTGGCTAATCTTAAGTTTATATTTCCAGTCTGGACATCTTCCCTGAAGTTCAGAGTCATAAACATCCAATTGCTTCCATGACTTTCCCACTTGGATGCCCAATAGGCATCACAATTTTTGTCCAGCACCGAATTCCTGATTCTTCCCTTGCCCTCACTCCAGACCAATTCCTCCCATAGTCTTCTCCACCTCAGTAAATTAATAACTTCCTCTGTTTAGTTTCTCAGGCCAAAAATTTTGACTCCTCTCTGTTTTTCATACCCCACATGCAGTCCATCAGCAAGTCTTGTTGGCTCCACCTCAAAATATATACAGAATCTGATAGCCTTTTACCATCCTATCTGCTACCAGTCTGGTCCACTCCACCATCATTTGTTGCATTTCATTATGGCAATTCCCTCCTAACTAACTGGTCTCCTTTGTTTACCTTTACCCTCCTTCCATCTCTTCTCAGTTTTGTAGCCACAGTAATATTATTGAAACATAAGCCAGATCATATCCCTCCTCCAGTGGCTTCCCATCTCATTCAGAGCAGAAGCCAAAGTCATCACAATGGTCTGCCAGACCCTGCATGAACAGCACCCCCTTCTCTTACCTTTCTGTGCAAATTCCTATTCCTGCCCTTGCTTCCTCTTCTTCAGCCACACTGGGTTCTTTGCTGTTCTTCAGTCAGGCAAAACACTTTCTACTCAAGGACGTATGTGCTTAATGTTCCTTTTGTCTGGAAAACTCTTCCTGGATATCTATGTGGATCACTCACCATTTCTTTTATGTCTTTGCTCAAATGTCACCTTCTTGGAGAGATCTCTGTTATCATTTATAAAATATCAACCCTCACTCCCACCCCAAAACCCTCTGTCCTATCTACTTTATGTTCCTTATTTCTTATTACCATGTAACATAGTCTGATTTTTCTTATTTATTTATACATTTATTCTGTATCTCCCCATAAGATCAAAAAGGCATGCGTACAGAGAATTCACTTGTTTTGTTCACTGCTATATGCCCAGTTTCTAAAATAATGGTATTTAGTAGGAGCTTAAAAACTATTTTTTGAATGACTAAATGAATATAAGGGTGAAAGAGACTCTGTCCCTTCAGGGAACTTATACTGGGAGATTGATAGCTAATAAACAAGTGATTATAGAAAAGAGTACATCGTATCAGATGTAGTGGCCAGATTGGTCAGGCCAAGAAGCATATTGCTTTGCTATTCCATTTAGAGCAGAATGTATTCTTAGCCATATTTTATGTGATTGACACATTATTTAAAAAATTGAATTTGAATGTTCTTATATAGGGTGTGCCCTCTCTAGTTAACCCCAGGTTCCCCCACTCCTGATTATATTATACTCCATAAGATTTATGTATTAAAATTACCTGCATGGACCCTCTAGGAATGTGTCGGCAACCTCTGATTCAGAGGATTCCAAGGATTTGGAGGTTTCCTGGAGTGTTCAGAAGGATGTATGCTGAGCCTGAGGTCTTGTAAGCCTTAGTGTGAATCAGAATAATTGATCTTATACACTAATGCTATTTTATGGTTTCAGAATACATTGGATAAAGTGTCATATCTTGGACTTTTACAAAATTCAGAGTAAATTTTTTAAATGAATGCATGTCTGACTGCTGTATTTTTAGGAGGTAGAAATATGAATCAAAATGGCACAACCATATACTATTCAGAAAAATGTAAGATTTTAAAAATATGCATATTTGAAATGGGCTTTTATTTCCTTCACTGTTCATTTTTGGGGGTGAGGCTTGTGGGGGTAGCGGTTAGCATAGCTTGTGATGTAACAAGAACCAATACTGCAGTGTTTACCTTCATCAGACCCTGGTCTGATCACAGGTGCATCTTGTTTGTGGATAGCCAGGCAGCATGGCCTAGAATTTCAGAATGCAGACTCTGGAGCCAGACTGCTGGGGTTTGAATTCAGGTTTCCCCAGCTACGAGCTGCAACTATGGGAAATTACTAAACCTGTCTGTGCTTTAATTCCTTCCTCTGTAAAATGGGAAAAATAATAGTGCCTACTTGGTAGGGTTGTTATGAAGATTATATAAGTTAATTTATGTAAAGCACTTAGAATGGTGTTTGTCATTAGTAATCTCACAGTAAATGTTAGCCACTATTACTACTATTATAATAAATATTATAGAATATCCAAGAAAATTCTGGAAGCTGTTAAACTTTTCTGGAGAAAAGATATATTGTACTGATCATGTTGCTCTCAGGAAGAAGGTAAAATGTAGAACAATAATCTCATGACTGAAAATAAGAACATTATAGGGACTTCTCTGGTGGCGCAGTGGTTAAGAATCCACCTGCCGCTGCAGGGGACACGGGTTTGAGCCCTGGTCCGGGAAGATCCCACATGCCATGGACCAACTAAGCCCGTGCGCCACAGCAAGAGAAGCCACCGCAATGAGAAGCCCGTGCAGCAACGAAGACCCAATGCAGCCAAAAATAAATAAATAAAATAAATAAATTAAAAAAAAAAACATCATTAAGGCTGCCATCATTTAATTTAACAATATGGCTGTCAGCTTACGTAATTTGGAAAAAGAAACGCGGTGTTTTTTTAAGATGCTAGGAAGGAAGAACTCTTGCAGAATTTCGGTGTTTTTTTAAGATGCTAGGAAGGAAGAACTCTTGCAGAATTTGCCTATCTCAAGATCTGATAAGTAGCTACTTTTAGAAAGAAATATCTAGTAGCCTGAAAAATACTTCACAAAAGCAATCTTGTTATAATCTTACAAAGAGAATCCTACAATTCAATAATGCTTTTGTGTACTTGCATACCTCAGGTATGCCTCATAAGGATAAAGTTGCAAGGGTCTTTTGTGTCCCACTTTTGAGTCTTTGGTAAATAGAATTGGGCAATGCAGCTTTTGGCTGTGCCCCGCCTTCTTAGAATGTATAACATTTCACCCCATACCTCAAGAAGGATGAAACAGCAGTTCTTGGGGAGTGCATCTGGGCCAACTGCTGGAGGGAAACACCAATTTCTCTCCCATTCTTGAGTACAGAGTTGCCAGTGGAGGAGAATGGGAACAAGGCAGCAGACTATTTCCAGGCCTGGGAAATGGGAATTAACCCTGTCATCTAATTTTGTCTACATTTGCCTGTCTTATTTGTTTCTCTCTAATCAAGATCCACTGAGAACATGGTTGGGGGCCTGCTGGGGAGGACTGGTAATATTTGAAGCCTGGCTCATAGTAAATCAGTGAGAATGGAAGGGGGTGTACTATAGCCTCTGCAGACTGCCATTCATCTCTGTGACTCCTGCCAACATTTAAAATTTTAGAAGAAAGTATTTCCAGGCATTTTTAAAGGTGTTTAAAAGAATTCAAACAATTAGATGAAGTTGTTTGTTTTTAAACAGCTCTCACTTAGTGTAATATGTTTTGCATTTCTTGTTTAAGATAAAGACTAACCAATGTAACATATGTGTGAGCTAATGCACAACTACATTATCTATTTGTGGGGAGTGGTTATAATAATACTTCAGTAAACACTTACTGTGTGGGATGCCCTTTACCTGCATTCTCTTAGGGAATCCACATGGACAACTAAAGTAAGCACCACTATTAACTATGTAACAGATGAGGAAATTGAGTCGTAAGTACCTTGTCCAAAACACACAACTAGAAGTTGCTGAGTCAGGATTTGAAGCCAATCTTTTTGATTCATAGAGTTTTCTTGTTTAATCATTGTTGTTTCTCATTAAAAACACCAAAAGATACGTAGGTCAAGAAATGAACACCAACTCACAAATTGGTTAAGACTGAAAAAAGATATCTACAATGTAATGAAAAGAAAGAATTCTTAAGTAGGTTAAGGTAAAATTAAGGTTCAAAAGGCAACTACATTTCTTATAGATTTCTGTACAACAGAGATTTGTTTGGAGTGAATGTATGTAGCTCAATTCTATAGGAAAGCTTAAAATAATAGAATAAAGGAAAAATAACTGGGATTTAAAGCCAGTTTTATTATTATTTGTGCATATATTTCCCTATATGGAAATGGATTCTACACATGCAATTTTAAATTCATGAGTTAGGGAATTCCTTGGTGGTCCAGTGGTTAGGACTCTGTGCTTTCACTGCTGAGGGTGCAGGTTCAGTCCCTGGTTGGGGAACTAAGATCCTGCAAGCTGTGTGGTGCAGCCAAAAAAAAAAAAAGGGTAGAATTTAAGTTCATGAGTTGTTCATTTGTTAATTCTCATGTTTAAATATAACTTAGCATTTGTGAATGAATTAATGCTTTTACTTATACAGGATTGTAATAAGGAAGAATAAATCTGACTCCATAGTGGATCTGTTTCTTTTAATTTAACCTTTGTATTCTATTGTTTTTGCTATAAGTTAAGAATGTTGCCTACAGCTTGAAATATACTGGATAGCCCATTCTCAAGGCTGACCTTTAAAGGTAGCAACATAACACTTTTCCGTTCATATAGAGGTAAAAAGTTATAGAACAGAGAATAACATTTGTCTTGTTGGAGGTTTACATGAACATCATGACCTGACCTAAGTGGACAGATGCAAGAACAAAGGATTCTGACACCAAGAAGTTTTCAACAACCAACCACACCCCCTCCCCTTTTAGTATAAAAGAAGCCTGAATTCTAACTTGGGTAAGATGGTTCTTTGGGACACTAGTCTACCATCTTCTTGGTCTGCTGCCTTTCCAACCTTTCCAAATAAGGTTGCTGTTCCTTTCCCCAACAACTCATCTCTCTATTTATTGGCCTGTTGTATGGGGAGCAGTACAAGCTTGGACTCCATAACAGGATGACACTATTTCAGGATATTTTCAGGAGTTCTTTTTTCTTCTAGTTTTCCTACCAGCCTGTCTGCCATATTGCACCCCCAGGAGGGCAGTGTGGCAGTGTTGTTAACCAACTTGTAGTGACCAGGTTGAGAAATGCCATACAGCTCCCCCAGAGTGCAAAAGGAACAACAAAACAACCACAGCAGCAAACAACAGTATTCACAGGTAGCATCTCTCTCTGCTTCAGGTGTCAAAGCATGGGATTTTAGGGCAGAGGCTTCCCATATATGCATCAGTGCAGATACAGAACCTGAAGATTATGGCGAGTACTTTTTACCCTGTGGTTTCAGCTTCTTATCTAAATTTAAAAAATTTTTCCTCCTCTGCTAATGGAGAAGAAAAGAGTGGTTAAAATATAAAGAAGTTTTAAAGTAATAGGCATTAGTGACAATCAAATGATGTACACATGTGCTGTTCCTCCCTTCTCGTGCTACAATCTCATTCTTCATAGAGAGTCTACCTTAGTGGTTCATAAATATCCTTCTAGACTTATTCTAAGCATAAACACATAAGCACATGCACATATAGGCTTGTTAGCTTTTTTTTTTTTTTGAAAAAATGGAATCATATAGAACATCATTTGCAACTTGCTTTCCATTTATTTAAAGCTATATAAGGGATATCATTCCATGTCAGCACACAAGCTTAGTCTCATTACTTTAAATCACTACACAGTATTATATGGTATGTGAAATGTTTTATTTAGCCATTCCCCTTTTTAAAAAATCATAATTCAGATTGTTTCCAGTTTTGTTATTAGAAACAAAGCCTAAATGAACAGCCTCTTGTTCTGAGAGATGGTGTAAGTAGGATGGATTTCTAAAAGTAGAATTACTGAGCGAAAAATATATGCATTTAAACTTTTGGTAAATATTGCCACTTCTCTTCCTAAAACATTATCTAAATTGTTTGTTCCTACAGTAGTATATGAGACCTTGTTTTGGTCATAGTCTTACCATCTAGACATTATCAAGTTTGAAAAATGTTATCAGTGCAACAGGTGAAACATGGCATCTTACTGTTTAAAGTTACATCTCTTTACTATAATAAGGGTGAACATCTTTTCTTCTGTGAATTATCAGTTTATATCTTTTATTTATATTTCTTTTGGGCTATTATTTTTTTCTTATGGATATACATACAAAAGGATTTTATACATATATATTTATCAGTTAAACGTGCGAGTCTTTCTTCCTAATCTATCAGTTGAAGAATAATTTAGCTAACCTCTTTTAATTTTCCTAGCCCATTTTCTCATGAGCATGTTATTGAGTAGTAAAAAGTGAAATATTAAGCAGCAGGACTAAAATGGAGGAGAGATAACCTATATAGATAATCCATATATTGTACCACAAATTCTTGAATAAGCAAGTTGATTGGGTCTTTCTGTCTCCAAACTAGCTGGTCAGCCTTGTTAATTTAGTAAAATATGAGATAATAATTACAATGTCTCATAACATTTTTTACTTAACCGGAATAAGAATTCTTGAAGTTAGAGGCATTGTGCTTCTGTCTATTATTAGTGCTTAGCAGAGTGCTTGTTACACAGCCGGCTCTCGGTAATGATTGATGAATAAGTGGAGTAAAAAGAAAACAAGGCAAAACAGAGGTCTTTTGTTAAAAACCATAGCAATTCATTTTTAAATGACATTTAAACATTAGTAGCTGATGTCATAGTCATACAGCCAGTATGATGCTTTAAGCCTACAATAGTTCCTAGGTAGGTTCATTTTTGCCATTTTTTTTTTTTTGCCAGTTTTAAGTAAGATTATTTTTCCCCCATGACTTGCGATATAAATTTGTAAATTATTTAAACATATCTGACTACCTTTCTGCCTACTAAGAACTCATATCAATCCTTGTAATTGCCATTTAAAACCATTACCTTTTAAATGCAAACATCAAGGCAATTTATCACCAAATGGACAGACCTCTTTTATTGACCTTTTTTTTTCCTCTTGAGAAAACCCTTGGCAAGAGAAACGATCATTCAGGTGCCTGGGAAATGTCATGAAGGTGTAGGTTCTGTTGTCTGTACCCTGGGCCAGTGATAGAGGTGTCTTCATAGGAGTAGCTTTTCAGCATGGTTTAGGTGTTTTTTCCCTTCATAGCCCACAAATACATTTCTAAACAATTTGCCAGAATGATGTTACCAATTAATATTTCCATCAGCCCTGCAAGGAGAGTTGCACTACACTCTTCACCAGCACTTGGTATTATCTCTGATAATACATTTTTAGTAAATTGTTTCTCTTTAAATTGGCCAAAATTTGTTTATTTGTTGGTTGGTTGGTTGGTTGTAACTCAGAACCACGTTTGATGCCAAAGGGGAGGCATAAAGATACAGGATCAAGGAAATGTGTGCAGGAAGTATGAAGAAGAAAGGGAAGACCAAAAATATGAGAGAAGTTAATTTGTGTAAATAACAAATTAACTTCCCTCTATATTTTCATGTCACTCCGAGTGACGATATGGGAGCAAAGACACAAGAGAAGCCATTGGAGAAGACATGAAAATATAGAGGGAAAGTAAAAATGGAACATTTTCATATAGAAGCTTATAAAATGATAAAATTTTAAAACATTCAGAGTAACAATTAAGTTGAAAGTACCTGAAACTTGAAATTCATTTGTTATGTATAAGTGTTAACTGTCTATGTGAAGTTTAACCTTAGATAAATAAGCCTTTGCATTGACAGTACATAGACTGATAATTAAAGTGTAATTTTCCTTTTAAAGTACATGTTCTCACATAAAATTATAAATTTATTTAATTTTCCCAAATAGCCATAACTCCAAGAAACACCTTTCTTTTCTCATGGTTACCATTTGAGGAGAAGGCAAACTTCTTCTGCAGTTATTTTCCTTAGGATTTTTATTCATATCCTCCTTCAGTGTAAGAATTGCTTCAAATTACTACAAACAGTGACTTAAACAACACAAATTTATTAGATCACAATTCTGTGGAGGTCAGAAGTCTGACACAGGTCTCACTGGGTTAAAATCAAGATGATGGGGTGTTGAGTACCTTCTGGAGGCTCTAGGAGTGAATCTGCTTCCTCACCTTATATGCTTTGGGTGGCTGCCTGCATTCTTTGGCTCGTGGTTTCCAATCCATTTTTAAAGCCAGCAGTGTAGCATCTTCAATAGTCTAACTGACTTTCCTGCCTCCCTATTTCACTTATAAGGACCCTTGTGATAATCCCACTCAGACAATCCAGGATAATCTCCCCATTTTGAGGTCAGCCGATTAGCAAATTTGACTCCAATTGCAACCTTCGTTCCCACTTTGCTGTGTAACTTAACATATTTACGGTTAGACATGCGTTCTTTGTATGGCTGTTATTCTGCCTACCATGCACAGAGGGGAGAGGAAACCAATATTAGTAGTGAATTTTATCTGCTACTATAAAAATGTGATGGTCCTTTTCTTGTCACTTCTTGTAAGGACATTTCCTATAATGACTGGAAAAGGAGAGATAATGCCAGTGAACAAAAAATTCATGTTTTGAAGCTTTTATTCACAGGCTGATTCTTTGTGAAGTTTCATGTAAATATTCCAAAAGTAATATTTATCTACTGTGATTGCTAAAATCTACATATACTCTTTTTTTAAATTAATTTTTATTGGAGTATGGTTGCTTTACAATGTTGTGTTAGCCTCCACTGCACAACAAAATGAATCAGCCATACACATACAGATATCCCCTCCCTTTTGAGGGTTGCAAATTATGAACTTTCACAATACTCTATAATTACCTTCTGCTTTATGTATGCCTTACTATACCTTAATGTACTTGGCAGTAATGATTCTGCTCTCATTGAAGGGAGAAATAAACATATATATATGTTTATTGAATCATTTTGCTGTAGATCTGAAATTCTCACAACATTGTGAATCAACTATATTTCAGCAAAAATTAAAACAAAAAATAAAATCCTGGGCAGGCACAAAGTGTGCTATTGGCACAGATCTCTGGTAAAACTGACTTAGCTCGCAACTTTGAATAGATGTGTGCTGACATTGACCTTAATACTCAATGCCTGGTATTAATTTTAAAAGCTAGTGTTATTGTGAATTCTGGATTCTTTGTTAAATAACACCAATTTTCATATCGAATTTGTTGGCTACCGAAGACTTTCTACCAGGCTGAAGTGAAATAATTGCCATAAGTGATATGAACTGCAGAATTCTATTTCATTAGAAAATCCGATTTCTCTTTTTACTCACTTACTACTATTAACTTTCAGTTTTGTCTCATAGGTTTTTTAGAGATAGTTATAATGAGATTTGACCTAATATGGTCTATCCATTTTCAGTTCTTGTTCTTAAAACTTATCTTTAGAATATGCAATGACATCTATGTCCATGGAGATCAAATCATTTGTCTCTGTTACAACTCCATAGAGATTAGATGTATGATTTTTCCTAAGATTGGTCACAATCATAGTAGATTAATATTAGCATATTGAAAAGAAAATAATATCAACACACTGAGTACTGAAAATTTTATATGCTTGTTTAGAAAATTGTATTGAGGGTAAGACGTTTAAAATATACATCAGCCAGATCTGAACTTTTAAAAAAATGATTTGACATATAGAAAGTATATTTGGTCAGAAACTTTCCTTTTCTCAGATATATTTATGCAGTTATTTCTCTATTCCTTTACTTTCTATTTCTCTCTGAATTTTCAGAGAAGTTATTATTGCATGTCACCTCTCATTTAACCACATGTGGTAATATACTTAGTTTTGGATACTACATTTTACACATTATATTATTTTGTGAACTTTTTTCTATGCCATTTAAAAATATTTAAAAATATGTTTTAATATTTGAATAATAACTATTGCCTTATTTTTGTTATGCTGTTTCAATTTTTAATATAATAAATAATGCTGAAAAAGCATTGAAAACTTTGAATTTATGTCTGAAATCAGACCTGGAAATCAATCACAGGTTTTGATATTATGGCCCCATTTTTATTATTTTTCAAGTAGTCTCTCATTATAGATTTGCTTTGAATCAGTGGTTATTTAGGAGAATGTTAAGAGTATTTTCAGTTACCAAGATTTAATTTTTCTCCGTTAGACATTTAAAAAAAAAGGTTTCAAGCCTTAGTGGATTGCGTTAGAAAATGTGAACTGTGCAGTTTCTGCTTTTTGGAATTGATTGGGACACGGAGGGGGGCAGTTCTTTGAAGCTATATTTATCTAGTTATCAAAGTCAGGAATGAAATAGGATCTTTGAAGTCCCCTGAAAGTGAGATAAAGAATTTTATTAAACATTTTGAAGTTGCATCTGAAACCCTCTCCTCTTCTCTTTTCCTCACAACATGTCTAGTTGATTAAAAAGTAGAGGTTTGGATACAATTTATCATTATTAATGTATGCATTATTCACTATGTTTATTTTATTTTAAGAATAGTTTTTACATTTCTATTGAAAGGAAATTTCTGGATTATCAGAGGATTTTTATTTCTGTTGGTAACTCAAGAATTTACTCAGGAGTGTTTGCATGTAGAATACCTTTCTAAGATTTTATTTAGATGTGGTGAGCCACATCTATTTGCATATTCATTTTTTTTAATTCAGAAAAGTTTTCATCAATTATAATTTTGATGTTGCTTCTGTTTAATTGTTTTGCTTATTTTAAAGGATATCCATGATTGTTATGTTGAGTGTCCATTTTTTATTCTTAGTATTTGCATAGCTTTAATGCCTTTCCTTTTCCTCTATATTTTTGATAAAGCTTCTCAAGTTTGCCCTATATATTTCAGTAACAGGTTTATGCAGTGTCTATTCTTCCATTTATTGCTTCCAATAGACATGTTGATCCTGTGTTGTATTTTTAGATTTTTTTAAATTCTCCCTTATTTTACTCAGTTCTTTTTCAGTTTCATCTAGGTTATTGCCCTCTTAGGGCTTTCTGCTCTCTTGTTATAGTGCTTCTTCTTGTGTTATAGTGAGGATGCCAAATGGTTTTCAAAGATTCATTTCTATTCTAACTGTATATTCTATTCTAGAAACCTTGGAATCTCTTGACAGCACTCTATCATGCCTCTCTTTCCACATTTCTAATGAGTTTATCTGTTTCCTTTCCTCGCTTATTTATTCAGTATTGAGCACCTATCATGTGCTGGCATCATGCTAAGTGCTTGAAATACAATGAGTGGTTAGCAAAAGCTAACCCCTAAGCCCAGGGGGCTTGACTCATTGAGTATAAGAAATTATTAAAATAAGTTGTCAACAATTGTAAATTTGCACCATTGATAATATTATAAAGAAAAAGTACACAGAGATTGTGAGAGCTCATAAAAGGGGATTTTAAACTACTATTCTATTTTAGTCTAAATAATGATATTTCTCAGATCCCTATTGTTGCCTCTCTTCTCATACTATACATTCTTCTTGGAAGCATAGTTTTAACCACTTTTATATTTAAAATGTGCATGTAGGTGAGACACATCTATGACCTAGGGAATAAACCCCATGCCTGAGCTCAGCGTGTCTCCTAAACTCTGACTCATACATCCTCTGACTCCTAGGCACTGCCCCTGGATGTCTCACAGACACTAAAATTCAGTATGGTCAAAACCTGCCACATCATCTTTCTTATCTTCACTACATCTTTGCTTCCCTTCTCATATTCTGTTTTCTGTTAGGGATATTACCACTTACCCAGAGAAATTATTGTATTTAATTTCTCTCTCTCTCTCTCTTTAGGTCTCTTTCCCTAAGTTTCCCTCTCCTAACAGCATGTGTGTCATCTGAAATATCTCTGATACTGCAATATTTAAGGATGTCTGCTCTGGAGTCAGAAAACCCTGGGTTCAAGTCTCAGCTCCGTTGTTTACTAGCTATGGGTTAATGTTAATTAATCGCACTGTTCCTCAGTTTCTAATTTGTAAAGTTGGGATAATAATAGTACCTATCATATAGGATGTCAAGAGGATTAGTGAGACAAGCATAGTACATTTCACCTGCCTTGCTGCTGTTCTCATTGCTATTATTATTTACAACTTGATTAAAGTGTTTCTGACTCTATACATACTTTTCTGATATTTTCTGGCAGAATTGATACCTTTTCCCCTTGTATATTTCTGATACCATGTGGATACTTATATGTACAATACTGTCTTTATTGCATTTATTTACATGTCTTTCTATCTTTCTAACTACATTGAGATAACCTTGAAGATAGGTGATATGTTTTTAAAATTTATATATATTCTAAGTGACAACAGTACTTAGTACACAGTAAGAAGGTAATACATATTTGTTCACAGGAAAAAAACAGCATAAAAAACACTACTGATATTCTGAAATGAGTAGGGCCCTGTTCCAGGTAATCTCTGATTTAGCACGGAGATTGCCCTGAGAAGTTTGATATTTTGAGCACTCAGGCTCCGGAGGTCTGGAAATCCTCAACCGCAGGTTTGCAGGCAGCTTTCAGAATTTCTATGTGCTGTCTTTGAAGGAAGTGTCAGGTATATATTTTATTGAAGGTGTGATTGAAAATAACACTGAATGTGAGATTGGGTCAAGATGGCGGAATAGAAGGACGTGCTCTCACTCCCTCTTGAGAGAGAACCAGAATCACAACTAACTGCTGAACAGTCATCGACAGGAAGACACTGGAGCTCACAAAAAAGATACCCCACATCCAAAGACAAAGGAAAAGCCACAATGAGACGGTAGGAGGGGCGCAATCACAATAAAATCAAATCCCATAACTGCTGGGTGGGTGACTCACAAACTGGAGAACATTTATACCACAGAAGTCCACCTACTGCAGTGAAGGATCTGAGCCCCAACCTAGGGGTCCGGCAATGGGAGGAGGAATTCCTAGAGAATCAGATTTTGAAGGCTAGCGGGATATGACTGCAGGACTTCGACAGGACTGGGGGAAACAGAGACTCCACTCGTGGAGGGGACACACAAAGTAGTGTGCGCATCAGGACCCAGGAAAGGAGCAGTGACCCCATAGGAGACTGAACCAGACCTACCTGCTAGCGTTGGAGGGTCTCCTACAGAGGCAGGGCGTGGATGTGTCTCACCGTGAGGACAAGGACACTGGCAGCAGATGTTCTGGGAAGTACTCCTTGGTGTGAGCCTTCCCAGAGTCCGCCATTAACCCCACCAAAGAGCCAGGGTAGGTTCCAGTGTTGGGTCGCCTCAGGCTAAACAACCAACAGGGAGGGAACCCAGGCCCACCCATCAGCAGACAAGCAGATTAAAGTTTTACTGAGCTCTGCCCACCAGAGCAGCAGCCAGTTCTACCCACCACCAGTCCTCCCATCAGGAAACTGGCACAAGCCTCTTAGATAGCCTCATCCACCAGAGGGCAGACAGCAGAAGCAAGAACTACAATACTGCAGCCTGTGGAACAAAAACCACATTCACAGAAAGACAGACAAGATGAAAAGGCAGAGGGCTATGTACCAGATGAAGGAACAAGATAAAACCCCAGAAAAACAACTAAATGAAGTGGAGATAGGCAACCTTCTAGAAAAAGAATTCAGAATAATGATAATGAAGATGACCCAGGACCTCAGGAAAGAATGGAGGCAAAGATTGAGAAGATGCAAGAAATGTTTAACAAAAACCTAGAAGAATTAAACAACAAACACCTAGAAGATTTAAAGAACAAAACAACAGATGAACAACACAATAACTGAAATGAAAACTGCAGTAGAAGGAATCAATAGCAGAATAACTGAGACAGAAGAACAGATAAGTGACCTGGAAGGCAAAATGGTGGAATTCACTGCTGCGGAACAGAATAAAGAAAAAAGAATGAAAAGAAATGAAGGCAGCCTAAGAGACCTCTGGGACAACATTAAACACAACAACATTCACATTATAGGGGTCCCAGAAGGAGAAAGAGAAAGGACCAGAGAAAATATTTGAAGAGATTATAGTCAAAAACTTCCCTAACATGGAAAAGGAAATAGCCACCCAAGTCCGGGAAGCGCAGAGAGTCCCAGGAATGAAAAACCCAAGGAGAAACACGCTGAGACACATAGTAATCAAATTGGCAAAAATTAAAGGCAAAGAAAAATTATTGAAAGCAACAAGGGAAAAACAACAAATAACATACAAGGGAACTCCCATAAGGTTAACAGCTGATTTTGCAGCAGAAACTCTACAAGCCAGAAGGGAGTGGCATGACATATTTAAAGTGATGAAAGGGAAGAACCTACAATCCAGATTACTCTACCCGGCAGGGATATCATTCAGGTACAGAGAAACCAAAAGCTTTACAGACAAGCAAAAGCTAAGAGAATTCAGCACCACCAAACCAGCTCTACAGCAAATGCTAAAGGAACTTCTCTAAGTGGGAAACACAAGAGAAGAAAAGGACCTACAAAAACAAACTGAAAACAATTAAGAAAATGGTAATAGGAACATACATTTTGATAATTACCTTAAATATGAATGGATTAAATGCTCCAACCAAAAGACACAGACTGGCTGAATGGATACAAAAACAAGACCCATACATATGCTGTCTACAAGAGACCAATTCAGACCTAGGGACACATACAGACTGAAAGTGAGGGCATGGAAAAAGATATTCCATGCAAATGGAAATCAAAAGAAAGCTGGAGTAGCAATACTCATATCAGATAAAATAGACTTTAAGATAAAGAATGTTACAAGAGACAAGGAAGGACACTACATAATGATCAGGGGATCAATCCAAGAAGAAGATATAACAATTATAAATATATATGCATCCAACATGGGAGCACCTCAATACATAGGCAACTGCTAACAGATATAAAAGAGGAAATCGACAGTAACACAATAAGAGTGGGGGCTTTAACACCTCACTTACACCAATGGACAGATCATCCAAACAGAAAATTAATAAGGAAACACAAGCTTTAAATGACACAATAGATGACATAGATTTAATTGATATTTATAGGACATTCCATCCAAAAACAGCAGATTACACTTTCTACTCAAGTGTGCACGAAACATTCTCCAGGATAGGTCACATCTTGGGTCACAAATCAAGCCTCAATAAATGTAAGAAAATTGAAATCATATCAAGCATGTTTTCTGACCACAACGCTATTAGATTAGATATCAATTACAAGGAAAATAATGTAAAAAACACAAGCACATGGAGGCTAAACAATATGTTACTAAATAACCAAGGGATCACTGAAGGAATCAAAGAGGAAATCAAAAAATACCTAGAGACAAATGACAACAAAAACACGACAATCCAAAACCTATGGGATGTAGCAAAAGCAGTTCTAAGAGGGAAGTTTATAGCAATACAAGCCTACCTCAAGAGACAAGAAAAATCTCAAATAAACACTCTAACCTTACACCTAAGGGAACTAGAGAAAGAAGAACAAACAAAACCCAAAGTTAGTAGAAGGAAAGAAATCATAAAGATCAGAGCAGAAATAAATGAAATAGAAACAAAGAAAACAATAGCAAAGGTCAGTAAAACTAAAAGCTGGTTCTTTGAAAAGATAAACAAAATTGATAAACCATTAGCCAGACTCCTCAAGAAAAAGAGGGAGAGGACTCAAATCAATAAAATTAGAAATGTAAAAGAAGAAGTTACAACTGGCACCGTAGAAATACAAAGCATCCTAAGAGACTACTGCAAGCAACACTATGCCAATAAAATGGACTACCTGGAAGAAATGGACAAATTCTTAGAAAGGTATAACCTTCCAAGACTGAACCAGGAAGAAACAGAAAATATGAACAGACCAATCACAAGTAATGAAATTGAAACTGTGATTAAAAATCTTCTAACAAACAAAAGTCCAGGACCAGATGGCTTCACAGGTGAATTTTTAAAACATTTTAAACATTTTAAAACTCTTCCAAAAAATTGCAGAGGAAGGAACACTCCCAAACTCATTCTATGAGGCCACCATCACCCTGATACCAAAAGCAGAGAAAGATAGTACAAAAAAAGAAAATTATAGACCAATATCACTGATGAATAGAGATGCAAAAATCCTCAACAAAATACTAGCAAGCAGAATCCAGCAACACATTAAAAGGATCATACACCATGACCAAGTGGGATTTATCCCAGGGATGCAAGGATTTTTCAATATATGCAAATCAATCAATGTGATACACCATATTAACAAATTGAAGAATAAAAACGATATGATCATCTCAATAGATGCAGGAAAAGCTTTTGCCAAAATTCAACACCCATTTATGATAAAAACTCTCCTGAAAGTGGGCATAGAGGGATCCTACCACAATATAATAATGGCCATATACGACAAACCCACAGCAAACATCATTCTCAATGGTGAAAAAGTGAAAGCATTTACTCTAAGATCAGGAACAAGACAAGGATGTCCACTCTCGCCACTGTGTTCAACATAGTTTTGGAAGTCCTAGTCACGGCAATCAGAGAAGAAAAAGAAATAAAAGGAATACACATTGGAAAAGAAGAAGTAAAACGGTCACTGTTTGCAGATACGTAGAGAACACTAAAGATGCCACCAGAAAACTACTAGAGCTAATCAATGAATTTGGTAAAGTTGCGGGATAAAAAATTAATGCACAGAAATCTCTTGAATTCCTATACACTAATGATGAAAAATCTGAAAGAGAAATTAAGGAAACACTCCAATTTACCATCACAACAAAAAGAATAAAATACCTAGGAATAAACCTACCTAGGGAGACAAAAGACCTGTATGCAGAGAACTATAAGACACTGTTGAAAGAAATTAAAGATGAAACCAACAGATGGAGAGATATACCATGTTCTTGGATTGGAAGAATCAATATTGTGAAAATGACTCTACTACCCAAAGCAATCTACAGATTCAGTGCAATACCTATCAAATTACCAATGGCCTTTTTTTACAGAACTAGAACAAAAAATCTTAAAATTTGTATGGAGACACAAAAGACCCCGAATAGCCAAAGAAGTCTTGAGGGAAAAAAACGGAGCTGGAGGTATCAGACTCCCTGACTTCAGACTATACTACAAAGCTACAGTAATCAAGACAGTATGGTACTGGCACAAAAACAGAAATATAGGTCAATGGAACAGGATAGAAAGTCCAGAGATAAACCCACGCACCCATGGTCAACTAATCTTTGGCAAAGGAGGCAAGGATATACAATGGAGAAAAGACAGTCTCTTCAATAAGTGGTCCTGGGAAAACTGGACAGCTATATGTTAATGAATGAAATTAGAACACTCCCTAACACCATACACAAAAATAAACTCTAAATGGCTTAGAGACCTAAATGTGAGACTGGACACTGTAAAACTCTTAGAGGAAAACATAGGAAGAACACTCTTTAACATAAATCACAGCAAGATCTTTTTTGATTCACCTCGTAGAGTGATTGAAATAAAACCAAAAATAAACAAATGGGACCTAATGAAACTTCAAAGCTTTTGCACAGCAAAGGAAACTACAAACAAGACGAAAAGACAACCCTCAGAATGGGAGAAAATATTTGCAAACGAATCAACGGACAAAAGGTTAATCTCCAAGATATATAAACAGCTCATTCAGCTCAATATTAAAGAAACAAAGAACCCAATCAAAAAATGGGCAGAAGACCTAAATAGACATTTCTCCAAAGAAGACATACAGATGGCCAAGAAGCACATGAAAAGCTGCTCAACATCACTAATTATTAGAGAAATGCAAATCAAAACTACAAT
Organism: Balaenoptera acutorostrata; assembly: GCF_949987535.1. NCBI lineage: Eukaryota > Metazoa > Chordata > Mammalia > Artiodactyla > Balaenopteridae > Balaenoptera > Balaenoptera acutorostrata. Next base: position 37,453,779 of record NC_080070.1, on the reverse strand, counting down.
GAGGTATCACTTCACACCAGTTAGAATGGGCATCATCAGAAAATCTACAAACAATAAATGCTGGAGAGGGTGTGGAGAAAAGGGAACCCTCTTGTATATTGGTGGGATTGTAAATGGATACAGCCACTATGGTGAACAGTATGGAGGTTCCTTAGAAAACTAAAAATAGAATTACCATAGGACCCAGCACTCCCACTACTGGGCATATACCCAGAAAAATCCATAATTCAGAAAGACACATGCACGCAATGTTCATTGCAGCACTATTTACAATAGCCAGGTCATGGAAGCAACCTAAGTGCCCATCGACAGATGAATGGATAAAGAAGTTGTGGTATATATATACAATGGACTATTACTCAGCCATAAAAAGGAACGAAATTGGGTCATTTGTATAGATGTGGATGGATCTAGAGACTGTCATACAGAGTGAAGTAAGTCAGAAAGAGAAAAACAAATATTGTATATTAACGCATATATGTGGAACCTAGAAAAATGGTACAGATGAACCGGTTTGCAGGGCAGAAATAGAGACACAGATGTAGAGAACAAACGTATGGACACCAAGTGGGGAACGTGGTGGAGTGGGTGCTGGTGGTGTGATGAATTGGGAGATTGGGATTGACATATATACACTAATATGCGTAAAATGGATAACTAATAAGAACCTTGTGTATAAAAAATAAAATAAAATTCAAAAAAAAGAAAATATCACTGAATGCTTTAAATAGTATAGAATTGTAATATTACAACATTTAGGCTGATAAGATTTTTAATTAACCTGCATTAATGAAATATATTCTTTATAGAAAAAGCAGGGTTTTATTGGTTTTTGAAAAAAAAAATCAGTATCTTCTTTGAGCAGTGACACAGATGAATTCTGCCTCTTACCCTTAGTGAGCTACACCTGTCCTTGCAAGTTTATGGAGCATAAATTAAGGTTTCTTTTTCTGTTCAACATTATCGTCAGTTACTTTGATGCAGACATTTGTGACATACCCATCAAATTTGCAGATAACATAAACTTTGGAAGAGTGGTGAATATGTCAAAATACAAAAAAACCAAGAGCTTAACAGTATTTAATATAACATTCTAATATTTGCTCAGGTAATGTGTGAACTTTTAACTAGGTACATAAAACAAATTGTACAAATGTACACATAGCTCTGTGGCTTTTTTTAAAACTGAATTTTTCACCCAGGGAATAATGACCCAGAAAATTTCTCATGTTGGTTTGATCTGGATGAAAATGAAAATGGCTCCCTGATTAGACCAAGTGGTGGTGGTGGGGGGGCAGTGGTTCACACTTGGGTTGTGAGCGATGGGTGCTGAAGAGTGGAGTGAAGTAGTATTCTCTGGAAGATTCATTTGCTTTTCAGAAGAACAGATTTCTGAATAAGTTGTTCGCACATTCCCCCTGTGATAAGAAGGCTTGCCTGTGCCTGGTTTGGTAGGGGGTGGGTAGATAAAAGAGATAGATGGAGTTCTCTCATTCTCTCATTATCAAAGAGTTTATTATGAGCCTACACAGCTAGAGACTAGGGGACAAAGTAGGATATGTTTCCTTCCACAGAGGATTTGTATTGGTATAAATCCATTATAACAGAAACATGAAAGAAGCAGTTAGATGATGGATTTGGTAGACAGGAGACTGAATTAGTATAACAACTCATGTTAACTATTGATTTGATATTGATATAGAAAGAAAATTGAATTGAAGGTCATAAGTCCTGAAGTATAACTTTGCCGTTACTCTTTATGTGACTTAGTCATTCTGGGTCTTTTAGATGAGGACTGACTTTCTTGTCCCTTATTTCTAGAACATTCAGTTATTTATTAAAATATTAATTCTGTCAAAGGAATTGCCAAACAATCCTTTTTCTAAACAGCTGATCTAATTTAGAACTGACCATCAAAATAACTTTATGGGATTGATTTTCTGTCTTATAAGCCTGAGTCAGGTAGTCTATTTTAGGCATGGACAATAGGAGTTGAACTTCCACTCACAATCCAGATGATTATTCCATCTACCTGAAATCATCAAGTAATTTATTATCATAATTTTACCTGGTTCCCTAATATTCAATGTCTAGTTTTAAAAAGGACAGTGTATTTTGATAGAACATATTGAAAAAAGTAAGACAATTCAATGAAATAATAAGCAATAAATTAGCTAGCTTAGTTAATAAAAGATTAAAGGAGAGAGAAGGTTGCAAGCTAAGTGTATAGTAGAAAATCTGTATTTTGAAGGTTTCAAAGAGACATTCTGAAATATGAAATAATTTCTTTGTTTATTCATTCAACAAGTAATTGTTAAGTGCCTAGTATGGTGAAGAAGACATAGAGTTTACAGTCTAATGGAAATATGCACAAATAAATAATTGGTTGATAAAGCAAAGTATGAAGAAGTAGAAGGAGAGAGAAGAGTGACTGAACCCAGACATGGGCACCTGGACAGGTGTCCCAGAGGACATAATGTCTAAAATGAGAAGGTGTTAACAGCAGAGAGTGGTGGGGGAGATGGAAAAGGGCAATGTTATCAGAGATGTTTTGTGTTTAGAGCTTAAATACCTTTTTAAAAAATAGGAATATAATAGAGTAATTTTAAAATTAATTAATTAGTTTATTTTTCCAGCTTTATTGAGGTATGCTTGAGAAATAAAAATTGTATATATTTAGGTTGTACAATGTGATGTTTTGATATATGTATACATTGTGAAATGGTACCACAATCAAGCTGATAAACATATGCATCACCTCACAGAGTTACATTTTGTGTTTGTGTATATCGACTCTCTTAGCAAATTTCAGGTATACAATACATTATAATTAACTATATTATAATTAACTATAATATAACTGTAGTCAGTATGCTGTACATTAGGTTTCCAGAATTTATTCATCTTGTAACTGAAAGTTTGTACTCTTCCACCATTAGCTCTGCTTTCCCCCTACCTGCCTCTCCCTGCCCCTAACTCCCCAACCTCTGGTAACCTCTATTCTACTCTCTGTCACTATGAGTTGAAACTTTTTTTTTACAGGTTCTACAAGTAAGTGAGATCATGAATCATTTGTCTTTCTTTGCCTGGCTTATTTTGCTTAGCATAACATTCTCCATTTTTATCTGTGTAGTCACAAATGGCAGGATTTCCTTTTTTTAAAAAAATTGAGATATAACTGACATATAATATTATATTAGTTTTCAGGTGTACAACATAGTGATTAAATATTTGTATGAACTGTGAAATGATCACCACAATAAGTCTAGTTAACATCCCTCAATCCATCACCACACGTAATTACAATTTTTTTCTTGTCATGAGAACTTTTAAGATTTGCTCTCTTAGCAACTTTCAAATATGCAATGCAGTATTATTTACTATAGTCACTATACTCTACATTACATCTCATGACTTATTTATTTTATAGCTTTAGGTTTGTACCTTTTGACCCCCTTCACCCATATCACCTACCTCCCACCCTCTGCCTATGGCAACAACCAACATATTCTCTGTATCTGTGAGTTCTTCTTTTTTTGTTTTTGTTTCGTTTTGTTTTAGATTCTACATGTAAGTGAGATCATATGGTATTTGTCTTTCTCTGATTTATTTCACTTAGTACAGTGCCCTCTAGGTCATCCATGTTATCTCAAATGGCAAGATTTCCTCCTTTTTTAGCGCCGAATAATATTCCAGTGTGTGTGTGTGTGTGTGTGTGTGTGTGTGTGTGTGTGTGTGTGTGTGTATACTGCATTTTCTTTATCCATTCATCTGCCAGTGGATTTTTAGGTTGTTTCCACATCTTGGTTACTGTGAATAATACTGCAATGAATATGGGATTGTAGATATCTCTTCGAGATAGTCATTTTATATCCTTTCAAGGTACACCTGGAAGTGGGATTGCTGCATCATATGTAGTTCTTTTTCAATTTTCTGAGAACCCACCATACTCTTTTCCTTACTGGCTGTACCAATTTACATTTCTACCAACAGTGCACAGATGTTCCCTGTTCTTTGTACCTTCACCAGCATATGTATCATTTGTCTTTTTGATAATAGCCATCCTAACAGATGTGAGGTCATACCTCATTATGGTTTTGATTTGAGTTTTTCTGATGATTTATGATGTTGAGCACATTTTCATAGTCTGTTGACCATTTGTATGCTTTCTTTGGAAAAATGTCTATTCAGGTTCTCTGCCCATTTAAAAAATCTGTTTTTTTTTGTTGTTGTTTGTTTTGTTTGCTATTGAGTTGTATGAGTTCTTTGTATATTTTGGATAGTGCTTCTTACCAGATATATGGCTTGCTAGTATTTTCTCCCATTCTGCAGGTTACTTTTTCATTTTGTTGATTGTTTCCTTTACTGTGCAGGAGCTTTTAAGTTTGATGTAGTCCCACTTGTTTATTTGTGCTTTTTTTGCCTGGGTTTTTGGTGTCATATCCAAGAAATCATTGTAAAGACTAATATCAAGGAACTTTTTCCCTGTGTTTTCGTCTAGGACTTTAACAATTTCAGGTCTTATATTAAGTCTTTAATCCATTTTGAGTTAATTTTCATGTATGGTATAAGATAAAGATTCACTTATAATCTTTTGCATGTGGATATTTAGTTTTCCTAACACCGTTTATTGAATAGGCTATCCTTTCCCCATTGCATATTGTTGGAACTCTTGTCAAAGATTGACTCTATATGCATGGGTTTATTTCTGGGTTATCAATTCTGTTCTCTTGGTTTGTATGTTTTTTTTTTTAATACATTTATTTATTTTTGGCTGCGTTGGATCTTCATTGCTGCCCATGGGCTTTCTCTTGTTGCGGCCGTGGCGCACGGGCTTCTCATTGCGGTGGCTTCTCTTGTTGCAGAGCATGGGCTCTAGGGCTCAGCAGAGCACGGGCTCTAGGGCTCATGGGCTTAGGCACATGGGTTCTTCCCAGACCAGGGCTCGAACCCATGTCTCCGGAATTGGCAGGCGGATTCTTAACCATTGCGCCACCAGGGAAGCCCTGTATGTCTATTTTTATGCCAGTGCCAAACTATTTTGACTACTATAGCTTTGTAATATAGTTTGAAATCAGGATGTGTGATGCCTCCAACTTTCTTCTTCGTTTTCAAGATTGCTTTGGCCATTTGGAATCTTTTGTGATTCCAAATGCATTTTAGGATTATTTTTTCTATTTCTGTGAAAAATGCCATTGGAATTTTGATAGAATTACACTGAATCTGTAAATCACTTTGTGTAGTATGGGCATTTTAACAATGTTAATTCTCCCAGTGCATAGACATGGGATATCTTTCCATTTATTTGTGTCTTCTTCAATTTCTTTAATCAGTATTTTATAGTTTTCAGTGTAAAGATCTTTTACATCCTTGGTTAAATTTTTTCATAAGTATTTAGTTGTTTTTGATGCTGCTGTAAATGGGATTGTTTTCTTAATTTCTTTTTGAGTAACTCGTTGTTAGTGTATAAAAACACAACTGATTTTTTATGTTGATCGTGTGTCCTGCAACTTTACTGAATTCATTTACTAGTTTTAACAGTTTTTTGCTGGTGTCCTTAGGGAAGTATGAAAAAAATATATTCGTGTTATCTGCAAAGAGACAATTTCATTTCCTCCTTTTTGATTTGAATGCCTTTTATTTTTCTTCTCTAATTGCTCTGGCTAGGACTTCCAGTACTATGCTGAATAGAAGTGGCAAGGGTAGGCACCCTTGTCTTGTTCCTGATATTGGTGGAAAAGCTTTCAGCATTGAGTATGATGTTAGCTGTAGGCTGTCATTTATGGCCTTTATTATGTTGAGATATATTCTTTGTATACCTAATTTGTTGAGAGTTTTTATCATGAAAGGATTTTTAATTTTGTCAAATGCTTTTTCTGCATCTATTGAGATGATCATAAAAATTTTTATATTTTATTTTGTTAATGTGGTATATCACAATGATTGATTTGCCTAGGTTGAACTATCCTTGCATTACAGGGATAAATCCCACTTGATTGTGGTATAGGATCCTTTTACTGTGCCATTAAATTCTGCTTGCTAGCATTTTGTTGAGAATTCTTACATCTATGTTCATAAGGGATATTGACTTGTAATTTTATTTTTTTAGTGTCCTTTTCTGGCTTGGTATCAGGGTAATTTTGGCCTGTAAAATGAGTTTGGAAGTGTTCTTTCCTTTTCATTTTTTGGAAGAGTTTGAGAAAGATTGGTATTTATTAGATGTTTGATAAAATCACCAGTGAAGCCATCTGGTCCTGGACTTTAGTTTGTTAAGAGGTTTGTGATTACTGATTAAATCTCCTTATTCATTATTGAACTGTTCAGATTTTCTATTTCTTCCTGATTTAGTCTTGATAGGTTGTATGTTTCTAGGAATTTCCATTTCTTCTAGGTTATCCAATTTGTTGGCATATAATTATTCATAGTAGTCTCTTAGGATCCTTTGTATTTCTGTGGTGTTAGATAATACAATGAAGTAATAATGCAAATATTCTTCCATAATAAGAAAGAATACATATTTACCCAAGGATTCCAATATAGTAAATGGTTGAGGTAGAATTTGTATCTAGCTCTATAGGATTCCATATTTTCTTTTCACTTGATTCACCGCCTCTCTTAGTATTTTTGACAAGGCTCTTCAAAATGTGCCTTGATGAGCGAGCACATTCTGCTTAAAGTGACCTAGAAATAGAAATTTACTATGGATGAGTGATAATGTAGCTTTTATTCATTTTGTAACTAGAAAGTGTTTTGCTAGGGGAAGAAAGGTAAATAGGCAAGTTGGTGATTTAAACTCCCCAAATTGTTAACCAAAAACAGAGTAACTATTACCAGTGATTTTTTTTCCCTCTCCTCTTTAGACTGCTTTTGTTTGTCATCTGATTGTTTGTAAAGGCTGGGCCTGATGGCAGATAAGTAAATTCTGCTTAGGTAGCTATTGAACAGGGATTTTTACCTGTGTAAACCTGGTGACTTAATTACTCCAATGTGACTATTTTTCTTCCCCAGTCTTTCCTATCTTCATATTGTCATCATGTATGTTTGTACTTACAAAATATTTTATTTCCCTATAAAGTATCCTCAAGTAGATGTTCAAAATGAAGTCTTTTAACAAAACATTTGATTTCTTGACTTTTATATATCTACAGGTTTTGTTTAATAGTAAGAAGAGCATCTACTAAACACTATGACTCTAGTGGGGTATGGTAGATAAATACATAGGATTCTCTTTTTATTTTTAAATATTGTACTTGCTTATACACTCAGAATAAAGCACCCTTTTAAAGCTCTCTTTAAACGGAGACTATACATATAATAATTGTCATGGTCTGAATGTTTGTGTTCCCCTCAAATACTTGTGTTGAAACCCTAAGCCCCAGTGTGATGGTAGAGATGGGGCCTTTGAGAGGTAATTAGGATTAAGTTAGGTCATGAAAGTGGGGTCCTCATGACGGAATAAGTGCCCTTATAAGAAGGGACACTAGAGAGCTTGCTTTGTCTTTCCTTGAATAAAAGGAGAGGTCATGAGAGCACACAGGGAGATGGTAGCCCCCTAGAAGCCAAGAGAAGGGACCTTAGAATGAAACCTGCCTTTCAGTTATCTTGATCTTGGACTTCCCAGTCTCCAGAACTGTGAGAAATAAATTGCTGTTGTTTAAGCCACCCAGTCTATGGTATTTTGTTATGGCAGCCCAAACTTATCAATAGAATGCTGTCGCACAGATGTTATAAGAGCTAAACTTAATATCTAAGACTCTGAGGTAGTCATTTCTTTTAAATACCCACATTTGTATTGAAACTTGTTACTTCTCACAATCTAAGAAAGATTGTAACAGACCCATTGTACTATATAGGTTAGACATTACCAAATTCATTACCTACCTGAATAATAATTGTCAGCCTTCCTCCCCATTATCTGTCTGATTTCTTTACCAGCCTTTTTTCCTTTTCTGACTTTGTGTTCATAGTGAGAAATATTAGCAATAATAGCTTTAATAATGGCAACACTGTCTTGAATTTTTATAGCACATTTCCTCTGAGAGGTTTAAAGTGATTTAGATGAATTTCCTAGTTTTCACTGGCAACTTTCCAATGAGTTAGCACATCAGAATGAATGCAGCCTCAGCTTCACAGCTATCCCTGTCGTCCTCTTCATGACTGCTTGTATTTTATGCAAACCTACTCTTTTTCTCACCCTGTCTCCAGAGTCACAGGAGCCTATTATTATTCTCTTAAGTATGGGTGGGATTGTGTATGTGTGTGTGTGTTGCTTTCCACACCTCTCTCCTCCTGCCCCATGCACATCTAGGGGGTTAGCAATGCTCTGGAGTAAAGAATATAAAATGGAAATGAACTGCAAGGAGCTTAACAGAAGAGCCGATTCTGTTTATCAGAAATGTGACTACTTTAACCTTAACTCATGGCAAATGGCAGTTTTCACATCTGGCAAGAATAGGAAAGACAAGGATTCACTAAAACCTAACATAAAATATTCAGTTTTAGAATGAGTTGGATAAGAACACTGAAGCAGGCATTAAAGGCCGGGAGATGCAGGATAACACTTGTTGCACGCTAAGGGCATTTGATTAAATAACATCTCAGTGTTTTTTTTGTTAATAGCTAGTCACTGGTGTCAGTGCTGAACGTGCGTTTATGAGTCTTGGGGATCACAGTAAGTCCCTTACATAGGAACATTCAAGTTGCGAACTTTCGAAGATGTGAACATGCTACTACCCAGACATCACTGGATTGTTTTTTCAAGAGGGTAGATAGAATTGAATCCAGCAAGGAACCAGAACCCATGCCATCAATGTCAGGCATGAGTGAAATTGCAGCTTGCCCTCCGTCTCCTATTGCTGACGATCCTTCAGCTCTACCATCTCCCACCTCCTCTCCCTCCTCCAGTCAGTAACTCTTCTTGCCTGTTCACTCGATACCAGCTCCTGTATGCCAGCTGTTGTACTGTACTACTGTACTTTCCAAGGTACTGTACTGTAAGATTAAAAACGTTTTCTTTATTTTTTGTGTTTGTTTGTTTTTTATGTATTATTTGTGTGAAAAGTATTATAAACCTATTATAGTACAGTACTATATAGCTGATTGTATTAGCTGGGTACCTAGCCTAACTTTGTTGGACTTACAAACAAATTTGGAACGGAACTCATTTGTATGTAGGGACTTACTGTATATTGCAGTAATATAGACTGAGAGAAAGAAGAGCAATTCTTGGACACAGACATTAATTTTCTTTCTCGTTATCTTTATTCTAATAATGATTTTTAGTTCTTACATTTAAAGACATATGTAAAAGTAAAAGAGAATCTCAATTCAACCATATTTTTACATCTCAAAGTCTTAAATGCATACTGGAAAAACAGTACACAAAATAAATATAAAATCATGAAAATGGTCATATTTTAGTCAATCTTTTGAAAAATTTGTGATATGATTAAGAAATGACATTAAAGTAATTTATATTATGAAAGAGTAAATATTAAAATATTTATATTTAGTTCACTTATAAAATGTTCAGTAGTTTTGAATGCTGTTCTACAATGAAAGTTGGATATCATTTTCCTATAATGCTTTAGTAGCTACTCATTCTTCACTTTTATAACAAGCTTTTTATTTTTATATCATACTATAGTTTTTTGTAGTTAAGGTATATATTAGAACATTATAAAATGCTGAACATTTAGGTTACTCTATAGATTTGTACAAATATATATTTTTAAAATTACATATAAAAATTATAATGTGTTATTAAGCATAATGTTATGTATTACAATGTTATATATGTTCATATTTTTTTCTAGAGAATAAAGCCCTGGAATCAATGAAAGCCATGTGACATATATCCCCTCAAATTCTAAAATTAATTGAAATATTCTAACTTATCTAAATACACAAACCAATTAGACCCTTATGGAGAACCACTTTGTTTTGACTGGTGATGTTAATTCGTTTGTTACATCTCTCTGATAACGCCTCAATTCAACCTATGTGATGGTGAGTTTATTATGTCAGCTTGGCTAGGCTGTGGTCCTCAGTTGTTCAATCAAACACTAATTTAGGTGTTGTTGTGAAGGTATTTTGTAGATGTGATGAACATTCATAATCAATTGAATTTAAGTAGGGAGGATTATCCTAGGTAATCAAGGTGGTCTGCTGTAATCAACTGAAAGACCTTAAGAGTAGTACTGAGATTTTCTGGAAAGAGAAGAAATACTGCTGTGTATAGCAGCTTTAACTCATGCCTTACTTTCTAGCCTCTCCTTCCTAACAGTACGCCCTATAGATTTCACACTTGCCTAGTCAGCCCCCAAAATTCCATAAACAATTTTTTACAATAAATTCATCAATATATATCCCCTACTTGTTTTGTTTTTCTGGTTGAACTCTGACTGATACAACCTATAGTGGTCAAGTTTGACCTCCAACTGCCTTTTTTTTTTTTAACAGTTTCACCCAAACCATCTTTTAGAAATCACTATAAAGAATTACTGAGTTGTTGGTAAGAGAATTACAAGAGCAACCTCATCATTTTAATATAAAGTCTCCATAAATTGTCCGTGGTTTATACCAACATTTACTTCATGTGCCATTGCAGCTTGCAGTCTGTTTTGCCACATTCCTCTTTCTATCTATTGACCCAGATGGCCTTAATATTCCCCTCAGCTTGACTAAACTTTAGCTAGGTTTCTTCCTATCAGCTCTTGACCTCCCTTTTCTTAGAACTCTTTAGAAACTTGCAACTGTAAATTATTTCTTTGTTCCTTTAAGATGTAAATCTTCTCCCAGCCTTTTGCCAGTTTTAGAACCCAGGAGTGTCTTTCTCAAGGAGCAGTCATTCTGAAAAGTAATCATCAATGCTAGATAGAACCTCTCTCTCCAAGTCTATGTGGGAGGGTAGGAGCTTAATTTCTAGAGTCAGTTAGCACATACAGTTGGCCTAATCACATTGACAACCTCCCCACAAACGTCCTGCAGTACTTTTCCACTAGCTCACCCCACTTTCGTTTTAGAGGAGTAGATTTCAGTCTCTCTCTCCCCTTTGCCATAGTCTTGACCTCTACTGCAATACACTTGAATAAAGTCTTCCTTGTCTGTTTAACTACATCCAGTGCAATTTTTCTTTGACACTGTGTAGGATAAGATTAGAGTATGCATTTTTCAGTTATTGGATTATTTGGGGAAGTATAAATTCATTTAAATAGAAGTTTGTGTGTGATTATATTGACTTTGGCATAAATATTGATATTTCAACAATATGTCCTATTTATCAAAATATATTTTAGGAATTGTACACAATATTTTGTATGTATAAAAACTACAAATTATTACAAGATACCTATTTTAAATTAGTGAAGGTCAGAAGTAGTTTGTGTAATGCTATCACTACTGTGAAAATTAAGGTAAATATTGACTTGCTAATTATCACCATCATTTCCTTCTGGGCTTTTTAAAAACTCTTTCATTTTCTCTTCCCTCTCAAACCCTATCTGGAAGACTAGGAACACAAAAACTGTGACCGTCAGTATTTTTGTGACTTCACACAGAGTTTTTGTTGCTATCTCAAACAGAAAACATTTGACTGCAAAATTCTAATCTGAGTCTAATTGCTCTCCATCTTCTGAAAACAGAACTTAAAGTAGAAATTTTGAAAAACCATAGAGAGAGGTTCTGTTTGGATTTTCTGTTTGAGAAACTACTAAAAAACCTTCCATCTTTCTTCAGTCTCCATAGAATATAATCATTTCCCTGAAATCACAAGGCTTTCTAGTTTGCGACCATTATTGATTATTGAGTTAACCAAACCAAGGTGGCCACTGATCCGTATAATAAGAGTTCAAGGGAATTGTGTGGAGGACGACTCCAGCTCAAAACCTGTATTTTAGAGGCAAAGCATGCCAAACATAAACAAATAGCTTCTATATGTTCATCTGAAATTTTAAGAGCACTGTCTTCTTGAAGCAAGGTGGACATTGTTATTATGGACATTGTTTATGTTGGAACTTAACAAATAATAACTATCAAGAATTATCTGTGTTTAAGAATTTTCATACATAGGCTGTTCTTTTGAATACTTCATGGAAAAAAAAATTATCAACAATTTCCTTATGGGGCAAATATCTTTTGAAACTTTTTTTCATGAAATATTGTAATCTTATTCAACTATGATTCTAAGAAAGTAAATGACAGAGTACTCTGTTTAGAATCCCCCAAAGGGAGTTAATATAAATATTTCCCCATATCTAGCAATAGAGCCTTAACATTAAAAAAAAAATACTGTATAATAGCATGCTGGCATTCATCCCTAATAAAGAGACATTCAGGTGTTCCAATTAAAGATATACAAAAGCAGAAATCCTATGTTTGTTCTGAGTTAAAATGAGTTACAATTTATTATGAGGATCTCTGCTTTTCATTAATTAAAAGTTTGATCTGTAGTTATGTCAAAATAAATGACATAGCACTTTCAAAGTATCTAATAGTATGTTTGCAGGAGGTGTATGTAAAAGTGGGTAGAAAAATTTTAAATATTAACCAAAAGTTGGACTAGGAAAATGTCTGACTATCTGTCTAAGCATTTAATGTAAAAATACCAAGATATAAAAAAATATAACTAGAGAAACAAAGAGAGAAAGACCTGTAATTTAGTTTAAGAAGCAAACACTTATTAAACGAAGATAATATTGTGAATGCTCTTAGTTCAAACTGTTTTATACCATAGACTGGGTGGCTTATAAACAACAGAAATTTATTTCTTATAGTTCTGAAGGCTGGAAGTTGGAGATCAGGGTGCCAGTAAGGTCGGGTTCTGGTGAGACCCTTTTCCAGGTTGCAGACAGCCAGCCTCTCATTGTATTCTCACATGGTGAAGGGTCTAGAAAGCTCACTAGGGCCCCTTTATAAGGGCACTAATCCCATTCCTGAGGGCTCTACCCTCAGACCTAATTACTTCCCAAAGGCCCCACCTTGAATACTATCACACTGGGGGTTAGATTTCAACAAATGAATTTTGGTGGTGGTGGGGGACACATATCCCAGCCATTGCACAATCCAGTTCTGGACAAACTACTTTTTGAAGAACGTCTATAGAATAAAATTCTCCTTACTTAATATCCTTCCTTAATTGACTTATTTTTATACATTGCACTATAACTGTATCTACAGAGTCCCTGACTTCAGTCTTTTGTTTAAAACCCTTGTGCTAGTTAAAGTCAGCAACAGTAAAAAAAAAAAAAAAAAAAAGTCAAAGGTGAGAAAACCTTCAGTTACTTTACTGCCTATTCAGCAGTATTCACTTTAAAAATATTTGACATTTATTTTATTCATTTGTTCATTTACCCATTTAACAATATTCTTTGTAATTGTACTTTACACCAAACCTTGGGCTAGGCATTCAGCAGTGATCAAGAGAAACACAGTTACGTATCTCATTTAATAGAAGTTTAGTGGAAGAGATAGAATTTAAATAAAGAACAACACACATAACTATATGATAATGATTGAGTTAAGTACTATGAAGGAAAAAACACAGGAATTGTATTTATAGAGCTATTGTTTCCTTTTTCTTAAAAATTTTCTAATAGGGTGGTTCCTCCTGTCTCTTACGGCTAGCTCCAGCCAACAAGGTAGCAGAATGGGTGCCTGGACTGTGGGTGTACAGAGATGAGAGTCTCTTGAAATACCTCCTTTAACTTGAGAGGGAGATGGATTAGGGGTCCTGGTGCAGAGGCAGCTTGGGTGATCGTGCTCATTGTCACAAGTGTAGCCAGGGCAGAGATGATACAGTCCTCCTCTGTTGGCACTCCTGCAGCCTGGATCCTTGTGGGCTCTTACAAAAGCAAATGAAGATTGGTAAACTTATAGCAAAGTTAAAGGTTAAGATGGACTTAAACTAAAAATTAAAACGAAGTAGAAAATTGAGAACTATCTTATATATAAAATTTAAAAGAAGGAAGACTGAAAGACCCAGTAAAAAGTATGGAAGTAAAGAAAGTTAACCAGATGAGGTAAAAAATGAGCTACATAAATGCCAAAATTAGTAGAAAAGTGAAAGAAAAAATTAGAAAATTGGGAAAATGCACTTTAAAAATATTTTAATAAAACAGGTAATATTAACATACGTGATGATATTTTAATGTTAAAAAGCCTCTGTTAATAGAAAATTTAAAAGTACTATACCATTAAATAAAGCTAAGGCCCACAATATTAAGCGCTAACCAAAAAAATATGGGGAAAATAGTAACAGGCTACATAGAAGTTATAAATATAGGTAAAAATGTGTCTGTGGTGGAGTCAGGGTGTTGAGGACAAGGACGGCAGAACCAGAAATGGGGCCTCTGACAAGGCAGTGGCTGTATCCAGAGCAATTGTTTGGTTTTTTTGTCTGTTTTCCTGGACAAAGATACAGGGACCATGAACAGCCCATTGTTCATTTTCCTTCCAGAACATTCCCAGCGAATCTTGCCTCTTGGAGTCTATCTAGAGAAAGACTGATGCTACAGTTGGTTCGTGCTGATTTGATAGGGTCCTGTTGTCGCTGGAGAAATAGCCAAATTATTTCCATTTGTATGTAAATGTAATGAATCTATAATGAGAACTAAGCCCCAGATATGTAGCATTTTACTTAATGTTATAGAATGTTTGCCACATAATAAGAGGACATTTATAAACCACACAGATAATTAAAGAGTATTTTCACTATGGGAAGAATCTCTGAAGTATTTGGGCAGTTGTCTTCCTGTAATTCCTAAGTTTGATGAACACTATCATCAGCAAGTTTACATATAATCTCCTGAGTATGCTATTGCTCTGCATTTATGAGTTCCTTCAAAGACACTCTCAAAACGTTTTCCAAAGTTGCTTAATTTCAAAATGCTAAAAAGCAAATCCCTGATATGCCGACAACAGTGTCGATACTAATGAAATGTTTTTGTTGGTTTTTGCCAAAATGCTTAGGTAATCCTTAATGTCTGCCTCAGGCTTGCAGGAAAATGCAGTTTTTTAAGAGCCTTATTGGGCTCCCAACAAGGCAAACCGTTTCTTTCTAGAGTGTTGAGAGAACTATATTAGCAGTGGAGGGAATATGTGGCCTAGTAGGTGTTGTAGGACTGATTCCTGTAACAGACTTAGAGATGAAGACCTATACCTATGTTCAGGAAATTTTGGGGCAAGGGCCCGGGGAATAACACCTGTCATAGAGGGAGGGAAGCAAGGTGAGCAGACAAGGATTTTGACGCAGCGGTGACAGTGGTCTCAGCCAATCCTGCAGAGAGCTCTGACCTGGGAGTCCCTTCTGACCTCCCCATGGGGAAAAGTTTCTGTCTAGCACCACACAGGCAACCTTGACTGGCATGTTGAGGCATTGCAGTTAGCTTTGCCACTTTCAGTTACAAGGATACCCAGAAGGATAGTTTTCTCAATAATTGTTTAAATAAATTTTAAAAGGTCCTATTTTTTTTCTCCTTCAAAAGACAAATATTATGCCAATACATTGCTAAGTGCTAGAAATCTGTTATGGCATTTCAAATTCTGTTCTGATCTAATTCAATTCTGGTAAAACAATTTTGACCTGAAGAGCATTGATTTTTCTATCTAGTGATCTCTTAAAAAATTACTTGAAACTGGGTTGATATATCAACAGGAAGATTCTATTTCTTCTACCTTCCTTGGCATCATTGTCAGTGCACAGCGAGAGACTAGAGAGACTATCTTTGGATTATCTGTGCTTTTCTATCTAATCTTGTTTGAGACACTTTTTTGTGTGAAAAAAATGAGAGGAAAGGTGTGAAAAATGAAAATTTCTTGAGATACTTAAAAGATTTATAGCTCTTTTCTCTTTAAATATATTCTCCAGTAAACATTTTTTTCTGTTTCTATGTATAAGTATACATAATGTAAGCAATGAAAATATAAGATAATGATTTCATGCCAATTCCAGAGTTCATATTATAAATTACTTTCAAATTTAAAAATACGTAAATGATGTTTTATAGTTTATGAGACTGACATGGCGCCAGCTGCACCGAGAGGGCAGCTTTGATATTTTATAGTTCAGGAAGAATTTTACCCCTACGGTATTTTCAATTTTTACCTCATTAGTTTAGTAATGAGCAGGTGTCAGGTATGACGCTAGACCCAAGGACTAAAACTTTCCATCTTCAAAGGTCTTACAGGGTAGTGGGACAATGGATAAGAAAGAGAGATTTACAATATGGTGTGATAAGTGCCTGAGTACATTTATTTCCCAATTTTTCCCATATTATAAATGATGTGGAAAGAAAATAAGTGTGGCTTAGGAAAAAAACTGGATATTTTTGTCTGGTTCTAATCCTGATCTTCTTACTTTGCAACACTTACAAATTTTGTTCATGGGTAAGGTGGGGATAACCACAGTCAAATTAGATCGTCTATATACAACAATTTCTGAAGTGTAAACATTAGTATAGGTAAGGTGATATTAATGTCATAGGTGAAACCTTCAAAAACTGTAGTGAGAATTTAAGAATTTACACACATAGAAAACAAATACAATGCAAATTAGATATATGTTTATACAAATCAATTACAAAAATAGTGTTGTACAACAGTTTTTGAACATTGACTTATAATTAATTGCAGTTTAAAGTACTCAACAAAATCTTGAAATCCATCAACAATCCTCAGGCCTGCTGAGTGTTTCTGAAATCTCCAGCAGTTTTGCTTAAATGAAATAGAAAGTTAAAAATGAAAGAGTGTTTATCTTCAAGAGTCAAGTCAGATTTGCTTAAATGAAATAGAAAGTTAAAAATGAAAGAGTGTTTATCTCCAAGAGTCAAGGTTAACTAAGAATGCAATCTTAGCCTAATCCATTCGCGGTCACAAATTTGCACTATTATTCTCAATATGATAAAGAAGTCCAGGGTATTTCCTAATCTTTCAGTGTTGGTGGAAGAGATAGTGTGGGGTGGATGTTCACTTCTGGGCTGAGACTGTATAAGAAGGTTGCCTACTTCCTCCTTGGCTTAGCAAAATGTTTTTTCCTAAGGTATAGATCCACCAGCTCCTCATGATTCTGGACTTTCTTACCTTCTCATTTGAGCTTGCTTCTGTCAGTTTATGCTACTTGGGACTGAATTTGTAATCCTGTAAGAGGTGTCTCAGTTTTTTGAAGCTACATCAGAGTCTCTGAAATATCAGCCATGAAGTGCCACTTTCCCATGCTCATCCAGGATACTTAAGTCATACTGTGTTGGTAAACCCACACTCATGCTTCATCTGGGGAAGGGGGATCATAGTGGGAGAAACCAGTTAGTTTATCCATTAGAAACAAACTAACCAATACTAATGGTAATACTATAGATTATAGACAGATAAGCCTTTTTACATATGTTATTTCATTTAATGCTCAGTACAAATATAACACTATTACAAAATTCCCACTTTACAGAAAGTAAAACTGATACTTGTAGAGGTTAAAAATCATACCACCAGTAATCTTAGGAGAATGTTTGTACATTTTTACATAAAGAATTTAATAAACAGTACAGTATAAAGTTTCATTAGTGTACAAAAAGGAAGATTTACTGAAATGCCTGATTAAAAAAGAACATAAACCTTTATTAATATGAGCTTTTATAATATGACAGAGAAATAAGTTTAGAGAGTCCCACTTTAGGTAGGCAAGAGAAGAGAGAAAGGTAAACTTTGTCGTTGGAGTTTATAATCAATCTGAAAACTATAAAGGGGGAAAAAATGAGCCAGGCTTTTTAGAGAAGCTTGTTGAAACTTTTTAGTAATAGAACTTGGTGCTGATGAGAGCCTTTTTTATTATATGAACATTTGTCGAAGATTAATGCCCCTTGGTCACAAAATCCTGTCAGTAAATTCCTATAGTGCAGTGAAGACCATGTAGAAGTGCCAACTAGAACAGATGCCATTCTTAACTTCATTTTCTCAAACAGGGAAATGCTTAAGGATTTAAAATTGGAACAAATCTTCAGATAAGCAACCATGAATTGGCAGAATTAGGAATTCTGAGGGAAGGCCTAAAAAATCCTGAAAAATTAAATGCATGTTTAGAAAGCTGATTTTGACAAATGTAAAATTATAAGGTAGACTTTCAGTCCATTTTTTAACACCCCTGCAAAGCTGTAGTCACAGATGTTCTTCATTCCAAGCCCAGACATGAGCAATGCCCTGAGTCAATTCTGCCAGAGCAGGGTGTACCTGATGAGCCTGAGATGTTTGATTGGAATCAGGATAGACCATATTCATTCATCAGGGTCACACCTGATGTAGCCTGTGCCTAACAGATGTCCCTGTACTGATAACAACTTCATTGCAGCACCTGCTTTGTTTTCTGGCTAGGATGAGTCCCACTCCTAGTACTTTCTGCAGTTGACTGAGATCTTGTTCAGAAGTATCTTATTTTTCATAATTGGGATGATAACATTTACTCAATTTTGAGTATTGTTTATTGCGTTGTGTCTCTAGCCTCGTACCCAGATATTATCCTTCCTGCAGGTGCTGTTAGAAGTAAGCTGGAATTTGTTGTGACTTTTTGCATACCTTGGACAAGGACCTAGCTTTTATACTAGTCAGCTATTCTCAGAACAACTTGACCCCTTCAGACTTCTGGGCAGAGTTCCCAGCATATCTCATGGGCTTGCCCACATTATCATGTGGTTCTCATGAGATGGAATTACATTAGGGTAAAGAAGTTCCAAGAAAACAAAGAAAACAATATTAAGGATGTTAGAAAAATCTAATATTATGACTCATGGTATAGAAAAGTTGACTTAAAAAATAATTCAGTAAAAATCAAGTACAGTTGAAATAAGATACATAATAGGAGCTAGGCTCTGGGTTCAGTGACGAATATAAAGTATAAAGTTTGTAGAGTTTCAACACTTGAGTGAGAAAAGCAGGGGTTTTTGAACTTCCAGAGACAAAAGATGGATACTAGAATCATTACACAAATGGGATCTTAGCAATTATTAAGTAAAATTCATTATATAATACAGGAATTCCTTTCTATGACATTGCAGAAACTGATCACCCGCGACTTGAATTTTTGCAGCTCTGGGGAACTTACTACTTGTAAGTGGGCCACTCCATAAAGGAAAATAATAAGGGAATATATTTTCTTCTTAATAAGTGGAAAAGGGCCAATAAAAAAACACTAAAGATTTTTAATGGTTAAAAAGACTTTTAATACTTTTTAGCAGGGAAAGCTGAAATCTACAGTGTGAACTAGACTGGGCATGACTCTGGGCCTCAGGGCAAAAATGCTACAATAGGGAAGAATAAATAAATATTTCCTAATTACATTAGCTCCATTCAAATGTGCAGATCTGGATCCCCTACATCTAAGGGAATCTAAGAATATGCTTTAAATCACTTCAGCCACACTGTTATCCTGTTATTCCTTTTTTGAGACTGAATAATGGCAAATGCCTAAGATGTGAGAGTCATAGAACCCATATTTCTTTCACCATAAAAAGACAAATTATATACTTAAATATAAATATATAAAAATATATGTATAGATTTATATCTATATATATCTATCTGCATATATATGTGTATATATATTTATTTCCATTGACTGAAAAGACCAGTTGGTAAATATCCAGATGAAAGAAGGAGACATGTTTTCACACTAGCCTTTCCCATGCTAATCTGAGAATCACAGACTAGAGAGAATATCACAGAATCACAGAGCAACAAAACATTAGTACTGGAAAGGGCCATGGAGATGTATTCTTCCTATACATGGGCCTACAAACTGTTTTTAGTCTCAGAACTTCTTTTTCCAACAAAAAATTATACATGAAAATTCAATGTTAAAAAAGATGAGAACCTGTCCCTCTCCCCGCTTTCCTCCCTCCCCCTTCATTCCCTCTGCCCCTTTCTCCTCCTTTCCCTCTCTTCCTCCCTCCTGAGCAGCACTGAGGCACCGCCATTGAAGCCTATGACTATATTGGCTGGACTGTCAAACAAGCCATCTTCTTCTAAAGGGCTGCGCTTATTTACTGGGGCATAGGACCACAGAAATAATTTGAATTACCCTCTTAGAACTACAAGAGGGGGAAAGCAAGACTGAGAATTTCTATCATTCAAGTAACTCATCAGGAATGATGATTTAAACAAATCAAGAAATTCAACTTGTAAGGGCTTTAGCTCATAAGGACACCAAGACCCTAACTTTGTTTGCTTCTTAAAGGCCCTCTCGCAAAGGAATGTAAATTTGGGGGGACAAAGCTTATCAAGAATCAAATTACCATTCTTGAAAGATATTGAAATCAATTGGAAGCTTCCTCAATTAATAAACTTGATCAGTTGGATCAAACTAAAATGGTGGTGTCTTTTTTGACATTAGGTAAAAAAATTAATTGAAGATCAGGTAGAAATCCTTAAATTAAAAAAAACAGACAAGGTAAATATATATTGCACATATTTTTGACCAGTGTGAAATGTGTGATTGATAGTTTCTGTACCACTGAGGAAAATCTAAACTTGTTCACAATTTTGGGTTTTCATGATTTTTCATGATTATTAGATGGATTGTCACCCCAGCTCTTGGTGAGGCAGGCAGCATCAAACACAAATACCCTCCTTCTCATTAACATTGAATAAGGGCCTACCTGAAGATTATGACTTTTCAGAGAGTACTGCATTCATTTGCTCTCAATTAATAGAATCAAGAAAGTGGAATGTGATAGAAAAGCTTTAGGAAAATCTAAAGCACCAGGGGTTCTTTAACATTGGCATGTGACAATTTTTGCTCCTCGTAAGTCACAATAGAAATGTGGCCGTTATTCATAAGCAAGGTATTGCAGAGCTTTGTGTGCCCCTTTTCAGAAGGCTAAGTTATACATATTGTAATGAGAGGGGAAGCTGTAATGCCTGCCAAATTCATAGAAGATATCCCTCTTTACTCAGGAATTATGCTTACTTGTTGATTAACATTTCTGTCAGGGAGTAGAGAGGGAATTATCTCTTAATGTCCTAAACCAGGTAAGAGACTCTGCTTGGATGTCACCTCAGGTCCACTATTTCTGTCTTGATAAAGTAATAAAAAGGTCAAATGACCCTCTCCCTCTAAAGTGGTTGCTTGGTTTTGTTCATGGAGTTTGACTACCAGCTTTGAGCAAACTGCTGTGAATGACCCCTTGTTCAGATGAGCTATGCCAACTCTGGTTTCCTGGATATTCTGGTGTTGAAAGAAATCTTACCCTTGGAAAATGGCTTAAAGTTGTGCTTAATTACTTACTATATTCTTGAACAGGAGATAGCTAACACATGAGACTGTGCCTTAAGAGCATTACCTAATGTAATTCTTATTTTGCTTATATTTCTAGTCAATTATACTAACAAATATTCATTGAATGAGTTAATATTCAGGGTTAATAGAGTAGAATGAAGAAATGATTTACATGAAAAAGATTACAAGAATCTAAATTTGTAATTTAACAGAGAAAATTGGGTGCAGACAGAAGGGGTGAAAATGAAAACACATTACAAAATATTCTACAGAGTTAGAACACTCACAAAATCAAACATACCTAGCAGTTGCTGGACTGTGACCAACCCATGGTATTTGCAGGGAAAATATTCTTAAGTAAAGATGTCTAACGAACTTCATGGATGTTCTATAAAAGGTCAGAGATAATAAAACTTCTTGGGGCATTTCACTGGAACCCCTATAGTGTTTTCTGCTTCATCATGACCAGACTGGCTGCTAGTATAACTGTTTTTACAGAAGAATGTGTGTGTGTGTGTGTGTGTGTGTGTGTGTGTGTGTGTGTGTGTGTGTGTGTGTGTGAGAGAGAGAGAGAGAGAGCGAGAGAGAGAGAAAGAGAAACTATATCTCTGAATGAAATTAGGTGATTAATGCATCTTTTGAACATTTATATTCCATGTCTACTGATATTTTGTTTCAAAGTATTATAGAAATGAAACTAATTGATTATCTCACATGGGAAATTGGGAAAATATTTTTCTTTTTCCACTTCTTTAACTCTGCATCTTATTGGTCATTAGAACATGTTGAGCTTCTTTTATATCCTTCTGCTCCTCTCCTCAACTGCTGACCCTGCCTTAAGTTTGGAGCTTACAAACTTCACTAGATAATGGAATAGCTTACTCCTAACTAAGTTTCTTGCCTCCCATGTGTTCTCCTTTCACTACATCTTTCACATTGCCCCTGAGTTCTTCTGAAAAGAGAGATCTGATCCAATTGCCCCTTTTAAAAGCAAACAACTTAGATGGCTCCCCATGGTTGACAGAAAAAGTTTAGCATTCCTTTTTTTCAACTATGAATTCCTCTAAGAAACATTCTTTGACTATGTTTGCTACCAATCTTCCATGCTCTTAAAGATTTTTTTCTTTTCCCTGTCATAAGATCTTAACCAAAATGTGTTAGAAATCTTGATTTAATTATTGACCTACTATGCTTACATGGTCAGTCTTGTTTCCAGTTGTATCAGTCTTTTCAATAGTCACTGCTATATAGTACGTGCTCATTAAATATGAAAGTTAAGTCTTGGAACATTTGGGCCTTAATTCGGTTTAGTTGTATACTTCATGCCCTTCTTATGCATACTGCAGTACATCTGTTCCTCAACACTTCCCAAAAGCTCTTGGCTTTTCCCCTTGGTACTGTCTCCATGTAACGTAACCTTCCCATACATAGCAAAATATTACCTGTTTTTTAAGGCAGACTTCTAATTCCACATCATCTTTGAAGACTTCTCTCATCTTTTTGGCTTATTTCCTTTATTTTTTGTAATCCAATTGCATGCTCTTTTGGACCTCTACTATGGCACTAAACTCTTTCTGCTTGGGAATGCAGTTAGTTTTTAATCTCTCATTTATTTCACTTCTTTGAAAGTGTCTTGAGGGCACAGGTGATGCTTAACTCATCTTAACTGCCTCCATAGCATAGATAAAAAACCCACTAACTTCATGAAGAAGAGGCTTACTAAGTTTTTATTAAGTGGAGGTTTGATAGATCAGTATATTTCTATGAGTATTCTTCTGAACTCTTATTGCTTTAGGATGTCAGAGATACTATATTAGATGAGTTGTTTGGCCAAATAAGTTTGGAAAATACTGGGTTAAACAGAGTCAAACACACTTTAAAAAAAAACTGAGATGCTTATCAGAGCCCTAAATGCTAAAGTTTTTTTTTTTTTTTTTTGAAGAAATATTGTACCTAGCATTTCCAAACTTACCTGGCCAGAGTCTTCAGTCACAGAATGATGTGCTATGTATGAGTCCAGTGAGATCTGGCTGGTTCCTGTTTTAGAGGTAGGAACAGTTGCAAATTCCAAGCCAGATAGCCTGGGAGTTAACTAGATTAGGGATTAAATCTTTAACAGAATTTGGCGCCTGAAGATGCTCTGATCTTCCTGCAGCTGCAGCCATTGACTTTTGAGCTGCAGGAGGCATTTTAGGGATACTCAGCAGGTCAGGCATTGTTAGAAGACATTTTTAACATTCTGAATGTATAAAGTACACTTAGGTGTTATAGAATATCTCAATATTATGTAATTTATCTGTGTATAGGATATTATATGAACATTCTCACAATGAATTGTTACGTGATTTCTCCTAACATATATATATATTACATATTTTCTATGGCATGTGAGGACAATGAAGAACAATTTTATAGGTGCACAATTGTGTGAGCTTTTTTTTTTTTTAACATCTTCAATGGCGTATAATTGCTTTACAGTGGTCTGTTAGTTTCTGCTTTATAGCAAAGTGAATCAGCTATACACATACCTGTATCCCTGTATCTCCTCCTTCTTGCCTCTCTCTCCCACCCTCCCTATCCCACCCCTCTAGGTGGTCACAAAGCACCGAGCTAATCTCCCTGTGCTATGTGGCTGCTTCCCACTAGCTATATATTTTACATTTGGTAGTGTGTATATGTCCAGGCCACTCTCTCACTTTGTCCCAGCTTACCCTTCCCACTCCCCATGTCCTCAGGTCCATTCTCTACGTCTACGTCTTTATTCCTGTCCTACCCCTAGGTTCATCAGAACCATTTTTTTTTGTTTTAGATTCCATATATATGTGTTAGCATGTGGTATTTGTATTTCTCTTTCTGACTTACTTCACTCTGTATGACAGACTCTAAGTCCATCCACCTCACTACAAATAACTAAATTTCATTTCTTTTTATGGCTGAGTAATATTCCATTGTATATATGTGCCACATCTTCTTTATCCATTCATCTGTTGATGGACACTTAGGTTGCTTCCATGTCCTGGCTATTGTAAATAGGGCTGCAATGAACATTGTGGTACAAGACTCTTTGTGAATTATGGTTTTCTCAGGATATATGCCCAGTAGTGGGATTGCTGGGTCGTATGGTAGTTCTGTTTGTAGTTTTTTAAGGAACTCCGATACTGTTCTCCATAGTAGCTGTATCAATTTACATTCCCACCAACAGTGCAAGAGGGTTCCCTTTTTTCCATACCCTCTTCAGCATTTATTGTTTGTAGATTTTTTGATGATGGCCATTCTGACTGGTGTGAGGTGATACCTCATTGTAGTTTTGATTTGCATTCTCTAATGACTAGTGATGTTGAGCATCCTTTCATGTGTTTGTTGGCAATCTGTATATCTTCTTTGGAGAAATGTCTATTTAGGTCTTCTGCCCATTTTTGGACTGGGTTGTTTGTTTTTTTGATATTGAGCTGCATGAGCTGCTTGTATACTTTGGAGATTAATCCTTTGTCAGCTGCTTCATTTGCAAATATTTTCTCCCATTCTGAGGGTTGTCTTTTTGTCTTGTTTATGGTTGCCTTTGCTGTGCAAAAGCTTTGAAATTTCATTAGGTCCCATTTGTTAATTTTTGTTTTTATTTTCATTTCTCTAGGAGGTGGGTCAAAAAGGATCTTGCTGTGATTTATGTCATAGAGTGTTCTGCCTATGTTTTCCTCTAAGAGTTTTATAGTGTCTGGCCTTACATTTAGGTCTTTAATCCAGTTTGAGTTTATTTTTGTGTATGGTGTTAGAGAGTGTTCTAATTTCATTCTTTTACATGTAGCTGTCCAGTTTTCCCAGCACCACTTATTGAAGAGGCTGTCTTCTCTCCACTGTATATTCTTGCCTCCTTTATCAAAGATAAGGTGACCATATGTGCGTGGGTTTAATCTCTGGGCTTGCTATCCTTTTCCATAGATCAATATTTCTGTTTCTGTGCCAGTACCATACTGTCTTGATTACTGTAGCTTTGTAGTGTAGTCTGAAGTCTGGGAGCCTGATTCCTCCAGCTCCATTTTTCTTTCTCAAGATTGCTTTGGCTATTCAGGATCTTTTGTGTTTCCATACAAATTGTGAAATTTTTTGTTCTAGTTCTGTGAAAAATGCCATTGGTAGTTTGATAGGGATTGCATTGAATCTGTAGATTGCATTGAATCTGTAGATTGCTTTGGGTAGTATAGTCATTTTCACAATGTTGATTCTTCCAATACAAGAACATGGTATGTCTCTCCATCTCTTTGTATAATCTTTAATTTCTTTCATCAGTGTCTTATACTTTTCTGCATACAGGTCTTTTGTCTCCTTAGGATGGTTTATTCCTAGGTATTTTATTCTTTTTGTTGCAGTGGTAAATGGGAGTGTTTCCTTAATTTCTCTTTCAGATTTTTCATCTTAGTGTATAAGAATGCAAGAGATTTCTGTGCATTAGCTTTGTATCCTGCTACTTTACTCTAGTGGTTTTCTGGTAACATCTTTAGGATTCTCTATGTATAATATCATGTCATCTGCAAACAGTGACAGCTTTACTTCTTCTTTTCTGACATGGATTCCTTTTATTTCATTTTCTTCTCTGATTGCTGTGGCTAAAACTTCCAAAACTATGTTGAATAATAGTGGTGAGAGTGGACAACCTTGTTTTTTTCCTGATGTTAGAGGAAATGGTTTCAGTTTTTCACCATTGAGAATGATGTTGGCTGTAGTTTGTCATATATGGCCTTTATTATGTTGAGGTAAGTTCCTTCTATGCCTGTTTTCTGGAGAGTTTTTATCATAAATGGGTGTTGAATTTTGTCGAAAGCTTTTTCTGCATCTATTGAGATGATCATACGGTTTTTCTCCTTCAATTTGTTAATATGGTGTATCACAATGATTGATTTGAGTATGTTGAAGAATCCTTGCATTCCTGGGATTAAACCCCACTTGATCATGGTGTATGATCCTTTTAATGTGCTGTTGGATTCTGTTTGCTAGTATTTTGTTAAGGATTTTTACATCTATGTTCATCAGTGCTATTGGCCTGTAGTTCTCTTTCTTTGTGACATCTTTGTCTGGTATTGGTATCAGGGTGATGGTGGCCTCGTAGAATGAGTTTGGGAGTGTTCCTCCCTCTGCTTTATTTTGGAAGAGTTTGAGAAGGATAGGTGTTAGCTCTTCTCTAAATGTTTGATAGAATTCGCCTTTGAAGCCATCGGGTCCTGGGCTTTTGTTTGTTGGAAGATTTTTAATCACAGTCTCAACTTCAGTGCTTGTGATTGGTCTGTTTATATTTTCTATTTCTTCCTGGTTCAGTCTTGGGAGGTTGTGCTTTTCTAAGAATTTGTCCATTTCTTCCAGGTTGTCCATTTTATTGGCATATAGTTGCTTGCAGTAATCTCTCATGATCCTTTGTACTTCTGCAGTGTCAGTTGTTACTTCTCCTTTTTCATTTCTAATTCTATTGATTTGAGCCTTCTCTCTTTTTTTCTTGATGAGTCTGGCTAATGGTTTATCAATTTTGTTTATCTTCTCAAAGAACCAGCTTTTAGTTTTATTGATCTTTGCTGTCGTTTCCTTCATTTCTGTTTCATTTATTTCTGATCTGATCTTTGTGATTTCCTTCCTTCTGCTAACTTTAGGTATTTTTTTTTTGTTCTTCTTTCTCTAATTGCTTTAAGTGTAAGGTTAGGTTGTTTATTTGAGATGTTTCTTGTTTCTTGAGGTAGGATTGTATTGCTATAAACTTCCCTCTTAGAATTGCTTTTGCTGCATCCCATAGGTTTTGGGTCATTGTGTTTTCATTGTCATTTGTTTGTAGGTATTTTTTGATTTCCTCTTTGATTTCTTCAGTGATCTCTTGGTTATTAAGTAGTGTATTGTTTAGCCTCCATTTGTTTGAATTTGTTACAGATTTTTTCCTGTAACTGGTATCTAGTCTCATAGAATTGTGGTCAGAAAAGATACTTGATATGATTTCAATTTTCCTAAATTTACCAAGGCTTCATTTGTGACCCAAGTTATGATCTATCCTGGAGAATGTTCCATGAGCACTTGAGAAGAAAGTGTTTTCTGTTGTTTTTTTGTTGAAATGTCCTATAAATGTCAATTAAGTCTGTCTTGTTTAATGTATCATTTAAAGCTTGTGTTTCCTTATTTGTCTTCATTTTGGTTGATCTGTCCATTGGTGAAAGTGGGGTGTTAAAGTCCTCTACTCTGATTGTGTTACTCTCGATTTCCCCTTTTATGGCTGTTAGCATTTACCTTATGTATTGAGGTGCTCCTATTTTGGGTGCATAAATATTTACATTTGTTATATCTTCTTCTTGGATTGATCCCTTGATCATTATGTAGTGTCCTTCGTTGTCTCTTGTAAGAGTCTTTATTTTAAAGTCTATTTTGTCTGATATGAGAATTGCTACTCCAGCTTTCTTTTGATTTCCATTTGCATGGAATATCTTTTTCCATCCCCTCCCTTTCGGTCTGAGTGTGTCCCTAGGTCTGAATGGGTCTCCTGTAGACAGCATATATACAGGTGTTGTTTTTGTATCCATTCAGCCAGTCTGTGTCTTTTGTTTGGAGCCTTTAGTCCATTGACATTTAAGGTAATTATGGATATGTATGTTCCTATTACCATTTTCTTAATTGTTTTGGGTTTGCTATTGTAGGTCTTTTCCTTCTCTTGTGTTTCCTGCCTAGAGAAGTTCCTTTAGCATTTGTTGTAAAACTGGTTTGGTGGTGCTGTATTCTCCTAGTTTTTGCTTGTCTGTAAAGGTTTTAATTTATCCGTGGAATCTGAATGAGATCCTTGCTGGGAGAGTAATCTTGGCTGTAAGTTTTTCCCTTTCATCACTTTAAATATATCCTGCCACTCCCTTCTGGCATGCAGAGTTTCTGCTGAAAGATCAGCTGTTAACCTTATGGGGATTCCCTTGGATGTTATTTGTTGTTTTTCCTGCTGCTTTCAATATTTTTTCCTTGTATTTAATTTTTGATAGTTTGATTAATATGTGTCTTGGTGTGTTTTTCCTTGTATTTATCCTGTATGGGACTCTCTCTGCTTCCTGGACTTGATTGACTATTTCCTTTCCCACATTGGGGAGGTTTTGAACTATAACCTCTTTAAATATTTTCTCAGTCCCTTTCTTTTTCTGTTCTTCTTCTGGGACCCCTATAATTCGAATGTTGGTGTGTTTAACGTTGTCCCAGAGGTCTCTAAGACTGTCCTGAATTCTTTTCTTTCCTTTTTTTTATTCTGCTCCGCAGTAGTTATTTCCACTATTTTATCTTCCAGGTCACTTATCCATTGTTCTGCCTCAGTTATTCTGCTATTGATTCCTTCTAGAGAATTTTTAATTTCATTTATTGTGTTGTTCATCATTGTTTGTTTTCTCTTTACTTCTTCTATGTCCTTGTTAAACGTTTCTTGTATTTTCTCCGTTCTATTTCCAAGATTTTGGATCATCTTTACTGTCATTACTCTGAATTCTTTTTCAGGTAGACTGCCTATTTCATCTTCATTTGTTTGGTCTGGTGGGTTTTTACCTTGCTCCTTCATCTGCTGTGTTTCTCCATCTTCTCATTTTGCTTAAGTTACTGTGTTTGGGGTTTCCTTTTCACAGGCTGCAGGTTCGTAGTTCCCATTGTTTTTGGTGTCTGCCCCCAGTGGGTAAGGTTGGTTCAGTGGGTTGTGTAGGCTTCCTGGTAGAGGGGACTGGTGTCTGTGTTCTGGTGGATGATGTTGGGCCTTGTCTTTCTGGTGGGCAGGACCGTGTCCGGCGGTGTGTTTTGGCGTGTCTGTGACCTTTTCATGATTTTAGTCAGCCTCTCTGCTAATGGGTGGGGTTGTGTTCCTGTTTTGCTAGTTGTTTGGCATGGGGTGTCCAGCACTGGAGCTTGCTGTTCGTTGAGTGTAGCTGGATCTTAGCGCTGAGATGGAGATCTCTGGGAGAGCTTTCGCCATTTGATATTACGTGGAGCCAGGAGGTCTCTGGTGGACCAATGTCCTGAACTTGGCTCTCCCTCCTCAGAGGCACAGGCCTGACACCCGGCTGGAGTACCAAGACCCTGTGACAGCCACACGGCTCAGAAGAAAAGGGAGAAAAAAAGAAAGAAAGAGAGAAAGAAAGAAAGAAAAAATAAATAAAATAAAAGTTATTAAAATAAAAAATAAAAGAAATTATTAAAAATAAAAAAAATTTAAAAGTAATAAAAAAAAGGTAGATGAGAGCAAGGAAACCAAAAAGCAAATCCACCAATGATTACAAGCTCTAAAAATTATACTTAAAAAAAAAAAAAGGACAGACAGAACCCTAGGAAAATGGTAAAAGCAAAGCTATATAGAGAAAAATCACACAAAGAAGCATACACATACACACTCACAGAAAGAGAAAAAAATATATATCTATATTGTATTTAATAAAAAGAAGAGAAAGAGAGCAACCAAATCAATAAACAAATCTACCAATAATAATAAACTCTAAATACTAAACTAAGGTAAACATAAAACCAGAAACTAATTAGATGCAGAAAGCAAATCCCAAGTCCACAGTTGCTCCCAAAGTCCACCGCCTCAGTTTTGGGATGATTCCTTGTCTTTCAGGTACTCCACAGATGCAGGGTACATCAAGTTGATTGTGGAGATTTAATCTGCTGCTCCTGAGGCTGCTGGGAGAAATTTCCCTTTCTCTTCTTTGTTCGCACAGCTCCTGGGGTTCAGCTTTGGATTGGCCCCGCCTCTGCATGTAGGTCGCCTGAGGGCGTCTGTTCCCTTTTGAGAAGTCTGAGGTCTTCTGCCAGCGTTCAGTAGGTGTTCTGTAGGAGTTGTTCCACATGTAGATGTATTTCTGATGTATTTGTGGGGAGGAAGGTGATCTCCACGTCTTACTCCTCCGCCATCTTGAGGGTCTCCCTGTTTGGGCTTTTGACAAAAGGATTGAATCTCATTTTTTGGAGTCAAAATGAAAGGGGGCTTGATAAATAGTTTTTAAAAAGGGGATTCGTTCTGCTCCAGTTTTAATACCCTTATCAGTAATATGCATTGTGACTTTCCCTGATAGATCACATGTGACCCAATAATTTCTTAGCATTAATGTATGCTCAGTTTTCACTTGGAATCTGTACTTGGACATAATAGCAGCAGTTGCCTTGGGAAAATATGCTTCAGTTTCTGTCTGTCATTCTCTTCATCTCAAGTTCAATCTTTTAAAGAGCTGAGCTGTATCCCTTGTTTCCTTTGTATTTTCCTCTAACTCGAGTACTGTGCTGTGTACCCAGCAGGTACTTCAAAGACATTGTTAGGCTGACTCTCACAGTCAGCACCTTCATTAAGTTTTACATGAAAGAACATCTTGATGATAAGGTAAGGTGGAGTGTAGGGGTGGTGGTGGGCAGAAGTACCATCCCTCTGGAGACTAGGAACAGTATTCAAAAGACCTTGATGAGCAAGCAACAAATATAAGGACATTCACTAGTACACTCAAAGAACAAAAACCACCTTGTACAAATGTAAAATGAGTAATGAGGAGCTAGATCCAAATACCTCAGAAAAACATCTAAAAGTCATAATGAATTACAAAAGTCTCCATGAGTCAGCAACATAGTGCTTTTAAAAACAGAGCATTTTCCCCAGGATGTGTTAAAAAGGAGTATAGTATGCAACATTTAGGCTTGAAGTCTATCGCATATTAAATGGCATAATTACATGAGATAACTTGGAAGATATGTTGTGAGCTAAAGAAGTAAAACTCAATTTATATTTTAATTTTGTTAGCCTTCTTTGAAAGATTCCTGAAAATATGGTGCCTATTAAGTCCCTTTATAAATAATGGTAGCATTCATCCACAAGCTAAGATCTCAGGTTCCCAAGTAAATATTAGTTACAGTGCAGATGAAGTATCCACTGTGTTTTTAACCGTAATTAACTGACAATCACCATACTGGGGAGACATTCCCATGTGAAGAAGAGTGACTTTTTCCTGTCTTTGTAATACCTCTGGTAGTATTAAGAACAGTATTCCCATACTGTCAACCTGTACACAGCTCTGATGCTGAATATTCATTTGACTTCAGTTATGCATGCTATGGGATTTCAAAAATTTGTAACAATTAAAAAAATTCACATATCTGTTTTGGAAAATTTATGTTGAATAATAAAGATGAAATGAAATAAAACAATTCTTTCTCTGCCATTAACTCATTAAAACTATTGTCTAACATGTTTAAGAATTTTAAATAAATTACGTAACTGGAAAAAATTAAAGCAAACACAGAATTTTACCATAGTTTATAAGCAGTGTGTAAAAAGGCTCACTTTGTCATCAAATGGGTTTCATTAGTGGGGAATGTACATATCAAATAAATTCTAAAGCTGAAGAGTAGAAATTCCCTGTTTTATACAGGCCAGCCAAAACAGAAAATATAGAGAGGTTTTGGATAGTATAGTTGATACACTGATAAGAAATATCAGCTCAACTTTGTACTTCATAAAAAAAGAATACACATTTTCAAATTGTACCTTTATGAAAACAAGCCATCATGCTGGGAGAAGCCCAAACAGCCCAAAGAGAGACCCACATCAAGAGATATTCAGTCCAGCCACCCTAATTTGCCAGCCATAGGAGTAAGCCATCTTGAAAGAGGATCTTCCAACAGCCAGTTGAGCTGCCTACAGCATGTTACGTTTTCTGGATGCAAACACTGAGATGGAGCTGATGATATAAATGATTAGTAGACTTCAACACTTGTGTAAGGAGGGGCAACAGCAGGACTGGGCAGAGGAAGAATCTAAACTTCAGTGAAGGTCTGACAAAGCCTTTGCCAACCAGGTGTGAAGATCTACAGTGAGTTTTGCTCATCAAATTTGTTCCTAGTCAATCTGAGATGGCTGGACCTTCATATTCCTGCCTTGCTCAGTTATCAGATGTGAGCTGTTCTGTAAAGGATGTGACCTCAGATGAAGCAGCTCTCTGTAGCTGGGGCCAGACACTGAAGGAGCTGGTCATCCGCCCCCGTAGCTGGACAGCAAGTCTTTCTTTGAAAAGAGGATCTTGGTAGTGCTTCTCCCTGCTGCCACACTGCCCTAGTTGGAGCAGAGATGAGTTGCCCTGGTGTAGTTTATTATACAGAAATATTAACTGTAATACATGAAAAAAATTGGGGGGAAATTAAGTTATAAAATGAAAAACAGCAAAGTCTGTTACTTAATTTAGGTATTTATTTGCTCTCTATATGGGTAAGAATTGTTTAGGTATTTACTTATATGGTCTCTGTATATAATGGAAGGAATCAAAAGGAGAAAACATCAAGGGATAAAAAACTCTTTAATATCAAACTGTCATAAAATGAAAGTTTGAACAATAAATGAGACAATATTTGTAACAAAAAATAGGCAAAGGATTTCTATCTCTTAATATATGATACTTTAAAATAAAAATATATGAGATTTTTAGTACAGAAACAAGACATGTGAGAAAAGATGTATGTACAGATAATGAACGTATGAAAAATGTTCAATCACATTAATAAAGAAATGTAAATTAAAACTATAAAAATACCATTTTAACTTATCAAATAAACAATATTAAAAGAAAGTGGTGCATAGCACAGGGAGATCAGCTTGATGTTTTGTAACCACCTAGAGGGGTGGGATAGGGAGGGTGGGAGGGAGGTGCAAGAGGAGGGGATATGGGGATATATGTATACATATAACTGATTCACTTTGTTTCTGTGTTAGCAGAAACTAACACAACATTGTAAAGCAATTATACTCCAATAAAGATGTTAAAAAAAAAAAGAAAGTGGTAACTTATTGCTTTTGCTGATGGATAAGGTCATTCACATAAATCCTGGTGGGAGAAGAATTCTTAAGACTCTTCTAGAAAGCATTTTGGCAATATGCATTAAAAGTCATAGAACCATACATTCTCTCTCACCCAGCAATTAAATTTCCAAAACCCTGCCTTGGAGAAATGTTTCAATATTTATGTATTAAAATATTAATCCCAGCCTTTTATGTTTATTAGTAACCAAATAGGGGGATAGTTATAGTAATTTGATGGGATAGAACATTATATGGCCGTTAAGCATGCTATTTGGTAAAACATTTTAATAGTGAGAAAAACTTTATTTTCAAAAATTTCATAAAATCTATATACAATAAAAATTCAACTCTGAAGAATGTTTATACGTGTTTGAAAATGTGGCAGTGTGTCTATCGTTGCTTCTACGGCTAGGAAGATTCTCAAATGGTATTGATTTCCACGCACTTGGACAGGGGAAAGATTTTCATGTCAAGCTGCCTGCCACCTTAATACGAGGCATTCATGTCATCACTGTCTGACACTTAAAAGTATCCAGTTTCTGTCAGACATCGAGTGGTTCCCAGGCCATGATTAGCAAGCGGTTCACCCTCAAATACGTCCAAGTGCTGAGCTTTGTCCTCTCACCCTTTGATTCTTGTAGCCTTTCCTTTATTGGACTTCCTTTCTCTAACTTCTCTAGGTCCAGTTACCACTGCTTCTTCTTACTCATCTTATCCAATCACAGTTTTCTTCCGCGAATTGGATTCAGCCAAGGTTAGAATGATGTTTAAATCTTTGTTTCTGCTCTAGTGAGAGCGTCAGTTGCTACTGAGTAGTGACAGAGCAGAAGCTCTGGAAATATACATCTAAGTGATTTGGGCTAATAATTGTTTTGTCTTGATATATCCATATTATTGTCATACGACTTGTGCTGGCTAAAGGAGACTAGATGAATTGAAAATCTGCTTGAAATCTTATAGTTGCTACTTGAAATCCTGTAGTCTGAGAACTTTTGGAAAGTGCATTATATTTAGGTTTTAACATAGTTCTTATTCAGGGAATTTACAAGACTTCTAGAGAGCACTGAAGTCACACTGAAGATTTGTCATCTGAGGTGTAGAGGAATTTCTCAATTACATCATTGAGATCTCTGTGCTCAGTTTTTCCTCTAATCTGTTTCATGGCAGAAGTAGGCAGTGCCATAGTCTCTTACACAACTGAAAAGTAGTAGTCTTCTCTTATTCAGAAATTTCTCTGTTCTTGGCTCAGACTTTCTTTGTGAGGAAAATAGATACTGTGGGGGTTTTCAAGGCTATTTTAGGGGAATTTAGTGACTGTACCAACCTTTTAAGCAGCCTCTCTGTTCTTACTTCTTTTCCAGTAGAGAAAAATCAACAGAAGCTGTGTTGACATCAAAGAAAGCATTTCTGCTTGTGACAATGTGTCTGAGACACAAAGCATTGACCTTGAAGCACTAGTCTATTCATTTGTGGATAGTTTAATCAGTGAGTCCTTTTAACAGCTGGGCTATTTCTCCCTGGTATATAACCCAGTGGCTCACCCTTGCTCTTATTTTCTATGTCTATCTTTATTACTCATCAAGAAAAAGGAAGCTCTAGACTTCCACTTCTAAGGGTATTTCCTCAGTCTTACAAAAACATGGAAGCAATGGAGCAACATTTGAGAATAAAAGAAACTATCAAACCATGCAAAGTATTTGTGAAAATACATTCATAGACACAAAGAACTAGAGCCTTGCATATATAATATGGTGAAGATAGTTCTCAGTTCCTATTAAAATCCCTGCCACTTTTTGTAAATAATCTGTGCTCATCAATTAATTTCTTCTGAGCAGCTGGGATAAGTTTATGAAATTGTCTAATATGGGCCTTTAAGAAAACAGTTATGTAAATATCCCTACCAGCAATGTATATTACCTAAAGTCACTAAACTTTAAATATACAATCATCACTTAAGCTTTTATGGAGAAAAAACCCAAATGACCATCATAGGAGCCAAAGTAGAAAAAGTTGGATTTCCTCTTTGCACCAATCAATAAAAGTTATAATGGAATAATAACTTTAAAACCTTCAAAGAAAAAAGAGAGTGTTCTAATTAAGATCTTCAGCTGTGCCATCATTCATAGGTGAAGTCTACTGAAACACATCCTCTGACTTACAGCCATTAGGAATACTTGCTACACAAATATCCTTTTTGTTGATATTACCAAAGGAAATTTATCTGCAACTACAGAAAAAAAATTAAATGGAGGTGAGGTAGATGAGTATGTGGAGAAGGAGAAAGAAAACTTTTGATTAAGGAGGTTGCTTGAAAATAACCTTATCATTACAAAAGAAAAGAACCATCCATTTTTAGAGATAATATGATAATAAAAGGTGTGTGTGTGTGTGTGTGTGTGTGATGAGTTGATGTTTGCTGAAATGACCATAGTAAAGGAAGTGTATTATTTCTAATTCACTTACCTGTGAAAACAAAAGCAGAACGTAAAAGATAAAAAACTTACTATGGAAGTACTAAACCTCCGTACAAAGTAATAAATTTGAAGTAGGGAAGGAGTTTCAGAAAGGGAAAAAGGCCCCAATTTTTACAAAACTTGAAGGAAATTTTAAAAAATATGTGCTTGATTATGTGGTTATGAATTAATATTTATAGAATGAGTAATGTCTTAAATTTGTTATATTAATCTCAATGTTATAAAAACCTTCAATTCATTCTAAAACATAAGAAGAGAGAAAGTGATCCATATTTCAAAACCATATCAGAAAAATGACAACATATTCAAAAAGAAAAACTTGAGGGAAAATAGCGTATCTTGGAGCTATTATTAAAATTATGAACACTACATAAAACTATTGAAAATGTTTGAGTAATATTGGGTAAAATATAACAGTGCTGAAATGTGTGAATTATATAAATTATGTAAATATGCTGTCATGTGGAATATAATATGACCATGTTAGGATAGTGGCACTAATACTATCTATTAACTTACTATCTATTAACTCTATCTATCTAACTTACTATTAAGTTATTTTAATATTATTTTATTCTTTTTAATATTCCCACAGTTCCTTATCCTGAAAGATCAATTGCTTTTATAATCATATACTTGAAATAAAATGTCTTTGAATAAAATACAAGGCTCTTCAAAAATTTTGCAAAGAAAATATTTTTGTTTTGTAAACAATTTTAATAATCCTGCATTATTTTTAATATCTAATAAGCTAACCATTTATACAAAAGCATCACATATACAGTTATTTTAATGAATCTGTGTTTTTGGTCCATGATGGGATAGAATTTTGGTTCAGATAATTATCAAATACTCAAAGCAGTTACCTTTTGTGACTCTTTAAAAAAAATTCTTTAATAACCTTGTATGTTTTCCTCATTTGAAGCTATTGCAACATCACTGGAATAATCTGACTCATCTTCAAGCTGTTTCAGTGTATGTTATATTTCCCAGGATTAATAGTCTTAGTGTACATTTACAAGAGCAGAAATGGAAGGTACCATTAAACAGAGCTCATGAGACTTATTTTTATTGAAGTCTCCCTGAGGACAGGGAACATTCCTGTTTCAGGTTGTTCATGCTATTGCTACCACAGCCCCAGTAAGTCAAAGAACAATGAAGTAGCCCTGCAGTCAGGGGTGCACCATATTAAGGAGAGGCAGCAGGATTGGTCAGTGATGTGATGTGTCCATCCAATTCAACAGCATTGATAAGTATGGTCCTAGTAGTGGGATCCAAAGATCTGTTGAGGAATTGTGCTATTGCCTGGACTCAGTTTTTGATAGAATACATTTTCTTTGAAAGGAGCCATTTTTTTCCCAGTGATATAATTGTTTTCAAATGATTAAGTTCTAAATTAGGAAGAAAATGTGGGTAGTGAGTAGCACTCATATTGTTCAGTCATGATCAATTACCCTATGTCCCTGGCATAGTCAATGGTTCTTTTAACACAGAATAAACATTGAGGTCACTGGAACTCTGCTGATGACATGCAGAACTCAGAGTGATCTATCTTGGACTGTCAGTGAACCTTCAGATCCAAAAACGATGTTAAAATAGAGTGTAGATAAAGTTGATAAAATACCATTAATTCATTTAACCCTTTTGATAACCCTGTGAGGTATGTAAAGAAGCATGGCTTGAGAAGTAGAACCTGAAGATCCTTTCCTCCGCCTCCTAAAATAGACTCCATTAAGGCTGGCTGAGGTACTTAGGTTCCGTGCAAAAAGTAGTCTTATCTGAAATATACTTGCCACTCCTGCTAGAAAAAGTTACCCTGTTTCCTAACAATACAACAAAATATTATAGGCATGAGTGTTGTGGGCACGCCAGCTCCCTTATTCCCAGGTCTCTAAAATACAACTTTTAATCTACAAATTTTGGGGATAAAATTTAGATGCATCTAACCCTTAGATGCTATG
The DNA here is from genome assembly GCF_949987535.1 of Balaenoptera acutorostrata. Lineage (NCBI taxonomy): Eukaryota > Metazoa > Chordata > Mammalia > Artiodactyla > Balaenopteridae > Balaenoptera > Balaenoptera acutorostrata. The sequence goes on along the minus strand of NC_080070.1, from coordinate 37,416,276 downwards.
GGTTAGAAATTTATTTCTAGATGAGTATTTATCTCAATCAAATTCTCTTTTATCAAAAGTATAGCTCTTACAGAGTTCAATACGTAATGATTCTGTTATTAGAATTAGAAATTAATACTTCTTACATCAGCACAGGCATCACACTTGGATGTAGCAAGCTATCTGAGTATGATAGTTTTAATCTCAAGCCATAACTTTTTACCATAGAGTATATTTATAAATATGGCATGTGTGGACATACACACACAGGCACACAGACACAGCACATATGTGTATATATATATATATGTACATGTATAGCTGTATATCACTTGGTCAATAAATATTCTTTGAGAGCCTATCACATGGTAGGCACTGGTGATAAAGAAGATCCCTGTCCTGAGGTTGCTGACATTCCAGTAGGGAGAGACAGACAATAATAATGTCAAAAACAAACAAGATAGTTTCAGGTACTGACAGGTGCTCTAGAGAGGACAAACATGGTGATATCAAGAGTGACTGTTGCGGTGCGGGGGTGTTACTGCTGGTGGGGAGCCAGTGAATACTTTTCTGAGGAGGTAGAAGGAGGTCTGAGCTGGGATCTCTGTGGAGAGAAAACAATGGTCATGCAAGTCTGGGGAAGAGGGTTCACAAGGACTAGCAAGTGCATAGGCACAGAGATGGGAAAGAAAATCCAGTATTGCTGGAAATTTATATTAAAATATTGGAGAGCAATGAGGTTGGGGAGCAGTGAAGCTGAGGAAGTAGGCAGGGGCCAGATTTATGAAGCCGTATAAGGCAACGGATAGAGTTTAGACTCTAAGTGTATTGGGAAGCCATTGGAGTGTTGTAAGCAGGTGAAAAATATGAACTTACTTCTCTTTTAGAAAGGTAATTCCGAAAAAATTCCTTCTACTCTTTGTACGTCACGTTCACTAGTTTGCAAGGCCTGCTAATTATATCTCTGTCATAGCCCTTTCATCTACCTACTCTTCTCCATTCCTACTGTCACTACTTTAATTCAGGTTTTCATTTTCTTCAGCTATTACTATCACCTACTAACTTGCCTCCCTGCCTCCAGTCTTTTTCCTTTTTGATCCATTCTAATTTCTGCCATTAGAGTTCTTTTACTTAAAAACTCATCAGCCTCTCAATGTTTCCAGAGTTAGGTCCAGAATCCCTATGTAGAAGGGTTTCAGAAAGAAGTCCTGTGTTTGTACCCAGACGTCTGGCAGGGTGGATCTAGCATTGTTAAATTTATTTGAGGAACCAAGTTTCTCAAAGGAAAAAACTCATTTTTTAAAACAATTTCAGCTCACTGGCTTGGTCCAAAGATAAGGGGTCAAAATTGGAGCAAAAGACTGATTTTTGAATGTAGTTAGGCATGCCACACCAGTTTCCCTTTAGCCCAGTCTCATGGACTGAAGCAAAATGTCCAAGGAAAGTTAGATGTAATAAACAGAGATTCTTTAAGAGAAAATGAAGAACACAATGTAGCAATAGTTTGTGTCCTCATAAAAGGTATACCATGAGCTACTCCCTTATTTAGAAAACCCATGAATCCCAAAGACAAATACTAGTAACAAAAGTGAGGTTACTAAGCACTCTAGAAAGATTAGACAGTGGGGTCCTCACACTATTTAATGAAGAAAACCATCAGCATCCATTGGAATGATTCTAACAGTTTAGGTTTTAGCTTTACAAGATACAAGCTTTATTCAAATTTGGACTAATCTTGTACAACTCAATGAGTTATTCAGGGCACTATTTGGCCTTTAGTGGAAATCATCACAGACAGGCTTGTAGATAAGTGGGTGATATCAGTGGAGAACACATTGTGCCGTGGGTTTATATTACAGCAATTAATCCAGCATCTGGGAGGAACACAGACTTAGGCCTTAACATCTCTCCATCAGAATCATTCCTCATTTAGCTCATTTGGCAAGCCTTGCCACTGCCTGAAAATAAAGGATCACAGATGAAAGTTGCCACATCCTGTTGAGAATGGGCAATTATCCTTTATTTGGTTTCCAACTTTCCTTGTAAACATGCCAACAGATAAAGTGTTGGTTTGAATGTAGCGCCATTAGAATTAACTTTTTCTCACCACATGAGTGAGGCATGTCCTCAGGTCTCATTTCCTGGAGATGGCTGTGTTCCTACCAAGCATTACTTTTCAGTGACTATGTCTGTACGACAATGAGTAATCATTCTAAAAGGGAATAAAGTGGTCAAGTCAGGGGACCCAATGGCCTATCTTTCTGATCACGCCATACCGACCACTTGTTTTCAGGTAAAAAGAAAAAGGTAGTTTTAATGTTTTCCCTTGGAATATTGGGTCCAAGTATGGCAAGATGGGAACTGCTTCCTCAGGCTTTGTCCTGCAAGGGCCTGTGCTTATTCCCGATTCTTGTCCCACAAAGGAATGCTGATGCATGATTGCAATGGGCTTGCAGTCATGCAGGTGATACAGTCACCTATTATTTGGGGAATAGTTCTTACAGGGGAATTCAGGGTAAAGAACACAAGATTTTGAATCACAGCCTAACTCTTGAACACGAGATTTTGAATCACAGCCTAACCAGTTTTATATATCTTTGAAATTACATTTATTTTTATTGTGGTAAAAAACACATAATATGAAATTTATCACTTTAAATATTTTCAAGTGTACAGTTCAGTAGTGTTAAGTACATCACGCTGTTGTGAAACAAATCTCCAGAACGTTTTAAAATCTGAATCTCTATATCCATTACACAACAACTTTCCTTGTCCTTCTCCTTTCAGCCCCTAGTAATCACCATTCTACTTCCCGTATCTATAAACTTGACTATCTTAGACACTTCATATAAATGGAATCATGTAGTATTTAGCTTCTTTTGACTGCCTTTATTCCATTTAGCATAATTTCCTCAAGGTTCATCCACATTGTAGCATATGACAGGATTTCCCTCCTTTTCAAGGCTGAATAATACTCCATTGTATGTATACACCACATTTTGTTTATCCATTCATCCATGGAGGTTACATTTTGTTATCTGCAAAATGGGAAATAATACGTCATTTTTAGCTCAAAGAGTCACTGTCATCTTCTAGTGTAAACTTTGAAGCAGTACATGTTTGTTACTGTTATATTGGAAAGTTATGTTATAGTAGCCAGCACGGTAAAAGATTCATGAAATCTGGGCTCTACTCTTGACTCTGCTACCACTTTTCTAAATATATCAACAGTCTACATGCTCTGGGGCTGCAAGGTACTCATCTGTAAAATCATTTCTATTAACTACTCAACAGGATTTTTGAGAGGTGAAAGAGGCAGATTCATTTCTCAGAGATCTCTCAGTAATTTTTGGTGCCACGTGCTCAGCTGTTAGTTCTGGATGTGGCCTTTTTTATCATTCAGGAGGGACAAGCTTGTACCAGAGCCTCAGTCTCCTGATCTATGAAAATGATTGAAGCTAATCCAGAGCAACGAAGTCACTGAACTTTAAAACCACCAATTAAAAAAAAAAACACCTTTATTGATAAACATATTTTGTGTCCTACTCCAATGTTATTGTAACATTTTAAAAGATGCTATGTGACAAAAAACAAAGTACTTTAGTTATAGAATGTGCTTTTTTCAAAACTGTATGTTCCAACCACTCCCTCCTTTTCCTCGTGAGAGTCTAATAACAACAACACTGTCTACCACATACTCTCAAAATATCCTGTAGAATTGAAATAGAAAAGTTTTAAGGCACAATTTAGAATTCTGTGACTTGTATTTTTGAACTTTAGGTAGTTAGTTTTCCATTGCATTGGTTCTTGCATTTGCAAGTTTTTTCTGTGCCAAATGTGTGGCTGGCCTTGTCACTAATGACTTACAGCAGTGTAACTCTTATCAAAATGACAGACTTAACAATAGATGGAGAGAGAGATCTATATTTTGAAGGACACTGGATACTAAATACATAATATTAATAAACATTACATTCATTTTTGTCTAAATTGGATAAAATAAAGCAATAGTAGCATGTTTGAAAAGTGCCAGTCTAAGAAATGTGCTGCCTGGCTAAACATTGAGCAGTAGGAGGCAAGGACTAAGAAGATACAGAAGTTTGCTAAATCCTCATTCTCCTCTGTTCTAGTGTGCCACTTAATCACCTTGTCACCAGGTTAAGTGTAAGCTTTGTGTTGGAGATGGAGTGGGCAAAGGGCATCAAGGGAGTGTGAAGTAGGAAACCTGTCACAATAGAAGGAGCTTTCTGATTACAGTTAAAATTTTATTAGCTTGATTATCAACATCTCAGGTTAAATTAAATTCAGTTAGACAAACACTGATTTCTCAAAGGTAATGTTTAAGATCTAGCTATCTTAGAATAACTTGTTAATTACGTATTTATACCATTTAAATTTTTTTTTTTTAAACATCTTTATTGAAGTATAATTGCCTTACAATAGTGTGTTAGCTTCTGCTTTATAACAAAGTGAATCAGTTATACATATACAATATGTTCCCATTTCTCTTCCCTCTTGCATCTCCCTCCCTCCCACCCTCCCCATCCCACCCCTCTAGGTGGTCACAAAGCACCGAGCTGATCTCCCTGTGCTGTGCGGCTGCTTCCCACTAGTTATCTATTTTACATTTGGTAGTGTATATATGTCCATGACACTCTCTTACCCTGTCACATCTCACCCCACCCCCTCCCCATATCCTCAAGTCCATTCTCTAGTAGGTCTGTGTCTTTATTCCCGTCTTGCCACTAGGTTCTTCATGGCCTTTTTTTTTTTTTTTTTTTTCCCTTAGATTCCGTATATATGTGTTAGCATACTGTATTTGTTTTTCTCTTTCTGACTTACTTCACTCTGTATGACAGACTCTAACTCCATCCACCTCATTACAAATACCTCCATTTCATTTCTTTTTATGGCAGAGTAATATTCCATTGTATATATGTGCCACATCTTCTTCATCCATTCATCTGTCGATGGACATTTAGGTTGCTTCCATGTCCTGGCTATTGTAAATAGAGCTGCAATGAACATTTTGGTACATGACTCTTTTTGACCTATGGTTTTCTCAGGGTATATGCCCAGTAGTGGGATTGCTGGGTCATATGGTAGTTCTATTTGTAGTTTTTTAAGGAACCTCCATACTGTTCTCCATAGTGGCTGTATCAATTTACATTCCCACCAACAGTGCAAGAGTGTTCCCTTTCCTCCACACCCTCTCCAGCATTTATTGTTTCTAGATTTTTTGATGATGGCCATTCTGACCGGTGTGAGATGATATCTCATTGTAGTTTTGATTTGCATTTCTCTAATGATTAATGATGTTGAGCATTCTTTCATGTGTCTGTAGGCCATCTGTATATCTTCTTTGGAGAAATGTCTATTTAGATCTTCTGCCCATTTTTGGATTGGGTTGTTCGTTTTTTTGTTATTGAGCTGCATGAGCTGCTTGTAAATCTTGGAGATTAATCCTTTGTCAGTTGCTTCATTTGCAAATATTTTCTCCCATTCTGAGGGTTGTCTTTTCGTCTTGTTTATGGTTTCCTTTGCTGTGCAAAAGCTTTTAAGTTTCATTAGGTCCCATTTGTTTATTTGTGTTCTTATTTCCATTTCTCTGGGAGCTGGGTCAAAGAGAATCTTGCTGTGATGTATGTCATAGAGTGTTCTGCCTATGTTTTCCTCTAAGAGTTTGATAGTGTCTGCCCACCATTTAAATTTAATACTGAAAACTTCTTTAATAAAAGCCTAAACAATTAACAATATATGAAGTATGAATTATGTCTTATTGTGAATATCTAAATGTTTAGTCATCAAGAATCTTAAAAATAATGTCATATATAGTTTTTTACATATTACAAATTAAGACCGTCTATCCTATTGATAAGCAATTATTTACATTTTGGGGTATTATTAATTGGACATGAAGCTATTAAAAACACACTTTGATAAGTATGTTGATGAAATGGAATGAAAGCCAGAACAAAGAACTTTAAAGAGATATTTTAGACAAGTCTTTTTATTGTATCTACTGTAACCACTATCCTAAGTGAACATGATACCCAGTGCTATTCAATTCTAAGTGATGATATCAAAAAAACAAAAACCCAATCCAAAAATGGGCAGAAGACATAAATAGACATTTCTCCAAAGAAACGTACAGATTGCCAACAAACACATGAAAGGATGCTCAACATCACTAATCATTAGAGAAATGCAAATCAAAACTACAATGAGATATCATCTCACACCGGTCAGAATGGCCATCATCAAAAAGTCTATAAACAATAAATGCTGGAGAGGGTGTGGAGAAAAGGGAACCCTCTTGCACTGTTGGTGGGAAGTTATTTCTTTAGAAATAAATATTAAATAATACCAGTTTGAGGGAGTGTCATTATTGGTCGGCTCTGAAGATGAACATGTTCTAGTCTGGTTGCAAGGACTTTTTATGGAAATCATGTGGTTTTGTCTATGCATGGGAAGAAGGCTGATCAGGCAGTTACAAAGAAGCATAGATGAAGGAGTGATTAATTTTACCTGGTAGTAAGGATGTTTATTCAGGAATCCTCTATATAAAACACAGTGCTTGAGATGAGCTTTGAATTCTGACTTGGTGTTCACTGGGCAAAGGGGATATGTCCATCACAGAGGATGCAGTGTGAGTGCAAGGCACAGCATGTCAAGCAGTGTGGTTTGTCTGGGGAACTGGCAAGATTTCAGTGTGTACACAGATACGAGGCCGGGTCAGAGATCAAGGAGACCTTAAATGCTTGCTGAATGATCAGAGGTGGAAGAAAGAGAAAATGGGATCAAAGATAAGGCTAAGGTTTCAAATCATATTCATTTTTCCTTGAGAACATTTTGATTGCTATGTACATGGGTACTACAATGTGTTTGATCAAAATCTTGTAAAAGTATTTACAAACAGGAAATCTCCTTGTCATCAAACATTAGAAAAAAAAGTTTTTGTAACAATGATAATAATCCTGTTAAATAAAATATCTTCCTGAAACAAAAACACAAATCAATTTTAAAATAAGGAGTAAACCTCATTTAACCTTGTGACTTTTATGCAATGTTAGAAAGAGATGCTGTCTAAAGTGTGGCAATAAACAAATCCTGCTCTAATCCAGGGAATGTAAAATCAATCTTTAAGCCTTTTAATGCTTTATTCAAGTGTATGTGTGGTGGCGGGGGGAGGGGGGGGGAGAGAGGTTTTAGAAATATTAAGAAGAACATATCAGGCAGATACAATGTGCGTAATATGCACAGGGTTATAAACTTAATTGTATATAAAAATGCAATAATTATTTGATTGGTTAAATTATAAATAAAAGAAGTATATAAACAACTGAATTTATTTAGAATTTTTTATACTAATAGACGCCCATGATGTGAAGTTGAAAAATAGAGCAGAGTGCATTATAACATTGTTTTTTCTTCAGTGATGATATCAGATGTAGCAAGGGTTTATTGCTCCCCCATTTCCTGGTTAAGGTAGTACAAAATTCACCACCACTCCATAAATACACTTAGAATGTCCTTAACTGTTTCTGCAAGACAAGCTAGTGTCTCATGAGTGTTCCTGAATAGGTCCTCTCAGTCACTACATGTTTCTTCCTCTTTTGGCCTTTGTTTCTTTTGGAGATGTTACCAAGAGGATTCATCAAGGTGTGTTTCCCTCTAGTTGCTTCTCAGATTGTCTCCTATTGCTTCCTGTTAATAACCACTGTGCCGAAGTCTCACTGGACTGAAGTTGTTCTTTTAAAGAGGAGAAGATACCTCCAAACACACACACATCTATGTGCCAAATCCTGTAAAGAAGGTTTCAAATATATGTCGGTTGTGTTCCCTGAAACTTACTTAGATCATGCATAAACCATTATTTCAGCATCTGCTTGAGCATCTCTCTTCTTTGGGCTTAAACAGGAGTTCATACGAACTGGCCTGGAAGCTATCAGTCAACACAGGAATTGTTTTTTATGCTAAATCTTTTCTTTTCATTGAATTGAAGTTTAGAATTAACAAATAATTATTTGATTTTAAACTTTTAAACAATCCTATTAGGTAGGTAGGACAGGTATTATTATCACCATTTTATAGACCAGAAACCTGAAACTTGGAAAGCTGCATTTACTCAGCAAGTAAGTTGTAGAGCTGAAACTCAAATCCAGGTTATCTGAGTTCAGATCCAGTGTACTATGGTCAACTGTCTCCACAAAGATGGAGATATGCCATCCTCTAATGCTTGCTGACTGTAATCACAGAATGTCATTCCACCCTTAACTGAAAGTATATTCCCCTCATAGGAACCTCATCAAAGCCATGAGTCCTCTCCCCAGAAAAATCCATATTAATGGGCAACCCCATGCACAGACACACACTTCACATCCTTTTTTAAGTAGTTACAAGGGTTTTAAGGATGTTGTGAACCACAAAGCCACATTTAGAGAGATGTCTCCCCTGTAGATGCTGATCCTGTCCTCCAAGGCTGGTTTTATAGAAGAAGCTTGATCATGTATATTTTGGTGCTAGTGCTATATATTTCTTTTGTTTTCAAAATTCTTTATCCAAGGCATATGTCCTCATTTAAAAATATGTAAACATGCACACAAGTGATTGGGTCTACATGGCAAAAAAGAAATTTAAATACTCAAGAGTTCTGTTTTCCTGGAGGTTGTAACACATTATGGTTTCTTGTTTACAGTATTGAATTGAACTGTTAAATAATACCTATATATTTGAATTTAATTTTTTGTTCATATATATACATATATATATATACACACACACATATTTAATTACTTCTTCAAATTACTTAGAGCAGATTTGAACAAACGCTTCTTGAGCAAACACTTAACTAAATATTTGTAATATCTTAAGTATGTCTGCATGACCCTTTTGGTCAATTGAGTGATTGACTAGTATCTGATCAATATCAGAAATGTATGTGAACACTGTCAAGGATGGTAGCGGAGGCCGGGGCTCAGACTCAGTGGTTCCCAACCTTGGCTGCACTTCTAAATCACCTGGGGGACCTTTAAAAAAATGCTTTAGACTGTGGCTCCAATTCCAGGAATTTTGATTTAACTGTATGGTGCATGGCCTGAGCAATAGGATTTTTTAAAAGCTTTCAAGTGATTTCAGTTTGTACCTAAGGTTAACAATCACTGCCCTAATGTATTTGTTTCCCCTCAAAATGGGACAATTGTCAGAAAGCACAGGAGAGAGTATATTTATTATAATCTATCAAGCCAGGATAAACTGATATTATTTTGAGGAGAGGAGCTGAATTTAACTGGAGTATAGTAGACCAAAGTGATAAATTCAGCCCACTCTTTCATAAATCAATCTTTATTTTTCCCTATTATAAGTCACACAGGACATATAAAATCTGAATCTATAAACGTGCAGCAATATACCGATGACATAGTCAATGTAATTAGCCTTTCCACTGTGCCTGAAGAATCATAATCCATGATTGTGTTTCATCAGAATCATGGAATGTAGTATCTGTAAGCCTCACCTGAGCTGTGATGCATTTCTTATTTTTAACATATTACAAAATATCATGTATACCAAGTTACATTTGTGAATCATAGTTTAATAAACCCCATCAAAAGTTTTATTGAAAAACCTTCAAGGCTGAATTCCTGTCATCAGAGGAAGTTTCAGTTTTTTTGTACCATATCTAGAGTGGTTTAGGGAGTTGGAATACTAGTGAAGGGGAAGGAAAGGAAGAGCTTTAGAGGAGCCCAGGGAATATGGGACCAGCTTAATAATTTTAACTCATATTTATAATGGTGTCTTTCCTGGAAACTTATTCCTCCTGCACCATCATTTCAGGAAATGTAACATAAACAACTGAAGATGTGCAGTTACCTGAGGAGCAAGAAGAGTAGAGTTAGAAGGATGATTTCAGAGCTGACTCCTGTTAGATTACCTTGTGCCTCTCTCCACTCCTGCATTTAGTCTATGCAATAACTAGCAGAACTCTACCTGAAAGGACTGGGAGCAAAGAGCTATCTCTGGAAAAGCTTTAGCTTTTAAATGTAGATGATTAGATAAAATATGGAGTGAATGGGAAAAAATGCAAATACATCTGCATCATTTATCATATGCCTCCATTCTTTTTTCCTTCCTTCTCCATACTCTCTCATAATGCCAGTTTAACAATGCAGTCTTTTTCTTAAAGTATGGTGTTCTATTTAATGATGGGCAACAGATATCCCTCCCTCCCCTAAATGATGGTATAAATCCAGGTTTACAAAACTGGTAAAATGATTAAAAGAGAAAATATCAAAGACTATAAAATCATTAGTTTAATAATAATGGAAATGTGTCAACATCCTGCTCGAAATGTTAATACCTATGTCTTTTTTTTCTAGGTACAATTCAAAACAAATATTTTAAAAATGAGAATAGTAAAGGGCACTTCAGCAATGTAGGAGAGTTCTAGTTGCTCCCTGTCCTCAATCCTTGGTGCTGTCTTATTTTCATTTTAGTCATTCTGATATGTGGGTAGTAGTATCTCACAGTAGATTTAATTTGAGTTCCTTTAGTGAATAAAGAAGTTGATTACTTTTTCATATATTTATTGGCCTTTGGTATATCCCTTTTTAAACAAGGTATTTAATTAAAGTCTGTTACCCACTTTATTATTGGGTTGTCTGTCTTTTTCTTATTAATTTGTAGAATTTCTTTATATAGTCTTAATACAAGCCTTTTGTCAGTTTCATGTGTTGGGAATATTATCTTCCGCAATGTGGCTTGTCTTTTTATTCCATTGATGATATCTTTTGAAAGTTTGGATCACCCCACCACTTAGGCCAACAGAGGCAATATCTGAGGGTGGGGGTGGTATTTAGGGTGGGTAGTGGAGAAAGGAGAGCATGCATGCCAATAGGGCCCTGAGATTAACGGTGTGACAGGGATGTGGTTCATCCCACTGACCTTCCTTTTTTGGATTTCTCCTCAGGAAGAAAAGCCTGTGAACATGGCACGAGTGGTGGACTATGGCAACCATGAGATGTGCCTCGCAGACATCTAACTGCAGGGAGTGTGAGTAATGATGTTAAGCACCTTTTCTTGTTTATCGGCCATTTATAAATCTTCTTTTGTATAGTGTCTGTTCAGTTCTTTTGCTCATTTAAAATTTTGGTGTCTTTTTGTCTTATTGACGTACACCAGTTTTTTACATATTCTAAATATGAATTCTTTGTTAGATAAATGTGTAGACACTATTTTTCTCCTAGTCTGTGGCTTGTTCTTAATGGTATTTTTTGGATGGTTTTCATTTTAAAGAAGTCCAATTAAACTTTTTTCTTTTATGGTTAGTACTTTTTGCATCCTGCCCAATGAATTATAGTCCATCCTAAGTTCTTTTTTTTTTTTTAACATCTTTATTGGAGTATAATTGCTTTACAATGGTGTGTTAGTTTCTGCTTTATAACAAAGTGAATCAGTTATACATATACATATGTTCCCATATCTCTTCCCTCTTGCATCTCCCTCCCTCCCACCCTCCCTCTCCCACCCCTCTAGGTAGTCACAAAGCACCGAGCTGATCTCCCTGTGCTATGTGGCTGCTTCCCACTAGCTATCTATTTTACGTTTGGTAGTGTATATATGTCCATGCCACTCTCTCACTTTGTCACAGCTTACCCTTCCCCCTCCCCATATCCTCAAGTCCATTCTCTAGTAGGTCTGTGTCTTTATTCCCATCTTGCCCCTAGGTTCTTCATGACCTTTTTTTTTTTTTTCTTAGATTCCATATATATGTGTTAGCATACTGTATTTGTTTTTCTCTTTCTGACTTACTTCACTCTGTATGACAGATTCTAGGTCTATCCACCTCACTACAAATAACTCAATTTCGTTTCTAAGTTCTTGAAAATATTCTGTTAAAGTCTTTAGATTTTAGCCTGCACATTAAAGCTATGGTGCATCACAATTACTTTTATATGTAACGTTAGGTAGGTGTGAAGGTTCTCTCTGATATGTAGATGTTTCATAATAATTTATTGAAAAAAACCCTTCTACCCCACACACACTTTCCCATTGAATTGTATTGGTCAAAAACTATTGATCATGTGTGTGTGGTTTTTAAATGGACTTTGTTTTTTCATCTTGACCTATTTATTTTCTTTTGCATCAATACCAAACTGTCTTATTTACTATAGCTTTATAGTAAATCTTAAATGTGATAGTATAAATCCTCCAACTTTGTTCTTCTTCAAAATTTTCTTGGATTTTCTCAGTCCTTTATATAACCATATGAATTTTAGAATTAGCTTTTCAAGTTCCATAAGAAAGCCTACTAGGATTTTGGTTGGGATTTTACTGAGTCTTTAGATCAGTTTGGGGAGAATTGACCTCTTAACAAATGGATAATTGTCTACTCCTGCCTTAGAGGCAAAACTGACACAGTAGAAAACCAACTCAAGGTTACTGAGAACAGGCTGGAAAGAGTCTTATAGATAAAGAGGTGATTGTCATCTGAAAGAAGACGATATACGTGAAAAAATTTTTCAGAAGTACAGCATATGGCAAATAAAATGCTAAAGGGGAGAATGGAGCTAATGGGACAGAATCAACATTCAAATTCATAGTAGAGCATTTACTAAAGTAAAGCATCAATAAGGCTAATTGTATTTTAGGAAAAACTAATAGAGGATAGCTTCATCAAGATAAGATTTAGGGAAGTTACTGAATTTCAAAGACAGAGAATAGTATATTAGATCTCTGGTCAGTATGGTATGCTAAACTAACATAGAAAATGCCAGCCCTATCTACAACACATGTTGATAAATTTAACAACAGACTTTCAAAAAAACCTGTCAATTCTTAAAAACAACAAGGAAAGTCCCTAGGAGGTAGAAATAAAGAAGGATTGGAAAGCTATAGTTACAAGCGAGGGAAGCTGAAGCTGAAAGTTTATTAGAACTGGACATGTGCTGCAGTGGCTAAGATTCCAAGACCTGGACTCAAATCAGAGTGAAACCTAGGGCTGTGGTTGGCAGGGGACTAGAACTGAACTCCTTATATAAAACTCAGAACCATCAAGTGTTGTCTAGTCCTTGAAGTAGAGGCTACAAAAACTTACAGACTAGGAAGTACCAGCATGGTGTGGTGGGAAAAAAACCACCCAAGAGAAATCACAACTCCAAATCTGAATTGCCAGACTTGAGTGTGGAGTTCAAATTTGCACTTCTCATACATTTTAGCAATTATCAGTCCAAAAATAAGCACACATGAGTCTAAAATTAATGAAATACATGAGGCTGTAGTAGAGCCATATGAAAAATCCTGTGAAGACTTTTCCACAACCCAGCACATGTAGACTTCCCAGGAAATAGCACTAAGGGAATGATATCACAACAAATAATATATAATAGGAAGTAATGAACAGAGAATGAGAGTAAATGTACAAAATGGCTTGATTTACATGCCAAGAAAAATCTGTATGAAATGACCAAAGGACTATTTTCCATATGTTAAAGAGAATAAAAGAAACAATATGAACTATTAGACAAAATCAGAACACTATGGAAAAAGAATAGGGAAATTTTAAAATACTAAAATATAAATTCCAGAAACTAAAAACATGTGATTTTTGAAATTAAAATCATAGTATATATGACAAAGAAAAGGCTAGCTATAGTTGAAGAGAGGAAGATATTTAGAATACAACAGAGAGAAATTAAGCGTTGGAAAATAGGAAGAAGAAATGAAAAGACATGGAAATATGGAGCGAAAAGACCAATATATAAGTTACAAAAGGATAGATAGAGAGTTGGGGAGAAAAAATGTTTGAAAACAGGTTTGATGGTCTAGAGTTTTAGAAAACTTGTGAAAACATAGATCTGCAGACTGAAAGATCCGTCTCAGTTCTGAAATGGACAAATAAAAACAAATCTATTCCTAAATCTATTTCGAATCAATAGAGAGAAATAAAGGGGTAAAAAATAAAGAAAAAACATGTCAATTAATACAGTACAACAGCAGAAAAAGAATGAAGCAAATGAAGCAAAGAAAAATCATTATAAAAATAAAACACAAAAGAAGATGGTGGAGATAGGATAAAACATACCAGAAATCACCATAAAAAATAGATTAAATTCACATATGTAAAAGAGACACTCAAATTTGTCAGACACTATGTAGGTATATTCCATTTGTACTATATACAGAACATTATATAGTAACCCAGAAATGTAAAATACATTTTTGGAAAAAATGTACCAGGAAGTACCAGTCAAATAAATACTTGTTGATTAATAAAAAATTATTTAACATGTGAAACATTAATAGTGATGAAAGCATTATCACATACAAGATAAAAGGACTATTCCACCAAGAAATAATAAAATTAAGCTTTATGTATCATGGCTTCAAAATATTTGAAGCACATTTAAATATTTTAATATTAAATATTTAAAGAGTGAAGGTGTTCAAAGGTACAAACTTCCAGTTATAAAATAAATAAGACCTGGGGATGTAATATACAGCATGGTGATGATAGTTAACAATACTGTATTGTGTATTTGAAAGTTGCTAAGAGAGTAGGTCTTAAAAGTTCTCTTCACAAGGGAAAAATTTGTTAAAAAGTATATATTTAAAGCAAAAATTGACAGAATTATAAAAAGAATTGGACTAATCCATAGTTATGGCAGGAGATTTGCACATGCCTTTTTTAGTAACTAATAAGTCAAGCAGACAAAAAAATTTTCAAGCATACAGAAGGTCTAAAGAATTCAGTTAACAAGCTTTATCTAATGGATATTTATGAGACCTGACACATACGGGTTCTGACCTTAACAAATAGAGAACCCATGTTCTTTTCAGGTACACAGAGATTAATGATCTTGATTTCTAAGTTTGTTAAAATATTTCAAAAGTGACAGATTTCAAAAATAAAGTGTTGTATATACAAAGTACAGCATGACTATTATACATGTATATTGATCTGATGCAATGCAAATTTAAAATGATATTAATGTATGTAAACACGTATAGAAACCTGAATGAGTTGGATGGTGGTTGTCTCCGAGAAGAAAGGAAGCGGAATGACTCAAACAAAGGCTCAAAGTCTGGAATGATTAGTTTTTAAACAATAATTAAAAAGAGATCTAAAGCAAAATGTTGTTAGTATATTATTAATTCTGGGTTGTGATTATGTAGATATTTGTTATTATTTTTTCTATACAGAGAATTTTTTTTAACATCTTTATTGGAGTATAATTGCTTTAAAATGGTGTGTTAGTTTCTGCTGTATAACAAAGTGAATCAGCTATACATATACATATATCCCTATATCCCCTCCCTCTTGTGTCTCCCTCCCACCCTCTCTATCCCACACCTCCAGGTGGTCACAAAGCACCAAGCTGATCTCCCTGTGCTATGCGGCTGCTTCCCACTAGCTGTCTGTTTTACATTTGGTAGTGTATATATGTCCATGCACTCTCTCACCTCGTCCCAGCTTACCCTTCCCCCTCCCCACGTCCTCAAGTCCATTGTCTACATCTGCGTCTTTGTTCCTGTCCTGCCCCTAGGTTCTTCAGAACCATTTATTTATTTTTTTCAGATTCCATATATACGTGTTAGCATATGGTATTTGTTTTTCTCTTTCTGATTTACTTCACTCTGTATGACAGACTCTAGGTCCATCCGCCTCACTACAAATAACTCAGTTTCGTTTCTTTTTATTGCCGAGTAATATTCCATTGTATATATGTGCCACATCTTCTTTATCCATTCATCTGTCGGACACATAGGTTGCTTCCATGTTCTGGCTATTGTAAATACTGCTGCAGTGAACATTATGGTACATGACTCTTTTTGAATTATGGTTTTCTCAGGGTATATGCCCAGTAGTGGGATTGCTGGGTCGTATGGTAGTTCTATTTTTAGTTTTTTAAGGAACCTCCATAGTGTTCTCCATAGTGGCTGTATCAATTTACATTCCCACCAACAGTGCAAGAGGGTTCCCTTTTCTCCACACCCTCTCCAGCATTTATTGTTTGTAGATTTCTTGATGATGGCCATTCGGACCTGTGTGAGGTGATACCTCATTTTAGTTTTGATTTGCATTTCTCTAATGATTAGTGATGTTGAGCATCCTTTCATGTGTTTGTTGGCAATCTGTATCTTTCTTTGGAGAAATGTCTATTTAGGTCTTTGCCCATTTTTGGATTGGGTTGTTTGTTTCTTTGATATTGAGCTGCATGAGCTGCTTGTATATTTTGGAGATTAATCCTTTGTCAGTTCGTTTGCAAATATCCCATTCTGAGGGTTATCTTTTCGTCTTATGGTTTCCTTTGCTGTGCAAAAGCTTTTAAGTTTCATTAGGTCCCATTTATTAATTTTTGTTTTTATTTCCATTTCTCTAGAAGGTGGGTCAAAAAGGATCTTGCTGTGATTTATGTCATAGAGTGTTCTGCCTATGTTTTCCTCTAAGAGTTTTATAGTGTCTGGCCTTACATTTAGGTCTTTAATCCATTTTGAGTTTATTTTTGTGTATGGTGTTAGGGAGTGTTCTAATTTCATTCTTTTACATGTAGCTGTCCAGTTTTCCCAGCACCAATTATTGAAGAGGCTGTCTTTTCTCCATTGTATATTCTTGCCTCCTTTATCAAAGAATGGTGACCATATGTGTGTGGGTTTATCTCTGGGTTTTCTATCCTGTTCCATTGATCTGTATTTCTGGTTTTGTGCCAGTACCATACTGTCTTGATTACCATAGCTTTGTAGCATAGTCTGAAGTCAGGGAGCCTGATTCCTGCAGCCACGTTTTTCTTTCTCAAGATTGCTTTGGCATTCGGGGTCTTCTGTGTTTCCATACAAATTGTGAACGTTTTTGTTCTAGTTCTGTGAAAAATGCCATTGGTAGTTTGATAGGGATTGCACTGATCTGTATATTACTTTGGGTAGTATAGTCATTTTCACAATGTTGATTCTTCCAATCCAAGAACATGGTATATCTCTCCATCTGTTTGTATCATCTTTAATTTCTTTCATTGGTGTCTTATAGTTTTCTGCATACAGGTCTTTTGTCTCCCTAGGTACGTTTATTCCTAGGTGTTTTATTCTTTTTGTTGCAGTGGTAAATGGGAATGTTTCCGTAGTTTCTCTTTCAGATTTTTCATCATTAGTGTGTAGGAATGCAAGAGATTTCTATGCATTAATTTTGTATCCTGCTACTTTACCAAATTCATTGATTAGGTCTAGTAGTTTTCTGGTAGCATCTTTAAGATTCTCTGGTATAGTATCATGTCATCTGCAAGCAGTGACAGCTTTACTTCCTCTTTTTGATTTAGAGTCCTTTTATTTCTTTTTTTCCTCTGATTGCTGTGGCTAAAACTCCCAAAACTATGTTGAATAATAGTGGTGAGAGTGGACAATCTTGTCTTGTTCCTGATGTTAGAGGAAATGGTTTCACTTTTTCAGCATTGAGAAGGATGTTGGCTCTGGGTTTGTCATCTATGGCCTGTATTATGTTGAGGTAAGTTCCGTGTATGCCTACTTTCTGGAGGGTTTTTATTATAAATGGGTGTTCAAGTTTGTTGAAAGCTTTTTCTGCATCTATTGAGAAGATCATATGGTTTTTTTCCTTCAATTTGTTAATATGGTGTATCACATGGATTGATTTGCATATATTGAAGAATCCTTGCATTCCTGGGATAAACTCCACTTGATCATGGTGTATGATCCTTTTAAGGTGCTGTTGGATTCTGTTTGCTAGTATTTTGTTGAGGATTTTTCCGTCTATGTTCATCAGTGCTATTGGCCTGTAGTTCTCTTTCTTTGTGACATCTTTGTCTGGTATTGGTATCAGGGTGATGGTGGCCTCGTAGAATGAGTTTGGGTGTGTTCCTCCCTCTGCTTTATTTTGGAAGAGTTTGAGAAGCATAGGTGTTAGCTCTTCTCTCAATGTTTGATAGAATTTGCCTGTGAAGCCGTCTGGTCCTGGGAATTTGTTTGTTGGAAGATTTTTAATCACAGTCTCAATTTCAGTGCTTGTGATTGGTCTGTTTATATTTTCTATTTCTTCCTGGTTCAGTCTCAGAAGGTTGTGCTTTTCTAAGAATTTGTCCATTTCTTCCAGGTTGTCCATTTTATTGGCATAGAGTTGCTTGTAGTAATCTCTTATGATCCTTTGTATTTCTGCAGTGTCAGTTGTTACTTCTCCTTTTTCATTTCTAATTCTGCTGATTTGAGTCTTCTCCCTTTTTTACTTGATGAGTCTGGCTAATGGTTTATCAATTTCGTTTATCTTCTCAAAGAACCAGCTTTTAGTTTTATTGATCTTTGCTATTGTTTCCTTCATTTCTTTTTCATTTATTTCTGCTCTGATCTTTATGATTTCTTTCCTTCTGCTAACTTTGGGGTTTTTTTGTTCTTCTTTCTCTAATTGCTGTAGGTGTAAGGTTAGGTTGTTTATTTGAGATGTTTCTTGTTTCTTGAGGTAGGATTGTATTGCTGTAAATTTCCTTCTTAGAACTGCTTTTGCTGCATCCCATAGGTTTTGGGTCGTTGTGTTTTCATTGTCATTTGTTTCTAGGTATTTTTTGACTTCCTCTTTGATTTCTTCAGTGATCTCTTGGTTATTAAGTAGTGTATTGTTTAGCCTCCATGTGTCTGTATTTTTTTCAAATTTTTTCCTGTAATTGATATCTAGTCTCATAGTGTTGTGGTCTGAAAAGATACTTGATATGATTTCAGTTTTCTTAAATTTACCAAGTCTTGATTTGTGACCCAAGATATGATGTATCCTGGAGAATGTTCCATGAGCACTTGAGAAGAAAGTGTATTCTGTTGTTTTTGGATGGAATACCCTATAAATATCAATTAAGCCCATCTTGTTTAATGTATCATTTAAATCTTGTGTTTCCTTATTTATTTTCATTTTCGATGATCTGTCCATTGGTGAAAGTGGGGTGTTAAAGTCCCCTACTATTATTGTGTTACTGTCAATATAATTTATTGTTTTTGGCGTCTCCTTTTCACAGGCTGCAGGTTCATAGTTCCGGTTGTTTTCAGTGTCTGCCCCCAGTGGGTCAGTTTGGTTCAGTGGTGTGTGTAGGCATTCCTGGTGTAGGGGGCTGGTGCCTGTGTTCTGGTGGATGAGGCTGGATCTTGTCTTTCTGGTGGGCAGGACCATGTCCAGTGGTGTGTTTTGCGGTGTCTGTGACCTTATTATGATTTTAGGCAGCCTCTCTGCTAATGGGTGGTGTTGTGTTCCTGTTTTGCTAGTTGTTTGGCACGGGTGTCCAGCACTGGAGCTTGCTGGTCGTTGAGTGGAGCTGGGTCTTAGCATTGAGACGCAGATCTCTGGGAGAGTTCTTGCTGATTGATATTATGAGGGGCTGGGAGGTCTCTGGTGGACCAGTGTCCTGAACTCGGCTCTCCCACCTCAGAGGCACAGGCCTGACACCTGACTGGAGCACCAAGACCCTGTCAGCCAAACGGCCAGGTACATGAGGAGTTTCTTGCCTTTTGGGAAGTCTGAGGTCTTTTACCAGCGTTCAGTAGGTGTTCTTTTGAAGGTGTTCCACATGTAGATGTATTTTTGATGTATTTGTGGGGAGGAAGGTGATCCCCACGTCGTAGTCCTCTGCCATCTTGAAGGTCCTCTGGTATTTGTTATCTTATACTGTAATTTTCTGTATGTTTGAAAATATAAAAGTATTTTAAAAAGAGTGAGAAAATCTTGTGGAAAAATTAACTGGTACGTAAAAATTTGCTTTTGGGATGTTACATCCTAAGTCGTATCTTGATATGTTGATATAAGCTTGATACTATGAGCTCTGATAAAATGCAATGTTAGGAAGATCTTTATATCAGCAACAGGGTTTTAGCAAATTTCTTGGCATTTGCCTAAAAAATTTCTGTAGAAATGGAACAGTTTTGGGGCAGTTTATCCAAAGTACCATAGAGTCTTCCTTCTTTATCACTAAGACTAGAGCTGATCACTTTGGATGTGTTGCAGTGAACCTCAAATATCATAGAGTTGTTTCAAGAATTAAAGGCGGTAATGTATGCCAGGTATATAATATAAATAGAAAACAAAATTATACTGTTAATATTAAGTATCCAATCAGAAGAAACAGTTTGCTCAAAAATGTGTAAAAAATCAACCTAGCTTCAGTATTCTCTTGGGGACCTTAGATACCCGTAGTCAACCAAGCAATACATAAATACATAAAGAGTCAATAAGGATAGACTAACATGCCCCCAGTATTTCACATCAGCCATGTTTTCATTCATGTATGAGTGTAACCTAAAAATAAATATGCAAGGAATCCTCAGATATATCAACTGTGTGTTCTCGCTAAGAAACTTACCTAAACAAAGAATCCTTCATCCAAAAAAAAGAGCACCTCTCTTTGTTTTTGTTTAATGTCCTGTATATTGTGTTTACTTTTGCCTAACA
The DNA here is from genome assembly GCF_949987535.1 of Balaenoptera acutorostrata. Classification (NCBI taxonomy): domain Eukaryota; kingdom Metazoa; phylum Chordata; class Mammalia; order Artiodactyla; family Balaenopteridae; genus Balaenoptera; species Balaenoptera acutorostrata. The sequence continues at coordinate 37,395,872 of NC_080070.1, read as the reverse complement.
TTGATGTTACTCCATTTGTTCTCTTTTTATTTGTATACTTCTGGTTTTCCTTTGCCTACTCTTTTATTTTCATGCTATGAATTATAGTGTTTTAGATATCGTCTTGTGTACAATATATGTTTGAGACTTATTGTTTGTCTTACCTCTTCTCAATTTGAGTCAATTTCGTTTAAAAAGTGATTTTTATCTCACTTACCTTCATTGCTATGATAGATGTTTGGGCTTAATTCTCTTGTATTCATGTTTATTTATGTATGATCCTATTTTTGTCTTTCTTGCTGTGTCCTGTTTCCTTTCTGTTTATATATAAACAGGGGGTACCTGTTTCCTTGGTACCCCCTCCCAACTCCTCCGTCACATCCCAGTAACTTGAAAGTATATACTGCAGCATATTTTTAGGTCTACTAGTAATTAACTCCATTAATGTAAGTTCTCATTTTACAGCTTGAGGAATAAAATGATACATATTGATCTTCTCTTATAATAGGTAAGGAATTAGCAAATGTGTAGTTCTGTTTTCTTTTTTTATTCTCTGGTATCATTAATCTTTTTGTCTTTACCTTATGTAGCTTTTGTTTAAATAATGATAACAATTGTATTCTCATTTGTAGAGAGCTATATGTATTACATCAGTAATTTGGGCCTGACAGGGCAGGAAGATTAAAAAATAGACTCAATGAATTTGAACAATTATTATAAATATATTCATTAATAGAATGTACCATACTTAATGCCCTTCAAAAAGAAACCAAATAGTTTAAATGCTATGATAAATTTACAAAAATGACCATACATTAGTCCACAAAGAAAACCTTAATAAATGCTTTAGATTGGAAAGAGTGCAACTATACCTTCTAATCACAATGCAATAAAAATTAGAAGTCCACGACAAAGAAAAGGAGTAAACAATGAAAATTATTTTCAAACATTTAAGAAACTAAATAACATTTAGAAAAATAAACATTTCAAACATTGAGAAGAGTAAATAAATATAAAATTTTAAAAACTTTTCCAAAATAACTTTTTTTTTAAATTGGGGTATAGTTGCTTTACAATGTTGTGTTAGTTTCTGTTGTACAACGAAGTGAATCAGCTATATGTATATATATATACCCCCTCCCTCTTGGACCTCCCTCCCACCCCACCCCTCCATCCCATCCATCTAGGTCACCACAGAGCACCAAGCTGAGCTCCCTGTGCTATACAGCAGGTTCCCACTAAGCTATCTGTTGTGAAATAGATAAACAAAATATTTACTAGCTGTGTGACTCTGAGTAAGTTATATCTCATCACTGTGCCTCTGTTTCTTTATATGTAATATGACTATTGTGAGGATTAAATAAGTTAATATATATAAGATCATTAGAACAGTGCCTGGCACATGGTTAAGCACTCAAGCAGTGAGGCTGAGATTCAGAATCAAACAGCCAACTGCCCCAGCCACTGCTCTGAGCCACTCCACTGTGCTTCCTTGGTTTTTGGAGGGCAGATACTGTATGTTTGGCTTTTCAACCTGCCAACAAAATTGATTTTTAAAAATTTACTGAGAGCCACCTATGTGCAAGATATCATGAAGACTTTGTAGCTGATAAACACATGAATATGACATATTTCATGCCCTCAGGAACTAATTCTCTAGCCAAAGAGACAATACCAGTGAATAACCAATTATACTTCAAGGCTGGATGTAGGGTGTTTGACTGTGGCTGTGGGTAGGTCAGAGCTCCTCAAATTACACTTTGGGGATGTAGAGGCAGAGAACCTTCTTTGGAATATCCATGCTTTTGGAGTTCCTTTTTTTTTTCCCTTATGGGCCACAAATCTATGGTGATATTCTCTGAAGTTTATGATGAGTTCTATACTTGCAATGTTTTGATTGCATGTCCTAAAAAGACAATGAGACTTCCCCCCCGCCGCCCAGGCATTTTGTTACTCATATGGCCAAGGAAAAGACTTTAGGAGAAACTTAGTAAGTAAATTTATAAATAAATATGACTAAGTAGAACAGAACTTCTGAGCCTCTCCCCTTTCAGAAAACAAAATGAGTGATACTATAAAAAGAAAGACCCTATAATTTATTCTCTAATTTGGATGACCCACTGGGAAAAATCTTTGATAGTCATAAATAGCAGGGTAAGAGAAATCAGTCCTGGTAAAATTGCTCTTTCAGTTGTCAGCACATTTTAATGAAATGCCACTCTTTTCATACCAAATCCTGAAGGAAACCTCTGGGTACGATTGATGAAATGATTTCACTCCCAAATGGAGTCTAAACTAAAATAAAGCCTCTCCCATTTTGCAAAGGACAGCACTCTGTAAGTTCAAAAGGTAAGATATCCTTTCAGTATGTATAAACTGTGGAGTACATTTGAAAATAAAATTTTTAATTATGTTTGACATCTCAGGCCCAGTGCTGTCATCCTATAAGAAAGTAAAATCTGTTTTGACATTTCTAGTGGTAGAGACTTTAAATCAGTTTCCACATTGCTTATCTGTTGGCTAATCAGAATGGATGTGGCATTCTTCTTACCAACTCATTCACAGGGAAAAAAGAAAAGATATGGAAAGAAGTAAGGTTGGGCTCAAACTGATATGATGTATTTAAATAAAAAATCTAAACTCCTTTGAATATGCTACATCTAACATCTAAATTTTATTTTTTTTTTAGCATCTTTATTGGAATATAATTGCTTTACAATGGTATGTCAGTTTCTGCTTTAGAACAAAGTGAATCAGCTATACATATACATATATCCTCATATCTGCTCCCTCTTGCGTTTCCCTCCCACCCTCCCTATCCCACCCCTCTAGGTGGTCACAAAGCACCGAGCTGATCTCCCTGTGCTATGTGGCTGCTTCCCATTAGCTATCTGTTTTACATTTGGTAGTGTATATATGTCCATGCCACTCTCTCACTTTGTCCCAGCTTACCCTTCCCACTCCCCGTGTCCTCAAGTCCATTCTCTACATCTGCATCTTTATTCCTGTCCTGCCCCTAGGTTCTTCAGAACAAATTTTTTTTTTTTAAGGTTCCATATATATGTGTTAGCATATGGTATTTGTTTTTCTCTTTCTGATTTACTTCACTCTGTATGACAGACTCTAGGTCCATCCACCTTACTACAGATAACTCAATTTCATATGTTTTTATGGCCGAGTAATATTACATTGTATATATGTGCCACATCTTCTTTATCCATTCACCTGTTGATGGACACCAGGGTTGCTTCCATGTCCTGGCTATTGTAAATTGTGCTGCAATGAACATTGTGGTACAGGACTCCTTTTGAACTACGGTTTTCTCAAGGTATATGCCCAGTAGTGGGATTGCTGGGTCGTATGTTAGTTCTATTTTTAGCTTTTTAAGGAACGTCCATACTGCTCTCCATAGTGGCTGTATCAATTTACATTCGCACCAACAGTGCAAGAGGGTCCCCTTTTCTCCACACCCTCTCCAGCATTTATTGTTGGTAGATTTTTTGATGATTGCCATTCTGACCGGTGTGTGGTGATCCCTCATTGTAGTTTTGATTTGCGTTTCTTTAATGATGAGTGATGTTGAGCATCCTTTCATGTGTTTGCTGGCAATCTGTATATCTTCTTTGGAGAAATGTCTGTTTAGGTCTTCTGCCCATTTTTGGATTGGGTTGGTTTTTTTTTTGATATTGAGGTGCATGAGCTGCTAGTATATTTTGGAGATTAATCATTTGTCACTTGCTTCATTTGCAAATATTTTCTGCATTCTGAGGGTTGTCTTTTTGTCTTATGGTTTCCTTTGCTGTGCAAAAGCTTTTAAGTTTCGTTAGGTCCAATTTGTTTATTTTTGTTTTTATATCCATTTCTCTAGGAGGAGGGTCAAAAAGGATCATGCTGTGATTTATGTCAAAGAGTGTTCTTCCTATGTTTTCCTCTAAGAGTTTTATAGTGTCTGGCCTTACATTTAGGTCTTTAATCCATTTAGAGTTTATTTTTGTGTATGGTGTTAGGGAGTGTTCTAATTTCATTCTTTTACATGTAGCTGTGCAGTTTTCCCAGCACCACTTACTGAAGAGGCTGTCTTTTCTCCATTGTATATTCTTGCCTCCTTTATCAAAGATAAGGTGACCATATGTGCGTGGGATTTTCTCTGGGCTTTCTATCCTGTTCCATTGATCTATATTTCTGTTTTTGTGCCAGTACCATACTGTCTTGTTTTCTGTAGCTTTGTAGTATAGTCTGAAGTACACGAGCCTGATTCTTGCAGCTCCGTTTTTTTTTTCTCAAGATTGCTTTGGCTATTTGGGGTCTTTTGTGTTTCCGTACAAATTGTGAAATTTTTTGTTCTAGTTCTGTGAAAAATGCCATTGGTAGTTGGATAGGGATTACATTGAATCTGTAGATTGCTTTTGATATTATAGGCATTTTCACAATGTTGATTCTTCCAATCCAAGAACATGGTATATCTCTCCATCTGTTTGTATCATCTTTAGTTTCTTTCATCAGTGTTTTATAGTTTTCTGCACACAGGTCTTTTCGCTCCTTAATTAGGTTTATTCCAGGTTTTTTATTCTTTTTGTTGCAGTGGTAAATGGGAGTGTTTCTTTAAGATTTTTCATCACTAGTGTATAGGAATGCAAGAGATTTCTATGCATTGATTTTGTGTACTGCTACTTTACGAAATTCATTGATTAGCTCTAGTAGTTTTCTGGTAGCATCTTTAGGATTCTCTATGTATAGTATCTTGTCATCTACAAACAGTGACAGCTTTACTTCTTCTTTTCCAATTTAGATTCATTTTATTGCTTTTTCGTGTCTGATTGCTGTGGCTAAAACTTCCCAAATTATGTTGAATAATAGTGGTGAGAGTGGACAACCTTGTCTTGTTCCTGATCTTAGAGGAAATGGTTTCAGTTTTTCACCATTGAGAACAATGTTAGCTATGGGTTTGTCATATATGGTCTTTATTATGTTGAGGTAAGTCCCCCCTATGCCCACTTTCTGGAGGGTTTTTATCATAAATGGGTGTTGAATTTTGTCAAAAGCTTTTTCTGCATCTGTTGAGATGATGGTTTTTCTCCTTCAATTTGTTAATATGGTTTATCACATTGATGATTTGCATATATTGAAGAATCCTTGCATTCCTGGGATAAACTCCACTTGATCATGGTGTATGATCCTTTTAATGTGCTGTTGGATTCTGTTTGCTAGTATTTTGTTGAGGATTTTTGCATCTATGTTCATCAGTGCTATTGGCCTGTAGTTTTCTTTCTTTGTGACATCTTTGTCTGGTATTGGTATCAGGGTGATGGTGGCCTCGTAGAATGAGTTTGGGATTGTTGCTCCCTCTGCTATATTTTGGAAGAGTTTGAGAAGGATAGGTGTTAGCTCTTCTCTCAATGTTTGATAGAATTTGCCTGTGAAGCCATCGGGTCCTGGACTTTTGTTTGTTGGAAGATTTTTAATCACAGTCTCAATTTCAGTGCTTGTGATTGGTCTGTTTATATTTTCTATTTCTTCCTGGTTCAGTCTCAGAAGGTTGTGCTTTTCTAAGAATTTGTCCATTTCTTCCAGGTTGTCCATTTTATTGGCATAGAGTTGCTTGTAGTGATCTCTCATGATTCTTTGTATTTCTGCAGTGTCAGTTGTTACTTCTCCTTTTTCATTTCTAATTCTGTTGATTTGAGTCTTCTCCCTTTTTTTATTGATGAGTCTGGCTAATGGTTTATCAATTTCGTTTATCTTCTCAAAGAACCAGCCTTTAGTTTTATTGATCTTTGTTGTCGTTTCCTTCATTTCTTTTTCATTTATTTCTGCTCTGATCTTTAAGATTTCTTTCCTTCCGGTAACTTTAGGGTTTTTTCGTTCTTCTTTCTCTAATTGCTTTAGGTGTAAGTTTAGGTTGTTTATTTGAGATGTTTCTTGTTTCTTGAGGTAGGATTGTATTGCTATAAACTTCCCTCTTAGAACTGCTTTTGCTGCATCCCATAGGTTTGGGTCGTCATGTTTTCATTGTCATTTGTTTCTAGGTATTTTTGACTTCCTCTTTGATTTCTTCAGTGATCTCTTGGTTATTTAGTAGTGTATTGTTTACCTCCATGTATTTTTTTTTCAGTTTATTTTTCCTGTAATTGATATCCAGTCTTATAGCATTGGGGTTGGAAAAGATACTTGATATGTTTTCAATTTTCTTAAATTTACTGAGGCTTGATTTGTGGCCCAAGATGTGATCTATCCTGGAGAATGTTCCATGTGCACTTGAGAAGAAAGTGTAATCTGCTGTTTTTGGGTGGAATGTGCTATAAATATCAGTTAAATCTATCTGGTCTGTTGTGTCATTTAAAGCTTGTGTTTCCTTATTAATTTTCTGTTTGGGTAATCTGTCTATTGGTGTAAATGAGGTGTGAAAGTCCCCCACTATTATTGTGTATTTTCGATATCCTCTTTTATAGCTGTTAGCAGTTGTCTTATGTATTGAGGTGCTCCTATGTTGGGTGCGTATATATTTTTAACTGTTATATCTTCTTGTTGGATTGATCGCTTGATCATTATGTAGTGTCCTTCCTTGTCTCTTGTAACATTCTTTATTTTAAAGTCTCTGTTATCTGATATGAGTTTTGCAACTCCAGCTTTCTTTTGATTTCCATTTTCATGGACTACCTTTTTCCATCCCTTCACTTTCAGTCTGTATATGTCCCTAGGTCTGAAGTGGGTCTCTTGTAGACAGCATATATATGGGTCTTGTTTTTGTTTCCATTCAGCAAGCCTGTGTCTTTTGGTTGGAACATTTAATCCATTCACGTTTACGGTAATTATGGATATGTATGTTCCTGTTACCATTTTCTTAATTGTTTTGGGTTTTTTTTTTTGTAGGTCCTTTTCTTCTCTTGTGTTTCCCACTTAGAGAAGTTCCTTTAGCACTTGTTGTAGAGCTGGTTTGGTGGTGCTGAATTCTCTTAGCTTTTGCTTGTCTGTAAAGCTTTTGATTTCTCCATCAAATCTGAATGAGATCCTTGCTGGGTAGAGTAATCTTGGTTGTAGATTTTTCCCTTTCATCACTTTAAATATGTCCTGCCACTCCCTTTTGGCTTGCAGAGTTTCTGCAGAAAGATCAGCTGTTAACCTTATGGGGACTCACTTGTATGTTATTTGTTTTTTTTCCCTTGCTACTTTCAATATTTTTTCTTGTGTTTAATTTTTGATAGTTTGATTAATATGTGTTTTGGCGTGTTTCTCCTTGGATTTATCCTATATGGGACTCTGTGTGCTTCCTGAACTTGATTGACTATTTCCTTTCCCATATTAGGGAAGTTTTCAAGTATAATCTCTTCAAATACTGTCTCAGTCCCTTTCTTTTTCTCTTCTTCTTCTGGGACCCCTATAATTCAAATGTTGGAGTGTTTAATGTTGTCCCAGAGACTGGGACATTGAGACTGTCCTCAATTCTTTTCATTCTTTTTTCTTTATTCTGCTCTGCAGTAGTTATTTCCACTATTTTGTCTTCCAGGTCACTTATCCGTTCTTCTGCCTCAGTTATTCTGCTATTGATTCCTTCTAGAAAATTTCTGATTTCATTTATTGTGTTGTTCATCATTGTTTGTTTGCTCTTTAGTTCTTCTAGGTTCTTGTTAAATGTTTCTTGTATTTTCTCCATTCTATTTCCAAGATTTGGATTATTTTTGCTATCATTACTCTGAATTCTTCTTCAGGTAGACTGCCTATTTCCTCTTCATTTGTTAGGTCTGGTGGGTTTTTGCCTTGCTCCTTCATCTGCTGTGTATTTCTCTGTCTTCTCATTTTGCTTAACTTTCTGTGTTTGGGGTCTCCTTTTCGCAGGCTGCAGGTTCGTAGTTCCTGTTGTTTTTGGTGTCTGCCCCCAGTGGGTAAGGTTGGTTCAGTGAGTTGTGTAGGCTTCCTTGTGGAGGAGACTAGTGGATTTGCTCTGGTGGATGAGGCTGGATCTTGTCTTTCTGGTGCGCCAGACCATGTCCAGTGGTGTGTTTTTGGGTGTCTGTGATCTTATGATTTTATGCAGCCTCTCTGCTAATGGGTGGGGTTGTGTTCCCATCTTGCTAGTTGTTTGCCATAGTGTGTTGAGCACTGGAGCTTGCTCGTTGTTGAGTGGAGCTGGCTCTTAGCTTTGAGATGGAGATCTCTGGGAGAGCTTTCGCCGTTTGATATTACATGGAGTTGGGAGGTCTCTGGTGGATCAATGTCCTGAACTCGGCTCTCTCATCTCAGAGGCACAGGGCTGACACCTGTTCGGGGTACCTAGACCCTGTCAGCCACAACTAAGGAAGGGAGGGAGAGAGGAAGGAGGGGAGGAAGAAAATAAAGCAAAGTAAAATAAAATAAAATAAAAGTTATTAAAATAAAAAAATTATTAAAAATATAAAAAAGAAGCATAAAAAAAAGAAAGAAAAAAGAAGAGAGCAACCAATCCAAAAATGAAATCCACCAATGATAACAAGTGCTAAAAACTATAAAAACAAACAAACAAACCAAAAAAACGGATAGACAGAACCCTGGGAGAAATGGTAAAAGCAAAGCTATACAGACAACATGACACAAAGAAGCATACACATACACACTCACAAAAAAAAAAAGGAAAAAAAAATATATATCTACATATATATAAAAAAAAGGAGGAGAGCAACTAAATCAGTAATAAATCTACCAATGATTATAAACTCTAAATACTAATCTAAGGTAAACATAAAACCAGAAACAAATTAGATGCAGGAAGCAAACCCCAAGTCTACAGTTGCTCCCAAAGTCCACTGCCTCAATTTTGGGATGGTTTGTTGTCTATTCAGGTATTCCAGAGATGCAACGTACATCAGGTTGATTGTGGAGATTTATTCCACTGCTCCTGAGGCTGCTGGGAGGAATTTCCCTTGCTCTTCTTTTTTCGCACAGCTCCTGGGGTTCAGCTTTGGATTTGGCCCCGCCTCTGCATGTAGGTCACCTGAGGGCATCTGTTCTTTGTTCAGACAGGACGGGGTTAAAGTAGCAGCTGATTAGGGGGCTTTGGCTCACTCGGCTTGAAGGGAGGGAGGGGTGTGGAATGCTGTGGGAGCCTTTGGCAGCAGAGGCCGGCATGACGTTGCAGCACCCTGAGGTGCGCCGTGTTCTCTGGGGGATGTTGGATCTTGGGACCCTGGCAGTGTCGGGCTGCACAGGCTCCCAGGAGGGGAGATGTGGGCAGTGACCTGTGCTTGTACACAGGCTTCTTGGTGGCTGTAGCAGCAGCCTTAGTGTTTCATGCCCATCTCTGGGGTCCATGCTGATAGCCACAGCTTATGCCTGTCTCTGGAGCTCATTTAGGAGGTGCTCTGAATCCCTCTCCTCACGCACCCTGAAACAATGGTCTCTTGCCTGTTAGGCAGGTCCAGAGTTTTTTCCAGACTCCCTCCCGGCTAGCTGGGGCTCACTAGCACCCTTCAGGCTGTCTTCACACAGCCAACCCCAGTCCTCTCCCTGTGGTCTGACCTCCGAAGCCCGAGCCTCAGCTCCCAGCCCCCACCTGCCCTGGCAGGTGAGCAGATAAGCCTCTCAGGCTGGTGAGTGCTGGTTGGCACCGATCCTCTGTGCGGGAATCTCTCCGCTTTGCCCTCTGTACCCCTGTTTCTGCGCTCTCATCTGTGGCTCCAAAGCTTACCCCTTCTGCCCACCTGCCATCTCTGCCAGTGAAGGGGCTTCCTAGTGTGTGGAAACCTTTCCTCCTTCACAGCTCCCTCCCAGAGGTGCAGGTCCCATCCCTATTCTTTTGTCTCTGTTTTTGCTTTTTTCTTTTGCCCTATCCAGGTATGTGGGGAGTTTTTTGCCTTTTGGGAAGTCTGAGGTCTTCTGCCAGCATTCAGTAGGTGTTCTGTAGGAGTTGTTTCACATGTAGATGTATTTCTGATGTATTTGTGGGGAGGAAGGTGATCTCTACGTCTTACTCCTCTGCATCTTGAAGGTCTCTACATCTAAGTTTTAATTCAGTGCAAAATTTGAAAATGTTCATTTAGTTCCTAAACGTGTAGAGTTTTTTCCCCTTATTTCTGATATATGCTTTTTATTTGACTTTAAACTAAGAGAACATTAAAGCATATTTTACTTCTCAAACCAGTTGGTCTGATCTCAAGTTCAAGGTTTTACTTGGAGAAAGTTGATTTGCTATTATCAGTAAGAAGTGCTATAAAAATGGCTGAAATAGATTTTTTTTTATGTTTTGTGTTTTATATTGCAGGCATTTGAAAGGCATTATGTTATACTGTTTCCTTGATGGTTGTGTAGTCTTAATATGTCTTGGCTCATCATGTACATTATATTTAAAAGCATAGTCAAAATTGATTCTTATAGGAGTCATTGCTTCCATATCTTCCATGCTTATGGAGCTTTCTTAAAGATATACCAACTTAATTTTAGATATCTCTTTCGAAGAAAAGAAAAGATTTCTACCTGAACAATTTGGGATATCCCTCAAAATTTTATCTCTATTATTTGGGTATTAATCATGTTGCCTCCATTCTCTTCTTCTTTTTATATGTGTAAGCACAGACTTCCTATTTTTACTGAAGCACTGGCCTATTAATTGTAAGCTGTTTGTTTGGGTTACAGAGCACACACACCAAATTATTCAGTCCAACTGGCCAACTCTATTAAGCCATTTTGTTAGTATAGATGCAGCTTTAGTTAAGAGAGAAGCTGGGAGAAGCTTACAGAAGATTTTATTGGTATATATGTGGGAGGACAATCATTTAACTAGATTAATACTAAGAGAGACTTGTGTGTTCAAAGAAAAAGGCAGAATTTAAACTAAGGAACCTAAATATAATTGAAATAATTTTCACATTAAATGTACATTTATTGGAGGATATATTTGAATGAGTAAAGATGTGCCGTATTTTAAGATCTAACTTACCAAACAAGCAAACAACAGACATGATTGCTTGGATGCAGGATGATTAAAAATAATTACCAATACTCATTAATAATAAAGTAAGTTTTAATAGCTTTTCCTTGCCTTTGACTCTGTTGATAATGCTTATATAAGCCTGTATTGTTTAATGCTAGAGTGAAGGTCAATAACAATAGTATTTTGGCAAATCAGATAATAATTTCTAATGGATTAAAATAGGGGAATGGTTGAGACTTTTAAATTTATAATTATGATGCCATTTTTGGATGATGAGTTGTAAACATAATTACTTCTTCTCTCATCACCGCATCATAGAATTCTATATTGTTTCTTCAAAATACAGAACTTATATAATCATCATAATTACTTAAATTATTATAAATGTTTTAATTCTCAGTAGACTCCTAGTGCATGCACGTACCCATAAGAAAGTGTCTTATCTAAAACTTATTTAGAATTTGAAGCTACGTGGAAAGAATCTTACTTTTAAATTATTGGTTGTTTTTTCTTGTTAAATATAACATATTTATTGACTTAAGGAATAAAGGAACTAGCAATCTTCTATGTACAAATCATTTCATTTTATCCTCATAAAGTAAAAAACAGCTTTAATTCTAACTATATTGCTGGAAGGGAGTACCACAGATAAACTTTGAACCAAAAAGTCATTTTTGGTAGATGTCATACAACTTTAGTAACCGTTTTCTGTAAGGTATTTAATTTAATTTGTAGTAATTTTATCTTGGAGGATACAATAGGGAGTTACACTGGTGAAGACTAGACATTTTGTGGGTCTTTTATTGGGTAATTTTTTCATAGCTAGGGTGAATGTTGGATATATCTTCTTAAATATATCATTAACACCACTACAATTATAGCAACAGTAGTAAATAACTGGGTTTTCTCCAAGAATTGTCATGAGTTGGTCTTAACCAAATTTCCTTGTCTACAAAATCTGTGTAAGCAATGGGTCAGGAGTGTTGCTGATATTCTAGGTCACATACTCTATGGAGAGATCAAGATTTCCAATCCTCTTTCTCTAATATTTTTCTGATATTATTCAAAGACAAAATTAATTTGTCAATAACTCAGAAATTAGTAATTTTCCTGGGGGTTTGAGTTTTTATTGGAAAGAATAATGGAATGATTAATTAATGAATTGTGACAATAGCAGATTTAGCTGTTTATTTCTTTTTACTAGTCTATGATTCCGGTAGTGTGGTTGAGGACCTACAGGTTCCTCCCATTTCATAAAATTCTCTCCATCTTGAAGTTCAGGTGGGACAAAAGTGAGGAAGACCAAGAGGAAAGAAACATCAAGTATCAGACTTAGGGCATTTTAAGTAGGAGGAAAGACTCTTGCAGAGTTCCTTTTTTCTACCCTTGCCATTTGAGTGATAAGTTTTGCAGAGTCAGAGTTTTGGAGAGTCAAAGCTAAGACAATGCCCAACAGAATGGACATAAAATGATGTTTAGGCTAGATTTTGGTTTAGACCTTGTCAGAAAAGAGCCAAGGGGTGGTTTCCTCAAGATCTTGAGTGAGAAAAAACTCAGCTTTCCAGGTTTGATAGTTTGTAGACATTTGGGTATAAAATCCTAATTAGCATTTTCATGGACTGAGGCTGATGGAGGCTTTGAAGATCTGAAGAAGCTGTCCATTTCACACTGTGGCCTTGATGAACAAATGCTTGAAGGCCAAAACATGTTGTAGGAATATATAGCGTCTAGAGTTCACAGAGCCTCAGAATTGCTTTTGAGGGTTACTCCATCATATTTTCCTCAAGTGATTGTGACTGTAGACAGTATTCTATGAATAGTTGATTTAAATTAGTTAAAATAGAAGTAAACAACCTATAACTCCTCATGTGTAGTTTAGTGAAGTATGAATGTAAGTTTTGGGCACATTTTAGCTGTTCATGTGTCTCTTCATTAAAAAAAGATATCCCATCTCAAGATTAACTTGGATTCCACATGCAATTTTATGTAGTAGGAAAATATAAGTTAGAGCTTTCTTTTCAAATTTTTGGCATTTTAATTATAAAGGAGAACCAGACTAACATTAGTAGCTTAAAAAAAGGTCAACAATGTAATTATTCCTTCAATGTAATTTCAAATTCTGAGTCAAGCAATTAATTTTTTGGTTTTACGCCATTTCTCTTTAGGACACATGACTATGTACTTTGAAGCAAGTGATATTGGCAGTTTTGTATTAATTTCTGTCATTTTACACCATAATATGCATTTGCACTTGATCTATATAGGCTATATTTGAAATAAATAATAACACAATGCTTTAAAGTTTTCTATGATTTTTCATATGTGTATTCTGTTTGATATATTATTCCTTTTCGGAATCATTGAAGTTTCGTTGTATTCAAATGTGATTAAATAGAATTTGGACTATTGCACTGTGTTAAAATAATTGTTTTTAACAATTAGCAATTACTAAATGAACTTGATTAATAAATAAGCAAAAGCAGTCTCAAACCTCCGTTCTGAACCTTGAATCATGTGTTTTTCTTCCTGATTGGATTTGCCAGATAATTTTTGAATCTCCACTTTGAGCTATGTATCTTGTATCTCCTGGCTTTCTTATTATATCTTATAAATATTAAATAGTAGCAAAAGTATTTTTTTCTGAGTTACTTGAGATTAGTTTTTCCTCAGACTTTCTCCCAGCATTTTTAAACTTGAATTCCTTAATGGTATCATTTTATGTTTGTTTTTTTTCAAGTATAACTTTTACTTTTGAAACCTCAAATCCCTTTTTTCTATGGGAATGATGATATAAAAATTGCATCTGCATCCATGAGTCCATACTGATATAAATTAATGAATAAATTTTTTAAAAGGGAGAGAATAGAGAAATCTGTGTGGAAGAATTCCAAATGATTATGTAGATACTGCACCCTCAAGGAGGGGGACCATGACTTCCTATGCCTTAGACATGAGCTGTGGGTAATGACTTTCTTCCTAAGAGTAAAGAGGGAAAAAGAATAACTTTACAGAAGAGAAATGTGATAAACACTATCTCAGCCAGGTGGTCAAGGTTAAAAATCAACATAATAAGAAATATTGAATAGTATGTGCCCTTGATATGATGTGCTGAGAATGGCACTTTACTTCTGTAGTCTTCCTCCCTAAAACCTGTAGCCTAAGTCTAATCATAAGAAAAACATCAGAAAAATCCCAGTTGAGGGAAATTCTAAAAATTACCTGACCAGTACTCCTCAAAACTGCAAAGGTTATCAAAAGCAAGAAATGCCTGAGAAAATGTCGCAGCCAAGAGGAACCTAAGGAGAAATGACAACTAAATGTAGTGTGGTATCCTGGAACAGAAAAAGAACATTAGGTAAAAACTAAGGAAGTATGAATTAAAACATAGTTTTAGTTAATTAAAAAATGCATTTGCTAGGCAATCTCTTTTGTTGATATATGAAAATTTATTCCTAGACTATTTTTAGTGCTTTCTGAGGCATTCAGTTTAATTCAACACTATGCTAGAACAAAGAAATTGACACCGTGCTCAGATAAAAGACAATCTGTAACAAATACCAGTACATTTTTCTTTTTCTTAATTTCGTATACCAAGAAAAATTAACCAAAATACCAAATGGCATACTGGAATAAGAAAAGGACCAACTATCTGAAAACTTAGTAATGGGAAAAAGCTAAAGTAGAAGCATCTCTAAATTAAAGAGGGAAATATCAATACATACATTTATAAAATATCAGGCATAACTACTTAGAATATAAGTTACTTGGGATTCTGTATGAAACATCTGCCTTGGAGACAATCTGTATTTGAAGATATGTCAAAAAGGACATGTAATTATGGAATCGTGCAGTTTTGGAAATTACATCTGCTGTGATTCAAAACAAACTATTAGGTGATACCTCCCATACAGGAAAACTTTTACCAAATATGTAAGTTATGATTCTAATTTTTCTTTGATTTCCAAGCTTTATGAGGACTTTGATTAAATTTACTCAAGACCCTGGGATAAATGAAAATATACACATCTTACATTTTGCATCACCAGTGGTATCATCTTAAGAATAGCACCTTTTGGAGGAACCTTATGACTGAAGCATAATTATTTTTATTCTCTGTGGACTGTAGTGCATATATTAGCAGGCATATTCTCTGGTGAATAGCAGCATAATGTAGAGAAAGAGGACTCTGGAGAACCATATGGAGGTTCTCTGTTCCCATAGCAACTTGAGCATACATCGAAAGGATCTGTTTATGTGACTATTCTCTATCTGTTGTATAATGAACTTAGTACAGGGACTGTATCTCGTTTTTCTTTCCTTATTGTCTACACAGTAATTAAGGTGAAACATTCTGATCTTAACTGATTTTAGAGTCAGACAGATGGACTACAACATAATATATAAATATAATCCCAACTCTGCTACTTAGTATCAGTATGGCAGTAGAAAAATTACATTTCCTAATTCATAGAAATGAGATCATCAGTTTGTAATAGTTTAACCTAGAGTAGATGCTGAATAAATATTTGCCTCCCTCCAATCTAGGTGAGGTTATGGACATTTTTCAATATCATTTCAAGCATGTTTTTATTTCCATTATATAAAAAAATTATTTTGCTTCTATTACCATTGTTAGAATCAAACCTTATTTTGAAAGAAATGCCTCCATACAGGACAACTGATGGACTAGATGGCAGAGAATATTTTTAATGGTCGATGATTCCACTTTGGGCATAAAGGGAGAATGGGTTGTAATTCTTCACTTGGTTTCTTTCAGGAAATGCAACTGAGTACAGTCATTGGCCTTATTTTCGTAACTTTATAGGTTTTAGTTCCCTTTCTTTTTTGATTTTCCATTTATAACTCTTTGTAATAAATACAAACGAGAAATATAAAATATAAGTAATGAAGTAAAATATGGAAGTTATATATATAATGACTGCCTTCATTTTAATAAATATGGGCAAAGTACAAAAGACAGAATTTGTAACGTTAGGATGATAGACTTACATTTTTCAATATTTTCTTAAGTTTTACTATGCATTTTTAAGTTAAAAATGCTTGAATTTTCTGTTTGTAATTTATTTCTAAGAAAGAACTGACGTAGAGAAGATCAGTTGTCGCTTCAATCAATAACTTTCTGAATTGCTGCTCAGCCTTCTACTCTTAACATTAACATGTGTATTTGCTCTTGTCAAGCTGCCTCCCTTGCTATTACCAGACAGCATTACTCCAGGGTTCCACATCATTCTTCTGGAGTAGGGATCTCACACTCAAATATTTCAGGGGACTTCTGCAGGGAAGGCATGCTGTGACATAGGGAGTGATGGTCCTATTACTGGAGTATGAAGAACCTGCCTAGAGGCATTAAAATGTATTTCCTTTTTAACATTTTGGTACATTCTGATATACAAAGACAAATCTCTGGGCTAAATTCTTTTTTTTTTTTTTTTTAATGCATATATTTATTTTTGGGTGTGTTGGGTCTTCGTTTCTGTGTGAGGGCTTTCTTTAGTTGCAACGAGCGGGGGCCACTCTTCATCGCGGTGCGTGGGCCTCTCACTATCCCGGCCTCTCTTGTTGCGGAGCACAGGCTCCAGACACGTAGGCTCAGTAGTTGTGGCTCACGGGCTTAGTTGCTCTGCGGCATGTGGGATCCTCCCAGACCAGGGCTTGAACCCGTGTCCCCTGCATTGGCAGGCAGATTCTCAACCACTGCGCCACCAGGGAAGCCCCTGGGCTAAATTCTTTTATCAGCTGGCAGTTTGCTAGTTCTGCTCTATCTAGAGTACATGTTCTTAACCTGGGGTCTGGAGACAGAATTCATCTTTATTTAGATGGAAAAATTTTTTTTTTACTCTAATTGAAATTAAGTATTTAATTTTGAATGAAAATAATCACAGTAATATTGGCAGTAATTATGAGTTTGTCACCATTATAAATCAGAGATGCTTTCATATCACATTACAGCTGGTGTAAATATCTCAGTATGTTTACATTTGCTACTACTTCGAAATGCAGTACTTATTAGACTCAGCATTAGGTCTTGTTACTTAATGTCTTACTAAGGAAGATGGATATCTAATAAGGAAGATGGATTGATTAAGACACAATTTGGGATATGGAGGCTGGAAAATGAGATCAAGAAGCACGTTCTATTGTATTTGTAATATTCCATTTCTTAAGTTAGATGGTGAATTTATGGATGTTCATTTTATTGCTATGTTGTATAACCTACTTAATATTCTCTGTGTTCTTTTGTATGTAAAAATTTTATAACTTGTGAATCTTTTTATAATATCTCTATTAGATGCCAATATTGCCTGCTCTACTCTACCCCTTTCTGAAAAATTCTCACCCACTGTCCTTGTTGAGCTGATAGAGCACCATGTGAACCTATCCTATGGGATAGTTTGTTGGGCCAGAGGTGAACTCCTGACCTATGGGGTAACCTGTGAGGTACTATGGAGTAATTTTGAGGATGTGGTTTGAAAAGAAGAGCTGGCTGGAACTGCCTCATGATCAAAGTCTTGAACTGAGACACAGAAAATTTACCAGTTATTATGGGTAATTGAACCTGAAGGCTTATACCTAATATAAGATACAGCAAAAGGGCCCATGGTTAGACCTTGTAGGCCAATGAACCCCTAAAATTATGTGCAAATTTTTAAGTGTATACTTCAGGAGGCTCATGGCTTTCACCTGGGGTTTCTGATCTAACCCAAGATAAGAACCACTGGGGCAAAGGCTTATAAGGAACCTAAGTAGCTAAGTGAAAACAAAGTAGATAGTAGGAGGAGACAGAGAAGCTAGGAGGGACAGTTGAGATAAAGGTGAATAGGCTAGTGCTCAGAGCTGCCTCTGTTTCTGTCTTTCCTGAGACATCCTTCATCTTTTGGGGGGGGATCTTATGAGAAGTCTGAACTCTTCAAAAGAAAGATCAATTGAGATCTTTTTAATTCTTTGGGCTAACAGAGTCCTGTTTATGAAAATGTGGAAATGACACTCTTAATAATTTTTTAATTAATTTTCAAATTTGCAAGTTTTCTGGAAGAGCAAATTAATTTATGGTTTTTGAAAAACTGTTCATAATTTTGGAGAATAGTTGCAATGGTTAATTCTTGGCAACTAATTAACACTTGAGCAAGAACCAAAGGGAGATTTTTAAATTACAGAAAATAGTACAGAGAGAATCTTCTAAGTCACTCTAGGAATATTAGCTGGGTTGAAATACTAGCAGGAATTCTTTTTTCTCATCAGTCATTGGTCTGGGAAGCACTGCCAGTCACCTTTCAAACTATAATGTGTTGGCTGGGTATTACTTTTATAGGGTGATTTGTGGTTTCAAAGAAAACTCAATGCTTCTGATCACACATACTCAAAAACAAAAATCAACAGGCAAATCACAACAAGATAGTTCTTTCTGAGTTGCAAATCCCTATCTTATTCAACCAGAATGAACTCTGTCCAGTAGAAATAGAACCATGTTCTAGCTTCTAAAATGTATTTCTTTATTGCACATTCCTGCTACTTGCTATTGTCCTTGCTGTTTCATTTTTTAAAAATTGTTCATGAGGAAGGGGAACTAGAACTTGCAGAAATCTTTAAAATGTTTTTCTTACCATGTAAAGAATTTATTGGCTTTGTATCCTCCAACCAGTATTTCTGAAGTCCCTTTGGATTTGTACACTTCTGTAATCATTCAGAGGAATTATTATCTTACTCATAAAAAGTATTTTTTGTTTTATGATGTTAGGAGACTTTGTCATTCAGCACTTAAGGAGGAAGTCATTTTTTTTTTCCAATGGTTTTCTTCCTACCCTTTTCTCTGATTTTAGGCACTCACTCTCAAAGTGATTGTTTTGGTGCTATTTGGAAAGTAACTAGTTGTGTACTTCACTGTCACACAGTTTGAAGTTAAACAAATGTGATTTCTGAACTTTCATGCAAAGAAGTGTTACTGAACTGCACTTGGGTACTCTCACCTGCCACGCAGCAAAGCCAATCCACTGACACCAGGTTGTGGTTAAGGAAATTATAGCGTTTATTGCAGGGCACCAAGCAAGGAGAATAGGCAACTTGTGTTCAAAAGACCAGAATTTCTCAATGGCTTTCAGGGAAGGGTTTTTGTTTGTTTGTTTCTACCTCACTATGCGGCTTGTGGGATCCTAGTTCCCCAACCGGGGATTGAACCCGGGCTACTGAACTGCAAGTGCCATGTCCTAACCACTGGACCCCCAGGGAACTCCCCAGGAAGGGTTTTTTAAGGCAACATTTGGGGTGAGGGTTACAGGGTGTATGACTTTCCTCTGATTAATTGGTAGTAAGGTAGCAGGGTGATGTTTTGGGAATCTTAATCATTACCCTTCCGGTACCAACCAGTCTGGGGTCTATGTGCTTGTGGTCAGTATGTAGTCACTATTATCCACGTGGGTGGGTGGGGGGTCTTAGTTTCTGCAGAACAACTCACAGATATGAGTCAGATTGTTATGTACATCCCTTGAGGAGAAACCAGGACTCCGTTTTTTTGCTGAACTGTTTAAGATATCATTACTTTTCTTGATTGACTGCTTTTCTTTTGTTTCTGCATTCCCTCAGTTCCCTAATTAGTTAACTGCTTGAGCCTGCTGGTTGGAATTCAGGGAAGGCCTAGGAGACTAAAGCCTTTTTCTACAAACAAGAAAGAGGGAACACGAAGGAGCTTCTGTACCCAGGAGGGCCCCGCAGGGTCCTGCTCAGTTTCAGAAGTAATAAAAAATGGTACCTTTTAAGTAGGTATAAGTACTATTAAGCATTTTATATCATACATGATCAACCCACTGTAAATAACATACAAAAGCCAGTTTTTGGTAGTTTTAAGTGCAATTTAATTCAAATATGTAGGCATCTTCAGCTATGCATGGTTTAATCTGATTTTTCCTATCAGTGAAAATTTTCTTCTTCTGATATAGTAATATAATATCACACCTGTGATCCTGACTTCATTCAGATAATGCAATTTTTTTTTTTCAGATAATGCAATTTTGATATATAACCTATGAATTTTATGAGGCTCAGTTGAAAAAGCAGCTTAAAGCGGACAGGCCAGATGAGTAAGGTGACCAAATGATTCTAATGTTCTGAAAAAGTGTCATTAAAAAAATATGACATATGGGAAGCACAGGAAAGGAGCATTGTCTGCATATCATTGGAAAGACTTCCTTATTATAGGTTAGGGATAAAGGCAGTCTGAAAAATGTCAAAGGAATGCTCAGCATTGATTGCTGTTGCACCTTTAAGAAAAAGAAAGGAGAAGTCATAATGCTTGGCTGTTAGAGAAGGTATCAGGATTTGGGAATAATTCTCTAATGAGAATTAGCAAAACAAACAAACTGAACACAAAGAAGAAGAGATAGCTTTAACTAAAATTAAAAACTTGATGAAAATTGTGTTTGTGTAATGTTGCAGTTTGACTCTAGTGGTACATACAGAGTCATTACACTTAAAAATTTGCAGCATGCTTTTACATACACAGTATTTAATTATGTGAAAAAGTAGTTCATTATGTGAAAAAGTAGTTCATTATGTGAAAAGTAGTTCAGGTAATATTTCGAAAAGCCACACAACATTTTTTATTGGATATGACTCTATTTATGGGTTGAAATGTGTTCCCTCAAAATTCATATGTTAAAGTCCTAACTTCCAGCGCCTCAGAATGGGACTTTATTTGGAGAGAATACCTCTAAAGAAGTAATTAAGTTAAAATGAGGCCGTTAGTGTGGGCCCTAATTGAATTTGACTGATGTCCTTATAAAAAAGTTAGCATACACAAAAAGACACCAGGGATGCGTGTGCCCAGAGAAAAGATTATTTGAGGACATAGCAAGAAGGCATCCATCTGCCAGACAAGGAGAGAGGCTCTCAGACGAAACCAAAGCTGCCAACACCTTGATCTTGGACTTCCAGCTTCCAAAGCTGTGAGAAATAAATTTCTGTTGTTTAAGCCACCCAGTCTGTGATGTTTTGTTAGGGCAGCCCTAGCAAGCTAATACATTCTATCTTATATAAGATACTGAAAGAGGCTGGTTCTAAAATGGCTATTGTAAACAAAACAAACAAAATGAGCAAGAAACTGCTGCTCACTTGTGTGAGCTTGTTACTTGAATCGTCACAGAATTATAAGAAAAGTCAATACCAACTCAGATTCAAGAAACCTAAGAATAAATGAAATCAATTATAGTATCTCAGACAATATTTAAATGGAAACTTATATATCTCTTTAAAAGATATTCTGAGTATAAAATGTCCATTTCATAATGCTTCATGTTAATTCGCATCATTTTATAAATTTAAGAATAACAAGTTTATTCAACAAGAAAATTTTTAGATGCTGCACTGGAAAGGATTACAACATATTATGGAATTGGTTCAGAGGAATAAAACCTATTACAGAGTATTAAATGATACCTTCTTTGAGTGCAAATTGGTAATAAATCCTTTTGTTGCCCTCAGTTTGACACTGCTTTATTTTAAATGCACAAGAAGCTTCATTTTTTTGTCTTATCTTAATTTTAGATGAGTCTTTCATGTAGTTAATTTATCGGTTAATTTTGGTATTAGAATCACTTAAATGACCACAGACCACTATTTCTAATTGAAATGTCTTTTATCTTCCACTGCAGCAGTGATGTTTGTTGTAGCTTTGATAGCATAGGTTATGCCTGCTTCATCAGTCAAGGCATCAGTTTGAATGGTTTAAATAGTAGACTCAGTAAACCTCCCTACCATAGCTCTTCCACTCTTTTTTTTTTTTTAATTATTATTTATTTATTTTTGGCTGTATTGGGTCTTCGTTTCTGTGCGAGGGCTTTCTCCAGTTGCGGCAAGCCGGGGCCACTCTTCATCGCGGTGCGCGGGCCTCTCACTATCGTGGCATCTCTTGTTGCGGAGCACAGGCTCCAGACGCGCAGGCTCAGTAGTTGTGGCTCACGGCCTAGTTGCTCCGCAGCATGTGGGATCTTCCCAGACCAGGGCTCGAACCCGTGTGCCCTGCATCAGCAGGCAGATTCTCAACCACTGCGCCACCAAGGAAGCCCTCCACTCTTTTTTTGATGTGTGACTCAGTTCATCTTAAATGTCAAACTGTCTTTATTTATAAAAAATATCTTCTTTTACATTATAATACATTTCTCAAGAGCTATTTATAAGATATACAAAAATGTACTGTTCCTATATGAGTAAAAATGATGATCTTTGAAGAGAATGTGGTGCTCAGAGGTTACTCTAATAATAAATATGAATTTTCAATTAATATATTTCTGTATGATAGTCACTTTTTAATTAGGATTGATCAACTAGTGTGTGAAGTATTTTGCTTCATTATTTCTCCTCCATTCATTTGTCTGATCAGATATAACCTGTAAAAAATGGTGGGGAAGTGTTATTAAAAGAAAGAAAATTTTAATCAACATAGTAGTTTGGTAAAGGATGAATGATGGGAGGTTTTAACTATTGATTAACATTAACTTTATAGGTTATTTATTAAATAAATGGTTTCTATTATATAATGGGAATATATTAACTTTACGACTAAATTCAAGTAATATAGAAAGCAAATTATTATAGTGCTTTTTATCATTTTATAGAGGGAAAAATAACGAAAAATAGAAATACAAAATAACAATAATAATTAACTAGGGTTAAACTAGACTCATAAAAGTGATCAAAGGGCCCAGGATTTTGTGTCACCTATAATTTGTCTTCTTCTCCCTGGAAAAGTGTAAAATAATTGCAGATCATACTAACAACTATGAAAATGCTTTAATACTTTAAAAGCAGCTAATATTGTCCTCAGAAACTCATGCAAAAGAACACAGTTCCCTGTTCTTTTTATATTAGTTGTAAATATATTATGTATGAAATGCATGTGTATTTCACTGATGATTAAGATGGTAACAGAATTCACATGGAATGCTTTAGCCATCTTACAATATACCCTCAAAAGAAAACAAAAACCAAGGTAATGATATAACCTCCCCACCTCAAATCTGATTGTCAGGTTCCAAATGTACAGGGGTTAACGTGTCCGTTTCTTCCTTCTCAACCTTCCTATTTATAGACTTAAGAAAAAAAAATTGGCATGACTGGTATAAGAAGAAAATGTCAAAAGGTTATAAAACACTGCAGAGAAGACGTTTTTAATGAGTCTTCCAAAACTCTGAAATAAGAAGTATCAGAAATAAGGTTATTATAATGAAACCAGATGATGAAACTAGTGTTCAGGACATGTTTTCTTGTATTATTTCTGCCTATCTGTACTGCATAATTAGTGGTAGGCAAGTTAGGTTGTAAACTGTGAGAAAAACAACATATTTTCCAACTCTGTCTCCTAGCTCTGCTGCAGGCAGCTGGGAATGTTTTCCAGAAATAGAAGATGGCTGTAACAAACAATAAAATATAGGCAGTGAGAGCCGCGATGATCTCTTTATCACATCTGTCATCACTGCACATACTAATGGATTTATCAGAATGCCATGTGAATCTGAAAGCTAAGTGTCACAATCTGTGGGTATGCCTAGTCCTGAAGGATTTATTGCTTCATTAGGGAACAAGGGAAGAACTTAAGTAAAACATTTAAGAATGAATTCATATTCCCTGATAACCTGGAATGAGATTTTGAATGCTGTAATAAACATGTGCTTCAATTGTACAAATTTACTTCTGCCTTTACTCATTGCTTTTTTTTTTCTTTTTAAGTTTTAGTTTCTTATAAATCAGGAATACAAAGGCTTGGCTCTTTATACTTAATAGTTTGATGATGCTGAAGACTGCAAAACCCAAATGATAAAACTGGCTGGAGGCTCTATTTTTTTTTAACTGTCTCTTCTTATCAAGTCAGCCAGAAAATTAAACCACTTGTCCACATTGCTGAAGCCTGAGGTCTTATCCCATCATATAGATTAATTATATGACCTTAGGTCTAAATAGGAATGTGTCAAAAAGTGTGCAGATAAAGGTCAGAAAACCTAGGTTCCAGTTCAACTCTTTGGAACTGTATGACCTTAGAGACTCATTACATTTTACCTCAGCGTGTTGTGAGATTAAGTAGAATAGAGTATTGCAAGTCTTTTGTGAAGTAGGAAATGATATTCATTCATTTATTTGTTCATATATCTACATATTATTAAGGCAACCAAATTTTCCCAATGAAAATTATTGGACTGTAGTCAGAGAATTGGGGCTCTAGATCCAATACTATATGTTCATTAAGTTCTTCCAGTTGTGTGGGATTTATCTGAATTCCTCTTTGGTAGTATAAGACTGCTTTGTTGAAGATCTGCTAGTATCCTTTTTTTTATTTCTAAAGATTGTACCTGTATGACTTTGGGTTAGTCACTTAACCTCTTTGGAAAAATAGTTTACTTTATAGGAACACAAAGGGATTGGAGTAGATGATTATTAACGTCTGTTCCAGTCTTATAGTATTCTACCACATTCACGCTACTTATTCTTTGTTTTGAAATCTGGGACACCACGCACAGAAAGGACCTTCAGACTCAGCATTTCCTGTTTGCATGTGGGTGAATGGAACTGAGATTGTCTCCATTGGGTTCCCTATCCAGTTTATCTTCACATTACAGATTCTGTTACAAAGTACTCACTATTTTGGGCATAGGGATTCTTGCTTGTTTTTGCCTGAGGCTTGCAGAGTTACGAGTAAATATTTCATCAGTCAAACTAACACCTAAACTAACCCTTTCTTTTTCTTTTTTTCCCCGTTTTCATGAAAGATGGTTCACAGAAACCCCTACATACTATTGTTGTCATGGAAACAGACCATCAGTAATTCAAAATTCAGAACCATAGATTCTGGACCGATTGTCAATATTTTGAATTTTATTTTCTGCCTCGTTTGTGGTTTTGAATCATGTTAAATCAGTTATCCCTTTTACCCTTTTTAAAGTCAGCTTGTGTTCATCAGGGTTCTCCAGAGAAACAGAACCAATAGAATTTTTATATCTCTATCTCTATCTATCTCCCTGTCTATCTGGAAAGAGAGAGGTTCTTTTTTTAAAAGGAGCAGGATTATGCAGTTGTGGAGGCTGGCAAGTCCAAAATCTGAGGGTTGGCCAGCACATTGGAGATTGGAATTGTTGCAGTTTGAATGTGAAGGCAGTCTGCTGGCAGAATTCCCTCTTCTTTTGGGGAGGACAAGGTTTTTTTTTTTTTTCCTACTAAGGCCTTCAACTGACTGGATGAGACCCACCCACATTATAGAAGGCAGTCTGATTTATATGTTAATCTCATCTAAAAATACACCTTCACAGAAACATCTAGAATAATGTTTGACTAAATATCTGCCTAGCCAAGTCGACCCATAAAAGTAACCATCATACAACTCTTTACATGTGCTTTATTGTTTTCTCCAGCATACTGTTTTTAGCCCCCCTTGGCAATCTCCAAGACTAAACTACCACATAAAACCTTCAGTTCTCATCTCTTATATCATAGTTCCAACTGTTTCTTGAATATCTCCCCCCTGATTCTCTTCAGGCCCTTTTGTTCCAGCCAGTTTAAAGCAAAAGCTCATGATCTTTTCTCCCTTATATATCTTCTGTTTCCTTTTATTAATGATGACATTGTTCAATCTAGAAAGCTGGGAGTCATCTTTGAATTAGTCCCCTTCATCCTTTCCTCTAATGAAATTCCAGCTCACTCACTTACTCAAGATAATGTCCTAGGCAGTGTAAACAAAATAGTGAGAAGGCAAACAATAAGCAAATAATTCCTCAAATAATTGTAATTGTGATAAATGCTATGATGAAAAAGCATAGGGTGCTAGAATATTGTAGAACTGAGGGACCTCATGTAGTGTGAGAGGGTCAGGGAAGACTGGTATCAGAAAGATACATATGAGTTAGTCAGGTGAAATTGGGGAATAAGGAGATGAAGAGTATTCTAGGCAGAGGAAACAGCATATGTAAAGACCCTGATGTAGGAAAAAAATGAGAAACTATATGATGCCTCAGAGTACTAACTCTGAGTCAGGAACTTTTATTCTCACAATGACTCTATGATATAGGTATTATGATATAGATACTAATTTTGGTAAATTGTAGGGGTTCAACAAATGTTTGTTGCATAAATAAATAAATCTTTATTTTAAATGAGAAAGGAGTTCAGGTTTAGTCAAGATAAAGTGGCAGAATGAGGATTCTGCTGTTTGCAGGAGACACAGAGAAGAGAACCACTGCCTCTAATCACTCCATTATTGCCCCATCAGCAAGGCTAAGAAACACTGTCAAACTTCTAAACTATTGGTCAATCCTGGTAAAGCAGTGTACGATATTCTGAATTTGCTAGACCAGTTTTTTTCTAGTGTTTGGTTTGCATGATCTTGATAACTTTGGAATATATTCACATTAAATAATCCTAGAGATTGATTAAATGATTCGGTTTCTCTTCTGCTCTTTTTTTTTTAATTTAATTTTATTTATTTTTTTATACAGCAGGTATCTTATTCGTTATCTATTTTATACATATTAGTGTATACATGTCAATGCCAATCTCCCAATTCATCCCACCATCACCCCCACCCCTGCTTCCCCCCTTGGTGTCCATACTTTTGTTCTCTACATCTGTGTCTCTATTTCTGCCTTGCACACCGGTTCATCTATATCTCTTCTGCTCTTAATCTCAGCATTAGTTTATTTCTTTCTTTACTAAAAGTAATAATGACTTGTTTTAACCTACCAAAATATTTGCTTTAATCTCATAAAAATGAAGTGATTATGAATTTCAGATTGGCTAGATTTCAGAATATTTAGTACATCTTTTTTTTTTCTTGCAGTAATAAATAACACTTCTAATATAGAATACAGTATCTTGTAAAAATAGAATTAAATTTAAGTGAACTCCATTAACATCCCTTTTAATTTGCAATTATAAGCTTCACCAAAGGAAGAATTAGAATTCTTATAAAGAGAATCACTTTGAAATTAAGAAATTTGTCATAGATTCCCAGCTTTAATATTCACTGTGGTGGTAACAGAAAATTTGAAACAGATAAGGAACATTCTCTGAACATGAAGATTCATTGCCAATAGGGATCAGAGCTGTTCTCATTCTCTTGCCTGTGGCTACTTTTCAACTCATTGCACTGAGGCTCTGGCCCCACCACTCCACTAAAATTGATTTTGTTCAGGGCCCCAGTGATGTCCAGGTTGCTGAATTCAGTAGAAACTTCTTAGTACCATTAGATACAGCAGACCTCTCTTCATTCTTTCTTAGTTGTAAGGACATCAGCCACTTGTGGTTTTCCTTTTGGCTTCTCGTAGTGACTCTTTCACCATGTTCTTTGCTGGCGCTCCTCCTTACTTAACCTCCAGATGCTGGAAGGCAGGCATATTGGTTCAACCTCCAGATGCTGGAAGGCAGGCATATTGGTTCCTCTTCTTGAGCACCATGTCCTTTCTAGGCGATCACATTCATCACCATTACTTTAAATATTATCTGTGTGTCAAAGGCTTCCGAAGTTATCTTTCTAGTCTACGTATTTCTTTAGAGCTTCAGGATCATTTATTCAATAGTCTCTTTGATATTTCCATTTGGATTTCTCTTCAGCATCTCAAATTTCAAATATCTAAAAACTGAGCTGCTCATCACCCCTCACACCCAAACCTGCTCCTTTCATTGTCTTCCCAGTTCAATTAACACCTATCCAAAAAACTGTTTCATCTTTGATTTAGCTCTTTCCCTTCTAGCAAATCTCATTAATCTTATCTTCAAAATATATGAAGTATTTTCACTTTTCTTCTTTTCACTGCTACCACTCTCATAAAAGCAACCATTGCCTTTTGCCTGAACTCCTTCAATAGCCTTGTAACTGGTCTCTTTGCTTTTACTCTTGCCTTTAGTCTGTTCTCAATACAAGGATCGTTTAGAAATATAGGTCATCATCTAATGCCCCTGCTCAAAACTCTTTTCATTGTACTTAGAACGGAATCAAATGTTACCATGGCTTCCAAGGCCCTGTGCCATCTGGCCCTGTCTACTCCCCTTACCATATTGTAAATCTCTCTTTCTTACTCACTATACTCTAATGTTGCTGATTAGCCTTGTCAAGGTAATGTCTGCCTTGTTTCTGTTTCTCAGACATGTAAGGTCTTTGCAGCTTTTGGGTTTTGTTGTTGTAGCCCTGCCTAAAAAACTCTTTGCTCAATTATTTTTTTGAGTTTTGTTTTTCTTTTTTATAATGGCTGATCCTTTTTTATCCTTTAGGACATTTCATGAAAGCTTCCCTCTCAGTAAGGTTTTTTCCAGACTGCCCTACCTAAGTGCTTCTTCTAGTCCCAGTCATACTCTCATGTTGTTCTGTTTAGTTCCTGCCATCACTTACCCCAGTTTGAAAGTATCTTGTTTGTTTATTGCCTTATTCCTAAAGCTAGATTGTAAGCAGTTTTTCTGTAAATTTTAAACTAATCTTAAATATATAGAGTTGTTTTTTTTTCTTTAAGGTGATTGAGCAGACAAAAGATACTTTAAAGTGAGTTGATGATCTGACAGGAAGCTTAGGAATTTGCAGAGGCCAAAAATGAAAGCAGGAATTCCTGAATTCATTGTGATTGCTACATTGGAGGAATGGTGTCTTTTCTTTTTTCTGAGAAATTATTTTTATGTTGGGATGAGCTGTTGAGGGTCTGTTTGCTCTGGGCCTCTTGTGCATCTGTCTTGCTGAGTCTTGCTAGGCCAAAAGTGCAAGTCCTTGATTGAGCCACTTATCAGAACTTTTTTATGCCGAAGACAGTCTTGAAAAGTGAGGTTCTTGCACTACATCAGGTATCCCTCTGGACAAAGAAGTTGTGCTTACTTCTTGTTATAAAAGCAATGGATTCTCTAAGTTCAGGTTTCCTCTCCTGTAGCACATCCTCATATGTTTGCAGATTTCCTCTAGCTCTCCTCGTTGCTCTGTAGAATTTGGGAATCAGTGAACCAATGCAACTAGACTGATAATCCTTGTATTGTTCTTCTGCAATAAAGTCCTTTTCTGTGGCCCAGGAGTCTTGTGTCTTCTGTCAGCTTCTATGGAACTGTAGAAGGCTTGTACAGATATTTTGGTGGGCATTCTCTTGGTTCTAGCCCTTCTCAAAACTGTTATATTTATTTAAGTAGCATAAAATCCCAACAGAATGTCAATTTCCAATTCTTTCTTCTACTCCAAAACTGTGATTAAACATATATTGGCTTTCTTATTATATTCTTCAGGTTTTTTTTAACATCTCTTTTATTTCTTCCATCTCTTTGGTTCCCTGTGTCTCATTATCTCAGTTACTAATTCTCTTTTCAGTTGTTTTTATTATGCTTATTTAAATTGTCCATTGAGTGTTTGATATCAACAATTACCCTTTTTTCTAGAAATTTCATCTTGTTTTTTAAAAAAATCTGCCAGACAAAAAAAAGTCTCTTGTCTCTTATTCATGTTTTCTGTTTCATCTTTTACTTACTTTAAACATTTCAAAACACATTTAAAATTTTTGTTTTTGATAATTCCAATATCTGAATTCTTTGAAGTTTCATGGTGTGTTTTCTTTGCTGTCTTTTCCTCATGGTGCCTTATTTTCTCATGTGTTTGGTAATTTTGGAATGTAAGCACATGTTCAATTAGGCCTGCTTCAGTCACCTAGCTTGAGATCATACCTATAGAAAGGATTTGAATTTGCTTCAGCCAGGTACCCTGGAGGACCCCAATATGAGATCCTTTAAATTAATTACCACTAACTAAAGGTGAAACTATTGCCAGAATTATCAAGGGTGACTTCCTTGCCTGCTGAGCCAGCATCCTAGAATCCAAAGCCCAGGAGGAGACTGAAAAGTTTTCCTGTTACTTTTACCTGTAGGTAGATATTTTTCTAAGTTCATCATTTCATTGAGATTGTAGCTTTGAGGATCTCTACCTTGCCCAAATTACTGTCTCTTTTTCACCTGTAGATTGTTGTACTACGATCTTCTTTCTTCTATTGTGCACATAGAGTTTTCCTCCTTTTCCTATTTTTACAGCCCTAGCTTGGAAGTTTTACGTTCCATTTGTATTCTTTTGTTGTCACTGTTACCCTTAAGTTTTATTATGCATACTTAACAATATTTTAGTCTTTCTGTCCTCATTTAGAATAACCCAAGCACATTAGATCAGTATAACTGTACATTTTCTCTTCCTGTCTTCCATGTATTTTTATTTAGCATGTTAAGTGCTATCATTTTTCTTAAACTTTTAACTGAAATATAACATACATGGAGAAAAATAAACTTATCTTAATGTACTTGCTCAATGAAATTTTACAAAGATTTTACAAAGTGAACACAGCTGTGTATTCACTATTCCGATCAGAAATAGAGTATTTCTGAAAAAGAATATTTATAGCACCCCAGAGACCCTTGTATACCCTTTCAGTCATTACCTCTCTCAAATATAACCACAGTTTTGTCCATTGATTAATTTTGACTAAGTTATGGTTTTGAACTTTATATAAATAGATAAATAAAATATTACATACTTTTTTATGTTTGGCATCTTTCACTCAGTATTATTTATGAGGTTTATCCATATTTTTGTATGTGGCAGTAGATTGTTTATTTTCATTGTTGTAAAGTATTACAATGTATGGATATATGTCTTTATTTATCCATTTTATTATTGAGGGGTATGTGTGATGTTTCCGGTTTTTAGCTGATACTAATAACAGCTATGCTGATATGATACCAATGATTCTGTGAAAATGCTATGAAAATTTTTATATATGTCTTTGGTTGCATATATGTGTGCATTTCTGTTGGAGTAGAATTACTGTAACATGAGGAAACATGTTCAACTTACCAGACATTGCCAAGCAGTCTAACAAAAGTGATTATTCCAATTTACACTCTTACATAAAGTGTTTGAGAATATCAGTTGCTCCACATCCTTGCCAATATTTGGTATTGCCAGTCTTTTTCATTTCAGCATGGTGTGTGGGTAGTTGTATTTTACTGTGCTCTTAATTTGCATGTCCCTGATGAATAATAATATTGAGCACCTTTTCAAATGCCTATTGGCCATTTATTTATCTGTTTTGTTTTGAAGTCCCCTTTAAAGTGCTTTGCCTCTTTTATTAAACATTTGGTTTTTTTTTTTAATTATTGATTTGTTGAAGTCCTACATATGCTCTGGATACAAGTCCATTTTCAGATAAATATATTGCAAATATATTCTCCTTGACTCTTCATTCTCTTAATGGTATCTTTTCACAACAGAAGTTCTTAATTTAATGTAGTCCAGTTTATCATTTTGTCTTGTTTACAAAATCTTTGCCTACACCAAAATTTTTATCTTCTAGAGGCTGCATTGTTTTAACTTTCACATTTAGATCTACAATCTACCTGGAAGTGATATTTTTACACATGGTATATTACATGGGTCACTTTATTTTTCTGGTATGGATATGTAATTAATCTAACACCATTTTTTTTTTAAAGATCATCCTATTCTTCACTGTACTGCAGTGCCATCTTTTCCATAAATCAAGAGCCTATATAAATGTAGGTCTGTCTCAGGACTATTTCTTCTGTTCCATTGGTCTTTTTGTTTATCCTTGCACCAATACCACAGTGCCTTAATTACTATAGCTTTAAAGCAAGTCTTGATAACCAAGTTAATCCTCCACGTTTGTTCTATGTATTGTTTAAGATTGTCTGGTTATACTTACCCTTTGCTTTTCCACCTAAATTTTGAATTGTCGTGCCGATTTAAAAAAAAGTCATGCCAATATTTTGATTGGTATCTCATTAAATTTATAGATCATTTTGGGAAGGCTTAAAATCTTTACAAAATTGAGTTTTACAATTTATGAACATGACATATTCCTCAATTAATTTAGGCCTTTATTTTCTCTCTATAATGTTTCATGTTTCTTTGCATTATACTACCCTCACCTTTTGTGCTATTGTCATGCCACCTTGTTTTTAACCTCTCCCCAATTAATAATTTTTATACTTTTTATATAATTATTTAGATCTACTAATCTACTTTGTAATTTATTTACTTACCACTGATTTTTGTATTCAACTCTTTCCATCTGGGATTAATTTCCTTCCTGTTGAGTATGTCTTTCAGTGTTAATTTGAGAATGTGTTCATGATGTGTAAACTTTCTCAGTCCATGTTTGTCAAAAACAGTTTTTATTTTGGCTGTTTTTTTTTTTAAATTATTTTTATTTATTTATTTATGGCTGTGTTGGGTCTTCGTTTCTGTGCGAGGGCTTTCTCTAGTTGTGGCAAGTGGGGGCCACTCTTCATCGCGGTGCGCGGGCCTCTCACTATCGCGGCCTCTCTTGTTGCGGAGCACAGGCTCCAGACGCGCAGGCTCAGTAACTGTGGCTCACGGGCCCAGTTGCTCCGCGGCATGTGGGATCTTCCCAGACCAGGGCTCGAACCCGTGTGCCCTGCATTAGCAGGCAGATTCTCAACGACTGCGCCACCAGGGAAGCCCTATTTTGGCTGTTTCATGAATTTCTTTTTAAACTAGATTTATAATTCTAGGTTTGATAGTTATTTTTCCTCTGTACTTTGAACACCTATTTCTACTGTCTTCTAATTTCTTTTGATATTAATGCAATGTCTTCTGTCTGTTAAGAGCTCTGTTAGAAGGAATCTGTCTTTTTCCTGCAGATGGACTCTTTTACAGTATCCCCTTGTAATTGATACTCTTCAGATACTTTATATTCTTAAGGTTCCATCAAATTCTCTTTGTATTTTGTTTTCATCAGTCCTGCTAAGTATGTGGTGGTTTTCTTCAATCTGAGAATGTTTTAAAATTTTTAAAATTTCATTTTGGAAAACCTTAATCTAGTATCCCTGTAAACAATGACTCTCCTTAATTATCTGTTCTTTCATTTCAGAATCCTTGTTTGAACCAATTGTTTCCTCTTAATTCATACTGCATGGCTTCTAACCTATCTTTCCTATTTTATATCTCTTTAAATTATTGTGTGGCATTCCAGATAATGTCCTCGGATATAACTTCTACTTACCTTACTTCTGCTTTAGCTGTCTATTCTAGTCACTAACGTAACCATTGAATTCATCCAGTAGGTTTTTTAAAAAAAATTTAAGTAACTATATATGCAATTTTTGCAATCTCTATTTGGCTCTTTTTCAAATCAGTCTGCTGTTTTCATATAACTGTAACTGCTTTACAGTTTTTGTTCTTTCTTTCATCTTTTTGGAATTTATATGTACTAATTAAAATTAACCTTTCAGATTATATTATTTTGTTTTATTTATTTCTTGAAGTTAGAATTTTTCTATTTGTATTGTTTTCTATCTCTTCCTCTTGGTAGTATTCATATTACTTATACTTTGTGACTTTGAGCTCATTTTTAGCAGTGGTTAATTTTAGTGGAGGACCTGTTGCATCCTGGACTACAGAAGCATGAGTCTCTTGGTGTTTCATTAAGTTCTCTGCTGGAAATTTTAATAAATGTTTACTCCTTTTCTTTGGTTTTCAGCAGCAGGCAAGCATCAACATTTTGACCTGTTTAGCTTAGAATTTCAGTTTCTTGGAAAAACTGTGTTTTCACCCATGTTGGGAACAGATAGCAGGCTTTAATCATGTTCAAAGAACCAGGGAACAGAATTTCTCTAGTTTCTATGCATGGGCAGGGTTGCCCTTTATGGATCTTATCTTTATATATGGGCTTAAAGTTCACCTCTCTGCTTTATACTGTCTTGAGACCTCTGTTGCATTTATGTGCAAGAATTAAATTTTCAGCCCCTGCCATTAAGATCTATATACTATGATCCTAATGAACCATTTGGCTTTTGCTCCAAATTATTGCTTTGAATAGATTTTGTTTCTGGAACATGGAATTTTCTCTTCCTTCCTTCCTTCTTTTATTCATTCAAATTTGACCATATATTAAAAATATTTTGAATACAATTTATTTACATTTTTATATGTTTGGAGCATGGCAGATCAAACATATTGATCAGATGTCTTAGCCAAGACTCTTCATATATAGGAAACTATGTGTTGCAGTAGATAACATCCTATCCCTATAATGTATATAATAAAGAACTGTATATTTCTTGTTCTTAAGTTATATCATTATTTTATTAACTTTTTAATATACTTATAAATTTATTGAGAGGTCACTTATGTTAGACACTGTGCTATATACATTTCACATGAATTATGCTCACTCTCATAGAGCTTATTGTCTAGTTGGGGAGAAATACATAAATAAATACTCATACACATAAATGACTATTGCAGAATGTTTTGAGGGACTGATTTTACATTGGAGAGATTTACAGGAAAGCCCTCTCTCAGAAAGTAATATTTAAGCTTATGAGAAGGAACTCATCAGCTTAAGGGGGAAGAAAGAACATCTCAGACAGAAAGAACAGTGTATGTAAAGATAGGAGAAAACTTGATACCTCTGAAGAACTGAAATAAGACCAATGTC
Source organism: Balaenoptera acutorostrata (assembly GCF_949987535.1). Lineage (NCBI taxonomy): Eukaryota > Metazoa > Chordata > Mammalia > Artiodactyla > Balaenopteridae > Balaenoptera > Balaenoptera acutorostrata. Next base: position 37,361,516 of record NC_080070.1, on the reverse strand, counting down.
ATTGGAGTGTCCTGGGAAAGGGGAGACTACCCAAAGGTGAAACTGTAGAAAAAATTAGGAATCAGGACATCCAGGGCCTTGTCAACTTTGTAAGGAATATGGATTTTGTTCTGAATGCAATGGAAAACATTTGAAGGATTTTACGTAAGTGGTGATGGGACCTTATAAAGTATCACTGATTGCTGTTTGTAATAGATTTGAAGGAAACAAAAGTAGAAAGAAGAAAAAAGTTATTATAGGAGCCTAGATACAAGATACAATAGTGACTTGAACTAGAATGGTGGTGAAGATGGGCAGAAGTGGAAAGTAGAGAATGGCATAATATTAAACAATATAAGAAATTCTATAAGTGATAAAAATAATGACATCTAAGTATACAACTCTTTGACGCTTGATCCTAGGGGTCAATTTTAGCATATATATTCAGGGGTTCTTAGCCTGGGAACTATATGAACTTCAAAGGGCCTTCAAGACTTCTGAAATTTAATGTAAACTTTCGGTCTATAGACGTACGTGTGAAGTTTTCTAGGGAGATGGTCCAAATATCTTACTAAATTCTCAAAGTATCTGTGTCGAAAATACCAAGAACTCCTGATATAGGGGAATTATTTATAAATATTGTTTTTCTAAAGTAGGCTTTTGATTAGAATTTTCTAATAAGACATAATTGTACCCCTTGGCAAGAACCTAGAAAGAATATGTCCCATGTAGGCATGATATTAAAAATATTTAACAACCAGTTGGCATATACCAATCTGAAGATGGCACAAACCAAATGGATGCTGGCCACAATCAATGACTGTTTCATCACTGTGCATTGCAGCCCAGATTCTGTATTGTTAATTAAGGGAAAGGTTTGTTTGTAATCAACCATGAAGAGTATAACACTAAAATCCATTTATGAAAATTGAGAGAGGATGCCTACATATAGAGTAAAAATAAACCCATCACCCTTTATGGTAGTGGGTCATGGTTCAATATCAAGTAGCTTATTTTGAATTATAGAACAATTTTGAATTATAGAACATGAAAACTGGTTAAAAATAGTGTAGATAGTAAGAAGGTATGCCATTATTTTTTCTTTGAGCTTCAGATTCTATAAGATTCATCCAACAGAATAGAAATTAGACTAATATTCAAGTAACTGAAATAATTTTAAAATAATGGAAAATAATTTTAAAAACTGATTGACAACAGTAGTTGTTTCTAAGCTTTGTTCCATGGAGATATGAAGTAAATGGCAATTAGAGCACATGAAAAAAAAAGTGTTTTTATGCTGGATATAATTTTTCTTCATCAGTTCTAGACTCTTCCATTACCTTGAGCGGTGTTAAGGTCTTAAGTCATGAAACTAATACAAGGAGTTTTATTTTACAACCCAAGCAAATTGAAAAAAATACATAGCAGAGAAACTAAAACCAGACAAATGTTTTAAGACTCAAGATTTTGGACTAATGGAAGGAAAGAACACCCTGTATTCCTAAAAAGCCTGAATGATAGACTATTCTTGAAGACATGCAGCCTTGTTTTTCTTAAGAACACACGGTTATTTAAACAAGTTGTTCTCAAACCATTCCAAGCAGAGCTCCTATGGGTCTTCATTTAAAGAATTAATGAGAGTGACTTGTAATTAAGAACATCCATTTATGTAAACATTTGTTAAAAATCTATAAAAAATGACTCTTAGCCTATTTAGAAACCCAATATCATCTCCTATAATTTTGTCTACACTGTTAATTTGATGAACAATAGCTTTTTCATAGTACATACTCCAGGTTTAATTATCATAAATCTTAAATTTGTGTAGTCCAAATTAATGAGGTTTGACTGTATTTAAAAATAATGCTTTTGGACTTCCCTGGTGGTGCAGTGGTTAAGAATCTGCCTGCTAGTGCAGGGGACACGGGTTCGAGCTCTGGTCCAGGAGGATCCCACATGCCATGGAGCAACAAAGCCCGTGCACCACAACTACTGAGCCTGCACTCTAGAGCCTGCAAGCCACAACTACTGAGCCTGCGTGCCACAACTACCAAAGCCTGCGCACCTAGAGCCCGTGCTCTGCAACAAGAGAAGCCACCACAATGAGAAACCTGCGCACCACAACGAAGAGTAGCCCCCACTCGCTGCAACTAGAGAAAGCCTGAGCACAGCAACGAAGACCCAGTGCAGCCAAAAAAAAAAAACAACAACAAAAAAAATAAAAAACACAACATTGTAAGTCAACTATATTTCAATAAAAGTTATTTAAAACTTTAAAAAAAATGAATGCTTTTTAAATGTAAACAATCTCTACCTACAAAAATTGATGAAACATAGATCTACAGAAATTCTAAACATATTTTTGACGTAATACTTATTATTGTTTTAAACGGACTTGGCTGGGATAGAGTTGAGAGTTAGATATACCAGCCAGGTGGACTTAGAAACTCCTTTCCTTCCAAGTATATCTTTATATTCATTCATTCAATACATATTAATGATGTCCCTTCATACATTTGTAGTACAGTTAGATCCTTTTGTCACATTCTACACTCCATTCTGAGATCCTCAGACCTCCTAAGTGTTTCGTTATTTTTAATTAGCATACGTTAAGGTGTTGCAAAGTTTTATGGGTTTTGACAAATACATAGTGTCATATATTCATCACAATAATATCATACAAAATAGCTAAAAATCCCCTGAGCTTCATCTCTTTTGAACTACAGAGTACAAGGCTTTAAATAATCATCTTACTCATTTGTATTTATGTTTAAAAGTTACCTTTTTTTACAACTAACATTTAATGAGTGCTACTACATGTTAGGTGCCATTTGCAAGGATTAACTCTTTTTTTTGCCACACTGTGGCTTGAGGGATCTTAATTCCCCGACCAGGGATCGAACCCATGCCCCGTGCAGTCCTGCGATGGAAGTGCGGAGTCCTAACAACTGGACCACCAGGGAATTCCCAAAAGTTACTTTAATAAGAATATAAAGAGGAGGAATATGATTACGACTGTTCTAGTTATATAGTGCTGCTTAACAAATCACCTAAAACGCAGTCATGTAAAAGAGCAATCATTTTTCTTCTCTTCCCTTCCCTTCCCTTCCCTTCCCTTCCCTTCCCCCCCCCCAGGCCCCTCCCCTCTCTCTCTTTCTCATTACAAACTTTCAGTTCATGCAAGGCTTACTGAAGAAGGCTTATCTTGATTCCTCTACTATGTGATCCAATTTTATTTCTTTGGTGACTGGTCTACTTATATAAAGATGTTATGTAATGAACATTTGGAGAGGTATGTTCAGTGCAACAATATTTATCGAGTACTAATTATGCATAAGGCATTCTGCTAAGCAAGATAATAAATACAAAAGATTCAAAAAGAAGATGTGATTCCTGCCCCCAAGGAATTTGTAGGACATATTCATTTTAATGGAGATTTAGGTTTAACAAATCTTTGCTTTAACAAAGACCAAAATAGCAGTGGATTCAATAAAATAAAGTAGTATTTATTTTTCAGATTATAATCTAAGTGATTCAGGGTTGATAGGGTGGATCCATGATGTCAAAGACCCAGGTGTCTTCTAGTTGTCTATCTAGTTGCTTCACCATTTCTAGGACTAAAGTGTTTAACAAACACCACCACATTCTGGGTAATAGAATGCTGGAAGAAGGGACAGAAAGACTAATACATCACTCTTTTTAAGGCGGTGATGTGGAAATTGCTCATATTACTTCTGCTTGCCTCCCCTAGATGAGATTTTTATCATATGAACACACCTACATTCAAGGGAGGATGGAAGATTATCTAGGAAGCCAGTTCAAAGATTATGTGACTGAATGTAGATGGAGAGAATATTTCCACAAAGAAAATACAAATCATTTTGAAAATTGTCTATGATATAAGGAAGAATGATATAGACATGGTTTGACTGATATAAACAATGCAGTTTGGAAATGCAGAGGAGATGATAGAGATTAATTCTGGATTAATAAACAGGGAATTGGAGATACACTAGTGTGAACGTTCAATTAGCCATAAGAATATGAAAGACAATTCTCATCAGAGTCTGAAAGATATAAAGTTGAATTTTGGGTGAGCAGAAACTCCAGTCTAGTTTTAAGTCATGCTTCAACAGTAAAAGTATCAATAGCTGAAGATAAAGCTAGAATGGAGACAGTAGCCAGTTGATGAGGACCTTTAATCTTAGGATATATTCTGGAATGAGGTTTGTGGATGGACACTGCTAAATGTATAGCACATTATAGATTATTAATAAATACATTTTAATAAATATCAGATATCCTTTCCTTTAATTCTACATTATTGAATGTGTTATTCTTAAAGGAAGTGACATATAACCTTACTTTGGAGAAGTTGCTTCAGTAGTGGGTGTCAGTCCCCCATGGCCAGTGGGTGTTTCCCAGCGCAAATGAAGGGCAGTTGGCCTATGCGCCCCCCTCTCATGCTGTAGTGGAAGGAGCATGTGTGCTCTCCACAGAGTACAGATATAACAGTGGGGTTGGCCAGGTGCTTACGCAGAAAAAAAGAGCATATATTGGGCTTGTAACAGGGAAAGATATTCTCACACAGGTGATAAGCCCAGCACAGACTGTGAGGGCTCTTCATCTCTTGGTAAGGAAGTGTTCCAGGCCCAAGGCCCATTCTTACGTGACTGAGTGGGGTCAAAAGACTGCATGCATCTTTCCCAACACTACTTCCTACCATAATTTTAGAAAAGGTATAAAGAAGCTGATAAAAGATAAATTACCTGGAGGTACTCTCTTTCTTTAAAATAATTGCTTGGAAAAATGTCAGTAAATAATACTGCAACATAGATGTTGCAGAAATGGAATATTCTATTATATATGGAAATTATAAATAATTAATAAACATTGTGTCATTTAATCTTCTTGATTCTAATAGTAAAGTACAAGCTTCATTTAAGTACTATGGCATTGAAAAATTATTTTTATAGCATAATATGATTCACTGAGTTTTTCTTTTTGGTACTGCATTGATTCCTGCTTTTATCTTTATTATTTCTTTCCTTGTACTTATTTTGAATTTATTTTGTACTTCCTTCTCAAAGTGAAAACCTAGATTAGTTATTTGGGCTATCTGTTGTTTTTTAATGTAAAAATATGTTACTATAAATTTAATGTTTTTATGGCAGCCCACAAATTTTGTTATATTGGGTTTCTATTTTCATTATATTCAGAACATTTTTTCTCATTTCCCTTGTGATTATCTGTTTGACACATGGATTATTTACAGGTGTGTTATTTAATTTCTGAATATTTGGTTTTTTCACATTATTTGTAGTTTAATTCCATTGTGGTCTGTAAATATACCTTGTATGATTTCAATTCTTTTCAATTTGTTGAGGTTCGTTTCCTAGCCCAAAACATGGTCTGTCTTGGCGAACATTCCATTGTTTTTGAAAAAAATGCACATTCTGCTCTGATTGGGAGAGTGCCCTATAAATATCAACTAGGTTAACTTGGTTGATAGTGTTCTTCAGGTCTCCTATATCTTTATGAATTTCTTTCTACTTTTTCTGCCTTTTCCTGAGAGAAGAGTGTTGAAGTTTCCAGCCGTAACAATGGATTTGTCTATTTTTCCTCGGTTCTATCGGTTATTCTTTGATGTGTTATAAAATTTTGTTTTTAGGTACATAAACATTTAAGATTGTTATGATCTATATAATGGTAGTGAATCTATATAATTCAACAATTCTTGATGAATTGATTTTCTTCTAATTATGTAAGTCCTGGTACTATTCCTTGTTTTGAAGTCTATTTTTATTTGACACTAATACAGTCACTTCAGTTTTCTTCTGCATAGTGCTTGCATGACATGTCTTTTCTATCCTTTTACTTTTAACCTCTATGTGCGTTTATGTTTAAAGTGTTTCATAATTTCTTTATTTGGTTCTTATCCCATTGTCCAATCTGACAATTTCTGCCTTTTGATTGGGATTATCAGATCATTTAAATGTAGTGCAGTTATTGTTACTTACGTTGTTTTAAAAAATTTATACCCACCATCTAGTTGTTTTCTATTTGTCTCATCTGTTCTTTGCTTTGTTTTAATTGAGTATTTTTATGATTCTCTTCTGTTTCTACTATTGGTTTATTAGTTAATACACTTAGAAACATTTTTTAGTGAATGCTCTAGGATTTGCAGTATACATTTGTCACATATCACAACCTCCAAATATTACTATATCACTTCATGTAAAGTTTAAGCAGCTTGTAACACTACCATTATATCTACCCCCTCTCATTTTTTGTGCTATGGTTGTCACACATTTTACTTCTGCATATCTTATAACCCCACAATCATGTTACTATTTTTGCTTTAGACAGTTAATTTATCTTTAAAGTGATCGAAAATAAGAAAAAAAATCTTTTGTGATTATATTTATTTTACCATTTCCGACGCTTTTCATTTCTTTGTGTACAGCCACATTTGCTTCTGGTATCACATTTCTTTTGCTTGAAGAACTTCCTTTAACATTTATTTCTGTAGGTGTGTTATTGCCAATGAATTCATCTTTATTTTATCTGAAAAAAAAAAAGACCATTTTGCTATCAGTTTTGAAGAATACTTACACTGGGAATGGAATTCAGAATCAATAGATTTTTGTTTCAGTGCTTTAAAGATATGCTGTTGTATTCTGACTTGCTTTACTTCTGATAAATAAGTCTGTGGTAAACCTTATCTTTGTTTTCCTCTATGAAATGTTTCATTTTTCTCAGCCTGCCTTCAAGATTTTCTCTTTATCTTTCAGCAGTTTGACTAGGTATGTTCAGTTTTGTTTTGTTTTGTATTTGGAATGTATATTAGATTGATGTTTTCCAGCAGCTCTAAATTCTTTATTCTGTGTTTTCCAGTCTTTTTTTCTCTTTTTATTTTAGTTTGGATGATTTATTTTGCTCTGTCTTCAGGTTTACTGATTCTTTCCTTAGCTGTTTCCACTCAGGTAATGAGTACATCAAAGGAATTTGTTATCTCTGTTACCATGTTTATTTTTATTATTATTATTTTAAGCATTTCCATTAGACTCTTGTAGTTTCCATCTCTGTGATGAAATCCCCTATCTTTTCATACATATTGTCTATTTCTTCCTCTGGATCATTTAACATGACTATTATAGTTATTTTTAAGTCCTTATCTGGTAGCTTAAACTTACAGGTCAACTCTAAGTATGAATCTGTTGATTGCTTTATCACTTCACAATGGGTCATTGTTCTTTTTTTTTATTTGTCTCATAATTTTTTATTGAATTCTGTCATAATGTATAGAATAATAGAGACTGAGGTTAATTAACAGTGTTTATTCTAGAAATTCCTCTTCTTCAGTATGCATTCAGTACATTCAGTATGCATCAGCTCATTAGTATGCATCAGTCTAGTCAGGAATTGAGCATGGTTTAGGATTTGTTGTTGTTATGATTACCTTCAGGGCAACAGGGGCTTCAAATTTATCCAGTGGTTGGAAGGAGTTACCTTGTGTTTTTCTCAGCATTCTTGCTCTACTTCAGCTTTAGAAATTTCTGCACACCTGAACCATAGAGTGGAGCCTTTGTCTATGCTCTTGCCCCTTCTCTAGTGTTAGGCTGCTGTTGCTTGTTACTTGGTGTTAGTCTCATGTTAAGGATTAGGAGAGGTTTCTTCTTTTACTTCTTTTTTTGTGTGTGCCCATCTTCAGTATTTGGTAGGCTCTGTGTCCCTGGGCCTCAAAGGTGGACCTTTGCTTTCATTCCTTCTATTCCTTCCCATGATAGCCAGACTCTGAGTTGTAGCTGCAGTTGGTCTAGGGCAGAGATAATTTCTTGCCCCTTATTTAATGCTAGCTAATCTCTGCTTGCTATTGGTATTGAATCCTGGGTTCAGGAGGCTTTTCTGCTCTTGCCTCATGAGTATAAGGCTTTTGCTTATATACCTCTCACAGCAGCGAAGTATTTTTGCCTGTGTCCTGTGACTGGGGAGTATTTCTATCCCAACCCTAATGGGTTTTCATTCTACCCCTGTACCAAAATAATGGATTTTTTACCGACATCTCAGGGAATGAGAGCGTTTGCTGCTCTTCTCCACGTAGCTTAAAACTTTTGTTCATAGAAAGAAGGGTATAGGGAAATATAAGAGACTTTGTGCAATAACAGGTTATATCCTGAATGCCTGTGCCAAGTGGGGAGAACTTTCTCCAGTCTCCCTCCCTGTACCAGTCTTTCTCAGGAGCACTAGGGGAAAGCCACAGAAAAGAGCTTGCAAGTGAATGCGAACTCCTCTTGTTTCTGGCTTCCCAAGTATGACAACCGATAGGTTCCCCATACTTGTCCTTTAAAAATTTGTTAAAATTTTAGCTTATTTATTTTTATCTGCTTGTTTGATGACCACCTCTTTCTCCTTTGCTCTGTCATAGGTGAAACAGTTTATAAGTCCTGTCTCTACTCTTATAGGCTTGTCACTCTGTAGAATTCAGTTTCCTTGGTTGCCTGGAGAACTCAGCTCTCTAATGGGCTCTAGAAAAATTATGATTTTATAGATTATCAGTCTCTCATTATTAGTGTGAAAGCAGCATTCTCTTGTGGCCTTCTACATCTTCGTTCTAAGTGGAATTGAACGAATTATGGTGGATTCTTATTTTCATGCTATCTTAATGAAGCATTAAGCATATTTTTTTTCTTATTTTATCCAGAATTTTAGTTGTTTTCAATGGAAAGGTCTACACAATGTTTAGTCTTCTATGCCACTGGAATAATACTGATTAAGTCTTTTATTTTTTCTTTTTTAAAAAATTTATTTACTTATTTTTATTTTTATTGAAGTAGGCTCAGGCATTTTTAATGTAACATTTCAACTTACATAAAAGTTTAAAACTTTAAAACTATACAAATGAATACACATATTTCAAACATATATATAAATTGGGGGAATAGTATAATGAACCCCTGTGTACCCATCATCCAGCTTCAACACTTATCAGTACACAGCAAATCTTGTCTCATCTCTGCATCCATCCCTCTTCACCCACTGGATTATTTTGAAGCAAGTTCCGGAAGTCATGTAACTTCATCCATAAATACTTTAATATGGCTCTCTAAAAGATAAGGACTCTTTTAAAAATGATATAAGAATGAACCATATGAAACTGTCATTTTTGTAGGTTGAAATGTTGTAATATCAGCAAGTCTATATGTTTCAACCTAACCACAATACCATTAGCACACCTAAAAATTGAAGAAAATTCCTCTAATATAACCAAATTCAGTCATTGGCCAAATTTCACCACTGGCCTCATAATGTTTTTTCGACAGTTGGTTTAAATTGGGATGTAAACAATGCCAACACATTGTATATGGTTAATATTTATCTGGTTATCTCTCAACTTTGTGATGTTAAGATTGGCTGAGACAATCCAACCATTCATTGTAAAGTTCCTCATCCTCTTTCAGTCAATGATAATCATTGCCTGCATCAATTATTTCATTAGGAATTGCAAAATGGTGATATTCTAACATTTCTTCAACATTTATTAGACACTTTATAAAGAATAACTTTTCCTTGTTGCCTATTTGCTTTCCCTGCAAAGGCAGAGTAAATGTTCACTTCTTTCCCTTTCCCTTAATTATCAGTTCTCAATTTGTTTCCTGGTTTCTTCCAAAGGTGGAAATATCATTATGAATTCATGAATTTTTACCATATTTGATGAGCTTTTTTTTAACATCTTTATTGGAGTATAATTGCTCTACAATGTTGTGTTAGTTCTGCTGTATAACAAGGTGAATCAGTTATATATATACATATATCCCCATATCCCCTCCCTCTTGCGTCTCCCTCCTACCCTCCCTATCCCACCGCTCTAGGTGGTCACAGAGCACTGAGCTGATCTCCCTGTGCTATGCAATAGATAGCTTCCCACTAGCTATTTGTTTTACATTTAGTAGTGTATATATGTCAATGCCACTCTCTCACTTCGTCCCAACTTACCCTTCCCCCTCCCCGTGTCCTCAAGTCCATTCTCTACATCTGTGTCTTTATTCCTGTCCTGCCCCAGGTTCGTCAAAGCCACTTATTTTTTAAGATTCCATATATATGTGTTAGCATACAGTGTTTGTTTTTCTCTTTCTGACTTACTTCACTTTGTATGAAAGACTCTAGGTTCATCCACCTCACTACAAATAACTCAATTTCGTTTCTTTTTATGGCTGAGTAATATTCCATTGTATATATGTGCCACATCTTCTTTATCCATTCACCTGTTGATGGACACCACGGTTGCTTCCATGTCCTGGATATTGTAAATAGTGCTGCAATGAACACTGTGGTACAGGACTCCTTTTGAACTACGGTTTTCTCAAGGTATATGCCCAGTAGTGGGATTGCTGGGTCATATGGTAGTTCTATTTTTAGTTTTTTAAGGAACGTCCATACTGTTCTCCATAGTGGCTGTATCAATTTACATTCACACCAACAGTGCAAGAGGGTCCCCTTTTCTCCACACCCTCTCCAGCATTTATTGTTTGTAGATTTTTTGATGATGGCCATTCTGACTGGTGTGAGGTGATCCCTCATTATAGTCTTGATTTGCGTTTCTTTAATGATTAGTGATCTTGAGCATCCTTTTTCATGTGTTTGTTGGCAATCTGTATATCTACTTTGGAGAAATGTCTGTTTAGATCTTCTGCCCATTTTTGGATTGGGTTGTTTGTTTTTTTGATATTGAGCTGCATGAGCTGCTTGTAAATTTTGGAGATCAATTCTTTGTCAGTTGCTTCATTTGCAAATATTTTCTCCAATTCTGAGGGTTGTCTTCTCTCTTGTTTATGGTTTCCTTTGCTGTGAAAAAGCTGTTAAGTTTCATTAAGTCCCATTTATTTTTGTTTTTATATCCATTTCTCTAGGATATGGGTCAAAAAGGATCTTGCTGTGATTTATGTCAAAGAGTGTTCTTCATATGTTTTCCTTTTTCTGTTTTTTAGTGTCTGGCCTTACATTTAGGTCTTTAATCCATTTTGAGTTTATTTTTGTGTATGGTGTTAGGGAGTGTTCTAATTTCATTGTTTTACATGTAGCTGTCCAGTTTTCCCAGCACCACTTATTGAAGAGGCTGTCTTCTCTCCATTGTATATTCTTGCCTCCTTTATCAAAGATAAGGTGACCATATGTGCGTAGGTTTATCTCTGGGCTTTCTATCCGGTTCCATTGGTCTATATTACTGTTTTTGTGCCAGTACCATACTGTCTTGATTACTGTAGCTTTGTAGTATAATGTGAAGTCAGGGAGCCTGATTCCTCCATCTCCATTTTTCTTTCTCAAGATTGCTTTGGCTATTCGGGGTCTTTTGTGTTTCCATACAAATGGTGAAATTTTTTGTTCTAGTTCTGTGAAAAATGCCAGTGGTCGTTTGATAGGGATTGCATTGAATCTGTAGATTGCTTTGGGTAGTATAGTAATTTTCACAATGTTGATTCTTCCAATCCAAGAACATGGTATATCTCTCCATCTATTTGTATCATCTTTAATTTCTTTCATCAGTGTCTTATAGTTTTCTGCATACAGGTCTATTCCTAGATATTTTATTCTTTTTGTTGCAGTGGTAAATGGGAGTGTTTTCTTAATTTCACTTTCAGCTTTTTCATCATTAGTGTATAGGAATGCAAGAGATTTCTGTGCATTAATTTTGTATCCTGCTACTTTACCAAATTCATTTGTTAGCTCTAGTAGTTTTCTGGTAGCAGCTTTAGGATTCTCTGTGTATAGTATCATGTCATCTGCAAACAGTGACAGCTTTACTTCTGCTTTTCTGATTTAGATTCCTTTTATTTCTTTTTCTTCTCTGATTGCTGTGACTAAAACTTTCAAAACTATTTTGAGTAATAGTGGTGAGAGTGGGCAACCTTGTCTTGTTCCTCAGCTTAGTGGAAATGCTTTCAGATTTTCACCATTGAGGATGGTGTTGGCTGTGGGTTTGTCATCTATGGCCTTTATTATGTTGAGGAAAGTTCCCTCTATGCCTACTTTCTGGAGGGTGTTTATCATAAATGGGTGTTGAATTTTGTCAAAAGCTTTCTCTGCATCTATTGAGATGATCATATGGTTTTTCTCCTTCGGTATGTTAATATGGTGTATCACATTGATTGATTTGCATACATTGAAGAATCCTTGCATTCCTGGGATAACCCCACTTAATCATGGTGTATGATCCTTTTAATGTGCTGTTGGATTCTGTTTGCTAATACTTTGTTGAGGATTTTTGCATCTGTGTTCATCAGTGATATCGGCCTGTTGTTTTCTTTCTTTGTGACATCCTTGTCTGGTTTTGGTATCAGGGTGATGGTGGCCCCGTAGAATGAGTTTGGGAGTGTTCCTTCCTTTGCTATATTTTGGAAGAGTGTGAGAAGGATAGGTGTTAGCTCTTCTCTAAATATTTGATAGAATTCACCTGTGAAGCCATCTGGTCCTGGGCTTTTGTTTGTTGGAAGATTTTTAATCACAGTCTCAATTTCAGTGCTTGTGATTGGTCTGTTTATATTTTCTATTTCTTCCTGGTTCAGTCTTGGAAGGTTGTGCATTTCTAGAATTTGTCCATTTCTTCCAGGTTGTCCATTTTATTGGCATATAGTTGCTTGTAGTAATCTCTTATGATCCTTTGTATTTCTGCAGTGTCAGTTGTTACTTCTCCTTTTTCATTTCTAATTCTATCGATTTGAGTCTTCTCCCTTTTTTGTTGATGAGTCTGCCTAATGGTTTATCAATTTTGTTTATCTTCTCAAACAACGAGCTTTTAGTTTTATTGATCTTTGCTATTGTTTCCTTTATTTCTTTTTCATTTATTTCTGCTCTGATCTTTATGATTTCTTTCCTTCTGCTAACTTTGGGGTTTTTTTGTTCTTCTTTCTCTAATTGCTTTAGGTGTAAGGTTAGGTTGTTTATTTGAGATGTTTCTTGTTTCTTAAGGTAGGATTGTATTGCTATAAACTTCCGTCTTAGAACTGCTTTTGCTGCATCCCATAGGTTTTGTGTAGTCGTGTTTTCATTGTCATTTGTTTCTAGGTATTTTTTGATTTCCTCTTTGATTTCTTCAGTGATCTCTTGGTTATTAAGTAGTGTATTGTTTAGCTTCCATGTGTTTGTATTTTTTACAGATTTTTTCCTGTAATTTATATCTAGTCTCATAGCGTTGTGGCTGGAAAAGATACTTGATACAATTTCAGTTTTCTTAAATTTACCAAGGCTTGATTTGTGACCCAAGATATGATGTATCCTGGAGAATGTTCCATGAGCACTTGAGAAGAAAGTGTTTTCTGTTGTTTTTGGATGGAATGTCCTATAAATATCAATTAAGTGCATCTTGTTTAATGTGTCACTTAAAGCTTGTGTTTCCATACTTATTTTCATTTTGGATGATCTGTCCATTGGTGAAAGCGGGGTGTTAAAGTCCCCTACTATGATTGTGTTACTGTCGATTTCCCCTTTTATGGCTGTTAGTATTTGCCTTATGTATTGAGGTGCTCCTGTTTTGGGTGCATAAATACCTACAATTGTTATATCTTCTTCTTGGATTGATCCCTTGATCATTATGTAGTGTCCCTCTATGTCTCTTGTAATAGTCTTTGTTTTAAAGTCTATTTTGTCTGTTATGAGAATTGCTACTCCAGCTTTCTTTTGATTTCCATTTGCATGGAATATCTTTTTTCATCCCCTCACTTTCAGTCTGTATATGTCCCTAGGTCTGAAGTGAGTCTCTTGTAGACAGCATATATACGGGTCTTGTTTTTGTTTCCATTCAGCCAGTCTGTGTCTTTAGGTTGGAGCATTTAATCCCTTTGCATTTAAGGTAATTATTGATATGTATGTTCCTATTACCATTTTCTTAATTGTTTTGGGTTTGTTATTGTAGGTCTTTTCCTTCTATTGTGTTTCCTGCCTAGAGAAGTTCCTTTAGCATTTGTTGTAAAGCTGATTTGGTGGTGCTGAATTCTCTTAGCTTTTGCTTGTCTGTAAAGTTTTCAATTTCTCCATCAAATCTGAATGAGTTCCTTGCTGGGTAGAGTAATCTTGGTTGTAGGTTTTTCTCCTTCATCACTTTACATATGTTCTGCCACTGCCTTCTGGCTTAAAGAGTTTCTGCTGAAAGATCAGCTGTTAACCTTATGGGGATTCCCTTGTGTGTTTTTTGTTGTTTTTCCCTTGCTGCTTTAATATTTTTTCTTTGTATTTAATTTTTGATAATTTGATTAATATGTGTCTTGGCCTGTTTCTCCTTGGATTTATCCTTCATGGGACTCTCTGTGCTTCCTGGACTTATTAACTATTTCCTTTCCCGTATTAGGGAAGTTTTCAACTATAATCTCTTCAAATATTTTCTCAGTCCCTTTCTTTTTCTCTTCTTCTTCTGGGACCCCTATAATTCGAATGTTGGTGTGATTAATGTTGTCCCAGAGGTCTCTGAGACTGTCCTCAATTCTTTTCATTCTTTTTCCTTTATGATGCTCTGCAGTAGTTATTTCCACTATTTTATCTTCCAGGTCACTTATCCGTTCTTCTGCCTTGGTTATTCTGCTATTGATCCCTTCTAGAAAATTTGTAATTTCACTTATTGTGTTGTTCATCACTGTTTCTTTGCTCTTTAGTTCTTCTAGGTCCTTGTTAAATGTTTCTTGTATTTTGTCCATTTTGTTTCCAAGATTTTGGATCATCTTTGCTATCATTACTCTGAATTCTTTTTCAGGTAGACTGCCTATTTCTTCTTCATTTGTTTGGTCTGATGGGTTTTTACCTTGCTGCTTCATCTGCTGTGTGTTTCCACGTCTTCTCATTTTGCTTAACTTACTGTGTTTGGGGTTTCCTTTTCACAGGCTACAGCTTCGTAGCTCCTGTTGTTTTTGGTGTCTGCCCCCAGTGGCTAAGGTTAGTTCAGTGGGTTGTGTAGGCTTCCTGGTGGAGGGGACTGCTGCCTGTGTTCTGGTACGTGGGGCTGGATCTTGTCTTTCTGGTGAACAGGGCTGCTTCCGGTGGTGTGTTTTGGGGTGTCTGGGAATTTAGTATGAGTTTAGGCAGCCTCTGTGCTAATGGGTGTGGTGTGTTCCTGTCTTGCTAGTTGTTTGGCATGGGACATCCAGCACTGGAGCTTGCTGGCCGTGGGTGGAGATGGGTCTTAGCATTGAGGCAGAGATCTCTGGGAGAGCTCTTGCTGATTGCTATTACATGGGGCCAGGAAGTCTCTGTTGGTCCAGTGTCCTGAACTCGGTTCTCCCACCTCAGACGCTCAGACGTGACACCTGGCCGGAGCACCAAGACCCTGTCTGCCACACGGTTCAGAAGTAATAGGAGAAAAAAAGAAAGAAAAAAAATTTTTTAAATAGAATAATTAACATCAAAATATAAAAAAAATTATTAAAATTAAAAAATTAAAAAGTAATAGAAAAAAAAGAAGGGAGCAATAAACCAATAAACAAATCCACTGTTGATAACAAGCGCTAAAAAGTATACTAAGATAAACATAAAAACCAAAAACAATTCAGTCACAGACAGCAAACCCCAATTCTGCCTTTGCTCCCAAAGTCCACCACCTCAATTTTGGGTTAATTTCTTGTCTATTCAGATATTCCACAGATGCAGGGTACCTCAAGTTTATTGTGGGGATTTAATCTGCTGGCCCTGAGGCTGCATGGAGAAATTTTTCTTTCTGTTCTTTGTTCATACAGCTCCTGCCGTTCAGCTTTGGTTTTGGCCCCACCTCTGCATGTAGGTCACCCTCAGGCTTCTGTTCCCTGCACAGACAGGACGTGGTTAACTGTTAATTAACAATTGTTAATTGATTAGGGGGTCTGGTTCACTCAGACCGGGGGGAGGGAGGGGTATGGTAGTTATAATTGGAACGTGGGACGAACTTGCGGTGGCGGAGGCCAGCGTGATGTTGCAACAGCCTGAGGCACGCTGTGCGTTCTCCAAGGGAAGTGTCCCTAGATCACGGCACCCTGGCAGTGGCAGGCTGCACAGGCCCCTGGGGTGGTGGAGGGGCATGTAGATAGTGATATGTGCTTCCACACAGGATTCTTGAGGGCCACACCAGCAACATTAGCGTTTCATGCCCGTCTCTGGAGCTCTTTTAGGTGGTGCTCTGCCTTCTGTGGGCAGACAGGGAAGGAATCTCCTCTCCTCGCACACCTTGAAACAATGGTCTCTTGCCTTCAGCATGTCCAGAGTTTTTCCCAGACTCCCTTCCAGCTAGCTGTGGCGCACTAGCCCCCTTCAGGCTGTGATCACGCAGCCAACCCCAGTCCTGTCCCTGGGATCCAACCTCCAAAGCCCGAGCCTCAGCTCCCAGCTCCCACCCGCCCTGGCAGGTGAGCAGACAAGCCTCTCAGGCTGGTGAGTGCTGGTGGGCACTGATCCTTTGTGTGGGAATCTCTCTGCTTTGCCCTCTGCGCCCCTGTTCCTGTGCTCTCCTCCGTGGCTCCGAAGCTTCCCCCCACCACCTACCCCCGTTTTCACCAGTGAAGGGACTTCCTAGTGTGTGGAAACTTTTCCTCCTTCACAGCTCCCTCCCAGATGTGCAGGTCCCATCCCTATTCTTTTTTCTCTGTTTTTTCTTTTTTCTTTTGCCCTATCCAGGCACGTGGGGATTTTCTTGCCTTTTGGGAAGTCTGAGGTCTTCTGCCAGCGTTCAGTAGGTGTTCTGTAGGAGCTGTTCCACATTTAGATGTATTTTTGATGTATTTGTGGGGAGGAAGTTGATCTCCACATCTTAGTCCTCTGCCATCTTGAAGGTCCCCCCGATTAAGTCTTAAAATTGGTAGCAAAACTCTACTCTTAAATATGAAAGTAAAATGTTTAAGATAATCACTAAAGCTTTATAATTAGCATATATAATTTCTAACACATTAAAGGGGAAAACTACAGAATTTGACCAATTTAAGTGAAGGTAGGGTATGTAATGACACTACTTTTCATCAGAAAACAAAGTCCTGCATGTATTATTTCAGAGAATCCTCTTGAGTAGGAAACATTCTGCACATGTTATATTTTATTTATTTATTTTCTAAAGTCAGAATTTTTAGAAAACCATATAAAAGTATCTTCTCTGAAGAAACAAATGGGAGTTTTTCATTTCTCTTTATGTCTATGCTAGAGAAATTGACTTGAATTTTGATTAGGCTATTCATTATTAGAGTTGTTATTCATCATTAGCCCTCCAAGAGCATTTATTAAAAATAAATAATCCAACATTAGGGACAGATTATTCTACTGAAAGGTGGGATTTTCAGTACTTCTCCTCTGCAACCCTTCCCCCTGTGAAAAAGATCTTTTCTGACCTTTGCTTTTAGTACTAACAGAAATGTCTTTTAAGTGATGTGAAAATCTATTACACTTTCATGTTTGTGCTACCCAGCTCAAAAATGTAGTCAGTGTTATTTCCTTCTTTTAGGTCATTTTGTATGGAAATAATGGAGAATTGTGTTACTGTAGTACCCCAAAGTCATCTTTATATAGATGAGCTGGTAATGGTGATAATCCCTGGAAATGCTTAGTTAATTCTCATAGTTTACATACAGGTGGTTTACAGTGACCCCTCCTGCACCAGGTAAAGGTGACATCGTTATCTTTTTTTTTTCTTCAAATTCTGGATTTTCTTAAGAAAAAAAATATACTGGAAACTTGCTCTTCTCTCATGGAACCCCTCTAGCTCTAAAATTCAATGACTCTCTAGTATCAGTAATTAAAGGGCTTAGTATAATGGTGAACCTGTCTTAGACCCCAACCGAGATTTTCTAACTTAAGTTTCAGTATATGACAGTTCCCCAGCATGGAACCAAGAATAGTGAGATATGATAAAGCTTCACTGTCTGTTGTAGCATACTTCCTGGAAAAAAGAGAATCATCTCTTTATTGTACAGTGTGGTGAACAATTTAAAATCATACTGTTTGCAAGCTCTCTGATTTAGAATTCTAAACTGAATTCATGTCTATAAATTGCCTTTAATATGTAAATGTCTTGAGGAAGCATTTGTAGAACATTCAATTTAGAGAGTGTGTTTAAATCCATTTGTTAGGATAATACTCTGAGTTAGGTTGAGTTTATTGCCATCATACAGAGATTAAAATAAGTATAGAAAGGTTTTTCAGCTGTCCTAGCATGAACATTAATTAAGTAACAATGAGACTGCCATTCTTTCATTCATTCACTACATCTTTATAGAGGATCTCCTTTAATATATAGGCACTCTGTTAAATACTGATAACACATAGATGAAATGTACAACTCCTGATCACAAGATGATTATGTAGTCATAATCCTCGTCTGGTAGGAAAGTAGAACCTAAAGTAAATAATGAATACAATATAATAATTGCTGTAATGAGAATATGGACAAAATGCAATGAGAGCATAGGCAAAGGAGAATCTAATTGTATTTGGGAGTGTTAGGAAAGACATCACTGAAAAATTACACAGAACCCTTGAATAGCACCTTGAAGAAAGAGTAGACATATGCTCATCACATATCGGAGCTAATGATTGGGTGGAGAGAAGAGCTTTTAAGGTGTATGAAACAGCGTGTCCAAAATTTGGGGTAATGTGAAGGTTTGAAACAGTTGGGTAACTTCCAGTATTTCCGGATTCATGAAGCAGAGATTGAGTGCAGAGATGGAAAAAAAGGAGGCTGGAGATAGGGATAGGCCCAGTAGTCAAAGATTTTGCATATTTTTCAAAGAGTTTTAGGCTCCTGCTTTAGGGAGTAGGAGGCCATTGGAAAGTTTTAAGATAAATTAAAGGATTTGATTTGCATTTGGACAAGATTTATTCATTCTTTCTTTATGCCCCAAACAGTGTTAGAGAATGGGTGCTGTGTTAAGCACTGGGAGTGTAATAATAAAAAAGGATAGCCAGTGGAGCTTACAGTCTAGTGGAGGAGATGCACAAAAATCAAGCAAATATATACCCTTTAGAAATTACAAACTGAATGAAGGAAAGGGCTTTAGAACAGTCAGGGAAGGAGACTGAGAACTTTCATTACTGTAAACAACATATATACTATTAGTGACCAACCTTACAACTGATTACAGCAACCAGGTTGTCATGGCACTTGAGCTGAAAGCTCTAAGGAACTGTCAGGTGACATTCAGTCTGGAATGTGCTCTCTTACTTCCCAAATCCAGGAACATTTGTAAAATCTTTTTCACTGCAGCTGTACGCAGAAAAAGTTATTTTTGTAATCCGTATTTCTTAAGACTTGAGTTGGAAAATAGCCATACCTCTGGAAGCTAATGCATTGTTTGAATCTTTGTATAGGAATAGAAATACTTGAAGTCTGTATTTTAAAGATTTAATTTTGTGCAATTACAAAGGTGTAAAAAGATGCTGCACTGTAGTTAGCATATGAGGCCTGATATAACAGAATAACCTGATCTGTGTGAACTGGCAGAGATAATGGTGAGCCACGGGCTGGTGTGATACACTGAAGTGGGTCAGGGCATAGCAGAGAAACAGCTGTCACAAAGAAGACTCCCTTAGGGAGTAGGAAAGACATTTCATAAGCTCCTCTGGCCAGTGATGGGGATTTGTGATTCAGAACAAAACCACAGTCTATTGCTTTTTATTTGATTACATGTGAGATTTAAAAAATTTTATTATACATATGAGTATGTATGTCTGTTAAAATTATATATTATATAACTATAAAACATGTATTTTATAATGTAGGTTCTGTTCTTCTCAACTAGAAATTTTTAAATAATATTCCAAGTGATCTTTTACCAATGTACCTGGGTTGGTTAGATTCTCCAGCAATTGTGGAGAATTACATGAAGTAAGCAACACCTCTTACCTAATGACATACAACCAAGGCCTACTCCTGTGTGGTATATTGGCAAGTAGTTGATACTTGTTACATTAAAGGGATGTTTATGTCTTTTGGGAAGTGTCATGTTTTAGTGACTAAGAGTGATGACTCAGGTCTCAGATGGACTGGGTTCCAATCCTGCATCTGCCATTTGTTAACTTGAACTTTAGGCAAGTTACCTAATCTTGTTAATAAGTCTCAGTTTCTTCACATTTAGATTAGGGAGAGAAATGCTACCAATACATAGGCTGGTTTTAAGAGTTCAAGAAGATAAGCCACAGTCTCTGCCATATGTTAATTGCTCAGTGTTTTAATTTATGATTATTTAGCAAAAACTATACACACAGTCTCCCTAAAGAAAATAATTTACTGGCTAAAATCAAAAGTGAAGTTGGAAAATATGAACTTATTTTGCTCTGAATAAAGTAACAAATTTATATACAATTATAAGGTCATCTCATGATGAAAAGGAGGAGAAAAAAAAAAAACCTAACCTTTATCCATTTTAAGAAGTTTCATTAAAAAGCTTTCAATAATCCAGGTTTCACAATGTGGATATATAGATAACAGAGTATTCATAAGGTATTCATTTTTAACAGGCTTATCTAGTTGATACATTGTTAGTTTTTATTAGTATTATCAGTTGGCTGGTCATGAGTATCTTGTTTGAAGACCAAAATCTCTTAGCATGTTTTAAGTATTTCAAGAAATGTTTCAAAAATCAAAGCTTATATTTATAAACTAAAATGCTAATAAAAGAGTAGAAGCAATAATATAATAAATGAATTGCTGTTTAGTGAACTGCTCCCATTAAAATTAATGTCTTATTTGGGGCGAGAGGTGATGAAGAGAAAAGAATAAAGTTGAATAAAAATTCTCCTTGGTTTTTCCAGTATGCAAATGATGTCAAAATGCAAAAATGATGACCACTATTTTATTCCACTCCTAGGAATGTTTGAAACGTATCTGAATATTCATAGAAACACAAAGAAATCTTGCTATTGCCATGTCTAAAATGTTTTGGGCATTATAGTTGAAAACACTCTATAATGAAATTAACATTGTTATTTTAAAAAATTATTTGTACTTATATCTTTAGAATATTCTCATCTAAACATCTTGAGAGCAGTGACTATATTTTTCTTATTTTGTGTTTCCTTCAGGGTAAGGCACATAAAAGTTTGTTTAACCATCATAACGTTCATAACATATTTCACTTATACCAAGTTTTACTCTAAATAGGTTGTGTTCTAATTAGATCTAATGTAGTCATCAAATATCTCCACTTTGAATTTCACTATGAAGTAGATTTTCTGTCACTGTTAGGGCTTACTGGGAAGATGAAAGTACAGAATATTTTTAGTCTGTACTGACAAGGTTTCTAAACTGATATTTATTGACCTTTTGCAGATACACTAGCTATTAGAAATGTTGAAAAAATACATTTCAAAGATCTGTAGTATAGATTGGAAAAGAAAAGAAACAACTCAAATTAATTTTGATGGCTATAAAATAATGAAAGCCAAATTTCATTTGAAACAAGGCATAAATTTTATATTTGGAAAGTAATAAAATTAAATAGATATACAATTAAAAACTTGATCTTCATGTGTAGTCTATATTTTTAGAGAGAACTGGTGCTGAGGTTATGTTTGGGAAAAAAATCTTTTAAATGAGGTGTGAGGGTCTACAGTGAACATTTTGATTGTATTACTTGTGTACAATAGAGAAAAATGTGTAGAATATAATTATTCTGGCCATTATTTCAAACAGAAAAGCTGAACTCTTTTAGTTTTATTTTTTCTTTTTAGTGTAATAATACCTTTATTTTGCAGTTGAAAACATTAGTAATGTTGAACTAGCCCCCCTAACAATGTTAGTACTATGAAGTTTGGTCTAATTCTCTTCCTCCGAGCTGCCGTTTTCTTTTTTAAACTATTTTCCAAAAGCTAGCAGTTCATTAAAACATCATGACTTATACACTCCTTTTCTCAACACTTTTCTCTTGGCAATGGAGAATAGAATGTTAACCAAATTTTTGATTAAGTGGATATAGAAATTAATCTAATATCTTGCCATTTTTGTTTTATTTGGAACCTGTTAAGAGTTTGGAGTTTCATAATACATTCTAAGTGGCTTTTATATCTGAAGAGTAAAGTCCTTTAAGGGTGTTCCTAACATCCTACTTCCACTTTTTTTCTACAAAATGTTTGACTCTACATGCAACTTAAAACAATATTGGGTCAAATGCTGAATTTAAACTAACATTGTTTATCATTGACAGATATTTCAATATTGCCTTTTCTGTGAAAAATGCTAGTGTCATGTAGAAAGACAATTACATCTTTCAGCCTTACCAGAATTAATCCTTATATTTCTTCTGGGATTTTTTTCTGTCTCTCTTAATTCACTTGTGAAAGTGGATACTGCAACTAAGACCACAACTAAAATATAATTGTACATCCTGCTGCCATAAGAGAGTTTTATTTGTAAGGAGACATTCCTTTCTGTTTCAGGGTAGAAGTAGATATTTTTTAGTGGCATATTTGTCCTAAATCCAGCTGTGCTACCTTGGTATCTGGTTTTAATTATTTTTGGTGAGGAAAGCACTGTCCTAAACTCAAATAAGGACATGTGAATACATTTAGTTGGTGTTACAACTCAACACTTTGTGCGTATTATTAGCTGCGACTATGTACAGCCTGGAGTTTTTGACATCTCTCAAATCTGAACTCACACACACAGAACAGTTCTTTAAACACAGACACAGAAAACCTCCATTCCAAAATGATTATTTTAACCAAATACAACTGGAACTCTGCAGTTTTGAAATGTATCATTCTCCCCCAAAGGAACTTCTGGGAACAGTGCCCAAATCATACTTTTGTCTTCTGAAACGGAACTTGAAATTTAGCAAAGATGAATTTCTTACCACACATACATATCATTATAGGAAAAAATTAAGGATATCACATCATCCCTATAGTGCCTGGATTGGTTGACTTACTGTTTAATTTTAAATGATAAAAGGAAATTTTCTTAAAATTGAGAGTTTTCCCCCAAAGATCTAGTTAAAAAGCCTTCCAAAGGTAAGGGGAAAATGTCATTAGATGACAAATAGAATTTTCTTCAGAGAAAAAGATATTCATGATCATTATTTCTTAACCTTACCAAAAAGTCTCTTGATTTTTATCCAGATTTAGATAAGCAAAGATAAAAAATAAATTAGGAGACAGTTTACTTCTTTCATTTATAATAATAATTCTGTATAAACAACCATATTTGTATCTATTTATCTGTCTTTATCTGTATTAATCTTTGTGTCAGTCAATACACCCTTGAGCATTTTGTAACAATCTCATAAAAAGCAACATGAGCATTTTGTAACAATCTCATAAAAGCAACATGAATAATTTCTATACCTTTAAATATAAGTATCTTTGGTCATATGTAATCTGGGAACTCATAGGTGGTAATATCATTAAAATGAATTATTTGGAAGCTTAACATTTGCAGATGAATTTCAGGGAAGTCTCAGTTTACACTAATTCTACTGCATGGAAGCTATTGAAAATTATTATATATAAATTCCAGCATATATGATTCTTTTAGGTTATTTCTGATTCATTAGGGACAAAGATTGATGTGTACAAAAGTCCTAGTGGAAATAGGTTATGTTCTTATGGATTCTGTGCATTAAAAATAATTCCCACAATTTGTACTCTATATTAACACAAATTAAAATTCTTAAAGTACTACTTTCATCATGCTGTACCTCTGCTCAGAAAAAAAATTGCTAACCCCCAAGATTCTACAGAAAAATTATTGCCCTGTACTGAAGAAACTTATTTTACCATATGCCCCAATTTGTCTTTTTATTTAAACTTTAACCACGTTCCTACATAAATTATTACAAGTAGTCATATTTGTTTATTAACTTCCAAACATTCAGTCTCTTCATTCCTGGTCCTCCAGTTCATCATCCCTGGTGAATCAAGTGTAGGGATTGGCATTTCAACACCATGGATAATTTTGTATTGTTGAAGTCCTTGGCCTCCTTTGATAAAAAGTCAGTCTTGATAACTTTATCTTTAAGCCCTTCAAAAAGCTGAGCCTTGTAACTTTGAGGGATGCTCATAGTCATTATCACTGAATATAGATAATGTTAACATTCTTGAGAAAGATATGAGTCTACTCTATGGTGTCCTGAGTTCCCATTCATTGAAGTCTTCTTCTCTGAGGTTTTGGGCCCTACTGGACCCCAGGAAATAAGTGTAGACATACATTAGGATTCAAGTCCCTTAATTTTTAGAAATGACTCTCTTCACAACACCAAACTAATTTAATAGTTTTTCATCATTCTTATGCCTAAACCAGAGGCTCAAAATGAGATGAGGATGGAAATGGGTGAAGCTTCGTTGAGAAGTTGGAACTTTAACCATTTGCCACTTCTCTCTGCTTTTTCCACAGTAGGCAGTTGTAAATATCATAACACCCTGAATCACACAGAAAGAGGAATCATAAGTTACAAACTAAAAATGTATGTATGGAAGGGACTGTAAAATTACATACTTATGTAATTAAACTTTGTATAAATTCTGAAGTAAGTTTTAGATTTTTTTTATTTCTGGATGGCCCTGTTCAGTTGCCCAAGGCTAAGAAATCTCAGTCCAGAACTATTGTGAATCCCAAAAGTCCAATTTATTTTCTTCTCTTTACCTTGAGTTTAATCCATGAATGTCACTAAGGCCTATTTTTCTTGGTGTTTGCATTTTAAGTAATCCTATCAGTGTGTCCCTTTTACACACATAACACCTTCATCTTCATTACAATCTCTGTCATTTTTTTTTACAGAGATCTATAGTTTATAAAACTTTATTAATTTATTGGGAGAATCCAATTACATATATGTATGTTGGACATAACTGGATCCATTTTCCTGTTTCAAGATGAAGAATTTACCTACACAGTATTTCTCAGTTTTCCAGTCTGTATTTACATCTAACCTGGTTGCATCCATTTTTGTAGTCGGTTCTGGTTGGCTAACAACTCTTTATTTATTTCATTCCTCCTGATTTATCTCTTCTTCTTCTTTTTTGTCTTTTGTTTACTTTATCCCTTTCACTGGAACCTGGATTCAATCTGGTATCCACTTATTTTCTCTTTTCCCCAGTCCAGTCACCCTCTTAATTGAACAAGTTAGCAATTAGAGACAGGTTTTTTTTTTTTTTTAAACATCTTTATTGAAGTATAATTGCCTTACAATGGTGTGTTAGCTTCTGCTTTATAACAAAGTGAATCAGTTATACATATACAATATGTTCCCATTTCTCTTCCCTCTTGCATCTCCCTCCCTCCCACCCTCCCCATCCCACCCCTCTAGGTGGTCACAAAGCACCGAGCTGATCTCCCTGTGCTATGCGGCTGCTTCCCACTAGTTATCTATTTTACATTTGGTAGTGTATATATGTCCATGACACTCTCTTACCCTGTCACATCTCACCCCATCCCCTCCCCATATCCTCAAGTCCATTCTCTAGTAGGTCTGTGTCTTTATTCCCGTCTTGCCACTAGGTTCTTCATGGCCTTTTTTTTTTTTTTTTCCCTTAGATTCCGTATATATGTGTTAGCATACTGTATTTGTTTTTCTCTTTCTGACTTACTTCACTCTGTATGACAGACTCTAACTCCATCCACCTCATTACAAATACCTCCGTTTCATTTCTTTTTATGGCTGAGTAATATTCCATTGTATATATGTGCCACATCTTCTTTATCCATTCATCTGTCGATGGACATTTAGGTTGCTTCCATGTCCTGGCTATTGTAAATAGCGCTGCAATGAACATTGTGGTACATGACCCTTTTCAAATTATGGTTTTTTCAGGGTATATGCCCAGTAGTGGGAATGCTGGGTCGTATGGTAGTTCTATTTTTAGTTTTTTAAGGAACCTCCATACTGTTCTCCATAGTGGCTGTATCAATTTACATTCCCACCAACAGTGCAAGAGTGTTCCCTTTCCTCCACACCCTCTCCAGCATTTATTGTTTCTAGATTTTTTGATGATGGCCATTCTGACCGGTGTGAGATGATATCTCATTGTAGTTTTGATTTGCATTTCTCTAATGATTAATGATGTTGAGCATTCTTTCATGTGTCTGTAGGCCATCTGTATATCTTCTTTGGAGAAATGTCTATTTAGATCTTCCGCCCATTTTTGGATTGGGTTGTTCGTTTTTTTGTTATTGAGCTGCATGAGCTGCTTGTAAATCTTGGAGATTAATCCTTTGTCAGTTGCTTCATTTGCAAATATTTTCTCCCATTCTGAGGGTTGTCTTTTGGTCTTGTTTATGGTTTCCTTTGCTGTGTAAAAGCTTTTAAGTTTCATTAGGTCCCATTTGTTTATTTGTGTTCTTATTTCCATTTCTCTGGGAGCTGGGTCAAAAAGAATCTTGCTGTGATGTATGTCATAGAGTGTTCTGCCTATGTTTTCCTCTAAGAGTTTGATAGTGTCTGCCCTTACACTTAGGTCTTTAATCCATTTTGAGTTTATTTTTGTGCATGGTGTCAGGGAGTGTTCTAATTTCATACTTTTACATGTTCCTGTCCAATTTTCCCAGCACCACTTATTGAAGAGGCTGTCTTTTCTCCACTGTATATGCTTGCCTCCTTTATCAAAGATAAGTTGACCATATGTGTGTGGGTTTATCTCTGGGCTTTCTATCCTGTTCCATTGATCTATATTTCTGTTTTTGTGCCAGTACCAAACTGTCTTGATTACTGAAGCTTTGTAATATAGTCTGAAGTCAGGGAGCCTGATTCCCCCAGCTCCATTTTTCGTTCTCAAGATTGCTTTGGCTGTTCGGGGTCTTTTGTGTTTCCATACAAGTTGTGAAATTTTTTGTTCTAGTTCTGTGAAAAACGCCAGTGGTAGTTTGATAGGGATTGCATTGAATCTGTAGATTGCTTTGGGTAGTAGAGTCATTTTCACAATGTTGATTCTTCCAATCCAGGAACATGGTATATCTCTCCATCTATTTGTATCATCTTTAATTTCTTTCATCAGTGTCTTATAATTTTCTGCATACAGGTCTTTTGTCTCCTTAGGTAGCTTTATTCCTAGATATTTTATTCTTTTTGTTGCAATGGTAAATGAGAGTGTTTTCTTAATTTCACTTTCAGATTTTTCGTCATTAGTGTATAGAAATGCAAGAGATTTCTGTGCATTAATTTTGTATCCTGCTACTTTACCAAATTCATTGATTAGCTCTAGGAGTTTTCTGGTAGCATCTTTAGGATTCTCTATGTATAGTATAATGTCATCTGCAAATAGTGACAGCTTTACTTCTTCTTTTCCGATTTGGATTCCTTTTATTTCTTTGTCTTCTCTGATTGCTGTGGCTAACACTTCCAAAACTATGTTGAATAATAGTGGTGAGAGTGGGCAACCTTGTCTTGTTCCTGATCTTAGTGGAAATGGTTTCAGTTTTTCACCATTGAGGACAATGTTGGCTGTGGGTTTGTCATATATGGCCTTTATTATGTTGAGGAAAGTTCCCTCTATGCCTACTTTCTGCAGGGTTTTTATCATAAATGGGTGTTGAATTTTGTCGAAAGCTTTCTCTGCATCTATTGAGATGATCATATGGTTTTTCTCCTTCAATTTGTTAATATGGTGTATCACGTTGATTGATTTGCGTATATTGAAGAATCCTTGCATTCCTGGGATAAACCCCACTTGGTCATGGTGTATGATCCTTTTAATGTGCTGTTGGATTCTGTTTGCTAGTATTTTGTTGAGGATTTTTGCATCTATGTTCATCAGTGATATTGGCCTGTAGTTTTCTTTCTTTGTGACATCTTTGTCTGCTTTTGGTGTCAGGGTGATGGTGGCCTCACAGAATGAGTTTGGGAGTGTTCCTCCCTCTGCAATATTTTGGAAGAGTTTGAGAAGGATAGGTGTTAGCTCTTCTCTAAATGTTTGATAGAATTCACCTGTGAAGCCATCTGGTCCTGGGCTTTTGTTTGTTGGAAGGTTTTTAATCACAGTTTCAATTTCAGTGCTTGTGATTGGTCTGTTCATATTTTCTATTTCTTCCTGCTTCAGTCTCGGCAGTTTGTGCATTTCTAAGAATCTGTCCATTTCTTCCAGGTTGTCCATTTTATTGGCATAGAGTTGATTGTAGTAATCTCTCATGATCTTTTGTATTTCTGCAGTGTCAGTGGTTACTTCTCCTTTTTCATTTCTAATTCTATTGATCTGAGTCTTCTCCCTTTTTCTCTTGATGAGTCTGGCTAATGGTTTATCAATTTTGTTTATCTTCTCAAAGAACCAGCTTTTAGTTTCATTGATTTTTGCTATTGTTTCCTTCATTTCTTTTTCATTTATTTCTGACCTGATCTTTATAATTTCTTTCCTTCTGCTGGCTTTGGGGTTTTTTTGTTCTTCTTTCTCTAATTGCTTTAGGTGCAAGGTTAGGTTGTTTATTCGAGATGTTTCCTGTTTCTTGAGGTAGGCTTGTATTGCTATAAACTTCCCTCTTAGCACTGCTTTTGCTGCGTCCCATAGGTTTTGGGTCGTCGTGTCTCCATTGTCATTTGTTTCTAGGTATTTTTTGATTTCCCCTTTGATTTCTTCAGTAATCACTTCGTTATTAAGTAATGTATTGTGTAGCCTCCATGTGTTTGTATTTTTTACAGATCTTTTCCTGTAATTGATATCTAGTCTCATAGCGTTGTGGTCGGAAAAGATACTTGATACGATTTCAATGTTCTTAAATTTACCAAGGCTCGATTTGTGACCCAAGATATGATCTATCCTGGAGAATGTTCCATGAGCACTTGAGAAAAATGTGTATTCTGTTGTTTTTGGGTGGAATGTCCTATAAATATCAATTAAGTCCATATTGTTTAATGTATCATTTAAAGCTTGTGTTTCCTTATTTATTTTCATTTTGGATGATCTGTCCATTGGTGAAAGTGGGGTGTTAAAGTCCCCTACTATGATTGTGTTGCTGTCGATTTCCCCTTTTATGGCTGTTAGTATTTGCCTTATGTATTGAGGTGCTCCTATGTTGGGTGCATAAATATTTACAATTGTTATACCTTCCTCTTGGATCAATCCCTTGATCATTATATAGTGTCCTTCTTTGTCTCTTGTAATAGTCTTTATTTTAAAGTCTATTTTGTCTGATATGAGAATTGCTACTCCAGCTTTCTTTTGATTTCCATTTGCATGGAATATCTTTTTCCATCCCCTCACTTTCAGTCTGTATGTGTCTCTAGGTCTGAAGTGGGTCTCTTGTAGACAGCATATATATGGGTCTTGTTTTTGTATCCATTCAGCCAGCCTGTGTCTTTTGGTGGGAGCATTTAATCCATTTACATTCAAGGTAATTATCGATATGTATGTTCCTATTCCCATTTTCTTAAATGTATTGGGTTTGTTATTGTAGGTGTTTTCCTTCTCTTGTGTTTCTTGCCTAGAGAAGTTCCTTTATCATTTGTTGTAAAGCTGGTTTGGTGGTGCTGAACTCTCTCAGCTTTTGCTTGTCTGTAAAGGTTTTAATTTCTCCATCGAATCTGAATGAGATCCTTGCTGGGTAGAGTAATCTTGGTTGTAGGTTTTTCTCCTTCATCACTTTAAGTATATCCTGCCACTCCCTTCTGGCTGCAGAGTTTCTGCTGATAGATCAGATGTTAACCTTATGGGGATTCCCTTCTGTGTTATTTGGTTTTTTTCCCTTGCTGCCTTTAATATGTTTTCCTTATATTTAATTTTTGACAGTTTGATTAATATGTGTCTTGGCGTGTTTCTCCTTGGGTTTATCCTGTATGGGACTCTCTGTGCTTCCAGGACTTGATTAACTATTTCCTTTCCCATATTAGGGAAGTTTTCAACTATAATCTCTTCAAAAATTTTCTCAGTCCCTTTCTTTTTCTCTTCTTCTTCCGGTACCCCTATAATTCGAATGTTGGTGCGTTTAATGTTGTCCCA
The DNA here is from genome assembly GCF_949987535.1 of Balaenoptera acutorostrata. Classification (NCBI taxonomy): domain Eukaryota; kingdom Metazoa; phylum Chordata; class Mammalia; order Artiodactyla; family Balaenopteridae; genus Balaenoptera; species Balaenoptera acutorostrata. Next base: position 37,331,687 of record NC_080070.1, on the reverse strand, counting down.
GAGGTCCCCGAGACTGTCCTCAGTTCTTTTCATTCTTTTTTCTTTACCCTGCTCTGTAGTAGTTATTTCCACCATTTTATCTTCCAGGTCACTTATCCTTTCTTCTGCCTCAGTTATTCTACTATTGATCCCATCTAGAGTATTTTTAATTTCATTTATTGTGTTTTTCATCATTGCTTGGTTCCTCTTTAGTTCTTCTACATCCTTGTTAAATGTTTCTTGCATTTTGTTTATTCTATTTCCAAGATTTTGGATCATCCTTACTATCATTATTCTGAATTCTTTTTCAGGTAGACTACCTATTTCCTCTTCATTTGTTAAGTCCAGTGTGTTTTGACCCTGCTCCTTCATCTGCTGTGTGTTTTTCTGTCATCTCATTTTGCTTATCTTACTGTGTTTGGGGTCTCCTTTTCACAGGCTGCAGGTTCATAGTTCCCGTTGTTTTTGGTATCTGCCCCCAGTGGCTAAGGTTGGTTCAGTGGGTTGTGTAGGCTTCCTGGTGGAGGGAACTAGTGCCTGAGTTCTGGTGGATGAGGCTGGATCTTGTCTTTCTGGTGGGCACGTCCATGTCTGGTGGTGTATTTTGGGGTGTCTGTGGCCTTATTATGATTTTAGGCAGCCTCTCTGCTAATGGATGGGGTTGTGTTCCTGTCTAGCTAGTTGTTTGGCATAGGGTGTCCAGCACTGTAGCTTGCTGGTCGTTGGGTGAAGCTGGGTCTTGATGTTGAGATGGAGATCTCTGGGAGATTTTTGCCGTTTGGTATTACGTGGAGCTGGGAGGTCTCTTGTGGACCAGTGTTCTGAAGTTGGCTCTCCCACCTCAGAGGCACGGCCCTGATGCCTGGCTGGAGCACCAAGAGCCTTTCGTCCACACGGCTCAGAGTAAAAGGGAGAAAAAATAGAAAGAAAGAAAGAAAGAGGCTATAATATAGTGAAGTAAAATAAAGCTATTGTAAAGCAAAGCTATACAGACAAAATCTCACCCAGAAGCATATACATATACACTCACAAAAAAAAGGAAAAGGGGAAAAATTAATATATCCTGCTCCCAAAGTCCACCTCCTGAATTTGGGATGATTCGTTGTCTATTCAGGTATTCAACAGATGCAGGCACATCAAGTTGTTTGTGGAGTTTTAATCCGCTGCTTCTGAGGCTGCTGGGAGAGGTTTCCCCTTCTCTTCCCTGTTCGCACAGCTCCTGGGTTCAGCTTTGGATTTGGACCCGCCTCTGCGTGTAGGTCGCCTGAGGGCGTCTGTTCCCCGCCCAGACAGGGCAGGGTTAAAGGAGCAGCTGCTTCGGGGGCTCTGGCTCACCCAGGCCGCGGGGAGGGAGGGGTACAGAGGAGGCGGGGCGAGCCTGCGGCGGCCGAGGCCGGCGTGACGTTGCACCAGCCTGAGGCGCGCAGTGTGTTCTCCCGGGGATGTTGTCCCCGGATCCCGGGACCCTGGCAGTGGCGGACTGCACAGGCTACCGGGAGGGGCGGTGTGGAGAGTGACCTGTGCTCACACACAGGCTTTTTGGAGGTGGCAGCAGCAGCCCCAGCGTCTCACGCCTGTCTCTGGGGTCCACGCTGATCGCCACGGCTCGCGCCCTTCTCTGGAGTTCGTTTAGGCGGCGCTCTGAATCCCCTCTCCTTGTGCGCCGCGTAACAAAGAGGCAAGAAAAAGTCTCTTGCCTCTTCGGCAGCTGCAGACTTTTTCCCCCGGACTCCCTCCCGGCTAGCTGTGGTGCGCTAACCCCTTCAGGCTGTGTTCACGCCGCCAACCCCAGTCCTCTCCCTGCGATCCGACCGAAGCCCGAGCCTCAGCTCCCAGCCCCGCCCGCCCCGGCGGGGGAGCAGACAAGCCTCTCGGGCTGGTGAGCGCCGCTCGGCGCCGAGCCTCTGTGCGGGAACCTCTCCGCTTTGCCCTCCGCACCTCTGTGGCTGCGCTCTCCTCCGTGGCTCCAAAGCTTCCCCCCTCTGCCACCCGCAGTCTCTGTCCGCGAAGGGGCTTCCTAGTGCGTGGAAACCTTTCCTCCTTCACAGCTCCCTCCCACTGGTGCAGGTGCCGTCCCTATTCTTTTGTCTCTGTTATTTCTTTTTTCTTTTGCCCTACCCAAGTACGGGGGGAGTTTCTTGCCTTTTTGGAGGTCGGACGTTTTCTGCCAGCGTTCAGTGGGTGTTCTGTAGGAGCAGTTCCACGTGTAGATGTATTTCTACTGTATCTGTGGGAAGGAAGGTGATCTCCGCGTCTTACTCTTCCGCCATCTTCTCCAGTCCTCCTAGAGACAGGTTTTGACATTAAGAATTATCAAGTCTTTCCTACAGCCAAAATCATATAAAGAAAATAAAGATTTTAAAACTTCATACATTTTAAACTAATTTTACAATAGCAATATCAGGGATTTTAAAGAAATATAAAGTACATGATTTATCATTCAGTAACTTGCAAACTAACCAGAAATATAAGGAAGCAAGCACACTGATAGACAAACAGTAACATAAACCAGAATAAAGACTGGATATTATTAATAAATGGCTCTTGGGTAGGTCCTTTTTGATAATGGAAATTTTTAGTTCTCTTCATTTGCTGAAATTTCTAATATCTGTCTTCCCTTACATGGAACTTATTAAATTAAGGAGACTTACCATTCAGGCTTTAAAACCAAAGCCTATATATAGGATTTCAGAAGTAAAAAAGAAAGAGTGCAGTTCTGCTCTTCTCATCTTCCCCTGTCCTATTTCACACCTACTCCCTGATCCTAGACCATTAGGACTCCTCAAGATCATGGCTTTTAGGCATGTGAATCCCACAGATAAGGACACTGTGTATATAGAGAGATTTAGTTGATTTAAGCATGAATGGATCTCCCTTGGCAAGTCAGAGGCTTCCATATAGAATCCTTCTAATTGGGATCCTTCTATATGGGATCCTCCCATCAGCTTGCATGGGGTCTTTCTGTTTGACTGCTCATTTCTTTATGTCAAAGGAATTGTGTAGTACAGATACATTTACAAATTGTCCATCTTTTACCCTCTCCAAGTTTTTCTGTGGAATCTGTTACATATTTACCATTATTAGGCAACTGGATCATATTGTACCTGGACAGAACAGGGCCTCCGAACACACTGCTCGGGCAAGACATTACAAGATAGTTGATGGTTCATTTTTATTATCACTGATGAGTTTATGTTTGCAACTAAAACATCTTGTGGTTTTCAGTCTTTAAAAAAGCCTTGTATCAGGAAAGTACTTATTAAAAAACAATAGTGAGGTATACCTTTAAAGGTGAACTTTTTGAAAGATCTTAGTGCTTAGTATGTGAGGTGATGCCAAGTATTAAACTTAGAGTTAGCAGATATAAAATTAGTTTTGCACAGTAGCTCATCTTCACCTGAATGTCATATGAGTGTCATAATCTGTCAATGATTTTAAACTATAGAGTGCCGTAAATGTAAAACACTGAAATTATTGTTGGTCATTGATAGTAATATGTTGCTTTTCAGAAAAAGCTATTTGGTGCAAAGTATAGCGGTAAGATTTAGGAAAATCTCATTGTGGAAATAGGTCTTGATATAGGCTGCAAAGGAAAATAAAGAGTTGGATAAGCCATTCAGAATGGAAAGATATTAAAGATAGAGAAAACAGGATGATCACAGTCTCATAGACTAAACTGAGCAGATTGAGCAACAGCGAGATATATGGTCAGCTGGTATGAAGAATGTGTCAAAAGAAGTTAAAAAACATATACCATACCTCTGATTAAAGAGATCTTTTTTCCTAAAGAGATTATAATGATACATTAGATTGCTATGGCCAAAGATAAAAGAGGGAAGTATGAAATATATATTAAATTGTTCCTAATATCAAATATCAGTCAACATTTTAAAATGCTTTCTTTTCCAAGGAAGAGAAGCCATTTATTGCCTCTTGGAGCACTTTTAACAAACCTAGAATGTAACGTATATTATTTTCCTAGATTTACATATAGACTAAAGCTTAAAAATGTTAGTTAACTTGCTTAATGTTACAAAAATGGTTAGGTATAGAGCTGGGATTTGAACTCTGACATTTTTAGTTTGGAGTACAGATTCTTAATCATAAAGCTATACTGGCTCTCTTGGCCAAAAAACTAAATGATAGTATGCAGGAAACATGAATATTTAGCACACCTCCCAAACTAACATTGCTTTAATCATTCTTAGGATAAAATATTTCAAATGCATAAACAATAATATAGAATATTTTAACAATCACTCCCATACCCAGGCTTAAGAAATTTTAGTATTGTACTATATTTGTTTTATATCATTAAACTAAAGAAAATATTATAGCTATAGTTAAGGCCTCTGGGAATCTTTCCTGATGCTAATTTCCTCACTTCCTAAAAGAAAGAACTACCAAGAATACAGTATTTATTATTCCCATGCAAGATTATTTTCTCTTTAAAAATAAATTTATTACATAAATTATTATATAAAAATAATATGATAATTTATACAAGTTTAAATATTATATGAATGGCATACTAAACTCAGTATTTTTGAGGATTATACATGATTATACATATAGCTTTTGTTCATTCATTTTAGCTTCTGTTGAGTCTTCTATATAACTTCTCTTAACCACTCACCTCTGATGGATAACTAAGCTGATTCCAACTTTTCTGTTTTATAAACAATTCTGTCATGCATACAAGGAACGCTGCCAACAAATTTTTTTTTATTGGCAACATTTGCAAAAGCTTCATGGACGCATATACCAAGAGGTGAAACCCCTGGATCCTGGAATATGAGCATCTTCAGCTTTACTACATGTTGCCAGATTACTCTTCAAAGTGAGTGGACCTATTTATACTCCCATCAGCAGTGTATGAGTGTTTCCATTTCCCTATACTTTAGTCAACACTTCCTATTTTTAGACTTTTATTTTTTAATCCAATGTAATGGGTATATTATATCACACAGTTTGCATTTTCCCTTTGACTAATGAGATTGAGAATCTTTTCATATATTTGTTGGAAGACAATTATCCATGGGTCTTTCATGTTTTTGAACATCCTGCAAGTGAGGCACTGACTGCTCTTTATTTAGGACTTTAAATCGATGTTTGTAAAGATCATTATTGGGTATTAGAGACACCATTTCCCTTGGGAGCAAAAGGACAGGTTTTCTTACTTTCCAGTATAATATGTCTCCCTCTAGAGTGAAGGGCAGGCATATTTACTACATACTGTAAGAATTTGGGTTCCCTAAGCTCAGGGTTCCTCTCCTGTAATGCAATCCATTGTATGTGTAAGTGTCATCTGCTCCTCTTTGATTGCCTGTGGAAATTTGAGCTCAGGGAATTAGCACAAAAATACTAGCATTCTGGTACTTAAATCATTTTCTAAACTTTCTTCCTGTCCCTTCTATCATGGTCCAAAAGAAATGATATGGAATCCCATGAGAGCAAAGGAAAACTTTTATTTAATTAGTGTTTCTGTTAATTAAGAACTTAAAGGCAAAGAGAAAGTAAGAAATGCATATCTTAATACAGCCACTTAAAAAGACTAACAGGAGCTGGAGGCTTATAGTGGTTTATCGCCAACAGTATTCAGTTGTATCTCCCAATGCCCTGGGTGTTTAGACATTGTGACTGTAACTTTATCTATTGCAGAGACTGATGGCATTTGTTACACAGTCTTAGACATGGCCAAAGCGACTTTTTATTTTTTCCTATCTCATTAGCACCTGTTTACGTGGCAAGGCGTCAAATATATGCTTTCAGTACTCCCTGGGAATATCTAAATTCCCCTGCTCTTTGCCACCAGTGGATAGTTGAGGGTTTAGCCTCTGGCTTCATGCATGTTGATCTGTACCAATGATAGGAGTAGAACTTCTGGGAAACTGCTTGTTTCGGAATTCTAAGACTCACCGGCTTTCAGGTCCTGTCTCACACAGTGTTTCTGTTCTGTCTTGACCACAGAGCTGCTTATCTTTTATTTGATCTCAATTATGTCTTTTAGTTTTCTCCTTTTCTAATTTGCCCATCATTGCTATGTGATTATAGCATAGGGGAATATCAAAGCATAAACTTATTATATTATCTTGATCAGAAGCCACCCCAAATATACTTTTTATACAAGGGATATGTGGTTGAAATAACTCCAGTCAATTCTGAAGACAAAGGAAAATAAATTACGAAAGGGGAGTCTGAGGGGCTTTGTGACTATTAAATGAATTTAAAGTCCGTAGACATGTCAAACATACCAGCTGAAATATGGAAGGTATTTGGTAACTTTTTGTAATTTCTCTTATTCTTTTACCCCTCATTCCCTCCTTTCTACCTTTCTTTCAATAGGTTGTAATGGCACAGGGAGGAGGAAGTGAGAGGTATGCCTAACTGGAGATATATTAACCCCAAGACTCTGAAAATTAGGGTTCTCTTAGGATTAAATAAAATAATGTAGGTATATAATATCCACTGTTATTAATTTTTATTTTTATTTCTGATGCTTCCTTTCTCCTTTCTCCTTCCCTTTTCAATTCCATCTGATTCTATCTCAGCAAAGGCCAGGTGGATCTTTTCCCCTAAAAGGCAATTCATACCTAAAGAGTAAATCAATGTCAAGTTGTAGGTGTTCCCTTTGTCTCTGAGGACCTCTAAATTGGGTTGCTCCACTGGTTTCCTCTTCTGCATGTAAGAAGCTTGAAGTCGCCACTTCATCCTAACAAGAAGTAAAAAGCTGCACAGACAAAAATCAGCAACTCTTCTTGGATCTGTAAGAGAGGGAATGACAAAGGGTAAATCCTTGTGTCCAAGACTGGAGAGACAGACAGGTGATACAAGGAGTTACAGCTTCCTGGAGCATAGACACATGAGTGGAAACTGTGTGGGAACCAGTGTCAGGGTAGGAAAACCCGAACTGTAATTGACAAATTGCTGGAGGCTCAGTGTAGACAACTCTAAGAGTTAAAGACTCTAGAGGAGCCTGTCATAGGGGGCCTCTATTCTATTGTGAGAATTACCTCCAAGAGCTTGATGCGGTTTTCACTAGTAAATACTGGAGAAAATTCCCCATGGGCTTTCAGCAGGGAAAGAGGAAAAGGAACTATTATGAAATACACCAGAGCACTCCGTTCTTAACAAGGCCTGCCCTCACCTGGAGCCTGTCCCCCTGGGGTTTTATTAGAGCCTAACTTACTTTGCAGGAGGGAAATAATTCGATTCCAGTCAGCCTTGGATTCCATGTGAGAGAAGAGAATTACCTAACTTTAGCCCACTCGAGCAATCCTGTCCCACCTGAGGGGTGGAGGAAGGGAGGATTGAGAAGCATTTGTGAAGTTCGTAGTCTAGGGTTACAACCTCACTAAAAGACTGAGACCTAATTATGGGACTATCGAATGATTACCCTCCTGCCACAACTTCCTACCACATTTCTAAAGGCCTATTTACAACAGTTCCTTCTACCCAGTACATCATGTCCAGCTATCAAGAAAAAATTGCAAAGCATACTAAAAGGAAAAGCAACATAATTTGATGAGACAGAGCAAGCATCAAAACCAGACATGGCAGGGGTATTGGAATTATCAGACTGGGAATTTAAAACAACTCTGATTAATATGCTAAGGACTATAATGGATAAAGTAGACAGCATACAAGATCAGATGGGTGATTTAAGCAGAGAGATGGAAATCCTAAGAAAAGTCCAAAAAGAAATGCTAGAGGTCAAAAACACTGTGACAGTAAAGAAGAATGCCTTTGATGGGCTTATTAGTAGACTGGATTACTTCTCTGTTTATGTGGTCTTTATAAAGACCTGCTGTAAAGACCTGGACATTTCCTTGTTGACAAGATGTACCAGAGGAATGAGGTAGTGAGTGCCAAATGTGTCTCGGAGGGACTTATCCTTGAACACTGGTATATGTTAAGGTGACCTTTCCATCCAGTGTCAGGACTGCAGTGTAGGGTGGCTGTTTAAATACATCATGCTTTTAAAAGCCCTTTTTAAAAGTCCTTCATGTAGGATAAAGAACCTTTGAAATTGTGAGCAGCAAGACACTTAACTTTCATTCATGTACTCTGGGGTAATTCATTTCCCACAGAATTTCTAAAGTTGATAATTCTAAGAATTGGTGCACTTCTATTGGACTAAACCTTGATTACTTGATTTCAACACTGTGCTTTGAGTTTGTGAAGAATGAATGCAAGTAAAGCAGTGAAACCTTGAGTTTCTCTCATCACCCATTTGTTGCACTTCTATCTGACCTGAGCCCAAGTGAGCTGCATAGCTGGCTTTCTATGCTTTGGGTTATGACATATAATGTGTACCTCAACGGCAGCATCCTTATCTCCTCAACTGACCTTGAAACTTAGAGGAAAAGTTTTATATGCTCATCTTGTCATTTCAAGACTTTGTTGCTTAAAAATTACTTAACTGCTTTACAGAGTTGGCTTGATTTTCTTTATTCACTAAGATCTAAAGACCTGCCAAGTTTGAATGTTATGGCTTTAGAAGATTTTATATATATTTTTTCTCTGCATTCTAGCAAAAAAGGTCAATGTTCTTTCCTAAGTTTACATATTTGATAGTTGAGTGGCTTAATTAAAAATTATAGATAAACATAGGTTGAAACCACAAAATTCTGGAATAATCACATTAGCTAATTTCTGAAAAAGCAAATCTGGGAATCAAGCTTTTAAACTTTAACTATTGTCATTTGCTTTCCATATTGCATAATAATTGGGGTAGGGCGAGCCTTAGACAGTAAGAAAATAATTGGATTCAATCTTATAAAGTGGCCTTGGGAAGATACTGAGAATGATTTTTTTTTGTTTACTGTGCTTCGTTAGCATATGTTATTTATAAACAATTGTATAATGTTGATGTGATTCGCTTTCTTTTATGCTTCCCCATGAATGTAACTAGTCATGTGCTGGTAAATATTTAATATCTGACTCTTGGGGTGGGGACAACTTTGATTTGTAGAATTTGCCAATTTCTGTGGTATAAATACTCTTACCATGGCTGATGTCAGCAAGTTTGCAAAAGTTCTGAAAATTTATCAGTAAGCTCTCAGAAGCTAAGCACACCACTAAGTATAACTTGTCTACTTCCATGAGGTGATATAAATCTGTGAAGACATCTTATTTGGTAATGTTATTTTTAATGACATGTTTGTAGATCAAAAATAAATTTGAAGTATTATGAGATCTTTAAAATGAGATAACTTAAACTCAAAATAAAGCCTAAATTGTATCTCAGTCTATCTTATTTTTTTGTTCAGTGAAGACAAAGAGATATATTTGTTATTTTCCTCACAATGGACTTATTTTATGTTAAAAATGACTTTAGTATAGAGATCAACTTTTTAGAAATTTATATTTAATCTTTTAATTTGGTAGATTCTATATAATTTTGTGATTCAAAATATTGGAGAAGAAAAGAGGACTCATTCTTTTTTGAGAGATAACAAGATTTGGAACAAGGCTCCTTAGACTAATCTAGTTGTTTGATGGTAGGCTGGCTCAGTGATTCTCTAAGGGTTCCAGAATTTTAAAGAAATGAATCAACCCATTATATTCAGACATGTTCATATTTAGTTAGTCTGTACCTCTCAAATTTCTGTATCAAGATTGAATGAACATCAGTAGGACTTGATTCCTTTGGTCAGTAGGTGATTGCAGATGTGGCTTTATTTTCCTCCTTTAGTACTTGCCCAAGCTTTGGTCCCTTCCTAAATCATTAGAAGAAAATAATTTTATTTCTTGAACCAAGGAAGAATTACTTTAGCAGTAAAGAGCCCTAGCTGTAGTAGCCAGTAGGATATGAAAGAGTTGAATTTTCTCTACTTCCCTCTACCTCCCTGGTATGGTTGCCTTGTTCTTTTTTTTTTTTCTTTCAGTATAGTAGGACATAATGCACCAAATATAGTAAAAGCCTGGCTGATCCCATTTTGTGAATTCTTTTAGGTTCTAGAAGTTTCCTGATTGTACCATGCTCCCTAGATTCTAGGCCTTTGCATATTCTATTCCTTCTTTCTATACAATTATCCCTTTTCCTTGGTTGGCTAACTGTAATCATTGTTTATTTCTCAGCTTTGACATTGAAAATTTTTTCTAGGATAGCTTCTTTAATTCTATAATTCCAAGTTAGATACCTATACTGTGTGTTCCCATTATTTCATGTTACTGCTGGTATTGTTATTGCCTATTTGTTTGTCTCTTCCAACTAGTCTCACCTGTATTGGAACAGAAACCATAATCAGTCTTAGTTTTGTTATTCACCCAATATCTTGCATCATGCCTGGCACATAGTAAACTTTCAAAAAAGAATTTGTTAAATAAATGAATGGAGATCTGGATAAATTATCTTGGACATTACTTTGAAAGTGATATAGCTTTCTTGATCAGTTATGAAAATTTGTTTCCTTACAATTCTCACTTTCCCTCAATGAGCTTTACCAAATGGAGATCCTCTCATTGAGGATTCTTTATAGTTAGACTGCTGTTAACTGAAACTTACAGATATATCTTAATTTCTCAGAAGAGCATATTTGGGGAATCAATTAACTCAATTATTTTCCAGTTGAGAGCTGATGACTTTTTAAACAGTGGTTTGGTAGGAAGGAACAATATTAAATGACAAGGTGAGAGAAAAGTAGCTTCAGTTTTGTCATTTCCTTGAGATGTGTCAATAAATAGGAAAAAGAAACTGAGATAGACTCAACTTGGTAACATTTTCTGAGATAATGTTATCTAGACAGTATTTTACAATTTAAAATATGTTGGGTAACATAGTCTTGCAATTTTGGTAGCCAAATTGTTTTAGAAAAACAACAAAAATAAACTATAAGATGGTCATATCTATATGCAAGTCATTGATCTAGAGAGTTCCAGATTTTCTTGAGTGGAAGATTTTAAATAAAATAACATTCAGTATCTCTACTATACTGTCTGGTTTAAATTATTACATGGGATGGCCTATGTGACTATGTTGTCAAATCTCCTTTGAAAATATTGTAAAAATAAAAAATGCATGTGTGTGTGTAGTTTCTGTATAATTTTTAAATTCAATTCAATCTTGGTAGGAAAGTGTAATTCCAGCAAAAGCTACAAGCCTCAGTTAATGGTTAATGCAGCATCTTGCAAGAATAGGAGTCTGTGTTCATAACTACTTTAAAGAGATAAGGTGTGTTTAAGGCACTGCATCTTATCATCTGAGGTTAGACTATTCTAGAAAATATGTTCTGTGTTTCACACTTCTCTTTGCTTGAACTATTTCTTCCACTAGAGTGCCTTACTCCTCAATCATACAAGCCAAAATATCTTCACGCTCATCCTTTCAAGGCCTTTTTCCGACTCCTTTCCAGAACAATACAACCCCCATATATCCTTCTGTTGTTCTGAACTATAAAATAATTATTTTATTTACCATTATTTCAGCAATTAATTGTGAATTAAAATCAATGCATGATAAATCAACAAATATTCATAAAAAACAAAACATATGTAAGACTTCACCCTCCATAATTGTTCATAATATTTTTGTTACATCACTCTTATTGACTTCTATTGTTACTACTTTTCATTGTTATTGTATTGGCTACTCTCATAAAACTTGTAGTTTCTTCCCCAGCATACATTTGAGCCTTTTGCCTTTGTATGGTATCCATGGGATACAGGTGATATTAACTCCATCTCCAGCCTCAGTGATTAACTCTGATTGATTTTTTTTTTTTTTTAAAGAAATTCACGTTCTTTTATTTATTTATTTATTTATTTATGACTGTGTTGAGTCTTCGTTTCTGTGCGAGGGCTTTCTCCAGCTGCGGCAAGTGGGGACCACTCTTCATCGCGGTGCGCGGGCCTCTCACCATCGCGGCCTCTCTTGTTGCGGAGCACAGGCTCCAGACGCGCAGGCTCAGTAATTGTGGCTCACGGGCCCAGTTGCTCCGTGGCATGTGGGATCTTCCCAGACCAGGGCTCGAACCCGTGTCCCCTGCATTGGCAGGCAGACTCTCAACCACTGCGCCACCAGGGAAGCCCACTCTGATTGATTTTTGACAGTCAGTATAATCTTATTGATTGGTTCAAGGATGGGCAGTAACTGAAGCTTAAGCAGATCAGTACACAATATATTCATAGCCGCAGTGATTGCTTTGGTTTGGTCAAATCATGTCCAAATAGGACTTTGATGGTTAAATATGTAGAAGCCCTCTTTTTTGTGACGTGCAGATATGAACATGGAACCACTGCAGCCATTTTACCACCACGAGGAAAGACAGCATGAGAATTAAGCCAACCTAGGTCCCTGATCAAAATTGAAATCTGCTTATACTCTCTATTGATATTAATCAATAAATTATCTTAATTTTTAAGCTATATGAGTTTTCTGATTCTTGCAAATGAAAACAGCCTAATTGATACAACTACCAAATGGACAGTAAGTAGAACAGGGTCTGTGCCTCATAGTTCTTTATGTCTCCAGCACCTAGGAAATGTCTACTTACCAGGGTTTTACAGTAAATATTCAGTAAAAGTGAGAATATTGGTGAGTTCCAGGCCTCCAGTTTCTAAGTTTATCATAGCTGACATCATTTGGGAAGTTGTCAATTTCTAGCAGCCAATTTCAAAAATTTTCAACTGAAAAGTTTGCCATCTTGCCTGGGACATGTTTGATACAACCTGAGATCTGAGAGAATCTATCTCTAAACAAATTCTGGGAATATTCATTTCATGTTATTCATCATAGGATTGACACAAAAAGAAAAAATTTGTTGTGATTCAACCTTAATGTATAACTTTCTTATTATGAAACTATAAAGATAAATTTAGTAAAAAATTATGAGAAGTGTGGCATTTAAGAAGGAACAAATCTTGCCACTTCTAATGAACATTTCTGGTTCACCAGATAGATTTTGACATGCTCTCCTTCTTGAAATCCTTTTAAGGTATTTTAGGTACTTCAGTTTGGGAGTGGCAGGCTAGAACTAGCTTATCTTTTTGAGAGAATAATTTAAAAAGAGTAAAACCATATCCAATGACATATTTTTAAGACTAATATTTAGAAACAATAACATTTTCAATGTTTCAAAAAACATTGTGTTAGAGACATAACGTTTTCATTGTAAATGTAATATATCCATGTTAAAAAATAGAAAATAAAAAAGGAACCACAGTGCAACTAGCATTATTTGTGTATTTTCTGTTTTTTTTTCCTACTGAATATGCTTTTATTGCTTTCTTGTCATCAGAGGTAAGTTACAAATTTTAGGTTATATTTTTTGATGTAATCATTCATGTAAATGAATTGTGGTACCAGCAAATTCTTTAGGTCGTCAGACTGCAGATTTTAAGTATGATAGCCTTAGAGATGAAATCTGAGAATGACATTTGTTTAGATGTATGAAGATCTTGTTTGCCTTGAGCAACTTTATGGAGCTATGGAGGCTGAAAAAACAAAAATGGATGACTGGAAAATAAAACACAGAGCAGCAACTCCTTATACAGGTTGCAACAAAGGAAGAAAGCAGAGAAGGCTTTAAATCTTAATAGTCCATTTATTTTTAACTAAAACACGATTTTTATTCCCTTTTCCAAATTTAAATTAAAATAAGCATGCAAAATTATTTTTATTAACTGTATTTTGGTATGAAAATAATTCTATATTTGAAAAACTACCTTCGGGTGGCTATTACATTCCTGCATTTCAGATTGTATAATTTTATAAGGCATAGTAATACTACTGACAGTTTTTTATCCCTAAGAATTCTAAATCTTTATTTAGAATAGGATTAAAATACTTTGTGCTGTATGTTCCTTGTGATGATATGAACTTTGAAAAAGTACACACACACACACACAAACAAACAAGTAGGAATAAAAATTTAGTAATGCTGGTATTGTTGATGAAGTGGTAACCTTAGGACTAAACTTGATTGTTCTTTCTACTGGATCACAATTAACTGTTGTTCTTCCCTGTTATTTCCAATAGAAAAGTAGGACTATGTATCTCTAGTTTTATTTTTTTTTTTGGAATGTTAAATCAGCATCTCAAAAATTCCATGGTTAGTTTTTCAATCTTTTAGTGACCCCTCTTGTCTTTTGCTGGTTAGTTAGTTATTTCATGAAGTGACTGATAGGTTCAGCTGATTAAAATAATATAAAAATAAAATCAGTATAATGATTTGGTGTGTCAGCAGGAATGATAAATAAGTTGTGCTGTGCATTTACTATTACTCTCCGCTCCTGAGTTCCTGGCAGACAAAGATTATCAGTTATGGAGCGTTTTTCAACTGGGCTTGAATGTTGAGACATTTCAGTTGGCACTTGAGTCAAGACATATTTGCTGGCTTGATGTGAACCGCAAATTGCCTTTCCAACCCTGGTCAGCTGTCTTGCTTGGGAGAGAAAGTACAGCTGGGGTTAATATGAATGTATTGCCTCTACTAGAAAAAAATCAATTCAGAGAGCATGCACTGATGATATATAATCAGAACTGCAGCTGTGTATATAAAGGACACAACATTATTAATCACCTAAACTGAGGGGGCTCTATTGGGGCCAGCATATATGCATGAGCCCAACTGAGAGGACTCTTATCTAACCTCACTCCTAGCTCTGGCAAAACACTGAGTGAATGCCAGGGAGCAGGGATTTCCCCATTTATCAAATGATTATATTGAGATTTGAGGCAAGTTATTGAAGTACAAGAATAGAGAATCTTTATGGTGACTAAGATCAGTGTCTGAATTCCTTTTTGACCAGAAAAAAATCAGCTTAATACTATACCAGATCCCCTTTTTAATTAGTAATATTTTACAGTCTTGTGCTAATGGTAACTATGCCCTTACGCTAATGGTGACCATACTCAATAGACATATTAAAAAATTTTTATTGGAGTAGAGTTGCTTTACAATGTTGTGTTAGTGTCTACTGTACAGCAAAGTGAATCAGCTGTATGTAGTCATACATCCCCTCTTTTTTGGATTTCCTTCCCATTTAGGTCACTGCAGAGCATTGAGTAGAGTTCCCTGTGCCTTACAGTAGGTTCTCATTAGTTACCTATTTTGTATATAGTATCAATAGTGTATATATGTCAATCCCCATCTCCCAATTCATCCCACCCTCCCTTGCCCCTTGGTCTCCTTATGTTTGTTCTCTATGTCTGTGTCTCTATTTCTGTTTTGCAGACAAGATCATCTATACCATTAGTTTAGATTCCACATATATGTGTTAATACACGATATTTGTTTTTCTCTTTCTGACTTACTTCACTCTGTATGACAGTCTTTAGGTCCATCCACGTCTCTGCAAATGACCCAAATTTGTTCCTTTTTATGGCTGAGTAATATTCCATTATATATGTGTACCACATCTCCTTTATCCATTCACCTGTTGATGGACATTTAGGTTGCTTCCATGTCCTAGCTATTGTAAATTGTGTTGCAATGAACATTGCAGTGCATTTGTCTTTTCGAATTATGGTTTTCTCTGGGTATATGCCCAGGAGTGGGATTGCTGGGTCATATGGTAGTTCTATTTTTAGTTTTTTAAGGAACCTCCATACTGTTCTCCACAGTGGCTGTACTAATTTACATTCCCACCAACAGTGCAAGAGGGTCCCGTTTTCTCCACACCCTCTCCAGCATTTATTGTTTGTAGATTTTTTGATGATGGCCATTCTGACTGGTGTGAGGTGACACCTCATTGTAGTTTTGATTTGCATTTCTCTAATGATTAGTGATGTTGAGCATCTTTTCATGTGTTTATTGGTCATCTGTATGTCTTCTTTGGAGAAATGTCTATTTAGGTCTTCCACCCATTTTTTGATTGGGTTGTTTGTCTTTTTGATATTGAGCTGCATGAGCTGTTTGTATATTCTGGAGATTAATCCTTCATCCATTGATTTGTTTGCAAATATTTTCTCCCATTCTGAGGGTTGTCTTTTCATCTTGTTTATGGTTTCCTTTGCTGTGCAAAAGCTTTTAAGTTTAATTAGGTCCCATTTGTTTATTTTTATTTCCCAACAGACATTTTAAAATACTTTTCCTTTTAGAAATGAAATCTCAGGACCAAGAGCTGTCTGTGACTTAGGTACTTTATGGCCTTTATTTAAGTCCTTACTGGTAAAATTTTACATGTTCTGACCAGATGATAGTAAACTCTGTGTACTTAATTTGGATACCTGAAAGAAAACAATGATAGTACTGTACTCATGTTCACTTCCTTTTGGCGTCATGCTTTCCTCTTCATTAAAGCTTTAGCACGTTCTCCTAGATCAACTAACCAGGACAATTGCATTATCTATAATCATTAGTTTCTCCCTGATTCACTGCTTTTAATTGACATCACCACATTTCATTAAATTAAATTTGAAAAAGTGTTGTGATTAAAAATAACCAGTTAAGTGAACCAGCTAGAATGAACAGTGATTAGTAATAAAAAAGGTAATGATATGCATTGTGACAATTATTGCAATGCTTTCTTATCAAATGATCCTTTTAATTTCTCTCCCCCACCTTTAAAAACTAATTGGCATTCTTTCTGTATTTTTAGAATTGAGTGTTTATTTTAAAACTAGTTGAGTCAAACTGGTTGTGACATTCATTTTTATTGATCCTGACAATGAATTGAGACAAATGGATTAAGGAACTGTATTTCTAAAAAAAAATGTAGTCTTCCCCCAGCCCCCGTCACAGTTTCCATTCCCTCTGTGAATCTCCCTGATCCCTAAACATCACCTGGCAGTTTTGGCATTGGCCCACAACAAAATTTTCCACAATTGATCCATCCCATCTTCCAATGAAATATTAATAACAGAGCATAAAGCCAACTCAATAGAATATGTCCTTCCATAAAATAAAGTGTTTTTTTTTGTTTATCATTTTTCAATGTCATTATCAATGTCATGGATGTGGCTTACAGCTACATTGCAGAACTATTTGTGATATCAGAATATAGCATTCTTCTCAGGTAACCTACAAAAAGGCAACCTGTCTTTGTTATTCAATCTAATTTTCTGCTTTCAACCTTGAGTCCATCTAACAATTGGGCTATTATTGTTAGGCACCATTATTTTCAGAGCATTTTCACCCATTTCATTTAATTTCTCTCACAGTATTTCTGTAAGTGTTAGCAACTTTGGGATTTTACGGTTATTCTTGGCATTTTGATTTGATGGCATTAGCTATGTCCCACAAGATCAAAACAACCTACTAGTAAATGAATAATACCTGAACTTTGAAAACTGGTCCTAAAGTCCAAAGACATGCATTTTCCTCTGGATTCTTACAGTTACTGGATATGTGACTTTGGATTGGGTTCGTTTGGCCTCAGTTTATTTGGGTTTAGTAATATACATTTAAGAAGGTGGTTTTGGGACTTCCTTGGTGGCACAGTGGTTAAGAATCCACCTGCCAATTCACGGGACACGGGTTAGAGCCCTGGTCCGGGAAGATCCCACATGCCCCGGAGCAACTAAGCCCATGAGCCACAACTACTGAGCCTGTGCTCTAGAGCCTGCGAGCCACAATACTGAGCCTGAGTGCCACAACTACTGAAGCCCACGCGCCTAGAGCCGAGCTCCGCAACAAGAGAAGCCACCGCAATGAGAAGCCCGCGCACCACAATGAAGAGCAGCCCCCGCTCGCCGCAACTAGAGAAAGCCCGCGTGCAGCAACGAAGACCCAACAACGAAGACCCAATGCAGCCATAAATAAATAAATAAATAAATAAATAAAATAAAAGGTGGTTTTGAGAATCAGTTAAAATAATGTGAAAGTGCTTTGTAAAGAATTATGTTTAGTAGCTTGGTTGACTCTCCTGCATTTCACATGCATGTGCTCATCTGAGGAAAATTGAGAGAATTCCCAATAATAGATTTATAATTTGTCAGAGTTGCAAACAGTTGTTCTAATGGTGATATACTGATATAAGATTTTGGATTTTTTCCCCCTCTTTCTGAAAATTGGTTTCCATGTGAATTCCACATTTATTCTAAATATCCTGATTATCTCTATGTTTACTTCTGGTAAAGATTAGGGACAAAAGAAGGGACCATTTTCTAGGGTAAATACTTACAACAGAGTACACATGGCTAAGCCTGTCCTAAACTTCCACTCCCAAATTGTATTTTTTGACCAGGAAAAAGAGTTGAATTCAGGTGCTCTTCACTTAACTGGTACCTTAGAATTTGATCCCAGAAAGAACCCGAAAGATCAAGGAGTGCCTTCCAGAAACATGAGAGCATTCCCCTGTGGGACAACAATAAACCTGCTACAAAAGAAAAAAATTTACAAAAGTTCAGTATATTTACATACTTAAAATAGTGGGGGATGGGGGGAAGCAACCAGAAAATGCAGTAGCCCTTCAAAATATTACTGATTTTCTATCTAGGCCTTGCAATTAGTTCTGGTCATGGTTCCCAGCTTGACCATGCAATTTAATTTAGAGTTGTTACTCATTTTGAGAAACATGTTTGCTTCTCTTCCTAGAGTACCTTTTATCCCTCTTACCAATGGCAATGAATTATCTCATCTTTGTTCACTTGTGTCAACATTCTAACATTTTCCAACTCTGCCCTGAAAAATAGCCCCCATACATTCAAGATTTTAAAATCTCTTCTCTTTTTCATTGACTGAACTCAGAGCGCTTCAGGATTGAATGCTGTCTGCTCTTGTGACTGTGATCCCTTTCATGCTATGCATGTTCAAAGGGCTTTAACATACATATTTAAAACATTGTTACCCTAGCTTTTAAGAGGGTATGCAATATTTTACTGTCACTGCAATGAATGCAAGCTTCTTTGAAGGACTATCAATATCAGTTACTTTTGTCAAGACATATTTATGCACTTACTCTGCTTATGAGAGTCTGTTATGCTCATTCTAAAAAAAAAGGTCATATACAAATGCTTTTATTTTTTCCCCAATGAATCAAGAAATTTTACCCCCATTTTAAAGGAAAACTCTTTATTACTATTAGAGGTGGAGAGAGGAACAGGTCATTGGAGTGTGTCCCTTGTGAAAGCTGGACAATGTCTTAGTTTGCTATTATTTCTTCTTTAAAATGGGGGAAAATGGTACATACAGATTGGACTTTTATTTATATGATTGATACAGATGGTCCGAGCATTTATGAAATTAAGCCAGGTAAAACTATCTCTCATGATATCTCTAGTTATTTTGCCACAAATATAAATGCTATAATATTTTCCTAGAAATGTGATGGCAGAATTCATTCTTCTATTAAAAAGTGCTGATGGGCCCGGTAGAATGTGACCTGAATAAAAATAAAAATATATCCAGGTTTTAAAATGCTGAATACGGTTGTGTAAATTTCCTATGGCTGCTGTAACAAATTACTATAAATTTAGTGGCTTAAAGGAGCATATTTATTCTCTTACATTTCTAGAGGTCACAGGTCTAAAATGGATTGGCAGGACTGTGTTTTTTCTGGAAGCTTTAAGGGAAAGTCTGTGTCCTTGCCTTTTACAACTTCTAGAGGCTGCCTGCATTCCTTGGCGTGGACTGACCCACGCACTCTGACCTCTGCTGCTATTGTCTCATCTCCTTCTCTGACTTATTCTTTTGTCTCCCTCTTATAAGAACCTTATGATTTTATTGGGATAATGCAGAATAATCTCCATACATCAAGGTCTTTAATTACATCTGCAAAGTTGCTTTTGCCATGTAAGGTAACAAATTCACAGGTTCTGGAGATTAGGATGTGGACATATTTGGGTGTCATGTTTTGTTTACCACACAGTAATTTAAACATATGTGTTTATAAAAGATAAAAACACTAAATCTAAGGGAAAATTTTTTTGGTCTTTTTTGTGAGACCATTGTAGTAACCAGTTTAGACCGAGGCAATTTTACTTAAATCAATCTTGATTTAAAGCTAGGGGAGAAGAGACATAATCATGGCTTATTCCAGGTGTTGTAAATCAGAAGGAGAACGATTTGTCACTTCTTTTAACAATGACTAGTAGCAAAGTGCATTTTTACAGGATATCTAATCTCCAGGTGGAAGGAAAATGTACGTGATTGGGGTTTTGTGAAAGATTGCTTTTTTCTGACTTAATGGAGATGCGTGAACATGAACCATCCCCTTCATAGGGCAGGATTGTGTTCACCTCACTGACCACTAAGGAAGCATTTGCCTCAGGTAATTATATGAATAAAAACACACATTCAGTCCTCTGAAAATATCTCCAATAGCGTTTTTAAGATGATTCAACTATATCTTATCGTTGGTATTTTTAAAAACCTGAGTATTACTCTGCCACTATGGCAACTCATTGTGGCACCTTTAATAACGACATCCTGAAGAACATGATTAATGAGTTTTACTTTTTTCCTTTGTCTGGAAGGAACATAGTCCAAAGTTTTAGATGTCTCTTTCATATAAGCATGTAGAGTGATTACTGTCACTGTTCAGTTTTGAAATGATATTGGTAAGGAATGAACTAAAATAATTCAGTGATATTTGGAACCCTAAATCTGAGCATTTGATCATATCCCTATCATCATTCTAAAAGACGAAATATAGATGTACCAGTTAGATTTTCATTATAATTTTTGATCAGAGGAGGGACAAAAGATAGAATTTTAGATACTTGAACTATTCTTTTAATTAATTTATTTTATTTTATTTTATGGCTGTGTTGGGTCTTCGTTTCTGTGCGAGGGCTTTCTCTAGTTGTGGCGAGCGGGGGCCACTCTTCATCGCGGTGCGCGGGCCTCTCACTGTCGCGGCCTCTCTTGTTGCGGAGCACAGGCTCCAGAGGCGCAGGCTCAGTAATTGTGGCTCACGGGCCCAGTTGCTCCGCGGCATGTGGGATCTTCCCAGACCAGGGCTCGAACCCGTGTCCCCTGCATTGGCAGGCAGATTCTTAACCACTGCGCCACCAGGGAAGCCCTGAACTATTCTTTTGAGAGAGATTTTTGTAGAAACTTAGGACAATATAAGCGCAGTGGAAAAAAACATGAGATTGATGTGTATAGGGTGTGAGGTTCATCTTGCTGGAGGCAGTTGGCTGCTCAAGGTGGTCAGAGGAGGTTAGCCCTCCCTTGATGATGCACAGTGACACCCCACCCTGAATCTCTTTTCCACTAGTGTATAATGTTCCTGACACATGAGATGCAGTTAATAAACATTTCTGAAAATAAAAGAAGGAAAGAATATAAAATTAGGGGATGGAATTACTGGTGCTTAGGTCACTCTTAATTTTATTTTTCACAAATATAAGTATATTAAGCTGAAGGATGAGAATGAGCATGTTTAATTTGACTAAAAATGATTAAACCTCTAAAATTATGTTATTTAGGACAAATCATTTGTTTCTAATTTCTAAATCTCTATATGAAAGAGAGGTAAGATTAGAGGCTAGACAGAGAAGGATGGATTTAAAAATAAATTTAGTATGACTTATTTTTTATTTTTAAATAATATCACTGGATATTTTTATTGGACATAGTCACAATTGATGAATATAAATGAATTATATCTGCTTGTCATCCTGATATTGGGTATACAGGTGTTTGTATAATTCAAATCTGTAGTAGGTGAGACAGTAATGCTACAGATATTGGGTGTTATGGGGTCACTCAGATGACTATCAAGGGGCTCTGGTCCATAAAGTCCAAATGAAATGTACCTGAATCCCAAGGGGGCTGTTTACCTTTTTCCTAGATGTCTTTGGCTACAAACTCTTTTCCTAGCAAATTAGTCTGTTTCTGTATCTACTTTGAATTCTCACATATGCTTTCCTTTTTCTGCCCCATGATATGCTCAGCAAGATCTCTATCCCTTTCCTTAAATCACACGCATTCACAGTCTCATTAGGTCAAGTTTTCAAGTGTAGAGAGTGAGCCTTGATGTTTTAGAGCTATGGAAAGGATTTTAAATCACAAGGCAGAGAACTTGTAATTGAATATTAGACGTGCCTGTTCTTAAAAAAGTGTTTTAGTTATTTTTGCCAACTTTAGTCTCTAGCCTCATTAATTCTTGTTGGATCAATTCAGAACCCTTTAGCCCAGTCTTCCAGCTCAGTTTTGGACATCTCTTCTCAATGGCCCTTTGGCCCTGAATCTCACCTTTTCTCTTTTTCCCACTCATCTCTCCAAAGAAAAAGGAGCTTGTTTTCCCATTGATATGAATTATGTTTTCCCCCACAGAAAGACAGAATCACTACAGGCAGTTTATGGATTGAAATAACATTTTTGTCTGTATCTTGTCTACTATTTAAAATATTAGTTGAAGGTATGGTACTGCTGTCAATGTTAGATTATAACCACTAGAGATAAGAAAAAAGCCTGGGAAATTCAAATGGTTTAGAGCTTGTGACACATGACAGCTCTTTCCATGTTCCTTAAATAGAGTAAAGATTAAATAAAAATGATTTTGTTCATAATGCTTGGGAAATTGAATAATAGAATATATGTGCAAGACTATTAGAGAATCAAGTTAGAGTTGTTTGGCTGGGAGCTCTCAGGAGCCTTGGTTGCTCGTATTCCTCCAAATATATGAACAGGATGATCACCTTGTACAGAGAGCTCAGCTCCCTCCTAGCTAGTACAGGAAACACCACAAAAACTCAGCTTCATGCTCACAGAAACATTGCTTTGGGGTCCATTGTTACCAAGGCAGCAATGAGCTGGGACCTTTCTTTGGGTACATGAAAACATCTGCCATTGAAAGTTGGTATTTGAGAATTTCACAAGCTTTTCCCCAGAAAGGGGTTAACATGGTATAGATACACAATGAATCAAGTATTAGATTCTCTGTTCAGATACTTCCAAGGAGAGGTAAAGTAAATTACTTCTTCAGTATATTTACATGTTAAGTGATAGTCCTTAGGTCTTAAAGGAGTTCATGCAACCTTCATAGGAACATGAATTCAAATCCAAATAGCTGCTTATTGAAATGAGAAGTTTTTTTCAAGTGATTGTCCATTTGTGACCTAGAAAAGGTCTTGCCTACACAGTTTCGGATTATGCAGTAATTTGACTCAATTCAACAGCCTGTTTGAAATTAGGTAGAAAAGATTGATTATTTGAATATTTTTCAGTGCATTGTTTTGGTGACACTTGAGATTAACCTGAGCCAGAAATTTAACCCATAGTCAAAGCCAGTGAAGATAGAATAGCACAGTGGACACATTGCCAGACTTGGGAACCAGACAGCCTGGGTTTGAACCCTTCTTCTGTCATTCATTAGCTGTTTGACTTTGGGAAAATTAACCTCTTTTTCTGACTTTTTCATCTGTAAAATGGAGATGTTACCAAACCAAACTTGGGTCTGCTTGCCTGTGCACAGTAAAGCCAATCTACTGACACCAGGTGGTGGTGAAGGAAAGTACAGTTTATTGCAAGGCCAAGCAAGGAGTATGGGCAGCTAATGTTCAAAAGTCCCAAACTCCCCAGTAGTTTTCAGGGGCAGGTTTTTAAGACAGTGTGAGGGAGAGGCTTGTGGGTTGCGTGATCAGCTCATGGACATTATTCTGATTGGTTGGTTGTGATGTGATTAAGAGTCAACATCATCAACCTTTTGATTCCAAACAGTCTGGGGTCTATGTGCTTGTGGTCAACACACAGTTAACTTCTTCCACCTAGTAGTGGTTTCAGTATCTGAAAAACAGCTCAAAGATATGGCTCCGAATATTATCTATAACCCTTGAGGAGGAACTAAAGGTCCTTGACTTTGTTTAATGGCTATATGATTATTATTTTGTCTTGCTTGTTTTCCTTTCCTTCT
Organism: Balaenoptera acutorostrata; assembly: GCF_949987535.1. NCBI lineage: Eukaryota > Metazoa > Chordata > Mammalia > Artiodactyla > Balaenopteridae > Balaenoptera > Balaenoptera acutorostrata. The sequence goes on along the minus strand of NC_080070.1, from coordinate 37,307,960 downwards.
GCATTTTCTTACTTCTCTTATTAAATTTGTTCTTTAGAACTTGGGGAAGGCCCAGGAGGCTAAAGTTTTTCTACAAACAGGAGGCAGGTGAAGGACCAGGTGGGGGAGGTCTGTCCCAGGAAGGCCCCATGGGGTCCTGCTCAGTTACAATCCCCCCTTTTCTTTGGTACTCCTCAACCTTGAGGGGGAACAGGTACAGGGCAAGAAAGGGAGTAAGTTTTTAGACAGAGCAGTTAATCATAAACTTGTCAGAGGAACTTGGGTTTAGGGGCACTCAGTTTCAGAGATAATAACAGATTCCCCTTCAGATAGTTGTTGTGAGGAATAAATGAGTTAGTAAGTAAAGTGACTGGCAATAGAAGCTTTAAAAACATTTTCTTAATTTATGTAGTATTTTATCTATGAAACAGACATGCAAAAGCATGTATGGAGAACATGCTAATCTTAAGCTATTTAGATTTCAAAATGCTCATTTCTTTTAAATATAAGAAAGTGAGTGTTAATATGGAATTTTAATTAGACTATCAATTGAGTGAATTTTTATCTTTCGGTTATATTTCTAGTTGGAATAGCATATAAAATACCTATTCATTTTAACAAGCATTATAGTATAATAAACACTGAATATAGAAAATCTGTCTGTTAATTATCCAGGGCTAAATAAATTCACATAGCAGTGAGTAGAGTTCAGCCTTAGGTTGTTTTCCTGAGACTTACACTGTGTAATAAAGTGTTGCTCATAATCTGTATTTTTATTGGGAAAAATATTAATTTAAGAAATAGGAGAATGAAAGTTTTTAATGGCAATAAATAATGAGAAAATTGGTTTTGCAGTCTTCATGGAAGTGAAGCTGTTTTTTCTCTTTTAAATTATTTTTACATTAACAGAACAATTCATCTATATTTAAGGGATAGTTGGTTAAATCTTATAATAGCCTTGAACTATTGAGATAAAAATGACTACAAAGTTTCCACGGAGGTTAATTTATCTTGTAAGATTAACCTTGTGACAACCATTATAAAATTTCAAATCTATTAATATTTTTGCTGTTTAAACTGAAATAAAACATAGTGTGTCTTGAATAGCATTAAGTTAATAAAAAGGCAAATGAAAGAGTTAAGTCAATTAAACATTGTAGGTATTCTCCATTACTGCTGAATCATTCGAAAGAAAAATAGAGGCTGATCCTACAAACTTGGTTATATTTTTGTATCTTGCCTCTGAGGGCAGGAGCTCTCCTATTCCTATTCTGTTTTGACCTCACCTACTGGATTCTTGCTACCAATCTCTATATTTCTCTGAGGCTTTCTCATCATATTCTTGAACCTTAAGTTTCTTTGTTTCCTTTTTTATTTTTCAGCTTCAAAAGCTGCTAAAGACTTTTTGACAAACTTCAATAATGTATTTTTAGTTTTGTCTATACCTCAAGCTACCAAAGCAACTCCTTTCTTTTCTCACCTGCCAACCATTTTAATGGACCTTCTACACCCTTTCCCTCTATTTTCTCACTTCTCATTTGCTTCTTACCACAGTTTGATTGATTGCCCCCCAATCACTCTCCTGTCACTGATCTTAAAAGTTACCAGAGATCAGCTTACGTCAAATTAGATGGTCTCTTACAATCTGAAATCTACCAATTCTCTCTGCTGCATTGAACAAACATTTTTTTAATTGAGATATAATTGATGTATATAACATTGTGTAAGTTTAATGTTTACAATGTGTTGATTTGATACATTTATGTATTGCAATATGATTACCACCAGAGCGTTAGCTAACATCTCTATTATATCACGTAGTTATCATTTCTTTATTTTTGTGGTGAGGACATTTAACATCTAGTCTCTTAGTGACTTTGAAGTATGTAATGCAGTATTGTTAACTATAATCACTATGCTGTGCCTTAGATCTCCAGAACTTATTCACCTTCTAGTTGCAAATTTTTATTCTTTAATATCATCTCCCCAATTCCCCGACCCCCCAGCCCCTAACTCTACTGTCTATTTCTATGAGTTTAGCTTTTTTAGATTCCACATATTAGTGAAAAACTTTTTACATGGTTTCTCTGCTGAGATCTAGTTTGTCTATTTTACTTCTGGCAACACTTTCAGTATTTCTTATTCCTCCTACTGTCCCTAAAATATTACTGTCCCCTGGGAATTTACCTGCATGTCTTAGAGGACACATAGACTTTATGTAACTCAAAGTAAACTCATGTCTTTCCATTGCCCCATTTGTTTCTCTTCATTGTGACCTCATATCCTATGCTGTTCATTAAGCCAGCAACCTAAGCAGAATCATTGTATGCGTTCTTCTAGTGGGTCATGAACTTTTGGTATCAGCTCTTCTCTTCATCCTCTGCACCCTTCACCCTTAATAACAGCCTTCCACAATTTGCTCTATGTCTGTGGTGACATAGATGAAGTTCAGAAGTTTTTCTGTGACCCTTCCCAGTGGTCTTCCAACATTTTGGCTGGTTCCCTGATTCATTCACTTTTCTCTGATTGCTGAATTTGCCCTCTAAAGGTCCTTCAGAATCAGTATTCAGACTTTCTCTTGCTTCTCTAGCCATCAATATCCAGAAGAAGTAAATACCAGCATCCCTTTGCCAAGGACCTCTAGGCCTATGCTCTGCCAAGGTCAGACTTAAAGTGTCTGCCTGCAGAAAAAATGAGAGGGTAATGGGGCTATGATTAAAACACACAGTTGTCTAACTCCCCCAAAGATACTGCCTTTCTGAAAGCAAAATTAATTATTTTCACTGAACAAAAAATTGGGCCTAGTGAAAAATTCTCTACATCTTTGTAAAGATTACATATGTTAAATTAGTTTCTAAACTGATTTTAGTTTCTAAAGGCATGTCATCTTGACTCTTTAAGATAAAAATGTTCAAGTCACTTGTTTAGATACAGGATATCCTGTGTTGGAGAAGAATTGTTAACGTGTTAATTTTGTATAGTGATGGTAGGGTGATCTACTCTGTTTTTTTGATAGTGAGAAGAAAAGACAATATTTTCTGCTTGAAGGTATTATTTTTCTTAGTTGTCTACTTTTTTTGATCCTTGCAAGTTAATTGTTAACTTGTGTTATCTTCTGAACATATTAACATAAGTAAATGATTACCTAACAAGTATCATATAGGGGAAACACTGCAAAGGTGCTTTTAAAATCATATACTAGAAATGAGAATAGCTGCTGCTAAACATGCATAAAATCATGTTCTTTTAGATTATTTTAGGAGGCCTTCCTGTTGCCTCCAGGTCTGATTCCTATTCATCCAATTGTTTCCTTTATGAAAATATCTGAGTTTTTAATATAAGTATTAGGAATAAATAGAAAGCCATTTTGATTATCACAATGGGACAAAGACTAATCCAACATTTATCCCCAGCTTTCAAAACTTTTTTTAAAAGATTTTATTCTCTTCCTTTAGAACTTAGAACTCAGACAACTTTATTTGTTATTGTCTGTGTTTCTAGGGAGCAGTTTTAAATGCAGTAAATATATTTTCCGTATTAATATTCCTTCTATATTTGTCATAATTTTCATGATTGCACAGGGCCAGTTAAAGATTTTCTGTTACCCTCTGGAAATTTATAATTATATAAATATATATGATTTGTAGTTAAAGATGAAAAATAAATTTTTAAATATATTTATTCATGTAACAAACATTTCATTTTATAGGACTTAATAACAGAAAAACATTTTTAACTAAGAAAGTCGATTTGTAGGAGAGAAAGATCTCTCTGCACCCTCATTGCCTTTGATGATCATCAAGTGTGCAGCAACAGTTAGTGCTGAACTCAATACATCTTACTTATTGATTCATTTATTAATTAATTTATTCCTGCCAACTTTGGAAAACTTATTTGTCCAAGAGAATCCAGTTCTTTTATATGAAGCTAGTATATATTTGTCATGATAATACACTTACTATTTTTGTTTCACTTTTTGGTTTCATATTTATCAGTTCACTTATTGACATATATATGACATATACATACATATACATATATATATATACATATATATATATATATATATATATAAAACAGGGGTAAGTCTTGACAGATTTCAAATTGTATCTTCATGGAAATAGGGAATCATTAAAAGAGAATAGCATTAAGAAGAGAACATAATTATACTTATATTTTAGAAAGCTCCAACTAACTTCAGTGGGTGAAAGAACTAGTTGGGCGTAAGAGAAGAGGGTGAGTAGCCAATTAGGATTTATTGTGATACAGGCAAAGAAATGGTGGGAACTAATCTTAGAGGAGTGATAGTGGGATGCAAGGAAAATGGAAGCTACCTTGTGAGTACAAACAATGAGACAGTGTGAGTAGATATGGGACTTGAAGGCAACAATGTGTATTGTGCAGCTGGAGAGACTGCTCTTCGCGTAGACTATGATGGCAGCCAGAGTGGACCCTCACAGATGATACCCAGGTTGCTGGTTTGAGTAATGGAGTGGATAGTAATCCTATTCACTGACTTAGGGAAAAAAGGAAGAGACATGATATTGGGGAGGAGGGAGATAAAGAGTTCAGTCTTGGATATGCTGATTTTGAGGTGTCTGTAGGATATCAAAAGGTTCAGGACCAGTAGGAAGTGGGATATAGGAGTCTGAAGTGCATAGAAATTTTGTTGACATTAGCTATGGATCCGACAATGTCAACATGTAGATAATATACAGGAATCGATGAATATTTTCAGGGAGAATAGGTAGTGTGAGAAAAGTTGAATGGCAGGACACCCATTTTACAGATAAAATTGGAGCAAACTGGCTCCTGTCACAGTGGTGTTAGGAGTATCTGCCCCTTAGGTCCACGTTATTTCTTATGAAGTCTCTTAGAAAATAGATTGGTAGCATCAAGCCTCTTCTCATAATATTTAAAATAATTGGGTCAACTACAGTACTGGTTTTGAATATCTGTGCTTGTGTATAAAAATCGCTCACACTTGATTTTTGCTTTGCTTTGCAGAAAATGGCCTATTCTAGATTAAGTGTCCTTTTTGAAGTTTGTGTTGTGGACATTGAATTATAAGGGAAGATGTGGAACAAAATGATACTGCGTGACCTAGATTCTATCAAGCTACCTTTAAGAGTTTAAAATTTGGCAGCAAATTTTTGATTTAGGCCTTACCATGGCATGTGAGAATTTTCCTGCAGGGCAGATATTAAAAATTAACTCATAAAATAATTTGTTTGACTTCTATTAAACTCAAGGCAAAATGTGTCAAGATAGGTCATGGTTTTTTTTTTTTTAATTTATTTTTATTGGAGTATAGTTGCTTTACAATGTTGTGTTAGTTTCTGCTGTATAGCAAAGTGAATGAGTTATATGTATACATATATCCCCTCTTTTTTAGATTTCCTTCCCATTTAGGTCACCACAGAGCACTGAGTAGAGTTCCCTGTGCTATACAGTAGGTTCTCATTATTTATCTATTTTATACATAGTAGTGTATATGTCAATCCCAATTTCCCAATTCATCCCATCCCCCACTTCCCCTCTTGGTATCCATAAATTTGTTCTCTACATCTGTATCTCTATTTTGGCTTTGCAAATAAGTTCATCTGTACCATTTTTCTAGATTCCACATATAAGTGGTATTATATGATATTTGTTTTTCTCTTTCTGACTTACTTCACTCTGTATGACGGTCTCTAGGTCTATCCACATCTCTGCAAATGACACTATTTCGTTCCTTTTTATGGCTGAGTAATATTCCATTGTATATATGTACCACATCTTCTTTATCCATTCCTCTGTTGATGGACATTTAGGTTGCTTCCATGTCCTGGCTATTGTAAGTAGTACTGCAGTGAACATTGGGGTGCTTGTATCTTTTTGAATTATGGTTTTTCTCAGGGTATATGCCCAGGAGTGGGATTGTTGGGTCATATGGTAGTTCTATTTTTAGTTTTTTAAGGAACCTCCATACTGTTCTCCGTAGTGGCTGTACCAATTTATATTCCCACCAACAGTGCAAGAGGGTTCCCTTTTCTCCACACCCTCTCCAGCATTTATTGTTTGTAGATTTTTTGATGATGGCCATTCTGACTGGTGTGAGGTGACACCTCATTGTAGTTTTGATTTGCATTTCTCTAATAATTAGTGATGTTGAGCAGCTTTTCCTGTTCTTCTTGGCCATCTGTATATCTTCTTTGGAGAAATGTCTATTTAGATCTTCCCCCCATTTTTTGATTGGGTTCTTTGGTTTTTTTGATATTGAGCTGCATGAGCTGCTTGTAGATTTTGGAGATTAGTCCCTAGTTGATTGCTTCATTTGCAAATATTTTCTCTCATTCTGAGGGTTGTAGTTTTGTTTGGTTTATGGTTTCCTTTGCTGTGCAAAAGCTTTTAAGTTTAATTAGATCCCATTTGTTTATTTTTGTTTTAATTTTCATTACTCTAGGTGGTAGATCAAAAAAGACCTTGCTGCAATTTATGTCAAAGAGTGTTCTGCCTACGTTTTCCTCTAAGAGTTTTATAGTGTCCGGCCTTACATTTAGGTCTTTGATCCATTTTGAGTTTATTTTTATGCATGGTGTTAGGGAGTGTTCTAATTTCATTCTTTTGCATGTAGCTGTCCAGTTTTCCCAGCACCACTTATTGAAGAGACTGTCTTTTCTCCATTGTATATTCTTGCCTCCTTTGTCATAGATTAGGTGACCATAGGTGTGTGGGTTTATCTTTGGGCTTTCTATCCTGTTCCATTGAGCTATATTTCTGTTTTTGTGCCAGTACCATACTGTCTTGATTATTGTAGCTTTGTAGTATGGTCTGAAGTCAGGTAGCCTGATTCCTCCAGTTCCGTTTTTCTTTCTCAAGATTGCTTTGGCTATTCGGGGTCTTTTGTGTTTCCATACAAATTGTAAAATTTTTTGTTCTAATTCTGTGAAAAATGCTCTTGGTAATTTGGGGGTCATAGTTTTATACATATGATATAGCAAAGCAAATGCTAAACCATTGGCAAACTACTCAATTTATTTTTTGACTGACCAATTTGAAGTTAGGTAAAAAGAATGGGTTTTCTGGTGGGTCAAACTGTGCTGGATATTTCAGTTTTTATTGAAGATTTAAAAGTAATGGGATTGAAGAGACTAAAGAATTGAACTCTTGATTTACCTTTGATATTGCTTTATAGTAAAGGGGACAAATTCATCTGACACAGGTAGAAATAGGAAATATGCATATCATGACCTATTTGAAGTACTAAACTGTTTTCTTTTTTGAAATGCTAGTCAAAATAATTAGATTTAAGAAAATCAGCATTTGGGTATTTCTCTAACATTATTCTATAATTTTGTCAAAACTTGGTACCTAAAACTCCTCTCTGAAACTGAGGGTTATACAAGTGTTACTCTCATTGATGACGTTCCCCAAAGCAAACTATTTGTTCCCTCTAATCTCTGGATGTATCTTCCTTACCGTTTACCACAGCTGCCCTTTCTTTTTTTCTGCCAAGGTTAATTATTTCTATTTTACCAAATACTGATAAGAACATATCAGTTCTTATCCTAATCCGTTTGTCCAAAATGTATATATTTATTTACTAAGCATATATTCAAGCTGTTGACAGAAAGAGGAAATGCACAGATTCTGTCTTTTAGAAGCCAGTGTATAAGGAAGGACAGACAAGAGTAAGGAAAATTATAACAAATGAGAGGGATAAGAGCCATGACATAGACCCATGCACACACAGTTTTGCGGTTGTACAGAGAAAACATGCTCTCCACGAAGCTTTCCATAATTTATGCAAATGATGATAAAAATAATATTACATATTTATTGATATCTATTACGTGTAAAGGTACCTGGTAAAAATACTCTCCAAAGTGCCTTATGTGCATTATTTCATTTAAATCTCACAAAAACCTGGGGGTTAGAAACTATCTACCTCGCTTTTATAGATGAGGAGTCTGGGGCTCAGGGAAGTCAGAACAGCTTCCCTAGGTCACACAGTTAGTGAGTGAGATAAGTGTGAAATAAGCACAAAAGGATGCAGGTTTGTCACCCCCAAAGGCTGACCTCTTATCATAGGCAGAACTGCCTCAAGACAGTGCTCCTTAGTCCTATAGCCAGTGAAGAAATTGCTCTGTTCAGTGCATGACATTTGTTACTGGGTTTTCTGTACATTTCTTTGTATATCTTTCTTCCATTATGTTCTGCTGCTTCTCTTCAATAGTGAACTTCTTGAGGACATCACACATTTATTTTGGTCAATTGATTTTGATTACTAAATAAACCTGGAGAGAGAAGGATAACAAAAGGACAAGAGATCAATTATTGGTGAAACTGACTAAGCGAATGAGAAAAATGTGAAGTTACTAAATTTAGAAATTTTAGCACTTAAAACGGTTCTCATTTTGGATCAGACTGATGTTTTATCCAGCTCTAGTTCTGCCTTTAACACAGGCACTTTATGAGCCTGGTGCATTAGGATTTTGTGGTAGGCAGAATTCTAAGATAACCCCTAAGATTGTCTGTACTCTGGTGAACACACACCTTCTCCCAGTTATTCAATTAGACATGAATCTAGGTTCCACTGTGAAGGGATTTTGCAGAAGTAAAGTCTCAATTCTTAAAACGTTCGTAGTATTGGGAGATTATAATTAGTGGATGTAATCACATGAGCCCTTAAAAGGGACTGGACTCTTCTTGGAAAGAAATTGGAAGTGTGAGAGGGATTTGAGGCAAGGAAGGTTTTCTGTTGCTGGCTTTGAGGATGGAGGGGGCTATATGACAGGGCATGGTGGGTGGTATCTGGAAGCTGCGAGTGACTTCTAGACTACAGATAGCAAGAAGACAGGAACCTTAGTCTTACAACTGCAGGGAAGTGCATTTGCCAAGAACCTGAATGAGCATTGAAGCAGATTCTTCTCCAGAGCCTGATAAAAATCACAGCCTGGCTAATACCTTGAGTGTGAGTCCCTGAACAGCAAGCCCAGCCAAGCTGCTCCTGGACTTCTGACCCACAGATCTAGGAACAATAAATGAGTATTATTTTAAGCTACCAAGTTTGTGGTATTTGTTACACAGCAATTAAAACATATACAGATTTTTTAAAAACACAGAAAAATCTCAGTCTGTGCTGCTTATTGTGATGATTTTTTTTTTTTTTTTTTTTTTAAAGTTTTACTTGATTTTATTTATTTATTTATTTATTTATTTATTTATTTATTTTTGGCTGTGTTGGGTCTTCGGTTCGTGCGAGGGCTTTCTCCAGTTGCGGCAAGCGGGGGCCACTCTTCATCGCGGTGCGGGGACCGCTCTTCATCGCGGTGCGCGGGCCTTTCTCTATCGCGGCCCCTCCCGTCGCGGGGCACAGGCTCCAGACGCGCAGGCTCAGCAATTGTGGCTCACGGGCCCAGCTGCTCCGTGGCATGTGGGATCTTCCCAGACCAGGGCTCGAACCCGTGTCCCCTGCATTAGCAGGCAGATTCTCAACCACTGCGCCACCAGGGAAGCCCGTGATGATTTTTTTTAAGTTAACTCCACACTATAGAAAACTTAGCTCTTATTTTCAGTTCATGTGATTACCACTGGTGACTTAGGGATTTGGTAAATGAATTATTCATAGTACTTAATATATTTGTTAAAACTTTGTATTTCTAAGCCCAAGAATTCTAATCACTTTAGTCTGTTTGCATACATCAGTGCATCCATCTCCTGGATTTTTTTTTTTTTGCTGGTCTTTTAAATTTCTATTTTGCTGGTCTTTTAAAATTTTATTTTTCCTGAAGAGCAGTGATTAGACCTGAATAGGATTGCATGTGGTAGACAAATCAGGATTTTATACAAAGGCAGGATGGTTTTTCTGAATCAAAGAAAGAAATGGAGGTTTAGGAGATTATGTGAAACATAGATGGCATACCACTTCCTATAACAAGCACATTTATTATTATTATTACATTTACTACAAAACATATGTGTTTTACATGTACATATATTTTTTATATTTACTCTTGTGCTTTTGGTAGGAAATGGTCTATATATGTAAGTTTTCTTCATTAGACTGTAGAATGATTATTTCAAATCCAAAGACTAGTATTAATGGCAGATTCTAAAAACCAGTATTGAAACCTTGAGAAGATACCTCCTTACTCCATGTCTCAAGAAAAAAGAAGTCTAATCTGTGTCAAGAACCTCCTATTTGTTCACTTTGAAAAGCTGTAAAGGAGTTAGAGTGGAGCTGGCTCTGAAGCCTGGATGCTCTTGGCTCATGGGGATTCTTCTCTTTCACAGGGTTTATTTCTTCACCATTTCTATCATGTGACTGTGCCTTGAAGCACTTCCTGATAAGAGGATGCCTCTGTAGAAGGAGCCGTGGAGCAGGCTTCTTCAGTTGGAGAAAACCCTAGGCCTTAAAGGAGAGGGGCAAAATAAATAAAGCCCACAAGCTCATTTATGGTCTAGCTCAGTTCACTACGGTTGAAGCTCATAATAAGCATGCAGTAAGAGTTCAATGAGTGACCAGATCAGGGGCCCCCAGGACCCTTCCCAGCCCAGGTTAGATGATCTGCTCAGAGGGCTCATAAGACCCAGCATATAGTCGTACTTCTGGCTATTATTTTTTTTACAGTGAAAGAATGCAAGGCAAAATTAGCAAACAGAAAAGGTGCATGGAGGGAAGTGTAGAGAAAACTAGGCACGAGTTCCAGAATTCTCTCCCAGTGGAGTCACACAGGACAAGCTTTATTGCCCCAGGGGTGAGTTGTGTTAACACATGTGAAATGTTGTCTACCAGGGAAGCTCATTAGAAACTCGGTTTCCAGGGTTTTTCTTGGAGATGGGTCACTTAGTCAGCCTTTGCCTGGCAATCCAGACTTCCAGAAGGAAAGCAGGTATTTTGCATAAACGATATTGTTTGCACAACCAATTTAGGCACAGTGAACCACTCTTTTCAATTAGGGTGGTGAGAAGTCTCCCAAAATCTAAGTTCCCAAATGCCAGTTGAGTGTCAAACTTGCAAGCAGTCCTTTCTAAAGATAAGTCTCAGGCCTGCTGTGTTAACTCTTTTTCTGCACAGGGCCAAAGTAGAGATTTGGAGCCAAGACTTATCCAGTGTATGCTTGGTCTGTACCCTTAGGAATAGAGCATATGGATTGGTAGCCAGAAAAGTATTTGAATATTTTTATGTTTTAGCCACCTGCAGCTAATCCAAAGGCCAATAAACATATTTCAAAGGAAAATATGGACTATGGGAGATTAAAATAGAATATATTCATGATATAGAGTGTCCCTCAAAGCTCTGAATAAGCCTATTCAACTATTTTTTCTTGTAGCGTGCCTACTACGTGTTAGGCATGTTCTTGGCACAAAATTATGGCTTGAGCAAGAGAAAAAAAACACCTTGCCTTCTGGAACTCATAGTGAGGGGAGGCAGACAAATACAAATGAATAAATAAGTGGTAAGTATTAAGAATAAAAATAAGGCAGAGAAGAAGGATGGGGGACTGTAGGATGGTAGGGGGTAAATTTTTAAGTAGTTTATTTTGGAAAGACCTCATGAATAAGGTGAAATTAAGCAAAGACTTGAAGAATGTGAAGGAGTAAGCCATGTAGATATATAGAGAAAAGCATTTCATGTAGAAGGAACCATGAATGCCAATGCAAAGGTTTTGAGGCGTGAGTATAAATGATGTGTTCAGTGAACAACAAAGAGGCCATATAGCTGAAGTAGAGTGAGCCAGGGAGATAAGAAATGGTGGAAGGGCCAGAGGGTATAGAACCTTGAAGGGAATTATAAGAGCTTTGGCTTTTACCTTGAGTAAGATCTTACTTACCTTGAGTAAGTAAGCGAGGTCTTTAGAGAGTTTTAAGTAGAGAAGTGACATGGCCAAACTTTGTTTAAAAGAATACTCTGGCTGCTGTGTTGAGGATATATTGTTGGGAGCAGTGGTGGAAACATAGAGACCAGTTCAGAAGATAATGCACTGAGATGCTGATGACTTGGATCAAAGTAATCATTTGGACATAGTGAGATGTGGTCATATTTTGGATATATTTTGAAGGTAAAGTCAAAATTCTATATTCTGCTTGACTTCTCAGTATTCAGTAGGGTTGAGCACTCTTTCCTCCCTCAAATATTGCCTTCATTTGTCTTCCAAGACACCACACTCTCTTGGCTGTCCTCCTCTCGCACATGTGATTCCTTCTCAGTCTCCATTGCCAGTGTCTCTGGCTTTTAAACAAAGAATGCCTAAGGTTGGATCCTTGGTCCTTTTCTGTGTTTACACACACTAACTTGGTGATCTCATCTGTCATGGATTTAAATACCATCTATTGGCTCACAGTTCCCCAGATTAGACCTTCTGCCCAGACATTTTCCCTGACTCGCAGGCTTTTATTTCCAGCTGCCTACTTGGTACTTCCACATGTATATATCTAAAAAGCATCTCATATTCTTCAAAATTAAACTCCCAAGTTTCAACCTGAAATGTGCTGCACTGGCACTTTTCCCCATCTAGTGAACGGAAGTTCTGTCCTTCCAGTTGTTCATACCAAAAGTCATGATATCATTCTTGACTCCTCTCTTTTTCTTATACCTCATATTCAGTTCCTCCCCACAAATGTTAGAATGTTTCTTTAGTTTTGCTTGTGTTGTACCAAATTGACCAAATTACTTTTTAGTCAAGTTTTTATAGCACTTATCTTCTAAGTTTAAGGACTATGTTAAAAGAAGAAAAAAATATATGACTTTTAGAGAGAGTAAGATTGGATGCCTGTTTCCTTAATGCTATGTGAAACACAGACGCAGGCATGGACGATTGGCTGAAATCACTTTTAAATAATTGTGCAATTCGGTTAGTGATTGGAACAGATTTAAAGGCTTTATATCTAATGTTAAATCGTAATAAAATTTTAATAAGTTGTTTAGAAAGAGTTCTTTTATTAGTTACATTTGTAAATGTTAGCTTTGATTATCTAGATGGCTTCTTACATCTTCATTGGTAGATTTTAACTTATTATAATGTGAGTCTTCTTCTAAATCGTAACCTTAATTGTCACGAGAACATTGATTTCTTAAAGCCTTTGGACTATAATTGACCTTTACGTTTAAAAGAGAAATTTCTTCACCTTCTAAGAAGAAGGCGATACAGAAGGATATTAAACTACAAGAGAGAAACTTTAATTTGAAGTTCCTATATTAAATACACACTCAGAAAGTTAGTTGTGAGGCTGCATCATATATCTCATTCTTGTTTTATGCAATTAGCTGTTGTTTATTTTGCTGACTAAAGTTTAAAGAAAAGGAAAGCCTTATATGCATATTGTCTAACACTGATTTTGTTTTTGCTTTCTCATGCTGAGAGATTCTTTAGTTTTAAGGAAAAGGTCCAGTTATTTTAACCATTAACATTGATGTTTTGGTTAGAGTAGCTCTTTCTATGCTGTCTAAACTAAGGAGTAGGAGGAATCATTATCTAGTAAATTAGAAAAGATACGTAGACTATGTGAATAGTCAAATGAATCTGACTCCCTCCTTTTAAAGATTGATGACACATTTTATACTCTTCACTAGACTAAATCCTAGACTTGAGGAGGATATCACCTGTCTGAATATTTATAAAGAGTTCAGACAAGGCACCCTTATAGAATTATAGAACCCAAGAGTTTTGGTGAGGAAAGGGTCTTTTGAGAGCATCTACTTACTCACCTCCTCATTTCATGGGGTGAAGAAATATGCCCTAGAGAGATTCTGTGATTTCCTAATCTCATATATTAAGTGGCAAAGAAAAAGCCAAAAACTGATCTCTTGATTCTCAGTCCAGCACTCTGTTTACTACAGAGAAAGGCTGTTGTTGAGGCTGGAAAGAAAAGCTTTAGGTCAAATTTTAAAAAGCTGTATTTTCTACCATAGAGAGTAATCATTTGCTTCTCTGTAAATGCATGCAGACATAGAATAATGAAAAGAAATGTATATATTAATGTAAATAAAATAGAAAAATATAAATTTAAAGTATTTATGAGACTGAAAATTAAACAGTAACTGCATATTCATTGATATTATGGAATTAATGTTAGTTTATTTTAAGTACAAGTAATGGTATTGTGGTTATGATTAAAAAGAGCCCTTATAGAGATACATACTAAAATATTCACAGATCAAATGAAAAATAAATATAAAAAGTGTTTAAGAGAAAGTTTTGCAGGAGAGAAACATAATGCTTGACTGAGAACTTAGCAGTTAAGAGCTATGTGCCTGCTGCGTAGGCAGAGCCTCAAGGGAAACCACTACCTTGGTGGGCACAGCAAGGGGTCAGGATCTGGTTCTCAGCATTCCATGTTCAGGAAGTTATTTTTATATAGAAGACTCTGGGGACTTGATTGAAACTATCCAAGCTTACCAGTTTATTCATTCATAGTGAGGCACTTCATTTCCAGTGGTAGAAATAATTATATCTGCTACTCAGGGCATTACCTTTGCAATATCAGAGTACCTGGGAAACTGAGTTGGAAATCGGAAAGTTTCCTAATGAATATGATTCTAGAGCCAAAAGAGTTGAATAGATGGTGGGATGTTTCAGTCATAAGTTGAACTGCTGGAGACTTGCTTTTGCTTCATTCTATGTCATTGCTTTCTTAAAAGGTATTCCTTTATAAAGGTGTTTCCCCCTTAACAAGCCTTTGAATATGCTGAAATGATTATTCTTCACTTCCCGTTGTTGCTTATCAAGATTGTCACGACTTCATGCTAAACTTGAATGAACATAATGCAAAATTTTCAAGATTACATCTGACTGGTCTACCTAAAGTTAATCCTTGGTCGAGTAAACAGGATTTGGTGGATACCTTAGTCCCATCATCACCACCTTTACAAAACTATCTTCTTCACTGTGGTCTCTCCAATGCCTGATGTTTAGGAGACCAGGGTCTCAGAAAACTATGGTTAGATGCCTGCTTTGTACAGCCTGTGGGCCAAGAATGGTTGTTTTACTTTTAAATGATTGAAGAAAAGCAAAAGAAGAATATTTCATAGCATGTGAAAATTATATGAAGTTTAAATTTGTGTGTCCATAAATAAAGTTTTATTGGAATACAGTCATTTATGGTGGAGTTGAATAGTTGCAACAGAGACCATATGGTCTGCAAAGTCCAGATGTCTACTGTCTGGCCCTTTAGGGAAAAAGTTTGCTGACCCCAGAGCAGATAATTAAAATTTATTTAATAAATTAAGGTATCTTTTGGAGTGGGCTACTCTTGCGAATGGCTAACCTCATTTAGATGTTGGTTCACAATTTCTTATTATAGAGGATGGGTGTTCTTATTTACAATATCTGGAGGGTATTATTTATTTTACTCATTCATTCATTTAATCATCATTCCATATTCATTATATGCTTACTACATGAAATTATGGCTTATTGTCCCAGCTAGAGAAATTAGGAAGGTCAAATTCAGTCTTACATTTTAGAGGTCAGTGTCATAAAGGAAAATATTCCCTTTGCAAATTATTCTAAATGGGACTGTGAAAGTCAGCATTAGACAGGATGGACCATAAGCTTGACTTAGTTTGTCTACAGTTCCTGAATTCATGAATAAGTTACGTAGATCTGTTGTGCTAATGATGTCTGCTCCTTCATTTTTCATTGGCTAAATTAGAGATAGGGGTAGGGAGAAATTGGAAACAAAGAGGGATGTCTGAATCTCTAGTAGAGCACAATTATGTGAGTCAGGTCAGCCTTTCCATAAAGGCTCTGACAGAACCCCATCAACACAGAAAATCAGTTGACACATGTTTAGTGCTCCTGGGTGTGACTGGAATAGTTTACCATTGCATTTGGTTTAATACAGTCAAATAAACTTTTAACTTTAATTAAAGTTTCTATACTTTTATCTTAGAAGACCAAATGCAAAGTAAATTTTCATTAGGGAAAAAATTCCTATCTTACATTTATTCCCAATTCTCTAAACTCCCAGTCACCTAATCTATATTTCTTAGATCTGAACTCTTTGAAAACACTTATATTTTCCAAAGTGGAGATTGAAAGATTGACTCCATGACTGTGGACCACTCTTAAGCCCATCCAATTTACCTCCCTTAGAGCTGCTGGACTTTCTTTCTTTTTTCTTCTTTTTTTTTTTTTTTTTTTTTTTTTGAAGTTAAAAATTATATTCATAAACATAAACATTCACAAAAAAAATTGTGCTTGACTCTTCAAGTATGTGAAAACTCAGAATTCATTTCTATATTTTTTTCTTTGACCTTAAAACCATTGAGGTCAAACGTGCACTACCACCCGATGTTAGAATTCACAGTTTCTCAGTAGGACCATTTGAGTATGAGGAACTACAGGTCAACCCTATTTCAATATGGTTTGTGTCAGCTCTACAGATCTAGTCAAATTCTAGCCTGCCTCAACACAGGAATTCTATTTCAGCTTTATACTTCTAAAGAGACATTCATACCAGTGTGAAATGTTCTTCTTTATGTTTCTAATAGAATTAAAAAGGCACTTAAAAATCTGCTGTGAATGCAAGTGACACTAATTTGATTGCTAATTCTGATATGTGCTTTGGTGCATATTCATATTTATTACTTGCATTTAATGACTATGGGTGGGTGGAAAAGTCACAGAAGTCAGTGCTCCTCTCTTGGGAGCTAGTAAACGAATCTGATGTCTAGCCTTGGGTATTAATATCTGGCAAATAACTTTGACTTATATTCTAGTTGGAATTTATTATTTTGATATAAATTGTGATATGTTTATTTGATATTATAGTAAATTTTTAAAGTTTGGGGTATTACATTAAATCTGTTTCATAGAGTCCAACACGACTCTTTTAAGAAACTACAATGTTCCCTTCTGTTGTATAGGCAAGTTTCAAGAAGTATATGTCTGTGTTTATATAGAAAAATAGACATCATGATGCCACCAGTATTGTCATATATGCTTGTTGAAATAACAAAAATAATCTGGACACTCATTTGTTAGCTTATTGATTTGTGGGCAAATGATATACTACAAAGTTTTTTTTTTAATCTTTCAACCATCTGTTTTTGTGAAGTTTTAGGATAATACATTTCTTTGTAGGATTATAATCAATGCTGTATAGTTTCTATATTTTAGAGTTAAGGAAATTAAGGCATAGAGAATGGTGGTTTTTTGGTTCAAAAGGACATTTAACAGGGGATCTAATACTAGAATTCTAATTTAGAGTACTATAGCAATGGCATCAGAATTACCACAGGAAATTTATATATATTTTTATATATATATTCACACACACATTCATATTACTTGGCCTGATTCCAGGAAATTCTGTAATAACAGGCATAGAATCAGTGTCAAATGATTCAACCAGATCACAGGAAAAGAAAAAAGTTACCTCAAAAAGAAACAAGCAATGCCATGGGAAAGTTTTTGAATGAGGTGGGCACTGTGTTGACAGTCATCTTTGTGGGCAATCTAAAAATACACTAGAAAGTTTTCTAAGGATCTAGACACATATTGTATCAGGTTTATATTGATCTGTTTCATTTAATAATTATATTTTGGAGTATATATTGTCTTCTGGGCAGAGATATGATGATGGATATATAGAGACTCAATATCTAGTAAGGGAGATTTTTAAAAATAATTATACTAATAATTATATTAACTATAAGAGAGATATTTTGAAGGACAGATGAGAGTATACAGCGAAAGAAGTGGCCTAGTGACAGAGTGTGGCAAAACTTTCTGAAGATATATTGATAATCTAAGGTCTAGAGGGTAAGTGGGAGAGCAAACAAAGTTTTTGAAAGAGTCCCCATGATGAAACTATTCTTGTCACATTCAAGGAACAAGAATAATTCAAGATGGAAAGAGTGTGAATATGTTATGGCTAAAGATGGGAAAGCACCAACTGGATGAATACCCAGAAAAAAGGGATTGAGAGGAATAACAGAAAAGAACAAGATGAATAATGTTTATTTATTTACAGCGTGTGTATTGAACCCTGAGTATGTGCCAGGTACTTTGCTTAATATTCTGGAATATGAAAAAATTTAAACAGTTCACAATCTAATTCAGAAAAGATATGTATTTGAAATAAGTTTGTGAACGTGACTATAAGAAACAATTATTGCATATTTGGATTTGATAGTTTGATAAAATGTTAAATGGCTTTTAAAGATAATTAAACAATAGGCAGCATATAAAAGGTACTAAAAGTTCAATATGCAAACTTTTGCTGGGTGTCTAGAGAGTAGCCTTTTGTTCTTAAGCATTCAGTATCTTTATGTATCATTTAGCATACACTAGCAAGAGAATGGCAAATGCTGGTTAAATAATATGGAGACTTGCTTACATGGAGGGTGGCAAAGAGAGCTTTAGTTAAACATAAATTTCCAGACACTTGTATTGCTAACAGTATAACTACAGTTAACTGTGTTCAATTATCATTGCAAATTGACAGACAGCACTTGCCAGCCTTCTAATCATTCAATATATTCTTTCATGTTCAAGCACAGCTGACAGTTTAGTTGGACAGTTAATGTCAAAAATTTCCTCAATTATCTCCACCCATATGTACAGAACAGTTAGATTACAGACAGGAAAAAAAAATGTTTGCCATCTTTATATCCATCTATTTTATAAATACTTAAAATGAGTGGTAGATTACCTTGGTTGCTGGCTGGAATTTGGAAATATAAATGAAATTTTCTAACTGGACCTGTGTTCTTTCAAGTGCTAAAGTAGGTAGGTTATGGTGAAATTTTTCACATATTGCTCACATCCGTAGGGCTTATTCCCTGGACAGTTTATTAAAGGTCAAGATTATACTTTTGTCAATAAAAACAATAAAACTACACTTCATGTACTTTGTGGACTCTTACTCCATACTTCATAGACACAACCTACATAATTCTCTCTGTAGAGATTATAAAATGACTGTTGTGCAGTTTTTCTTCTTCTTTTTTTTTTTTTTTTTTTTTTTTAATTTCAGGGTATTTTGTTTTGTTTTTTTTTGTTTTTTGTTTTTTTGTTTTTTTTCCACACACACACACTGTATTTTATTTTTACAAGAGATAAATAGACTGACACCAAGCATTGTACATGGATGACCACAACAAAAGCAACAATGATTGCAATTACCAAACATGAAACACACTCATACTATGTCATAATATTGACATTCAGTCCAGTAATCCTCCACTGTAACCGCTCCTTTACTTTGCAGTGAAAATTGATTTGTATATTCTTTGCCTCTGAGTCCTTGTGGGATTTTTTTTTTTTTAATTCAGACAGAAAGTCACAAAAATTATACTCATCCTCATCAGTTCACTCAGTCCCATGTAATTAATTTTTTTTTTCATCTTGATCTTTTGTTAGCACTTTTATGAGTTCATCAGTTTTTCATTAGAGTTCTGAAAATGCTTATTCATTCAGTTCAGCAGTACAGTCAGTTACCAGAAACCTGTACTTGTCAGAGTCTTTTCCATGAATTTCTTGAAGATGAAACCCTTTTATAGGAACATACTTGCAAAATCATCAGAGTACACCCAGAACTGTCTGTAAATGACAGAAGACTTAAAAATGACCATGGTTAAAGATTTGATGAAAGTTCATAATAATGCAATTGACAAGAAAATTAGTTATTTCTGAGATATACATTTTAAAGTAATAACTAGGATTATTACTTGTAACCTTATACCAGAACATATAAGATTTTTAGAAGTTTCCTGTAATGTCTGAAACATTTATATTAACATATTTCCATACATATTTCCATACAAATACAAATATAAGATTTTTAGAAATTTCATGTAATGTCTGAAACATTTATATTAACATATTTCCATACATATTTCCATACAAATACAAATATAACATTTTTAGAAATTTCATGTAATGTCTGAAACATTTATATTAACATATTTCCATACAAATAACCTAATGAAAGTTTAGTATTAGTTGTTTTGTTTGTTTTTTTATACTGCAGGTTCTTATTAGGCATCAGTTTTATACACATCAGTGTATACATGTCAATCCCAATCGCCCAATTCAGCACACCACCATCCCCACCTCACCGCAGTTTTCCCCCCTTGGTGTCCATATGTCCATTCTCTACATCTGTGTCTCAACTTCTGCCCTGCAAACTGGCTCATCTGTACCATTTTTCTAGGTTCCACATACATGCATTAATATACGATATTTGTTTTTCTCTTTCTGACTTACTTCACTCTGTATGACAGTCTCTAGATCCATCCACGTCTCAACAAATGACTCAATTTCGTTCCTTTTTATGGCTGAGTAATATTCCATTGTATATATGTACCACAACTTCTTTATCCATTCGTCTGTTGATGGGCATTTAGGTTGCTTCCATGACCTGGCTATTGTAAATAGTGCTGCAATGAACATTCGGGTGCATGTGTCCTTTTGAATTATGGTTTTCTCTGGGTATATGCCCAGTAGTGGGATTGCTGGGTCATATGGTAATTCTATTTTTAGTTTTTTAAGGAACCTCCATATTGTTCTCCATAGTGGCTGTATCAATTTACATTCCCACCAACAGTGCAAGAGGGTTCCCTTTTCTCCACACCCTCTCCAGCATTTGTTGTTTGTAGATTTTCTGATGATGCCCATTCTAACAGGAGTGAGGTGATACCTCATTGTAGTTTTGATTTGCATTTCTCTAATAATTAGTGATGTTGAGCATCTTTTCATGTGCTTCGTGGCCGTCTGTATGTCTTCTTTGGAGAAATGTCTATTTAGGTCTTCTGCCCATTTTTGGATTGGGGTGTTTGTTTCTTTGATATTGAGCTGCATGAGCTGTTTATATATTTTGGAGATTAATCCTTTGTCCGTTGATTCATTTGCAAATATTTTCTCCCATTCTGAGGGTTGTCTTTTTGTCTTGTTTATGGTTTCCTTTGCTGTGCAAAAGCTTTGTAGTTTCATTAGGTCCCACTTGTTTATTTTTGTTTTTATTTCCATTACTCTAGGAGGTGGATCAAAAAAGATCTTGCTGTGATTTATGTCAAAGAGTGTTCTTCCTATGTTTTCCTCTAAGAGTTTTATAGTGTCCAGTCTTATATTTAGGTCTCTAATCCATTTTGAGTTTATTTTTGTGTATGGTGTTAGGGAGTATTCTAATTTCATTCTTTTACATGTAGCTGTCCAGTTTTCCCAGCACCACTTATTGAAGAGACTGTCTTTTCTCCATTGTATATCTTTGCCTCCTTTGTCATAGATTAGTTGACCATAGGTGCGTGGGTTAATCTCTGGGCTTTCTATCTTGTTCCATTGATCTATGTTTCTGTTTTTGTGCCAGTACCATATTGTCTTGATTACTGTAGCTTTGTAGTATAGTCTGAAGTCAGGGAGTCTGATTCCTCCAGCTCCATTTTTTTGCCTCAAGACTGCTTTGGCTATTCAGGGTCTTTTGTGTCTCCATACAAATTTTAAGATGATTTGTTCTAGCTCCGTAAAAAATGCCATTGGTAATTTGATAGGGATTGCATTGAATCTGTAGATTGCTTTGGGTAGTATACTCATTTTCACAATGTTGATTCTTCCAATCCAAGAACATGGTATATCTCTCCATCTGTTTGTATCATCTTTAATTTCTTTCATCAGTGTCTTATAGTTTTCTGCATACAGGTCTTTTGTCTCCCTAGGTAGGTTTATTCCTAGGTATTTTATTTTTTTTGTTGCAATGGTAAATGGGAGTGTTTCCATAATTTCTCTTTCAGATTTTTCATCATTAGTGTATAGGAATGCAAGAGATTTCTGTGCATTAATTTTGTAACCTGCAACTTTACCATATTCATTAATTAGCTCTAGCAGTTTTCTGGTGGCAGTTTTAGGATTCTCTATGTATAGTATCATGTCATCCGCAAACAGTGACAGTTTTACTTCTTCTTTTCCAATTTGTATTCCTTTTATTTCTTTTTCTTCTCTGATTGCCGTGGCTAGGACTTCCAGAACTATGTTGAATAATAGTGGTGAGAGTGGACATCCTTGTCTCGTTCCTGATCTTAGAGGAAATGCTTTCAGTTTTTCACCATTGAGAATGATGTTTGCTGTGGGTTTGTCATATATGGCCTTTATTATGTTGAGGTAGGTTCCCTCTATGCCCACTTTCTGGAGAGTTTTTATCAGAAATGGGTGTTGAATTTTGTCAAAAGCTTTTTCTGCATCTATTGAGATGATCATATGGTTTTTATTCTTCAATTTGTTAATATGGTGTATCACATTGATTGATTTGCGTATATTGAAGAATCCTTGCATCCCTGGGATAAGTCCCACTTGATCGTGGTGTATGATCCTTTTAATGTGTTGTTGGATTCTGTTTGCTAGTATTTTGTTGAGGATTTTTGCATCTATATTCATCAGTGATATTGGTCTGTAATTTTCTTTTTTTGTAGTGTCTTTGTCTGGTTTTGGTATCAGGGTGATGGTGGCCTCATAGAATGAGTTTGGGAGTGTTCCTTCTTCTGCAATTTTTTGGAAGAGTTTGAGAAGGATGGGTGTTAGCTCTTCTCTAAATGTTTGATAGAATTCACCTGTGAAGCCATCTGGTCCTGGACTTTTGTTTGTTGGAAGATTTTTAATCACAGTTTCAATTTCATTACTTGTGATTGGTCTGTTGATATTTTCTGTTTCTTCCTTATTCAGTCTTGGAAGTTTATACCTTTCTAAGAATTTGTCCATTTCTTCCAGGTTGTCCATTTTATTGGCATAAAGTTGCTTGTAGTAGTCTCTTAGGATGTTTTGTATTTCTGCGGTGTCTGTTGTAACTTCTCCTTTTTCGTTTCTGATTTTATTGATTTGAGTCCTCTCCCTCTTTTTCTTGATGAGTCTGGCTAATGGCTTATCAATTTTGTTTATCTTCTCAAAGAACCAACTTTTAGTTTTATTGATCTTTGCTATTGTTTTCTTTGTTTCTATTTCATTTATTTCTGCTCTGATCTTTATGATTTCTTTCCTTCTGCTAACTTTGGGTTTTGTTTGTTCTTCTTTCTCTAGTTTCTTTAGGTGTAAGGTTAGATTGTTTACTTGAGATTTTTCTTGTTTCTTTAGGTAGGCTTGTATAGCTATAAACTTCCCTCTTAGAACCGCTTTTGCTGCATCCCATAGGTTTTGGGTTGTCGTGTTTTCATTGTCATTTGTCTCTAGGTATTTTTTAATTTCCTGTTTGATTTCTTCAGTGATCTCTTGGTTATTTAGTAACGTATTGTTTAGCCTCCATGTGTTTGTCTTTTTTACGTTTTTTTCCCTGTAATTCATTTCTAATCTCATAGCGTTGTGGTCAGAAAAGATGCTTGATATGATTTCAATTTTCTTAAATTTACTGAGGCTTGATTTGTGACCCAAGATGTGATCTATCCTGGAGAATGTTCCGTGCGCACTTGAGAAGAACGTGTAATCTGCCGTTTTTGGATGGAATGTCCTATATATATCAATTAAATCTATCTGGTCTATTGTGTCATTTAAAGCTTGTGTTTCCTTATTTATTTTCATTTTGGATGATCTGTCCATTGGTGTAAGTGAGGTGTTAAAGTCCCCCACTATTATTGTGTTACTGTCGATTTCCTCTTTTACAGCTGTTAGCAGTTGCCTTATGTATTGAGGTGCTCCTATGTTGGGTGCATATATATTTATAATTGTTATATCTTCTTCTTGGATTGATCCCTGGATCATTATGTAGTGTCCTTCCTTGTCTCTTGTAACATTCTTCATTTTATAGTCTATTTTATCTGATATGAGTATAGCTACTCCAGCTTTCTTTTGATTTCCATTTGCATGGAATATCTTTTTCCATCCCCTCACTTTCAGTCTGTATGTGTCCCTAGGTCTGAAGTGGGTCTCTTGTAGACAGCATATATATGGGTCTTGTTTTTGTATCCATTCAGCCAGTCTATGTCTTTTGGTTGGGGCATTTAATCCATTCACATTTAAGGTAATTATCGATATGTATCTTCCTATGACCATTTTCTTAATTGTTTTGGGTTTGTTTTTGTAGGTCCTTTTCTTCTCTTGTGTTTCCCACTTAGAGAAGTTCCTTTAGCATTTGTTGTAGAGCTGGTTTGGTGGTGCTGAATTCTCTTAGCTTTTGCTTGTCTGTAAAGCTTTTGATTTCTCCATCGAATCTGAATGAGATCCTTGCCGGGTAGAGTAATCTTGGTTGTAGGTTCTTCCCTTTCATCACTTTAAGTATATCATGCCACTCCCTTCTGGCTTGCAGAGTTTCTGCTGAGAAATCAGCTGTTAACCTTATGGGAGTTCCCTTGTATGTTATTTGTCGTTTTTCCCTTGCTGCTTTCAGTAATTTTTCTTTGTCTTTAATTTTTGCCACTTTGATTACTATGTGTCTCGGCGTGTTTCTCCTTGGGTTTATTCTGTATGGGACTCTCTGCGCTTCCTGGACTTGGGTGGCTATTTCCTTTCCCATGTTAGGGAAGTTTTCGACTATAATCTCTTCAAATATTTTCTCTGGTCCTTTCTCTCTCTCTTCTCCTTCTGGGACCCCTATAATGCGAATGTTGTTGCGTTTAATGTTGTCCCAGAGGTCTCTTAGGCTGTCTTCATTTCTTTTCATTCTTTTTTCTTTAGTCTGTTCTGCAGCAGTGAATTCCACCATTCTGTCTTCCAGGTCACTTATCCGTTCTTCTGCCTCAGTTATTCTGCTATTGATTCCTTCTAGTGTAGTTTTCATTTCAGTTATTGTATTGGTCATCTCTGTTTGTTTGTTCTTTAATTCTTCTAGGTCTTTGTTAATCATTTCTTGCATCTTCTCAATCTTTGCCTCCATTCTTATTCCGAGGTCCTGGATCATCTTCACTATCATTATTCTGAATTCTTTTTCTGGAAGGTTGCCTATCTCCACTTCATTTAGTTGTTTTTCTGGGGTTTTTTCTTGTTCCTTCATCTGGTACATAGCCCTCTGCCTTTTCATCTTCTCTGTCTTTCTGTAACTGTGGTTTTTGGACCACAGGCTGCAGGATTGTAGTTTTTCTTGCTTCTGTTGTCTGCCCTCTGGTGGTTGAGGCTATCTAAGAGGCTTGATGGGAGGCTCTGGTGGTGGGTAGAGCTGACTGTTGCTGTGGCGGTCAGAGCTCAGTAAAACCTTAATCCTCTTGACTGTTGATGGGTGGGGCTGGGTTCCCTCCCTGTTGCTGTGGCGGTCAGAGCTCAGTAAAACCTTAATCCACTTGACTGTTGATGGGTGGGGCTGGGTTCCCTCCCTGTTGGTTGTTTTGCCTGAGGCAACCCAACACTGGAGCCTACCCGTGCTCTTTGGTGGGGTTAATGGCAGACTCTGGGAGGGCTCACGCCAAGGAGAACTTCCCAGGACCTCTGCTGCCAGTGTCCTTATCCCCACGGTGAAACAGAGCCACCACTTGCCTCAGCAGGAGACCCCCCAACACCAGCAGGTACGTCTGGTTCAGTCTCCCCCAGGGTCACTGCTCCTTCCCCTGGGTCCCGATGCACACATTACTTTGTGTGTGCCCTCCAAGAGTGGGGTCTCTGTTTCCCCCAGTCCTGTCACAGTCCTGCAATCAATTCCCACTAGACTTCAAAGTCTGATTCTCTAGGAATTCCTCCTCCCGTTGCCCGACCCCCAGGTTGGGAAGCCTGACGTGGGGCTCAGAACCTTCACTCCAGTGGGTGGACTTCTGTGGTATAAGTGTTCGCCAGTCTGTGAGTCACCCACCCAGCAGTTATGGGATTTGATTTTACTCTGATTGCGCCCCTCCTACCGTCTCACTGTGGCTTCTCCTCTGTCCTTGGACATGGGGTATCCTCCTTGGTGAAGTCCAGGGTCTTCCTGTCAATGATTGTCCAGCAGCCAGTTGTGATTCTGGAGCTCTCGCAAGAGGGAGTGAGTGCACGTCCTTCTACTCCGCCATCTTGGTTAATCTCTTTCTTTTCTTTTTTTGACCCAAACTAGGTCATATTTTTCCTTTGCTTAAAACTTTTCAGTGGTTTCCTAATACTCTTGCAATAAATCTAAGCTTTCAACCTTGGCCTGTAAGGTGCAGTGTGACCTGGTCCCTGCCTGCCCATCAGTCTTACACCACTCTCTCTTCACTCCCATGTCACTGTCACCCTGATCTTCTGAGAACATGGCGAGCTCTTTCCAGCCTCAGGGCTTTAATGCTTCTGGCTTCATCTGCCTGAAGTTCTCTTCCTTGATTCTACACATTGCTGCTGCTTTCATTATTTAGGTCAGAGCTTAAGTGCCATCCCTTCATGGATGCCTTTCCTTCACTCTACTTAAAGTAGATGGCAGAGTTTCCCTCTTATTCATTTAATGAATAAGTATTAAACCACACTGAGTGGGAAAAATAATACAACAGTACATTTAATTAGTTCATATCATTCCTTTGTGTGCTGCTCCATATTCGTCCATGGCAGCTATGCTGCTAAAGTGAGACCTTGTACTTTTTATATCCATGGTAAACATGTCCATTCCAGGACTCAGAGAATATTAACATAATCAAATACAATTAAGAAAGATTCACTTTACAAGATTTTTTTAATATTAGAGGTAAGACCCCTAAAAACTCAGGTCCATTCCAGATTCATGAAATCACAAGGCATCAGTGTGACTGTCATAATTAACTAAATCACAACATCCAAGTTGTAATATATTCATTTGATGCAAATGCATCAGTAAAGAGCAAAATGCTACAGTACTGGAAAATCATGTTTTTCATGAAAAAACAAGGATGACTCATTAGGCATGCATCCCACAAAATCTGCTTTGTATTCAGAGAGCCAAAAAAATATAGATCAGATCTCATTTCTGAAAATTTTATTTTATTAGAAACACTGGTTCTGGATGACTGGCTTTTGAAAGCTGAGATAATCAGAAAATGATGACATCCTTTTCTTAAGGTTAATTGTACTCTCAGTTGCCTTTAAAAGATCATGATTTTATGGTAATGAGGTAAAGCTAATGTCAAAAATTCAGATCACTTACAGTGAAGTTTTTAACAAGAAGTGTAATGCCGTAAAGAATAATATGTTCTTTTAAACTAAATAACTTTCATGCATCATATGTTTTTTCCTTAAACACGTAGTATGTTTGATTGAGAAGTGGAGCACAACCTTTAAGATCTTAAAATCTTTAATTAAAAAAAAGTTAGAGTCACATAATTGCTTAAGAATATACAGAGTGATTTATTTCTAATGGAAAAGCACACAGAATTTTGAGATATTTTCAATCATGTTTTCAACCTGTAACGATTTTTTCCCCTAAATATTCAAACATGTACTAGTGCCCTGGTTATTCTAGACTCTATTCTTTTTATCTTTTTTCTTTCTTTATACAATCTTGCTAGTAGATCTCACCTCTCCCTTAGTTTGGGATCCATCTGGGCATCTATTTTTTGTTTACGTCCTTATCAGAATAAAAAAATCACATCATTAGCAAGTCAGAGCAAATCAGATCAAAATATGAAGGATAGGAATTCTGGCGCTAGGGAGTAAAGCTACTTGTTCTGCAGGGTTTCCTTAGGTATGAGGGAGTTGAGCTGAATGGATGGAATATCTGGGAAGTTAAGCAGCAGACACTATGTGAAAATCAAAGTAGGCAATTGGCACACAAAAAGGAAAAGTGGTGGGTGTGGGGTGCATCAGGCAGGGTGTAGAGTCAGGGACCTATTCATGGGCACTGGCAATGAGGTCAGGATTCTTGTCCTCATTCAAAAAATATGTATGAAGCACTGTGAAAGGCACTGAATTCTCTTCATATGCTCTACCCCTCAATTACTCAATTACCTGTGAGTAATTCTCATAGGTTCAATTATATCTTATGCTGGTCATCCCAGATGTCTGACTTAACTCAGGTCTTCTCTGCTCTAGACCAGCCTATGCAACTGTTTACTTGACATCTGCTCTTGGATATCTCATACACTTGTCAAATCATGGTAATGGAACTCTTGACTTCTTCCCACTCTACCCTCCCCAACTTGTATCCATCTGTTCCTCCCACTACTACAGCACATCTTCCCCATCTACACATTCTAAATAGTTTCTCAAGCCTGAGATTTATCCTGGATTCCTTACTCTGTCAATGCTTACATTCAGGTCTTCAGTACATTCTGTGAAATAAATGGCTAAAATACATCTTGGATCTGCCTTCTTCTCTCCATCTCTGTTGCCTTCATCTTGGTCCAGGTCTTCAACATCTCTCATTTGGGATCATTTAAATAACCTGCTAAATCTTTCCCACATACCAATCCATTACCCATAAAAAGTGCTCTTCTCAAAATCCAAATTGGGTAATGTCATTTACTTGCTTATAACAGTGCAATGGTCTTCTGTTGTACTTAGAATAAAATCTGAATTTCTTACTACAGTTTCTAAAACTATCTACCTCCCTACCTCATTCTAGGCCATGCTCCCCTCACTTACTCCATTCGTACTCACTGGCCTTTTAAAATTATGTAAATACACCATTTCCTGATTCAGAGCCTGTGCACATACTCTTTATTCTGTTGAGATGTTCCCCCACCACAAATGCACACACACTTTTTACATAGATATTTCTCTTCCTTCAGATCTCATCTTTTAATTTCACCTCTCAGAGAGAGACTTGCTTTGATTATCCTACCTAAAGAAGGCCCTCCTCTACTATTCCCTATTTCTGCCTCTTTTTTAATCATAGAAATTATTGTAACTTGAAGTAATTCAATTTTTTAATCCCCTGTAGAATGTAATCTCCAAAAGTCAGAGACTTTGTTGGTCTTGTTCACCCTTCTATCTCCAGTGCCTAGCCTAGGGTCTGGCACATAGTAGATGCTTCATGAATATTTTATGAATAAACAACTCTTGGGGATACAGAAAAGAATAAGACAGGGCCCCTGTACTCAAGCCATCACTGCTGGGTGAGAGAGTAATCGTAGAGAAACAGCCCACCCATACCTCATTAGTGCTGAATACAGGCTTACACAAAGTTCTCTGAATGCTAAAGGAACTCAAAGTGTACAGAGGGAGGGGGCATTTGGAGAAATATGCAGAAATTAGGAACATTTTCACTGATTAACTGATATTTTAACAGAGAAGTAATTTCTCTGTGACTAAGATTCAGTCTTTAGGAAGAATATGAGTGATTCTGTACCCGACCCCTCTGTCTGCTCTTCCCATGGCCCTGGAAATATATATGTGTAGGAAATGAAATCTATAGGGATGGACACCCAGGGAAGTCACTGCAGGTTAGATATCTTTTCTATAATTTTTTTCTAATCCTCTCTGTCTTTAGAAACTTTACTAATGTGTGGGCAGCCATTATTTCTAATTTAATTAGTTTATTCCCTTTAAAAACTTCATCTATGGTTATCCTTCCTGTCTCAGAAAGAACATTCTTTCAAGCTTTTTTCAGGTCCAGTAATTGTGGACTCATATTTTTCTTCTGCTTAGAGTATCAGGCATAAAAACTCAAACACTCTCTGCTGAGAGAGTTTGTCTTCTATTTGTTGTGTCTCCCTTACTCTGATGCCTTTGTAGGGCGTAATTATCGATGATGTTGACTTCTTTTCACCTATCTTCATCTGTTGATGAGCCAATACCTGACTGTGTAAGATAGGGTAAAGCTAGTTGCTGTAACAGCTAAACCCTAAATTTAGAGTTTTAATGTGATATGATGAAACACATTTTATTTTTCACAAACTTAATGGTTATATATGAATGTTCCCGGTGGGCACGTTTCCTCCATGTGGTAGTTCGGGGGCCCAAACTCCTTCCATCTTGTGGCTTTGACATCCCACAGGGTCTCTTAGGTCAAAAGAAAAAGCGTTAGTGGAGAATTAACATTTGTTTTTTAAAAACTCAAGCATGAAGGTGACAAACATTATATCTGCCCACATCCACTGAAAAGAGGTAAACAAATCGTTCTTGGATGCAAGGGATGTCTGGGAAATGTATAGTTTCTGGGTGAGTTAATAGCTCCTAGCACTGAATCTTCCATATGTGAGGGAAGTATAACATTTTGTTGGATACTAGCCATCTATGCCACATTGACCAATAGGATAATAGAAATATTCACTTCCTTACTCCAATCTGATCTCTGCATAACAAAATTATCCATAGTAAATTTCTTTTATTTAATGTAAATAATTGATCTTATTACCAATTCCCCAATAACTGTATGTCTTATTTATCTCTTGTGTCATTTCTTTACAGGATTGATGAGTGCTTTGTTTTTATTCTCTTTTAAAGGCATCATGGCAAGGAATCGTAGGCAGATTGGTTGGTTCTGCTTTTGGCACAGAGATGAAGTGCTCACTGTTAATGAATAATGCATTGGGTACATCAGACACATTTTAGCTCACTTCCCCTAGGTAAAATAGGCCAACAGGGTAAGAGAACACACTTTTGGGACATTTTTTTCTGGAAGAATGCCCCTGTAGTGTTTCTTTGCACTGCATTCCAGTTACAGGAGCATTTACCCAAAGTGTGTGAGTCTGTACCCATGGAATTATTATGTCTTTCTGTGGTTTCCTAGAAAGTTATTGAATCAATTCAAGTATCACATGTTTATTTTGATGAGACGTATATTATCATTGATTTTTAAAATTATATTTGTATTACACCAAAATCTAATGAAATTTTAAGTATAAAATCTCATGATTTTATATGAGAATTTAAGTATAAAATGCAAGACCAAATATAAGACAAATGACATTTGCACCATCATTATTTTCAGATGTGATATAGACAAAGGGAAAGAATAGTATTTCACAAATGGCATTATATTTTTCTGGTCTCAGACTTCTTATCTTGTTAAAAGAAAAAAAAAAAAAGGAATAATGCAGAGTCTCTTTCCCAATCTCAGAGAAGAGGATGAGATTGCTCCACTCTTCTTCCTTTAAATATCATTAGTGCAACAGAATATCCTTACATCAATATGTTCTTTCAAAGCTGCTAGTCATTTGCTGAATTCCTAAAATATTTTATTCCCAAATTCTTTGCATGCATATATATTACCAAATCATTTTGAAAGCTGCAAAGTGTAACGTAAGAAGTGAGCAGTCACTTCCATCCTCTGCCCACCCCCCCAAAAAAATGGACACAAGCTAATCTTAACTTGATATTTGAGATATAAAGATATTTCTGTGTCTTCCTGAAAAACATTATGACTTTATAGTCCCAATGCATGGCCAGATATATGGCACTTATGGTTAAGATCACCTTCCTAATAACATTTTAAATTCCACTGAATAAATATCATAGAAGATGAGATAATACCTCCATTTTTCTGAATTGGTCATCCAGTCCTGGATGATAAACAAGCAGAAACATGTACCCTGAGAGTTTGCTTCTTTGTGTCCTGACATGAACACTTTAAAGATTCTTGGCTAAATTTCCTCCACTGCTATTACCAGTGAGCTTGATGAGCTTGGATCTAGCAGGATGGCTACTGTCAGGGGAGCAGTTCGGCTGTGTAAAATTACATAAAGTAAAACCGGTTTTGGCAATAGTAAGGAATGCGATTGCTCAACAGTAAGCTTGCCTAAGCCTGAACAGACGGAAGAAAAGTAGAGCAGACTGCTACACAGATTGATAATAAGCAACAGTTATACTCAAAGATGGGTGGCCTGATCTGAAGAGAATTAAAGAAGCCATTTGCATCAGATGTAGGAACGGTTAAGCCACGCTTGAAGTCAGTGAATGTCATTGGAAGCTGCTTTAAATAATGTGATGCAACACAGATAGTTTATGTATTTGCAAAGCCAGATGGGATAAGGAGTAAGAATTTTAGAGGGAACAAACTGACCAGAAACACTTTTACAGATGTCACAACACATTATGGAGAAGTGAGCTAATGGGCTTAGGAAAGAGAGAAATATCATGAATATTAAACAGAAATCTTAGATTTCATCAGGAGTTTTCAGTTTATGTGTGTGCATCTTGTTGTCCACACTAAAGCAGAACACACTTCTCATCCCTGCCCTCTCATGCTTACCGAGGAAGCTAACATGTATGTGTGCTTATGTGTATGGGTGAATGTTGGTGTGTGTTTATATCTAGATGCAGATAGATAGATAGATACCAGAACTGAACTTGCATCACTCTAGATATTTTATGTAAATATCTTAAATTAACAAATATATATAAGCTCTCATAGTTACAAGTTCATTTTTAAATAACCTCTTTTATTTCAAAATAATTTTAGCTTTATAGAAGAGTTGCAAAGATAGCACAGAATGTTTCTGTATACCCTTCACTCACCTTCCTCTGTTAACTTCTTACATAATCTCTACATTTATCAAAACTAAGAAATGAATATTGGTATAATACTATTAACTAAACTGTAGTCTTCATTCAAATTTCCACTGTTCTTCTACCATTCTTTTTCTGGATACCCAGGATACCACATTACATTTAGGCATTATGTTTCCTTAGTCTCTTCTGACCTGTGACTGTTTCTTGATCTTTCCTTATCTTTCATAACTCCGACACCTTTGAAGAGTACTGGTCAAGTATTTTGTAGAATGCCTCTCAGTTTGGGTTTGCCTGATGTTTTCTCATGAATAGATTGAAGTTTTAGAGTTTGGAGAATACCACAGAGGTGATGTGCTCTTGTCACACCATATTGGGGGCGTATGCTATCAAAATGACTTATTACTTTGTTAACTGGGTGTGTGCCAGTTTTCTCCACTTAAAGTTATTACCCATCTACTTTAAACTCTCTGTATCTTTTATGCAGGAGTTACATATAGGATACAGTAATTATTATCAAGGTACCTTAAACTTTTTTTTAAGGTTTTTTAGTGGTCTATTGAGAATAACATATATACAAAGAAGTGCATATATTATCATGAACAAATCAATACATTTTCATTACTAATGTAACCTCCACCTAGATCAAGAAATAGAACATTACTAGAACCCTAGAAGCACCCCCTGTGCCAGTTACTACTCCCTTACCTCACAGGTAACCATTATCCTGGTTATTACATAAGTTAGTTTTTTTCCCCTGTTTTTGAACTTTGTATAAGTGGGATCATACAGTATGTAGTCTCTTGAGCCTGGCTTCTTTTGCTCAATATGTCTTAGCATATAGTAGTTCATTTGTTTTCATTGATGAGTAGGTCACAATTATTTATCCACTCTACTGTTGATGGATATTTGACTTGTTTCCAGTTTTGGCTTTAATGTACATTGCTATTATGTATGCATTACTTTTGGTGCATGAATGTAGACATTCCTGTTGGATTTATACCTAGGAATGAAATTGCTGGGTCAAAAGGTATACACTCAGCTTTAATAGGTAGTACCAAACAATTTTCCAGAGTGGATTTTCCAATTGACACTCTCATCAGTAATGTATAAGAAGTCCAGTTGTTCTACATTCTTACTCACTTGGTGTTAACAAGTGTCTGAGCTACCTTAAATTATTAGTCATGTTGGGTGAATAGGAAGAGATTAATTTCAATGACATTGACAATAGCACAGAATATGGAGAAAATATCCTTTGCCTCCTGAATATACAAATAATAGAATATGCAGATAATCCCTAGATTAGCATTTTAAATGCGTTACATAGAAATCATCTTTTTGATTTTGAGACATTCAACATTGCCTATTTATATACAGCAATATTAGGAAATGGAAAATGAGTCCTTTATTACTCTCTTAACTTTTTTAAGTTTGGCTCTTTTTTTTCTCTTTTAAACACAAAACCATTTAATCAGTTCATTTTGGCACAGGTAAACAAGCTATCCAAGCAACTGATAACATTTGTCTTTAATTTATCACTTGTTTTGGTGTATGTAGACACAGACCCTTGTCATAGTTTATTGAGACTGTAAAGAGAAAAGCAAGGATATTGTAAATGTGCAGAGGCACACTAGTCAGATTGCCAAGATAGAAACAGAAAAGAAGGAAAAATGTATAAACATTTCTGTAATTCTAACATTTAGTTATTTAAAAACATTTTCAATGCACTTGACAATAAAGAAGAAACATTTATACATTACAGTAACACACAGGTAACTTTCTTTATAACTTCCATGGTTTAAACAGTTCCACAGTGGTGCTGGGGTAATGTGAAGCATTTTGAAAGCTTTGGTTTTAGGCAACTGCCTCTTCCCACCATTTTTTCTAAGCTTACGATGCTAAAGGTAATCAAGTCTTGATCTCTGGGCTCATTTGAGGGGGACTTGTTGACAGTTAAGAGACTTTAGGAAGAAAAACTCTCTTCAAAGTAGATCAAAAGAAACATATGATTGGGAAAAAATGAAAAAGAATAAAAGCAAGTAATTAAAAAACTATGAGAAAAGTGTGCATCAGCAAATTACTTTTTAATTTGTCCAGAAATCTCACCTAGCTTCCAAGCCCACCAGTCAGCAACTGACAGTTCAGGATCCACTTTATTCTCGAGGAGAGCAGCATGCCAGATGCTCACTGTTCTCAGAAGTTAGTCCCACTGTGAGAGGCAAAGGAGTGATGAGGAGGACAATTAGCCCCTCTAGCTTATTATCTAAGTTCCTAGCAATAGTGTTAAGTCAAATGCCATCTTATGTTTCTGGAGTAATTTTAAGGGTTAAAAACATTCTGCCCAGATGATATTTTATTTCTATTTATTCTCTTACCATCACCTACATTCTTATGAGATACTGATTCTAATGTGAAAATTACAAAAATAGTGATTAGTTACTAATCACCAACACATGGTTTTAAACACACAGATTTCTTATTGGAAGGCTC
Organism: Balaenoptera acutorostrata; assembly: GCF_949987535.1. NCBI lineage: Eukaryota > Metazoa > Chordata > Mammalia > Artiodactyla > Balaenopteridae > Balaenoptera > Balaenoptera acutorostrata. The sequence goes on along the minus strand of NC_080070.1, from coordinate 37,273,290 downwards.
TCTTTAAACTGCAGGGCTATTAACCATGAACTGAAACTAGTTAAGTTGTTTATGAAGAGCCTCTGTTTCTAAGGTTTAGAGTTTTAATCTTACTTAGTACCTATTTCTCCTGATCAAGTTTATTTTTGGACCTACCTCTATTTTTTTGAGGATGAATGTAAAAGTCAGTACTCTGAAGCATAGACAATCAGAAAGAAAGAGATAAAGAGAGAAAGGAGGGAGAGAGGGAAAGTGTTAAAAATAGCATCCTTCGAATGAGCCAGTTGGAGGTAGGAACAGCATCTGCACTTGGATCCCAGCCTAACACACTGTGTGTCTTATAGAGAGGAAATGACAATTGAGAATTTAAAAAGAAGAGGCGCTTTACTAAAATCACACCAAGATAGAGAAAGCATAGGGCGATAAACCTTACTTGTTGATTATGTCACAAATGTTTACTTCAGGATGGTAGACGGGGTACTGTTTGAGGACATGACAGATGTCTGAACAGGAAGCCGTGCTTATCTACATTTGGTATTGAGAGACAGTGGAACAGAGCAAGGAGGCACAAATCATGATACCTTTGGCTTTGGCATCAGGATCTTTAGTAGCAGATATTGCTCCAGGAAGTAGGGCCTGAGCAAGAGGGATGAAAATATTCCCTGTCTGGTAGCTGCTGTGAACAAAGGTTAGACGTGGCTTCCGGAAGTACTTAGAAGGGATTTGAGACGCCTGGATTTTTTTTTTTTAATTAAGCAAATAGGAGCAGCACTAGAGAAATATTATTTTTGCCAATGTTATTGTGACTCTGTTTTTTTTAGCCATGGCCTGGGCAAACAAAAAACGTAAGATGTTTAATTTATGTGCAGTTTTTTTTTAAAATTTTATTGGAAATACATTTCTCTTTTTTTTTTTTAATTAATTTATTTTTGGCTGTGATGGGTCTTCGTTGCTGTGCGTGGGCTTTCTTTTTAGTTGCGGTGAGCAGGGGCTACTCTTCATTGCCATGCGCGGGGGTCTCATTGCGGTGGCCTCTCTCATCTTGGAGCACCGGCTCTAGGTGCGCGGGCTCTAGAGTGCAGGCTCAGTAGTTGTGGCGCACGGGCTTAGTTGCTCCGTGGCATGTGGGATCTTCCTGAACCAGGGCTCGAACCCGAGTCCCCTGCATTGGCTGGCAGATTCCTAACCACTGCGCCACCAGGGAAGCCCCTATGTGCAGTTTTGAATACTTTATTTGTATTCATAAACAATGCAGATTCTGTTTTACCTCTTTGGAGTTAGAGAGTGAAATTCAGTTCACAAAGATACATGACACAGCATCTGAATCTAGGCTTTATGCATTTAGAGAAAAAAATATTAACAGTAGTACTTTTTTTTTCAATTAATTTTTATTGGAGTATAGTTACAATGTTGTGTTAGTTTCTATCGTTCAGCAAAGTGAATCAGCTAACTGTAGCACTCTTGAAGAGACCTGGGAGTTAAAAAATTATGCGTATAAATTTATATGACCCAGATTTCCTTCTTTCCTACAAATTAGTATGATTTTTTTGTAAACTGGTTTTAGTTGTTATGGCAAGAAGGAAGAAAAGGAGGTGGGGAGGAAAGAAGGAGGATCAAGTTAGTTGTTTGGTTGACCAGCTTAATTAGTTTTGGACCACCTCAAATATTTTTTAACAGACTTGACAGGTAAGTCAAAGGAGTAAAACCACTTTGTTAGTCCAAATGGCCCCAGAGGGTATGACTTAATATCCCTCATGTGAACGGTAGAGTTTGTATATATATAAGAGTGGGGAGTGATTAGGGAAGCATGCATAGCGACTGATATGGGAGAAAGAAAATTCTAAACTGTCAAACCATCCACTAGTTCTTAGGTGCTACTGAAGATTGAGACCCAGAGCAGAGGACCCTTACTTTAACAGGATTTGCAGACATCTAGTGTCAAGTCTTGGACTGAGTAGGGAGTGGTGAGCCAAATTGATGTACATAATAAATAGAGGGGTCTGAAAGGTGAAAGAGCCTTCTAGAAGAGAGAAAGCTGAGCAGTGTCTTATGGCCTGTATTAAAATGTTAAAATGCCAAATTTAGTAAAACTGGAAGTCCTGGTCCTCCAAACCTTTACTGCTAGACATGATAACCTTGAGTGAGTGGGCTGGGAAAAATCAGAGAAAGGGCTAAATTCCATATCTGTGCCTTCACAGAGCAGAAGGAAGAGAATGGCTACAAGATAGAAGTCTTAGAATCCACAGGAAACTGAAGAAATTCAGAGCCAGAAGTGGCCATGAAATTTTAGGTCCTAGAAATTATCAGAAATATAGGAAAGACATTAAATTTAACCTTGAATTTTACTTAAACCTCAAAGGCAGGATGACCTCAGCTGCCTTCTTGGTTTTTCAAGCAGCACACCAGTGGCAGTAGTGGAACCAAGTAGGCAGCCAGCAGCCCAGTGAGGTGGTAGCCATTCGGCCCTGCTGCTAATCATTTAACTGCATAGAGTTGACAGCAGGAATTTAGCCAGGGATCGCAGTTTAAATCATTTCCCAATTTTATGTCACTCAGAATATTTTCCTAAAAGTGTCCCAGTCTCAGAGAAGGAGCAGTAATAGCATGTACCCTATGACTACTGAGGGAAATCTAGGGTGACTGGTCTCATATGACATTTAGTTTTCTTTGTAAAGAGCAATGAGATACCTTGGTTATGAAGATAAATGAGATCAACCGCAATGTATCATTTATAGCTCAAGTTACATTTTTTTAACAAGCCACATGGACCTGTTAAAACTGAAATTTAGGGCTTCCCTGGTGGCACAGTGGTTGAGAATCTGCCTGCTAATGCAGGAGACATGGGTTCGAGCCCTGGTCTGGGAAGATCCCACATGCCGCGGAGCAACTGGGTCCGTGAGCCACAACTACTGAGCCTGCGCGTCTGGAGCCTGTGCTCCGCAACGAGAGAGGCCACGACAGTGAGAGGCCTGCGCACCGCGATGAAGAGTGGCCCCCGCTCGCCACAACTAGAGAAAGCCCTCGCACAGAAACGAAGACCTAACACAGCTAAAAAAAATAAAAAACAAAAACAAAAAAACCCCCTGAAATTTAAACAAAACTGCAGGGAAATAATTATCTTAAGGTGAATTGCTTAAGAGGGAAATTGCAGTTTCACGTAGGGGCTGGGTGGTTTATGAGTGTAGAGTCATAGAAATATTCTGCCCTGAACAAATGAAGCATTTAGCTGCCAGTCTTATTATGTATTTGATGTTACTGATCCTAGCAAAGTTAAGAATAAAAATTGAGCATTTATACACACCAAGCAGAAGAAAGAGGCCTTTAAATTACTTTTCAGACTGTGAGTTTAATTGAACTTCTCCCATTTATTTCAGTCTAATGACAGCAGGTTTGTTGGGTGATGTCACCATTCTTTGAAAGCTGCTTTATTCTTCCTAAGAGCACAGGACCTTCATTCTTCATCTTCAGAGAGCGTTCCCAACAATAAGTAATACTTGCCTGTAAATTGGAATGCACCAGAGTTCTATTTAAAGGCCAGACTCACTGACAGCCTGGCAGGATGGAAGGGGAGAATGTATGCTTTATGTTCATGCAACTTCTTGAGGAAATGGAGTATATACAGTCAAGTTATGATTATGGTATGGTTATGCTCATTTATTTGTCAAGTGCCAAGGAATACACTTGACAAAGCAAAAAAAAAAAAAAAAAAAGAAAGAAAAGAAGATCAAGACAATATGCCTGTCTCATAAATGATGTTACTATAGGAAAAATAAAAGCTTCTATGAATCCTCAAGACAGATATATGCCATTATTTTTTAATCAGTTGAGTATTATGTGAAGTTGTTTTCATATTTTTTGGCACATAAAGCTTTCCCCACTGAAATCACTGATTGTCTTTATCAACTCAATGTAAAATATAGTGGATATTTGCTCTTTAGAGAGGATGCTTCTTATGAAAACTCCCAGAATCACAAGACAATATTGTTTTCCACTCCTGGCTTTCCTGAAAGTTGTATTTCCATGAAGGGATACATGCCTGCTACGCAAGTTGTCTTTTCACATGTTGCTAAGACTTTCTCTCACATTTAATGAGCTCTGTCCTGGCTGGAATATGCCCTGAAACAGTCATGCTAATTCTATCTGAATTTATTTAAACAAATTCTTATATAGTACTACTGTAAGCCCTTTATAAACGTTAACTAATTTCAACCCTCATAATAATCCTTTGAGAGTTATCATTACCCTCACTTTATATATGAGGAAACTAAGGCAGGTACTGCTGAGAATTTACCAGGAATCAATTTGATTAAAACTCAAGAAGTCTGGTTCCAAAGTCTATATGTTCAACTATTATGCTATGCTAAGGAGTAGTATGGAACATAAACATAAACATTTCTTCTTATCAATGGTATGCCATTCTTTAATTTAAAAATTCTGCTTTCCTACAAAGATCCGTTTCTTTGACTTTTTATTTACTTCTATCGCCAATTCTAAAAGCTAACTTTTGGGTGGTAAGGGGGATGGTGCATAAGCATTATCACACATGTATAATTATGGTCACGCTTCCACTGCCCAGCCGCTGCCCAGGTGCCTTGATGGACTGCAGGACTCGCTCTGACATTCTGCCCTTTCAACACGTGTAATTCAAATTGTGCCTCATCAAAATTACAGATTACTGCAATGTGAGGGACACAGACATCTACAATAGTCAAAACTATGAATGTTAAATCCATAAGTGCCAAGATTTTATTGCTTTCAGTGCTTAGGGCTAGTGAAGTGTTTCATTTTCTTAAATGTTTTCTGGCCACCCCCACCCAAAATGCAAACATGTACTATTTTCCTTTGTGTAATTCTACTATGGAAAAATATTTCAGGAAGACTTTTTCCTTGGAAGATATTACTCTGCAATCTCTTCCCAGTAGATGTGAAGAACATGTTTACAAGTAAACTTACTCCTCTACTTTCATCTATTTCTCTTTCTATCTCCTCTCTCTTTCCCCCTCATATTGCCTTGTTTGTTTGTTTTTGTTTATACACTATATTTCTGTTTCTCTTAACTCAGGCCAAGTATTCATGTTATCTTAACTCAAGCTGTAACCTGGTGAATTTTCCCAATTAAAAGTTAATTACTTTTACTGCTAGAGTTTTAGATTAAAAAGTCAGGAGGCAAACTTTTAAAAAATACAGTTCTTAAAAGACATTTATGTGGACTTTTGATTTACATAGAGCGAAAGTTACAAAACTGTGTGGGGGAAGTGATCTGTTTTATGTGGTCAATGATCAATTGCTTTTTAAAATTTCTTTACCAACTTTTCCATTCTCAATTTTTGTTTACTTCTCACAAAGATATTTTTATACCAGGAGGCGTATGTTTTTAAGAATATTTTATAGAAAGGGTTGCCTTACTTTATTTTATTTTTTAAAAATCTTTATTGGAGTATAATTGCTTTACAATGGTGTGTTAGTTTCTGCTTTATAACAAAGTAAATCAGCTATACATATACATATATCCCCATATCTCCTCCCTCTTGTGTCTCCCTCCCACCCTCCCTATCCCACCCCTCTAGGTGGTCACAAAGCACCGAGCTGATCTCCCTGTGCTATGTGGCTGCTTCCCACTAGCTATTTTACATTTGGTAGTATATATAAGTCCATGCCACTCGCTCACTTCGCCCCAGCTTACCATTTCCCCTCCCCGTGTCCTCAAGATTCCATATATATGTGTTAGCATACGGTATTTGTTTTTCTCTTTCTGACTTACTTCACTCTGTACGACAGACTCTAGGTTCATCCACCTCACTACAAATAACTCAATTTCGTTTCTTTATATGGCTGAGTAATATTCCATTGTATATATGTACCACATCTTCTTTATCCATTCATCTGTTCGTGGACACTTAGGTTGCTTCCATGTCATCTGTCAAAGGACACTTAGGTTGCTTCCATGTCCTGGTTATTGTAAAGAGAGCTGCAGTGAACATTCTGGTACATGACTCTTTTTGCTTTATGTTTTTCTCAGGGTATATGCCCAGTAGTTGGATTGCTGGGTTGTATGGTAGTTCTATTTTTAGTTTTTTAAGGAATCTCCATACTGTTCTCTATAGTAGCTGTATGAATTTACATTCCCACTAACAGTGCAAGAGGGTTCCCTTTTCTCCACACCCTCTCCAGCATTTATTGTTTGTAGATTTTTTGATGATAAGGTGACCCTTATCTTTTCCCAGTGCTGGGAAAACTGGACAGCTACATGTAAAAGAATGAAATTAGAACACTCCCTAACACAATACATAAAAATAAACTCAAAATGGATTAAAGACCTAAATGTAAGGCCAGACACTATCAAACTCTTAGAGGAAAACATAGGCAGAACACTCTATGACATAAATCACAGCAAGATCCTTTTTGACCCACCTCCTAGAGAAATGGAAATAAAAACAAAAATAAACAAATGGGACCTAATGAAACGTAAAAGCTTTTGCACAGCAAAGGAAACCATAAACAAGATGAAAAGACAACCCTCAGAATGGGAGAAAATATTTGCAAATGAAGCAACTGACAAAGGATTGATCTCCAAAATTTAGAAGCAGCTCATGCAGCTCAATATCAAAAAAACAAACAACCCAATCCAAAAATGGGCAGAAGACCTAAATAGACATTTCTCCAAAGAAGATATACAGATTGCCAGCAAACACATGAAAGAATGCTCAACATCATTAATTATTAGAGAAATGCAAATCAAAACTACAATGAGATATCATCTCACACTGGTCACAATGGCCATCATCAAAAAATCTACAAACAATAAATGCTGGAGAGGGTGTGGAGAAAAGGGAACCCTCTTACACTGTTGGTGGGAATGTAAATTGATACAGCTGCTGTAGAGAACAGTATGGAGTTTCCTTAAAAAACTAAAAATAGAACTACCATACAACCCAGCAATCCCACTACTGGGCATATACCCTGAGAAAACCATAATTCAAGAAGAGTCATGTACCAAAATGTTCATTGCAGCTCTATTTACAATAGCCAGGACATGGAAGCAACCTAATTGTCCATCAACAGATGAATGGTTAAAGAAGATGTGGCACATATATACAATGGAATATTACTCGGCCATAAAAAGAAACGAAATTGAGTTATTTGTAGTGAGGTGGATGGACCTAGAGTCTGTCATACAGAGTGAAGTAAGTCAGAAAGGGAAAAACAAATACTGTATGGTAACACATATATATGGGCTCAAAAAAAAATGGTCATGAAGAAACTAGGGGCAAGACAGGAGTAAAGATGCAGAACTACTAGAGAATGGACTTGAGGACACGCGGAGGGGGAAGGGTAAGCTGGGACGAAGTGAGAGAGTGGCATGGACATATATATACTACCAAATGTAAAACAGATAGCTAGTGGGAAGCAGCCACATAGCACAGGGAGGTCAGCTTGGTGCTCTGTGACCACCTAGAGGGGTGGGAAAGGGAGGGTGGGAGGGAGGGAGATGCAAGAGGGAAGAGATATGGGGACATCTGTATATGTATAACTGATTCACTTTGTTATAAAGCAGAAACTAACACACCATTGTAAAGCAATTATACTCCATTAAAGATGTTAAAAAAAAAAGAGAATAATATGCAGTAAAAACTAAGAAGTCCAGTAGATCAGTAAACATATGTAAAAGAAAAAAAAAAAAGTAAGGTGACCATAGGTGCGTGGGTTTATCTCTGGGCTTCTATCCTGTTCCATTGATCTATATTTCTGTTTTTGTGCCAGTACCATACTAACTTGATTACTGTAGCTTTGTAGTGTAGTCTGAAGTCTGGGAGCCTGATTCCTCCAGCTCTGTTTTTCTTTCTCAAGATTGCTTTGGCTATTTGGGGTCTTTTTTGTTTCCATACAAATTGTGAAAGTTTTTGTTTTAGTTCTGTGGAAAATGCCATTGGTAGTTTGATAGGGAATGCATTGAATCTGTATATTGCTTTGGGTAGTAGGGCCATTTTCACAATGTTGCTTCTTCCACTCCAAGACCATGGTATATCTCTCCATCTCTTTGTATCATCTTTAATTTCTTTCATCAGTGTCTTGTAGTTTTCTGCATACAGGTCTTTTGTCTCATTAGGTAGGTTTATTTCAAGGTATTTTATTCTTTTTGTTGCAATGGTAAATGGGAGTGTTTCCTTAATTTCTCTTTCAGGTTTTTCATCATTAGTGTATAGGAATGCAACAGGTTTCTGTGCATTAATTTTGTATCCTGCTACTTTATGAAATTCATTGATTAGCTCTAGTAGTTTTCTGGTAGCATCTTTAGGATTCTCTGTGTATAGTATCATGTCATCTGCAAACAGTGACAGCTTTACTTCTTCTTTTCCAATTTGGATTCCTTTTATTTCTTTTTATTCTCTAATTGCTGTGGCTAAAACTTCCAAAACTACGTTGAATAATAGTGGTGAGAGTGGACAACCTGCCTTGTTCTTGATCTTAGTGGAAATGGTTTCAGTTTTTCACCATTGAGAATGATGTTTGCTGTGGATTTGTCCTCTATGGCCTGTATTATGTTGAGGTAAGTTCCTTCTATGCCTGCTTTATGGAGAGTTTTTATCATAAATGGGTGTTGAATTTTGTGGAAAGCTTTTTCTGCATCTATTGAGAAGATCATATGGTTTTTCTCCTTCAGTTTGATAATATGGTTTATCACATAGATTGATTTGCATATATTGAAGAATCCTGGCATCCCTGGGATAAACCCAACTTGATCATAGTGTATGATCCTTTTAATGTGCTGTTGGATTCTGTTTGCTAGTCCTTCGTTGAAGATTTTTGCATCTATGTTCATCAGTGATATTGGCCTGTAGTTTTCTTTCTTTGTGACACCTTTGTCTGTTTTTGGTATCAGTGTGATGTTGGCCTCGTAGAATGAGTTAGGGAGTGTTCCTCCCTCTGCTATATTTTGGAAGAGTTTGAGGATAGGTGTTAGCTCTTCTCTCAATGTTTGATAGAATTTGCCTGTGAAGCCATCTGGTCCTGGGCTTATGTGTGTTGGAAGATTTTTCATCACAGTTTCAATTTCAGTGCTTGTGATTGATCTGTATATGTTTTCTATTTCTTCCTAGTTCAGTCTCAGAAGGTTGTGCATTTCTAAGAATTTGTCCACTTCTTCCAGGTTGTCCATTTTATTGGCATATAGTTGCTTGTAGTAATGTCTCATGATCCTTTGTATTTCTGCAGTGTCAGTTGTTACTTCTCCTTTTTCATTTCTAATTCTACTGATTTGAGTCTTCTCCCTTTATTCTTCATGAGTCTGGCTAATGGTTTATCAATTTTGTTTATCTTCTCAAAGAACCAGCTTTTAGTTTTATTGATCTTTGCTATTGTTTCCTTCATTTGTTTTTCATTTATTTCTGATCTGATCTTTCTTTCTTTCCTTCTGCTAACATTGGGTTTTTTTTATTCTTCTTTCTCTAATTGCTTTAGGTGTAAGTTTAGGTTGTTTATTTGAGATGTTTCTTGTTTCTTGAGGTAGGATTGTATTGCTATAAACTTCCCTCTTAGAACTGCTTTTGCTGCACCCCATAGGTTTCGGGTCGTTGTGTTTTCATTGTTATTTGTTTCTAGGTATTTTTTGATTTCCTCTTTGATTTCTTCAGTGATCTTTTGGTTATTAAGTAGTGTATTTTTAGCATCCATGTATCTGTATTTTTGACAGATTTTTTCCTGTAATTGATATCTAGTCTCATAGCGTTGTGGTCAGAAAAGATACTTGATATGACTTCAATTTTCTTAAATTTACCAAGACATTATTTGTGACCCAAGATACGATCTATCCTGGAGAATGTTCCATGAGCACTTGAGAAGAAAGTGTTTTCTGTTGTTTTTGGATGGAATGTCCTATAAACCTATAAATATCAATTAAGTCCATCTTGTTTAATATATCATTTAAAGCTTGTGTTTCCTTATTTATTTTCATTTTGGATGATCTGTCCATTGGTGAAAGTGAGGTGTTAAAGTCCCCTACTCTGATGTGTTATTCTCGATTTCCCCTTTTATGGCTGTTAGCATTTACCTTATGTATTGAGGTGCTCCTATTTTGGGTGCATAAATATTTACAATTGTTATATCTTCTTCTTGGATTGATCCCTTGATCATTATGTAGTGTCCTTCATTGTCTCTTGTAAGAGTCTTTATTTTAAAGTCTATTTTGTCTGATATGAGAATTGCTACTCCAGCTTTCTTTTGATTTCCATTTGCATGGAATATCTTTTCCATCCCCTCCCTTTATGTATGTGTCTGTACTTCTGAAGTGGTTCTCTTGTAGACAGCGTATATACGTGTCTTGTTTTTGTATCCATTCAGCCAGTCTGTGTCTTTTGTTTGGAGCATTTAACGCATTTATATTTAAGGTAATTAATTATCCATATGTATGTTCCTATTCCCATTTTCTTAATTGTTTTGAGTTTGTTATTGTAGGTCTTTTCCTTCTCTTGTGTTTCCTGCCTAGAGAAGTTCCTTTAGCATTTGTTGTAGAGCTGGTTTGGTGGTGCTGTATTCGCTTAGCTTTTGCTTGTCTGTAAAGGTTTTAATTTCTCCATCGAATCTGAATGAGTTCCTTGCTGGGTAGAGTAATCTTGGTTGTAGGTTTTTCCTTTTCATCACTTTAAATATGTCCTGCCACTCCCTTCTGGCGTGCAGAGTTTCTGCTGAAAGATCAGCTGCTAACCTCATGGGTTATTCCCTCATGGGGATTTCCTTGTTTGTTATTTGTTGTTTTTCCCTTGCTGCTTTTAATATTTTGTCTTTGTATTTAATTTTTGATAGTTAGATTAATATGTGTCTTGGCATGTTTCTCCTTGGATTTGTCCTGTATGGGACTCTCTGGGCTTCCTGGACTTGACTGACTCTTACCCTTCCCATATTAGGGAAGTTTTCAACTATAACCTCTTCAAATATTTTCTCCGTCCCTTTCTTTTTCTCTTCTTCTTCTGGGACCCCTATAATTTGGATGTTGGTGCATTTAATGTTGTCCCAGAGATTCTGAGACTGTCCTCAATTCTTTTCATTCTTTTTTCTCTATTCTGCTCTGCAGTATTTATTTCCACTATTTTATCTTCCAGGTCACTTATCTGTTCTTCTGCCTCAGTTTTTCTGCTATTGATTTCTTCTGGAGAATTTTAAATTTCATTTATTGTGTTGTTCATCATTGTTTGTTTTCTCTTTACTTCTTCTATGTCCTTGTTAAATGTTTCTTGTATTTTCTCCGTTCTATTTCCAAGATTTTGGATCATCTTTGCTATCATTACTCTGAATTCTTTTTCAGGTAGACTGCCTATATCCTCTTCATTTGTTTGTTGTGGTGGGTTTTTACCTTACTCCTTCATCTGCTGTGTGTTTCTTTGTCTTCTCATTTTTTTTAGCTTACTGTATTTGGGGTCTCCTTTTCACAGCCTGCAGGTTCGTAATTCCCATTGTTTTTGGTGTCTGCCCCTAGCGGCTAAGGTTGGTTCAGTGGGTTGTGTAGGCTTCCTGGTGGAGGGTACTGGTGCCTGTATTCTGGTGGATGAGCCTGGATCTTGTCTTTCTGGTGAACAGGGCTGCTTCTGGTGGTGTGTTTTGGGGTGTCTGTGACCTTATTATGATTTTAGATAGCCTCTCTGCTAACGGGTGGGTTTGTGTTCCTTTCCTGCCAGTTGTTTGGTATAGGGTGTCTAGCACTGTAGCTTGCGGGTCGTTGAATGGACCTGGGTTTTCTCGTTGAGCTGGAGATCTCTGGGAGAGCTTTCTCTATTTGATATTATGTGGAGCTGGGAGGTCTATGTTGAACCAATGTCCTGAACTCGGGTCTCCCACCTCAGAGGCACAGGCCTGACACCCAGCCGGAGCACCAAGACCCTGTCAGCCACACGGCTGACCCCCGGGGGCCGGCAGGGTACGCATCCCCAGTCTGGCCACAGGTTGGTGTGCTGCAGAAGTGCAAGAAGTGGGCACGCGCAGGTCACCGTTGCCATCGGGAATGGGGCCGGCCGAGCAGAGGGCGCAGAAACAGTCCGGTCCGAGCCGTGCCTGTTTGCCCTTGCCTTACTTTATATTTGTATTATAATTAGATTGTCTAGGCTCTTGCTACACTGAACGCTGTTTATGTAGTGCTTTCGCAAATAGCTCCAGTGACTTCTTTTACTTTAATCTTTTCCTTTTTTAACTTTCTTTAAGGCAGTGAGCAGAATGAGAGTTATAAATTACCCCCCAACAAGTCAGTAGTTCTGTAGCATGTGAATCACTCAGGAGCCTATTTAAAATGCAGGTTACTGGGTTCCAGCCTTGGAAAATCTGGTTCAGGTGGTTTAGTCTGGGACCCAGAAATTGGATACCACTATCCAAGTGGTACTTGTATTACCGCTCCAGTGATTCTGATGCACTTGCTCCATAGAGGACACTTTGCAAAATGTTGTTTCAAAGTGTTCAGTGCTGAGTCTCCTCCACAATATTATTTCCTAAATAGGTTCCAACGTATGACATGTCAGTTGACATGTACACTAAAGCCATGGGAGTAAGAAAAGAACAGGTAGGCTTAATTTGAAATTATCTTCTGCCAGTGATCAAGAAATGACTACAGGGACTTCCCTGGTGGTGCAGTGGTTAAGAATCCACCTGCCAATGCAGGGGACATGGGTTCAAGCCCTGGTCCAGGAAGATCCCACATGCCACGGAGCAGCTAAGGCCGTGTGCCATAACTACTGAGTCTGTGTGCCACAACTACTGAAGCCCTCATGCCTAGAGCCTGTGCTCTGCAGCAAGAGAAGCCACTGCAATGAGAAGCCTGTGCACTGCAGCGACGAGCAGCGCCTGCTCGCTGCAACTGGAGAAGGCCCGTGCACAGCAATGAAGACCCAATGCAGTCAAAAATAAATAAATAAATTAATTAATTAAATTTAAAAAAAAAGTAATGACTACATCCAAAGTGGTACAGCCACTGTGGAAAACAGTATGGAGGTTCCTCAAAAAACTAAAAATAGAACTACCATGTGATCCAGCAATTCCACTCCTGGTTATATATATGAAAAAACCCAACAACACGAGTTTGAAAAGGTACATGCACCCCAATTTTCATAGCAGCAATATTTACAGTTGCAAACATATGGAAGCAACCTGAGCATCCATCAATAGATGAATGGATAAAGAAGATGTGGTACATATATACATTGGAGTATTACTCAGCCATAGAAAAGAATAAGATCATACCATTTGCAGCAACATGGGTGGACCTAGAGATTATCATACTAAGTGAAGTAACCCACACAGAAAGACAAATATCAGATGATATTGCTTATATGTGGAATGTAAAAAAAGGTTACAAATGAACTCATTTACAAAACAGAAATAGACTCACAGACATAGAAAACAAACTTACAGTTACCAAAGGGAAGAGGGGAGAGGGATAAATTAGGAGTTTGGGATTATATATAAAATAGATAACCAACAGGACCTACAGTATAGCACAGGGAACTACACTCAATATCTTGTAATAACCTGTAATGGAAGAGAATGTAAAAAATATTTATATATCTGTATAACTGAATCACATTACTGTACACCTGAAACTAACACAACATTGTAAATCAACTATGTTTCAATAATAAGAAAAAGAATGAAATTTTGCCATTTGCAGCAACGTGGTTGGACTTGGAGGGCACTGTGCTAAGTTAAGTAAGCCAGACAGAGAAGGACAAATACTATATGATATCACTTACATGTGGAATCTAAAAAATACAGCAAACTAGTGAATATAACAACAAAGAACAGACTCACAGATACAGAGAACAGAACTAGTGGTTCTGGGGTGGGATGGGCAATATAGGAGTGGGGGAGTGGGAGGTACAAACTATTGGGTGTAAGATAGGCTACAAGGATGTATTGTACAACACAGTGAATATAGCCAATATTTTGTAATAACTATAAATGGAAAGTAACCTATAAAAATTGTATACAAAATTTAAAAAGAAAAGACTACATCTGTAGGCTTTTATCTTTCCCTGATCTGTGAATGTAAAGGGATAAGGTAGAGTAGTTAAGAGAAAAGTGTCTCTTCTTTTGAGTATTGGTATTAATAGTCCCCCTTCAAATATTCTATGTGATTTTTACATTTTGATTATTTATTTATTTATTTATTTTTTAGCATCTTTATTGGAGTATAATTTCTTTACAATGTTGTATTAGTTTCTGCTGTACAACAAAGTGAATCGGCTATATGTATACATAGATCCCTATATCCCCTCCCGTGGGAGCATCCCTCTCCCACCCTCCCTATCCCACCCCTCTAGGTTGTCACAAAGCACCAAGCTGATCTCCCTGTGCTATGCAGTGGCTTCCCACTAGCTATCTGTTTTACAATTGGTAGTGTATATATGTCAATGCTACTCTCTCACTATGTCCCAGCCTCCTCTTCCTCCACGGTGTCCTCAAGTCCGTTCTCAACATCTTCACCTTTATTCCTGCCCTACCACTAGGTTCATGAGTACCATTTTCCTAGATTCCATATATATGTGTTAGCATACGGTATTTGTTTTTCTCTTTCTGACTTACTTCACTTTGTATGACAGACTCTAGGTCCATCCACCTCACTACGAATAACTCAATTTCATTTCTCTTTATGACTGAGTAATATTCCATTGTATATATGTGCCACATCTTCTATATCCATTCATCTGTTGATGGACATTTAGGTTGTTTCCATGTCCTGGCTATTGTAAATAGCGCTGTGATGAACATTGTGGTACATGTATCTTTTTTTATTTTTTATTTTTTATTTTATTTATTTATTTATACAGCAGGTTCTTATTAGTTATCCATTTTATACATATTAGTGTATATATGTCAATCCCAATCTCCCAATTCATCACACCGCCACCCACCCCTCTGCCGCTTTCCCCCATTGGTGTCCATACGTTTGTTCTCTACATCTGTGTCTCAATTTCTGCCCTGCAAACCAGTTCATCTGTACCATTTTCCTAGATTCCATATATATATGTGTTAGCATATGATATTTGTTTTTCTCTTTCTGACTTACTTCACTTTGTATGACAGACTCTAAGTCCATCCACCTCACTATGAATAACTCAGTTTCGCTCCTTTTTATGGCTGAGTAATATTCCATTTGCCACATCTTCTTTATCCATTCATCTATCAATGGACATTTAAGTTGTTTCCATGTCCTGGCTATTGTAAATAGTGCTGCGATGAACACTGTGGTACATGTATCTTTTTGAATTAAGGTTTTCTCAGCGTATGTGTCCAGTAGTGGGATCGCTGGGTCATATGGTAGTTCTATTCTTAGTTTTTTAAAGAATCTCCATACTGTTCTCCATAGTGGTTGTATCAATTTACATTCCCACCAACAGTGCAGGAGGGTTCCCTTTTCTCCACACCCTCTCCAGCGTTTATTGTTTCTAGATTTTTTGATGATGGCCATTCTGACTGGTGTGAGGTGATACCTCATTGTGGTTTTGATTTACCTTTCTCTAATGATTAGTGATGTTGAGCATCTTTTCATGTGTTTGTTGGCCATCTGTATGTCTTCTTTGGAGAAATGTCTATTTAGGTCTTCTGCCCATTTTTGGATTGGGTTCTTTGTTTTTTTGATATTGAGCTGCATGATCTACTTGTATATTTTGCAGCTTAATCCTTTGTCAGTTGCTTCTTTTGCAAATATTTTCTCCCATTCTGTTCTGAGGTTTGACTTTTAGTCTTGGTTATGGTTTCCTTTGCTGTGCAAAAGCTTTTAAGTTTCATTAGGTCCAATTTGTTTATTTTTGTTTTTATTTTCATTACTCTAGGAGGTAGGTCAAAAAGGATCTTGTAAGATAATGTTAAATAAGAAAGTTATGTTTTGGTTATAATGTATTTCTTGAAAACACAACATATCCTGTCTGCAGATCACTGCCTACAATAAAGACACATTTTGGGACCATTTTGATCCCTACCTCCCCAAATTACATGGCAACACATCTAACCACAACTCCAGAAAAATGAAGACATGACCCAAATCTCCAAATGAAGGTTTAATAGGAATTTAATTCAACCTGCTGATAGCACTCATAATCCACAGTAGTTAATGTGACAGCAGTGACCCATGTTAACAAATGGCAAGTGTAAAGGGAGGATTAGGAAAGGGAAAAGATGCTTTGTCTCTGGCTTGTTTAGTGATTCAGTCTGGAGTCTTTTAACACTGATTTAGTTTTTCTGCCTTGGTTCCTCTATTTCCTTAGCCGTTAACTATTTTCTTAGAGTCTTCACTGGATTAGGAGTCAAAAATAATGAAATAAAATGTTGGCTTTAAAAACATATGATGCATAAATGCAGGTTTGGCTTGATTACCTCAGTCATCATAAAATATCTATAAGAAAATTTCATGATTTATTAATTGCTTTTAAAAAATCCATGCCCTTCACCAAGAAACCTTTGTGTGATAAAAATACATTAAAACATTTAAATATTTTAGCAACAACAAACAGCATGACAAAAACAAAGACGAAACACCTATTAGGACTGTAGGCCCAGGCCTGTCTAATTGGATATGTATTCCTGGAACTAATTACTTGGTGCTCTGCTGATTGCTGCCCAGAATGGCAGATCTCAATTTAAATCAGTTGGTTAGAAAATCCTATTGTACGAATTTAAAACACTTGGCCACTCTGGATCTTATGTAATTGCTGGACCTTACATAATTAATTGAATATTAAAGAAAACATATTCTGTGGGTCATGAATAAAGCTAGGAACTTGTGGGTGGATCAAAGCAAATCCATCATTGTTATTGGAATAGCAGCTCAAAGTGTGAATCCTGACAATGGTAGGTCAGTAGTGTCATTCCTGCATATGAGGATAATACAGCACCAAGAGCCCTCCCTCATGATCATTGGGTGTGATTCATCTACCTTTTGTCACTAAACAGTTCTGTGACCTTGGTTGACTCACTCAACATCCCTATATGAGGGCCCAAAGAAATTTGGTTAACCACATGAAAGTACTTTCAAAAGTTCTATAAATATGCTCCCATTGCCTATAGAAAAAGTGTCAGTTTATTATGGCCTACATGCATAGAAAGTTTCTAGGAATTCTATACCAGGAAAAGACATGAAAAACGTGGGAAAAATAGCAAGGAAGCTGTAAAGCAAGGAAACTCAGTAAAAACATAATTGTAGAGACCTAGAAACCTTGTAAAATTCTCCTTTAAAGTTTGTTAGATTTCTGTTGAGCCACAAAAATCTTTAATTAAAGAAATAATACATGTCTTCATAGTATCCACTATATTCTTGACACTCTTCTAGTTCTAGATATTTAACAAAAGCTAGATCTCAATTCTTGAGATGGTTAATTAGTTTTCTGTTTTACCTAGTACCTAGCACTGGGGAGATGACCTCCTAGAAGTGTAATTTCAGGGTTGACAAGACTAACACAAAAAATTTTAGCTCCTGCTCTTTCCTGCTGGTGTTTCATAATCCACAGTAGAATTTCAGTTTTCTATTTTAAGACTTTAATCTCTGGAAAAATTCAAATCCTCTCAAGATTTAGCATGCATGAGTTTCTGATGCTTCCTGAAAAAAGTCTCTAAAGTAGGAAGAAAGAAAGAAGCTCTTTCTTGAGAGTGTCTAATATAGAAGAAAGGGACCAGTGATCAGAATGGGGTTGCGGGGAATCACTAAGAATTCCAAACTGAAGAGAAAGAATACAAAGTACTGACTGCTTGAAATGAGAAAGGAAAATGGTATGAATGGGAAAGGTGATGTATGCAGGAATAAAAAACTGAGGCTCAAAGACCAATTCCGTACTATATAGAGTTTCCTAAAGCCCTCTACCTTCACGCTAGAAAAAGAATAACCTCCTAAGTATGGCTCCTCAGCTTACATATGTTTCTCAGTTTTGTCCCATTCCAAGTTTTCTCTGTTAAGGAAAGAAGGGGAAAGCAATAGGGGTAGCAGAAGTTAAACCAAAACTATTAGCCAGAAAGAAGAGAATATTCTATAATGAGCATAATGTTAAATATATTAACTTATTAAATGCACACTTATCAATTGCTTATATACAAGTGGGAAAGACAAGCAATAGACAAATACAAAAGTAAATATAGTGAATACAAATAAGATGGAGATGAGTGCTAGGAAGAAAAATATAGAAGGAGGATAAGGGAGTTGGGAGAATTGGGGCATGGTTGTTGTTGTTGGGGTTATTTTATATGGATTGACCAGAGAGGGCTCTAAAATAAATTGATACTGGAGCAGAGACTCAAACAAAGTGAGGGAAGGAGCTGTGCTGATAGGTGAGTGAAGAGCTTGCCAAGCAGAGAGAACTGTTAACTGCAAAGGCCTTGTGGCAAGTGCATGCTTAGTATGTTCGAGGAATGAAAAGGGGGCCAGTGTGAATGGAGTGATGTGGTAGAGAATGAGAGTCAGAGCAAATGAGGTTCGTGAGGCAATAGGATCCTGCTCACTCATATCCTGAGGTAATTGTAAGGACTTAGGCTTTACTTTAAAAGGGATGAGAAACCATGGGAGGGTACTGAATAGCAGTCTGGCTGTTTTGCTGGGAATAGACTGTGGAAGGCAGATGTGTGCCGAGAAACCAACTTAGAGATTGATTTGGATCAGGGTGGAGCAATGGAGGTGGTAAGAACTGGTAAAAAATCTTGATAAATACATTTGGTCATTAATTCATTCATCAAAAGAAATATTAGTGCAGGTACACTAGTCAAGGAGCATGTTCTATGCCAGAGAGATAGCAAAGAGAACAAAGTCCATGCCTTCCATCAGTAAACTCATAGCTTAATATAGGCAGACAGGTAAACACATGTTTTTACTGCCTGGTATGATAATTGAACCTAGTAGAAAGGAAAGAGCTATTACTTTTCCTTAGAGAATGGGAAGCATCAGCAAAGACTATCCAGAAGAAAAGATTCATGAGGTGGGTAATGAAGGAGGAGCACAAGTTTGGCAGGAGATTAAAGGAAGGCAAAAGAGAAGGCCTTCCACACAAAGGGAACAGCATAGACAGCGGTACAGAGACATGGATAGCATGGCATATTCAGGGGCTGTATGACAGTTGCATTTATTCAAGTCAGGAGTAGTAGTAGATAAAGCTGAGGAGATGTGGGGCAAGGAGAGAGATGATGATGAAAGAACTTATGTATCATGACAAAACGTTTGCATATTGTCATCCAGATTATGGGGAATCACTGAAGGATCTTATGCAAGGAAGTAGAATCAGCTTTATATTCTAGAAATGTCAAAAGTCTTCATTGATAGGAGCATTTCCATTCAACTTTAATTATACAGTTACATTTCGGTAATAGAGCAGTATATAGTAAAAATATTGTATGGCTTCCTTTTCATACATGTTAATAAGCAGTCATTTGTTGAGCACCTACTCTGTCAGATATGGGGCAGAGGGCATTGCTCACATTAATTCATCAGATCTTACTAATGCCCACTGTGGTAACTATTGTTATGACTCCCTTTTAGAGGTAGGAAAATCAGTGCTTTGAGAGGTTCAGCAACTCATCCAAGTTCGCACATGACTAGTGATAGGTGGGGGTTGGGCTGGGCTTTCAATCCGGTGTCACAGGCTGTGCTCTAACCCACTTCAGATACTGGTTTGATGTTCTTGAAAGGACAACGGAGGTTACTAGGAAGAGGTCTCTTCTAAAGACTGATCATGTTAAATCAAGTCTCTTTACAGTAGGCCAACCTAAATTATAATTTATTAATTTAATTATGTATGTTGCAAAGAATAGAAGGAAATGAATAATGTTCTAAGCATTGGGAATGAATTCATTCAGTGTTTAGAATGAATTTATAAATAGATTTGTTGAGTACTGCAGTTTTCATTAGAGCATAAATTTTGACTTGCAAAGACAGGCATCCAAATCCGCTATGTCCACTCAAGACAGCGAAGTTTTCTTGAATGATATTTTCCCACCTCTTTACAAACTGGTTTATTGATACTCTGTAGGATTTGGCTACAGGCTAAGACATTTAGCCCCTAAACTTTTCTGTTTACAGAAATTCATGGGATAAAGGACTGGTGTTGGAGGGAAGGGGGAAAGGGATTCTCAGAAGTTTGAATTCCACTGGGAAGGAGTTATTAGGGGCTGAGGTATAATTACGGATATATTGGATTTGTTATTAGTAATCCTTTCGAATATATTCTTCATTGGCAAAAAAAATTCAGACTGAAAATTTTTCAGAGAATTACCAAGCTCTCTGAAGAATGTCCAGAAATGTAAAATCAAAGATCAAGTCCAAATGTCTCAGAGTTATATTTTGTAAAAAGGAGATCAGTTGGGTGCAATGAGTGATTTTATACTGAAAGATAAAATTCCTAACTGGCAAAAATCTCAGTAAACAAATCTCCCAAATAAGTTCACCTTGCATTAAAAAAATAAATATAAGAAAACTGTCTAGATTGCTTTGAAAAGTTTTTGAAGAGAATGTTAAAAATACTTAGGGAGACCAATCATGTCTTGAAAAAGTGTAGTTGAAGGTTTAATTTCAGTTTTAATATTTCACTAAGGTAGAGAAAAGGAAGAAAATGTTAATTCAAAATGTTATTTCAAAATGTTATTTAGACCTTAGTAACAAGTTACCATTTACAGTACCATATCTAAGACAAGATGCATCCTTGATAGTACAGCTAAGTTTTGACAGTGTACCAGTCTCTTAATATTTACTAGTATATGTTGCTGTCTGATCTTTAATACAGTATATACTGCAATTAAATTACTTTTAAACTCTCATTCTGCTATTGTACATTTTTCTTGCAGTAGTTAGCTCAGTCCTTTCAAGGTTTTAGCTGGTTCAGCAAATCTGTCCAAGGATCGAAGTCTTCAGTACTCTAAAAAAGGAAACTTTTTACCTGGCTCAATGCCCTGTGTTATTCAGACATCAGGAGTAGTTTGCTATGTTACTCCTCATTGCTCTGAGGTTAAAACTGCTTTTGTGGAGGTGGTTGGCCAGGGTCTCTTGTAATTGTTCTCTTCTCTGTCGTTATGGAGATGGAGCACACGCAGTTTCTTCCCTGCTTACTTTATCGTGCTTCATATCCAACAGCACAGTAAACAACTGATTAGGTGACCTACTTAGGTCTGCCAGTATGAATTCATAGACTTCTATTATTTAAGGTGTGTGATTACTTGAATCTTCTCCTGTGGTCTAGCTTTTTATTTACATTTTCCTTACATTTTCAGTGTGTTCTTTTTAGGTGGATTTATTTGGTCTAAATACTTTGTTCAATACCTTCTATTAAGGAAGGGACAGGGATCAAGGTGCAGAGTATAGAAGAAGAGAGGACTAGTTTATCACAAGTAAATGTGTTTGAGAAGAGAATCATTCTGCTCCATTCACCATGCATACCCCCTTGCCTTTCCGGCCTTCCCACATTCTCATTCTTTCTCTAATACACAGGTCTTCGTGTTTTCTGTTTTCTTTAGATATTCCTCTGAAATATCTGGTAGAAGAGTGGTTTGCCTCCTCACTTCTTTAGGACAATGCCCCAAAGTCATATTTTCAGAGGCCTTCTTCGTTCATCTCAGTTAAAATCACAACTCTTGACTCTATCCCTGCACCCTGCTTAATTTTAATCAGTGGGATTATTTCCAAGTGACATTATTTATTTATGTGTTTGTAGTCTGTCTCTTCTCACTAGAATATTTTTTCCATGGTGGTATTTTCAGCACCTAGCACAGTTTTTGGCATGTATTAGTAGCTCCATTTTTTTTTTTTTTTTTTGCATGAGTGGATAATGAGAAGAAAGCACATAATAAGATCAAGTGAACATCTACATTCTTTTTACTATGGGGACATCGTAAGTCCTAACTCATCTACAAGGTACTTTGAATTCCTTAAAAAGAGGAGATAAAAAAACTCAATTGCAATTAAAATTTCACCAACATACATCATGAAAGCTACTTTAATTTGTAGATGAAGTAAACTATAGGTTAAGTTTTTCAAGCAATTTTAAAAATATTATGTCATTATATTTCTGCACATTCTTCTAGGTAAATATGAAGAACAACAACCAAAAAAACTCACTAGCTCTACTTCAGGGCTAAATTGTACTGAGTGTAATGATATGAAGTATAGAGGGAAGGACATAACCTAGAATCGTGATTTCGACTAACCAGTAGAATTTCCTCTTTTCTTAATAATGTAGATAATTGGTGGATTTGGGGAATTTGGAGAAGCTCAGGAGCAGGAACCAAGTGAAAATCATAGGATGGTAAAATTGTAGCACACTATGGCTCCATCAGACAGATGTGAGTCTACTTGATTTTTAAACCTTTCAGTGCAAGAGAGTCACAGTTTTCAGTATTTTTCATTTAAGAGCTGAAGATTCTTAGTCCCCAAATGTTTTCCCTAACATTTGCCTACATTCCCTATGACATACACTCTGCTCATTTCATCCTTTGTTCAGGAAGTGTATGTAAATGTTGGTCACTATCCTTGGTAAAGTCATTCTATCTAGTGAGATCTTTTATTTACCTTATTTACCTCTCCATTTATCATTCACCCAAAATAGAACCTGCTTACTTAGTGGGTGTTCAAATAATCATTTGCTGAAAGTCAAGTTCACAGTTGTTTCTCCTGCAATTCCTTTACTTTTGCTTTTTGTTTTAATGTCTCACTTTTTAACACATATATTTTTATTTCAATCTCTGAGCCACTCAAAATGCCCTGTCTTTTTTTCAAATTTGGTTGAAATCTGACAAGATTTGGGCACACTTACTGTTCTCAAAAGCTTTAAACAGTGGTTCTCAAATCTAGTTGCACTTTTAGAATCACTTGGGAAGCTTTTAAAAAAACAGTACTGATGTCCAGACCCCAAACCCAGAGAGACCCTTTTAATTTGTCTTTAATAGTACCTGGATATCAGCATTTTTAAAAACTTTCCCATGCAATTCTTTTGTGCATGAAGCGACTGGTACCGCTGCTTTAGAGGATTCAGGTTTGTGGATTTATTTTTGCATTAACTTGCAGCAAATTTATTTAATCTGAAAGGACCCCTGATAACAAGATGACCTAGTGGGCAGACAGTATTATGGATGGCTGGATGCTTGTCCACCTGTCTTGAATCTCTGTATGTCATATGGATGCAGCCTTATGTTATCATCCAACAAGGAGGATTAGCTGGGAAAAATATGAACATATTTATCTCTATCAGAGTGGGAGGAATTATACAATCACTGAAGTTTATCTTTGACATCTGGAGAATAGGTCACACAGTTTTAAGCCAGCTTTCCAGCAGAGATGGAAACATCAGACAAACTGCTTATCTGACATACCCATAATACTTTAACATACTGTGCTTTTCCCCACTTTTTTGTTCATTTGCACCGCCAAGCATGATGAGTGACAAAGACACACTGTTAGCGTTTAAATATTACAACGCATCCCTGTCTTTAACATCTGTTTTCTTTCCATCCATCTCTCTTTCTTTTTCTCCATTCTACCTCATTTTATATCTTTCCCTCCTCCACTTTAAGGAGCTTTTATGATAATAAGCGTTATTTTTAAATAATAATTTTTAATAAGCAAGTGACACTGTGATGAATTCCTCCATATGATGTATGTAGTGGCACATTGCCTTACTCAAATGATTAATTAAAATTTATCATAAAAGAATGCTGATTTACTGAGACCTCTTTAATACCTCTGAATCCTCTGTTATGAGGGAAAATCACAATGATGTGCAGCAGCAGACATTAGTCTTTGAGTGAGGAATCCTTTGAGTTATGGACAGCTACAAGCTTCTCTGAAATTTGGTGCTTTTAAAGCAAGCAACCGAATGTCCTTTGGAGACCCCCTGACAGATTTCATAGGATTTGTTTCCTTTTCTTTTGGGAAATATAGCAAATACATCTAAGGGAATTGGGTAGACATAAAAATGTATCATTCTAATTATGTCTATATGGATGGAAGATTTATTCTAGTTCTTTGAAAATTTGAGTGTATATTTCTGGTGTTATTTAACAATTACATGACATTGTATGAAATGGTACTGCCTTATAATGGATGCCAGGAGACAAAAGAAATATTGCTGAGGACAGGATTTCAGGCCCAGCAGATCTCATCTTTACCTGTCATCAACCCCATTGTTCTAACCAGTTGACTAGAATCCAGCCATTAACATTATCCAGGAATAAAAACCACAAAGTGATTGCTGTAAAAAAAAATAGAAAAAGAAGGAATGGAAAAGTAAAAAGAGATGTAAACTGTTGAGAGCAAGGATTAAATCTGGCTGAATTTCCTTAATTCTTATGTCAGGTATTTTAAATATAAATAAATAGAAGGGGGCGTGATCCTAGTATTATTAATTTATACAGAGGAGAGAAGGCTAGAACTTCATAACCTTTAGGTTGTGCTTCCTAGGTGAGACAAAAAAGTTACAGTAAATTCAGGGTGCAAAATCAGTTTTACTGATTATTAGGCAAGTCAGTCCAAAGGGATGATCTAGTGTTCTATTTATTAAAGATATACCCTGAAGATATGACACAGAGAATAATCAAGGGCTCCTCTGTTTTGGCTACATAACATCATAATCATCATCAAACATTAATTGATGTTTGGGTGCAGTGGTAATCACTGGTGTTCTGAACGGTAATGAAGAGATATTAGACATATTGGAATAACAATGTGAATAGAAGGTTGAAATCTTATTTTCCAAAAGAAGAAACAAATATTCAAAAAAGTATAAAGGATGGTGCTGTAAGGTTGCAGGAATTCTATGTAGTCTCACTGGATTTATAGATGAAGCCAGGACATACTTGGATCAGAATTAAACATAATGACTAAGCCTCTAAACAGAACTACCTCTGCCTTGCATGCCCAAAGCACCTCTTGGTTCACATTTACAAGAAGGAAGACATAATACACATTTTTAAGTACATGAGGTCATGGGAAAGTATTTTAATTTTCACATACTTGTGATTTGGAGAAAGAGGGACTCATGCTTTTGCTGGAGCACAAGAGGAATTGAAGGAGGAACAAAGGAGCATCTGGATCTCTTTTTCACTTGAAAAACCTGGGAAAGTAAATGTCTTTGAAAGTATAAGTGAATATCCCTAGAAACAGAAACACAATCCTAAGGATAATAACTAATATTTATTGAATGCTTATTATGTGCAAGGTGCTGTTGTTCTAAGCACTTGGCATAAATTAACTGATTTAATCCCCATTGCAGTCCTATGTGGTAGATATGTACTATTATTATCACCTTTGTGCAGAAGAACTAAACCAGAGAGGTTAAGTAGCTAGACCAGGGTCACAGAGCTGGTAAATGGCAGAGCTGTCATTAGCACCTGAGAATTTTGGGTTCAGATGCTGTGTACAAAAACCATTATACTAGAGTACCTGGATATATTAGGGTGATTTTTTTAAAATCATCCTTGCCTCTGGCTAAGATTTTATCGCAACCTTATAAGTTAGTTACTTTTTATTACGTGAATTTCACATAATTAAATGTTCAATGACTACAGTGAAAAGCTGAGCCAGTGTCAAAAAAACAATAAGAGATGATTATCAGCCATCAGAGGGCACATTTGTATATGGTTCTGGAAGCCTTTGGAGGGAGGGGGCAGGAGGGAGGGGCAGGGTGGAGGAGAGGAGGACTAAGGGCACACAGCCTACCTGAATTTTCTTGGACTGTAATACCAGGTTGAGCCATAGCGAGAGTGTCAAGCAGACTACAGCTTCACAAATCAATGATAAAATTTCCTGGAGAAAAGAAGTTTGATGTGTACCTATGGGGAAAGGCTTTATTGTTCAAGCTATCTGAGGCAGCAGGGCCCTCAGGCTATATAGGTTGGTTCAAGGACCAACACAGGACTGAATAAATGGGACCACTGTTTTGCTTCTGCTATGTTTACTCACTATATTAGAATGACATTTCTTCCAGGCTATGCTCTGATCCAAGAGATCAGGGTAGTAGCTCTCATTCTCAGGACCATCATGAAACAAACCACTCTATCATATATACAGAGATGCTAAAGGGTGAATTCCTGGTGTACATCTCTTCAATATAACTAGTCAGTGCTCTCAAATAGTTGGTGGGGAAGCTGCTGTAATTTGTCCAGAATAACAGCATCTAAAACCCTTTAGAGAGGAGATAATACAGTTCCCCTTATCTCATAAGTTTCAGAAGTCAAAAGTTCTCTCTAGTGTTCAACCAATAACCCTTTGTATAACAAATGTTTTGTAATGCTCCTTTTTAATCTCAAGATTAAATTGTAGATACTATATCCTATGTATAATATTTAAAAACCAATATAATGATCTGTTTTTATTATAAAAGAAAAACAAATGAAATAAATTTAAGTGAAATAATATGCATTTTAATATGAAAATAGTCATGACTACACAAGAAAATAAAATGAAGTGGTGGGATGCTTGCATCTATACATGGAATTCCAGACACGTGACTGTTCCAAATACAGGTTGATGCAGGTGTGTTGAATTGGTTATATTGGTGACTCAAAAGTCACAAGTGACATTTATGTCAGGGATATGATTTTATGAAATTATAAACAATTCTTTGTTAAAGTCCAGATAAAGCAAAATAAAATATTTCCACAATTTGCTTAGTACTGGCATTCCTGGAAAAATCTCTATAGGGAAAACCATGTAAAATACACTGTGCTTACTGTAAAATTTACTTAGATTCTAGGCTCAGATTATAAACAGATTTTTGTCTATGTAAGTGACCAGCAGGACATTTGAAAGTCATGTGGGACGTAGAACAATTCTTGGTTGGTGTACTGCACTGCATACTATAGAACACACAGCATTTTTGGCTCTCTCTCATGAAAAACAAGTGGTGCCCAATCTTGTTATGACAACCCAAAATAGCCCATGCTTAAAAAAAATTCCCCCTGTAGGGTAGTGCCACCACCCTGAGAAACATTGGTCTGGCTCACACTTGCTTCAATAGAATTTAAGTCTTTTTTTTTTTTTTAGTGGAAATAACATAGTTATTCATCTACTCTCATGTACCAATGACTGCAGACTGTAGGTACAGCACACAAAGGTTATCGTTAAGGTCTTCTTTAACCTTATGAAATGCCAAGGAAGAAAAACAAAAATCTCTCTGTAAAACTGAAGTTGCTTTAAGAATGATTCAGTCATGGTAAGAGTGAAATTCATTTCTTAAAAAGAAAGTGTTCTTCAGTCAAAGTAAATTCCAGAAGGGGAAAAAAAAAAGCCACAGAGATCATCATGGTCATTTTGAAGGGCAAAGAAATCTAAATTATGGATTTTATCCAAAACAGAAGCACAAATGCAAAGCAGTTTTTCAGAGGGTCAGCGGCTCTTACACAAGATTATACAGTCAAGTCCAGATAGCATGAATCCAGCCACAAAAATCAGTGTTACATATGTCCTGTCATAATGACCCACACATAAATCTCTTAAGTGCCAGACATACTGATAAATCCACCAAGCGCTAATGTTATCTGACTCTTTCACAGATAAGATGCCACATTTTTTGGTGGCATCATATATTATTTTAGACAGGAATAAATTCCTAAAGGAAAAGAGGATAAGAAAATGAAGATAAAGTATATGCTATTAAATATGTTGATATTTCTTTTTTCTGCATTGTTTGAAAAAGCACAAACTTAGCAACCTTGCATTTTGTCAAAGTAGTTCTAAAACTTACTTTATCCATGAAAACAAAATAGAGAATATGTATGGGAGATCAGGAAACCCATATGTTCCAATGACTGCACTGATAGACTATCAGGACAATGCCCAAATGGATAAGGACTTGGTCAGACACAAACAGGACAGATTTTCATGCTTTTATCTTGGCAAACATTGCTATTATTAAGAACTCTGTGAGCATAGGTAAGATTTTTGAAAGGTTTAAGATGCAGATAGACGCCCCCCCAATATGTCATATATTGACATAGAGTAACCATATATATTTAGTTTACTAAATGTAGTATGTCTTCAAATACATAAAACTTGTATTATTTTTGTATTCAACACAGTAACAAGAATTCAAAAAAGTGAACCTCTTGCACAATTAGAATATACCTACCACCACTGAACTGTTAACAAAATGTAATTAAGATTTTAAAAAGTGAACCTCTGCACTCAGAGCTCTGCACTTCTTAATAATTATTAGCCTTGTGTGGTACTCTATAATCATTGCAAAGGATACTGTCCCTGTGGGTACTGGGAAGTGATTTCTTTTGTTCACAGATACATCTGCAGAGTCTAGAACTTGCCTCTCACAACAGGAGTTCACAATACTTGTTGAATTTATTATTAAATATTAGTTGCTTGCAAGAGCCCCAGTGTCTTTAAGTGTATAATGCAATCAGTAATAAAATATACTTATTGTTGGGATCAAGTCAGATAATGTATGTGGAAGTAGTTTACCAACTCTATCTGAATTATTATTACTGTTACATGATGTTATTTTGATAACATTATTTACCTTTTAAAATAAACCCCCAGGTGTTAATCAATAAATGAGTAAAAGCCAAGAGTACTTGACTTCTCAGTAATACAACACATATCCTGAAACACTCCCTTCTTTTAATTTGCATGATGTCTGGTGTCCCAGATTTCACTGGCCACTTCTCAGTCTCTTGCTTAGTTTTACTTTTTGCCCTGGAACTTGGGCTTGGATCCCCTTCTCTTCTCTCTTTACCCTTTCTCTTCTGGTGATACTGCTTATTACTATCATTTTATATATTATTTACAGACTGAGGACCCCTCAGTTATGCCCATTTCAAATGTATCCTCATATACCTATTTAACTGCCCACCTGACATTTCAAAAAGAATATCTCACAGGCATCTCAAAATCTCTGTGACTACAGCTGAATTCCTCTCTATCCCACCCCACATTGCTTTAAATTTCATTCTACTTTCAAACTTCCTCAACTCAGTAGATGTCAGTAGTATCCACTTAGTTGCTTAAGCCAGAAACCTGGGCATCATCCTTAATTTACTTTTCTTAATCCTCTGCATTGCCCCAGCCAATCTAGCAACAGATTCTTTGAGTCTACATTCGAAATCTGCCTCAGGTCTCTATTTCTCTATCTTTCTCTCTAGTACAATATACGCTCTCTTTTTCCTTGGAGGGCAGCAATAGTGTCCAACTGGACTTCCTTCTTTCATAGTCTATTTATTTGCCAAGAGGAACAATTTAAACTTTAAATCATTTTTGTCCCCCTTTATGCTCTCCCATTTTACATAGGATCTAATTCAAATTCCTTGATACTTCTTATATGGTTCTGATGATCTGACTGCAATCTATCTTTTATAAACTTATTGCATGTCTCTCTTCTCTTCCATCCTCTGTTCTAGCTACTGTGGCATACACTCTGATCTTTGAAAAAACAGACCTTTTTGTTTGTTTGTTTTAGGACCTTTATACATGCTTTTGCGTCTCCCTAACACCTCTTTAAATGGCTGGATCCTTCTCACACTTTAGCCCTCAGCACACGTGTCTCTCCTAAGAAAAGCACCTCTTAACTCTGTCTAAATTAGTCCCTCTCCTTGTTGTTCTTCATCACTGTACACTATGTTTTCTCCGTAAGATCAACTGTGATTTGGAATGATGTATTTGTTTGTTTACTTACACAATACCGCCCCTCCCTAACAGTAGCCTAGTTCCTTGAGGGCAGAAACATGTTTAATTTTGCTATTACTTTCCTGGTACATCATGTCTGTCTTCTCCACAAACCTGAAAACTCTAGGACAGAAACTGTGTCTGATTTTGACCACTTGGTACCTAGCACAGGGCCTGTGTTTCCTTGTTGGATTTTTTTTTTTTTTACTGAAAAGTAACTTTAGATTATATAGAAGGAAATTCTTATCAGATCAACAACCTTAGATTAAAAGTAGCAGATTCAAACCTGATCATCTGACATGTATAATTGCACTGTATTTTTCTCTTTACCTAAGAATGGGCCATTTCATTTGGTGTTCATTATCTTAAATCTTCATAAAATAATATTTTTAAAAATTATGCTTAAAATCCTTAAATATAAGAAACTTTCCATAAATAATTCTGACAACTGCCTGATTTCATAAAACCATAGTTTGGAAAACCTTTGCTGAACAATGAATGTCATTCAAAACTAAAAAGTTGTATGACTTTGATAGTTACGCTTACTTGTAATGCCTATAAAGAAAATATGAACTATTATGCTTAGTCTCTATGAGTTTTATTCTGAATTATAGAGCAGTTTTAGAGAGCAGTCTCCCTTCATGAAAAGAAAAAGAAGGTGGATATTTTATTTACCCCTCAAGTTTTATTTATTATGGAGGTGGTAGCACCATAGATTCAAATACTGTGTACTGACTGTATTTCAGAACTTGATAACTTTAAAAATGGAGTTTGTCAAGCTTATGTTCAAGTGTTCAGTGGAGGGTTAAATGCTACATTGTTGACCTAAGGTCTCATGAAAAATGCTACCCCTTAAATTCCAAAGGACTTAGAGTTGTAATTTGCAGTTCAGCTTCAGCTATGCATTTTGCTTTATTCTAAAGAGATAAAGCCTCAAAGCTTCCTTTGCCATAAATGTCCACTGACTTCATTACAATATCATTGTTTTAAATCCATGCTTTGTGAATTACTGTATTATAGGTAAGATCATGTTACAACATGACAACAACAAAAGTCTAGGATTTCTGCTCACTCAACTCTGCTAAATGATGAACTGTGAAGGGATCCTTGAAGAATTGGTGACAATTTGCATAGGTGACAGAAGAGGAAAGAAAGAACCTTGGAGGTGGCAATGAGTATATGTTTACAGGTCAGTGCAAATACTGATCCACATTGCTCAGAGGGAATATGTGGGAAAGAAAAATAAGACTGGCTGGGTAGGGAGACCAGTGAGGACCTTGAAAAGCAGGCAGAATTATTCAAACTTGATCCAGTGGGAGATAGGGAGCCACTGAAGGTTATTAAGCAAATAAGAAAGTGCTCCAAAATCATCTAGAATCCTATTTGTGTTATTCATGGTACCAGATTTTGCTTTGAAAGAGGTCAGAGTTACAGACAAACACAATTGCGATGCAGTGCTTACAAAAGATGTGTCTATATCTGCATCTATAGAGTGAGAAGGAGAGAGAGACCTTATTAACACATAGTAGATCCTCAATGCATGTTAGCTTCTAGCCCTCTTCTCTAAGGCTTAGCATCTTTGGACTAGTTAATTTTGCTCCAGCAACATGGTCATTTTCTCTAAAGTATGACAGCTATAACACAATACTTGCCATTTCTGTATCTCACAAAAACCTTTAGTAAGAGAGCATCCAAACATGGATATGATTATCGAGTTTCTGGAGACATTGCCAAGAGAGATGTATTTTGTACAGGTCTTAACTTTATGCCAACAGATGACTGGTAATTCTGTACTCATCACACTTTAAGAAAAATGTTGAATAATTGATGTAATTCAAGCATAATTTGGAGTTAGTTAGATATCCAGTTAAGGTTCAGGTATACTTGGGAATCATTAAGGCAAATGAAATTTTCACTTGTAAATAACTATCTACCTAGACTCTGTTCCAAGTCTAGTGTTTAGGATTCTCACCCTGGAACGATCCTGAAAGAATAATCCGATGTGCAAAAATCAGAGGTTTTACGAATCATATCCATCCAGATAGGCTTTAAAACTCTGTTAAAACTGGGAAGTTTCCAGCCTGCCTAGAGATGACAGTGCAGTCTTGAATACAGTACTGTTTCCTGGGCAGATAGTGACCCAGTTGAGACCTAGAGATCCAGTGTGGACAGGTAAAGGCTCTTTAAGAGTGACAGAATTGCCACCAGGGTGATGGTGACTAAGCAAACACAAGCCATCTCACCCTAGGATCGATCCAACTGCTCTCTTGAATGTCTCTCTCAGCTATTTCAAGTTGTTGTTTTCTTCCTGTTATACAGTACATCTGAGGAATAAGATGGCCTCCTGTGCTCAGGAGCATCTGTTCATTGCAGTCATTCACACTCAGTCTGGGGAACAGGGTTTGTCAAGGCAGGTCTCCCTAGAGAAGGTGGAATCAGAGAAATGTTTGTGAGTCCACCTGCCAGCTCTCTCTCCTTTAATGAGTATCAGCCACAAGGCCTGGCTCTAATATTGCCAATATGTGTGAGGCCCAACTTCTCTCTGCAAAATCTGAGGGTGTTTGACTTCTGTTTGTCTGCTTTCACGTGGGTTGCCCCCTGCTGACATCTATGGGATGACTTCAGCCTCTGGCCTGTTCTGACAGCGAACTTACCCCTCTTGTTCTAGAAATGCTGCTTTCTCAACTTGCCAACATTATTACTGACATAGCCAACCACTGCTATGCGTAAAATGGCTTAGTAGCGACAGCACTAAATAGAACTGCACCATAAACCATGCTGTGGCTTTGGCTAATACCCAATGGCATGTGTATATTCTCAAATTACCAATCTAATCCAGAAATACTAATTGGCCAACTACTTTATGCCATCAGTGCTGGTTACTCCATGGTGTACCAATATGCCTTCTGGCTCTTCAAAGGTCATTGACAATACTTAAGAACTGAAAAAAAATCATTGATTCCAAAATATTAAAAAGAAAATAGTCCAGAAAAATTAAAAATAATAAATGTTTAAATGTCTACCAAAATTAACATTGTTCCAACCTCATTAATTGTTAAGGTTCATTTCCATTAAAATTTCATGACCATTGAAAACAATTTGTTATTTAGATTATTTCACTTTGCAAGAATTCCTGGGTGTGCATTATGACACTGTGGAGAATTTAGCACCAATCATAAAGTATTTGGCTTATAGCCAAATTCCAAAAATAGAATTATAAATATCTTTAAAATTGTATAGTCAAAATAATCTTTTTAATGAGCCATAATGTGGCTCTTAAAATTTAACATGTTTCAAATGATGTGGAGCGGTGCTTCTAAAAAGTGTCTAAGTGCTACAGTGGCCCTAAGGCAGCTCTGCTTGTCATGCATGGTGTTAAGAAACACAAGGGTGAGCAAAACTGTACCTGCTTTCAGGGAACTCACAGTTAAATGAGTCACAGGCACTGAAACAAACACGTAAAATAACAAGGTGATGTGTTAAGATACATAATCCGGCCAGGCAAAAATGAGTGTTATTAAAACATGATTCTGTAAAAGGTACTGCTTACTCATTCTGCTCATGCTGGACTCCAGAATTTCTGGGGTCTCTTTTGAGGCTATCTCTGTATGTGGTTATCTAACATGGAATTTTATGGAGATCAAGAGAAGATTCCTTGAGAATTGTGGAGCCCATACTTCAGAATGAAACAATGCATATGTTATTATACCTTAACATGAACATAAATTCAAATACCTGTAAAATATATATTGTGTACTCAGATACAAATTTCCCATTTTCCTCCCTGAGGGACTAATTTTGACTAAGAGCTTAGGGGAGGTCCTTCCCTCCCCACCCTCATGCATACTGAGGTCCTCTTTCCCAAGTTTTATTCATATTTTTCTGTGTTCCACATTCTTTCCCCACAGTGTTCTGTCCTGAAAATGTCACTTCTTTGTGTCAGGGTCTTCATTTCTATCTAAATATATTTTAAAGTATCTGTTATATTTCTCTAGGTTTGCTTCAATAATAATAAAGTAACAAACCATGTCTTATTGAATACTTACCATATGTGGCCCTGTGCTGAACATATACATTTCAAATAGTTCTGATATCTTCTCAAGGTGAATATTATTATATCCTTTTTACAGATGAAGAAAAATAGTCTCAGATTTTATGTAACTGCTCATGGACATGTAGAAATATCTCAACCAAGATTCAGCTCCCTGATGTTAACTCCCACCATCTTTTCACTACAGGATACTTCTTTTCAAATCTTTATCACTTGTTTCGTATGGGATTGGCTTTTCAATATATTATATAGGGTGCCAACTCCGTATGGAAACTTCCAGTAACTATGATGTATGATAAGTCACCTTCCACTCAGTGGCTCTGCCTGCTGCATTTTGGCCATGATGAGAGTTCTTTCTGTGCATGAATTTCTGTTAACGCTTTTAATACAGGGAGAGTTAAATAGATTTCCTCTGGACAGGAATCATTGTTTACTTGCTGGAGTCTCAGCTGGAGACAAATTTTCTCCCACTGCAAAGTGTCAGGGCACTTCCTGCTTAATGCCATTGAATTATTTCTCATAACTGCAATCGTAAGTCCTATTGTTCAGTAGTATCCTTCCCAATACTAGATATACTACTGAATAATAGAGATAAGCCCAGAATGCTATGGGCACAAAAGGAAGAGACACAGATCCATGTGGTTCCTTTGTTGCATGGTCTTTACTACTATTTACACATTATTCTAATTATTTGCTAATGTAATTGCTAAAAGTTTGTTTTAGTTGACAAGTCTTTATCAATTGATTTCTACAAGCAGTCTGTTCCCTTTAATGCACTTTGCAAAATGCCTGTTTCTATTTACTTAGTATTAAGGGGGGAATGGCTCCTTTCTAATCTGCATGCTCTGTCCTATGTCTGTTTTTCCTCTTTCTGTATAATCAGCAGTCTGTTTTCTATTTACTGCAGCAGTTGAAAGGGTTATAATTTGTTCCCTTTAGTGGGAAGAGAAGCTTGCTGATTGGGATCATAGTTGAATATAAATCTTTTACAGGGCAGAAATGTGTTCAACATGTTTAGTGATTAAACATTCCTTAGAGGGTGGTCTGGTTTATCCATTTTGTATTCAAAATCATGTGCATTATACAAAATTAGTTGATTATTAGGAAAACAATTAGTGTCCTACTTCCTACAATAGGTCAGAAAGGAAAAAAACAATTTGGTAATTTCAATAAAATCAGAAAAAAAATCTAGAAAAAATTTACACTCATCTTATTTTTAACTATCTTTTTTAACTCACATATAAAATTTCACTAACATATGTTGTTTCTGTAACAATATTCATCTCAAATCAGTGGCGGACTTCATTTTTAATAATATCCAATTAAAATCAGGTGGAAAACAAAAATGCCTATTATTATCATTGTTATCTAATTGTCCTGAAAGCACTAATCAAAGCCATAAGATATGAAACTGAAATAAGAGATATAATTATTAGAAAGGAAATGCAAAATTATCCTCATTTGCAGATGGTATAATTATATACTAAGAAAAAAAAAGAATGAGCTGAAAAACTGTAAGAATTAATAAGAAACTAAAATAAATGTACTGATGCAAGAAGAATACACAGCCCCCTCATCCCATAAATGACCCACCAAGACAGGCTTTTTACTACTACTACTACTATTATTATTATTATTATTATTATTAAAGGTGACCTCTCAGGAGGTCAGTTCCCTTGCAGTGATGCCCCTGCTTTTGATGAACATGATGAAGGTGAAGCATGTCCTGAGCATCAAGGCACAGGCACAAGCTCAGATTCTGAGGCCCTTCATCAAAGTTGTCACCATCATCCTAAAACTTGGCAATCTGACAGATTGAAAGCATGTTTTAAAGTAAAGATCTTGGCACCACATTGGTACAGAAGAGGGTTTGATGCATCTGTGATGTTACATCCTTCCAGTTAGGATCCCAGTGAGAAAAGTAAACACATGTTTAGGGTCCAATCTGTGTCTGCTCCCACTGACACTTCTGATAGCAGTAGAAGCAACATGACCAGAGGCAAAACCAGAAGACATGGATCCAAAACTTAGGTGTGTTTGAATGGTTAGCAGAAAATAATAAATTACATGTTGCAGAAATAAAAGAAATCCACAACTTCATTAAAGACAGAAACACCAACAATGTCTAAATCTCTGATTTCCCCAACTTGGGAGGACACTGAAGTTAAGAGATGGATGAAGGTAGGAGGTTGCAGGTGAAGTTCAGAGGCTACAAGAGGAGAGCAAACAATTAAAAGATGACCCTCCATATTAGTCAGCTCAGGCTGCCGTAACAAAATGCAACAGAGTGGGCAGCTTAAACAACAGACAGTTATTTTCTAAAAGTTGTAGACCTAGAAGTCCATGATCATGGTGCCAGAAAATTTGGTTTCTGGTGAAGGCTCTCTTCCTGGCTTGTGGATGGCTGCCTTCTTTTTTTTTTTTTTTTTTTTAAATTTTTTTTTAATTAATTAATTTATTTTTATGGCTGTGTTGGGTCTTCGTTTCTGTGCGAGGGCTTTCTCTAGTTGTGGCAAGCGGGGGCCACTCTTCATCGCGGTGCGCGGGCCTCTCACTATCGCGGCCTCTCTTGTTGCGGAGCACAGGCTCCAGACGCGCAGGCTCAGTAGTTGTGGCTCACGGGCCGGTTGCTCCGCGGCATGTGGGATCTTCCCAGACCAGGGCTCGAACCCGTGTCCCCTGCATTGGCAGGCAGATTCTCAACCACTGTGCCACCAGGGAAGCCCTGGCTGCCTTCTTGATGTGTGCTCACATGGCCTTTCCTTTGTGCTTGTGTGTAGAGAGAGAATCTCTGGTGTCTCTTCCTCTGCTTATGAGGACACCAATCCTATAAGGGCCCTACCCACGTAACCTCATTTAACCTGAATTATCTCTCTAAAGACCCTATCTCGAAACACAGTTGCACTGGGGGTGAGGTCTTCAATATATGAATTTGGTATGGGGGGGGGGACACAATTCAAGTCCATAATAACTTCACATGAGGAAAACAGTGCAGAGCAATAACTCAGCTTCTGCTTTAGTCACAGCTCCTTGCTCTAGTGGTTTCTTTCTTTACTATTGGTGTATTATAAAGAAAATCACCTTGTAGAGGTAGCATGCATAGAACAGAACACTGGGTTAAGGAATCTACTATATCTTGAGGTTTAAATTTATCTTAGCCATATTTAAAAAGACATTAATGATTGATGATATCTCACAGGTCTTGCCTTAAAAATTACCCCTCCCTGTGCGCACACACACAGACACACACCATAATCCTTTAGACAGTTTAAAATGTGCAGTAAATTATTTGGTTGGGGGAGGTGAATGTTCTTTATTAAATAACAAAGGGAACTGTAAATAATACCACAATGGAATATTGTAAAGGTAATTTTAACCATTTGTAGGCCTTGGTACATGTTGCTGGATTACCAAGGCATTCTTACTTTTATTGGTGATGCTGACCTTGGGAACTGGAGTCCATCATGATATCCCCATCACAATGGGATCACATCCATAGAGGAATCCACCACACTATTCATTAACTTCAGAGGTTTCTTTCCCATGTCTTCGATTTTTCCAAGCCATCAGTTTCATGGGACCAATAAACAGACTTTGAAGTCAAAAATAATTGTATTGTGGCAATGTGAGATGTGAGATGTGCAAGTCATGAATGAAATGCATATAGTGACTAATTTACCCAGTACACTGAAATCAGTTGCTGCTTTGTTCTCTTAAAGGGGACCAAACTATCAATAATTTACTGTTGGTTCACTTAGTGAAATTGAACTGTGATTCAGAGATGTTTAATGCATGTTTAATTTATTTAATATATTTCATCTCACATTTTCTTATAGTCACGGATTATAGTAAATGCTGTGCCCTAAACTCCTGTGTCCTAATGAATGTAAGTGGGTTAAGCTGAGCATTGCCAGCTGAGAGCTGTGCTGGGCCCTTATCTCTGCATTATTGTGGGAGGTGTGATTTATTTGAATGTTCAAAAACAGCTGTAAGGAAATGTTCTTCTGTGTAAATAAATGACATCTATCATAGGCAGGGACATTTTCAGTAGCAACAGTCAACTCTAGATTTTCCTTTTAATGGAAAAGAAACAGTAGGAGGGTGATGCTAACAAGCAGCACATATTATTTTTCCACAAATCCTCACCACCACTCATACTTCTAGCATACTTATCCTCCAGCTCTGATCTTTCTCAGATGGGCTTTAATGTTGAATCAGGAAGCATGAATCAGGCTGCAGAATGGTTAGGAGAGAGAGTAACCAGCTTTGGGTGGTAGAAGAAAGGAAGAGGAATCTGAGAAGCAGTAATTGATAATTAGACTATGAATTTTTTTATGCTATAAGACTAAAGCAATTCTGTTTAATTATGTAGCATCTTAAGATAGAAAAAAATGAAAATAAAGCTCCAAAATTGAGTTCTTCCATTTTGAAACATTTGCTAAATGGGAGTGGTTATTATTGTTATTGTTATTACTTTGTCATTATTATTATTACTTTGTCATCAGAAACTTGATTTTAGAATAGGCCTTTCGGTGAGAAAGAGATATATTACTTAATGAATTAACTGTATTTTCTTTGATTGACTTCAGCTGAGGGTATGAAAATAACGCTACTGAAAAATCTTTTTATTTTACTATTTTTTATTGAAGTACAGTTGATTTACAATATTATATTAGTTTCAGGTGTACAGCATTGTGATTATGTTTTTATAGATTATACTCTATTTAAAGTTATTATAAAATATTTTATTATTATAAAATATTCCCTGTACTGTACAATATATCCTTGTAGCTTATTTATTTTATACATAGTAGTTTGTATTGCTTAATTCACTACCCTTATCTTGCCTGTCCCCCTCCCTCTCCCCACTGGTAACCACTAGTTCGTTCTCTATACATGTGAGTCTGTTTCTGTTTTGTTATATATATTCTTTGGTTTAATTTTTTTAGATTTCACGTATAAGTGTTAACATACAGTGTTTCCTTCCCTGTTGACTTATTTCATTAAGTATAATACCCTCCAGGTCCATCCATGTTGTCACAACTGCTAAATTTCATTAATTTTATGTCTGAGTAGTATTCCATTGTGAATATATATCACATGTTCTTTATCCATTCATCTGCTGATGGACCCTTAGGTTGCTTCCATATCTTGGCTATTATAAATAATGCTGGTATGAACATTGGGGTGCACATACCTTTTTGAATTAGTGTTTTCATTTTCTTCAGATATATACCCAGGAGTGGAATTTCTAGATCATATGGTAGTTCTATCTTCAGTTTTTTGAGGAACCTCCATATTGTTTCCCATAGGGGCTGCACCAATTTACTTTCCCAGCAACAGTGTACTAGGGTTCCCTTTTCTCCACATCATTTCCAGCATTTGTTATTTGTAGACATTTTCCTGATAGCCATTCTGACAGGTGTGAGGTGATATCTCATTTTTAATTTTGATTTGCAATTCTCTGATGATTGTCGATGTTGAGAATGTTTTCACGTGCCTATAGGCCATTTATATATCTTCTTTGAAAAAAGGTCTATTCAGTTCTTCTGCCCATTTTTTAATTGGGTTGTTTGGTTTTTTGATATTGAGTTGCATGAGCAGTTTATATATTTTTGGTATTAAGTCCTTATCACTCATATTATTTGCAAGTATTTTCTCCCATTCAGTAGGTTGCCTTTTCGTTTTCTCAGTGGTTTCCTTTGCTGTGCAAAAGCTTTTAAGTTTAATTAGGTCCTGTTTGTTTATTTTTACTTTTATTTCCTTTGCCTCAGGAGACAGATCAAAAAAAATATTGCTACAGTTTATGTCAAAGTGTATTCTGTCTATATTTTCTTCTAGGAGTTTTATGGTGTCCAGGTTTACATTTAGATCTTTAATCCATTTTGAGTTTATTTTTGTATAAGGTTTGAGGAAATGTTCTAATCTCATTCTTTTATGTATAGTTGTCCAGTTTTCCCACCACCATTTACTGAAGAGGCTATCTTTTCTCCATTGTATAGTCTTGCCTCCTTTGTCATAGATTAATTGACCATAGATGCATAGGTGTATTTCTGGGCTCTCTGTTCTGTTCCATTGATCCACGTGTCTGCTTTTGTGCCAGTACCATACTGTTTTGCTGACTGTAGCTTTGTAGTATAGTGTGAAGTCAGGGAGCATGATACCTCCAGCTTTGTTGTTTTTCCTCAAGATTGCTTTGACTATTTGGGGTATAAATTTTAGAACCATTTGTTCTAGTTCTGTGAAAAATGTCTTGGGTATTTTGATTGGGATTACATT
Source organism: Balaenoptera acutorostrata (assembly GCF_949987535.1). Lineage (NCBI taxonomy): Eukaryota > Metazoa > Chordata > Mammalia > Artiodactyla > Balaenopteridae > Balaenoptera > Balaenoptera acutorostrata. The sequence continues at coordinate 37,233,376 of NC_080070.1, read as the reverse complement.
AAATCTGTAGATTGCTTTGGGTAGTATGGACATTTTAACAGTATTAATTCTTCCAGTATATGAACATGGAATATCTTTCCATTTATTTGTATCATCTTTAATTTCCTTCATCAGTGTCTTAGAGTTTTCAGAATATAGGTCTTTCACCTCCTTAGTTAAATCTATCCCTAGTTATTTTATTCTTTTTGATGCAATTGTAAATGGAATTGTTTTCTTAATTTCTCTTTCTAGTAGTTCATTATTAGTGTAGAGAAAAGCAACAGATTTCTGTATATTAATCTTGTATCCTGCAATTTTACTGAATTCACATATTAGTTTTAATAGTATTTTTGGTGGAGACTTTAAGGTTTTTGATGTATGATATCATGTCATCAGCAAATAGTGAGTTTTACTTCTTCCCTTCCAGTTTGGATACCTTTTACTTCTTTTTCTTTTTTATATTTATCTATTTTCCCTATTTATTTATTTTTTGGGGGTGCATCTGGTCTTAGTTGTGGCGTATGGGATCTTTGTTGAGGCACACGGGATCTTTCATTATGGCGTGCAGTCTCTTCGTTGCAGTGCTTAGGCTTCTCTCTAGTTGCAGCACTTGGGCTTCTCTCTAGTTGTGGTGCGCAGGCTCCAGAGCGTGTCTCCTCTGTAGTTTGCAGCACATGGGCTCTCTCGTTGAAGCATGCAAGCTCAATAGTTGTGGTGCGCAGTCTTAGTTGCCCTGTAGCATGTGGGATCTTAGTTCCCCGACCAGGGATTGAACCTGCATCCCTTCCATTGGAAGGCAGATTCTTTACCACTGGACCAACAGGGAAGTCCCCTTTACTTCTTTTTCTTGTCTGTTTGGTGTGGCTAAGACTTCGGATACTATGTTAAATAGAAGTGGTGATAGTCTTGTCTTGTTCCTGATTTTAGGGGAAACACTTTCAGCTTTTCACTGTTGAGTATAATGTTAGCTGTGGGTTTGTCATAAATGGCCTTTATTATGTTGAGATATCTTTCCTCCATACCAGCAGTCCTCAACCTTTTTGGCACCAGGGACCAGTTTCGTGGAAGAGTTTTTCCACAGCCATGGTGGGGGTGGGGGAGGAATGGTTTTGGGATGATTAAAGCACATTACACTTATTGTGCACTTTATTTCTACTATTATTACATTGTAATATATAATGAAATGATTATACGACTCACCATAATGCTGACAGGAGGTGGAGCTCAGGTGGTAATGCGAGTGATGGGAAGCAGCTGTAAATACAGATGAAGCTTTGCTCGCTCGCCCACCACTCACCTCCTGCTGTGCAGCCCCGTTCCTAACAGGCTGCGGACTGGTACTGGTCCACGGCCCGGGGGTTGGGGACCCCTGCTCTACACCAATATTGGTGATAATTTTTATCATGAATGCATGCTGAATTTTGTCAAGTGCTTTTTCTGAGTCTATTGAGATGATCATATGATTTTTATCTTTCATTTTGCTACTGTGATGTATCTCATTGATTAATTTGTGGATATTGAACTATCCTTGCATCCCTGGAATAAATTCTACTTGATCTTCATTTATGATCCTTTTTATATATTGTTTAATTTCTTCTGCTAATGTTTTGTTGAGGATTTTTAAATCTATATTCATCAAAGATATTGGCCTTAATTTTCTTTTGTTTTGTAGTGTCTTTGCTTTTGGTATCAGGGAAATGGTGGTCTCATATAATGAATTTGGACGTGTTCCCTCCCCTTCAATTTTGGGGAATAATTTGAGAAGGAAGGGTATTAGTTCTTCTTTATGTGTTTGGTAGAATTCCCCTGTGAAGCTGTCTGGTGCTAGACTTCTGTTTGTTGGGAGTTTTTTCATTACTAATGATCTGTCTCTTCAGATTGTCTATTTCTTCCTGATTTAGGCTTGGGTGTTAATATGTTTCTAGAAATTTGTCCATTTCTTCTAGGTCGTCCAATTTGTGGGCATATAACTGTTTGTAGTATTCTCTTATGATTTTTTGTATCTCTGTGATATTGATTGTTATCTTTCCTCTTTCATTTCTTATTTGGGTCCCCTTCTTCTCTTGATGAGTTTGGCTAAAGGTTTATCAATTTTGTTTATCTTAAAAAAATAGCTCTTGGTTTTATTGCTCTTTTCTATTGTGGTTTTTGCTTGTGTCTATTTTATTAATTTCCTCTCTGATCTTTATTATTTTCTTCTTTCTACTGACTTTCAGCTTTGTTTCTCTTCTTCTTATAATTCCTTTAGATGATAGGTTAGGTTGTTTATATTTTTCTTGTTTCTTGAGGGAGGCTTGTATTGCTATAAAACTCCCTTTTAGAACTGCTTTTGCTGCATCCCATAGATTTTGGGAAGTTGGGTTTTCTTTTAAACTTTTATATATCTCAAGGTATTTTCTGGTTTCGTCTTCGATTTCTTCATTGACCTGTTAACTTTTAGTAGCATGTTGTTTAGTCTCTGTGTGTTTGTGTTTTTCCCATTTTTCTTCCTGTAATTGATTTCTAATGTCATACCATTGTGGTCAGAAAAAATGTTTGATATAATTTTTATCCTCTTAAATTTGTTGAGACTTGTTTTGTGGCCTAGCATGTGACCTATCCTGGAGAATGTTCCATGTGCACTCTACAAGAATGTGTGCTCTGCTGTTTCTGGATTGAATGTCCTGTAGATATCTGGTAAGTCCAGCTGGTCTAATGTGTCATTTACGACCACTGTTTCCTTATTGATTTTATGTCTGGATAATCTGTCCATTGATGTAAGTGGGTTGTTAAAATTCCCTACTATTATTGTATTGTTGTCAATTTCTCCCTTGATGTCTGTTAATATTTGCTTTATATATGTAAGTGCTCCTACATTAGGTGCATACGTTAACGAGTGTTATTATGTTCTCATCTTTATGTATCATTATATAATGTCCTTCTTTATCTTTTGTTATAGACTTCGTTTTAAAGTAAATTTTGTCTGATATGGGTGCTGCTATCCCAGCTTTCTTTTCATTTCCATTTGTGTGGAGTATCTTTTTCTATTTCCTCACTTTCAGTGTGTGTATGTCTTAGTCTGGTGAATATAGGGTAAGCAGCATATAGATGGGTCTTGTTTTATCACCCAATCAGCCACTTTATGTCTTTTTATTAGAGTACTTAGTCTATTGACATTTAAAGTGATTATTGACAGGTATGTATTTATTGCCATTTTATTGTTTGTTTTATGGTTATATTTATAGTTTTTCTCTCTTTTTTTCTTTTTCTCTTAGTTTCTTCCCAGGTGGTTTGATCATTTTCTTTAGTGGTATGCTCGTGTTCCTTTCTCTCTAGCTTTTGTGTATCTATTGTAGGTTTTTGATTTGTGGTTACCATGAGGTTCATATATGTTGACCTATATTACTTGTTTTAAACTGGTTGTCATTTAAATTCAACCACATTTTAAAGATCTACATTTTTAAACTCCCCTCCCCATGCTTTGTTTTTTGTTTTATTTTAATTAATTATTTTTTAAAAACAATTTTATTTTATTTATTTTTTTATACAGCAGGTTCTTATTAGTTATCTATTTTATACATAATAGTGTATATATGTCAATCCCAATCTCCCAATTCATCCCACCACCACCAGCCCTCCTGCCACTTTCCCCCCTTGGTGTCCATATGTTTGTTCTCTACAGCTGTCTCTATTTCTGCCCTGCAAACCGGTTCATCTGTACCATTTTTCTAGGTTCCACATATATGCATTAATATATGATATTTGTTTTTCTCTTTCTGACTTACTTCACTCTGTATGACAGTCTCTAGATCCATCCACATCTCTACAAATGACCCAATTTTGTTCCTTTTTATGGCTGAGTAATATTCCATTGTATATATGTACCACATCTTCTTTACCCATTCATCTGGCAATGGGCATTTAGGTTGCTTCCATGACCTGGCTATCGTAAATAGTGCTGCAGTGAACATTGGGGTGCATGTGTCTTTTTGAATTATGGTTTTCTCTGGTATATGCCCAGTAGTGGGATTGCTGGGTCATATGGTAGTTCTGTTTTTAGTTTTTTAAGGAACCTCCATACTGTTCTCCATAGTGGCTGTATCAATTTACATTCCCACCCACAGTGCAAGAGGGTTCCCTTTTCTCCACACCCTCTCCAGCATTTATTGTTTGTAGATTTTCTGATGATGCCCATTCTAACTGGTGTGAGGTGATACCTCATTGTAGTTTTGATTTGCATTTCTCTAATAATTAGTGATGTTGAGCAGCTTTTCCTGTTCTTCTTGGCCATCTGTATGTCTTCTTTGGAGAAATGTCTATTTAGGTCTTCTGCCCATTTTTTGATTGGATTGTTTGTTTTTTTAATATTGAGCTTCATTAGCTGTTTATATATTTTGGAGATTAATCCTTTGTCCATTGATTCGTTTGCAAATATTTTCTCCCATTCTGAGGGTTGTCTTTTCGTCTTTTCCTCTTTTCCTTTGCTTTGCAAAAGCTTTTAAGTTTCATTAGGTCCCATTTGTTTATTTTTGTTTTTATTTCCATTTCTCTAGGAGGTGAGTCAAAAAGGATCTTGCTGTGATTTATGTCATAGAGTGTTCTGCCTATGTGTCTGGCCTTACATTTAGGGCTTTAATCCATTTTGAGTATATTTTTGTGTATGGTATTAGGGAGTGTTCTAATTTCATTCTTTTACATGTAGCCGTCCAGTTTTCCCAGCACCACTCATGCTTTGTTTTTTGATATCATATTTTACATCTTCATGTTTATCCCTTTACTGTTTATTGTAGTTATAGTTGATTTTACAATTTTTTTGTCTTTCAGTCTTCATATTAGCTTCTTTTAAGTGGTTGATCCACTTTTTTTTTTTTTTTTTTTTTTACTATATATTTGGTTTTACTAGTGGGATTTTTCCTTCCCTACAGATTCTTACTTCTTGCTATTGTCTTTTCTTTTTCACTTAGAGAAGGCTCTTTAACATTTCTTTTAAGGTCAGTTTAGGATTGATGAACTCTTTTAGTTTTTGCTTGTCTGAGAAGTTTTTTATTTCTCCAATTCTAAGTGATAATCTTTCTGGGTAGAGTATCCCAGGTTGCAGGTTTTTCCCTTTCAGCACTTTATATATATCATGCCACTCCCTTCTGGCCTCGAGAAAAATCAGCTGATAGCCTTATGAGAGGTTCCCTTGTATATGACTCTTTGTTTTATTCTTGCTGCCTTTAGAATTCTCTCTTTAACTTTTGCCATTTTAATTATGATATATCTTGTTGTGAGTGTATTTGGGTTCACCTTGTTTGGGACCCTCTGTGCTTTCTGTACCTAGATATCTATCATTTTCTGGGTTCACAAGTTTCCAACCATAATTTTATCAAATATATTTTCAACCCTTTTCTTTCTCTTCTCCTTCTGGGACCCCTATAATTCAAATGTTGGTATACTTGGTATTCTCCCAGAGGTCCCTTAAACGGTTTTCATTTATTTTTTTTTCTTTTTGTTGTTCTGATTGGGTGATTTTCATTATCCTGTCTTCCAGATCACTTATGAGTTCTTCTGTATCACCAAGTCTGCTATTAATTCCTCTAGTGTGCTTTTTATTTCAATTATTATATTTTTCAGTTCTGGCTGGGTTTTTAAAAAGTATTTTCTAGTTCCTTGTTAAAATTCTCACTGTGTTCATCTATTCTTTTTCCTACTTCAGTTAGCATTCTCATTACCAATGCTTTGAACCCTTTATCTGGTAAATTATTTCTGTTTCATTAGTTGTTTTTGCAAGGCTTTTTTCTTGTTCTTCATTTGAAACAAATTCCTCTGTCTCCTCATTTTGCTTAACTTTCTCTCTCTCTCTATGAAATTAGGTAAAACAGTTACTTATTCCAGTCTTGAAGGGGTGTCCTTGTGTTGGAGCATCCCTGTGCAGTCTACATGTGCCCAGTGGCTTTGCTGGGAGGGCTGGATCTGAAGTGAACATGGGTCACGTCTTTCCCCAGGGTGTGCTAGCAGCTATCAACCTGGTAGGAGGTGGGGCTTGAGATGGAGGGGCTAGAGCCAGAGCCAGGTGTGAGCCAAGCCTTCTCCTCTGCCCAATGGCCAACGTGACCCTATTGGAGGCCTGGTTGCATTCTAGGTTGCTGGAGCAGAAACCCTGAGGCTTGGGTCCAAGTTAGCTCTGTTCCCTCTAATTGTTTCTCCCCCTCTCCCCCACCCAGCATCAGTGCTGGAGAAAATAGGCTGGAGTGGGCACTCAGCATGGGTTGGGGCATGGGCTGTTGTGCTCCTGGCACCAGTCAGAGTTCCAGACCACTTCCAATCTGCTGCTTCCACAAGCACCAGCAATATCTGCCCTCACCATGTTCAGGTGCTGTGCCAGGTCCAAGCCAGCTCTGTCCCTCACAACTGTACTCCCCTCAACCACAGCAATACTCACCCTAGTGTGGAGCTGTTCTGTGGAGCAAGCAGGGTTGGAACAGGTGCTCAGCTGAGGCTGGGGCGCATTGTAGGGTGGTTGCGGAAAACTGGCCAGAGTCCCAGGCAGTTTCAGTCTGCATCCTCCACCTTGTTTCAGGAGTAAGCAAGTGTGTGTGCACTCAAAGAGTGGAGTCTAAGTTTCTTCAAGGCCTGCACTCAGAGCTCAGGAGACTTGTCCTCCCAGAGTTGGACTCCAGGCTGGGGCACCTCTAATATGTGTTTTGAACCACTCACTCCCCAGGGAGGATCTCCAAGCCTGTGTAATCCTCCTCCTCTTCTGTGTCCTCTCCCGGGGGCACAGGTCCCCACCTGATTTCTTCCCTTCCTACCCAATTCTGTATGGATGTTTCTTACAACTTTGGTTGTATAAGAGTCTTTCTGCGAGCCTCCAGTTTGTTTTCAGTGAGACTTTTTCCACATGTAGATGTGTTTTTGATGTGTTCATGGCGGGAGGTGAGCACCACATTTTCCTACTCTGCCATCTTAATCTCCCTCCTGAAAATCTTTTGAAAAATGTAAAAATCAATAGCCTTTTTACATTTCAACAATACAAATTAATTAATTAATTAAGACAACAATACATGAAAATGTATAATTTGGAAATCTCATTTTCAATCCCAGTAAAAAGATAAATGACAAAAGAATAACCTTAATATTAGAAAATATGCAACATTTACATGAAGAAAACTATAACAGTCTCCCTAAATGGTTTTTAATAAAGAGATGCTTATCATACTAGGAAGAATAAGTGTTTTAAAGTATCAATCATTCCCAAATCAATTATAATTTTGATAAAAATTCCAGTGATAGTTTTCCATATGACAAAGTACTTCTAAAGGTATTTTGAAAGAAAAAAAAGTTATTATAATGGAGAACTTTCTATAAATCAGAGTAACAGGGAAGGATTATTCCTATAAAATATCAAAGTGTATCATAGAACTATTTTTAAAAGTTCTACTGGCAGAGGAACCAATGAAATATATTAGAGAACCCCCAAATATAACCTATAAAATAATATGTGATATAGGATGTGTAATAAATCACTATAAAGGGAAGCAGCACACAATAAACAGATTTTATAAAGTTAATTAGCTATATTAGAATAATAATGTTCAAGTTCTTGTATTACACCATATACTAAAATAAATTCCAGTTAGACTAGAGAGCTATTTATTGAGTACCTATTACATCTTAGGCTGTGTTCTTGGCACTTGGCTAAAGGATTAAACAAAGTAGAAAAAAACTTCTCTCTTACGATCAGTGGAGGAGAAAGAAAATAAACAAGCAAATACATCTGAAGTATAACACCATGTAGTTGTAAGTATCAAGAAGAAAAATAAAGCAGGAGAAGACAATAGAAGCTAATGGGGAGTCTATGTCAGATATAGGGGTGGGAGTAGTGACATTTTCTAAGGGAAGGGGACATTTGCACAGAGATCTGAATACAGCAAAGGAGCAAGCCATCAAGATATCTGAGAGAAGGCCATTCTTGGTAGAGAGAATAGCAAGAGATGAGACCTGGAATTGGGAATATGCAGATGATGATATAGGAGCAACAAGAAGACCAGTGTGCTGCCACAAAGAGAAAGAGAGCGAGTTGAAAATGAAATTGGTAATTTTTCAGGGGTCAGATCATGTAGAGTATTGTATGCCATACTCTGGGATTTGGGTGCTATTCTAAGTATGATAAAAAGCCATTGGAGAAAGAGAGTAAGCAGCACATTAGAAAATGATTACTCTAGCTTTTGTATGGATGATAAACCATAGGGCATGGAATGGGGGGAGGTGGTAGTGGGCTGGAGTGAAAGAGGAAAATCAGTTAGGAGGCTATGGTGAAAGTCCTGAAGACAAATGCTGGTGGCTTGGATAATTGAGAGTGGTGAAGATCATGCTAAATGGTCAGATTCTGAATTTTGAAAGCAGGGCCAGGTGAATTTACTGGTGGATTGGATGTGTACTGTGAGAGAAAAGTATTCAAGGATAATACCAAGGTTTTTCCTGAGCCAATGACGGTGCTATTTGCAAGAGAGGACAGACTAGAGGAAGAGCAAGTTGGAGGTAGTTGGGGATGGCTAGGGAGGTATCAGTAGCTCTTTGTTGGGTATCTTAACTTGTGATGCCTACTAGACATGTAAGGAAGACATTCCGGTTGTAGTATATAAATTCTGGAGAACAGAGGACAATTCACCAGTTTATAGACTACATTTACAATAGACAATATTATCTAGGCATTGAGTGTAAATAAAACGGAAGAGTGATCCACAATTTATGTGGCATGAGAAAGTGGATCCAGCAAAAGATTGAGAAGGAGCAGAGAGTAAGGTACAAAGAAAGCCAGAAGAGTGTGATGACCTAGAACTTGAATAAAGAAAAATTTTTTAAAAAGGGTGATTGATTGACTCTCAAGTAAATGAATACAGAGAATTAGATTTGATAATCTAGAGGTGATGGGTGGCTTTAACCAGAGTAGATTTAGTGCAGTATGAATGCGTGTCTTACCGTGTGGATTCAAGAGAGAATGGAAGATGAAAATGTGGAAAATGAGTATAGACAACTATTTTGAGTAGTTTGCAATAAAAAGGAGCAACAAATGGGTGGTGGAGAGATTTTTATCTTACTTTTTTTTTCAAGAAAGGAATTATTACAGCATGTTTTTTGCACTGATGTGAATGATCCAGTAGAGAAGGAAAAATTAATGGTACAAAAGAGAAAAAGAATAATTACAGGAGCAGAGTCTTTGAATATGCTGAGGGTGGATGGGATGCTAGGCAAAAATAGAAATATATTAAATTCATGACAGAGGGTTATGGTTATATGATAAAATTAAACTAAGGTAAAAATAAAATAAGCAATGAAAATAATTAAATTAATGTAGGTAAGGAAAGGGTAATACTTTTTTCAGTAATATATACATTAATGAGAAAAAAATACAAACCTGCTAAACACATGATGGACAACCGGAAACATAAATTATGGTAAATCCATTATAACAATCTTAAGTATTTTAAATAATGCATACAGGCATTTCTGACCCATTCTCTAGTGATGCTGATGCTGCTGGTACCAGGATGACACTGTGAGAACCCACTGCTCTAAAATATGCCATGTGGCTGACAGGGCCTTGGTGCCGAGTGGGTGTCAGGCCCGAGGCTCTGAGGTGAGAGAGCCAAGTTCAGGACATTGGACTACCAGAGACCTCCTAGCCCCATGTCATATCAATTGGTGAGAGCTCTCCCAGAGAACTCCATCTCAGTGCTAAGACACAGCTCCACTCAACGGCCAGCAAGCTCCAGTGCTGGACACCCCATACCAAACAACTAGCAAGGCAGGAACACAACACCACCCATTAGCAGAGAGGCTGCCTGAAATCATAATAAGGTCACAGACACCCCAAAACACACCACTGGATGTGGTCCTGCTCACCAGAAAGACAAGATCCAGCCTCATCCACCAGAACACAAGCACCAGTCCCCTCCACCAGGAAGCCTAGACAACCCACTGAAGCAACCTTACCCACTGGGGCCAGACACCAAAAACAATGGGAACTACGAACCTGCAGCCTCTGAAAAGGAGACCCCAAACACAGAAAGTTAAGCAAAATGAGAAGACAGAGAAATACACAGCAGATGAAAGAGCAAAGTAAAAACCCACCAGACCAAACAAATAAAGAGGAAATAGGCAGTCTACCTGAAAAAGAATTCAAAGTAATGATAGTAAAGATGATCCAAATCTTGGAAATGGAATGGAGAAAATACAAGAAACGTTTAACAAGGGCCTAGAAGAACTAAAGAGCAAACAAACAATGATGAACAATACAATAAATGAAATTAAAAATTCTCTAGAAGGAATCAATAGCAGAATAACAGAGGCAGAAGTACGGGTAAGTGACCTGGAAGATAAAATAGTGGAAATAACTACTGCAGAGCAGAATAAAGAAAAAAGAATGAAAAGAATTCAGGACAGTCTTAGAGACCTCTGGGACAACATTAAACACACCAACATTCGAATTATAGGGGTCCCAGAAGAAGAAGAGAAAAAGAAAGGGACTGAGAAAATATTTAAAGAGGTTATAGTTGAAAACTTCCCTAATGTGGGAAAGGAAATAGTCAATCAAGTCCAGGAAGCACAGAGAGTCCCATACAGGATAAATCCGAAGAGAAACACACCAAGACACATATTAATCAAACTATCAAAAATTAAATACAAAGAAAAAATATTAATAGCAGCAAGGGAAAAACAACAAATAACATATAAGGGTATCCCCATAAGGTTAACAGCTGATCTTTCAGCAGAAACTCTGCACGCCAGAAGGGAGTGGCAGGACATATTTAAAGTGATGAAAGGGAAAAACCTACAACGAAGATTACCCTACCCAGCAAGGATCTCATTCACATTCGACGGAGAAATTAAAACCTTTACAGACAAGCAAAAGCTAAGCGAATACAGCACCACCAAACCAGCTTTACAACAAATGCTAAAGGAACTTCTCTAGGCAGGAAACACAAGAGAAGGAAAAGACCTATAATAACAAACCCCAAACAATTAAGAAAATGGTAATAGGAACATACATATAGATAATTACCTTAAATGTAAATGGATTAAATGCTCCAAACAAAAGATATAGACTGGCTGAATGGATACAAAAACAAGACCCATATATATGCTGTCTACAAGAGACCCACTTCAGACCTAGGGACACATACAGACCAAAAGGGAGGGGATGGAAAAAGATATTCCATGCAAATAGAAATCAAAAGAAAGCTAGAGTAGCAATTCTCATATCAGAAAAAATAGACTTGAAAATAAAGACTATTGCAAGAGATAAAGAAGGACACTACATAATGATCAAGGGATCAATCCAAGAAAAAAATATAGCAATTGTAAATATTTATGCACCCAAAATAGGAACACCCCAATACATAAGGCAAATGCTAACAGCCATAAAAGGGGAAATCGAGAGTAGCACAATCATAGTAGGGGACTTTAACACCCCACTTTCACCAATGGACAGATCAACCAAGATGAAAATAAATAACGAGACACAAGCTTTAAATGTTACATTAAACAAGATGGACTTAATTGATATTTATATGACATTCCGTCAAAAAATAAGAGAATACACTTTCTTCTCAAGTGCTCATGGGACATTCTCCAGGATAGATCATACCTTGGGTCAGAAATTGAGCCTTGGTAAATTCAAGAAAATTGAAATTGTATCAAGTATCTTTTCTGACCACAATGCTATGAGACTAGATATCAATAATGGAAAAAAACTGTAAAAAATACAAACACATGGAGGCTGAGGAATATGCTCCTAAATAATCAACAGATCACTGAAGAAATCAAAGAGGAAATCAAAAAATACCTAGAAACAAATCACAATGAAAACACGACAGCCCAAAACTAGTGATATGCAGCAAAAGCAGTTCTAAGAAGGAAGTTTATAGCAATACAAGTCTACCTCAAGAAACAAGAAACATCTCAAACAAACAACCTAAACTTAAACCTAAAGCAATTAGAGAAAGAAGAACCAAAAAACCCCAAAGTTGTCAGAAGGAAAGAAATCATAAAGATCAGGTCAGAAATAAATGAAAAAGAAATGAAGGAAATGATAGCAAAGATTAATAAAAGTAAAAGCTGGTTCCTTGAGATGATAAATAAAGTTGATAAACCATTAGCCAGACTCATCAAGGAAAAAAGGGAAGAGAGTGAAATCAACACAATCAGAAATGAAAAAGAAGTAACAACTGACACTACAGAAATACAAAGGATCATGAGCGATTACTACAAGCAACTATATGCCATTAAAATGGACAACCTGGAAGAAATGGACAAATTCTTAGAAAAGCACAACCTTCTGAGACTGAACCAGGAAGAAATATAAAATATAAATAGACCAATCACAAGCATTGAAATTGAAACTGTGATTAAAAATCTTTCAACAAATAAAAGCCCAGGACCAGATGGATTCAAAGATGACTTCTATTAAACATTTAGAGATGAGCTAACACCTACCCTTCTCAAACTCTTCCAAAATATAGCATAAGGAGCAACACTCCCAAACTCATTCTACGGGGCCACCATCACCCTGATACCAAAACCAGACAAAGATGTCACAAAAGAAGAAAACTACAGACAGATATCACTGATGAACATAGATGCAAAAATCCTCAACAAAATACTAACAAACAGAATCCAGCAGCACATTAAAAGGATCATATACCATGATCAAGTGGAGTTTATCCCAGGAATGCAAGGAATCTTCAATATATGCAAATCAATCAATGTCATACACCATATTAACAAACTGAAGAATAAAAACCATACGATAATCTCAATAGATGCAGAAAAAGCTTTTGACAAAATTCAACACCCATTTTTGATAAAAACTCTCCAGAGTGTAGGCATAGAGGGAACTTACCTCAACATAATAAAGGCTTTGTATGACAAACCCACTGCCAACATCATTCTCAATGGTGAAAAACTGAAACCATTTCCACTAAGATCAGGAACAAGACAAGGTTGCCCACTCTCACCAATATTATTCAACATATTTTTGGAAGTTTTAGCCACAGCAATCAGAGAAGAAAAAGAAATAAAAGGAATCCAAATCGGAAAAGAAGAAGTAAAACTGTTTGCAGATGACATGATACTATACATAGAGAATCCTAAAGAGGCTACCAGAAAACTATTACAGCTAATCAATGAATTTGGTAAAGTAGCAGGATACAAAATTAATGCACAGAAATCTCTTGCATTCCTATACACTAATGATGCAAAATCTGAAAGAGAAATTAAGGAAACACTCCCATTTACCATTGCAACAAAAGAATAAAATACTTAGGAATAAACCTATCTAAAGAGACAAAAGACCTGTATGCAGAAAACTATAAGACACTGATGAAACAAAGTAAAGATGATACAAACAGATGGAGAGATATACCATGCTCTTGGTTTGGAAGAATCAACATTGTGAAAATGATTCTACTACCCAAGCAATCTACAGATTCAGTGCAATCCCTATCAAGCTACCAATGGCATTTTTCACAGAACTAGAACAAAACACTGGGCAATTTGTATGAAACACAAAAGACCCCGAATAGCCAGAGCAATCTTGAGAAAGAAAAACAGAGCTGGAAGAATCAGGATCCCGGACTTCAGACTGTAGTACAAAGCTACATTAATCAAGACAGTATGGTACTGGCACAAAAACAGAAGTATAGATCAATGGAACAGGATAGAAAGCCCGGAGATAAACCCATGCACGTATGGTCACCTTATTTTTGATAAAGGAAGCAAGAATATACAGTGGAGAAAAGATAGCCTCTTCAATAAGTCATGCTGGGAAAACTGGACAGAGCTACATGTAAAAGAATGAGATTAGAACACTCCCTAACACCATACACAAAAATAAACTCAGAATAGATTAAAGACCTAAATTTAAGGCCAGACACTGTAAAACTCTGAGAGGAAAACATAGGCAGAAGACTCTGTGACATAAATCACCTCAAGATCCTTTTTGACCCACCTCCTATAGAAATGGAAATAAAAGCGCAAATAAACAAATGGGACCTAATGAAACTTAAAAGCTTTTGCACAGCAAAGGAAAACATAAACAAGACAAAAATCCAACCCTCAGAATGGGAGAAAATATTTGCAAACGAAGCAACTGACAGAGGATTAATCTCCAAAATATACAAGCAGCTCATGCAGCTCAATTTCAATAAAACCAACAACCCAATCCAAAAATGGGCAGAAGACCTAAATAGACATTTCTCCAAAGATATACAGATTGCCAACAAACACATGAAAGGAGGCTCAACATCACTAATATTAGAGAAATGCTAATCAAAACTACAATGAGGTATTACCTCACACAGGTCAGAATGGCCGTCATCAAAAAATCTACAAACAATAAATGCTGGAGAGGGTGTGGAATAAAGGGAACCCTCTTACACTGTTGGTGGGAATGTAAATTGATACAGCCACTATGGAGAACAGTATGGAGGTGCCTTAAAAAACTAAAAATAGAACTACCATATGACCCATCAATCCCACTACTGGGCACATACCCTGAGAATACCATAATTCAAAAAGAGTCATGTAGCACAATGTTCATTGCAGCTCTATTTACAGTAGCCAGGACCTGGAAGCAACCTAAGTGTCCATTGACCAATGAATGGATAAAGAAGATGTGGCACATATATACAATGGAATTTTACTCAGCCATAAAAAGAAACAAAATTGAATTATTTAATGGATAAAGAAGATGTGGCACATATATACAATGGAATATTACTCAGCCATAAAAAGAAATGAAATTGAGTTATTTGTAGTGAGGTGGATGGACCTAGAGTCTGTCATACAGGGTGAAGTAAGTCAGAAAGAGAAAACCTAATACCGTATGCTATCACATGTATATGGAACCTAAAAAAAAAAAAAGGTTCTGAAGAACCTAGGGGCAGGACAGGATTAAAGATGCAGACGTAGAGAATGGACTTGAGGACACGGGGAGGGGGAAGGGTAAGCTGGGACGAAGTGAGAGAGTGGCATTGACATAGATACACTACCAAATGTAAAATAGATAGCTAGTGGGAAGCAGCCACATAGCACAGGGAGATCAGCTCTGTGCTTTGTGACCACCTAGAGAGGTGGGATAGGGAGGGATGGAGGGAGGGAGACGCAAGAGGGAGGGGATATGGGGATATATGTATAAGTATAGCAGGTTCACTTTGTTATACAGCAGCAGCCAACACAACAATGTAAAGCAATTATACTCCAGTAAAGATGTTAAAAAGGGGGGGGGGGGTGTAAAAATAAAATAAAATGCCTTGTGAAGTTAAATAAATAAGTAAATAAATAAATAAATAAACCATACAAATCTGTTACTTTAAATATTTTAAATAATGCATACAGATAATGCATACAAATACATTACTTTTTAATTAATGTGTACAAATATGCACACCATTCCTAAATATACATAACCAAGATTAAGGAACAAAAAAGCAAGTTTTAGAACACTATATTCATAGTACTATCTTTCTTATTTAAAAGAAACAAGGAATGCATATGACATTTTTGTGTATATTCACAGAAAATATTTGGAAAAATACACAACAAACTTACAAATGGTCCATGGGAGAGTGTGAGAGAATGTCTGTACTTCGGATCGTTCTGTGCTATTTGAAATTTTTTTTTTTTTTTTTTTTTTTTTTAAATCCATTACTTTTATAGCTACTTTATCCATCAATCAATAAAGTCTTTAAAAAAAAACAAAAACAAAAGAAAAGGATACAAATTTACCCACTGTATGAACAAAACTATGTGGAAAAACTCAAAGAAAAATACTGAGTTTCCCCTACCCTTTAAAAAAAAAAAAAAAAACCAATTTCCGCAATACTTACAATCAGTCAGAAGTAGAAATAACATGTCATAACAGTGAAAAATATTGAAGTAGATTATCCACTCTGTATCATTATAAAAGATGCTTAAGGAAAGTTTAAAGTTCTTAGGGAAGAACTTTGCTGTGATATAAAAAAATAAAATATAAAAATGAGAAACATTTTTTTAATGAGGTGCTATAGACTGGAGGAAATGCAGCAAGATGTTGACCACGGTGATATCAGATGGGAGAACTATAAATGATACTTTTTCCTCCTTCTACCTCTCTATAATTTATAAATTTACTGTACATGAGAAAACCACTAGACAATTAAGTTGAAAATATCTAGATTTCTGTGATGCCATTTAGAAATTATGCCCTAAAACCTGGAGTACAGCATAGTGTCTTGGAGAGCTGTGTTCTCTCCATGTTAGTTTTATCTGCTTCCCAAAAGTAATTCAAAGGTAATCCCTAAAAATTAAAATTGAATTGGCCAATACTGATAATTCATGGGGAGAAAAAAAAAGAAGGAAAGCTACGTAGAATGGGTCTGGCTTTGTAGTCAGCCTTACTAGAGAGGAAAAACCTGAAACCAGGGAGTGATCTGTATGCAGAATTCCTGGCGACCTGTGGAATGAGAAAGGACAGCCGATATGTGGATTCTGTGGTGCCATGATATGGTAAAAGGAGGAATGATTTACTATCTAGGTTTTAACCAATATACTGTAGATTTAGATCTTCCGGTAAGCCAGTTTTTCAATAATGAATGTAAAAGTTTCTCTTTATATAAGGTTGAATATTTGACAGCTTTATTTTTCCTCTTGAGCCCATTGTAGAATTCTAATAATGAGGACACATTCCAGGTGAAGGAATTGTACAGTTCTTATTGTAGAGTTCTCTTTGTCTAATAAAAAATAATCTTTTTCTTGGTGCTAAGAGTTCTTTTATATTTGAAGGAAATTAGCCTTTTGTTTGGCAAGTGTGTTGCTTATATATTTTGCTCTCACTTGATAATTTATCTTTTGACTTTCTTTATAATTTTTTGCCAGAAATTTTTAATGTATCATTTTCTTAAGCTATACTCATGTGTGCAAAAAAATTAAAAATAATAATATTTTCCTTCATTATTGAATACCTCAATTTCATTTCTATTTTCAGCACTCTTTCAACCCCACCTCCCGTTCCACCTGATAACAGGTGATTTTAATTCACTTCAGTGTAACTCCAATCATTTCAAGTTTAAACTATGGCAATTCAGGATTCCCTCATTCCCTTACCTCTGCATCTCCCTGGAGTCATGTAAGTTCTGGGGACCTTTTAGAGGATTATGGTGTTGGGGGAGTGTGATTGGTCCTTCAGCTGGGTTTTGTTCGTGTTTGCTGCTGCTGATGTGACTATTAACACCCACTGATGTTGGCCTCACTAAAATGGCTGAGGTCCCCAACAGTACAGTAGTCCATGCTGCCATCTGCTGGTGTTTCCTCTTGTTACTACTTTGAGACCTCCTCAGATGCCCAAGATGGCTCCTGAAATTTATATCATAGCTGTATATTTTGCAGGGTAATTTCATCTTCTCTCTTATTACTCTCGGGGGCTACAGAAAGTCAGCAGGATTGCCTCAGCTCCTTCATTCAGGCATTCCAATTGTTCTCATTCTCTTGTGATGATGCCAATGGAGACTCCTGTGAAGACCCCTTTTCCTCAGTGTTCCAGACAGGAAGCAAGGTACCCGTCTTCTCTGCTCTTAGATTCCAAACCTTCTTCTCCTACCCTTGAGAGAATTTTAATTTCCTTTTGGATAGACAAAAACTGGCTCAGCACTGTTCTATATTTTTCTGCCTTGAAACTGGGCCACAGAAAGGCTGAGAAATTGGCACAATTCTCTTTGCCTACCATGAGGTTATCTTCTCACTTTGTGTTAATGAAGACCTTGTGTTCAGTTCTGATGCTTAGATTAACATTGCAATGAAGTCAAAGGTAGCATAGGAAATAATCCACCGGCTTGAATTTAAAGGTGTCATCCTGTGTTCATTTTTATGCAGTGAAATGTATCCATCCTTCTGCTTTTGCTTCTGGCCTTATGTCACAGTAATTCTAAGGTCTTTTTTATGTCATGATTTTGCAAAATTTCATCCATATATACTTCTAGTACTTTTATAGACCAACATTTAAATCTTGGACTTATCTTGTATTTATTTTGGTGTACAGAGCAAGATAGGAATCCAGTTTACTAATTCCCAAAATGACACTATAGCAACCTAGTGGTTTGGATTTCTTGGAGGGATATTTTGCCTGAAGTATTCCAAGATGCCAGGAATAATCACTAATTTCATGATGGGACTGGTGAACATGTCTTTAGAGTTAGAGTAGTGGTTGCCAACTTTGACTGCCTATCAGAACACTTGGAGAGAGTTAAAAAATATTGATAACTGGATCCCAGCTTCTCATGTAATTGTTCTGGAGTATAGTCTGTGCATCATGATTTTAAAAGTCTTTCTGGATGTTTATAATGCAGTCAAAATTGAGCACTGTTAAGTTATAAACCTGTCTTTAGGGCAAAAGAGAGCATGAGTGAAATGCATGTGACACTTACTTTCCAATAAAGCAGTGTGGAGCATGATTTCTACTAATGTTACTGATCCAGGGACCACACTTGGAGAGGAAATGTAATAGGGTATTGAAAGGACTCCTGGAGGAAAGTAACTCTAGTCCTTGTATTTGGTGAGAAGTTATCAGCATCCACATTTATACTGATACTTTTCATTTCCCCATTTGAATTTCAAAAAGATTGTAAATGAAATATTACAAATGCAAAATTTATTATTACGTATACTCATTCTTATTTAAGGTATGATTTAAGGTGCATTAAAATAAAATACAAAAAATGGAAAGAAGGTGAGAAAATTAGAACATAAGTAAAATGTCTGGAAAGACAAAATTAAAAGGGTAATATACATATGTACATATGCTGATGTTGGACCATAAGTTTGGCTAAACTTTCAGCAGTGAACATTAAACAGCGAAAGAAAATCACAGCAAAATGTGTAGTGCTCCTGAGACGAAAACAAGCCAGGTGCTTCAGATAAAAAACACATCACTGTTCTGACATCAGAGGAAAATCTCCTCTATGTTTACTTTCAAAGATAAATCTGTACAACATCGGTAATACCATCTTCTTTCATCATGATTGTTACAATGAATGCAGATGTTCTGTTGATCAAAGTTTAATTATAATATTAAAATACTAGGTCTTTTGGTCACTAGGTTATTTGGAGTTTCTTATTTTCTTAAATGAGTTTCAGAGTATATTTATCTAGGTGGTTCCTCAGTCCTCAGTATAAATTATTGATGTCCCTCAAAATACAGCAGAAACAGTTAAACAATGGACAAATATGATAGTGTTCAGCTTTGACATTCTCAATTTGCTGGTCTTGAGCAGAGATGAACTTTATGTCATTCTGGGTCTTGGTTCTTAGGGGGTGAGAGATCATAGACTTTTTTGAGGATCTGGTGATAACTAAGCATCTTCTTCCTAGAAAGTAATATACAGATCATCATTAGTCACAAATTGTGAATGTGCGAATTTGCTTCCTTGCTAAAATGTCTTTGTAACCCCAAAGTCAGTACTCCAGTTGCGGTGGAACCAGGCAGTGCTCTGCCTTCTTGTTTCATCTCTCAGACTGTAAACAAGTGTCATTTTTACAATATATTTAGTGCCATGTTTTTCAGATTTTTGCGCTTTTTCTTGTTATTTCACTGGTTAAAATGCCCCCTAAGCACAAGGACACTGTGATGTGCCTCATGGAAAAAATGTGTGTCAGGTACTCTTTATTCGCTTTACTCAAGTGTGAGTCAGAGTGATGTTGGCCTTTAGTTCAATGTTAATGAATTAACAGTATATATTAAATGAGATGTCTTTAAACAGAAACACACATAAAACAAGGTTATGTATTAATCGGTTGAAAAAAAATATTGTGACCACAAGTTTGCAGAAGTCTGTATTTTCCCAAGAAAAGCAACCCTTTATTTCCCCTAGAAGCAATGATTGAGTATTCACTAATTCTGTGTTTTGAGGTGACATCATAAAACATAACTACTGCAGATATCAAGAATGACGGTATATACCCAAAATTTGCCTTCAGATTTGGGGGTTTTATGAGGTACTGAGGCCTATCTGTGTATGTTGGATAAGAGCCCTTGATGAAGAATGGATGTACTGAGTCTATTCAGAGCTATCTTGCAGAAGTAATTTTTCTCTCAATGAGCTTTATATTAGGGTTATTGGCTCTAAAGCCAGACTGCTGGGGTTCAAACCATGTCAGTTACTACCTGTGTGATCTTGGGCAAGTTTCTTAGCCCAAGCTTCCTCATCTGTAAAATAAGGGAAATAAGGAAAGGAATTGGAACATCAAACAGTTCATATGATGTAGCTAGTATTTTTAATTGATTGATTAAATATTAACCAGAGAAATATAGGAATAATTAGAATTCTCATTACCCAGCAGGGAGGGGGTTAGATAGAGAACTGTAGGCTGCAGATATTAAAAAAATAAACTGCTCAATTTTTACACCTCAATGAATATGACATCTCAAACTGTTTACCATTCAGCTCCACATGGCTCCGTTCACAAATAAGTTTGTGGGAACTAATAACTGAAGGAATAGCCCACAGGGAAACAAACTTCTCATTCCCCGACTTGGGTTGAAAATAATCATGGGACAAAATAGCTGGGCTTCAAAATGAAGAAAAAAGGGGTAGCAACAGTGAGATTACAAATATTAAAGTGAAAGTTAAAAGATTAAGATGAAAGGCTGAAGTAAAGGCAAGAAAATTAGAGATTATAAGAGAAAATAAAAAAGCAAAAGGAAAACTCACTAAAAGCAGGTAATGTATTTGTGTCCAAGAAAAAGCTCAGGGTGAATCAGGTTTCCTGAAGGGTTGGGTCCCCTATTGTAACTATGGTATTAACTACTCTGCTACACAGTTCTTCAGAGATCTATAGTAACATAGTGCAGGACCGCTGAGTTCAAACCACTGGAGGGCTTTAGGCCAAGCATCAGTTTATCTCAGCTAAGTAGAATACACTGATAAAATAAATATGATAGTGAAATAATTCTGCCCTACTAAAAAAGTTGAAGTTAAAGACCTCCAACTTTGTTCTTCTTTAACATTGCCTTGGTTATTTTTGGCCCTTTGCATTTTAATATAAAAGTTAAAGAATTCGTAAATCAATTTCCACTGGGTGTGTTTGGAATTTAATCTATAGAATAAATGCAATCAGTTTGGTGATAACTGACCTCTCTACAGTATATCTTTAAATATATGAATATGGTATATTCCTCCACTTATTTAGGACTTTAAATTCTTTCCATAATATTTTGTAGTTTTCAGTATTAGCAGCCTTACATATCTTTTGTTAGATTTATTTCTAGTTATTTGATGTATTTCATGCTCTTATAAATAGTATTGTCTTAAAATTTCATTTTATATTTGCTTATTGCTTGATATAGAGAAAACAATTGACTTTTTAAATATTAACCTTGCATTCTGGTGACCTGGTTAAATTCACCCCATTGTCTCATAGCTTGCAGGTTCTTTTGGACCTTCTAACATATTATTTTTGTCTATGAATTATAACAACTTTAATATTTTCCTTCCAATCCTTATAATTCTTTCAACTTTTTTTTCCTCTCTCCTCCTTCCCATCCCTCTTGCTCTCCCTTTTCTCCTCTTTCCATTTCCTCCTCCTCCTTTTTACCTTATTGGACTGGTTACAAACTTCATTTCAGTGTTTAATAGAAATGGTGATAGTAGGCATCTTTGTCATGTTTCCAATTCCAGGGGAAAGCTTTCAATATTTCTCCATTAATTACATTATGTATATTAAAATTATGAATGTATGCACATCAAAAGACATCATTAAGAGAGGGAAAGTGCAGCCACAGAATGGAAGAAAACATTTTCAATACATACCTTTAACAAAATACTTCTATTCAGAATATATAAAGAACTCCTATAAATTTATAAAAGAGATACATTAGTTGAAAAAATGGGCAAACACTTGAACAAATACTTAAGAAAGAGGATACCTAAGAAGCCAAAAAGGCATGAAAAGATGTGTACATTTATGAGTCATTAAGGTTATAGAAATTATGACCACAGTGTAATATCCACTAGAAGGACTAAAATGAAAATGACTGACAACATCAAGTATTGGTGAGTATATAGAGCAGCTAGAAATCTCATGCACAGCTGGTGGGAGAAGAAAATGGTAAAACCACTTTAGAAAACTGTTTAACAGCATATACTAAAGGTTAATATGCATGTATTCTCTGACCCAAACAATTAATACTCATCAGAAATGCTTACCTATGATTATTAAAGTACATGTACAAGAGTGTTCATAGGAGCATTATTTGTTAGAGCTGAAAACTGGGAAATGACTCAATTGTCTATCAATAGTAGAATGAATAAATATATCAATTATATATATATTATGCTATAAAGTAATGAGAAGACGCTATTGCCACACAAACAACTCTGGACTCAGAGGAATATATGCTGTAGGCTTCTGTCGTAGTGCCCCCTTATCTGTGCTTTCGCTTTCCGTGATTTCAGTTACCCATCAACCATCAACCATGGTCCCAAAAATATTAAATGGAAAATTCCAAAAATAAATAATTCATAAGTTTTAAAGTGTGCACTGTTCTGAGTAGCATGATGAAATTTCAGTCCATCCCACTCCGTCACACTTGGGACATGAATCATCCCTGTGTTCAGCATATCCTTCCTGCCTGTTAGTCACTTAGTAGCCGTCTTGGTTATCATATTGACTATTGGGGTATTGACTATATATATTACATATATTGACTATTGGGGTATTGTAGCACCTGTGTTCAACAACCTTTATTTTATTTAATAATGGGTCCAAAGTGCAAGAATAGTGCTCCAAAGTGCAATAATATTCCATTGTATATGGCAATTTGGATATGCCAAAGAGAAGCTGTAAAGTGCTTTCTTTAAGTGAAAAGGTGAAAGACTTCAGCCTAAAGAAAGAAAAAACTCATATGCTGAAGTTGCTGAGATCTACAGTATGGATGAATCCTCCGTCCATGAAATTGTGAAAAAGGAAAAAGAAATTCATGCTAGTTTTGCTGTCACATCTCAGACTATAAAAGTTATGACTACAGTGCATGATAAGTACTTAGTTAAGATGGAAAAGACATTATTTTGTACAAGATATTTTGAGAGAGAGAGACCACATTCATATGACTTTTATCACAATAAATTGTTATAATTGTTCTATTTTATTATTAGTTATTGTTGTTAATCTCTTACTGTGCCTAATTTATAAGTTAAACTTTATCATAGGTAT
This sequence comes from Balaenoptera acutorostrata, assembly GCF_949987535.1. Classification (NCBI taxonomy): domain Eukaryota; kingdom Metazoa; phylum Chordata; class Mammalia; order Artiodactyla; family Balaenopteridae; genus Balaenoptera; species Balaenoptera acutorostrata. The sequence continues at coordinate 37,210,192 of NC_080070.1, read as the reverse complement.
AAATGTATAGGAAAAAACAATATACATAGAGTTTGGTCAGTCTGAGGTTTCAAGCATTATCTTGTAACAACGCATCTCCCACAAATAAGGGAGAACTACTGTATTGACATAAAATTTAAAAACAGATGAAACTAATCTACAATATTAGAAGTCAAGGTGGAGAATAGTACCTAGGAGAAGGCATGAGGGCATTTCTAGAGTAATATTGGTAGTATTAAATATCTTGTTCTGGAGGCTGGTTATGTAAGTGTGTGTGAAAGTTCATTAAGCTGTATTTGTGATTTGGGCTCTTTCCTGAATGTATGTTATATTTTAGTAAAAACAACAGTGAAAACAAACATAAAGCCTAAGGGATCGAATAAGGCTATTTGATTTAAAATGACTAAAACGGTGCCATAAATGCCTAGTGTACCTCAGAGGAAAAAGTAATCCATGTCTCAAGATGTTTAAAATTTATGGGCTGAAAGCCTAGACCTCCGTCAAAGATCCTGATGGGAAGGCTTTGAAAGGCACCCCTTTCAAAGGGGTGTTCTGCTAATACCTCAGAATAGACAATCTGTACTATGTGCCCCTGGGGAGAAGCAACCCTGTTAACCCCTTCACCAGGAACATTTTAGCAGGAGTTTCTGCATTGAATTCCCCAATTCCATTTGCTCCATAGCATTCTTTTCTTAATACATGGTCAATTATTGGGTCCTGATTTGCAGCTAAATCTCTTTGTCAGCCACAGACACATAGCCAAATGAATGCATCCACTGGCTGGTGAACCTGATTGCTTTATTATATTTTCTTCTTTTCAAATGAGGAAGAGCAAGCCTCCCCAGATGAAAGATACCAAGATTTCTGAGTTCTGTGTCTGCGTAATTACAGGATTTTCACTGCCTCTTTCTCGGACTGCTAATGCAGTTACCAACCAAGCATGAAAATGAGGGCAAACATGCAGCATCTCTGAAAACTGAGAAAGGTCCATGAGGATATTGGAAGCTCTTAGGAATTTCTGATGGAAAATAGCAGACAGGTCCAGACTAGAGGCCATAGTTGAAGGTTGACTTATCACCTTACTAGGAGAAAAATGAGTCAGTATTCCCAAGATTAAAATGGAGAATACCCTGGAGGACACTACCAGAACTGCCTAATTCGAGGGAAGTTTTAGAGACAAAGCTAAAATACAGGGGCAGTAAAGAAACACAATACTTTAAAAAATTGATTTGGATCAACCACATTTGAAAGCAGGGCACCTGAAGGGTGGCAAGGATCCTGCAGTAACCAGAGAGATTATGCAGAGTATTGGGCAAAGCTGCCCTCTCTCCCCACTAGAGTTTATAATTGTTCTGGATTTTCTGATAGTTTCCATTAGACAATCAATCAACCAATCATCAAAATACAATGCATTTTCAGAAAGAAAATAAGTTTTTTATCATTTATAGATAATGATCATTTGCCTAGAACACAAAAACAAAAACTGATAGCAATCTTGATAATTCAGTAGTATCTGATTATACAATAAATATGTAGCACTTCATTAGAGCAACAATAACACATTAGGAAAGAACCCCATCAAATCAGCAACAATATATACAAAACAGGTAGGAAAACTTTGCAGTGAGAATAGAGAACCCTCAAATTGTGCAATTATTATAAACATGGTAATTCTCCTTAAGTTAAGAAGATAGAGCAACTCAAAGCAATCCCAATGGGATGCTTTTCTTTTTGGAATTTGATGTAATGGTTCTAAATGTCAACTGGAAGAATAATTTGAGGTTTCTTCTCCCCAAATTACAGTAATATTATATTCAGTGAAATGCACAGATCTTATATTTATGATCAATCATGTTTGACATAATAATCAAGATTTTTTAAAAAACCCAAATTTCCTTTGTTCCCAGAAAGTTATTTTAGACCACCTTCTAGTCAATTTTCATCCCCAAACTTCCCCACATCCCCAATCCCCACCATAGGCAAATACCATTTTGGTTTTTGTAATAGATAAAAGGATAATCAGATTTTCTGTTTTTTCTTGTGTCTGATTTGGTCATTCGTGTTTTCCAAGAAATATGTTCATTTCACCTAAGTTGTCATATTTATTATCAAAGTCTTCTATAATATTCCCAAATTATGTTTTAAATATCTGTAGTATTATCTGTAATGTAATACTCTCTTTCAATACTTCTTTTGATAACATTTTTTTTTCTTCTTTTTTTGATTAGTCTTGCCAGAAGTTTGTCAATTCATTAATCTTTCAAAGAACTAGCTTTGGCTTCATTAATTTTTCCTCTTTATTTTCTATTTCATAGGTTTATGCATTTATCTTTATTATGTCTTATTTTGGGTTTAATTTGCTGTTCTTTCTTTCTTTATTTTTAACATCTTTATTGGAGTATAATTGCTTTACAATGGTGTGTTAGTTTCTGCTGTATAACAAAGTAAATCAGCTATACGTATACATATATCCCCATATCTCATCCCTCTTGCATCTCCCTCCCACCCTCCCTATCCCACCCCTCTAGGTGGTCACAAAGCACCGAGCTGATCTCCCTGTGCTATGTGGCTGCTTCCCATTAGCTATCGGTTTTACATTTGGTAGTGTATATATGTCCATGCCACTCTCACTTTGTCCCAGCTTACCCTTCCCCCTCCCCGCATCCTCAAGTCCATTCTCTAGTAGGTCTGCATCTTTATTCCCATCTTGCTCTTAGGTTGTTCATGACCATTTTTTCTTTTTTTTCAGATTCCATATATATGTGTTAGCATGTGGCATTTGTTTTTCTCTTTCTGACTTACTTCACTCTGTATGACAGTCTCTAGGTCCATCCACCTCACTACAAATAACTCAGTTTCGTTCCTTTTTATGGCTGAGTAATATTCCATTGTATATATGTGCCACATCTTCTTTATCCATTCATCTGTCGATGGACACTTAGGTTGCTTCCATGTCCTGGCTATTGTAAATAGAGTTGCAATGAACATTGTGGTACATGACTCTTTTTGAATTATGATTTTCTCAGAGTATATGCCCAGTAGTGGGATTGCTGGGTCGTATGGTAGTTCTATTTTTAGTTTTTTAAGGAACCTCCATACTGTTCTCCATAGTGGCTGTATCAGTTTACATTCCCACCAACAGTGCAAGAGGGTGCCCTTTTCTCCACACCCTCTCCAGCATTTATAAAATCTTACATAATTGAGTTCAAATCTTTTCTTTCATTTCTAATTTAAGCTCTAAATTCTTAACTATTGAGTGCTTTAGCTATACCTTTCTATTTTTGATATGTTCTATTTTATTATTATTTTATTAGATGTTCTTCATTTTTTTCCTTTATGTCCAGGTTTCTATATGACATGATTTGCCTTCAGCCTGAATAATATTTTTTAACATTTCTTCTAGTACAGTCATCTGGTGATTAATGTTCTCAGCTTTTTTTTTTTTTTTTAATCAGTCATCAATTTTATACACATCACTTTATACATGTCAATCCGAATCGCCCAATTCAGCACACCACCATCCCCACCCCACCGCAGTTTTCCCCCCTTGGTGTCCATACGTTTGTTCTCTACATCTGTGTCTCAACTTCTGCCCTGCAACCCGGTTCATCTGTACCATTTTTCTAGGTTCCACATACATGCGTTAATATACGATATTTGTTTTTCTCTTTCTGACTTACTTCACTCTGTTTGACAGTCTCTAGATCCATCCACGTCTCAACAAATGACTCAGTTTCATTCCTTTTTATGGCTGAGTAATATTCCATTGTATATATGTACCACATCTTCTTTATCCATTCGTCTGTTGATGGGCATTTAGGTTGCTTCCATGACCTGGCTATTGTAAATAGTGCTGCAATGAACATTCAGGTGCATGTGTCTTTTTGAATTATGGTTTTCTCTGGGTATATGCCCAGTAGTGGGATTGCTGGATCATATGGTAATTCTATTTTTAGTTTTTTAAGGAACCTCCATATTGTTCTCCATAGTGGCTGTATCAATTTACATTCCCACCAACAGTGCAAGAGGGTTCCCTTTTCTCCACACCCTCTCCAGCATTTGTTGTTTGTAGATTTTCTGATGATGCCCATTCTAATTGGTGTGAGGTGATACCTCATTGTAGTTTTGATTTGAGTTTCTCTAATAATTAGTGATGTTGAGCATCTTTTCATGTGCTTCGTGGCCGTCTGTATGTCTTCTTTGGAGAAATGTCTATTTAGGTCTTCTGCCCATTTTTGGATTGGGGTGTTTGTTTCTTTAATATTGAGCTGAATGAGCTGTTTATGGGGAACTTTATGAATGTTCAAGCATATACACTTGCATAGCAATTCAGGAGACTAATCTAGTAGTATGTAGTAAAACCTCCCACTGATCCAATAACATAATCACATATATATGACTTTATATGTGTTTATAAGATTATATATGTATAAAAGTATATATTATATGTGTCCAAGAGATATTCTTTCATAAATTTGAGGGAGAGAGGCAAATCTGAATTCTGAAAATATAGTTCTGATAGACTTTAGTATACAGATGCTGTTTAAAATTAACACATAAGGTCACATAGAGATAGAAGAAAAAGTTCTTGAATATAGTATGCTAGCATTTTAATTTTTATTGATAAATTTGTGTAAACAGAAAAAGAGAAAGTTAAGAAAATATACATTACAATGTAGAAATGGTTATATCTAATTAAAAGAATTATAAGTAATTATACGTTATAGAATATTTTTCCTTCTTTTTTTCACCGAGGTCACATATTTTAGATAGTAGTTACCATTTAAACAATTATAAATTGAATAATATATATGGCTGTAAGAAAACTGTTCTAATGTAATGTGAAATCAAGAAAGCAGCTTTATATAAACTATATATATAAGATATGCATGTAAAAAAGGCTTAAAGGAAATATGACAAATGTTAACAGCTTTTATCTTTGAATATCATCAAACATTTCATTTTCTCCTTAATATTTTCCTTAAAATAAATATACTTCTTTTTGGTAACATCTTTCTACGAGAATAATTGATTTAAAATGTTGTGTTAGTTTCTGCTGTATAACAAAGTGAATCAACTATATATATATACATATATGCCCATATCCTCTCCCTCTTGCATCTCCTTCCACACTCCTTATCCCACCCATCTAAGTGGTCACAAAGCACCGAGCTGATCTGCCTGTGCTATGTAGCTGCTTCCCACTAGCTATCTATTTTACATTTGGTAGCGTATAAATGTCACTGTTACTCTCTCACTTCGTCCCAGCTTACCTTTCCCCCTCCCTGTCTGTCAAGTCTGCAAATATTTTCTCCCATTCTGAGGGTTGTCTTTTCGTCTTGTTTATGGTTTCCTTTGCTGTGCAAAAGCTTTAAAGTTTCATTAGGTCCCATTTGTTTATTTGTGTTTTTATTTCCCTTTCTCTAGGAGGTGGGTCAAAAAGGATCTTGCTGTAATTTATGTTATAGAGTGATCTGCCTATGCTTTCCTCAAAGAGTTTTATAGTGTCTGGCCTTACATTTAGGTCTTTAATCCATTTTGAGTTTATTTTTGTGTATGATGTTAGGGAGTGTTCTAATTTCATTCTTTTACATGTAGCTGTCCAGTTTTCCCAGCACCACTTATTGAAGAGGCTGTCTTTTCTCCATTGTATATTCTTGCCTCCTTTATCAAAGATTAGGTGACCATATGTTCGTGGGTTTACCTCTGGGCTTTCTATCCTGTTCCATTGATCTATATTTCTGTTTTTGTGCCAGTACCATACTGTCTAGATTACTGTAGCTTTGTAGTATAGTCTGAAGTCCGGGATCCTGATTCCTCCAGCTCTGTTTTTCTTTCTCAGGATTGCTTTGGCTATTCGGGGTCTTTTGTGTTTCCATACAAATTGTGAAATTTTTTCTTCTAGTTCTGTGAAAAATGCCATTGGTAGTTTGATAGGGATTGCACTGAATCTGCAGATTGCTTTGGGTAGTAGAGCCATTTTCACAGTCTTGATTCTTCCAATCCAAGAATATGGTTTATCTCTCCATCTGTTTGTATCATCTTTACTTTGTTTCATCAGTGTCTTATAGTTTTCTGCATACAGGTCTTTGGTCTCCTTAGGTAGGTTTATTCCTAGGTATTTCATTCCTTTTGCTGCAGTGGTAAATGGGAGTGTTTCATTAATTTCTTTTTCCGATTTTTCATCATTAGTGTATAGGAACGCAAGAGATTTCTGTGTATTAATTTTGTATCCTGCTACTTTACCAAATTCATTGATAAGCTGTAGTAGTTTTCTGGTAGCATCTTTAGGATTCTCTATGTATAGTATCCTGTCATCTGCAAACAGTGACATCTTTACTTCCTCTTTCCCAATTTGTATTCCTTTTATTTCTTTTTCTTCTCTGATGGCTATGGCTAAAACTTCCAAAACTATGTTGAATAATAGTGTAGGAAGTGGGCATTCTCGTCTTGTTCCTGATCTTAGAGGAAATGGTTTCAGGTTTTCACCATTAAGAACGATGATGGCTGTGGGTTTGTCATACATGGCCTTTATTATGTTGAGGTAAGTTCCCTCTATGCCTGCTTTCTGGAGAGTCTTTATCATAGATGGGTATTGAATTTTGTCAAAAGCTTTTTCTGCATCTATTGAGATGATCATATGGTTTTTCTCCTTCAATTTGTTAATATGGTTTATCACATTGATTGATTTACGTATATTGAAGAATCCTTGCATTCCTTGGATAAACACCACTTGATCATGGTGTATGATCCTTTTGATGTGCTGTTGGATTCTGTTTGCTAGTATTTTGTTGAGGATTTTTGCATCTATGTTCATCAGTGATATTGGTCTGTAGTTTTCTTCTTTTGTGACATCTTTGTCTGGTTTTGGTATCAGGGTGATGGTGACCTCGTAGAATGAGTTTGGGAGTGTTCCTCCCTCTGCTGTATTTTGGAAGAGTTTGAGAAGTATTGGTATTAGCTCTTCCCTAAATGTTGATAGAATTCGCCTGTGAAGCCATCTGGTCCTGGGCTTTGGTTTGTTGGAAGATTTTTAATCACGGTTTCAATTTCAGTGCTTGTGATTGGTCTGTTTATATTTTCTGTTTATTCCTGGTTCAGTCTCAGAAGGTTGTGCTTTTCTAAGAATTTGTCCATTTCTTGCAGGTTATCCACTGTATTGGCATACAGTTGCATGTAGTAATCCCTCATGATTCTTTGTATTTCTGCTGGGTCAGTTGTTACTTCTCCTTTTTCATTTCTAATTCTGTTTATTTGAGTCTTCTCCCTTTTTTACTTGATGAGTCTTCATAATGGTTTATCAATTTTGTTTATCTTCTCAAAGAACCAGCTTTTAGTTTTATTGATCTTTGCTGTCGTTTCCTTCATTTCTTTTTCATTTATTTCTGATCTGATCTTTATGATTTCTTTCCCTCTGCTAACTTTGGTGTTTTTTTGTTCTTTGTTCTCTGATTTCTTTAGGTGTAAGATTAGGTTTTTTATTTGAAATTTTTCTTGTTTCTTGAGGTAGTATTATATTGGTATAAACTTCCCTTTTAGAATTGCTTTTGCTGCATTCCATAGGCTTTGGGACGTCGTGTTTTCATTGTCATTTGTTTCTAGGTATTTTTTGTTTTCCTTTTTGATTTCTTCTGTGACCTCTTGGTTATTTAGTAGTGTATTGTTTCGCCTCCATGTGTTTGTGTTTTTTACAGTATTTATCCTGTAATTGATATCTACTCTCATAGCGTTGTGGTCAGAAAAGATACTTCATAAGATTTCAATTTTCTTAAATTTACCAAGGCTTGATTTGTGACCCAAGATATGATCTATCCTAGAGAATGTTTCATGAATAATTGGAAAGAAAATGTATTCTCTTGTTTTGGAATGGAATGTCCTATAAATACCAATTAAGCCCACCCTTTTTACTGTGTCATTTAAAGCTTGTGTTTCCTTATTTGTTTTCATTTTGGATGATCTGTCCATTGGTGAAAGTGGGGTGTTAAAGTCCTCTACTATGATTATGTTACTGTTGATTTCCCCTTTTATGGCTGTTAGCATTTGCCTTTTGTATTGAGGTGCTCCTATGTTGGGTTCATAAATATTTACAATTTGTGTATCTTCTTCTTGGATTGATCCCTTCATCATTATGTAGTGTCCTTCTTTGTCTCTTGTTATAGTCTTTGTTTTAAAGTCTATTCTGTCTTATATGAGAATTGTTACTCCAGCTTTCTTTTGATTTCCATTGGCATGGAATATCTTTTTCCATTCCCTCAATTTCAGTCCGTATGTGTCCCTAGGTCTGAAGTGGGTCTCTTGTAGACAGCATATATACGGGTCTTGTTTTTGTATCCATTCAGCCACTCTGTGTCTTTTGATTGGAGCATTTAATCCATTTACGTTTAACGTAATTATCGATATGTATGTTCATATTACCATTTTCTTAATTCTTCTGCATTTGTTTTTGAAGGTCTTTTCCTGTTCTTGTGTTTCCTGCCTGGAGCAGTTCCTTTAGCATTTGTTGTAAAGCTGGTTTGGTGGTGCTGAATTCTGTTTACTTGTCTCTGAAGGTTTTAATTTCTCCATCGAATCTGAATGAGATCCTTGCTGGGTAGAGTAATCTTGGCTGTAGGTTTTTCCCTTTCATCACTTTAAATATGTCCTGCCACTCACTTGTGGCTTGCCGAGTTTCTGCTGAAAGATCAGCTGTTAACCTTATGGGGATTCCCTTGTATGTTATTTGTTGCTTTTCCCTTGCTGCTTTTAATATTTTTTCTTTGTATTTATCTTTTGATAGTTTGATTAATATGTGTCTTGGCGTGTTTCTCCTTTGGTTTATCCTGTACAGGACTCTCTGCACTTCCTGGACTTGACTGACTATTTCCTTTCCCATGTTAGAGAAGTTTTCAACTATAATCTCTTCAAATATTTTTTCAGACCCTATCTTTTCCTCTTCTTCTTCTGGGACCCCTATAATTCAAATGTTGGTTTGTTTAATGTTGTCCCAGAGGTCTCTGAGACTGTCCTCAATTCTTTTCATTCTTTTTTCTTTATTTTATGCTCTGTGGTAGTTATTTCCACTATTTTATCTTCCAGGTCACTTATCTGTTCTTCTGACTCAGTTATTCTGCTATTGATTCCTTCTAGAGAATTTTAAATTTCATTTATTGTGTTGTTCATCATTGTTTGTTTGCTCTTTAGTTCTTCTAGGTCCTTGTTAAACATTTCTTGTATTTTCTCCATTCTATTTCCAAGATTTTGGATCATCTTTACTATCATTACTCTGAATTCTTTTTCAGATAGACTGCCTATTTCCTCTTCATTTGTTTGATGTGGTGGGTTTTTACCTTGCCCCTTCATCTGCTGCATATTTCTCTGTCTTCCCATTTTACTTAACTTACTGTGTTTGGGGTCTCCTTTTCACGGACTTCAGGTTCGTAGTTCCTGTTGTTTTTGGTGTCTGCTCCCAGTGGGTAAGGTTGGTTCAGTGAGTTGTGTTGGCTTCCTGGTGGAGGGGACTTGTTCTTCTCTTCTGGTGGGTGGGGCTGGATCTTGTCTTTCTGGTGAGGAGGGCTGTGTCCATTGGTGTTTTTTGGGTTGTCTGTGAACTTAGTATGATTTTAGGCAGCCTCTCTGCTAATGGGTGGGGTTGTGTTCCTGTCTTGCTAGTTGTTTGGTATGGGGCGTCCAGCACTGTAGCTTGCTGGTCGTTGAGTGGAGCTGGGCCTTAGCGTTGATACGGAGATCTCTGGGAGAGCTCTTGCTGATTGATATTATGTGGGGCCGGAAGGTCTCTGGTAGTCCAATGTCCTGAACTCACCTCTGCCACCTCAGAGGCTCAAGCCTGACACCAGGCTGGAGCACCAAGACCGTGTCAGCCACCTGACTCAGAAGAAAAGGGAGAAAAAAAGAAAGAAAAATAAATAAATATAAAATAAGATTAAAAATTTAAAAATTATTAAAATTAAAAAATTAAAAAGTAATTTAAAAAAAAGAGAGGAACCAAACCAATAAACAAATCCACCAATGATAACAAGCGCTAAAACTATACTACGATAAACATAAAAATCAGAAACAAGTCAGTCGCAGACAGCAAACCCCAAGTCTACAGTTGCTCCCAAAGTCCACCGCCTCAATTTTGGGTTGATTCATTGTCTATTCAGGTATTCCACAGATGCAGCGTTCCTCAAGTTGTTTGCAGGGATTTACTCCACCGCTCCTGAGGCTGCACAGAGAAATTTCCCTTTCTCTTCTATATTCGCACAGCTCCTGGGGTTCAGCTTTGGTTTTGAACCCACCTCTGCATGTAGGTTGCCCTCAGCCTTCTGTTCCCACCCAGACAGGACGGGGTTAAAGCAATGGCTGATTAGGGGGCTCTGGTTCACTCAGGCTTGGGGGAGGGAGGGGTATGGTAGTTATAATTGGAATGCGGGGCGAGCCTGCTGCAGCAGAGGCTGGCATGACGTTGCAGCAGCCTGAGGCGTTCCATGTGTTCTCCCAGGGATTTGTCCCTGGATCATAGGACCCTGGCAGTGTCGTGCTGCACAGCCTCCCAGGGGGTGGTGTGGATAGTGACCTGTGCTTTCACACAGAATTCTTGGTGGCTGCAGCACTAGCGTTAACGTTTCATCCCTGTCTCTGGTGTCCGAGCTGATAGCCACTGCTCGCGTATATCTCTGGAACTCATTTAGGTGGTGCTCTGCCTTCTGTGGGCAGACAGGGAAGGAATCCCCTCTCCTCGCACACCCCAAAACAATGGTCTCCTGCCTTTTTAGCAGGTCCAGGGTTTTTCCCGGACTCCCTCCCGGCTAGCTGTGGCACACTAGCCCCCTTCAGGCTGTGTTCATGCAACCAACCCCAGTCCTCTCCCTGGGATCTGATCTCCAAAGCCCAAGCCTCAGCTCCCAGCCCACATCTGCCCTGGCCTGTGAGCAGACAAGCCTCTAAACTGGTGAGTGCTGGTCAGCACCGATCCTCTGTGCAGGAATCTCTCCGCTTTTCCCTCCGCACCCCTGTTGCTGCGCTCTCCTCTGTGGCTCTGAAGCTTACCTCCTCTGCCCACCTGCTGTCTCTGCCAGTAAAGGGGCTTCCTAGTGTGTGGAAACTTTTCCTCCTTCACAGCTCCCTCCCAGGGGTGCAGGTCCCATCCCTATTCTTTTGTCTCTGTTTTTGCTTTTTTCTTTTGCCCTATCCAGGTACGTTGGGAGTTTTTTGCCTTTTGGGAAGTCTGAGGTCTTCTGACATCATTCAGTAGGTGTTCTGTAGGAGTTGTTTCACATGTAGATGTATTTCTGATGTATTTGTGGGGAGGAAGGTGATCTCCACGCCTTACTCCTCCGCCATCTTGAAGGGCCCCCCCATACTTTCTTTATAACATAAGATAAGCAGTATTCCCTTAAAATGTTTATGCCACTTGATGAAGTTTAGAACAATTTATAAATGTATTATCTGAATTACTGAGATACTTATGAAAATTTATTGCTGAAAGAATTGGGATCATCCTATTAAGAAGTAATTATAATATGTAAAGTAGGACTATTTACTTAAACTATTAAAGTTAGTTTTGCAAATAATTAATGATAGGGAGGGCTTCCTACACACTAGGAATCCCCTTCACTGGTGGAGACGGGGAGTGTCGAGGGGGAAGCTTCAGAGCCACAGAGGAGAGTGCAGCAATACGAGTGCAGAGGACAAAGCGAGGAGATTCCCGCACAGAGGATCAGTACTGACCAGCACTCACCAGTTGAGAGACCTGTCTGCTCACCCACCAGGGCGGATGTGGGCTGGGAGCTGAGGCTTGGGCTTCGGAGGTCAGATCCCAGGGAGAGGACTGGGGTTGGCGGTTTGAACACATACTGATGGGGGCTAGTATGCCACAGCTACCTGGGAGGGAGTCTGGGAAAAACTGTGGACCTGCCTAAGAGGCAAGAGACCTTGTTTCAGGGTGCACGAGGAGAGGGGATTCAGAGCACCGCCTAAATGAGCTCAAGAGACCGGTGTGAGCCGTGGCTATCAGCGTGGACCTCAGAGATGGGCATGAAACACTAAGGCTGCTGCTACAGCCACCAAGAAGCCTGTGTGCAAGCACAGGTCACTATCCACACCTCACCACCCGGGAGCCTGTGCAGACCACCACTGCCAGGGTCCTGAGATCCAGGGAGAACTTCCTCGGGAGAACACATGGTGCACCTCAGGCTGCTGCTGCCACAGGCTCGCCCCGCATTCCAGACACCCCCTCCCCCCGGCCTGAGTGAGTCAGAGCACTCTAATCAGCTGCTATTTTAACCCCGTTCCTGTCTGAGTGAAGAAAAGATGCCTCAGGCAACCTACATGCAGAGGCAGGGCCAAATCCAAAGCTGAACCCCAGGAGCTGTGCGAACAAAGAAGAGAAAGGGAAATCTCTCCCAGCAGCCTCAGGAGTGGCAGATTAAATCTCCACAATCAACTTGATGTACCCTGCATCTCTGGAATACCTGAATAGACAGCGAATCATCCCAAAATTGAGGCAGTGGACTTTGGGAGCAACTGTAGACTTGGGGTTTGCTTTCTGCATCTAATTTGTTTCTGGTTTTATGTTTATCTTAGTTTAGTATTTAAAGTTTATTATCATTGGTAGATTTGTTTATTGATTTGGTTGTTCTTGTCCTTCCTTTTTTTATATGTAGATATATATATATACTTTTCCTTTTTCTCTTTTTCTGAGTGTGTATGTGTATGCTTCTTTGTGTGATTTTGTCTGTGTAGCTTTGCTTTTACCATTTGTTGTAGGGTTCTGTCTGTCCTTTTTTTTTTTTTTTTTTTTTAGTATAGATTTTAATGGTTGTCATCATTGGTGGATTTGATATTTGGTTTGGTTGCTTTCTTATTTCTTTCTTTCCTTCTTTTAATTACTTTTAAATTTTTTTCTATTTTTAATTTTTAAAATTTTAATTATTTTATTTTATTTTAAAAATTTTTTCGTTTTATCTCCCTTTATTCTGAACCCTGTGGCTGACAGGGTCTTGGTGTTCCGACTGGGTGTCAGGCCTGTGCCTCTGAGGTGCGAGAGCTGAGTTCAGGACATTGGTCCACCAGAGACCTCCTGGCTCCACGTAATATCAAACAGTAAAAGCTCTCCTAGAGATCTCCATCTCAATGCTAAGACACAGCTCCACTCAATGACCAGCAAACTATAGTGCTGGACACCCTATGCCAAACAACTAGCAAGACAGGAACACAACCCCACCCATTAGCAGAGACACTGCCTAAAGTCATACTAAGGTGACAGACATCCCAAAACACACCACTGGACATGGTCCCACCCAACAGAAATACAAGATCCAGCCTCATCCACCAGAATACAGGCACCAGTCCCCTCCACCAGGAAGCCTACACAACACACTGAACCAATGTTAGCCATTGGGGGCAGACACCAAAAACAACGGGAACTACGAACCTGCAGCCTGCTAAAAGGAGACCCCAAACACAGTAAGTTAAGTAACATGGGAAGACAGAGAAATATACAGCAGATGAATGGGGCAAGGTAAAAACCCACCAGACCAAACAAATGAAAAGGAAATAGGCAGTCTACCTGAAAAAGAATTCAGAGTAATGATAGTAAAGATGATCCAAAATCTTGGAAATAGAATAGAGAAAATACAAGAAACGTTCAATAAGGACCTAGAAGAACTAAAGAGCAAACAAACAATGATAAACACCACAATAAATGAAATTAAAAATTCTCTAGAAGGGATCAATAGCAGAATAACTGAGGCAGAAGAACGGATAAGTGACCTGGAAGATAAACTAGTGGAAATAACTACCACAGAGCAGAATAAAGAAAAAAGAATGAAAAGAATTGAGGACAGTCTCACAGATCTCTGGGACAACATTAAATGCACCAACATTTGAATTATAGGGGTCCCAGAAGAAGAAGAGAGAAAGAAAGGGACTGAGAAAATGTTTGAAGACATTATAGTTGAAAACTTCTCCAACATGGGAAAAGAAATCGTCAGTCGAGTCCAGGAATCAGAGTCCCATACAGGGTAAGTCCATGGAGAAACACGCCAAGACACATATTAATCAAACTATCAAAAATTAAATATAAAGAAAAAATATTGAAAGCAGCAAGGGTAAAACAACAAATAACATACAAGGGAATCCCCATAAGGTTAGCAGCTGAACTTTCAGTAGAAACGCTGTAAGCCAAAAGGGAGTGGCAGGACATATTTAAGGTGATGAAAGTGAAAAATCTACAACCAAGATTACTCTACCCAGCAAGGATCTCATTCATATTTGATGGAGAAATTAAAACCTTTACACACAAGCAAAAAGCTAAGAGAATTCAGCACCACCAAACCAGCTTTACAACAAATGCTAAAGGAATTTCTCTAGGCAGGAAACACAAGAGAAGGAAAAGACCTACAATAACAAACCCAAAACAATTAAGAAACTGGTAATAGGAACATACATATCGATAATCACCTTAAATGTAAATGGGATTAAATGCTCCAACCAAAAGACATAGGCTGGCTGAATGGTTACAAAAACAAGACCCGTATATATGCTGTCTACAAGAGGCCCACTTCAGACCAAGGGACACATATAGACTGAAAGTGAGGAGATGGAAAAAGACATTCCATGCTAATTGAAATCAAAAGGAAGATGGAGTAGCAATTCTCATATCAGATAAAATAGACTTTAAAATAAAGACTATTACAAGAGACAAAGAAGGACACTACATAATGATCAAGGGATCAATCCAAGAAGAAGATATTACAATTGTAAATATTTATGTACCCAACATAGGAGCACCTCAATACATAAGGCAAATGTTAACAGCCATAAAAGGGGAAATGGACAGTAACACAATCATAGTAGAGGACTTTAACACCCCACTTTCACTAATGTACAGATCTTCCAAAATGAAAATAAATAAGGAAACACAAGCTTTAAATGATACATTAAACAAGATGGGCTTAATTGATATTTATAAGGTATTCCATCCAAAAACAACAGAATACACTTTCTTCTCAAGTGCTCATGAAACATTCTCCAGGACAGATCATATGTTGGGTCACAAATCAAGCCTTGGTAAATTTAAGAAAATTGAAATCATATCAAGTATCTTTTCCAACATCAATGCTATGAGACTAGATGTCAATTACAGGAAAAAAATCTGTAAAAAATACAAACACATGGAGGCTAAGCAATACACTACTAAATAAGCAAGAGATCACTGAAGAAATCAAAGAGGATATCAAAAAATACCTAGAAACAAATGACAAAACTTGACGACTCCAAACCTATAGGATGCAGCAAAAGCAGTTTTAAGAGGGAAGTTTATAGCAATACAATCCTACCTCAAGAAACAAGAAACATCACAAATAAACAACCTAACCTTACACCTAAAGCAATTAGAGATAGAACAAAAAAACCCCACAGTTAGCAGGAGGAAAGAAATTATAAAGACCAGATCAGAAATAAATGAAAAAGAAATGAAGGAAACAATATAAAAGAACAATAAAACTAAAAGCTGGTTCTTTGAATAGATAATCAAAATGGATAAACTATTAGCCAGACTCATCAAGAAAAAAAGGGAGAAGACTCAAATCAGTAGAAGTAGAAATGAAAAAGGAGAAGTAACAACTGACGCTGCAGAAATACAAAGGATTATGAGATATTACTACAAGCAACCATATACCAATAGAATGGGCAACCTGGAAGAAATGGACAAATTCTTAGAGAAGCACAACCTTCTGAGACTGAACCAGGAAGAAATAGAAAATCTAAACAGACCAATCACAAGCACTGAAATTGAGACTGTGATTAAAAATCTTCCAACAAACAAAGGCCCAGGACCAGATGGCTTCAAAGGCGAATTCTAGAAAACATTTACAGAAGAGCTAACACCTATCCTTCTCAAACTCTTCCAAAATATAACAGAGAGAGGGACACTCTGAAACTCATTCTACGAGGCCAACATCACACTGATACCAAAACCAGACAAAGATGTCACAAAGAAAGAAAACTACAGGCCAATAGCACTGATGAACATAGATGCAAAAATCCTCAACAAAATACTAGCAAACAGAATCCAACAGCACATCAAAAGGATCATACACCATGATCAAGTGGTGTTTATCCCAGGAATGCAAGGATTCTTCAATATTCGCACGTCAATCAATGTGATACACCATATTAACAAATTGAAGGAGAAAAATCATATGATTGTCTCAATAGATGCAGAAAAAGCTTTTGGCAAAATTCACCCATTTATGATAAAAGCTCTCCAGAAAGTAGGCATAGAGGGAACTTTCCTCAACATAATAAAGGCCCTATATGACAAACCCACAGCCATCATCATTCTCAGTGGTGAAAAACTGAAACCATTTCCTCTAAATTCAGAAACAAGGCAAGGTTGTCCACTCTCACCACTATTATTCAACATAGTTTTGTAGGTTTTAACCATAGAAATCAGAGAAGAAAGAGAAATAAAAGGAACCCAAATCGGAAAAAGAAGTTATAAAGCTGTCACTGTTTGCAGATGACATGATACTATACATAGAGAATCCTAAAGGTGCTACCAGAAAACTGCTAGAGCTAATCAACGAATTTGGTAAAGTAGCAGGATACAAAATTAATGCACAGAAATCTCTTGCATTCCTATACAGTAATGATAAAAAATCTGAAAGAGAAATTAAGGAAACACTCCCATTTACCATTGCAGCAAAAGGAATGAAATACCTAGGAATAAACCTACCTAAGGAGACAAAAGACCTGTATGCAGAAAACTGTAAGACTCTGATGAAACAAAGTAAAGATGATACAGACAGATGGAGAGATATACCATGTTCTTGGATTGGAAGAATCAACATTGTGAAAATGGCCCTACTACCCAAAGCAATCTACAGATTCAGTGCAATCCCTATCAAACTACCAATGGCATTTTTCACAGAAATAGAAGAAAAAATTTCACAATTTGTATGGAAACACAAAAGACCCCAAATAGCCAAAGCAATCCTGAGAAAGAAAAACGGAGCTGGAAGAATCAGGATCCCGGACTTCAGACTATACTACAAAGCTACAGTAATCAAGACAGTATGGCACTGGCACAAAAACAGAAATATAGATCAATGGAGCAGGATAGAAAGCCCAGAGATAAACCCACGCACATATGGTCACCTTATCTTTGATAAAGGAGGCAAGAATATACAATGGAGAAAAGACAGCCTCTTCAATAAGTGGTGCTGGGAAAACTGGAAAGCTACATGTAAAAGAATGAAATTAGAACACTCTCTAACACCATACACACAAATAAACTCTAAATGGATTAAAGACCTAAATGTAAGGCCAGACACTATAAAACTCTTAGAGGAAAACATAGGCAGAACACTCTATGACATAAATCACAGCAAGATCCTTTTTGACCCACCTCCTAGAGAAATGGAAATAAAAACAAAAATAAACAAATGGGACCTAATGAAACTTAAAAGCTTTTGCACAGCAAAGGAAACCATAAACAAGACTAAAAGACAACCCTCAGAATGGGAGAAAATATTTGCAAATGAAATAATTGACAAAGGGTTAATCTCCATAATTTACAAGCAGCTCATGCAGCTCAATATCAAAAAACAAACCCAACCCCACAATAGGTAGAAGATCTAAATAGACATTTCTCCAAAGAAGATATACAGATCGCCAACAAATACATGGAAGGATGCGCAACACCACTAATCATTAGAGAAATGCAAATGAAAACTACAATGAGGTATCACCTCACACAGGTCAGAATGGCCATCATCAAAAAATCTACAAATGATAAATACTGGAGAGGGTGTGGAATAAAGGGAACCCTCTTACACTGTTGGGGGGAATGTAACTTGATACAGCCACTATGGAGAACAGTATGGAGGTTCCTTAAAAAACTGAAAATAGAACTACCATACGACCCAGCAATCCCACTACTGGGCATATACCTTGAGAAAACCATAATTCAAAAATAGTCATGTACCACAATCTTCATTGCAGCTCTATTTACAATAACCTCGACATGGAAGCAACCTAAGTGTCCATCAGCAGATGAATGGAGAAAGAAGATGTGGCCCATATATACAATGGAATATTATTCAGCCATATAAAGAAATGAAATTGAGTTATTTGTAGTGAGGTGGATGGACCTAGAGTCTGTCATGCAGAGTGAAGTAAGTCAGAAAGAGAAAAACAAATACCATATGCTAACACATATATATGGAATCTAAAAGAAAAAAACTGGTTCTGAAGAACCTAGGGGCAGGACAGGAATAAAGACTCAGATGTAGAGAATGGACTTGAGGACACGTGGAGGGGGAAGGGTAAGCTGGGACGAAGTGAGAGAGTGGCATGGACATATATACACTACCAAATATAAAACAGCTAGTGGCAAGCAGCCGCATAGCACAGGGAGATAAGCTCAGTGCTTTGTGACCACTTAGAGGGGTGGGATAGGGAGACACAAGAGGGAGGAGATATAGGGATATATGTGTATGTATAAATGATTCACTTCGTTATAAAGCAGAAACTAACACACCATTGTAAAGCAATTATACTCCAATAAAGATGTTAAAAAAATCATATATATATATATTTTTTTCCCCTTCCTTCACCCTAAATGCCTTACATTCCTTCCATAACAGTATATTCATCATTTTCTGAACATGCTCCATTTTCTCATGTTCAGTTTCTTAGCCCGAAATATCCTTCCCCTATATCTCCACCTGTCACAGTTCTACCCATCTTCGAGGAACTATCGCATGTCATCTGTTCCACAAAGCTGCCTCTAATTTTAGATTATGCTCATTATTCAGGTATTTTAAGGCATTTAAAATATTTTTGACTGAGAGGGTGGAGTTTTTTTAATAAGTAGATGACAGTGACCTCAATGTTTATAGCATCTCTTTAGATGGGTGATACTCTTAAGCAACAAAAGCAAGAACAGTGACTAACATGACATTCATTTTTCTTCCATTTAGTAAAATTTTCTACATTGTCACACTGGTGATTTTTATGAGCCTGTAGGAAACATTTTTGATTCACTATGATGCATATCTTATAACAAGGCAAGAAGAAATAAATCCAGCTAGATGTCTATCTAACATGACATTGTTGTCTTCTGAGGTAAAATTGGAATTAAGGCTGCAGACCAGAAACTTTATCATGCATATGATGTACCATTCTTCTACAAGTATTTGGATGGAAGATTTGGCATGAAATCTAGCTAACAATATTACTCATACTACTCTCAGTGTGTTGGGAGTATAACAACCACACAGTTTGTTGGATAAAGTACATCCCCATTCCTTATGTCAGCGATAAGAATAATTTTTTTCATTCTGTCCTGGAAATGAATAACTGTAGTTAGCAGATCTCTACAACTGGAGGCAGCCTGAAATGACTACCAGATCCAAGGTATACTCAGGTTGGAAGATCAGTTCTATGTCTTTCTAAGATGACTTATAAGGGTTGTGTGATTATGAGGTTCTAAGGACTTTCTTCAGTAGGTAGATATCAGAGCGCTGTGTGATTTTCAGTTTTTCCAGGACTGATCTAGTTCAGTCCCACCTCCAGCTCATTCCTGGCAGTTAGCTATATAAGGAAAAAAGCTCTAAGGACAATGGAAGGAATGATTCTTTTATAATGTGTATTTTTGTTGTCCGGTCACTTCATAAGCTAATGATTCAGTATTAATGAATAATTGCTAAATATCTAATCATTAATAGAGACTTTTTAGATAGTTTATTATATTTAGAATTGTGTTTTTATGAAATTCTATGCCTTTTTTAATGCAAGGCAGTAAAACATGAACATTTGGGATTTCTAATGACATTATTCACCACAGTATGAATGAATAATTAGATTTACAGTATTAACATATCATTACTTATGAATAATAATAGTAGTGCATTTTTCCAGTGAGCATAAAGGCATTTATTGTATTGAAATTACCAATTTCAGCCATATATTTATTGATTAAAATTTTGAATCATAAATCTATATATTCATCAAAAAATTTTTAAGGCAAAGAATGCTTTTTTAAAATATAAATTTATTTATTTATTTATTTTTGGCTGCTTTGGGTCTTCATTTCTGCATGTGGACTTTCTCTAGTTGCGGCGAGCAGGGGCCACTCTTCTTTGCGGCGCGCGGGCTTCTCACTGCAGTGGCTTCTCTTGTTGCGGAGCACAGGGTCTAGGCACATGGGCTTCAGTAGTTGTGGCACACAGGCTCAGTCGTTGTGGCTCATAGGCTCTAGAGTGCAGGCTCAGTAGTTGTGGCACACAGGCTTAGCCACTCCATGGTATGTGGGATCCTTCTGAACCAGGGCTCGAACCTGTGTCCCCTGCATTGGTAGGCGGATCCTTAACCACTGCACCACCAGGCAAGTCCGAAGCAAAGCATGCCTTTTAATAACTAGAATGTTTTAAAAACAAATGAAAAACAGAAAAAAAATTAGGAGGCATTTGACTAAAAAAAACTAAATTTTTAAAATATTTAGAAAATTACTATTTTCATAACAATTTAATATTAAGTCAGAATAAACACACAGCCCGTAGAATACTATTTTCATGGTAATACTTTAAGTGTATATTAGGTATTGTTTTATTCATTTTCTAGGATATGTGAACAGTGCTTAGCAATTTAAGGAGAGAATCACACCAATTTACTAGTATAAAATTTGCAAATTCTGTATACTTAGAAACAATACATAATGATGTTGTTTAGTTTTCTTTGGGCATTGTTAGTTGGGGGTTAAAGGAAACTCTAAAGCAATTCATATACTGTAGTTTGTGATTAAAATAATCTTTCTTTGAAAAATAAGAATTCTGTAAATGATGAGCCTTATTGATGTTATTAAGGATATAAAGCAGAGGATATACCATTAAATTCCAATCTATTGTGGGGCCTTTAGTTCTAGTGGGGAAGATTTATTTTCCAGTGTCTATTATTTTTCTTCCTTGATCTTCTTCATAGCCTTCATTGACATATGTTTTCTGAATACATACTGTCTGCAAGTCTAAAATTAGGTAATAAGAATGCCAGTTCCCATTTCGACAAGCCCCTCATCTGTGTCCCTTCATGAAGTCACTGTTTTAGTGATAAGGTTGATGACAATAGGTTCAGGTATAAGGGCTCAGACAATAATTTCACTTGAAAATTAAAATTGGTTTAGCTTAATGTTTTGCTGTATCAACATTTACACTAAAAGATAATCTTAAAATCTAAAAAAATTGTGCCAGATTTGCTTGCCAAAATTTATTAAAAACAACTTTGTTTTGGTATGCTTTACTTACAGATTTTCAACAACTAAATAAATTGAACAGTGTTTAGCTTTATATTCTTCAACTGCTCAAACATTTTTATTATTAAATAATAAACCAAGAAATATTTATCCATGATCAACTATGTCAAACTCAGTTTAGTTGAGCATCACAGATATTCTACGTAAAAGCACCTGGGAAATCACACAACTCAACATCAAAAAAACAAACAACTTGATTACAAAATGGGCAGAGGACCTGAATAGACATTTTTCCAAAGAAGACATACAGATGGCCAATACGCACATGAAAAGATGCTCAGCATCACTAATCATCAGGGAAATACAAATCAAAACCACAATGAACTGTCACCTCAGACCTGTCAGAATGTTTATTATCCAAAAGACAACAAATAACAAGGGTGTGGGAAAAGGGAATGCTCCTGAACTGTTGGTGGGACTGTAAATTGGTGCAGCCACCATGGAAAACAGTGTGGAGGCTCCTCAAAAAATTAAAAATAGGGCTTCCCTGGTGGCACAGTGGTTGAGAATCTGCCTGCCAATGCAGGGGACACGGGTTCCAGCCCTTGTCTGGGAGGATCCCACATGCCGCGGAGCAACTGGGCCCGTGAGCCACAATTACTGAGCCTGCGCATCTGGAGCCTGTGCTCCGCAACAAGAAAGGCCGCGATAGTGAGAGGCCTGCGCACCGCGATGAGGAGTGGCCCCCACTTGCCGCAACTGGAGAAAGCCCTCGCACAGAAACGAAGACCCAACACAGCCATAAATAAATAAATAAATAAAATATTAAAAAAAAAAAAAAAAATTAAAAATAAAACTACCATGTGACACAGCAATTCAACTCCTGGGTATTTACCCAAAGAAAACAAAAACACTAATTTGAAAAGATATATGCACCCCTATGTTCATTGCAGCATTATTTACAATAGCCAAGATATGGAAGTGCCTATAGATGAAAGGATAAAGAAGATGTGGTATATAAATACAATACACTATTATTCAGCCATAAGAAAGAATGAAATACTGCCATTTGTGACAAAATGGATGGTCCTAGAGGGTATTATGCTAAGTGAAATAAGACAGGGAAAGACACATACCATATGATTTCACTTATATGTGGAATCTAAAAACCAAAACAAATGAACAAACATAACAAAACAGAAATAGAGTCATAGATACAGAGAACAAACAGGTGTTGCCAGAGGGGAGGCGGTTTGGAAGGATGAGAGAAATAGGTCAGGGAAATTAAGAGGTACAAGCGTTCAGTTACAAAATAAATGAGCCACAGGTATGAATTATGTAAATTGGGAAATATGGTCAATAATATTTTAATAACTTTGTATGGTAAGAGGTGGTAACTAGACTTATCATGGTGATCATTTTGTAATGTATAGAAATAGCAAATCACTGTGCACCTGGAACTAGCAGTGTTATAGGTCAATTTTATTTCAGTAAAAATTTTTCTAATTAAAAAAAAATTTAAGTGCCTGAGTAAACTTAAGAAATTTGAAGCATCCATGGAATGAAATTCCTTTATCTGGGTTGGCCAAGTATTTTCAGGTAGATGGTATGGTAAGTATATATTCTACCTCAAAAAATAAATTTAGTCAAGTTATCACATTCTCTGACACTTGGTTTACATTTTATTAAATTCTTAATACTCAGATTTGAAAAGATCTAATACTTAACATGACTACATAAAGATCATTCTGACAACCATATTGATTTCTTTAGTGGTCTAGAAAAAAAATCAAATGATATAAATCTGGAAGTTTAAGTCATTTCTCTGGGTATGATCTTTCAATTGACTAGTCTCAATAATCCAGGCCTGCTATTCTAAGATCAAAAACTCTTCAAGAAAAGATCCTCTACAACATCAAGTGATGCTTGATAATTAAATATGTCATGTTCTTTATGACTCAGTGCTTAGTACCGCTGGGAACTGCTATTCTGCATTTGATCATTCATTCATTCAGTGCATGTTTATTAAACATTTTTTATGCCAAGCAAAGTGCAAGGCTTTGGGATGTCAATGGAAGTGCTTTTTGCCCTTGAGCTGCTTTCAAGTAGAGCCAGACATAAAGAAATTTCAATTATATATAACTGCTACAGTAGATATGTGAACAAAGTGCTATGAGATCATTGAATAAGGAGCAGCAAGGGGTACCTTTCAATAAATGAGATTAAGCAAAAGTTCAGGTGCTTGGTCACTAAAATAGGCTTGTTTGCATCAGAGAAAGTCTTACTTAGAAATAGTAATTAAATAGTTGTTCCTTGGTATGGGGAGTGGGGAGGATTGGTCCTAGGACCCCTGATACCAAAATGTGTGGATGCTCAAGTTCCTTATATAAAATGGCATAGTACAGTCAGCCCTCTATATCTATCTGCGGGTGAGGAACCCACAAATATAGAGAGCTGACTGTAATAGGTAATAGTTATTAGGTATTCGCTAGGTGCCAAACATTGTTCTAAAAATGTTATAAATAATATTAATTCGGCTATTCTTATCCAATTTAAATCAATGGGCTAAAAGAACATAGCTTCTATACTCCAAGGTTCCCAGAGCAGCAACTTGGGGACATATTGGCTTTTTATGGGAAACACAGTGATGCCCAATAAGTATCAGACATCAACTGAAATGTTAGCTTGAGGTACTTCACAATTTCTACATTAAATCACACTAAATTCTTTCTTCGCAAAGTTGGGTTTTCATCAGTTGCTGTGATAAAAAGCATGTACTATGAAAAAATCATATGGGACAGAAATAGATGGTGACTGGCCATATCCAATCTGAAGGCACAGTTTGAGAAGTTGTGCAGTACTCAACAGGCATACACATCTCATTAGTAAGTAATTGTAGTTATTTAAAGGTAAAGTAAAAAATTTTTTTCGAAGTTTTTTGCATTACTTTTGCAAATAACAATGGTTTTGTTAGGATATAAAAATGTACTATTAAGTTGTTGGCCCTAACTACTTAATAAAAGGAACTGTTATTATTATTTTTTTAATTGTTTTGTTTTGTTTGTTTTGGTTTTGGTCACTTGTTAAAAATATTACTAAGACTCTAAAGGTGCTTTGAACTAAGAAAGTTTAGGAATCTCTGATCTACAGCATTCTATTTAGAATATGATCCCAAATGCCTATTTTAAAGTTTATGTAAATAAAAACAATTTAAGTAGAATTAATTACATATACTTTACATCTGTTCCTTACCTTCTATTAGGAACACAATCATTCCAGGGTTGTATTGAGGGGCTACAAGATATAAACTAATGCAATAACTATTTTCCTTTATGAAACAATAGGGATAGAATCTGGTTCTATAAATTCATAGCCAGTTTGTGCATGTATGTGGGGCAACTTTACAAAATTACTCACACCCCACTCATGTAAATGATGTAGATAGCAAAAAAACAAAAATAAAGTACATATAATCTAATTCAGTTTACAATTGAGTCCAAGGTAGTCATTTAAGTGGTCCCTTTAGTTTTCACTCTGTTTCATTTGTACTCTTGCTTAGTCTTCCATAAGCCTCTATTTCTTTCCCCTTATTCATCTCTAGGAAGTGTGGAAAACTGACTGTGTTGTTGCTGTAGCAAGGGGAGCTGGCCATCTCCATGAAATCCCCTGGTCTTTCTGGACCATGTGGATGTTCTTCATCTGCCTGTGCTCTGATCAGCCTACCAGCACTCGAACTGAACTTGAATATCAGCATACACATCTGGTCTGGCCTCTTTTGGCATGGTAGGAGCTTGGCAGCCTTTCCTCATCACACTTGGCCCCCACCATTGCCTTATACCCACTGAACCTCTGCCACATTTTCCATCCTGCCCGTGACCTAGTAAACCCCATGCCAGGCCTGGTGGCTCACAGAGCAGCTGCTTTCATCTGCTCCTTTTAAGATCAGAGACCTTCTGGGTGCTGTCCTCAGCACAAGCAAATGAGGAGCACTACAGGAAAGCTAAACCCTGTTCTCCTTCATAAGAACATGTATATATTATTTCCTGTCTCTCTTTCCTCTTACTCTGTTCTTCCCTTAATACCTTTGGATCAGAAGAGGAGAACCTGCCTTTACCTTATCCATGTGCTGGTGTCCTGTTATAGTCTCTGGCCTCTTAGTGAAGTATTAATGGAAATCAGGGTGTTGCGGGGGAGAGAGATAGGCTTACAGATAAGGGACCTTAAATTGGGAGTAGCTTAAACATTGTTAACACATATGTAATAAGGAATTACAGCACTAAAGACAAATGTTTGGATCCCAAGCCTTTGTATTTTAGATCTTTGCAAAATGAGCAAGTTGGGGATAGTTACAGATCAAAAGGTTTTGTTTTTTATTTATTTATTTATTTATTTATTTATTTATTTATTTATATATTTTTGGCTGTTTTGGGTCTTCGTTTCTGTGCGAGGGCTTTCTCTAGTTGCGGCAAGCAGGGGCTACCTCTTCATCGTGGTGCGCGGGCCTCTTACTGTCGCGGCCTCTCTTGTTGCAGAGCACAGGCTCCAGACGCGCAGGCTCGGTAGTTGTGGCTTACGGGCCCAGTTACTCCACGGCATGTGGGATCTTCCCAGACCAGGGCTCGAACCCGTGTCCCCTGCATTGGCAGGCAGATTCTCAACCACTGCACCACCAGGGAAGCCCGACCAAAAGGTTTTGATTAAAAACTATCTGTCCAGGGGCTTCCCTGGTGGCGCAGTGGTTGGGAGTCCGCCTGCCAATGCAGGGGACACGGGTTCGAGCCCTGGTCTGGGAAGATCCCACATGCCGCGGAGCGGCTGGGCCCGTGAGCCACAATTGCTGAGCCTGCGCGTCTGGAGCCTGTGCTCCGCAACAAGAGAGGCCGCGATAGCGAGAGGCCCGCGCACCGCGATGAGGAGTGGCCCCCCTTGCCACAACTGGAGAAAGCCCTCGCACAGAAAACGAAGACCCAACACAGCCATAAATAAAATAAATTTAAAAAAAAAACAAAAAAACAAAAAAACTATCTGTCCATATAGTAGGGCACAGAGGACTGAAATTCATGTGGCTAGCACTGATGACTCTAGGTGGTAAGGTAGATAGTTTTATTCAGCATCCGTGGATTCTTCTTTCTTGCCAACCAACCTTGGGTAGCCAGTGCCTTATTCTGTTGACTGAATTACCCCCCTTCCTCCCAGTCATCTACCACCGTTCCTGACTGTAGTTACCAACCTGTATTTAAGTTCCATGGACACCATGTTCCACGATCAGAATTTTTCTGCAACACTCTTGACACTAGGCGTTGTATCCTATCTAGTTACCATGTTCACAGGTATGTTCTGTAATGGGAGATAAACAAATTTGCATATTAACTAGAATTTTTTTCAATAATGCCTTAATATTTAACAGTGACTATAATGATGGTATATTCATTTAACACACCAGACACGGAGAATAAATTTTTGGACTGTGAGCTCATTCAGTTACTCTCAAAATGCACCATATAGAAAACTGCACATTTAACTTATGCTGACCCTATTTACTAGTTCATTTTTTCACGAAGTATCAGTATACATGAAAATGTGACTTCCGGATGGAGATGAGAGATCCAGGAAAGCAAACATTGCATTTCTCTGTCAGGCAACTAACTTGTTTAAAAGAGGCAATGAAGTGTGATAGAAAGAACACCAGTCACAGAATTAGACAGCTTTTTATACAGCTGCTTGCATGCACTTGGATAAATCCATTCCTCTTTTGGAGTGGCATTTTCCTTATTTGCATAAGACAAAGTTCAACCAGATGATCCTTCTTGTTGAAACAGCTGTTATTCTAATGATGCATATTTTTACCATATTTTAACATTTTCTTCAAGAATATAATCTTTATAAAATCATTACACGAAACTCACTATTATTGAATAGTCTATTTAAGTTATGTGTCATATATTGAATACTTCTATTAAATAGATAAAGGGAAGGCATCACCTGAATTCTATCTGTCATGGTCACTAAACATGATAAAGACCATTGAGCAATACAGTTTTTAGCATTTGATCAAACAAATTAAACATTTGAAACTGAGAGGCCTTGTCTTTATTAAGCCAGGCTATAAAATAAATCTATCCTTTATGTATCTTGCTCTGGCATTGTGGTTCCCTGCATATGGGGCATTGGTGCATGTAAACAAAATAGTTCCACTTAGCAGAGCACATAGCTCAGAGCCTTCTGTCCTGTTTTCAGTGACCTGGAAAGTACAAAGAAAGCAGTGTCACAAAAATGGCTTTACTAGTATATTTGTAGACAGATGAGACCTTCATTATCGCCATAAATTTAAGGTCTATCCACTTCCTCCAAGAACGCTATTACAGGAGAAATAGAAATACTGAGTTCTGTTTTACAAGCATTTCATTTGGGAGATTGTGAAAAATAAGAGGGAAAATGGATTGGGAACATCTTTACTCCTGATATGAAATAATAAATTAATAACCTAAAAGGAAGAAAATTCTACCAGTAGCTTATTGAAAAAAATTCTATTCACAACTATACTACTTTTGTAAACAATATTTTACTTATTTGATATACCTACAAATTACTTTTCTGTACCAAGCTCATTTAATCACTGGTACTGGTGCCTTTCGTCTTCATAAGTAGAAAAACAAATATATAAACCCAAATGCATTAGATGATTTTATTGCTTACTAAATAGGTAATGGAGAAAGAGCTTATTGCAACATATTTGTATGTTAAAAACTTATTTATGGTCATCACTTTCAGTGAAGTAACTTCTTTTATGTACAAATTAAAGATATAATCCAACTATCAATACATAAATATCCACTTTTTTAGAAATTCATGAAGAGGGTTTAATATTTCTTAATGGAAGAAAGTTAAACTGATTTGGAAATATGTTCTTACGGAATTACACTTCAGTTTTGTTTTGTTTAATTTTTAATTCACAGTCCTATTGTATTTTCCCCTGCAACATCAGACATGGTGGAATATACTTATATTAAACAAAATATCTATTCTATATTCAGGTAGTTAATAAATGAGAAGATTCAGCTGTAAATGAGTATTTAAAAAAATCTAGATGTCAATGGGATTGAGGACCCAGGTACCTGTATCTAGCTTAGCAAAGTAAAAGAAGAAATCTCAAGAAGAAATCAAAGCCAATCAGTTCCTCTAACTTTGATGTTTTAAGGCTTTATAGTTTACACCTAATACTGTAGTTTGTAAATTTGAAGAGATTATGTAAATACCCAAGACATTTATCTTTAATGTTCCCATTTGTGCAGAAGAAGGACGTTTTACGTGTTTTATTTTATACACAAATTTCTGACACTTGAAATAGACTTGAATTGTTACCTGCTACCCTTTAAGATACCACTTTAAGAAGCTAGAATTCATTTATTAAAATTTTATTTTTCATTAATAAATAGGACTTTATTATTATTGTGATCAGTAAACCTTATTTTCTGTATTAAAGCAGACAATAAAGCATTGTCTATATGAAGCAGACAGTGCTTTATTTCAGTTACTGTTATGTGATTGAATTCTCTCATGTTGTTAGGGCTCTTTGTTCTGTATTTCTAGAACAAGAAAATTTTAGTAAAATTTCGTGTTTTTCCTTTATTAAATTAAGGTATAGCTGTGTCTTCAAATGAATGTCTACTATATTTAGAAACCTAGTGAAGACCCTCTTCCTTCCCACTTTTATCAACCCAGTTGATATTTCCCCTTTAATATTGAACCTCTATAAATATTTATCTGTATTTTAAATATATTTGTATTTTAAATATACTACAATTTAAATATCAAGGCTAGCCTAATTAGCAAGTCAGTTCATGTAAACACATTGCTCATTTTAATTGTATTAATTCGCTTCCTCAGAGAAAGAAGGCGAAGCTTCCATCTGTCTCTGTCAATTTTCTTTCTTTCCAAGGAGATGACAAAGACATTTTTACCATATAGGTGTGAAATGCACAAGTATGGTAACCCAAGTTCACTCCCACGCCTACTCATTTTCCCATAAAACATTCTATCAACAAGTTGAGAGCTTAAAGATGAGTGACACTAGTGGGCTCAGCATCCGTACTTTCATCTCAGTCTCTAGTTAGAAAGCAACAACCACAAGCCAGAAAACTTCAGTGAGTCTCTTATCCTTTTCCATTGCTACAGGATTCAGCGCTGCACTATTAGTGATGACCTGTCCTTCTGGGATTTGCATAGCCCCTTCATGCATGAAATTAATTCCTCAGTAAAGGCAAAATAACATCATATGAAGACCCCTCACTGTAATTTCCAAAGAACCAAGAAGGGAAGTATTTGAGGAAGAAAGTGTGTTACGTGAGGTACAAAACATAGGTTTATAGATTTGACTAGTCTTGAAAAAAATAAAGATTTAAGAAATGTTTTATATGGGCTTTGCTGTAACATGTTAAATTAGTAAAACTGTCCAACGGTGACATAATTTTCTACTTAAAAGGTAACAGGATCCTTTTGCTACACAGACTTTCTGCCTGGGGCAGCAAGACACAATGACATTGCTTCACTTTGTGGCAGGGAGAAAAACTCTTCTCTTCCTGACTGTTTTCCCACAGTGTCCACACTTATTCCTAACTTTTTTTCTATACAAAACCCTGACCTTCAACTCTCCATTTCTTGTGATTGTCTTGATTACCACAGCTACACTTTTAACAGTTTGACAACCCAAGATATACTTTCTCTACCACTTACGTCTTCACAGACACAGTCTGGTAGTCTGAGAATTCACAGAGTAGGGATGTATGGAGAAAAATCTGTCTACCTACTCTTGTTCTGGCCACATCTTTCATTAGCTTTAACGTATTTGGAACAAGGAAGCGGGACTATCCCCAGTCAGGTTTCTGGCCCTTCAGCTTATTTGTAAAGCATTGGTTGATAGCAGCCTTCCAAAAGCAATTCCTTTTTCATTCAAGGGAGGAATTTTGTATAGAGAACTGTGAAAAAAATTATAGAAGGTTTGAAGTTTAGCTTAGCAATAACCTTAAGAATAAAATATTTGTCACTATCCCAGTGATTCTACTTAAGAAAGAAACCAAGGCCCAGCATGACAGTGTGTTAGCAGAGGTCTCACTCTTAATGGTTAAAGCAGAATCCCATTTCCTCCTTTTCTGATCACTGAGAAGCACTCCATTTGCACATGTAATTACCTACTTGTACTTACTATCATAACTAATACTTGTAGTGTTAAGTCTAGTAGAATGATAAATAATAAATATTAAATTTGCAATAAGAAGAATGAGTATCAAGAATGCATCCTAGGGCTTCCCTGGTGGCGCAGTGGTTGAGAATCTGCCTGCTAATGCAGGGGACACGGGTTCGAGCCCTGGTCTGGGAAGATCCCACATGCCACGGAGCAGCTGGGCCCGTGAGCCACAACTACTGAGCCTGCGCGTCTGGAGCCTGTGCCCCGCAACGGGAGGGGCCGCGATAGTGAAAGGCCCGCGCACCGCGATGAAGAGTGGCCCCCACTTGCCGTAACCAGAGAAAGCCCTCGCACGAACCGAAGACCCAACACAGCCAAAAATAAATAAATAAATAAATAAATAAAGTAGCTATAAAAAAATTAAAAAAAAAAAAAAAAGCTTAAGTTGTCAAACGCCTACTTGGTAACTTAAAAAAAAAAAAAAAAAAGAATGCATCCTATAGTATCAAGAATGCATCCTATAGGCCAGCTAGTGGCAATTACACAATCTTACAATTGTGTCATTTAGGGAAAGAGTGGTTGGAAATTTAAGTAAGGAAAAAAATATTTCTGTGATGTTTTACATGCAACTCCTTCCCTTAATTTTAAAATGTTAACAGTACTTGTCACAACAGTAACTTGTATCACAACTTGCTTTTTTTTAATTAATAAGCTTTATTTTTTAAGCATTTTAGGTTATCAGCAAAATTGACCAAAATTAAGCATTTTAGGTTATCAGCAAAACATACAGAAACTTCAGAGTTTCTGTATGTTTCTCACACATGCACAGCTTCCTCCACTATGGACACCCCAAATGACAGTGGTACATCTATCACAATTGTTGGACCTACACTGAGAACTCATTATCACCCAAAGTCCATAGTTTACTTTAGGATTCACTCTTGGTGTTGTATGTTCCATGGATTTGGCCTGATATATAATGACATGTATCCACTATTGTAGTATCATGTCTATGCACATAGATTCACTTCCCTAAAAATCCTCTGTGCTCTCCCTGTTCATCCCTCACTCCCCCCCCACCAACCCCTGGCCACCAATGATCTTTTTACTGTGTCTATAGTTTTGCCATTTCCAGAATGTCGTATAGATGGAGTCATACAATATGTAGCCTTTTCAGATTGGCTTCTTTCACTTAGCATGCATTTAAGGTTCCTTCAGGTTTTCTTCTTCTTTTTCTTTTTTTCCCTAAGTTTTGGTAACATAATTTTCCCCAACTCTCTTTTTCTACTGTCACTGAAGTATAAAATCATTCAGAGACGAAAGAGTAAGGTTAGTAGGGTGCAATTAAGCATATGCCTGAATCACTTGTTTCTGATGCTATAAGTTACCTTTAAGTTTTAAGAGGATTCATAAGAACAGTTATAAAATCATTCAGAGATGAAAGAGTAAGGTTAGTAGGGTGCGTTTAAGCATATGCCTGAATCACTTGTTTCTGATGGTGTAAGTTACCTTTAAGTTTTAAGAGCATTCATAAGAACAGTCTGGTCACAGAGAAACTGAGCACATCTGGGAAAATGTAATTAAACATCTTGGATTTTACAAAATCCACTGAGTATGGCTTTATAACATCTATTCACAAAACCTCATTAAAAGGGATTCCAATAGGTGCTGAGGCATCATCCAAAATAACATGCTACAGAATTACAGTAATTTAGTAATTTCCTAAATTACTATTTAGGAAATTCAGGAATCAAATCAAAGAATTTCTTCCCCAGTAGGGACATACCTTTCCATCTAGGTTATTCATTTTTGCTCTTGTCTAGATGATTCTGCTTGTATAGGAGGATCATCACAAAATCACAGCTTTGCCTTTCTATTTTTCTGAACAGGAATTTCAACAATCAAAAGAGAATTCTAGTAATTAGAGATGAAATGTGGAAAATGAAATTCTAAAAAAGCCATATGGGAGCTCGTCAAGCTAAAATATTATAAACATTATATTCTCAAAAACAAACAAATAACAAATCCAATTTTGAAATTGCAGCTTGAGTGGAATATTTTAGGACTCAGTTTCCTGAAATTTACAAGAAAGATTATTGAAACCTGATTTTGAATTGATATATGTCAGGTTTAATTTTGCCAGCTATAGAAACCAAAATCAAGTTTAAAGTATATAAAATTCAGTTCTCTTTCTCTTTCCCCTTTTAATATTTTTTTCACAGTAACACGTGCATAAAGTTTAAAAGGATCAAACAGTGCAGAAGAGATTATAATGAAGAGTAACTGTCCACCATCCCACTCAGTTCACCAACTTACACTGCTCCTTGTTCTTCCTACCATAAAAATATCTCTTTTTAACTTTTATGCCAGTTATTACCAAGCAACTAAATATTAGACATAATTTATTTATTGATGTCAATATAAGAGTCTGTTTACCTATTGATTCAGCATTTTGAAAGTTGAAGATTTATTTCAATAAAATCCTCTCCATTTTAATAGTTATTAATAGGCTTTTATTTGTCTGCTAACTACTTTTGTAATGTTAAAACTCTATTTCTGTACTTTCAGTTTCTGGTCCCACATGTAAGGTTCTTGGAAGTTGCCACTCCATCCTAACAACGAGTAAAAAGCTGAACAGTCTGAAAAACCAAGTACTCTTGTGGATCCATAAGAGAGGGGAAGACAAAGGCCAAACCTCTGCCCCTGGGGCTGGAGAGATAGACAGACCAACACAAGGAGTCATGGCTTCCTGTAACAGAGACTCACGAGTGGAAACTGCCAGGGGAACCAGTGCCAAGGTAGGAAAACTTGAACTGTAATTGATGAATTGCTGGAGGCTCAGTGTGGACAACTCTGAGAGTTAAAAATTCCCAAGGGACCCAGTCTAATGGGGGGCTCCTATACTTTTGTGAGTTTTACCTCTTGGAGCTCAACCAGATTCTTTTGGTAGATATTGGAGAAAAATGCTTATGTATGCTTATATGTCAGTGAAATAAATGACAGCAGTGACACAAGGCCAGGAAGGAGGAATTAGGATTATTTTGTTATTATAAGGTACTCACACACTTCTGAAGCAATATGATATTAGTTGAAAGTGGCCTTGGATTAGTTGTAAATGAATATTGCAAACTCTAGAGCAACCACCAAAAAAGTTTTTTAAAAAAAGTGTAATTGATATGTTAAGAAAGGAAAGAAAATGGAATTATATAAAATATTTGATTAAAACCACAAAAGACAGAAAAACAGTGGGAGACAAAAATAGGAGCAAAGAACAAGGGCCACAAATAGAAAACAACAACAAATATGGTAGCTATTAATCCAATTATATCAGTAATTACTTTGAATATCAGTGTTCTAAATGCACCAATTAGAACACAGTGATTGTTAAAGTGGATCCAAAAAAACAAGACCCAACTATGTATTGTCTACAATAAAACCACTTTAAATATAAAGATGCATATAGACTAAAAATAAATGGGTGGAGAAATGTACACCATACTAGCACTAATCAAAAGAAAGTAGGAGTAGGTATGTTAATTTCAGACAGAGTACATTTCAAAGCAAGGAAAATTATCAGGGATAAAGAAAGGCATTACATAATGATAAAGGGGTCAGTTCACCAAGAAAACATAACAATCCTGAACATGTATGCATCTAACAACAGAGCATCAAATTATGTCAGGCAAAAACCAATAGAACTGCAAGGAGAAATAGATGACTCCATTATCATAGTTGTAGACTTCAACAACCTTTTCTCAGAAATGGACAGATCCAGCAGATAGAAAATTAGTAAGGACACGGTTAAACTCAACAGCACCATCAGTTGACTGTATTTATGGGGGTCTATTTCTGGGTTCTCTATTCTGTTCCATTGATCTGTTTGTTATTCTTTTGCTGATACCACACTTTCTTGATTACTTTAGCTTTATAGTAAGTCTTGAAATTGGGTCATGACAGTCCTCCATCTTTGTTCTGCTTCAATATTGTGTCAGCTTTTCTGGGTCTTTTGCCTCCCCATGTAAATTTTAGAATGAGTTTGACAAAAGAACAAAGGCAATTAATTCAATGGAGCAAAGATAGTCTTTTCAACAAATCATGCTGGAATGACTAACATCGACATGCAGAAAAATGAATCTCTACACAGACCGTCACCCTTTACAAAAGTTAACTCAAAATGAATCACAGACCTAAATGTAAAATGCAAAAGTGTAAAATATACTTCTATAAAACTCCTAAAATTCAAATTAAAACAACAGTGAGATACTAATACAAACCTATTAGAATGGCCAAATCTGGAACACTGTCAACAACAAACGCTGGTAAGGATGTGGAACAACAGGAACTCTCTCTCCTTGCTGGTGATAATGCAAAATGGTACAGCCCCTTTGGAAGACTGTTTGGCAGTTTCTTAAAATACTAAACATACTCTCACCACATGATCCAGCAATTACACACCTTGGTATTTACCCAAAGGAGCTGAAAACTTATGTCCACTCAAAAACCTGCACACAGATGATTACAGCATCTTTATTCATAAATGCCGAAAGCTGGAGGCAACCAAATGTCCTTCAGTAGGTGAATGGATAAATAAACTGTAGTAAATCCAGAAAATGCGATATTATTCAGGGCTAAAAAGCAATGAGCTATCAAACCACGAAAAGACATGGAAGAACCTTAAATGCTTATTACTAAGTGAAAGAAGCCAAGATAAAAAGGCTACGTACTGTATGACTCCAACATTCTGGAAAAGGCAAAACTATGGAGACAGTAAAAAGATCAGTGGTTGCCAGGGATGCGGAGAAGATGGCAGGGGAGGGATGACTATGCAGAGGGTGGAGGATTTTTAGGGCATTGAAAATGCTCTGTATGATAGCATAATGATGGATGCATGTCATTATACATTTGTCCAAACTCATAGGATGCAACACCAAGAGTGAATCTTAATGTAAACCGTGGACTTTGGGTGATTATGAAATGTCAATGTAGGGTCGTCAGTTATAACAAACGTACCACTCTGGTGGGAGGATCTTAATAATGGAGGAGACTGTGGTTGTATGGGGGCAACAGGTTTACAGGATATCCCTGTACCTTCCTCTCAATTTGCTTTGAACCTAAAACTGCTGTAAAAAGTAAAGTCTTAAATGAAAAGCTCTATTTCTTGTTCCATCAAACTTTAGAGAGCATCTGTTGACCACTCACCCCCCAACTATTTGATGAGACTATTAGTGTCCCTCTGTTCTCTCCACTTCACCTTTCCATCATACCTCTCAATTTCTATCAGCTATACCTTTACTTCCATAGATCTATGGCTGAAAACATTAATGTTCTGTTTTGTAAGTGTATTTAAGTCCTGTGTCAATTTATTAACCACTATTGACTCTGTTTTGGTCTTCCTCTTAATACAGTGTCATCATAATATTGGATTGGCCAAAAAGTTTGTTCGGGTTTTCTGTAAGAGCTTATGAAAACCCGAACGAACTTTTTGGCCAACCCAATAAATAGTGGGCAAAAAATAGTGGGCAACTTTTACTGTCTGCAAATTTTATGTTTTTTTTAAGCTTGCAAGACTTTCCTTCTTGATAAATTATTAAGCTGAAGTTATTGAGACCAGTATTTTATGAGAGCGGTAGATGATGATTTAGGCTCTGTTATTGTTTTTGTCATCTCTGGGACAAATTTGTCAGGAACAACATGGGATTGTATGTAGCTTTTATTGATCCTTTTGTGGCCTTTGACTCTAATTACATGAATCAGTTAAAGATCTAAACAAATGAATTCAGTATGGGCCAGTAGCTTAAGGTATAACCTGCACTTAGAAAGTCTCCTGATGAGTCAGATAATTTCCAGCAGATAAAACATGGCTGTGTACTGGCTTCCCTCTCTTCAACTGGTTATTTAATAACTCCATACTTTTTTTTGAGTGAGTTTGGCATAAACACCTGCTGGCTCTCCAACTAGAGAGAACAGGAAAATAATCTCTTTTGTGTGTTTTGGGAACATTGTATTACTGTCACAAATTAGGAGTGGTGTTAGCAGTGCTATCTAATTAATGTCAGATAGAATGGCTAATCATCAACTATTGCAAGAAGAGAGTTATCATTTTTGGTAATGAGCATCCAGCTTTCATCTAGTTTATAGTGAACAGGCTTGCAGCATTCCCTAAATCTGGATGCATCAGGATCACTTAGGAAGCATTTTAGGCATACAGTCTCTTGGGACCCACCCACAGAGATTCTTGGCTAGTTGATGTGTTGGAGTGGGGCCTGAGGATTTGTGATTTAGAAAATCTTCTCAAGTGATGCCAAGGCAAAGCCAGGTTTTGTAACTACTGTATTCAGCAAGCCAGCTTGCTCATTATTTAAAGATACATTGTATAATCAACTTACATTAGAGGGCCATCAGGAAGTCACATGATTTAAAAATAAATAATCTTCAGAAGGATTTTGGAAAAAAATTTCATATCTATAGCAGGTGTTTGGTGACACTTACTTAAATGTTCTTTTTTTTTTTTCATTTAAAATTTATCATGGCCATGCTCTTGATGTATCCTTTGGAAACTTGATTATCCATTTTTATATAAGTTGGAATGGATGCAAAGTTGTTTTCCAAGGATATTTTGTCTCTCATGGTTACCCATAGAATCATTTACACTAAAGAGAGCTTTCTCTTAAGTTTCATCTCATTTCCTTGAAGAGCTAGTGTATCCTTCTTTTTAGGAACAGATGCTTTATGTCTTTGGTTCTCTTAACCTAAATTTCTACCTAAAATTTTAATCATCAATGTATATAAATCAACCACTAACTGGTAATATAAAATATACTGTAGATACTTATTAAATGATATAACCTTGAACTCTCTGCTGTCCAATATTTATAAAACTTCTGTTGAACAGAAATAAATATTACTCTTGATGGATTATGTAAAATATATGCATTCCAACCCTTAATAAAATTGATTCTTGAATCAAGTCAGACCAGCAGAGAATTGAGTAGTATTCTGCATTGTTTTGGTCCCTAGCGCATTGCTTTTATTAGCATTAGACCACCAGTCTCCATTGAGAGAACAAAAATCTATATAAAATCATAATGATAGTTATTATTACGATCTTATATATCCAATCTTTAAATTAATGGAAAAATTTGAAAAGCAGAGTATCTAAAACCTTCAAGAGATAGAGGAGAATGTGTCAGTATCACTCAGTTATAGGATCTAACTGCACATGTAGAAATTAATTGTAGACTCACATTTTGTCTTAAATGCTTACCATTTTTTTTCTGCTGCTACATACCTATCAGTGTTGATTTTACAAATAATGATTTGTATTTTCATCTAAATTTTCAAATAAAATTAAAATTCCACAAAGTTGAACTGTGCTTAGCTGGTCTAGGTAGCACCAGGTACTTGGCATGACTCTTAGAGGTAAGCATACCCCAGTTTAAAAACCAAAGTCAGTGTCCTCTTTTGAGAACCATTAGAGAAAAATTTTTATATCCTATAATGATGGAAATCTGGGCTCCTCATGAACAACTCTTTGGTTTGTATCTTATAGATACTGTGAACATTGTAACTGATTCTGTTTCTACGTTTATTGTGTTATTCTCTGGAAAGTTTCAGGTAAAATTGTCAAGAACATATGTCTTGAACATATGTTCAGAACCATTGGGCATCTAATATTTTTCATTCTAGTCTTTTATCTGGCTGCATTTATTTTTTTCTACCTTTTTATTCTTCTGTAATGTATTGTGATCCATTTCATTCTTTAGGAAAACTCCCACTTTATAACACCAAATTCTAATATCCTGCTTTCAGACTACAAGCTTCTATACTTCCACCGCTTCCACCACTTCATCTACCATTACATCCACTCTTTGACCTCATGAAACCCTTCATTTTATTTATTTTCTATTTGATAGACTTACTTCCCATTTTGGTAAAACGGCATCAAGATCCATCTGGTCACTCAAGCCTGTGACCTGAGAACAATCTTAAATGTCTCTTTCCACAGTCCTCTACCTCTGTCATTAGATTATTTCATTTCCATTTCTACAATCTTGAGAATTTGTCTTTTGCATCTTCTTTATTTCCACAGCCATCACCTTAGTTCAGACCCTCAACACTTCTTGCCTATACTATTAGAGTAGTGCCCTAATTGAGCCCCTTACTTCAAGAATTATCCTCACCAATTCTTTCCCATACTGTTACCAGAGTTATCTTTTCAAAACATGAATCATCACGAATCATATTGTATCATTCGTCTGATTAGAACCCTTTAGTCTTCCCACTGTCTACAGGATAGAGCCCATATTTTGGCACGCCATACATAGTCCCTCATGATTAACTGATCCCTAACTACTCTGTAGAATGTTTTCCTCTGTATCCCACAACACCGTCTATTCCAGCCTGGTTAAGTACTTCAGTGTTCCAAGGGTACTCTACTGCTCCTTGGCTCTGGGCTTTTGTACATGAATATCTTTTCTCTGGAATATCCTGCCCAGTTCCTCTACCACCCCAGTTCTACATCATGGATGTGTAATTCTTCGTTCAAATATTATTTGTACTAATAAGGGCTTTGTCTCCTGACCTTTGTATCCTCAGTACTTTTAATAAAACTTCTTCCTGCCTGTCTAGCCTCCTTTCCTGTCACTCCCTTTTGTGTCCCTGTTTCACCCACACAGGATCTCTGGTGCCTTGGCCTCTTCCCTTCCCATTTAGGACCTTCACATGTGCTATTTCTCTTGACTGGAATGTTCTTTTGCCCTTGTTTTTCACCTAAACTATTCACACTCATTTTTTAGGTGTGTGCCTCTGTCACAAAAAGCAAACACCTCCATGTGACCAAATCAAGTGGAAACTTTTCTGCCCTCATCACAACATGACCTCTTAGCAATATCTAATAAAATATGCAATCCCATTATTTTAAAAGCACCTTTTTCCTTTCCTGCAGAAATATACTCTTTTTTCCCTCCTACCTCATTGACTTCTTTTTCTGGTTCTCTGTTTGCTACCTAAAAGCTACTTGCTGGATTTTCTCAGGATTGAGTCCGTGGTCCCCTTTTCTTCTCTTGCTATGGTATCTCCCTAGGAGATTTCATCAAGTTTCATGACTTAAAATACCAGGTGAGGATCTTCATCCCTAAACATCCACTCTAAGATCCAGAGTTGTAAGTACAACATCTTACATGACATCTACAGTTGGATGTGTCAGAGGCATCTCAAACTTAATTTGTTCAAAACAGTTATTTTAGTTCTCTCTTCCAAAAATCCTGATATCCTCCACTCTCTTCACTCAACACATGGCACTGCCATCCATCCAGTTACTAAAGCAGAAGCTTGGAAATTTCATTGTTCTAATGCCAAACATATTTCAAATTCATCTACTTCTCTCCATCTCATTTACTGTGGTCTTTTCCTCTTACTTCTTTAACATCCCCTATACTAGCCTCCCTGTTCTTCTCATGGCTCCCATCTATTCATTCTCTGTGCAGAAACCAAAGTGACCTTATTAAAACCCAAATCATATAATATCACTCCGCTTAAAACCTATCAATAGTTTCTCAATTAGAGTAAAATATGCACTTCTTACCACGACCTGTGTAGGGGCATGACCTCTCCAGTTCATCTAATGCCACTCTCCCCATCTCTTGCTCATTAGACTGAAAATGCCAGTGTTCTCTCAGTTCCTAGAGGAGGCCCAGCTCTTTCTTGCCTCAGGGCCTTTGCCCTTGCTACTCCTATTGCCAGGAACTCCCCTTCTCCAAACCCAAAAATGTTTAGGCCCTTATTCTTCAGATCACAGCTTGGATTTTGCTCTTTCAAGAGTACTCTTCTGACCACCCTTAGCAGGCCCTGTTTTCCTTATATTTTGTTTATTCACTACTTATCACTTTATATAGTTGCTAACTTATGATTTGTTTACCACCAAGTTTTTGACTTCATGAAGATAGCGACTATGTCTGTGTTACACCTCCAATTCTAACATGGTGCCAGAGTAGGTACTTAGTAAATATTTGTTATATAAATGACTCTCTCAGCTTAAACATCATTCCTTCCACCATAGGAAGCCTATGATCCTTCAAACCAGAGTAGATATACTTATTATATGTCCCTGTAGCTCTCTACACTTCTCAATAATACTTTACCTATTTATAACTACTGTTTATCTTACATATTAGACAGTAAAGACATGGAACCTTACATGTTTTTTTCACTGTGGTATTCCCAGTACCTTGCACAGTGGCTGCGATGTGGCAAATGCTTCAGTAATGTTTGAGTGGTAAGGAATACCTGACATACTTTAGAAGCTTATTAATTTTTTGTTGACTGGATGAATTGAATCAAAATGGTTAATGGTGACTTAGAAACTTTTTTAAAATGTAGAAATGAGTTAAGTATTAACAAGAAAATAGATCTCCTGTTGAATTAGAGCTTAGAGAAGATTGTGATTTGATCATTACAATCCAAATGTTTTCTCTGTCTCTAAAAATAAACAATCCATATGAAACCGAAAAAGTTATTTAATAATTTGTATATGAGAAGAGCATTGGTTCAGACAGAGTAAGAAGTAAGGCAGAATACTACAATATACCTGATTAAGCAACAACTCTTTTTATTGATAGTGTGTCCAAAGAACATAGGCAAAGCTTAGCAACATAGACAATTGATTCCCTTTGAAAGGAGAATATTAGATCTAAACCATTCATCCAGAACAGTAAATAAAAACCTATTACAACAAAGAGTAATACTGTGGAAATACAAAATCCTAGATCAAGAAACTCCAAAGTGTTCTGCTAAAATGGATTGGGGAGTGGGAGTAGGAAAAGAGCTCCCAGGTGAAACAAGTGTGAGAAGCACTGGACCAGACAAAATCATATCTGTGTCTTTCCTAAGAATTTCTGAAAGCCTCTAATAGTCTGCAGTGCCTTGGGGCCCATCAAGGGAAGTATATGGGATGCATATTTTTCCTAGATTTATTTGGCCATCATTCTTGTACAGAATATCTAGTGGGATTGATCTGGGAAGAATTAGTTTTAGTCCTGAAAATGGCCTTCAATTAGAGATTTAGTTCAGTTTTGTTAGGTGAGAACTATAATACTCATCCTTAGATTATTAAAAAGGGACTTTCTCAACTAGGCAATTACTTGAATGTATTGCCTGTAGTTATTTAAGGACAGCTCCTGACGTTTCCCTCTATATGTCAAGAGAATGCAAGTTCTGTGAGGGAATAGCAAGGGGAGAATTGGTTGTTGGAAAGGAAGGAGGAAATAAGAATGGTGAAAAC
Organism: Balaenoptera acutorostrata; assembly: GCF_949987535.1. Classification (NCBI taxonomy): domain Eukaryota; kingdom Metazoa; phylum Chordata; class Mammalia; order Artiodactyla; family Balaenopteridae; genus Balaenoptera; species Balaenoptera acutorostrata. Next base: position 37,168,516 of record NC_080070.1, on the reverse strand, counting down.
AGTGTACAGATATACCTTAAATGCAAAAAAAAAAAAAAAAAAGCTGTGGGAATCTTAGTCCAGTCCTTGACAGAGCCTGATTCATTCATTTCAAAGTCATTAAAGGGGTCAATAGTCAATATGAAGTAAGTTAATGGAGACTTCATGATCTATTGACCTTATTACATCATTAAGAGATTGGATTTTGGACTGAAACTAGCAGATTCCTTCCCAATGATTCACATTACCCAGAAGCCTAGGCCTTACTGGAATTCTTAATAAAAATTACAAATCTCCCTGCAATAAATTTCAAATGCCAGTTCTTGATAACTTTAAGTACAATTTACCATTAAACTTGCTCATTTTCAATTATTGCTCACCTTTCATTTTGTTTTGCTTTTAATCTTTTTTCTGATGGTTTCTAGGTGGTGCAGAACCTTCTGTTCTCAGTTCAGCCATGGTCACCCAGGAAGTTTATTTTTGTTTTTGGCATAAAAAGTCCATATGGTGCTTTTCACTGTTGCTTATTTATACTGCAAGTGCTTCATTGTGGGGCTTCCTCAGACAGAGCCAACTCTCATCAATTAGCAAATTCTTCCTCTGGAAGAGAGCTGCCCTTCTAATCTCAGACCAGATTGTAAACTCCCTTTCCTCGTGCTCATTTCACTTTTTTTTTTTCCTTTTGGAGGCATGGAAAAGTAGGAAAAAGGTTAATTCTGGTTCTTTTCTTCTTTGTAACTGTATTTTTTTAAAGATAATGGCTTTTTTTCTAGATAAAATGATATGTGCTCATCTTAAACGTAGATCCAACTATATAGAGAAACACAAGGAAGAGACAACTCATCCAAAATTCTACAACCCTGAAGTGACCAGGGTAACATTTGGGAAGCATTTCCCCAGATATGTCTCTGTATGTATACACAGAGGGAAAGAGAAAGTGAGCCAAATATAATTTTATAGTAATGGAATGATAGACCACATGCTTTTTAAAAATAAGAAGTCTTAAATTTAATTCCACTTGAATCTACTAGCAGGACAAGAAACAAGTGAAACTGGAGAAATTTTTAAACTTGAAATAAATGTTTCTTTTTACCAAAGGATTATCAATTATAAAAAAAGAATAAACCATTTGATGTTAAGGCAGAATATTATAAGTTTGAAGCCTTTAAAACTCTACATCTATACTTAGTGTGGATGGACCAGTAGCTCTCTGTGGAAGATGAAGGGGTGACTCTTTTACACTTGCTTCCCCCTCCTATTCCTTCCTTATGAATGTTGTTGTCCATGTTATATTTATTCCATAATTATCCTAAATGACAGTTGAGCTGAGTATAATATGGTTGTGTCATACTTTCTTTCAGAATATCTAGACCTTGCTGCATTGTGCTCTGGGATTGAACATTTGGGGAAAATTCTTAGGCCAGCCTGCTTCTCCTCTCTTTAGAAAACTTGTTTGATTCTTCCAGGATACCCTAAAGAATTCTTTTTTTATCTTTGAAGTTCAATTATTTAACCAGGATATGTTTTGCTATTGTTTGTTTTTGTCAGCTTTTCCTAAATCTGAAGATATAGCTCTTGGAAATAGTCTGTATCACATCTTTAAGTACTTTGTTCAATTTGTTGAGCTTTCTATTTCAAATCACAATTACCTTCATGTTGTATTGTTTTATACAAACAAATTGTATTGTGTTTTGTTATGAAACACAAGTTTTGTAAGAGGCTCTGCAGGAAAAAAAAGGTTAACTTCATGAACAAATGACTTCAAAAGCATGGAGTATCACATGGCTTCTGAAAATTCACACTTTACATTGATAAATGATAAAGAACTGTATTAAAATATTTGTGCAATAAAAAATATAGTTAACCTAGTTTAACCCAGATTTTTTCCAAACTTATTTGACAATAGATACCACCTTTCTTGGGAGAACGTATACTGACATCTTACAGAACTTCTATTTCTTGTAATTCACGTGGGTCAGGCCAAACACAATACTATGTCTTGGAAACCACCTGCAGCTATACTGTACAGCAGTTGAGAGAAGTGTTTTCTTTTAAATATACCAAGGCTAGAATGAAAATAATTCTTTTGAGGTGTCCTATGGTTGAATGGCCTTTTTGTCAGAGTGCTAGATCTCCTTCCTTCATTTCCTTGAGCACCAATCCCTCCAGCTCAGGCTCAGTGTGGGTACCTTATCCAATAGTGGTACACGTGGGGTTGAGAATAATTTTCTCATCTGTCTCACTGAGCAGACACACAGTTAATTCAGACCATTTCTCCATGGCTCTGACAGTGTGATTTTCCAGGTGCTGTTTTCCTCATACATCTTTAAGAGATGTATTCTGAAAGAGAGTGCATGCTAGCCATTAAGTAAATGATGGATCATTTTTATGAATTCACTGAAATTAAGGAAAATAAATTTAGTAAAATCTTGATCAATAAAAATGCAACTTATTAGAACAAACAATTACATAGAATCTTTTCCCACAGTATTAGGAAGAGTTAGAGACAGAAGACAACAAAATGAATTGGTATCAGGAAAATCAGCTTCAAATCAATTTTCACTTCAGATACACACTAAATTAAAAAATTTTTTTTTAACTTATAGAATTGTGACATAAAATTAGAATAGAATCATTTTTATTAATTATAATAAACATTTCAAGTTACTATTTTCAGTTTGTAATTAATAAATATCAAGTGGTTTTGGGAAAACTTGACAGCTATATCTAAAAGAGTGAAACTAGAACATTTTCTGACACCATATATGAAAATAAACTCAAAATGGATTAAAGACCTAAATGTAAGGCCTGAAACCATAAAATTTCTAGAAGAAAACATAGATGGTATGCTCTTTGACATTGGACTTAGCAATATTTTTTTTTGGATCTGTCTCCTCAGGCAAGGTAAACAATTGCAAAAATAAATAAATGAGACTTAATCAAACTTAAAAGCTTTTGCATAGCAAAGGAAACCACCAAAAAAAAAAAAAAAGGCAGCCTACTGAATGGGAGAAGATGTTTTCAAATGATGTGTTTGATAAGGAGTAATATCTAAAATATATAAAGAACTCATACAACTCAATATCAAAAAACCAAACAACCCAATTAAAAAATGGGTAGATGACCTGAATAGGCATTTTTCCAAAGAAGATGTACAGATTGCCAATAGGCACATGAAAAGATGCTCATCACTAACCATCAGGGAAATACAAATCAAAACCACAATGAGATATCACCTCACACCTGTCAGAATGGCTGTCATCAAAGAGACGAGGATATGGAGAAAAGGGAATGCTTGTGTGCTGTTGGTGGGAATGTAGATTTCTACAATCACTATTAAAAACAGGATGGAGGTTCCTCAAAAAATTAAAAACGGAACTACCATATGATCCAGCAGTTCCACACCTGAGTATTTATCCAAAGAAATAAAAGCGCTATTCAAAAATATATATGCACCCCAGTGTTCATAGCAGCATTATTTACAATAGCCAAGATATGGAAGCAACATAGGTGTTCGTCACCAGATGAATGGATAAAGAAGAGGTGGTATATATATACAATGGAATATTCTTTATCCATAAAAAGAATGAAATTTTGCTATTTGCAAAAACATTGATGAACCTGTAGGGCATTATGCTTACTGGAATAAGTCACACAGAGAAAGACAAATAACATATGTTTTCACTTATATATGGAATCTAAAAAATAAAACAAATGAATAAATATAACAAAACAGAAACATACAGATACAGAGAAAAAAACAGCGGTAGCCAGAGGGGAGAGGGGTGGGGAGAAGGGCAAAATAGGTGAAGAGGATTAAGAGATAAAAACTACTAGGTATAAAATAAATAAGTTACAAAGATGTAATGTACAGTACAAGGAATATAGTTAATATTTTATAATAACTTTGTATGGAGTACAATCTATAAAAAGATAGAATTATTATATTGTACACCTGAAACTAATATAATATTGTGTCAATTATACTTTAAAAATTATAATTTAAAAATATATAAATAAAAACAAACAAACAAAAATATCTTATGGTGGGAGACTTTGAGGCTATGTAAAAATCTTATTCCTCATTAAATTTTCACTTTCTGGTTTTAGCTTCCATTGATGATTTTTGCCTGACTCACTTATTATGTTGATGGTTGCCAAATGATGATTTTCCAATTCTGTCATTCCTTCTACATTTAATGGCTGACATTCTATAATACTCTAAGAACATTTCTTTCTTATTGGTTAATTGATTGATTGATTGATATCAGCATGCATTCATGGATTCTTATTTTATTTAATGGGTTATAACTTGTTATCGTCATTATTCTGATGCTCAGATTGTCCCAGATTTAACTAGTGGGAATGTGTTCAAGCTAGCTCTTGTGATCTTTTGACATGTTTCCATTATTATTTAGGTACTTCTTTATTGTCCTGCAATGCAAGATATTCCACTCGCGGGCTTATAGTTTGTAGCTCAGAACTCCTTGACCTTGGATGTTGCCCATTTATGATGCCCCTTGTCTGACATTTTGTTTCTACATGAACCTAAAATGCTTATTTAACTTTATCTCCACCAGCTTCTTGAGTCTTCTCTAGGCTTCTGAACCGCTGCTTGTATGTGTCCTATCTCATCTATTTTGAAACCTGTCAGATATTATCTGTGCTTTTTTGAACATACCACTCAGTTGCACCCTGTATAATGCTGCACCCTGTGGGCCTTTAATAAGTATTGGTTGACAGATGGTCATACACAGAAAAACTTGCTGTATTATAAGCCTCAGGAAGAAGAGCAAGTTAAGAACATGACTTAACCTTTCCAATTGTTAGGCCCACAAGAACCTGCAGGGCACATGATTTTGGATGAGGACCCTAGGATTATTAATTTTCAGAGTAGTCTAATTGTTAACAGAACACCTGTAGTGAGGAAAATGTTTGTACCTGCTGAACAGAAAATAAATGGAGCAAAAAAGTATTTGACGTTGAAATATAGCTTAATGAGATATTTTGTATTTTCTATTATATTCTATTTATATTAGATATCACTGCTATTCCTCTCCCTTGCCATTCCAATTTTGGTAAACAATCTTCTTATCATCCCCGTTTTGCTCAGTCATCTTGGCTTAAATTTGGCCAGAATTCAATGGATAGTGGTTTCTAGCTTTCATCAAGAGAACGAAGAGGAAAGAGATGAGGAGGAAAACACAAAAATAGTAGAGAAAATGTTTAAAGGGTGTTGAGCTCATCACCTGTGGGTACAGTTGCTGCTTAGCAGAGCAATATTGATGCAAGGGGGGAAAGGCACATTTGAGGACTTCAACACCAAAGATAATTTTATTGACTTTTTTTTCATTTTCTCTATAATATAACAGGTACTTTACTGAGAGAAAATACCTTTCATGTGTCATGCTAGGCATCTTTCAACACAATGTAGGGCAAGATATATTTTAATGTAAAGAATACAGACACTGGAATCAGTAGGAGTTGCTATTTCCACTCTAGTTTTGAGACCTTGAACAAGACCATGAATGTCAGTTTCCTCATATTAGAATGGGGATAAAATATCTATCTTATTATGTTGTTGTAAGCTATAGAGACTGTATGTGTGTAAAGCTTAGAGTTCCTAACACATAATAGGTGCTTAACAAATGTTGCTATTAGACTAACGGATCCCTGAATTCTATGCTGGTGAGAATCCTTTAAAGGTACTTTTAAAACAAAATAAGACAAACAGGTCTCCGGGCCTTTCCTTGAAGACTCTGACCCATTCAGTGTGGGAAAAGACCTGGGAATATCTTCTTTTCTTTTAAAAATTTCTTTAATAAATACATCAGGTGTTACTTTTGATCACCAACAGTGGGCAAACCTATAACAGAGCATCCAGTGCAGCATGGGCCTCTTAAGGAGGAGGTTACCAGGACCAATGAAACTAATACCCATAGGATCATGATGCCCATGATCTATTTCTGATACTTTTTCTAAGCTCCTGTTCCCTATTTCATCGCTGTCTGTTTCTATTTCTATGTTGTACATGCCATTGAAGCTGGAATATCCAAATTGACCTTGGCCTTTCCTTCACAATTCACCTTTCAAAGAAGGAAAATTCTCCTCCTCTGTGTTTCCATTTCCAGGTTTAAGCACAGCCATCTTTCCAGTTTTCTAACAGAGATAAAAGGGGCATTTTTCATTCCTTCTCTGCTCTTCCTAAGTGGTTTTCTGCCTGCAGTCTTGCTCAGCTTTTAATATCAGAGTGATCTTTCTAAAATACAAAACTAGCTATGTTTGAAAATCTTTAGTGACCTCTTACATATCTTCAGAATAAAATTCATATTTCTCCTGGAAGCATTTGAGGACTTTTATGATCTGACCCTAGCCTCTCTCTCTAGACTTGCCTTCTACAATAGTCCTGGTTTCTTACCCTTCTCTCCAGATAAACTACACTACTTGCCACTTTCCACAGATGCTAATGCTTCAAATCTACTTGACTTTGCAGTTGCTGGCCTTTTTCTGGAATTATCTCTATGTCAGCAGCGATATTTTGCCATAACTCCAGGAGACTCCTTCACCCTTTGTCTCCTAGATAGCTGCAAAGTATCCTTCAAGGCTCAGATCAAGCATAACGTTCTCCTGAAAGCTTTTCTGAGCCCCCTTTGCTCACATCTACTAACGCTTCTATGACCTTCCTTTTGCGTCCATAGCCTTGATAATGCTATATCTTAAGCATCAATTTTCAAATTTATCTTCCTCTAGAGTGGGATTACTTTGAGGAGGGTAATTACATTTTAGTCATCTTTTTTTCTGTGTTACTTGAAAAACTTCTGATATATAGAAGGCACTCGCTAAATATGTGTTAAGTGAATGAATTGGGAGCCAAATAACTATTTCTTTTTTTATCCACTAACAATTCACATTTATCCACTAAAATTCATATTTAACAGTCAGGCATAGTAATATTTACCAATTATTAAGGTCGCACCCTAATTACAATTACATAGATTTATCCTTATCTCAGGCACATCCTAAGAGTAGAGTAGGATGTTTCCCAGGGGATGTGATTAGGGGTAAAAATTGTCTCTTAAAGATCCTGCAAAATATAGGTTATTACCATTTTCATCCACATAAACTTAAGAAATGAGAAGTGGGAATATCTCAGAGATTATTCCTTAATTCTATTCCAGCAGACGTGGAGAAAGATAGCCTGGATTTCATCTGCCCCACTTAGTGTGCCTTATTACTTCATGGATCATCCAATCACTAGTGACAACTTACAGTTAATTATTTCTTCTGTCACTAACGTGAGTAGACAGATTCTGTCAGTAGAAACTGGCTCAGGAGAAATGATTCAGAAAGGAGAAAAACACAACTTTTAACAAATATCCAGGCAGTGTTTTTCTGTTTTTTACTGATGAACAAAATCGCTAATTTGTATAGTCACTGTCCTTTGTACGTAATGGGAACTATATGTAGACCCTGATGATTTGCATGTGAATTCCTGAGGAAAATCTCCCAGAAGAATGAAGAAGTGGTGGTGAATTTACAGTGTTTTACTTGAAGTCCTTTTCAAGAAAGCCATTTTCGTTTTCTCCAAGTTAAATGTAATTCATTTTCTGGAAATAAACAGGAGTTTCATTATAATAGTATTCCTTATGTCATAGACTTCAGCATAGCAAGGGTACACTTTTGATCTATTCAAGGAGGTTTAGACTACTGAGTACATCGTGTAACACACCATCTTACTTATTGCATGAATTCATTCTATAGAAAAGTATTTTAGAAGAAGTCTTTCATAAAGGCTTTCCTATATGGAGGTAGAGGTAAAGATAGTATCTGTCTTATTTACTAATGAACTCATGTATTAATAGTACTATAGTGCTAATGTAATATGTGTGTGTGTGTGTGTGTGTGTGTACACAAACATCAGTCAGAGAATAAAAGAATACAAGTTATATGTCAAGGATAAGAAAGAATAATTAGGAAATTTATTAAGTATCTTCTATATAATTCTCCAACTAAAAGTAATGGTTTAAGTATTAATGAAACATGTTATAAATTAATACTGACCAGCAGTGAACATCAATTACTAACTTATGTTTACATTGCACAAAAATGTGTACATTTAAGTTTTACATCAGGTTGCTAACATCAGACACAGCACTTCCTCCAGGAACCTTTAACTAAGACAAAAAGCTTGATTTAGGCACACTTAGTTTTGCTTTTTGATGAAAAGAAGGATTAATTTATTTCTTCCTCCCTGCTGCATTAGTCAACACAGCTTGCAGCTTAAAAAATGAAAAATACACTTACATAGCAGAGCTATCAAATGATAAGAACATTTCTTTACTAATTCACAAAGACATTTTTAATGAATAGCGTGAATGTCTTAAGACCTTTTCTCCTCCACAAAAGTAGATCAGCTTTAACATTCTACCGGAGACTCAGGTTTCCGATTTTTCCAAGCTCATTAGACTTTAATGGTCCCTTATCACTATTGGCATTGTCAGGGATTGGACAGAAGTCCAGCAAAACTGCGCATTAATTAGGCAAAGGCGTGAATATCCTCCTCACAGCTTCTGCATGTACTGCTGTGTGCCAGGTCCTACAAGAAAGCAGAAGAGTAAGAGTTAGACATTTTATAAGCTTTACATTTTAAGTAAGGACATGGGAAATGTTAACACTTTCAGCAACTTTAAAAATTGTGGAAGGAAGGTAGTTCTTCATTCCTCCCACCACCACCGCCCACCCCGATTTTGCTTCCTCTATAATCATTCTCCTCAGCAGTAGACAGAGGTGGCTGGCATATTCTGAATTCACAAAATCAAGGGCATTCTTGTTCATTTCTGACTTAATGCTTTTGCATTAATTAATTGAATTCTGAGAGGAAAACAAAAATTTTTTATTTTATTATTATGGTCAAAGACTGAATAGCATTTATTAGTCAGTAGCCTCAACTGCAAGGAATAGAAACCACATTCAAAGTAGTTTTGGGTGAAAAGCAGAAATATTGGTTCACATTCTAAAATTATAAAGAAGGCAAGAGTGAAGTAGCCACAGGGAATGACTGCAACCAGGGATTTGCGTGTTTCAGGATTTGCGCTCTTATCCTTTTTCTCTCTTCCTCTCTCTCTCTCTTCTTTCCTCTACACCCCCTTATACCTCTCTCTCTTTTGTTTCAGTTTTAAATCAGCGTTTGCCATAAAGTAAAGGATTTGCCCTCCAGGATCTCCAGACTTACCTTATATAACTTTGCAACTGGAGAGGAAAGATGCCTCTCTTTCAACTCTAGTGGGAAATATTCAAAGGAAAAAACAAACAAAGAACAAGAGAATAGGCATGGTCTCTGACTAGACTCTTAAAAATGCCTTGGGCCAGAGCAAATGTTGACAAAGAAAAATAAATGTTCAGGTCATACTTCTATTCTGAGGGATAATCTTTTGTTAGTTTATAATCTTATGTGATGCTTACAAGTCACCCTAAAGAAAACCATGATCTCAAAATATACAGAAAGACACATTTTCTTTAATTTAGGGAAAACTAATGACTTCATGAAGAAGCAATATATTGCTTTTAAAAAAAGTGAACAGATGAATAATGAGATAATGAGGTATAAAAGAATTCCTCTAATTGAATTTGCTTGTTGTTGGAAAAACTGCTAGAGAGCTTAGTCATTTGTTCTTGACATGCCCTCCTTCTTACCCCCTGCCCTGCCACACGAATTCATTAATCATTCTTCAGTCTGTTGAGAAGTGTTAACAAGTTATAAGGTTCCAGAGGCCTAATGATACAGAGGCCTGATATCAATCATGTGGAAGCTGAATACACAAATAAAATCAGAGAGAACTTAGAGTGGCAGAATAATTCTGAGGGTTTCTGAATCTTCCTCATCCCAGATTCTCTACTAAGCATCTGACATTACATCCTCAGGAAAGAAATATGACTGATCAGATCATTGCCTAATGGCTCTCCTACTTTTAATTTCATTGCCATTTAAAAATATCTCCTTAGGTTTGAGAATATTCCTAGTTAGTCAATTTTAATCTTCCCATGTTACCTCCCCCAGAGACTATAGATTAGTAAAGGCAATAAATGGAAAATTAATGTAGGTTCCTTTTATAATGGTATATAGCCTCGATCATGTAGGAGTCTGAACATGATCTATTTTGAATATCAAAAGAGGAGACCAGATTCCTGGCATATAAACACATGGAACCTCTCTTAATTCTTTTGAGTATGCTGCCTTGATGGAATATGGAAAGGTTGAAATTTGAGAATAGACTGAAAGATACTGTGATAATGGACCTCTTAAAACTTAAAGAAGGAAAGGTGTTGTGTTTTTGGTTTTGCCTTTTTCCATGAAAGGTTAGGCCAGGACAGTGTTCAAGTGTCAAGGCATGGGGACATTTTATTTGTCATAAAATTTCCTATGGACCTTCCGGTAAGATTGATCCTTTTTACTCTAATCCAGGATTTAAGGAGACATTGTTATTAGAGAGATGAGTCCTGGTATATTTAGTGAAGGCTTATTTTGTGGCAGGCACTAAGGTACTTAAAGGCAATCCAAAAAGGAGAAGGTGCAATCCTGTGTTTCAAAAGCTTAATTTCTTAATGAGCGAAGTAAACAAAACAAAACAAAAAAATATGATAAAGTGATACAAACATATACAAGGTACAGAAGGGGCACAGCTGAGGAAATCAGTTCTGTATGTGGTAAAAAGAGAGATCAGGAACAATTTACAGAAGTTATTTTTGAGCTGAGTTCGGAGATGAGGAGGCATTTGCCAGAGAGGCCGGGGAAAGCATTCCAGGCTGAATGAGCAGAATCAGCAAAAGTGTGAACTCTTGAGAGCAGTTTGGAGGATTGATTGGGAATGACAAGAATTGAAGCAGGGAGAAAGTTAGGAGGCAATTGTACTAGTCTAGGTGTGACAGTGATTTGGTCTGCACGGGGTTGAAGTGTAGGGATGTGTGGTGAGGCCTATTTACCTGCAAATATTTTTAGCATTTTTTAATTGTCAATGTCGTAGAATTGTCTGGTGTCTTGTTATAGTTTCCATTTCTTTGATTATTATTAATGGCCATTTGTATTCTTTGTGATTCTTCTCATAGCCCATGGTTTTGTTGTTGTTGTTGTTTAGTTGGGGCAGTGTTTGACAGAGACTGCCAGCTATAACCCAGTATCTTCTCTCCTTTTTCAATTGGGAATAAGTCCACACATGTTATCTGGGCACATTGTCACTGAGATAAAAACAACAAGTTCCAGCATCCTTGGTAGCTGGTGTAGTCCTATGTCTGCTTTCTGGCTAGTGGGTTATGAGCAGTATTGATGTATGCAACATCTGGGCAGTGTCCAAAAAGAGAAAGAGGGAAGGATGACTTCTACTCTCCTTTTTTCCTTCTTGCCAGCTGGAATAGGACATAATGGCAGAAACTGGAGCAGCCATTGTAGCTCACAAAGTGGAAGATGCATGTTAAGAATAACAGAACCACAAGCTAGAAGGAGCCTGGTGCTTACCACCACCAAATGGAGCTGCCATGTTAGCCCGTATATGCTCATGCTAAGATTACCATATGAGGGAGGAAATAATTTCTATGTTGTTTAAGTCACTGTTGTTTGATTAACTGGCGTAGACGCTACACCTTTATTCATATATATATATGGTATACAAATATCTATGAGGCTTAGAATTGTTATGTGTGTATGTATATATAATTTTATATGTACATAAAGTGTTTGAATCATTTTTTATTATAAATGTGAAAAAATTTTCTCCATTTTGTCCTTTTCCTTTTACATTTAAAATTTTTTTCAGCAGTTAAGACTGAAAAACTATTTCTTCTGGAAACTATTATAATTTTTCTTCTAAGATGACTTTTTTCTCTTGTCTCTTCTTACCAAATACATGTATTTCTTAAAGTTCTGTCCTTGAGTACCTTCCTATTTAAAAAAAATTCTCTTCCTGAATCTTCATCTACTTACACAATTTTTATATTGTTATTGCTTGGGCATATCTGAGTCTGAGGTATAATTCTCTAGCCTCAATCACTCTTCTGAGCTTTAGACCACTAACTGTTCACTTGCCATCTCTCCAACAGTGTATTGCTGGGACTTTGTGCTTAGTATGTATGTCCAATATCATGTTCATTGTCCTTTCTCCAGATCACATCCTTCTCCTTACACCCCAGTTTTCACTGACAGTACCAACATTCTCTAAGGTACCCAGACTTAAAACCCTGGAGTCATTTCATTCTCTTCCTTTATTCCTTATACCCAGGCAGTTGTCAAATACTATATATTCTGTCTCCGGATGATTTCTCTACTTCTTTCATAGCCTACTGCAATTCAGGCTCTAAAATGTGTTACATCCTTGACTAGATAAGTGGTTTTTATTTTGTTTTTTGTTTTATTTATTTTTTGTAACAGATCCAGTTACCTTGGCATCCCATAGGTCTAACACATGGTTGGCAAATTTTTTCTGTAAATGGCCACATAGTAAATATTTTTGACTTGAGGGCCATATAGTCTCTGTTGTAACTACTCGACTCTGTCCTTATGGCGTGAAAGCAGAAATAAACAATTTTTAAATGAATGGGTATGGTTGTGTTCCAATAAAACTTTGTTTACAAAAAAGGTGGTGGGCTGGGTTGGCCCTGAAGTAATAATTTGTCATCCCCTGGTCTAGACCAGTTTACAAGAGGACAATTCCTGGACCTCAAATAACTTCTAATTTAGACAAATAAGGAGACAAAACATAAAGAAGCAAGTAAATAAATGACCAAGTTTATGACTCATTTCATTGCTGTAGTAAATGTTATGAAGCCAATGAATTGGATGATATGACAGCAAAGGACTAAGAATTCTCTTTAGACTGCATGACAAGGAAAGATTCTCTGAGGAGGTGATATTTGAGCTGAAACCTAAATAATGTACAAACTCTGAGGAAGGTATATCCAAACAGAGGCAGAAACAAGTCAAAGGCTTGTTCGGTGAAGGAGATTGGTTTATTTAAGGAACTTGTAAGAGAAGAGCTAAAAGAGGTTTCTGGTGTTGGGGGGACCTCATGGAGGCCTTCTTCACAGGCCATGGTAAAGATCTGGGGCTCTACTCTACATCCAATAGAAAATTGCTAGAATGTTTTAAGGAGGGAAGTGAGAAGTTCTGATTACCTTAAAATGGATAACAGACGGGGGAGAGACGTAGGCGGGAGACCAATTAGGAGGGTATTGTAGTAGTAGTAGTTTAGTAGTTTTAAGTGACTCTGTCATTAATATGGTTGCAGTCGAGATGAGGGGAAATAGACTCAGAATGCATTTTGTAGGAAGAACTAACATAACTTGGTTCTGTGGTTTAAATGCAGGAAGTGAAGGAAGGAAAAAATAAGGATAACTTCTAAGTTTGGGGCTTGAATAATTGGGCAGTGATTTTTACTGAGCTGGAGAAGAATTGGGGAGATGTTTAGAGAAGTGTGTAGTGGGCACAGGGGAAATCAAGAGACCCCTTTTTATGTTGTGGCCATGCTGCTAAGCTGAGAAGAGAGATATAAGGGTTAGATTTTGTGAGAGGGAGGTGATTGACCTTGACAAGAGTGATTTTAGCAGAGTGGTTAGGACCAAGGTCCAATTATAGTGGGTAAAGAAGAGAATGGAAGTAAGGGAGCATAGGCAGCAAGTAATAATACATTTTTTGAGAGCAGTTGCTTTAACTATTTGTTATAGTATCTAACAAGGTGCTCTACATGTATGAGATTCTAAATAGTATTTATCAGTTGCTACTAACACTATAAGTGCTTGAATAACAGAAAATTGTAGCTCTCAATGTTTTAAAGAAAAAAAGAGGACAATCATAGATATTCCATTCCTGGTAAGAAGCTATAACAAGTCTATGAAAAATTAATGTGTAATCATATAAAAATCACAAAGTACTGGGTAGAAAATATTATGGCCTTTAGGACAATATTTATATTGAATATGTTTCTTTCTTTGCAATAGTGATATACTATAGTGAAAAAAAAACAGCCTATATCCTGCACTTCATTGAGGCCTTTAACTCATTCCTTTATTCAAAAAATAATATATTAACATCTATTCTGCTAAGTGAAAGATTTAAGTGTCTCTGATAGCCGTATTTTCAGGGAAGGCATGGGTTAAGTCTGTATTATGTAAGTCTCAAATGAAGAAGGCATCAACATTTATTAGAGGTGATATCAGAATGTTTCCTCTGGATTGTGTTATTTTTATGATTAACTATTTGATGATGCAGTTGAAATGGTGTGCACTAGAGTTGTTTGGGAATCACTAACATTTCAGAAGACTAAAACAACATTGAAAATGATGACAAATCACAGTACAAATTTTGGAAGGGGCAAGAACAAAATCAGCAAGCCTAGAAACTGCCCATACCGATATTGACTGGGAAGGACATGAATCGTTACAGTGTAGTAGATATTAAGGTTACAAAGACAAGTAAATGAAGACCTCTGACTTTGAGGAGTTTAAAATCTAGTTCAGTTTGGCTGAAGCATAAGATTTATAAAGGGAAGAGTAAGGGATAATGTTTGAAGGATGAGTTAGGACCAAATTTATGGAAGATATTGAAAAGCAAGATAAGTTCAGACTTTATTCAGTGGGCATTTGGGAATCGGTGAAGATTTTTGAACAAGAGAATAACAAGATGGTAATTGTTTGTTGGGAAAATTAATCCGGCAGAAGCTAAATCAGAGAGAGAGAGAAGACACAAAAGTTGGGAAGTAAATGAGAATGTTAATTCCTTTTAATACCACTATGTGTTCAAATAAATACCTGGTTACATTATTACTGTCTTCTTTTATAAAAATGAAAATATTTTTAAAAGATATTGCAGGCAGCTATGAAATATATGTTAAAATGAAAATAAATTTTCTTGTACTGTCTCATTTTTTGTGAGCTGCTTTATTGATTAGTACCTTCTAGCCAGCTGCTTAATCTAAAGGATCACTGCTGTTTTTCAGCTCTTGCTTTGTGCCAGGCACTGTCCTGTGTGCTTGACAACTTTATCATTGATACTTATCATAACCCTATGAGGAAGGAATTTTCACCTCTTTTCTACTCAGAAGGAAATTTAGGTCTATAATAATTATGTAACCCATCTGAGTTCACACAGCTAAGGACTCAAACACAATTCTGTTTCACTCCAGACCCTGTGCATTTGCTCTTAAGCACTTTACCATTAGATTTCATTTAAGTGGTAATTTGTTCTCCAGCAATTCATATTAAAAATTAGCTTTTTTAGTAGTATGTCACTAACAGCTCTGGGAACTCCAAGTCATACAATTTGGCTATTGTTATTTGGTTATTGTAGTTTCTTGTTTTCTTCAAATTTAATTTTGAAATTAAAATTGATTTTCTTTTTCCTCATCAGATTGTGAAGTTATAGCACAAAGTGAGGCATGACGTGGTGTTTAGAAATGTATCTGAAACCATATCAGTGTCTGCCAATTTATATAAATAGAGCCTGCAAGTCTTTGTGACATTAAAAAGTGGTCAGATTACATGGCTGGGTTCTTCAGGAGATTATGGGTGCCTTTTTCTACAGAGCATGAAGGTTATATTTAGAACTGGTGTTTATTTCACTGTTAGGAAACTTTTTTAAAATATAATTTTGTGCTGTGAAAACCTTTTCTAAGTGGAAGTTAAGGAAAATAATGTATGGTGAAAAATGAAAATATTCAGTGAAAATCTGTGAATACAAATAGACTGTCCTTTTTTCATAAATCTTTATGTTGTGTGTATGAAAACATTCTTGGAGTTGTTCCGAAAGAGCATAATGGTAGGTGTTGCAGATGACTTAAAGCTTTCATGCACCTCTTTTCTCCTTGTGGGTATCCTTTGAAGCCATGCTTTACATAAGAAATGATAGCCAAATTCATTTCTTAATTCCTAGGCAAGCTAGAACTTTCTCAAAGCAAGGCTTCTCTGGTAAGTTAGACACAGAAGCTTCCCACTCCCTACCACCTGGATTTAGAACACATGGGTCTTTTAAAAAAATCCAAATCCCATTGCTCAATCAGTCTCACGGAGTTAGGGTTACCCACCCATCCACAGGCAGAGACACTGGAACAGGGAGGACCTGTGTAGGCAGCCTTGCATCTACACTTTCATGGCTGCTTCCCATCAGGGGGATTAAAAAGCAAGGTAAATGGCATGAAATAAGGTCTAAATCTTAGCAGACAGTAGAATGAAGGGGAAGAGAGATTCCCATATGGTTGCCGTTAAGATGCAGTAACATTCCCCACTTGGAAAGCATAGTGACTGTTATAAGCTCTAACGAATTGCATTATCAGCCCTCCTTTGGTGAGGAGTTAGTAAGGAAATAGATATAGTGTTGAAAGAAGGCTCTCTAATACTCCCCTAGGTGGGAAAAAAGGTGCCAAAAGTCGCTTCTCACTATAGGCAGAGCAACTTTGTATTCTTAAGGCCGAAACCTGAGCAGAAGGGAAGAATGGTCCCTGTTACACAACTGTACCCAGTGAAGCATAGTGAGAGTTGTCTTAAAAATTAGGCTCAAGGAGTGGCCCCCGCTTGCCACAACTAGAGAAAGCCCTCGCACAGAAGCGAAAGACCCAACACAGCCATAAATAGAAAATTAAAAAAAAAAAAATTAGGCTCAGCATAAAAAAAAACTGTCCATATTCTTAGATTTTACCTGTTTAAGAGGTAATACACAATATAATTAAGAAAAATAGGAAAAATGTGAGTAAAAAGGGGTAATTATGGCATTTAAGCATTGAAAACACAACAAACTTCCTGCAGAAATGTATAATTAATTTACAGCCAAACATATATGTTAGATACAAATAATTAAATAAATAAAGGAACTAGGCATCAATATTGCTAATGATAGTAGTCACCATATATTGGACACGTAGTGCCAAGCCCCCAAGTTAAGGCCTTTACTTGCATTAATCTTAGTTAATCCTGGAGAATCATATGCCATAGCAATTATTAGAATTCTTATTTTACAGTGGGAAAAACAGAGGCTTACCAAGGTTAAAAACCTTGGCTAAAGGCACATAGCACACAATAAATGTAGGAGTGAAGGCTGATGGATGTCTATTTCCACACTAATATCAGCCAGTTTGAGCTACTTAACACATTTATCAGACCTGAACAAAGTTTCAGCAAAAGGTGTAAAGGTGAGAAGTGTCTGTGAAAATTAATTCTGAGGAATCTTTAAAAAGAGAGAAGACAAGCACTCCATTGGTTAACTTCAAATTATTTCCTAAGAAATCTTTCTGGGAGGGAGACTCTCTTGAATTCTCTTTCTGTGCATAAATTTGAGTAAAGTTCACATGTTTGAAAAGTCTAATGTAAAGTTTCAACCACCACAGGTACAATTTTGGGTAATCTGCAGATATTCACAATATTCACAATGATACAAAACAGGATGAAAAAGTGAATGTCAAAGCAGCTATTTCTAGGCTTTCATCCAGAGATAAGCTTCCGGCTGAATTCAATATGCTTGAACCAATAGTACTCCCAGCAAAACAAATTAAATTTCATTAGGTCTTTTTAGGCCTCAGGACAAGTGAAAATTCTGGATGATACTGGTCTCATGCAATATCATGCTTCATGGCCCAGCACCATAGAAATGCAAAGGATATCTGGACTGTTTTATCAGAGGTTTGGGCATAAAATTGAGATCTGCATGGTTTACAGACAAAGTGCACATTCCAAAGTAGTTACCGATTTATGTATAGGAGCTATACATTTCTTCCAAGTGAATGTAGGTTACATCAACGTTCTGAATGACTGAAGCTTCAAGGCAATCATCATCACTAGCTCCTAAAATGCTCCTGGCAGAGTCCTAAGTTAAAGTAGCAGATATGACCAACACTCCAGTAATTCTTACCATGTCTGCCCAGTCGAAGCACCATGCTCTTGTTCCAAATATCTGTTGGCAGAGATGTTATTTTATTATGGAATGTTTAAAAGACAACATTGTAGTGATAAAAATAGTTGTAGTATTAGTAGCTATAGAAGTTTTAAATGACTAAAACCACATTATGCCAACTGTGGAAGGCATTTTATAGTTTGAAAATAATTTTTAAGCATAACTGACTGTATATTAAACTACAACATATAGTGTGATTCATTCTTCCATTCCACTCAGTAAATATTAAGTGAGAAAGATACAATAGTAGCAGCACAGATAAGGTCCCCATCTATGGAGCTTATAACAAAGGGGAAGACAGACAATAAACTAGTAAAATAAATAAGCACATTAATTAATTAATGATATAATTACAAATTGTGATAAATGATGCAAGATAAAAAAAGGTGATGTGATAGAAAGCAGAGAACTGAGTTCTTACCACTCTTGACAATGTGATCAGAATCCTCTCTGATGAAGTGACATTTTAGCTTGCTAACAGCCTAAGTACACAGAATAGTGAATTGCAGAGGCTCAAAGGCACATAAGACCTTGTCTTGCTCAGGGAACAGAAAAGAGATCATTGTGGCTGAGAGTGAGAGTGATAACATTCGAGATGTAGCAGGAGCTGGATCATACATGGCTTGTAGAACAGTTTAACCTCAGTTTTGATGTTACTGGACAAGATTTCATTCTACGTGCATGGGAGCCATCAACAGGTTTTGAAGAGATTGAGAATTTGATTGATATTTTCCATATCAGTCTGGCTGCCAAGAGAAGAACAAAGTTGAAATGACACAAAAAGTTACTTCAGGAGTCTAGTCAAGACAACGTGAGGCCTGGACCAGAATAATGGCAAGGATGATGAAAAGAAAAGGATAGATCCTAGGTATGTTTTTAGCAGAGCTGATAGGCTCTTCTGATGATTAGATGGGGGAGGCGAGGGAAAGGGAATGACTCCTGGGGTTTGGGCTTGAGAAACTGAGTGATAATGGGGCCATTCATATGAATGAGGAAGGTTCAGAGAGGAATAAAACTTCAGTTCTGTTCTGGACATTTTAGATTGTGATGCTTATTAGATAGTCACATAAAATGTCAAGTAAGCACCTTGATATACAAATCTTGAGCTCAGAGAGCATGTCTGAGCATCACATAAAACATCAGAGAACACCATGCAAAAAGACCCCAGATAACTCACTCTTCAGAGATCTCATGAAGCTCACATTCCTCTCTTCATGTTCTGAGATACTAACTTAGGGGAAGAGTCGAGGAAAGAAGACCTTCCAAGGCACTGTGCTAATCCTAGGAAGTCTAACATTACCTTAGCTTAATTATTATTTAAATTATGATAAATGTAAATGATATTGGGTATTTAGTTAATTTTAGTTAATTTTTCCCTGCTAAGGGGTGGGTGGGGACTTCTGTACAAGTATATAGATAATCTATAAAAAAAGAAAAAGGGGTTTGTTTTTTCTCTAAATATCCAGATTGTAGTATGAGTTAAATTTGTAACCTCACTCTACACTATAGAAAAATTACTCTGGTTGCGGAAATTTCTTTTCTTTCATAGACCACTTCTCTTGATGAAATATAGTTACCAGGTGGGCACTCATACCATAGGAAAAGGCATTGAGCAGGGTGGAAGGATGAACCTAGGAATGACTACATCTGGTATGACACTACCTTGCTTTTGGCACTCCATGATGGTTAGAACCACATGATAAATTAATTCTTAATAACCTGCACTACTGATCTTCAGCATATGCCCAGAGTCTAGTTAATGCAGTTTTTCTAGGTTGGCACAAACATTATGGAGCTCCAGATATTTCAGATAAGAATCTAAATGTCCTTGTGAAACAGCAAAGTCGTTAGGCTGCTGCATCACATGTTCAACATATCTGTACTTCCCATCTTAGGGAAAAGATTCTCAAGCCTATTTCTAATTTATCTGGATTCTAAAACACCATGTCAAAGCAAGTGCTCTTGGGCTGGGAATGTATAGCTGTGCATTTTTTTTTTAACATCCTTTTAATGTGTTGTTGGATTCTGTTTGCTAGTATTTTGTTGAGGATTTTTGCATCTATATTCATCAGTGATATCGGTCTGTACTTTTCTTTTTTTGTAGTATCTTTGTCTGGTTTTGGTATCAGAGTGATGGTGGCCTCATAGAATGAGTTTGGGAGTATTCCTTCCTCTGCAATTTTTTGGAAGAGTTTGAGAAGGATGGGTGTTAGCTCTTCTCTAAACGTGTGATAGAATTCACCTGTGAAGCCATCTGGTTCTGGACTTTGTTGGAAGATTTTTAATCACAGTATCAATTTCATTACTTGTGATTGGTCTGTTCATATTTTCTGTTTCTTCCTGGTTCAGTCTTGGGAGGTTATACCTTTCTAAGAATTTGTCCATTTCTTCCAGGTTGTCCATTTTGTTGGCATACTGTTGCTTGTAGTAGTCTCTTAGGATGCTTTGTATTTCTGCAGTGTCCATTGTAACTTCTCCTTTTTCATTTCTAATTTTATTGATTTGAGTCCTCTCCCTGTTTTTCTTGATGAGTCTGGCTAACGGTTTATCAGTTTTGTTTATCTTCTCAAAGAACCAGGTTTTAGTTTTTTTGATCCTTGCTATTGTTTTCTTTGTTTCTATTTCATTTATTTCTGCTCTGATCTTTATGATTTCTTTCCTTCTGCTAACTTTGGGTTTCGTTTGTTCTTCTTTCTCTAGTCCCTTTAGGTGTAAGGTTAGATTGTTTATTTGAGATTTTTCTTGTTTCTTGAGGTAGGAATGTATTGCTATAAACTTCCCTCTTAGAACTGCTTTTGCCACACCCCATAGGTTTTGGATCATCGTGTTTTCACTGTCATTTGTCTCTAGGTATTTTTTGATTTCCTCTTTGATTTCTTCAGTGATCTCTTGGTTATTTAGTAACGTATTGTTTAGCCTCCATGTGTTTGTGATTTTTACGTTTTTCTCCCTGTAATTCATTTCTAATCTCATAGCGTTGTGGTCAGAAAAGATGCTTGATATGATTTCAATTTTCTTAAATTTACTGAGGCTTGATTTGTGACCCAAGATGTGATCTATCCTGGAGAATGTTCTGTGCGCGCTTGAGAAGAAAGTGTAATCTGCTGCTTTTGGATGCAATGTCCTATAAATATCAGTTAAATCTATCTGGTCTATTGTGTCATTTAAAGCTTGTGTTTCCTTATTAATTTTCTGTTTGGATGATCTGTTTATTGGTGTAAATGAGGTGTTAAAGTCCCCCACCATTATTGTGTTACTGTTGATTTCCTCTTTTATAGCTGTTAGCAGGTGCCTTATGTATTGAGGTGCTCCTATGTTGGGTGCATATATACTTATAGTTATATCTTCTTCTTGGATTGATCCCTTCATCATTATGTACTGTCCTTCCTTGTCTCTTGTAACATTCTTTATTTTAAAGTCTATTTTATCTGTTATGAGTATTGCTACTCCAGCTTTTTTAATTTCCATTTGCATGGAATATCTTTTTCCATCCCCTCACTTTCAGTCTGTATGTGTCCCTAGGTCTGAAGTGGGTCTCTTGTAGATAGCATATATATGAGTCTTGTTTTTGTGTCCATTCAGCAAGCCTGTGTCTTTTGGTTGGAGCATTTAATCCATTCACGTTTAAGGTAATTATCAATATGTATGTTCCTATTGCTATTTTCTTAATTGTTTTGGGTTTGTTTTTGTAGGTCCTTTTCTTCTCTTGTGTTTCCCACTTAGAGAAGTTCCTTTAGCATTTGTTGTAAAGGTGGTTTGGTGGTGCTGAATTCTCTTAGCTTTTGCTTGTCTGTAAAGCTTTTGATTTCTCCTTAGAATCTGAATGAGATCCTTGCCAGGTAATCTTGGTTGTAGGTTCTTCCCTTTCATCACTTTAAGTATATCATGCCACTCCCTTCTGGCTTGTAGAGTTTCTGGTGAGAAATCAGCTGTTAACCTTATGGGAATTCCCTTGTATGTTGTCGTTTTTCCCTTGCTGCTTTCAATAATTTTTCTTTGTCTTTAATTTTTGCCAATTTTATTACTATGTGTCTCAGTGTGTTTCTCCTTGGATTTATCCTGTATGGGACTCTCTGCGCTTCCTAGACTTGGGTGGCTATTTCCTTTACCATGTTAGGGAAGTTTTCGACTATAATCTCTTCAAATATTATCTCGGGTCCTTTCTCTCTCTCTTCTCCTTCTGGGACCCCTATAATGCAAATGTTGTTGCATTTAATGTTGTCCCAGAGGTCTCTTAGGCTGTCTTCATTTCTTTTCATTCTTTTTTTTCTTTATTCTGTTCCGCGGCAGTGAATTCCACCATTCTGTCTTCCAGGTCACTTATCCGTTCTTCTGCCTCAGTTATTCTGCTATTGATTCCTTCTAGTGTAGTTTTCATTTCAGTTATTGTATTGTTCATCTCTGTTTGTTTGTTCCTTAATTCTTCTAGATCTTTGTTAAACATTTCTTGCATCCTCTCGATCTTTGCCTCCATTCTTATTCCGAGGTCCTGGATCATCTTCACTATCATTATTCTGAATTCTTTTTCTGGAAGGTTGCCTATCTCCACTTCATTTAGTTGTTTTTCTGGGGTTTTATCTTGTTCTTTCATCTGGTACATAGCCCTCTGCCTTTTCATCTTGTCTGTCTTTCTGTGAATGTGGTTTTTGTTCCACAGGCTGCAGGATTGTAGTTCTTGCTTCTTAGCTGTGCATTTTATAGAGTGTATCCTCTTACTGCTGTTCACTGAGCTCTTACAAGTAACTGCTACTGTACTTAACACACTTAACCTCATCTGGTTCTTACAACAACCGACAACCACATGAAGTAGATAGTACTATACTCACATTGCAATGCACCGAGGCTGAGATTAAGCCCAAATTCAAGCAATTTATGATGTCAGTATTGGGAGATAAATCCAGGTCTTTCGGGCTCCAAAGCCCACGTCGAAGACACACTTCACTGAAGGAAATATTATGAGATCAAATTGGGAATTTATTGAATGGAATAGCAGATAAAGAAGTTTCAGAATATCCTTTGCACTGAGCTTTAATTGAATATGTATTTAATCATTTAGACACATCATATCTTATATTGCTTTGTCAATGGTCTGAGCAGATGTCTTAACTGCTTTATTAGAAGTTCAGTCCAACTTATTCACTGGTTTATCTGTAAGCAATATAGAAAAATTAGTATAAGGGCAGTCACATTTTGTTGTAAAGAGAGAAAAAGTGCTCACTAAATTCCTGACTTTGTATGTTCTGTATCCTCTACCACTCCTTTGCCTCATTAGTTCCATTAGTTCTTTGTACAAACTTTACTGAGCTCACCCCAGTCCACTATCCCAGCATAGGTGCACTTGACTGTGTTTACCCATTACCAAGTGCATGAATTCTATCACAGTGCTTATCAAATCATGTTTTCTA
The DNA here is from genome assembly GCF_949987535.1 of Balaenoptera acutorostrata. Taxonomy (NCBI): domain Eukaryota; kingdom Metazoa; phylum Chordata; class Mammalia; order Artiodactyla; family Balaenopteridae; genus Balaenoptera; species Balaenoptera acutorostrata. Next base: position 37,145,209 of record NC_080070.1, on the reverse strand, counting down.
TTTAGTTTCTAACTTCAGAATAGATAGCAGATTTATTGGCCACAGGACTTTTCTGGGTCTTTCTTGTCTTTAAATCCTCATTGTCTATTCTAGTGTTTGATATATATTAAATATTCAACAGTATTGTAGGAATATATGAATGAATGAATCAACCAAATCATTGAGCTTCAGTCTAACTGTCTCTAATTTCTTATAGAAAGAAGTCAGGCAATTTAATTACTCATTGGGTCAATGATAAGTGTGTGAGTAATATAGGTCTAGTTTAGGAATTTTAAATTCTTTCAATGTCTCTGATTAAGTGATAAACCAAGAAAAAGAAAATTTCCACATCAACAAATGCTTATCATCATGAAAGACACCATATCTACAAAGACAGTTTTTTTTTCTTTAGAATCAGAAAGAATATTGATACAGGCTTCTCTTGGAGAAATCCACATTAAAGTTACTTTATCAGTGAAAAATAACCTACTTTAAATATGTGCATTGGGTAAGAGTGTTCCATATAAGGCTTTATTGAAATTTTTTCTAGGTATATATGTACATTTTAAGATGCTGTGCCTGCTACTGTGATTTCTAAATTTTCTGCCACCTGTTGCTACTACATTTTACCTACAGAGAATTTTGCAAGCTTGCAGACCAATTAAAACTCCATAATTGTCATCTGAAATGTTGCCTGTGATATTATCTTTAAACACATTTTTCTTAGGTAACTTCTTGAACTACATTTCTATTTTTTCTTTTACATGACTTTCTTAAGATTGTGTTTGGGGAAAGGATATTTTTCTGCAACTCTGTAACTTTTCAGGTTATCAATCCTACAGCTAACATGAGAGTTCTCACTCCAAAAGGTATAGATTTTTACCTCATTAGAACCAAGAATTTTTAAAGTATTGGCTTTCTTAGCAGAGCAGATAAGGAACTTAGGCCAAATGTTTCACAAGCTAAGTCTCTGAGATAAAAGAAGACACAAATATATTGATTTTAACAGTTTTATTGAGGTATAATTACAAACAATAAATTGAATAGATTTAAAGTGTACAGTCTGATGTTTTAACACACACATATATGTTTAACATATACATGAGATCCTCACTGCAATCAAATATTAAACATATCCTAATGTCTTTTCTTTCTTTGCTTTTAAACAGTACTGTTTTTACTAACTTTTGTTTTGAATTCTTCTTTCATCCTTCCTGCTCCTTCCTTGAGCCATTTTCAGGGCATTTGTTCATGACATTTTTCTTTACTGACATTCTAGGTATGTGAGCTTTGATCAAACCTACCTGCTATTCTCACCTCACTGGTTTTAGATTGTCTCAACACATCATTTAACTAAGGATGTTGGCTCATTATTGCTGCATCCCTACTGGGGTGTGATTGTTTTTTTATTTTCAAACTTCCTATTTTATTCCTAGTCTTTTGTTCTTTCAGGGCACGTCCATAGGAGTCCAGAAACATCCTGCAATTTTGGTCAGAAATTCAGGAAAATCAATCAAAACTTTAGTCAGAGCTCTGTGAGTTGTGAAGATACAGATAATATGTTGTACTCAAATGACAGAATAGACCAGATGGCTTGGCATCTGAGGCCTTGACAAATCTGTGGTGATCATTACTCTGTTCTTTTTATGGCACCTTCTATTGTCCTTGCTGTTTATAGTGTAGGTTAAATTTGATTTTCTGTCTTAACTGCTCATTCTTTGGCTTACTGTTTTTGCCATATACCGTACTTCCTGGTACCATCTGGCCCCCCTTCCCTAGTAAGCAAAATTTGAGAACTACCATGGGCCGGCTCAAGGCAATGTTTCAAATATATGACATGGTGCCCTTTACTGTGGCACTCAGATCTGGATGTATTGTTCTAAAACATCACAAGATAACATATAGGCCAACAGTATAAGTTTGGGTTGCCAATGTAAAAGAAGGTTTGGCAAATTATCAGTGTATGATTGAAATGAGATACATTTCTGAGGAGAATTGACACAGGCTGAGGAGAGTTAGCTAACACATAGATCCGAAGCCTAGAGAAGGCAACAAGCCTGGAAAAATTACCCAAACTAAGTGTCAAGTACTCTGGCATGTGTTCATACAGTTCTTGGGGCCATTATTTTACAGATTCTATCCAAGAAGAGTAATCATTCAAATTCAGCTTCTTGTATAACTGCTCTATGCCTAATGGTTTGTCCTGCATTTTCTCTTCATTGATAGACCAGCACATTTGGGAAACAACTCAGTGTACCAGCCTGGAATTTTTTCAATAATTATTTGTTGGTAAATCTGTATTTCCATTTCTTCTTAATTATAAATCGTTCATTCAACAAATACTTACTGAGGGTTTACTATGTGCCAGACATTCTACCAAGTCCCAGGAAGCATTTTTGAGTAAAGTAATCATAGACTTTTTTGTGGTGAAGGTTATAGTCTTAAGCATAAGTAAATATTATTGTCAAAAAATATTGAGAAAACTAGGTGTGGTAGGTCCCAGGTACATAAAATCTGGATGTGACTATATATGCTATAATTCTGCTCCCAGTTACCACCATGTGTGTTTTTTTCCACACTACCAAGCAATTCTCCTACACACAAGCTACTGATAATAATTCATTCATGATAGAATAAAACTAAAATTTATTAGCATAATCTAAACTTCCCTTTATAACCTGCTTCTGCCCAAATTCCTTGCTTTAGTCTGGTCCCTATCTTGTTGTACATTTTAACTATATGAACTCTCTTCTTTTCTATGGAGTTCCCACTCTCTCACGTACTTGCATGGCACTTGACCTTTCCTCATGATAATCCCTCTGTTTTCCTCCTCAACTTTGCTTGCCAGGCAAATTCTTATTCATTCCTAAAGCACAAGCACAGAAGCCCCTCCTTCCATTAAGTTTCCCTAATCTCCTCAAGCAGAATTAATTTCTTCTTCATAGTTTTTTATCACTTTTTTAATACCTAAATTATAGAATATATAATATTCTATAACTTTTATTATTACGTTTTTATTAGGTAAAATGCACATTCAGTAAAATGAATAGGTCATTGGTGAGTTTTGACAAATACATCCCTGTGAAACTGACTCTCCAATCAAGATACAAAACATTTCCATAACACAGAAAGTTCTCTTGTGCCCCTTTCAGTGCTCCCTGAGGGTGGTGATATTTTGATTTCTGTTGTGATGTTAGTTTTTGCCTGTGCTTGGATTTTATATAAATGGAATCATAGAGTATGCGGTCATTTTTCCTGGCTTTTTTCGTGCAACATAATGTTTTTGAGACCCATCCTTGTTTTTGTATGTTTAAGTACTATATTGCCTATTTTCCTGTTGAAGAACATTTATCTAATTCCAGTTTCTGGTTTTTATGAGTAGAGATGCTAGAACATTTTGTACAAAACTTTTGTGGACATATATTTTCATTTCTCTTGAGCAAATATCTAGAACTAGAATTGTTGGGTCATAGGGGAGGTGAATGCACCAGTCAAGATGCAGTCAGACAAGCAAAATCATAGGAATGATGTATGATAAGTTATTTTCTATAGGAATTTGACCCTACGGAACTTTGGAAGCTGGCTAAACACTTTCTATGATGCTGTTGCTCATGTTTCTGGTTCTCGGCCCTGAAGCAGGACAAGAAGTTGGGAAGGAAAGATGAATGAGAAATGGGTAAGGGGAATGATCAAGAACAAACAGGAATGTGCAAGTACAAGCAGAAACCCATGAGGATGGACTGGAATCCAAGCCTCCAACTTCAACACTGGGGGTGACCTATTAGAGAACTTGGTGCCTTTCATCAAAAAACTAAACACACAGCTGACCCAAGAGTCAGATAAAGATGAGATCTATTGGATAAGATAAGCTGGAAGAGTTACTGACTTAGTTGCTTCACCAACGTACCAGGTTGAGCCAGCAGATAAATGGCAGCATGTGTGAGCTGCTATGACTCCTGGTGCTTAGCATCAACCTTCTGAGTGTAAAAAGAATATGGCTGATGCTTCATTTTTGCTTCCCAAATTTGGTATAAAATGTTTCTTGTGTTCCACACTTAACCTGTGCAGAAAAGTGATCAACATTCTTTTGGAATCAAACCTAAAGGATTCTACCTGTGCATGTATTTGTATGTACCTTCTTTTATATAAGGGTTAGACTCCTGAAAACATTTTTAAAAAATAAAACTTACATAAAGATTTAAAGTTAACTCACTACTTAAAATAATTCTATAGTGAATGTTTACTGAGAAGTGCATATTATTGTTCTAGATCCTTGCTAGCCTTTAGTGTTATCAGTCTTTATAATTTTAGCCTTTCTAATTGGTGGGATTGCATTTCCTTAATGAATAATGAAGTTGAACACCTTTTCATAAGCTTATTGGCATTAACATACATTTTCTGGGGACATGTATGACATTTGTCCAATTTATGAATTGGGTTGTTGTCTTTTTAGTATTGTTTTGTGATTATTTATATATTGGTTAGATATATGTATTGAGATATTTTCTCTCAGACTGCAATTTGCCTTTTTATTTTCTTAATGGAATCTTTTAATAGGCAGAAGATTCCATTTGATAAAGCCCAATTTATTAACTTTTTATTTTCAGTGCATCTTACATTGTATCTAAGAAAACCTTTCCTGTCTTAAGATCTTGAAGATACTCTCGTATGTTTTCTCCCAGAGATTTACAGATTTAGCTCTAAAAATAGGACTCTAATCTATCGGGTTTTTTTAAGTCTTTTTTTTTTTAAGTTTATTTATTTATTATCTTATTTTATTTTTGGCTGCATCAAGTCTTAGTTGCTGCACGCAGACTTTCTCTAGTTGTGGCGAGCGGGGACTACTCTTCGTTGTGGTGCGCAGGCTTCTCACTGCGGTGGCTTCTCTTGTTGCGGAGCATGGGCTCTAGGCGCGCGAGCGTCAGTAGTTGTGGCACGCGGGCTCAGTAGTTGTGGCTCGTGGGCTCTAGAGTGCAGGCTCAGTAGCTGTGGTGCACGGGCTTAGTTGCTCCGCGGCATGTGGGATCTTCCCGGACCAAGGCTCAAACCTGTGTCCCCTGTATTGGCAGGCGGGTTCTCAACCACTGAGCCACCAGGGAAGCCCAGGACTATAATCTATCTTGATTTAATTTTTGTGGATAGTGTGAGATAAGGTTGAAGCTGATTTATTTTTTCCATTTCCTTATTCAATTATTCTGGTATTGTTTCTTTCTTTTTTAACATCTTAATTGGAGTATAATTGCTTTACAATGGTGTGTTAGTTTCTGCTTTATAACAAAGTGAATCAGTTATACATATACATATGTCCCCACATCTTTTACCTCTTGCCTCTCCCTCCCTCCCACACTCCCTATCCCACCCCTCCAGGTGGTCACAGAGCACCGAGCTGATCTCCCTGTGCTATGTAGCTGCTTCCCACTACCTATCTGTTTTACGTTTGGTAGTGTATATATGTCCATGCCACTCTCTCACTTTCTCCCAGCTTACCCTTCCCCCTCCCTGTATCCTCAAGTCCATTCTCTAGTAGGTCTGCATCTTTATTCCCATCTTGCTCTTAGGTTGTTCATGACCATTTTTTCTTTTTTTTCAGATTCCATATATATGTGTTAGCATGCAGCATTTGCTTTTCTCTTTCTGACTTACTTCACTCTGTATGACAGTCTCTAGGTCCATCCACCTCACTACAAATAACTCAGTTTCGTTCCTTTTTATGGCTGAGTAATATTCCATTCTATATATGTGCCACATCTTCTTTATCCATTCATCTGTTGATGGACACTTACGTTGCTTCCATGTCCTGGCTATTGTAAATAGAGCTGCAATGAACATTTTGGCACCTGACTCTTTTTGTATTATGGTTTTCTCAGGGTATATGCGCAGTAGTGGGATTGCTGGGTCGAATGGTAGTTCTATTTTTAGTTTTTTAAGGAACCTCCATACTGTTCTCCATAGTGTCTGTATCAATTTACGTTCCCACCAACAGTGCAAGAGAGTTACCTTTTCTCCACACCCTCTGCAGTATTTATTGTTTGTAGATTTTTTGATGATGGCAATTCTGACCAGTGTGAGATGATATCTCATTGTAGTTTTGATTTGCATTTCTCTAATGATTAATGATGTTGAGCATTCTTTCATGTGTCTGTTGGCAATCTGTATATCTTCTTTGGAGAAATGTCTATTTAGGTCTTCTGCCCATTTTTGGATTGGGTTGTTTGTTTTTTTAATGTTGAGCTGCTTGTAAATTTTGGAGATCAATCCTTTGTCAGTTGCTTCATTTGCAAATATTTCCTCCCATTCTGAGGGTTGTCTTTTCATCTTGTTTATGGTTTCATTTGCTGTGCAAAAGCTTTTACGTTTCATTAGGTCCCATTTGTTTATTTTTGTTTTTATTTCCATTTCTCTAGGAGGTGGGTCAAAAAGGATCTTGCTGTGATTTATGTCATAGAGTGTTCTGCCTATGTTTTCCTCTAAGAGTTTAATAGTGTCTGGCCTTACATTTAGGTCTTTAATCCATTTAGAGTTTATTTTTGTGTATGGTGTTAGAGAGTGTTCTAATTTCGTTCTTTCACATGTAGCTTTCCAGTTTTCCCAGCACCACTTATTGAAGAGGCTGTCTTTTCTCCATTGTATATTCTTGCCTCCTTTATCAAAGATTAGGTGACCATATGTGTGTGGGTTTATCTCTGGGCTTTCTATCCTGTTCCATTGATCTATATTTCTGTTTCTGTGCCAGTACCATACTGTCTTGATTACTGTAGCTTTGTAGTATAGTCTGAAGTCTGGGATCCTGATTCCTCCAGCTCCATTTTTCTTTCTCAAGATTGCTTTGGCTATGTGGGGTCTTTTGTGTTTCCATACAAATTGTGCAATTTTTTGTTCTAGTTCTGTGAAAAATGCCAGTGGTAGTTTGATAGGGATTGCATTGAATCTGTAGATTGCTTTGGGTAGTAGAGTTATTTTCACAATGTTGATTCTTCCAATCCAAGAACATGGTATATCTCTCCATCTATTTGTATCATCTTTAATTTCTTTCATCAGTGTCTTATAATTTTCTGCATACAGGTCTTTTGTCTCCTTAGGTAGGTTTATTCCTAGATATTTTATTCTTTTCATTCCAATGGTAAATGGGAGTGTTTTCTTAATTTCACTTTCAGATTTTTCATCACTAGTGTATAGGAATGCATGCAAGAGATTTCTGTGCATTAATTTTGTATCCTGCTACTTTACCAAATTCATTGATTAGCTGTAGTAGTTTTCTGGTAGCATCTTTAGGATACTCTACGTATAGTATCATGTCATCTGCAAACAGTGACAGTTTTACTTTTTCTTTTCCGATTTGGATTCCTTTTATTTCTTTTTCTTCTCTGATTGCTGTGGCTAACACTTCCAAAACTATGTTGAATAATATTGGTGAGAGTGGGCAACCTTCTCTTGTTCCTGATCTTAGTGGAAATGGTTTCAGTTTTTCACCATTGAGGAGGATGTTGGCAGTGGGTTTGTCATATATGGCCTTTATTATGTTGAGGCAAGTTCCCTCTATGCCTCCTTTCTGGAGGGTTTTTATCATAAATGGGTGTTGAATTTTGTCGAAAGCTTTCTCTGCATCTATTGAGATGATCATATGGTTTTTCTCCTTCAATTTGTTAATATGGTGTATCACGTTGATTGATTTGCATATATTGAAGAATCCTTGCATTCCTGGGGTAAACCCCATTTGATCATAGCGTATGATCCTTTTAATGTGCTGTAGGATTCTGTTTGCTAGTATTTTGTTGAGGATTTTTGCATCTATGTTCATCAGTGATATTGGCCTGTAGTTTTCTTTCTTTGTGACATCTTTGTCTGGTTTTGGTATCAGAGTGATGGTGGCCTCGTAGAATGAGTTTGGGAGTGTTCCTCCCTCTGCAATATTTTGGAAGAGTTTTAGAAGGATAGGTGTTAACTCTTCTCTAAATGTTTGCTAGACTTCTCCTGTGAAGCTATCTGGTCCTGGGCTTTTGTTTGTTTGAAGATTTTTAATCACAGTTTTAATTTCAGTGCTTGTGATTGGTCTGTTCATATTTTCTATTTCTTCCTGGTTCAGTCTCAGAAGGTTGTGCTTTTCTAAGAATTTGTCCATTTCTTCCAGGTTGTCCATTTTATTGGCATACAGTTGCTTGTAGTAATCTCTTGTGATCGTTTGTATTTCTGCAGTGTCAGTGGTTACTTCTCCTTTTTCATTCTAATTCTATTGATTTGAGTCTTCTCCCTTTTTTTCTTTTTTATTTATTTATTTATTTATTTATTTATTTATTTATTTATTTTTGGCTGTGCTGGGTCTTCGGTTCGTGCGAGGGCTTTCTCTAGTTGCGGCAAGTGGGGGCCACTCTTCATCGCGGTGCGGGGACCGCTCTTCATCGCGGTGCGCGGGCCTTTCACTATCGCGGCCCCTCCCGTTGCGGGGCACAGGCTCCAGACGCGCAGGCTCAGCAGCTGTGGCTCACGGGCCCAGCCGCTCCGCGGCATGTGGGATCTTCCCAGACCAGGGCTCGAACCCGTGTCTCCTGCATTAGCAGGCAGATTCTCAACCACTGCGCCACCAGGGAAGCCCCTCCCTTTTTTTCTTGATAAGTCTGGCTAATGGTTTATCAATTTTGTTTATCTTGTCAAAGAACCAGCTTTTAGTTTTACTGATCTTTGCTATCGTTTCCTTTATTTCTTTTTCATTTATTTCTGTTCTGATCTTTATGATTTCTTTCCTTCTGACAACTCTGGGGTTTTTTTGTTTTTCTTTCTCTAATTGCTTTAGGTGTAAGGTTAGGTTGTTTATTTGAGATGTTTCTTGTTTCTTAAGGTAGGATTGTATTGCTATAAGCTTCCCTCTTAGAACTGCTTTTGCTGCATCCCATAGGTTTTGGGTCATCATGTTTTCATTGTCATTTGTTTCTAGGTATTTTTTTATTTCCTCTTTGATTTGTTCAATGATCTCTTGGTTATTAAGTAGTGTGTTGTTCAGCCTCCATGTGTTTGTATTTCTTACAGATTTTTTCCTGTAATTGATATCTAGTCTCATAGCATTATGGTCGGAAAAGATACTTGATACGATTTCAGTTTTCTTAAATTTACCAAGGCTTGATTTGTGACCCAAGATATGATCTATCCTGGAGAATGTTCCTTGAGCACTTGAGAAGAATGTGTATTCTGTTGTTTTTGGATGGAATGTCGTATAAATATCAATTAAGTCCATCTTGTTTAATGTATCATTTAAAGCTTGTGTTTCCTTATTTATTTTCATCTTGGATGATCTGTCCATTGGTGAAAGTGGGGTGTTAAAGTCCCCTACTATGATTGTGTTACTGTCAATTTCCCCTTTTATGGCTGTTAGCATTTGCCTTATGTACTGAGGTGCTCCCATGTTGGGTGCATAAATATTTACAATTGTAATATCTTCTTCTTGGATTGATCCCTTGATCATTATGTAGTGTCCTTCTTTGTCTCTTGTAATAGTCTTTGTTTTAAAGTCTATTTTGTCTGATATAAGAATTGCTATTCCAGCTTTCTTTTGAATTCCATTTGCATGGAATATCTTTTTCCATCCCCTCACGTTCAGTCTATATGTGTCCCTAGGTCTGAAGTGGGTCTCTTATAGACAGCATATATATGGGTCTTGTTTTTATATCCATTCAGCCAATCTGTGTCTTTTGTTGGAGCATTTAATCCATTTACATTTAAGGTAATTATTGATATGTATATTCCTATTACCATTTTCTTAATTGTTTTGGGTTTGTTATTGTAGGTGTTTTCCTTCTCTTGTGTTTCCTGCCTAGAGAAGTTCCTTTAGCATTTGTTGTCAAGCTGGTTTGGTGTTGCTGAACTCTCTCAGCTTCTGCTTGTCTGTAAAGGTTTTAATTTCTCCGTCAAATCTGAATGAGATCCTTGCTGGGTAGAGTAATCTTGGTTGTAAGTTTTTCTCCTTCATCACTTTAAGTGTGTCCTGCCACGCACTTCTGGTGTGCAGAGTTTCTGCTGAAAGATCAGATGTTAACCTTATGGGGATTCCCTTGTGTGTTTTTTGTTGTTTTTCCCTTGCTGCTTTTAATATTTTTTCTTTGTATTTAATTTTTGATAGTTTGATTAATATGTGTCTTGGCGTGTTTATCCTTGGATTTATCCTGTATGGGACTCTCTGTGCCTCCTGGACTTGATTAACTATTTCCTTTCCCATATTCGGGAAGTTTTCAACTATAATCTCTTCAAATATTTTCTCAGTCCCTTTCTTTTTCTCTTCTTCTTCTGGGACCCCTATAATTCAAATGTTGGTGCATTTAATGTTGTCCCAGAGGTCTCTGATACTGTCCTCAGTTTTTTTCATTCTTTTTCCTTTATTTTGCTCTGCAGTAGTTATTTCCACTATTTTATCTTTCAGGTCACTTATCCGTTCTTCTGCCTCAGTTATTCTGCTATTGAGCCCTTCTAGAGAATTTTTAATTTCATTTATTGTGTTGTTCATCACTGTTTGTTTGCTCTTTAGTTCTTCTAGGTCCTTGTTAATCATTTCTTGTATTTTCTCCATTCTATTTCCAAGATTTTGGATCATCTTTACTATCATTATTCTGAATTCTTTTTCAGGTATACTGCCTATTTCCTCTTCATTTATTAGGTCTGGTGGGTTTTTGTCTTGCTCCTTCATGTGCTGTGTGTTTCTCTGTCTTCTCATTTTGCTTAACTTACTGTGTTTGGGGTCTTCTTTTCGTACGCTCCAGTTTTGTAGTTCCCTTTGTTTTTGGTGTCTGTCCCCAGTGGCTAAGGTTGGTTCAGTGGGTTGTGTAGCCTTCCTGGTGGAGGGGACTAGTGCCTGTGTTCTGGTGGATGAGGCTGGATCTTGTCTTTCTGGTGGGCAGGTCCACGTCTGGTGCTGTGTTTTGGGGTGTCTGTGCCCTTATTATTATTTTAGGCAGCCTCTGTGCTAATGGATGGAGTTTTGTTCCTGTCTTGCTAGTTGTTTGGCATAGGGTGTCCAGCACTGTAGCTTGCTGGTTTTTCAGTGGAGCTGGGTCTTGGCGTTGAGATGGAGATCTCTGGAGATTTTCACCGTTTGATATTACGTTCAACTGGGAGGTCTCTTGTGGACTGGTGTCCTGAACGTGGCTCTCCCACCTCAGTGGCACAGCCCTGATGCCTGGCTGGAGCACCAAGAGCCTGTCCTCCACACGGCTCAGAATAAAAGGGAGGAAAAAAAGAAAGAAAGAAGAAGATAAAATAAAATAAAATAAAGTAAAATAAAATAATGTTATTAAAATAAAAAATAATTATTAGAAAAAAAAATTTTTTAGTAATAAAAAAATAAACGGACAGACAGAACCCTTGGACAAATGGTAAAAGCAAAGCTATACAGACAAAATCACACATAGAAGCACACACATACACAATCAGAAAAAGAGAAAAAGGGAAAAATATATATATATCGTTGCTCCCAAAGTCCACCTCCTCAATTTGGGATGATTCCTTGTCTATTCAGGTATTCCACAGATGCAGGGTACATCAAGTTGATTGTGGAGATTTAATCTGCTGTTCCTGAGGCTGCTGGGAGAGATTTCCCTATCTCTTCTTTGTTCGCACAGCTCCTGGGGTTCAGCTTTGGATTTGGACCCGCCTCTGCATGTAGGTCACCTGAGGGCATCTGTTCCAGCTCAGACAGGACTCCCTCCTCCGCCACCCGTAGTCTCTGCCTGTGAAGGGGCTTCCTAATGTGTGGAGACCTTTCCTCCTTCACAGCTCCCTCCCGGAGGTGCAAGTCCGGTCCCTGTTATTTTGTCTCTGTTTTTTCTTATTTCTTTTGCCCTACCCAGGTATGTGGGGAGTTTCTTGCCTTTTGGGAAGTCTGAGGTCTTCTGTCAGCGTTCAGTGGGTGTTCTGTAGGAGTTGTTCCACATGTAGATGTATTTCTGATGTATTTGTGGGGAGGAAGGTGATCTCCGCGTCTTAGTCTTCTGCCATCTTGAAGCTCTCTATCTGGTATTGTTCCCTGAAAATACTTTTTCTCCTATTGCATTGCCTAGGTGACTGTCAAAAATCAGTTGACTATTTATTTTGGTGATTATTTCTACTTTCTCTATTTTGTTTCATTGATCTATTTGTGTATATTTGCATCAAAACCACACTATCTTGATTACTGAAGCTTTATACTAAGTCTTGAAATCAGGTAGAGTCATCCAACTTTTCCAAGATTGTTTTAACTCATTTGTGTAGTGTATTAGTTTTCTATTGCTCTGTGACAGATTACCACATACTTAGCAACTTAAATAATGCCATTTATTATCTCATAGTTTCTGTGAGTCAGGAGTCCAGGCATGGCTTATCTAGGTGCTCTGCTCAGGCTCTCACAAGGCTGCAGTCAAGATGTCAGCACAGGCTCAGTATAATCCTAGGCTTGGGATCCTCTTCCAACATCACATATTTATTATCAGTATGCGTTTACTTGCAGCTGTAGAATTTATGGTGTCTTCTTCAACACCAGCAGAAAAATTTCTCAACTCAGGGAAGGCCTAAGCCCTCTTTTTAGTTTAGTTGCATGACATTTTCTTCTCTTTTTCCTGCCTCAGGACCTTGGCACATCCTCTTCTCTTTGCCTGTAGTAATCTCCGTACAGGTAATATCCATTCTTCCATCCATCAGGTGTATATTTAGTAAATAAAAGTAAATAACAAGTAACTTGTGGGGATATAAGCTTAAATTTAACTTTCTTGACTTCACATTCTAAACTATGTCCCTATGATATTGTAATTTTTGAGACAACCTGGTATTTGTCTATATATTAATTATAATTTCCAATTATTTATTTATTCATTGTGTCTGTTTGTTGTGGCTGTCTATCTGAATGAATTGTGTCTGTTTTGTTAACTGTTATATTTGCAGTTCCTAGCACAGTGTGTGGTAAGAGTGGATGCTAATAAAATAATTATAAAGGAGTCAATGAATAAATTCATAATTACATTTAGAAAAATTATTTCCTAATTAAAGAATCATATTAAAGAATTAAAGAAATTACAGGATGTCTTCATATGGATGGTAGAAATAAAACTTGTAAGACTTCATTCTAAATCCTGTCTATGTTTTACTGATAATTTGCCATCCTATTCCTAGAGAGTTAGAAGGAAGATGATGCTGTTTCTCTAAACTGGGCATTTCTCTCTAATGCACATATTGTATTCTGAGCAACACAGACCTGTAGGCAGAAAGACAGCAATGGAAATGGAAATCTTATCTCTTGAATAATGGGCTCAGATGTTTTTTGGAACAACAAGTCCAATTGATTGATAGTCACACCTCATCTATAATGATCTATCCAATGTTAGACAATCTTTCTGCAGATTGGTACAGAACATTGGACATGTTTTTAGACTCATAGTTTGTCATTCAGTTCAGAGAGGTAGACTGTGTAGAGGGCTGTCAGAAATTATTCTTGGTAACATTTTTTAAAGTCACATATTATTAGGCTTTGAAATAATGAAATTACTCTTATTTTAGTCTTGAATTTTTTGCAGAAACTGATTTGTTTGCATACAGATCATTTTTTTTTTCTGTAATAATGAATTCTTCATTGCCTTTCCACTGCCCTCCAGGGTCACCTGTTTCCTTCTTACCACCTCCAATAAATATTTAGTTATACCTCAGAATACAGTAATGAAAAAACATGACTTTTACTAACAAAAGATTTTTTAACCTTTTTTCTGCAAAAGTCTGCTATTTTCCATAAAAGAGCAACCTTGCATTTAACAACTCAGAATTATCTTAGAAAATGCAATAACAGACCTTCACCATATTCTGCTAATGCACTTCATTGTAATTGCAAAGCCCTATAGGATCTGATGAGTTTTGAGATATAAATGCTACATTTTATAACCTTTGATTTTTTTTTATGCTCCTAGTGAGGCTGTCCCCCTACTCTCAACAGTCTCTCTCTACAGAACTGGAGTAGGGCATAGAGTACTCCATGTTCTTGGTAAGATCAATTTTATCACCATCAGGTACGCTCGCTGACTTACCACTACAAACAGCTTGAGAACTGTCCCAAGATAGAAACTAAAATAGGAACTTCTCCCTAAGAGAATTACTTCATGATGTTCCCCATTTCTGGTTACTCTAGTCAACAGACTTAAGAAGTCCAAGGCTCATAGGTGTCTCTCATTACTCAGAATCTTTTTACCACCTGGCTCTGCATATTCCATAAACGGATCCTCGGTTTTGCTCTAATTGAAAGCTAGTTTCCTCTGCAGCCTTCTCAGGTGGTGGCATTCTACAGATTACTAGAGGTGTGTTAAATCCACCTTTCCTCATTTCTCCTGTTCCTTCATCCTCTATAAAAAACCCAGGTTTGATTCTCATGTTATTACACCTCCTTTTTCCAGTCGTCTTCATTCCTAATGGCCCTTTATCCTCATTCATTGATGATAATAGCAAATGTCTCAAGATCATTTTCTTCACCATTATTCACATTCTCAACCTGAGTAATTTCAATTTCATATCCATCATCTATAAAAATTCAATACTCTGACTTATTAATTTCTTGACCTGTTCACTTCTATGATTTTTTCCCTCCACTTACCACAGCAAAATAATCTAATGAATTACAGGTCTTATTGTATGCAATAGCTACAACCCATCTAAAATCTTAACTTCAGGTGTCCCTGTCTTGGACAACTAACTTCATCTTTCCATCTTACTTTTTCTAGCACCTCAATTCTGACTACTCTTTGGACTCACTACTCCAATATATTCTCATTAGCTTTTCACTGTCACCCATGTTATATCCTCATTTCCTTTCTTATACAGAATTAGATTTCATGATTCACTATTATAATCACTCTTTTGCATATATCCGTAATTCTTTTTTAAATTTCTCCTTTCCTCTTGACAAAACTCCAAAGCTTGTTAAAATCAAAACTCTCTGCCTATTTCAGATATACATCAGAGCAGTACAGCTGGAGAAAATACAGCCAAGCTGACTTGTCTCACTTCAGGTTCTAAATCACAGAATTCAAGTTCAACCCCCAATGCTGTCTAATACTTCTATGACATTTTCGTAAACAATTTACATCCCCATTCTCTAAGGATACTATTTCATATCTTGTCTACTCTCTTTCAATCTTTTATCCCTCCTGCCTCTCTACTCTCAGATGATGACCTATCTTATTAAATCAACAAAATAATTAAAGTAATCATCAAAGAACCTGTACATCTTCCTGAAAGTGACCTGTATGTATAATACACTGTATATACTTCCTTTTCTTACATTACAACGAATGTACTCTCTTCACCCAGCCTCCCCCGCCACAACCCCCAGTCCAAAGTCACTCTATTTGTGTACTGGATTCTATCCCTCATCACCTACTTAAGACTTTTATACTTCAATTATCCTCCCACTCATTAAATCATCAGTGTTTCTCACTATACGGGATCATTTCCATCACAATGGAAACATAGTATATATCTCCCATTTTAAAACAACTATAACAAGTGCAAATCCTGAAACTTTATCTTCTTCCCACAGGCTTCTCCTTTCTCTGTTTCCCTTTGTACTAGTCCTCCTAGACAGAGCTGTGTATGTATGTTCACTCTCTCCAATTCCTTACTTTCTAATCTATATTGAATCATTCCACACAGGCTCTCTTTCCCATTACTCCACTGAAACCATTCTTATCAAGGTTACTGGTGATACGCTTGTTGCCAGATTTGAAGGGCAAATCTTAGTTTGCATCTTACTTGATCTGTCTGTAGCATTTGAAACTTCTGGTTTCATCTTTCTTCCTTAAACATTTCTTCACACCATATTCTCCAGATTTTTTCTGACACAATGACCACTCCTTCCAGTGTCTTGCTGGAACCTCCTCGCCTTTACGGTTCTTAAGTTTTAGCGTGGTCTCTGTCTTAGGCCTGGAACCTACTCTCTTCTGTCTAACCATTCATTCTCTAAGAGACCCTATCCATTGATTATGGCTTTAAGTTTTACATCTGTGTGCTGTGGGCTTCCAGTGTGTATCTCCAGTTTTTAACCCTTCTCTTGACTGTTAAAACCAAATTCCCTCTTACCATCTCTACTTAGATATCTACTAGGCATCTAAATTTGAGATATCCAAAACTGGGTTGTTAACTCTACTTCTGAATCTCCTCCTTCCTGAATCTTCATTATTGTAAATCCGGTTTTTTCAGACCCAAACTGTGAAGTTATCTGGACTCCACACTTTCTCTTACATCCTTGTATAGCCTATTAGGCAATTTGCTGAGCTCTATTTTTAAACTATACACTTTGTCCATTGTTTACTAATTGCCAGGAGTTTTGGAAAGAAAGCAAACTAACAAAAACAATAAGCATGACATTTAAATTCTATGCTGCGTGTAAGTGTGATTTCCAAATTTGCATTGTCTCTTAAGTGTGAAATTAAGCCAAATGAGTCAAATTTGGTATAATTTAAACTCTAGTGTTATGGTAAATGAAACTAAATACAAAAGATAGTAAAATAAAATTTGCTCTCATTGTGAATATTTTCCAAAATCTGTCACCCTATGGTCTAATTGTTGTTTCTAGTCAGTTGGTAAAATAGAAACAAAGTCCAGAACTAAAAACATTGTTATCAGTTCTATTTACTTCCTGTAATCTTCAAAGACTTATTAGAACTCCTTAGTAACCCAGATGCTCTCATCACAGTTTATATCAAATGTCTGGCTGGGGTCTTACCTGCTAAGGGAAATTATGGGAAAGCAGTATTATAGGAAATGGTGTATAATAGATTTATGAGTTCATGTAAGTAATTCTGTCACAGAGAAACTGCATAATTGCAGTGTTCTACTGGGATGAATCTTAATGCCTCAGATAAATTGTCTTTTTGTTTATTTATGGCAAAGTCTATTGTCAAAGTAACAACTATATAGAACCGTCATGTCCATATGGTGTGACCAAATCTTACGCTTATAGTAAAGTCTTTTCTATCCAGCCTGATAGTAAGTAATCAAGGGTCTCATACACGAAGTTTCTGTTTCAGTTGATTGCTCAACAGTTGACTTTCACTCAGTGTGACTTTGTTTCCTAGAGCATTGAATTCAGTTCAGTTCAAAGGCTCAGCTTGAATAAATGATAATTCTTACTGGGAAAATTCTAGATATTAATGTAGTACAGAGACCTTGGAAGTGAATCCCTGAAAAATGGGCCCTTAAATGTGTATTCAATTAAAATGATCATAAAAATTCCATCTGTACCCCAGAATTGATTTCACTGGACTCAGTTCCTTGAGAAAATGTTTCTTTTGTCTAAAAGCCAAATATTTGGTTTAACTGTACTTTTCTGTTTTCACCATTTACTACTCTATCCACTTGTTGAAAGGTTAATAGGTGCAAAGAGCAATTCTCCCTTCTCAAAGTTGAAAATTTTTACAGTAGCCATACAGGGAAGTCTTCATGGAATTCTTTGGCTCATGCTAACACATGACTACAAGTTTTTCTCTTTTGTGGACAAATTAATCAATTAGAAGATTGAAAGTAAAATAAAAAGGTCAATTAATCAATGATTCTGAGTCGTCACTGATATGAGAGATCTGGACTTGCTTTCACATCCATTATTTTCTATTCCTTGGAACATATATTCATTGAAAGTTTTGTAGCATACTAAAAGAGTTAAGACAAAATGCTTAAAATTTTTTGTGATCTGCTAAGATATATACCTCTTTATAATCCATTAACAAACAAGACAAGTTAAAAGTTAAATTTAAATTTTTTAAGCACATCATTGTACAAACTGTTGTTGCTTAGTTTAGGTAAGAACACTTACCTAAAAGTGTTAGCTATCTAACAGATTTCTGTTCGCAAAGCTGTATTCATTTTCACACAACACCAGTGACACAACAACTGTCCTCCTTTATTCCCCCACCAAAAAAACTATTGTCATAAAAAAGTTTAGCACATTTTCCAGAGATGTCCAATTTTCAATTGGGTTGTAGCTCAACCAAAGCCTTGGGGAATGTGAGGGCTAAGGTGGACCTTGACTGACTTCATTCCATATATTAATCAATAAACAACTGTACACATGGAATACTGGAAAGAAGGTAGATATCTGAATCACTGATATAAACACATGCAACTTTATTGTTAGTTGCTTGAATGATCACCAGGCCCAGAGTTGCCCACAGTTTGGCAGTTAGGTTATGCTAGCATCCGTAAATGGACAACTCTAATCATGTGTGACTTAGTGGCAGCCCCAGTCATTCATGTCATTTCAGATAGTTGAGTATGAAGGAAACTTAAAGATCAGAAATTACTACAAAGCGATGTAAAATAACCTCTGATTTCTATTGGTTACAAAGGTATAGATACCATTAATACTACTCTTGTGCTGTTACCTACCTTCATAGTTGAAGTAAATGCTAAATTTCAGTAGAGATATATGAAAATAAAAATGTTAGCCTTTTCCATATCAGAATATATACCTTCCTGAATTCTGTTCATGAGCCTCAGTTTAAGAACCCCTGATTTATGGAGTTTGACAAATCAACTCAAAGATAACCTGGGAAAGTGCTATGTTTCAGGAGGAATACAGTCACCAGTGTTTATTAGGAGGCTGCTGAAGAAATAATCCTGTTGTAGGTAACACAGTGAACAGAACAGAGGGGTAGGAAATGATGTCTTTACCCTTGAGTAGCTAACAATTAAATAGAGATGTAACACATGCTGACATTGCATAACATTCGTAAATGATTTAGGTCCATTTTAAATTGTGGGGGTGAGGGATTTCCAAAGGTTGTGCAATGTCTAAGCTTAAATAGGAGAAATGGTCAGTTGCCACTGTCCTGTAAGCAGTAGAGCTTGTTAATGACATGGCATTAATGTAGCCATTTTTCAGGTCTCCTAAGAGCTATACTGATGCTTAGTGAGGTCTTCAACTGGGATTCAAAATATAAGGCATATCCTTGGTAAAGCAATTTCAGTAACTCTGAGGTAATTGATATTTCTTCAAAGTAGCAGTGCATAGGAATGTCATTCATATTTAAAGATATAAACAGATTTACTTCCTATGTGTTTGATTATAACTAGAACAGATCTAATGCACATTTGTGCAACTCTTCCAAGTAGGCTGCTTTTTGGTTAATGTACTTTGCTAGATCTAGGAAAGCCTTTGGCTATGTATAATGCTGTCTCAGTCTTTACTACCCAGTGAATATGGCATTTTGAGCTATCTAACAGATTTCTATTGGCAAAGCTGTATTCATTTTCACACAACACCAGTGACACAACAACTGTCCTCCTTTATTCCCCCACCAAAAAAACTATTGTCATAAAAAAGTTTAGCACATTTTCCAAAGATATCCAGTTTTCAGTCGGGTTGTAGTTCAGCCAAAGCCTTGGAGAATGTGATTCAAAGATAGAGTGCAACAGAAATCGATGAGAAACAGCTGCAGAACAGTGCAATTCTGTAATAAAATAATTTATTATTGGCACTGACTTCAGAATCATCAGTAAACCTTCATCAGGCACCTACTATGTGCCTGCCACTGTGCCTGCCATTACATGTTAGGTCACTAAACTTCCAAGGCTGGACATGCACAGCAATGCCAGCCTATGGCCTCTGGGGGACAGTTCAGGAAAAAGGGCCTTAAAGCCTATTCCGAATCAGAGCATTGTCTGAGAAATGTTAAACCAGAAACAATAAATTAAAGCAGTTGGTTCTGCAACTAAGCGTGGGAGTACAACAAATTGGAGGTCAGAAAGACAAACCCAGTTGATGTAGCGAGAAGCTGGGAAGGCAGAGCTGCAGACACCAGATTCTAGCTTCTTTATTCATTACTTTTGCAATTTATGTTTTCTGGCCAGAGACTGGACTTCTAACTGAGCTGAAAATGAATTACTGTTTCTGGAGCCTGTGGGCCTGTGACCTTACCGGTGTTGATTTGCATGTGGTGTTCTGCTTGGATGCTTTAGATTTTGTGAGGTTGGAAAGAGATTTGTTTTGGTGCAGGGACATCAGCCAGCAAAACCAACAGAGAGAATGAAAAGGCTATCATTACAGACACTGTTTCATTCTTGAGTTGGTTTGGGGGACTCGGTAGAGAGATGAATTAGCACCATAAACATGAGCTGTGTTCATAAATGACTATGGGAACAAGCATTAGTACTTTCAGGACAAGTGCTTGAGGAGAGAGCCATCAGCTCCTCCCCCTCCCTGCGTTGCACATCACCCTGGAGGGAAGCTTTGCTGCCATGGTGTTGTGTCCAGAGGAGAAGCAAGAATAGTTTCTGTTGGGTATATAGGCAAGTGCTACAGAAGAGCCAGACATGACTCTGAAAATAGCCAGCCATCACTATTGTCGAGATTACTAAAGCAGAAAAGCACTAATAATAATGTTCCTGTTCACATTAGTAAGTGTTCAGGTCCTAAGGATACAGAAGCTTGTAAATAAAACTGAAATAGCTATTTATGTAATTTGTTGTGGTTCAAGCAATACTGCTTTGAAATTCCTCTAACGTAAGGAAGACATAAAAAGGAGGCTCATGTTCTCTAGTACTATTATAGACTACCCGTCAGGTTTGGCATCCTAATGTGAAACGAAAGAAGGGGTAAGACAGAGGCCCTGATGGCACAGACCACAAGAAATACTGTGCTTGGTGGAGGAGGCAGAAGGGCTAAGACATCCTGAGGCCGCTTCTGATAAATGATAGCTCCTGGCGCAGCCTCACAGCTACTGTGGAAGTAGGACATAGATAGGACACCTTCTCTGGACTCTGAGATATACCTGGTGTAAGAGGATGTAACACTTGCAGGGGGCTGGACAGCCTGTTGCTGTACTGGTCAAGCCAGCCAAACTAGCTGGCCAAATTTGAAATTTATGTCAACTTATGATATGCTCCGTAGGAACGGGTGACACTTGGATTACACATATGATGTATCTCAGTGGAAGTTTAAACAACACCTAATCAAAAGTCAAATAAAAAATTCTGTTTTTATTTTTATTTTTTAATTTAATTTTATTATTTAGAAAAAATTTTAACATCTTTATTGGAGTATAATGCTTTACAATGGTGTGTTAGTTTCTGCTTTATAACAAAGTGAATCATCTATACATATACATATATCCCCATATCTCTTCCCTCTTGCGTCTCCCTCCCTCCCACCCTCCCTATCCCACCCCTCTAGGTGGACACAAAGCACCGAGCTGATCTCCCTGTGCTCTGTGGCTGCTTCCCACTAGCTATCGGTTTTACATTTGGTAGTGTATAGATGTCCATGCCACTCTCTCACTTTGTCCCGGCGTACACTTCTCCCTCGCTGTGTCCTCAAGTCCATTCTCTATAAAAAAATTCTATAAACCATCAAAATTGCATGCTTCAGGATTGTAGCTTGTTGATGGCTCAATTTGATTCAAAGATAAAAGTTAAAATGCTTAGAATTAATGGACTGCTTTTCCTTAAGGCAAGTTTCCATGAAACAATTACAGATCATCTAAGCTGACAATTTAGGTCATACGCATTTGCTTTGGCAAACAATTGATTTATTGAAGTTTGGAATGAAATATTATGAAAATAAGATGCCCTAATCAGGATACATGCCTGAGTAGAGGGCCATCTCACATATGGTACAAGGTAAGACAAGGCTGTGTTTATGAGCAGGACCAATATTTCCTCAAAACATAACTCTGAAGCTGCTCGAATCCTGGACTATGTGTCAATCAAAACCTCAAAGTTTGGGGCTCTATGGTATTACATGAACATTTTAGCCTTGAAATGTCAAAAGCATTTCAAACATCCAGTGCAATCATTAAAAATTCTTAATGTCATACCCAAGGGTTGCAAAATGTCAAGTAGAGAAACAGTCTAAAAGGAACAGGTTTCAAAATATATCTCCAAGTATCTAAATGATTTTACCTACTCTCTAGGACTCATAAATATATACCAGTTAAATGTTAGAGGATAGCTGCCAAAAATGATCATTTGAGTTTTAAAATTATTCTGACAGTAATTAGCTGGCAGAGCAGTTTTTATTGAAATTACTTTTATATTTGACAATAAAAGTATACCATCAGCATGTTTTTTCCCCCTGTGTTTTAGAAAGAGATGACAGAAAATGATAATTTTCCACCTAGTCAAGAGTATCCAATCCACGAATGACAACGCTGAGCACGTTATGATACAATGATATGATCGTACAGGTTTATCAGTGTTGGAAGAGTTCATTGAGAGGATGTGACTGCCCGTTGACCTGAAATCTGGACCCAGGGAATCAGGGGCTCCTCACCCCTGCCTCTGTCCTTGGAACGTGCCCTCCACTTGCCTTACACATGTTAGAAGCTGCCCAAGGACACAGCCTTGAGATAGTGATGTGGTGTTGAGACCATCTGGACTACATAAGTGACTGAACTCACTTAAGACCTCTATATAAACTTTAAGATTCTGGTAGGTGGGTGAGGAGATCTACTCATCTTGCTGCAACCCGAGACAAGCCTTGTAAGTAAATTCCCTTACTGAAATTGCCACCTACCAATCTGGAGTAGTCTGCTTCTTTCTTTGGTCTCCCCTTGCCCTGTCTGTACAGGGGCCAGTTTTCAACCCAACAAACAAGAGCTGGAGGGACATATACCTTTTATAGGTGACAAGTGGCTATTTGGGTAAGTTTGATAGACATCAGAGTGCCCATTCTTCCTTTACCTACATCAAGCCTTATTTTTAACTTTTAGCTGGAGAAATAAATAGATTTAAAACTCAAATATGATTTTTAAGACATGAGTAAAACAAGCTGTGGCCTGACCTCCATCCATGCCAGAAGGACAAGTGGGGACACCTGCTGCTGGGTGGTGTCAAAGAAAGCAAGTATGGGACCAGGACTTCCAACCCCACCAGCTAGTATAAAACCTTACTCTCAGGGTCAGTGGAGACCAAGTCCAAACTATGGACTTTCACCTCCACCTAACAGTAAGGAGGTACCCTTTCCACTCCTTGCCGTGGCTGCGCAGAGGAAGCCTAGTGGAGACTCAGAACTTTCAGCACACCTCAGCACTAATGAGGACAACCCCTCATCTCACCCCGTGGTTTCAGTAGAGGCCATGTGTTCTGTGCATCACTAAATGGGTAATCTGAAAGTCAATCAAGTGAGAATGAATGAACGTATTACTAAAATATTAGACTGTTGACTGTGCTGACCAACTGTATTGGTGTTATGACAAGTCTGTTATTACAAAAACATATATACTCAAACTTAATTTTTAGGAGAGATAGGTCTGAAAGAAATATTGGAATTAAGTCAATTTACTCTTTTCTTAAAAAGAGAAAGAAAAAGAGATTTTATTGGTTACCTAATGCAATTTATTTCGATCTATCAAAAAATGTGTAACTGTGTTATAACTTCCCTTCCATGAATACAGTAATCTTAACATTACCATAAAATATGTCATTACATCTTACAAAACATTGAAACTTGTGGTAATTTTCCCTTATGTCATATTCATTCTTCTTAATGTGCTGTGAAGTCCAAGAAAACTTTCCAAAGTTAAAACACACTGGAGAATATCATACAGATATAAGTACTTCTGATATTTCTTGTATGCTGTATGGAGGATCTCTTTTCAAAAATTAAATTTCCCTTAGTAGCTTTAATTGAATCATTAGCTGAGTTAACTTCTATAATCAGTGAAATATGTTGCTTGTATGAGTAATGTTAAGATTGAAAAGAATCCATTAGTTGGATGGCTGTGGATAGGAACA
The DNA here is from genome assembly GCF_949987535.1 of Balaenoptera acutorostrata. Taxonomy (NCBI): domain Eukaryota; kingdom Metazoa; phylum Chordata; class Mammalia; order Artiodactyla; family Balaenopteridae; genus Balaenoptera; species Balaenoptera acutorostrata. The sequence continues at coordinate 37,121,512 of NC_080070.1, read as the reverse complement.
GTACAGTCCGTAAAGCTTGAATGCATGTTAAAATCCATGCAGTGATGATGAGAATAATGAGCAGCATAGGGGAAAGAGAGCTGTTACCAATACTTATATTAGTTTTCAGCTATTTAGAATAAGAATTTTATAACTAGGGAGAGTGATTATAAACCATGGAGGCTATTTCTATTAAGTCTATTAAGTAGATTATCAGTTTTATCTATGCATAAGGGGGTAAAATTGTTAACATAGACAAGCAAGTTTGTGGGTTTTGCTTTCCCAAAGATGAGAAAAAGAATTTTACAGCATAAATCAATAATTAATAACTTCACTATTTGGATGTTCTATGTTAATTTTCCTATTTATTTACATGTTATGGGGAAATTATATTTTATGGTAAAAATAATAACCTGGCATACACTAAAGGCAAATAAATTTAAAATAAGAAGCCTAATTCTCCCTGTTGAAAAGAAGGGAAGACATCTATCCCAATTTTTTCTTAGAGCATTTATTTTAGAAAACTGGTAATTATAAGCACTTTCTCCTTCCTTGAAAATGTATATGAATCCTTTTTTCAACTAGATAGGCCTTTTGTTGGCTTTCTTCCCCAGCTGTGTTTTTCACAAGGACCAGAGAACCATATCTGTGAAATGTAAACATCAAGGGAGGTTGTATTCCTATATACAGCTTCTGTGGTGGGATAGGAGCCTAACTTCAATGGGTGTCTTGCTCCAGCTTGCCAAACTACCTCCTATCATAAAGACATGAAAAGTTTGTTTTCTTCTGGCTGAATACACCAATTACCAAATAAAGTTAGGATGAAGTCTGTGTGACAAATGGTCCGCTTACTTGAGGACTAGTTATTGTTTATCTTGGAAATGTGTAATTGTAGTATCTGCTTGGTTATATACAAGGATGAGACGCCTTTCTGTCTTTGCAATCTCTTAGCAGATTGCCTGTGATGAAATCACATTCTGGTTGAATGCTCCTTCAATAATAAAATGTCTCTTTTCTTTACTACCTCTGTGGAGAGGATTTCTGAGTTTGAGAGAGAGTTTATTGTTAATTATATTCCCCAACAATTTTGGCAACAAGGGCAGGATGAGTCTGGCAGTTCCTAAATTGAGTGGACAGTTGAAGCCCTGTGGCCACATAACAGTGAGGGAAGAGACCCTGAATTATAAAAAGTCTTCCTTCCTTTGACATAGGAGACAGATCCAAAAAAAATATTGTTATGATTTATCTTGAAGAGTATTCTAACTATGTTTTCCTCTAGGAGTTTTATGGTTTCCAGTCTTTCATTTAGGTCTTTAATCCATTTGAGTTTATTTTTGTATATAATGTGAGAAAATGTTCTAATTTCATTCTTTTACATGTAGTAAGAGAATGGTCTGTTTGCCCAGCACTGCTTATTGAAGAGACAGATCTGTCTAAGGTAAAGGGAATAAAAGCAAAAATAAATAAATGGGACCTAATTAAACCTAAAAGCTTTAGCACAGCAATGGAAACTATCAACAAAACAAAAAGACAACCTTATTGAATAGTAGAAAATATTTGCAAATGGTATGATCGATAAAGAGTTATATAAACTGCTCATACAATTCAATATCAAAACAAAACAAAACAAAACAAAAAACCAAACAACCCAATCAAAAAATGGGCACAAGACCTGATTAGACATCTTTCTAAAGAAGACATACAGATGGCCAACAGGCACATGAAAAGGTGCTCATCATTGCTAATTATTAGAGAAATGCAAATCAAAACTACAATAAGGTATCACATCACACCAGTCAGAATGGCCATCGTCAAAAAGTCTACTAATAATAAATTCTGGAGAGGTTGTGGAGAAAAAGGAACCCTCCTACACTGTTGGTGGGAAAGTAAATTGGTACAGCCACTGTGGAGAACAGTACAGAGGTTCCTTAAAAAAATAAAGATAGAATTAGCATATGATCCTGCAATCCCACTCCTGGGCATATATATGGAGAAAACTATAATTTGAAAAGATACATGCACCCTAATGTTCATTGCAGTACTATTTACAATAGCCAAGACATGGAAGCAACCTAGATGTCCATCAATAGATGAATGGATAAAGAAGATGTGGTATATATATACAATGTAATATTACTCAGCCATTAGAAAAAATGAAATAATGCCATTTGCAGCAACATGGATGGACCTAGAGATTATCATACCAAGTGAATAAGCCAGACAAAGACAAATATCATATGATATCAGTTATACTGGAATCTTAAAAAAAAAAAAGTTATTTACAAAACGGAAGGAAACTCACAGACATAGAAAACAAATTTATGGTTACCAAAGGGGAGAGGGGTAAATTAGGGGATTGGGATTAACACATACACATTACTATATATAAAATAGATAACCAACAAGGACTGACTGTATAGCATAGGGAGCTATACTCAATATTTTGTAATAACCTATAAGGGAAAAGAGTCTCAGATCTGTCTCTTCCAAGGCAAGAGACTCAGGGTATTTATGGGATAAAGAATAAAGAAGCAGGGCAGTCTGAGGCACGGGGAGTGTGGAGAGCATGGGGAAAGATGCTTGGAAAAAGGTGCAGTAATCGTCATTCTGCACAGATGTAACTAGGCTACAGGCCTCTGCATGTTAAAAAATTGAGGTGCTTAGGAAGATCTGAGGACAGATTTTTCTGTCCTCTGATGTCAAAAGGTCACCAAGAGGACACTTGCTTATGCCCGGTTGGAGGGCCAGTGATCCTACCAAGTCTTAACCAGCTCAGCTTGAACTAGACACAGTTGACACCAATTTCCTAGAAAACAACCTGGGCAAATATCTTATTATTTAGGTTATACTGCTTGGAGGATATACAAGTTTTAATATGGCCTTGATTAGCGAAGGCAGGTGAAATGGATCTGACTCATGATTACCCACTGGTTTCTTTTTTTTAATATTTATTTATTCATTTATTTGGTTGCACCAGGTCTTAGTTGTGGCAAGCGGGCTCCTTAGTTGCAGCTCCTGGGCTCCTTAGTTGTGGCATGTGAACTCAGTTGTGGCATGTATGTGGGATCTAGTTCCCTGACCAGGGATCGAACCCAGGCCCGCTGCATTAGGAGTGCGGAGTCCTATCCACTGCACCACCAGGGAAGTCCCTACCCACTGGTTTTAAGAGGAGAGCTAGAAGGAAGACTTTTTTCTTATTGAGGTATAATTGATTTATATTAGTTTCAGGTGTACAACATAGTGATTCAAAATTTTTATAGATTATACTTCATTTAAAGTTATTGTAAATTATTGGCTATACTCCCTGTGCTATACAATATATCCTTGCAGGTTATTTATTTTATACATAGTAGTTTGTATCTCATAATCTCCTACCCCTATCTTGCCACTCCCTCCTTCCCTCTCCCCACTGGTAACCACTAGTTTGTTCTCTGTATCTGAGTCTGTTTCTGTTTTGTTATATTCCTTTGTTTCATTTTTTAGATTCCTCATATAAGTGATAACATACAGTATTTGTCTTTCTCTGACATTTCATTAATCATAATACCCTAGGTGTCCATCCATGTTGCTGTAAATGGCAAAATTTTTATTATTTTTATGGCTGAGTAGTATTCCATTGTGTGTATATATACCACATTTCTTTATCCATTCATCTGTTGGTGGACACTTAGGTTGCTTCCATATCTTGGTTGTTGTAAATAATGCTGCTGTGAACATTGGGGTGCATGTATCTTTTCAAATTAGTGTTTTCATTTTCTTCAGATGTATACCAGGAGTGGAATTGCTGAATCATATGGTGGTTCTATTTTTAGTTTTTTAAGAAACATCCACACTGTTTTCCATAGTGGCTGCACCAATTTACATTCTCACCAACAGTGTACAAGGATTCTCTTTTCTATACATCCTCACCAACATTTACTTGTAGTATTTTTGATGATAGCCATTCTGAATAGGTGTGAGGTGATATCTCATTGTGTTTTTGATTTGCATTTCTCTGATGGTTATCGATTTTGAGCATTTTTTCATGTGCTATTTAGACCTTCTGCCCATTTTTTGATTGGGTTGTTTGTTTTTTTGATATTGGGCTGTATGAGCTGTTTGTATATTTTGGAAATTAATCCCTGGTTAGTTGCATCATTTGCAAATATTTCTCCCATTCTATGTGTTGTCTTTCATTCTGTTTATGGTTTTCTTTGCTGTGCAAAAGCTTTTAAGTCCCATTTGTTTATTTTTCTTTTTATTTATATTACTCTAGGAGACAGATCTGAAAAGATATTGCTGTGATTTATGTCAGTGTTCTGCCTATGTTTTCCTCTTGGGGTTTTATAGTATCCAGTCTTACATTTAGGTCTTTAATACATTTTGAGTTTATTTTTGTATATGGTGTTAGAGAATGTTCTAATTTCATTCTTTTACATGTAGCTGTCCAGTTTTCCCAGAACCACTTACTGAAGAGACTCTTTTCTCCATTGTATATTCTTGCCTCCTTTGTTGTAGATTAATTGACCATAGGTGTGTGGGTTTATTTCTGGGCTTTCTATCCTGTTCCATTGATCTATGTGTCTGTTTTTGTGCAAGTACTATACTGTTTTGATGACTGCAGCTTTGTATATAGTCTGAAGTCAGGAAGCAGAATTACTCCAGCTCCGTTTTTCTTTCTCAAGGTTACTTTGGCTACTCAGGGTCTTTTGTGTTTCCATACAAATTTTAAAATTCTTTGCTCTAGTTCTGTGAAAAATGCTATTGGTAATTTGATAGGAATTGCATTGAATCTGTAGATTACCTTGGGTAGTAGAGTCATTTTAACAATATTTAAGACAGTTCTTTTGATTTGGATAAAGTAACACATTGGCAGAGGTTCTTGGAAGGGCCTCATCTCAATCAACTGGATATTTATGGGGTGAATATCATTCTAAGAGGAAAGTAAAAATGATTTTCATAGACAGAAAGAGAGACTGGAAAAAGTAGAAAGGGAAATGAGAATTAAAGGCACTTTCTATTTCATAGAAACCTCCTCCTCCTTTCTCTGCTGTCTCTGCTCCCTCTGCTCCCTCTACCTCAGAAGGGGAGGTGATGATCTTATAAAAGAGTGCTTCCTGTCATTAGTGGATTTCCTGTAAAGAAGGATGAGGATGTACTTTCTAAGCTGTTAATGAATGACCTGCTCTGTTTGAGAACACAGGATTATATACCTCGGCCCTAGTTCTGGGTCCACTTCATGTTATAAACCAGATTCCACCTTCAGGAGTCCCTTAGCCTTCATGCACCACTTAGGGGCAGACATGATAAAGAGACAGAATCATGGAATGATTATGAACTTGGATGTAAGACAGTGTTCCTTTATGAAGGCAACTGGATGGAGACTAGCTGCCCTAGTCACTTGGTAAAAAGGAAACAAACAAGGTGTTAAGCTGATGAACGCCAACCCAAGAAAGAAGACCAAAGTGCCACGGAGTCTATGTTTTTCTTATCTTGATGAGAGGAAAATTAGCCTTTCCCATTTGGACAGCCAGCAAAGCTAATGCCATTTAGAAGCTATCCAGGGCTCCTGGGTAATTTATGTGCCTTTCTCATCAGCTGATATAACTTATTTAAAGCCTTCTTTTCCCTATGCCCTAGCAGTTTGCAGAAGTACTCAGAAGCATATTTTCAGCTTACAGCCCGACACATGGAAGATGTGTACAAACTACTGGCCGGGTTTCTGCAATAAGCAGACATTTTTCCTTTGATAGAGCAAATGTTGGGGTCCAGACAATCACCATATTAAGTGGAATGGTGGCCAAGCAAAGTCAACTATCTGCCACTCCCCTTGTCCCCCATCCCCCTCACACCTATGGAAGAGCTATGAGTGTTAGAGATCCTTTGAGAGTGGTTGCTAACAGCCATACTTGATATCTTTCTGGTAAAGATAAGCTGGGAGAAGTTGCAGTGGTGTGCTCAGAAGATGGATGAGATCCCCACTGATTTCCATCATTGGTTTGTTGAGACTTTCTTAATTTTTTGGCATAAATCCAAGGGCAAATCACAATTGCTCTCTGGCCCTAAACCACTTTTGTCTTGGCTCAATTGCCAATTATCCAAATACAAGTTAAGGAAAAAGTGGTGGGATGGCAAGGACAGACTATTACTCAAATTTTAGCAGTAGCTACTCATTTTGAGTATAATCTAGAGAAAGACAAAGAAGAGATTAGACTGTTGCCTTGGCTGCTCAGTTAGAACACTACTATAGGGAATAATCCCTACTCTGGTCAATTTATGAAGGGAAGAAAGCAAGAAAAGAGATGGCAAATTGTTATTGCAAGAGACTAGGACATTGGAAGAGGAATTGCAGGAAGAGACTCTGAAGGACGCAGGAATTGTAAGGATAAGAGGGTCGAAAGAGCCTAAAAGGACAACCCTTAGCTAGGAAATACTTGACAAATGGCTCAAAATGGACAGATTGAGAGAATCTTGGAGGTGGGAACTGATGAACTATGTGAGTACATAACTTTTCCTCAGGCTAATCTATTTTTGCCTTTTCTGATAGCTGCTTATTCTGCAATTTCCTTGGACATTTCTCGCTTTCCATCTGGCGACAGATCAGGTTGTTGCTATTTCGGGTCATCCTTTACTTGTTCCTTGCCCTCCACAATTCCCATACAGATAGGTTCTCTGACTGAGAAACAGGCATTCTTTCTGCTGAATCTCCTGTAAATCTACTGGGGAGAGAATTGCTATGCAAATTTAAGGCTGTCATATTCTGTACTCCGGATGTAGTGTTTGTGGAGCTCTCTTGGGAGAAAGATAAGCCATGGCCATGTGTAAAACAACATCCTTTGTCAAGAGCTCAATTAGAAAGAATAAAACCAGTTATAAAAGAATTAGAAAGACAACAGATAATTTTCAAAAGGGGCATTCACTCTGTAATAGTCCCATATTTCCAATAAAAAGGAAGGTAAATTTGACAAAGATGGTTGACCACTATATAGATTTGTATGAGATCTCAAAGAAATAAATTTGTTGTCTCATTAACCCCTGTAGTTTCTAACCCTGCAACTATTCTGATTTTGATACCATTGTTTGCAAAGTCTTTTCTGTGATTGATCTGTATTCTACTTCTTTTTCTCTCCTTCTTGCAGACCGATCTGTTTTTATTTGATTTTACTTATGAAGGACCCCAATAACTATGGTAAAAAATTCCTCACGAGTTTTGAGACTACTCTACCATTTTCTCAATTCGTTTATAGGAAAACTTTGAGGAATTTATCCTACCAGAGGGATCTATAACTATTCAAAAGTAGATGATTTGCTGGTAGCCTCTGAAACTAAAGAACAATGCAAAATTAATACTTTGGCTTTGTTGAAATTTTCTTTGCTTTATAGATGTATAAGACCTCAATAGACAAATGGCACTTTTGATTATCTGAGGTAAAATATTTAGGGCATCTGTTGTCAGCTGTAGGCAACAGTGTTGCAATCTGGAAATCAGCCCATTTTGTGGACAAAATGGCCTACTATGAAAAAAGATTTAGACAATTTTTGGGACTAGTAAAACATTGTAGCATTATAGACAGAATATTCTAGCTTTTGCAAATGAACCAAACCTCTGACGGAGCAATTACATGATAATTCCCCTGATCTTCTGGTTTGATCCTTAGTGTCTGAATAAGCTTTTGAACAACTGAAATTGGCTGTGGTCTCTCCCCCAGCTTTTTATTTTTTATTTTCTAAATTTATTTTATTTATTTATTTTTGACTGCATTGGGTCTTCGTTGCTGCATGTGGGCTTTCTCTAGTTGCGGCAAGGAGGGGCTGCTCTTCGTTGTGGTGTGCAGGCTTCTTACTGCAGTGGCTTCTCTTGTTGCAGAGCACCGGCTTTAGGCACACGGGCTTCAGAAGTTGCAGCTCACGGGCTCAGTAGTTGTTGCGCCCGGGATTAGTTGCTCTGTGGCATGTGGGATCTTCCCGGACCAGGGCTCGAACCCGTGTCCCCTGCATTGGCAGGTGGATTCTTAACCACTGAGCCACCAGGGAAGTCCCTCTCCCCCAGCTTTGAGGATACCAAAATTTTAAAAATCCAACCTGAAGTAACTGATATTCCAGTTTATATTGCATGCTTGCTAATATTTACTGATGGGTCATATACTTGAGATAAAATGGCCAACTTAAGGCTCTCTATTCTGTAGTGATTTATTTTAAAACTCTGGAAGCTTATGTTTTGTCTAAAATTGTGACTGCACAAGCAGGCAAGTTCCTAGCAGTTACTAGAACTGCAAGTCTTGGTTCTTGATTTGAAATAAATACATAATATATATACTACCAGTAAATATATTCTTGATTATAAAAGGGACTAGAAGAAATTTGGGAACCATGGGAATTACCTAACAAAATAATTCCTATACCATAGTCTGATTTGCTTGGTTAGTGTTATTGTGGCATCAACAAAATTATCTGAGTAAAAGAAGGATATTAGAGGCCCTAGAGTCTTACTATGCCTGCCAAAAAGGTGAAATAATTCAAAACATATTTTTTAAAATGTACTATTTCCCAGTGTGAGTGCAGGAAGCCCCAGCCAACTTTGCTAGGAACCGGGTAGCAGTTGACTTTTATGGAATTCATGCCTAGGAAAAAGTAAGAGACTTTTGTCTACTTCTGGTGTGTAGGATGTCTGGATGGCCTGAAGTCTTTCCTTCTTCAAAAGTTGATGCTCAGGCAGTGGTAAAAGCTCTCTTAATATGTATAATTCCCATTTTGGGGATACAAGAGCACATTGAATAGGATAGAAAAGATCATTTTATTTCTACCGTTGCCTAGGAACTATGCAAATGTTTGCAGATGCCTATAAGCTTCAGTCCTCTGAATAAGTAGAGCAAATTAATCAAACTCTAAAAAAGACTCCTTGGCTAAGATTCAGCAATCTACTAGGTTAAGATGGCCTAGAACTTTACCACTAGTCTAATTAAAAATTAGAATGACCCCTGCAAGCAAGCATGGGATCTCTCCTATTAAATTTATATTTGCAGGCCTATGACTTTGAGTCTGTGCTCCACTTAAATGACTCCTCCTATAATCATGTTCAGTACTTAGAATGGCTTCTCTAATCCCTAGAAACCCTGAGATTTAAAGTCACATGAAAGTACCTGTCAGAGGAAGTTAGCTCCCCCAATCAACTGAGAAAAAAAGGTGTTCCTCATGAAGATGCTCCAGAGGAAAGAGAGACTGTCACCATGTTGACAGGGAACCTTCCAAGTACATATCTCTCATTATGGCTTCCTATCAGATAGTTTAGTTCATTTAGAGTTTCTTCCTTTTAGATACAATTCACCAAACATGGGTCATTTCCATCATAATCAGTGTTGTGCGGTTGACATTTTACTCCTTTTTTGATTACTAGGGGAAACAGAGCTAGAGAGTTAAGCAAAGGTCTTTTTCACACAGCAGACAAAAATCTTAGTCCTTTTTCCCCCTCTGCCTATGGCAACTTAACCTTGAAGTCACCTTTCCTCAAACTGAAGATTTGGGTAAAAGAGGGTAGTTGTTTAATACAACCACAATCTAATCTACTTAAAATAGAACTTGTTTTTTGAAAATTGTTTGACTATTGTGGCTGTCATATAATTTTCACTGGATACCTATCTGCCATCATGTTGCTCAAATCCTGACTCTTCATACCTCCATACCTTCTCCACTTCTCATGCTGCTCCCCATCTTCTCTTCTTCAAAGTTTTCTTTCCTTTCGTAAGCAAAGATATGTTGTCATCTCCTCATTTTGACATCCCTTTCCAGACTTAACCATCCTGTGAGTTGAGGGTGGGAAGTCACCTTTCAAAAATTCAAAATACTTTACTAAATAAAACAATTTTCTGTCAAGAAAATGTTGCTGCTTGGAAGGCAGAATAATGGAAGAAATTTAATTTATGAGCCTATCCCTCTCTCCCCAGCCTCTCTCTGTCTCTGTCTCTCTCTCTCCTGTCAATTTCTACAATTTCTAGATTATTGGCTTTACTTCATTATCACCCAGATTCCAGCTTATTTCTCTGTCTAGTTTCAAAACCAGTTTTTCTTAGAACACTGACCTCAGTCTGAGTTGTTTCTTAGAACGATTGAAATTGACTTCTACTGTTCTACTTAGACAAGGCTGTAGTGTAGTTTCTTTGAAAGCTGCATTCCCTGTGTTAGTAATCATAGTCTCTGATATATGTATGGGGTGTCCTTCCTAGAGACTATCTGGCTCATGAAACACATGATGAACTGGACTCTGGACAATCAGGTGAACTCTGGAGGAGTTATCTCAATACTCACATCAGCTTACTTCTACCAAAAGAATATGTAAGATAAAACCTGAATTTTGCATATTATAATCTATCTGATATAATCACAATTATCATGGATATTATAAGGCACATTCTAGCATTCATCCAAGAAAAAGACTGTCTTAAAATAAGAAGTTTCAGAGCTTTCCTCTCCTGAATTTAGTGACCTACAACCAATTTTTTATTTTACCAATAAGTGTGTGTGTTTTGAAATTTTCATTATAATTTTATAATGTAGATGTTGTAATATAAAAGCAAGAAGGGCACAGAATAAAAAGATGAATAAATTTAACTTTGTGAAGCACTTACCACATTTTTTGAATTTTTCTCATTTTCTCTATGGCTCCAACAGTTTATTGTGGAGAGGTCATTGAAGGCAGCATTTGAAGACAAGCTTTCAGACTTTTAGGTCTTCATTGTTCCATCCCTGTGATGTTATGATCCTGGAACTACCAGTACAGTAACAAGATGGAAGAGAAGGCAAGATCTCGTTAGGATTAGGATTAAAGCTACCATGAATAGTTGTAGTGATAGCATTCCTATCTCTTCGAAGTGTTGGTCTGAGTTTTCAGGCCCTCATTTAAAGAGACACTTTCCCTAGCAGTATAAGGATGATTTTGACAAAAGATCATGCCAAGTGAAACACACCATAGGTTGTTCTTTTATAAACTTGCTAAGTAACAATTAGCAACTGGTATTAATTTTTTGTTTGTAGTTTGTCTTGCTTTTCACATGGTTTGAGAATTAGATATTAACCAAAAAAATTACTGAGATTGCAAGATTATTTATATGAGAATGCTACCTTTCTTAGCTACTTTTCTGTTTTATTTATTGGATTAGCTTCTTAAGAAATTCCAAAGAGTGAATTCTTAATATGGCATCTCAATACTAATTCTATTTAAAAATTATTTCATAAAAACAGTCTTGTAAATACTTTTCAAACACATTTTCTCTAAACTCACAATGCAATTTTGAAGCAATCGTAGCAGAAAGTACTCTGTATCTGAAATTATATTAAGGAATCGTAAGTTACGATAGCTGTTAACGAAATTTAGAAATTCTATGGTACCTTCACATTTTCCAACCAATATATATCCCTATCAGTGTATAAATTTGAAAAGCTTAAAGAAGACTTCATTCAAAGGTTTCAGGACTAATTGAAGGAAGTTTTTCCTAAATTTAGATGAACATAAAATTTGTCCTCATTTTACTTTTTGTGGTTTATCTTGTTAGAAAATGAAAGGTAACAGGTAATGTAAATTCCATCAGCATTTCTTTTTTTTCAAGTAGAAATTAACAAGATGATCCTAAAATTCTTATGGAAATGTGATAGATATGGAATAGCCAAACAATCTTGAAAAAGAAGAACACAGTTGGAGGAATTGACTAACCTTACTTCAACCTTTATAATAAAGTTGTCAAGACAGTGTAGTGTTCACACAAGGATAGTGTTCAGAAGTAGATTCATACATATATAGTCAATTGATTTGAGATAAAGATTCATAGCAATTCAATGGAGAGAAGGAAAATCTCTTCAACAAATGGTTCTGGAACAACTGGAGATGCACATGGGAAAGAAAAAAAACCTTGATGTCTATCTCATATACAAAAAGTTAATCTGAAACGGATCATAAATCTAAACACAAAAACTTAAGAAAAAAGGAAACTATCTGTTTAAACGAGGTGGGGAGGTAGGCAAAAATTTCTTGAATAGGACACAAAAAACAATAACCTTCAAGGTTAAGACAAAAGATAACAAATTAGACTTCATCAAAAATGTTTAAAAAGAACTTTTACTCATCAAAAGATACTACTAAGAAATTGGAAGAGTCATCCACAGGCTGTAAGAAAATATTCATGACACATCTGACAAAGAATTCTATACAGATTATAGAATATATAATGGACTCATATAACACTATAATAAAAAGACAAACAACTGAATAAAAATGGGGAAAAACATGAATAGGCATTTCATAAAGGTAGCATGTAAACATCCAACAAGGATATGAAAAGGTCTCAACATTATTAGTCATTGGGAAATGCCAATTAAACCATGTAAGACCCCTATTTAACCACTGGAATGGCTAAAATCAGAAAAAAATGGCAACATCAAATATTGCTAAGGATGTAGAGCAACTGGAACTCTGAAATATTCTAGTGGTATGGTAAATTTGTAAAACCACTGAGTTACAAATAAGAAAATGTTGAGGAATAGATCATATGCTATGATGTTGGATTAGAAATGAAGGTATCAGTAGAAACACATGCCCAGATAGATGGTAGGTAGGTAGGTAGATAGATAGATAGGTAGCTAGCTAGCTAGCTAGAAAGACATAAATTACATATGTATGAATGCCTGTTTGAGTATGTGTTACAGTGAATTTATGTGTGTATTTCCTATACACATCAATCAAAAGGACCACACTAAGTGCCCAGACCTTGATTTCTAAATATTATTCTTCACTGAAAGGAGTCAAGACCCCTTGGGGAAGTAGCTGATTCCAAGGCTAGGGACAAAGAAGTTTCAAAATGTATCTGGAAATTATTGTGACAGAATGTGAGGAAATAAAGAATAAGGGAGATATGTCAAAAAAAATACAGGACACAGTTTGAAGGGGCTGCAGCTTCTCAAATCTGGGATATTTGTGCATTAAAATAAACAATGAGATTAATGGACTATAGTGAGTAAAGTAGAAATCCATAAATATATACTGATATAAATAAACAAGGAGAAATAAAGACCCCTATTTGTATTAGAAAACATACTACTGAATGACCAAGGAATGATGGAGCTAGAAAATCATCAATAGAAGTGGAGGAAAGTTTGATGAAGAATAGGATAATTATATCATGTCAAAATATCTCCCACAAATAAATTATTAATTACAAAGCAGATAACAGTAGCTTTACTGTATGTACACCTGGTATGCACCATCTGTTCAAAGTTAAAATCAATAATATTGTGACAGATCAACAGCTTGTACCTCATAAGTTGCACTGGGAAGAACACAAAACTGGATATTGCTGTTTCTGCAAAAATTCACAATCTACATCTAATAATGAGGAAATCCTCTCAATTTTGTTGTAAATCTAAAGCTGCTCCGAAAAAAATAATAAAGTCTTTAATAGAAATGTAGTATTTGAAAAGCTTTAAAAAAGAAAGTCCAAGGCAATTATGAGTGCTGAGCTGTGGCAAGGAAAGATATAGGTGCTTCTCTAGCTGTTCTGTTCTCTAGTGCTGTTCTGTGGTGGGAGTAATACTAATTCACTCCTAAATTGAGTTAGCAGCCATACCACTGCATTGTATGTGCATCAGGCCACATCCTCCTGAAAAGGTATTTATTAGGTATTTCCAGCAGTTGCCTGGGAGCCTACTATACTGCCTCAGATCTGAAGTGACAGCTGATGGGTCGATGATTTCCATTCTTCTAATAGGTGAGGAAGTGTATTTCCTACAGTAAAAAACAATGTTATTCTCTGATATAAAACACCTTGCCTTCAAAAATATAAGAATAACAGCATGTACACTATTACTTGGTTGGTAATTTGTAAAATTTCACTAAATTATTCTGCTTTCTATGTTGTTACTCCTAGATTTTCTTGAAATATTTTTCTTATGCTATTTCATATACTTGACTTCAGCTCATAAAGTCTGAAGAATGCATGTTCATTATTATTTTATATTTTCACATTTGGGAAAAATGTATAGTCTTTATAAAAGCATACTTAACAGATAGTTCTGTTTTTAGTAACTAATTCCACTGGGAAAAATAATACTTTACATAGGATTAATAATTAAATGTAATCATCATCTAATAGTAAGTTATTAAGTATTTTAAATTTTAAGTATTTAAAATTCAGTTAATTTTAGAAGTTTTAAGTTATAGCATCAATAAAAAGACAGTTTCTTTAATGAAGTTTGGGTTAAGACATAAAAAAATTTTAGGCTATTTACAACCCTATAGCACAGAAGCTTATTTCAGTTTAATTCAAAATCAGTGTATGAATGTTGTGTACACACACTTACACATACACACACGTGTCTGCATATACAGACATGTATAATCATATAATTCTAAGAAGTCTATTACATTATTTGTTATTCTGCTTTTAAAATCAACAGATACTTGTTCAGAACTAAGTGCTGAGGGTACAATTGTAAAAAAGACTCAACTCTACTGCTCAAATGGGTTACAGTTAAATAGGAGGAGACCACCAGTGGCACAAGAGGGTAATGTGTGCTACAATAAGAGTAATGTGAGAATTTATGTAAGAAGCCTTTAATATAGTCTCAAGGCTGAAGATGGAGTGTCAGAGAAATCTTTGCAGGAAAAGTGATGTCTAAGTCTACCAGTTAGCCTCAGTGGGATGGAGCTATCAAATAATGCCTCTACCTTTTCATAGACAACTATTTAAAAAATTGCCTATACAACCTGTCTATACATCTGCAATTTCTACTTCTGATCTTACCTGTCTTGCTTCAGCTGCCATCACTGCATTTAGCAGGTCTCCCTTGGGCCACCAATGATTTCTGTTGTCTTACTTCCAATGAACTTTTTGCTCAGTGCTCACCCACTGTTGATGACTCTGCATTTCTTAAAACATTCTTTTCACTAAATTTCTCTGAAAGCATGCTTTTTCTTTCTATATTTCTTTAATACATTCCCTTCCTGTTTCCCTTTGTAGGGCATCCCATTCTACCTAGCTCAGAAACGTTGGTGCTCCTCAAGGCTTGCACTAAATTTCTCCTCCTGGGCAATGATATTTTTCTAGGCAATCTTATCCACACCTATGGCTCCTATTCACATATAGTCACAGACTTCTATCTCTACCTGAGATTTCTTATGTGAGCTCTAACCCCAGCTGAGAACTTTGTATCTTTCTTGGATGTTTCAAAGACAACTCAAACCCAACATGTTCAAAACTAAACTTATAATCTTTCTCCTAAATCTGGTACACTCCTAGTAAATGACACTACCATCCATCTAGCAGTACAAGACATAAACATAAAATTTATCCTTAAAACTTTCCTCTGCTTCATGAGCCATATCCAGTAAATCATTAATTTATGTCCAGCTTACTTCTTAAATCTCTCTCAAATTCATCAGTATCTCTGTATCTCTGACATCAGCACCACTTAATTTAAGCTTCCATCTCTGGCCTGTACTACTAAAAACAACATTCTTTAAACTGATCTTTTCATATCCATTCTTGCTCCCTCAAGTACATTCTATACCCAGAAGCCACAGTAATATTTTAGAATGAGAGTTGGAGAAGTTTTTCTGTAAAGGGGCAGATGGTAAATATGTATAGCTTTGCGGGCTATGTCTCTGTTGCAACTAGCCAACTCTGTCATTCATTATAGGTCAGAAGCATCCATAGAGAATGTGTAAATAAATGGATATGGCTGTCTTCCCATAAAACTTTATTTACAAAACAGGCAGATTAGACCACAGGGACATATTTGCCAACTCTTGCTTTAGGATACCAAACTGATCAAAGGAATCCCTTGCTTAAAACACATCAACAAACAGTTTCCCAGTACTATTAGGATAAATACCAAAACATAACCCATGGGTTTCTCAAGATCTGCTGTCTACCTACCTCTCTTATCACCTACCTATATCTCTTCTATACCTTCCTCATCGCTTTATTTCAGTATACTTTTGCAGTTCTTCAAATGTATGCTGTTTCTTCCTGCTACAGGACTTTTGTCTTTGCTTTTTCTTCTACCTGAAAACTCTAGACTACATTAAATGCTCCATGTTAAATGTACCAAGTATCTTTCTTTTAAAGAACTGACTACATATGTACTTTCACATTCCTTTGCTTAACTATTTGATTAATGTCTAACACTCCCAGTAGATTAAAATCTAAAAAAGCAGGTTCTGTATCTGTTCACCACTGCAGTCCCAGCTCTTATCACGTTACTTGGTACACTATAAGTACTCCATATACTTATACTCACACAAGATGAGAAATCATGCCTTGTTAAAGGAACTAAATATTCTTGTGGTGCCAGAGAGCCACTGAAGGGTTTTAAGCAGAAGAGGGTCTGGCTTCAGAGTGTAGTATGCAGCAGATTTCAAAATACTATTTAGTTATTTATTGCTTCTTTTCCCTTTTACATGGAAAGCCTCTGTTTAAGCTCTCCTAGTCTACATTTCCATAAATTATTTTACGTATTTAAGTTTGCTTATGTTGTCTCAACAAAATCATAACTTGTTCTGTTTTTTAAAAATTGTGTGTGTGTGTGTGTGTGTGTATTTTGGGGAGAAGTGTGCTGAGGCTTAGTATTCAGGTTTTGGTGCCTAATGCCTTTCCTAGTTCACAGCCACGTAGGAGCCAAGTCTGCTGAAAGAATCCAATAAAAATTTTAGTTGATCCATTACACATTGTAGATTGGGCCACTCATTATCACTCTATCAAGGTGTCCAGCACAGCCATAATTATTCTGCATGGGAGCTAGGTATTAAATTTAAACCTGGCAATTCATTTTACCTCTTATTCTGCTGGAGAGAATTGGGAACCTAACATTCAGACAGCAAAAGAAGGATTGATGACTACTCTGTGTATGAATCCATGGCTTGTTAGAGTCTCTCCTGGCTGAATGCCATAAAAACACTTTTAGGTCATAGAACAGGAACATAGATGCTGGTCGTTTTAAAGAGAGATAACACCACTGACTCACTACTGAATTGTTTTTTATTCCATCTGGAGAAGAGGAATCAGTCCCCTTTCAGGCTGTGCTAGCATTAACCAACTGAGTTTATCACAGTCTCTACCTAGAAACTAGATAAGTTTGACCTAGCAATTACCCACCTTTATTTAACAACTCTCTTTTATCCAAGGTTTCAGGGTCCCTATTTAAAAAATTAAACAGTATACTTTTATATAGTTATATACATAAACATGGGGCCATTTTGGAAGGGCAAGGTGGGAAAGACTGACTGTCCAAGATTGACATTTTGAAATCAGAAGAATGATACAAATAACTCACCTGTGAAAAACTTGGTAATCATGGAGTTCAAGGTGTAAAAACACAACACTAGTGAGGAAAAGGCAAATCTCAGGCCACTGAGAAATGAGAGTTAGTCATGTAAACTCAGTCCCTGTTGGATTTAAATTTTAGCATGCTCTCATTTATTAAGTATTTTAAAACCATAAGCACTCTAAAAGTATCTCAGTGGTCATGTCCAAGGAGTTATAGATATAGATCATCTAGTCAAAGCCCCTAGTTTTACATTTAGAAAATGAATAAATTTAAGTGCCTTGTCCAAGGTCACCCAGAAAAAAAAAATAATAGTAACAACTCTTTTTTTTGAGTACTTAATATATACAAGCACACACTTAAAATTCAGCAGAACCCTATGAATTAGACATTATTATCTACATTTTATAAATGGGGATATTTAGAAAAAAGTGATTCAATAACTATCTCAAAACCATGTCATTGGTAAGTGATAGATGGAATTAAATTCCCAGTCACCCCAATTTCAGAGCCTAGAATATAATCCAACCAAATGCTTTTTCCACAATAGCATTTATCCTTCATGTTTTTATCTTATTGGTTACTTCTATTCTTTCAAGGGCATAACATTCTCTGCCCTGAAATCATTTGAATTTCAAACACAATATGAACATGTCCACCAGAACTTGGCTAATACTTTATTTTTATTCCAAACAAACTTGTTGGGCTTTTATTTTCCACATGCATTTTCTTGAGTACCAGTCCTCATGCTACCTCTCCTACACCAAGTGTCTAAATGCATTGTCACTCCTTCTGCAAGAGGCCCAAGAGAATGTCTAAACCAGGTTTTCACAAAGGAATATATTTAAAGGCTCAGCCAAAACCTATGAGTATTTGTTTTAGAAATCTTCCTAAGTTAGTGAATCTTAGTCATTTCTTTTCATTATCAAGAACCTTTTGGTTACTTTGTCAGAATGGGCTTTATGATACTTGAAAGTTTTTGTCTACCTCAAACTATTTAATTAAACAATTTTTTGCAAAATATATTTTATTAATTAATTACGTATAAATGCCAATAAGAAATTCTAAACAGCATGAGTTAATCAACATAGCATTAGCAAAGCCAAAAATATTAGTGCTTAGCTCATATTGACTTTATGTAGGCAAATGTATATTTTTTCTTAAGCTCTTGGAAATATTAAAAATATTTCCCAGCCATCCCACTGCTATGTTCTTGTGACACTTGAGACTTGGGGAACCAAGTTTAGAAAATGCTGGGCTGGTGTAAAGGCTCTATTGGTGCACTTCATTATCTTGCTCTGACCCCAAGGAATGTCCTCTAACATTGTGCCAACCCCAATAGTACTCCAGTGCACCCTTAGAATAGCATTATGGCTATCCTTGGATGGGTAAGCTCCTTTCTCTGGAAAAAATAAGCTAATTATTTCTGATTATCTTCTAGTGTGAAGTATAAATAAGTAAGTATTGCACTCCAAACTTGGAGATGTTTTTATAATGTTACAACTGTAAGATTTTAAAACATTATGATCTGAATTATAATACATGACTATAATGCAAAGCCAGACAGCCATTATAAATTACTGAAAAAATTGCAGGATATAAAACATAATGTATATGATGTGCTGTTTTTTTAATCCATAAACATGTTACTTTTACACCAAGGGGAAAACAATTTGGAGAGAAAATAAAAATACCATTATTAGTCTTAGTGGAGAATAGAATGAATTGCTGAACTGCTGACTCCTATGCTCATTCAGATTCAATGTCCTCAATTTTGAGATGGTCAAATACCAGAGTGATGCAAGGAGATGGAAAGGCCTTTCCAGATTAGAAGAATGAAATTAGAAGGAGGATAAAGAGATGACAGATGAGTAGGAAAAGAAAGGGATCCCAGATGGAAGCTTCTGGGGAACATAGCTACTCCAGGTCCCTGAAAGTACAAATGAAGCAGATACAGGGCAATGACTCCTGAAAGTAAACTTCATGGTACAGTGTTTCCTCAGTCGAGACTATTCCTGCACCAAACCGAATTTCACATCCAGCTCAATTATTGTAAAATTATTTTCAAAACTGATCTCTTTTTTCCACACCCTCTCTGAATGTACTGTTCCACCTGGTGTTAGTTTTAGTGTTGCACAACCCCAAACTTGCTTTCTTGCCTTCTCTAGTCTGGATTCCTTGTGGAAAAGGGCAAATATGTCAATAGCTGTAAAGGAGGGTGTGTGTGTGTGTGTGTGTATTTGAAGACATTTATCAATATATGCAGCTCAGTCGCAGAAATTGCAGCAAGTCAGATGCTTCTGGGTAATGTTTATCTCACCAGTCAAGCTTATTCTGCAGCTGATCTTTGTAAAAGAATGGAGCTAAGTATTAAGAAAGGTATGCCTTTAAAACCTTCTAGGAATTATTAGTGAAGACAGCCTTTATTCCCTACGATGGGATGTTCCTGTACTGTCTTTATTTGGTACTGATTTCTCCTGACTTCCATCCTTTAAGCAGCTACCCTCTCTCCATGTCTCTTGTGTATCATTCCTCCATTCCATATACTCTAGCATCAGAGGACACATGGAGCTGGGCAAACTACTTGATTTGGGAATTGTATGCCTACAGGATTTAATTAAAGGACCTTCAGTGATCTCTGTATCTGCACTGTGTTCTAGTAAACACTTTGAACTAGTGTCATCTTGTTTAATCTGTATGTGCTTATGAATTTTAAACAGACTTTTTTTTTTCATTGAATGAAAGGTTATTTAAATTCTCTAGAGCTTTACAATTTTCAAAAGTTTCACAAACATGATTTCATATAATCCCATAATAATCCTTTCTTTTAATCCTCTACCCCTATATTGCCCCTCACCCCTTCCCTCTCCCCACTGGTAACCACTAGTTTGTTCTCTACATCTGTTAGTCTGCTGCTTTTTTGTTTTATTCACTAGTTTGTTTTATTTTTTAGATTTCACATGTAAGTGATATAATACAGTATTTATCTTTCTCTGTCTGACTTATCTCACTTAGCATAATGCCCTCCAAGTCCATCCATGTTGTGCAAATGACAAAATTTCATTCTTTTTAATGTCTGAGTAGTATTCCATTGTGTGTGTGTGTGTGTGTGTGTGTGTCTGTGTGTGTGTGTGTATGTATGCCGTCTCTTTATCCACTCATCTGTTGACGGACACTTACATTGCTTCCATACCTTGGCAATTCTAAATAACGCTGCTATGGACATTGGGGTGCATGTCTTTTTTTGAATTTGTGTTTTTGTTTTTTTTTTCAGTTATATACCCAGGAGTGGAATTTCTGGGTCATATGGTAGTTCCATTTTTAGTTTTTTGAGGAACCTCCATACAGTTTTACACAGTGTCTGCACCAAATTACATTCCCACCAACAGTGTTGAAGCATTCCCTTCTCTCCACATCCTCACCAGCATTTACTTGTATCCTTTTAAAACAGCCTTTTTGGTTTAATATTTTACATGTTTAATTGTTCATCTGTATGGTTAAAATGTGTATTGTTTTTTAATGAATGCATTTGCCTACTTAACAATTAAATTGATTCTGCTTGGAATATTCATATTGTCTGTACAGAAAAGTGAAGGATGATTATCCCAATTTCTTGCAGGCTACTTAGGAGCCTAGGTGCTTGATTAGACAAATTTGGGGGAATAGGGCAAAGGAGCTTGGGGTATGATGAACCATATGTCCTAGCTTCTGGCTCTCACAGTAAAACAAATTTTTTTTTTTTTGAGTTAAAATCCTTATTGTTTTATTGTCTTTGTTTGTTTGTTTTTAGTGAACCATTCTGTAAGCAGCTTCAATAACTCATCTGTAGTTACCCTCAGGGTTCTAGGAGGTGATGCATCAGGGTTAAGGGACCAGTATACACCTAGTTCAGTCTCTGAAAATACTCCTCACACAGAAGACGAGCAACACAGGCCTCATGTAATTCCTCTCCTTTTTTGCCATTTATTCACATAACACAGACTTTGTTGTTCATCAGACTTAGACCACCTTTGCTCTTTGTATGCAGAATATACCTCATAAAGCACATTTTGTAATTATGGGCATTTGAGTTTTTCTCACAAATGCCATTGTTTTAATTTCCCATCAGTCATTTTTAGCAACTCTACTTACAGAGATGAATCCAGGAATTTTTGTGACCTCTAGCTTATAAAGTTTAGAGGAGTCATTTTATGATATATATTACAAAAATCATAACTTCAAAAATAAGGTACAGTATAAAAAAAGGACATAAAAGGATTTATATAAATATATATTTATAAAAATAATCCAAAATTGAGAAAATTAACATTTTTATTGTTGCCATCCCATTTCCATAATGCTTTTTTTAAACATTCAATATTAAAGTATTTATTAATTGCAAATATTTTTCATCCAAGTGAAAAACTATAAATACTTCAGAAATATAGTGTATATATTTTTATAAAAGGTGATTTTGCAAATACTTGGGAAACCAAAGGTATGTAACATTACATTAGTTTACTTAAAATAAAATACAACTACAGAAAGTTTTTAAATTAATCATCTCCATTTCTTTGATAAGAAACTTAATGAACTTCTTTTTTTCTCCTTTACCATTGATGGGTTTTGTTTTTTTTTTTTTTTTGCAGGTTCTTATTAGTCATCAGTTTTATACACATCAGTGTATACATGTCAATCCCAATCACCCAATTCAACACACCACCATGCCCACCTCCCTGCGGCTTTCCCCCCCTTGGTGTCCATAAGTTGTTCTCTACATCTGTGTCTCAACTTCTGCCCTGCAAACCAGTTCATCTGTACCATTTTCTAGGTTCCACATACATGTGTTAATAAACGATATTTGTTTTTCTCTTTCTGACTTACTTCACTCTGTATGACAGTCTCTACATCCATCCACGTCTCAACAAATGACTCAATTTCATTCCTTTTTGTGGCTGTGTAATATTCCATTGTATATATATGTGCCACAACTTCTTTATCCATTTGTCTGTCGATGAGCATTTAGGTTGCTTCCATGACCTGGCTATTGTAAATAGTGCTGCAATGAACATTGGGGTGCATGTGTCTTTTTGAATTATGGTTTTCTCTGGGTATATGCCCAGTAGTGGGATTGCTGGGTCATATGGTAATTCTATTTTTAGTTTTTTAAGGAACCTCCATACTGTTCTCCATAGTGGCTGTATCAATTTACGTTCCCACCAACAGTGAAAGAGGGTTCTCTTTTCTCCACACCCTCTCCAGCATTTGTTGTTTCTGGATTTTCTGATGATGCCCATTCTAACTGGTGTGAGGTGATACCTCATTGTAGTTTTGATTTGCATTTCTCTAATAATTAGTGATGTTGAGCAGCTTTTCATGTGCTTCTTGGCTATCTATATGCCTTCTTTGGAGAAATGTCTATTTAGGTCTTCTGCCCATTTTTGAATTGGGCTGTTTGTTTCTTTAATATTGAGCTGCATGAGCTGTTTATATATTTTGGAGATTAATCCTTTGTCTCTTGATTCGTTTGCAAATATTTTCTCCCATTCTGAGGGTTGTCTTTTTGTCTTGTTTATACTTTCCTTTGCCGTGCAAAAGCTTTGACGTTTCATTAGGTCCCATTTGTTTATTTTTGGTTTTATTTCCATCACTCTATGAGGTGGATCAAAAAAGATCTTGCTGTGATTTATAACAAAGAGTGTTCTTCCTATGTTTTCCTCTAAGAGCTTTATAGTGTCCGGTCTTACATTTAGGTCTTGAATCCATTTTAAGTTTATTTTTGTGTATGGTGTTAGGGAGTGTTCTAATTTCATTCTTTTACATGTAGCTGTCCAGTTTTCCCAGCACCACTTATTGAAGAGACTGTCTTTTCTCCATTGTATATCCTTGCCTCCTTTGTCATAGATTAGTTGACCATAGGTGCCTGGGTTTATCTCTGGGCTCTCTATTTGTTGCATTGATCCGTGTTTCTGTTTTTGTGCCAGTACCATATTGTCTTGATTACTGTAGCTTTGTAGTATAGTCTGAAGTCAGGGAGTCTGATTACTCCACCTCCGTTTTTTTCCCTCAAGACTGCTTTGGCTATTCGGGGTCTTTTGTGTCTGCATACAAATTTTAAGAGTTTTTGTTCTAGTTCCGTAAAAAATGCCATTCGTAATTTAATAGGGATTGCATTGAATCTATAGATTGCTTTGGGTAGTATAGTCATTTTCACAATATTGATTCTTCCAATCCAAGAACATGGTATATCTCTCCATCTGTTGGTATCATCTTTAATTTCTTTCATCAGTGTCGTATAGTTTTCTGCATACAGGTCTTTTGTCTCCCTAGGTAGGTTTATTCCTAAGTATTTTATTCTTTTTGTTGCAGTGGTAAATGGGAGTGTTTCCTTAATTTCTCTTTCAGATTTTTCATCATTAGGGTATAGGAATTCAAGAGATTTCTGTGCATTAATTTTTTATCCTGCAACTTTACCAAACTCACTGATTAGCTCTAGTAGTTTTCTGGTGGCATTTTTAGGATTCTCTATATATAGTACCATGTCATCTGCAAACAGAGACAGTTTAACTTCTTCTTTTCCAATTTGTATTCCTTTTATTTCTTTCTCTTCTCTGATTGCTGTGGCTAGGACTTCCAAAACTATGTTGAACAATAGTGGTGAGAGTGGACCTCCTTGTCTTGTTTCTGATCTTAGAGGAAATGCTTTCAGTTTTTCACCATTGAGAATGATGTTTGCTGTGGGTTTGTCGTATATGGCTTTTATTATGTTGAGGTAGGTTCCCTCTATGCCCACTTTCTGGAGAGTTTTTATCATAAATGGGTGTTGAATTTTGTCAAAAGCTTTTTCTGCATCTATTGAGATGATCATATGGTTTTTCTCATTCAATTTGTTAATATGGTGTATCACATTGATTGATATGCATATATTGAAGAAACCTTGCATCCCTGGGATAAATCCCATTTGATCATGGTGTATGACCCTTTTAATGTGTTGTTGGATTCTGTTTGCTAGTATTTTGTTGAGGAGTTTTGCATCTATATTCATCAGCGATATTGGTCTGTAATTTGCTTTTTTGTACTATTATTGTCTGGTATTGGTATCAAGGTGATGGTGGCCTCGTAGAATGAGTTTGGGAGTGTTCCTTCCTCTGCAATTTTTTAGAAGAGTTTGAGAAGGGTGGGTGTTAACCCTTCTCTAAATGTGTCATAGAATTCACCTGTGAAGCCATCTTGTCCTGGACTTTTGTTTGTTGGAAGATTTTTAATCACAGTTTCAACTTCATTACTTGTGATTGGTCTGTTCATATTTTCTGTTTCTTCCTGGTTCAGTCTTGGAAGGTTATACCTTTCTAAGAATTTGTCCATTTCTTCCAGGTTGTTCCATTTTGTTGGCATAGAGTTGCTTGTAGTAGTCTCTTAGGATGCTTTGTATTTCTGAGGTGTCTGTTGTAACTTCTCCTTTTTCATTTCTAATTTTATTGATTTGACTCCTCTCCCTCTTTTTCTTGATGAGTCTGGCTAATGGTTTATCAATTTTGTTTATCTTCTCAAAGAACCAGCTTTTAGTTTTATTGATCTTTGCTATTGTTTTCTTTGTTTCTATTTCATTTATTTCTGCTCTGATCTTTATGATTTCTTTCCTTCTGCTGACTTTGGGTTTTGTTTGTGCTTCTTCCTCTAGTTCCTTTACGTGTAAGGTTAGATTGTTTATTTGAGATTTTTCTTGTTTCTTGAGGTAGGCTTGTATAGCTATAAACTTCCGTCTTAGAACTGCTTTTGCTTCATCCCATAGGTTTTGGATCGTCGTATTTTCATTGTCATTTGTCTCTAGGTATTTTCTGATTTCCTCTTTGATTCCTTCAGTGATATCTTGGTTATTTAGTACCGTATTGTTTAGCCTCCATGTGTTTGTGTTTTTTACATTTTTTTCCCTGTAATTCATTTCTAATCTCTTAGCGTTGTGGTCAGAAAAGATGCTTGATATGATTTCAATTTTCTTAACTTTACTGAGGCTTGATTTGTGACCCAAGATGTGATCTATCCTGGAGAATGTTCCGTGCACACTTGAGAAGAAAGTGTAATCTGCTGTTTTTGGATGGAATGTCCTATAAATATCAGTTAAATCTATCTGGTCTATTGTGTCATTTAAAACTTCTGTTTCCTTATTTATTTTCGTTTTGGATGATCTGTCCATCGGTGTAGGTGAGGTGTTAAAGTCCCCCACTCTTATTGTGTTACTGTCGACTTCATCTTTTATAGCTGTTAGCAGTTGCCTTATGTATCGAGGTGCTCCTATGTTGGATGCATATATATTTATAATTGTTATATCTTCTTCTTGGATTGATCCCTTGATCATTATGTAGTGTCCTTCCTTGTCTCTTGTAACATTCTTTATTTTAAAGTCTATTTTATCTGATATGAGTATTGCTACTCCAGCTTTCTTTTGATTTCCATTTGCATGGAATATCTTTTTCCATCCTCTCACTTTCAGTCTTTATGTGTCCCTAGGTCTGAAGTGGGTCTCTTGTAGACAGCATATAGATGGGTCTTGTTTTTGTATCCATTGAGCAAGCCTGTGTCTTTTGGTTGAAGCATTTAATCCATTCATGTTTAAGGTAATTATCAATATGTATGTTCCTATGACCATTTTCTTAATTGTTTTGGGTTTGTTTTTGTAGGTCCTTTTCTTCTCTTGTGTTACCCACTTAGAGAAGTTCCTTTAGCATTCGTTGTAGAGCTTGTTTTGTGATGCTGAATTCTCTTAGCTTTTGCTTGTCTGTAAAGCTTTTGATTTCTCCATCGAATCTGAATGAGATCCTTGCCAGGTAGAGTAATCTTGGTTGTAGGTTCTTCCCTTTCATCGCTTTAAGTATATCATGCCACTCCCTTCTGGCTTGTAGAGTTTCTGCTGAGAAATCAGCTGTTAACCTTGTGGGAGTTCCCTTGTATGTTATTTGTCGTTTTTCCCTTGCTGCTTTCAATAATTTTTCTTTGTCTTTATTTTTTGCCAGTTTTGTTACTATGTGTCTCGGCGTGTTTCTCCTTGGGTTTATCCTGTATTTGACTCTCTGCGCTTCCTGGACTTGGGTAGCTATTTCCTTTCCCATGTTAGAGAAGTTTTCGACTATAATCTCTTTAAATATTTTCTCTGGTCCTTTCTCTCTCTCCTCTCCTTCTGGGACCCCTATAATGTGAATGTTGTTGCGTTTAATGTTGTCCCAGAGGTCTCTTAGGCTGTCTTCATTTCTTTTCATTCTTTTTTCTTTAGTGTGTTCCGCAGCAGTGAATTCCACCATTCTGTCTTCCAGGTCACTTATCCGTTCTTCTGCCTCAGTTATTCTGCTATTGATTCCTTCTAGTGTAGTTTTCATTTCAGTTATTGTATTGTTCATCTCTGTTTGTTTGTTCTTTAATTCTTCTAGATCTTTGTTAAACATTTCTTGCATCTTCTCGATCTTTGCCTCCATTCTTTTTGCGAAGTCCTGGATCATCTTCACTATCATTATTCTGAATTCTTTTTCTGGAAGGTTGCCTATCTCCACTTCATTTAGTTGTTTTTCTGGGGTTTTATCTTGTTCCTTCATCTGGTACATAGTCCTCTGGCTTTTCATCTTGTCTGTCTTTCTGTGAATGTGGTTTTTGTTCCACAGGCTGCAGGATTGTAGTTCTTCTCACTTCTGCTGTCTGCCCTCTGGTGGATGAGGCTATCTAATAGGCTTGTGTAAGTTTCCTGATGGGAGGGACTGGTGGTGGGTAGAGCTCCATTGATGATTTTGTTCTCAGATCAAGTACAGACTACCATTGTCTCAACAGGCTGAATGTGGAAATAAAAACAAACCTGCTAGGGTTGGAGGGTCTCCTGCAGAGGCAGAGGGTGATTGTGGCTCACTGTGGAGACAAGGACCTAAAAGAAATTTTTAATGGCATTTTTATTAGTGTGCCTGTAGGTGATAACTTATTAAAATAGCTCTTGAATGTTCTCAGTTAGCCAGATCTATTCAGGTCTTCCAAAGCCAGGCAGTAAAATTTCTTCCACATTAATACTTCATTTCAGAACTGTTCTTGTCCTAATTCAATTCTGTGTGCTCTCTCTCTGCAGGCTTTTTCTTTAAAACATAAACCTATGCTAGTCCCTACTTCTCTGTCCCAGCTGGCTGTTTTTTTATGCCATAACTTTTTCTCTAACCCTAAAAAAGTGTCTTTATCAAGGTACATTAGTTCTTATAATATTCTCTAAGAATGCTTTTGTCTGTGAATCTAGAATAACCAAATTGAAAAACACTTTTGTTTTTGTTGCTACTGTTGTTTTGCCATCTTAAGAAAATATAGTAATTTACTCTAGTACAGTGATCATAAGGCAAAAAGATAAGCTGGATGTTTATTTTAGTGTATAACATGGAAATTTTCATTAAGATGAAGTCTAAAAATTATCATAACATTAGGAGTTTAGGCAAGCATGTATCAATATTGAAAATAGATTAGTGAGCACAAAAAACAAGTATTTTTTTTTTCTAAGATTTACCACCAAATCAAATACTGAATTATTGGAGGCAAGGTGAAAAGAATCTGATATTGGGAAGAACTAGTCTTCATTTCATCTCATGCTTCTGCCTGAATTCAAGAGGAGAGCAGAGGTTCAATACAAGTCCCTCCTATCACTTCCCGGGTGTTGGGAGGACAATAAGGATAGCCTGGCGCTCAGAAGTTTGCCTGCCACTGCAGGGAAGGATACCTAATTGAAGAAAAACAGTTATTTGCATTAGCCCCTGCTCCATATTTTCCACCTCCAAAAGGGTTGATAACTCAATTGCGGGCAAAGATTGGGAGGAATAACAAGATCCACTCTGGCCTCTTTTTTTCCAACACAGTTTATAGGAAGCCTGAATTTTCTGGGTTGTTAGGATGAGTGCTCAGATTAATAAAGTGTGCTTTAGTTCTCATTTGGCTATAAATCCTTGTCTGTATGTTCCACAGGCCATTACCTCAGAAGGATGGAGGGAAAGAGGCATCAAGAACCCTTGTTTCTGACCAAATGCCCTTCAGATTTCTCTCTGCCAAGATTTTGCTCATCCTGTGTCCTCTAACTAGAATTCCTGTTAGTCCTATCCACCCATCATGAACTCTTCTCAACTCTTCCTCCCATAAAGTGACTAAACCCTGATAGAATTTTGCTGGTGGCATTTATATAACATTTTGTTACATGTATTTTTATAGACTTTTTTAGAGCAGTTTTAGGTTTACATAAACTCGAGCAGAAAGTACAGAGAGTTCCCATATAGCCCCTGCTCCTACACATGCACAGCCTCCTCTACTATAAATATCTTGAACCAGAATGCTGCGTTTGTTACAAAGGGTAAACCTTCATTGACACCTTATCATCCAAAGTCCACAGTTTACATTAGGGTTCACTCTTGGTGTGGTACGTTACAATGGTTTTAACAAGTATACAGTGTATCCAACACTATAGTATTATACAGAATAGTTTGATCGACCTAAAAATATGTAGTTATTAATGGTCTTACTCCCCTTACTCCCCTTATATTTTACTAATATAAAATTCTAAAGGAGAGGGGCTGAATTTTTTTTAATCATAGTCTTCCCTGTGATAAAACGAACAGTGTTTTGTGTGAAGTTAAGGATTAAAAAATGTTAATTGAATTGGTAATATTCAGTGATTATAACATAGAAAGAAAATTGAGCATCTTGTATGCAGCTTAATTCTATTGAAATGCAATTCTGTTTTTTATAAGAACTGCCCAATGATCCCTGTCAACCAGGGAGTAAAATGTTCCCACACTCAATTAAAACATGAATGGGACTCTCATAGCCTGGGATGAGTCAAAGAATCAATATTGTCAGTTTTCAAATTAAACATTTTATGTAACTTTATTCATATTTTAAGATTGTTGAGGCTAGTTTATAGAAAGGGGTAAAATCCTCAAAATTTTTTTTTCTGTTACGTTTTACTTTTTCCTTCCTTACATCACCATAGACCTGACTCTGACATTTTATATACCTTAAAATAGGAAACACTACATGTTGTATATCTTGAATAGTGGCTTAGGTACATGAAGATGATACTCAAAAGGTGATACCATTATGGAGTTTACTTGGATGTACCACAGGAATCTGTCCTTGTTCCATGTAATTTAATATTTTTACCAATTATTTGTGTAAAAGTCTGGGTGTTCTCTACCTTTATAAGAAATTAATTTGGGAAAAAACTATTTTCCTAAAGTTGTGAGGGATTTTAAGTAAATACAGATAGTTGGTTGCCTATTCTCAAGGCAATGAAAATGTCTTTAGTTTTTGGATATTATAAATGACAATTTAGTAAACAAAATCCTATATAGTACTTACAACCAAATTAAACAAACTAAGCTAAAAAGAATAAATATAAGGTCCTGTATAGAGTGCCAAAACTTAATGCAGGAACTGTTACTTAACATTTAAAGTACCACTAACTTTTTAAAGCCTAGATATTATGGTTAATGATACACCTGAACTGAGTGAACATTATTAAGTATCTTACAAAAGCACTAATATCTTTAAGGACACAGTCATAGAAACGTAGTAACTATGATGAGGGAGGAGATAACCCTACTTACTGAATTCATGTCACCAGAGATACCTGGAATAGTGTGTTCCATTTAGGGACCTCTTAAAAGGGATATTAGAGTGAACCCAGAAGAAATCATCTGTGATGATCTGCTTACTCTAAAGAAAATGTATTAATAAGTCCCTAGCAATATATTAATTATATCAAAATGTACTTCTCTACTAAATATTATTGTACACTTAGTAGATGCAAGTCAGTGTGTTCTGCAATGCAGTTGTGGTAGGCAGAAATAAAGGCTGCCCAAATATATATCTACATCATATTTCTAAGAGTAGATGAATATGATACTTTACATGGCAAAAGTGACTTTACAGATGTGATTAAATTAAGGGCCTTGTGATGGAGGGATTATCCAATCAAATTCTTTGGGTCCTTAAAATTGGAGAACCTTTTCTGGTTGTGGTGAGAAAAAGATGTGATGACAGAAGCATGGTCAGAGAGATGCTATGTGGCTGATTTTGAAGATGGAGAAGGGGAGCCAAGGATGAGCCAAGGATGCAGGCAGCCTCTAGAAGCTGGAAAAGTCAAGGAAACGAATAGGTTTTCCCCGAGAGCTTCCAGAAAGGAATGCAATGCTGCCAACATCTTGATCTTGCCCACTGAGACCTCTGTTGGACTTCTGACCTACAGAACTATAAGATAATAAATTTGCATTTCTTTAAGCCACTACATTTGTGGTCATTTGTTACAGCAGCAATAGAAAACTAATTCCAGCAGCCCCTTATTCTTTAGTGGGGGAGGTCTACATAAAAGGTGAAAATTACTCTGAAGGAAAAATGACCAAAACTGTGTGAGCCTGTCCATATCCAGTCTAATTATTGAATTGGTGACCAGGAAGGATTAGACATTCGTGACTGATGAGTGACGATCTGGACAGTCATAAAGGCATGGTCAGGGACCACTGAAATACAGTGTTTTTATGGGATAATATTGCAGTAGGGTTCAGTCAAGGAAGCAGAACCACTGTGAATTCAGGAGTAGAAATTAATTATAGCAATTGAATATCAGAGGACTTATGAACCAGTCAAGCTAAGCCAAGCATGTTTAACCACTAAAGAGGGACCATAATGGAGGAGTCAATGGGAAGTTGTTGCCTCTGTGTGTCTGCAGCTAAGGGTCCAGTGAGAGGTCTGAGGCCATTGTTGAACAACAGGCCATTAGTCAGGGAGATCTTTCCCATGGAGTGGAAAAGACAAGGAATACCTGAACCTTGGTAGCACCTTTGCATCTATCTGTCACCACATCTAACCACAACAACATTCGGAGAGTAGGGACTGCTGTGTCACTTCTGCCTCCATAGCTTATGCAGATTTCTCTCGACCAAATCAGAACCCATACCCATACAGGGAAGAGGATTCTGGGAAATGCAGTTGCCAGCTTCATCAAGTTGACAGTAGAATTATTCATCACTACAGGAGCCATACTTTAAGAGTAGCACAGATAATTTTTGTATTGGCATGGAAGGCATGTAGGATGGTTTGGGAACATTAAAACAGAGCAATGTGAGAAATTCTACTTCGTCATTTTTTGTGCATCCTTCCATATCTACACACTCAGGTGTCAAGGTCAACTAAAAATTACTGTTACACATTTTTTTCCCCAATTTTTTTAACTCCTTGACTTTCTTCATAGTAATTGATTTTACTCTTTTAGGGGCATTAATGAGAGAAACATCAATTGTATATGCATTGTGAGTAGGAAAAATTCAGTCCTCCTATGTGTTTTTCCTTTGCTCTCATACCACTACCACACTCACAACTTTTCTGATATCAAGTTTTTCCCACACCAAGCAATTATTTTGTGACACCAGCTATGTGTCCTACAATTTAACTCAATTCCGACACTGTCTACCTGAAGATAGCCTCAGATCCCATGAGATCTGGTTAAGGGCTCAGTTAAGGGCTCAGTCCCATGAGACTGCACCCCTTCAGATGCCAATTGCAAGTAGTAGTCCCCAGGTTATCCACAAATTCTGTCTGAGTTGGCTAAAAATCAGAGGTTCCCATGACCTCCTCCCCCTCGGATTCGGTTATTTGCTAGAACAGCTCACAGAACTCAGGGAAACACTTACTTACATTTATCAGTTTATTATATAATATTAAATAATAAAGGATGTGATGAAGGATACAGATGAACAGCCATATGAGATACACAGGGCAAGGTCTGAGAGGATCTCAAGCACAGGAGCTTCTGTCTCCATGGAGTTGGTTGGGGTGCATCACCTTCCCTGTATGTGGATGTGTTCATTAACCTGGAAGATCTTTGAACCCCACACTTTGGGGGTTTTTATGGAGGCTTCATCATGTGGGCATGACAAATCACTAACTCCATTTTCAGCCCTTCTCCTGGCTCTGGAGAGTGGAAGTTGGGGCTGAAAATTCCAAGTTTCTAATTATGACTTGATCTATCTGGTGACCAGCCTCCATCCAGGATCCCACAAGAGTCACCTCATTAGAACAAAAGATATCACTATCACCCAGGAAATTCCAAGGAATTTAGGAGATTTGAGTTTGGAAACAGGGTCAAAGAACAAATATTAGAATAAAACATGCTCCTAATGCTCTTATTACTTAGGAAATTATAATGGTTTTAGAACCTCCGTGCCAGGGACTGGGGGACAGAAACCAATATAAATATATTCTATACTTTCACACATTGAAGGAATAACATATACTGAATGAATTGTTCCAAGAAGAGCAAGTTAACAATATTTTGATGTAATGGGTATTTCTTTTCATTTGCCTGAAGATGACCATATTAGAGCATTATTTAGACTTTAAAAATAATCAACTTATTAGAAAATATCACCAATTTCTTCTTAGAAGAATTATTTTGTTTTTGAGATTTCTATAGTTCTTGAAACTTTAATCATGTACTACTCAGCTTAGTGCCTTAAACAAGATATTTGAAAAAAAGTTTAAGTATATTACTGTTGATCTGTTGTTTTCTATAAAATATTCAAGGAATTCCCATTTTAGTACTATGCAAGTTATTAAAATAAAATATTTCCAAGTTTATTTTGTTGTATTTCAGTTGCTATGGTGGCAAATATTGTACATATTTAAATGTGGGATAGCTTTTCATATAAGCATCAGTAAAATCCCTGAAGTATTTTAAGTAGTGGAGACTGTCGATGTCAGTTACTTTATAAATTTTGCCAGTGATTTGGATTGCCGTGCACTGATGTGTAGAACACGTGAAGGATATCTCTAGGGTTTAACTTGTACATCACAAGTAAAGTCGCCATCACAAATTATCGCACTCTATATTTTTCAATCCATAAATAAGCCCTTATTATCTATCTTCGTAATGTTATAAATCATTTTCATAAAATAACTATAGTGGTAAAAGAGAAAAATATGATGTCATAGTTGAGTTGAATTTATATTTTCTGTCCTATCATAAAAATATTTAACGACCCACATATAATGGCCATTTTTCTCAATGCCATGAATATTAATTCAAGTACAAGTTATTTCTGTCTTAAAATATACTGCTTTCTATTATAGTTCACATACACATATGTGTGATATATATATATGGATATAGATATAGATAAAACTGTAAGAGAACAATCACCCACACTCCTCTTGTAGCTTTGTAGCTTACTATAATGATTTTTAGTTATGTTTTGTTTGGCTGGCACAGTATTTACAGAAATGTCTTTGAAAGGCTTTAAGTAGTGCAGGGACTCCCCAAATCCATCCACAGGCTCCCCTCCTCCCTATTACCTTTTGCCTGCTTAAGTCACACATTTATATTTTCATTAGCCATCTGTAGGCATTTCAGTGTGCTGATTCCTGATCCACAGCATATTATATATCACTCTCTCCTGTAGCTTAGTTTTATGAATCCATCTCATCTGCTATCCTTTAAGCATCTTGGGGATATGGGCTATGTTCTGTTCATCTTTGTATTCTCCAGAGTGCTTTCCACAAAGGAGACAGTCAATACAAATTTATTGAAATATTCGAGGAAGTGGGAAACAGCTTCAACATATACACAGGACGCTCCCTGAACATTTAAAGAATTAAAAGCAAATTTCATATTTTATAAAACTGGTGTTTTTAGGAATGTAGCAATCTCTGGTAACAAAATAAGTATACCTTATGGAATAAATAAAACCTTCACCAAAATAATAACCATCATTCCTTAGTCTTATTTTTTCCTGAGATCTAGAATTTTATTACCTGAGTCTAAGACTGCTAGGTTTTCTTTAATTTTTATGTTACTAAGGTATCAAATGTACATGCTTTAAAAAGTCAGGTATTTCAATGAACATGTAACAGAAAATAATAGCACCCTGATGTGTGTGTATGTGTATATTTGTGCCTTAAGTAATGATAAAAATTTAATAAGAATGTGAGATGGACTATAATTATTATTAGGATAAGAAAAGGATTTTAAAAACTGAGTAAAGTGCATCTGAAATCTCAACCTCTGCTCCATTCATTCACACTCCATAATAATAAATCAGTGATCATCTGAAAATGTCACTAGTGGGTATAAGAATCATCATTTGTCTTAGATAAGTAAACAAGCAAATAGTGAGTGTTCATATGTTATTCACGTGAGGTCACTAATAACCTATGAAAAATGGCTTCGGGTACCAGAGAATTATTTTAGAATAACATAGATCTTTGAATGATTTTTTTACCCTTAAATATTTTTAGATTACAAGGCCAGAAATGATCATGGATATAGTCTCCAAAGAAAGCCCTTGAACAAAGATTTACAATTCTCTTAGAACCAGATATGGAAGAAAACCTTTCTTAATACAACTTATTTTGTTATTCACAGAAATTTGGCATATCGTCTTATCGGCTTTTACATCATTCAAATGACTAAAAAAAGGATGTTGTATTAGCAATGCTTCAAAAAGACATTTCTTAAACCCTGGGACAGATAATTCTTTTCCATGACTATAATGCCAACCTGTATCCCTCACCCATAAAAGAATCATCTGGCATATTTAAGGAATAACCAGGATGCAGTTTGTATATATGACACCAGTATAGCCAGAAAAAATGTGAAAAAAACACCATCAAATGCTTTGTCACACTTAATAAAAATAAATTTCTGTGACTCAAATGGAAAATCATAGTTACTTTATAATTAGCATTGTTGGGTTATAAAATCAGAAATATTCAAATTATGTAAACAAAACTAAAACCCTTTTATATTTCTATTGTGTCAGAGAGCTGATTGTTCATACCGTGCTAACACACTATGGTTTCATACTGTACTTTTGTCTAGAATTTTTTTGTTTGTCTGTATTTTGGTATAATTTTAGTTTCTCATATCTGGGAGGGATCTCAAGAAAAAAAAGTTTTATAAAGAAATGTGAGACCTCACAGTGGATTTACAGTTATCTCGCATGCTTTTAATTCAAAAGTTGGGCATTGAAATAGCAAGCAAAGGATTTTTAAAGTCATATTATTATTACATTAGATTATAATAAAGGTGATGAAATCTCCATGGAAACGCTTGCAGTAGCCACATAAATATCATGCTAATTTCTTTTCTTTATTATCATTAATCAGACATGAACTCTTTTTTCTTTTTTTTTTTTAAATTAATTAATTTATTTATTTATGGCTGTGTTGTGTCTTCGTTTCTGTGCGAGGGCTTTCTCTAGTTGTGGCGAGCGGGGGCCACTCTTCATCGCGGTGCGCGGGCCTCTCAGTATCGCGGCCTCTCTTGTTGCGGAGCACAGGCTCCAGACGCGCAGGCTCAGCAAGACATGAACTCTTAATGAGAGAATACTTCTAATGATTTTGATTTGCAAGCCTTTGTAATTTATTAACTTCTTCAAATTGAAAATCTCCAGGGTGAAAAAAAATATCTTTACGTATATTCTGTCAATTCAGAGCACTTTACCAAGTCCATCTACCAGGAGAATGCAGCCAACTTGCAGATGAATTTTTTGATCTATAGGGCTGATTACATCTGCATTTTATTTCCAATTAGAGACAGGAGTTAAGTTCAGTGATGGATCCTTAGATAACTACCTTGAAAAGCCTAAATCCAAGGCCAACTTCCATTCCATTTAGGAGATATGTAGCATTTCAGATTCCCTCAGATGGAGAAGGCTGTACTGTGGCCCTGGAGTAGTTTGCCTGGATTTAAATTTTGCCTTCACTTCTTGCTATGGCTATGATCTCTCCATGCCTCAATTTGATTTTCACTAAAAGTTGAATAAAAAGTATGCTGCATAATATTGTTTTGAGAATTAAATCCAATAATCCACGTAAACTGTTTGGCTTAAAGTGATGTTCACGAAGGTTAGCTCTAGCCTGAATAAATGACCTTGAGACAATTTCTGAACTCTGAATAATTTGTAGTGTATCTTGATGATTTTCCCCTGGTTCTTCTCCATAAAGTAGAGACAAATAAAGGGTCTTGGTGGAATACATATTTGTTGGTTGTGTTCTTTAGGGCAAGGTTTCGCAACCTCTGTCTATAATGGGCCATAAAATAAAAACAGGCTGTAGGCTGGATTTGGCCTGCTGGTTGTCATTTCCCAAGCCCTGCCTTAGAATAAAGAAATACCATTTTTAGTGAATGATAAATTCATCTTTTAACAGGTTCTATTTTTTTCTAATTAAAGTTTAATCCATACTCACTGTGAAAGAAAAAAATAAAATAATTTGAAAAATATAGAAATGTTTAAAGGAATACACAACTTTTAATCACATAACTCATGAGTAACTGCTTTGAACAGTGGATGATTTTATAGAATTCTATTTATCTGCTCAACAAATTAGAAATACACTATGAACATAATTTTAATTCCTTTTCTTTCTATTTAGCATTATACAGTGAATGCTTTTAAAAAAACCTCATATTTATGTATCTTCCATTATACTGTACTAATTATACCTCATAAATTAATATCTATTAATAATTTACCCCTTCCACTAGATTGCTTTCAATTCAAAACTAGATACTGTCTTACTTATCTTTGTAAGTCTTAGTACCATGACTGGTACATGGTAGGTGCTAGAGATTGAACCAGTTTGAAAATTAAAGAACATAATTACCCTTTACTCGCTGTTATAGCTTAGAGTCCTGGCCTTAGTTCAAAGAGGACATTATCGCACTCATTACCTGCTAGCCAGTTATGCAAAAAGCAAGAGTAGCATAATTTTTGATTACCAGTTCATTTTAGAGAGCTTATTACTTGAAAAAAAATAATATATTTAGTCAATTTCCAAAGTTGTTCCAATATTTCTTTCATTGCCTGAAAAGCAGTTTCACTTAAAATAATTTCCTCCAAATTGTTTCAAGTCAAATACTTCTGAATGACATTTCAGTTTGTACCTGAAATTCAATATTCAGTACTACAGAGGATAGTATATAATTTACAAAAAAAAAAAAAAAGAAAGAAAACATTTGAAGACACCTTATCAGAATACAATGAACCATTTTTCTATGAGAAGCTATGTTTTCACATGCATCCTATTCCACAAAGTAAACACCAAGAAGAAAGATAAGTGTAACTTCTTTGGTGAGAAAAGGTGTATCTGAGCTTATGTTGCATCTAGGAACACAAACTAGTTTACATATTTTTGCTGATGAAAAAATTCACTCACTAGTCCCAAAATAGTCAAAAGAGTACTTTAATTCATCAGCTCAGTTAAAATGTTTGATTCACTGGTAGTTTTTGGATTAATCTCAATATGTTTTTCTCAAAATAAACTCTATCTTGGAAATCTGGATAAAATATCATCCTGAGCACAGGCATCAAACTCTATTTTTCTCAGTTCCCTATTAAAGTGGTCAAAAGTAAGTAAGAAAATAGGTGCAGGGTAAATTAGCTTTATCCCTGGAAACTTGAAAAGTTGTCATCTGTGCAAGGCTAACTGATAATTTTCTTTCATATCCATCCACCCTCACATACACACACTCTGTAACATAGGGAGCTACATTTCCCATGCTCCCTGCACATTGGCTTCTGTGTTGGATACTTGAAATATTGGTGGGTGGAAGATGAACAGAAACCAGGGCAGGTCTCCTCAGTATGATATCTTTGTAGTTTCTGGGGATCATCCATGACTTCTGCTCCTGCTCAGATACCACTTCCCTACTTCTTATGTCCTGACTCTCAACAGGTGGTCCTCGCTGTGATTCTAGCTCTCAAGGGACATCCTGGGGTTTTAGGCTGTGGTAACACCACATGTTCTCTCTTCCCATTCTCTTGTCCTCTTTTCTGTATGTTCCAATTTTTTGTGTCTCTGTGATTTGGTGTGAATATTTGTTCCCTCTTATCACTAATCCAGTTCACTAATTCTTACTTTGGGTCATCTTCTGTCAAACTCATTTACTGAGTCTTAATTTTAGTTTTCTTATTTCTAAATTGTCCATTTGTTTCCATTTCAGAGTTTCCAGTCCTCAGCTGAAATTCTTGATTTTGTTCTCTAGTTTATCATGTTATTTCAGTATACCATTTATTTTAGAGTTGATGTCTAATTAAATCCAATGTCTGGATCATATGGTCTGTTTCTACATTATGTTTTTTTCTTTCTCTTTTGGTCATTTGGTCTTGTTTCCTGGAGTGCAACATTTTTTGCTGGAGTGAAAAACACTGATTATCAATTCTTATAAATATAATTTGAGGTTCTGATGATGCTATAATGCTCCACATAGGATTTTCTTTGTGTTGGTAAAAATTAATAAAGGAGTTGATAATCTTAAATCAATAGGGTATTGCCCTAATTCAGAGACATATTTCAGTATTTGTGAAGGGGGTTTTATTTCTGTTTTGCCCTTACTCCTTCCAAGATGTAAATCTTCAATGGTCTCAGTGGAATCATGGGCTGTTAACCAATGTCCCATCTCCTTGTGATTTCAGACCTCTAATTTTTGTTCCTCCAGCCTCATATGACCTCTGAAAGCTCTGTTCAGCTTCTCAGCTTACTACCTACTATTTTATGCTCAGCTTCTCACAGCTGTGTTTTATAGATTGGAAAATGCTTCAAAAGTAGAATATTGGATTCACTTATCTATGTTCATCTTCTTTGCAAACATTGACTCCTCTGGTCCTTGCTGATTTCTTAACTAATGCCTTCAAACAGATTTTTAAAAAACGTTTTACACAGATTTAGTAGTCATTGTTGGTGGAAGGGTTGGCTTAATATTATCTAGTCCAAAAAAATGATCAAAATCAAAGGAAAAAATTGAATAACAACTAAACAGCAAAAAGTGGGAAAAAAGGAATATTTTTTAAATCTAGAAGCAAATCATAAAATGAGAAATGCAAATATAAAAATAATTTTGAAAAATAAGAATTGTGAAATTATAAAAATAAAAATCCAGCAGATTTTTTGAAGTTTCTAAAGAGCCAAGAGAACCAGCACCATCTCCTAGTTTTGACAGCAAAACCATTTTCTTTCCCAAGACATATTTTTCCCTTGATCTTCCATAGGAGTTCTCAGAAGGCTGAAGATCAGACAGAGCCTCTTTGTGAAATGTCCACAGTTCCTGCTGAGGTGCTCTGGAATTTCTCTGAAGGCCTGGACCAAGTAGGTACATCTTTTTGGTTACTAAAGGGCACTTTGGAGGGAAATAATTGATTCCAGGTCTGAATCATGGAGGATACAAAATGAATCTGGAATATCTTGTTGTGTTAGAAACTACTAAAGTGTTCAAAATATGATAGAGATATACTCAAAGGGCAAAAGAACCAACTAAAATGTCTCCCTTTGGACAAATCTGGAATAATTTGAGATAAATTGAAATAATGATAGGAACAGATGATGAAGTAATAATCCATTTGTCCAAGCTGATATAAATCAGAAAATATAAATAAGTAAATAAAGGAGTGATAAAAGAAAGCTCTTCCTTAAGTAGAGTGGCAACTAACAAATACAGAAGAAATAATACAATTAGAAGATCATTAATGGTTGCTAAAACTAGTGGGTGAAAGCTTGGTGAAAAACAGGATATTTATATAATACCAGATATTTCCCCCCAAATAACTCATTAATTGCACAGGGGAAAAGTAACCTCACAGTGAAGAAACGTGGTGGATACTTCCTTAAGTAAGTGATATAAGGTAACAATACCAGTAATAGGACAGACCAACCTCGTATTTCTCCTGATACTGAAAAGTATATATATTTTCTATGGTGATCTTGCCAAAAATGCGTAAGTTTAATCTGACAAGAACGTGCCAGATACATTAAATGCAGGGACATTCTACAAAATAACTGATCTGTACTCTTCAAAAAATGTTAAGGTCAAGAAAAACAAAGACTGAAAAGCTGTGCAAGATTAAATGAGGCAAGAGACATGACACCTAGAGGCAATCCATGATCCTGGATGGGATTCTATATTGGGCAGAAGAAGTAAATGTTAAGACAATTGACAAAATTTGAATATGAACTGTGGATTAGATAATAACATTTTATCAATGTTAAATTTTCTGATTTTTGATAGTTTTACTGTGGTTATACAAAAGAATGTCTTTGTTCTTAGGAAGTATATATTGAAGTTGTGTGTATGTGTGTTTATAAGTAAATATATACATATGTGGAGAGAGAGAGAGAGAGAGAGAGAGAGAGAATAAGTGGGCCCAAATATACCAACTGATGATCTAGGTAAAGGGCAAATGGGAATTCCTTGTGCTATTTTAGCAACTTTTTTATAAATCTGAAATTATATCAAATTAAAAGTTTACAAGCAAACAAACTAGACGAAAAGAAATCCTCAAAACTATAAAGTATATGTGGATGGAGTCCAACCAGTGAGAGTAGAAAGAAGCCAGTGATATTTATAACTATGTAAGAGGAAGCAGAGGGCAAGAAAATAAAGACAACATCCTGATAGAAAAATAGGCAACAGATAGTTCATAGGGAAAAAATACAAATGGCCCTTGAACATATTAAAATGTGTTCAGTTTCACTGATGAGAAAATGAAACGTCATTGAGAAATTTGGTATGTTTAAAAAAAATACTTGGCAAGGTTCTGGAAAAATAGGTATTCTTATATGTTTTTGATAGAAAGGTGATATGCAGAGTCTAGCAAAATTGTACCTGAGTTTACCTAATTACCTACCAATCCCATTTCTAGGGATCTATCCCAATGATACACTATAAAAATATTAAAAGACATATGAACAAGGCCAATAAGTGCCAAATGCCCATAAACAAAGAAATGGCTGAATTTAAATGAGAATACATTTAAATGTAGTTTAATTAAATACACTAAATACACTACATTAAATACACTCAATGTAGTATTATGCTCCTTTAAAAAAAGGAGATAGATCTCTACACACTACATAGTGGTACCCAGGACAGCTTTTTAGGTGAAGAAAATGCAAGTTGGAGAAAAGTGTGTATAATATACTGCCATTCGTCTAAGAAAAGAGGGAAAGAAATAACAGTATATTAACATATTCGTTTATAGTTAAAAACAGGAGGGGGATAAGCCAAAAAGTGGAAAAAAAATGGTTGCCTACAGTAGAGTGGAGGGAAGGGGGAGGAGGAGACAGAGAACTTCTCTGAATATACCTTCTTTTATACATTTGGCACAAAGATATGAACAATTATTTAATAGATAAAATATAAAGAGTAAGCATACATTTGGAAACATTTAATTCTTTAATAATCAAATAAATGCAAAATAAAGCAACAGCTTGGATGTGGAGAAGGAGAGTAAGAAGGGTGAAGGATTACTCTGAGGTTGTTGCCCTGAGCAACTAGAAGAATGACTGGTCATTGATGACATGGGAAATACCTTGAGAAGGAAGATGAGAAGCCTGATTTGAAGTCAAGATGCCTTAACACTCCACCAATGCTGTTGGTGTCTGTTTACCTCCGCAATTTGTGGGCTCTGTGACCTTGGCCACAGCTTTCCTGAGCTTCAGTTTCCACATCTTTAAAATGAGCTTAATAATAGTGCCCTACACTAGGGTTATGGTAAAGATTGAATGAGAACACATAAAAGCTCTCAATACAGTGCCTTAGACAATAAAATCATTCAATAAATACTCAATTTTAAAACAAACCTTATTTAGTATTATTAAAATAATGGTTTGTTTGAATTCAAGCACTCTATATTAACAACTTTTAGTTATGGAATGAAACAATGATTTAAAAAATTATTAATGTTCATACAGATTTAAATATGTCCCAAAATAATTCTTACACCTAACATTCATTTTAATTACTTTAGGCATTACAAAACCTGCAAGCTTCCATTCCTGCTTCTGACACTGATTATGTATACTTCTGTCAAAGAATCAGGAAAGAAGGAAATAATAACCAATATTCACTGCATATTTACAATATGCCAGGTGCTTTTCTAAATGCTTTAATTTATATATATATTTTACATATTTTTTAACACATTCAGTCTTCATGACACCCAGCAGGATAGCTTCTATTATATCTCCATTTTACAGATGAGGAAACTTGAAACAAAGAGTAATGTTTAAGGTATTTGGAACAGAGACCAACCACCCATTTCACTTGTGGAATCTGCTATAAAAGACAACATATACTGAATCAGTAAAGACATAAACTTCTTGAAGAAAAATCAAATGAAACATTTTCTGCAGAAAACTTTGAAGTGCATATGCATTTGCTCATACAGTATTTCTGGACATGTGCTGTCCAATACAAGAGCCACCAGCTACATACAGAGTACTTGAAATGTGGTTGGCAGAAATTGAGATGTGCTGTAAGTGTGAAATACACAGCAGATTTTGAACTTAATATAAAAAAAAAGAAAAACACGTTAATAAATTTTGTACTGATTACATGTTAAAATGATAATATTTGATAATATTAAATAAAATATATTATTAAAATTAAAAAGAAAAAAAAAGTTGCCTTAAGACATCCAAGTGAGAAGTCAACCTGCCCTTTGGATATATGAGCCTGGATCTAGGATAAAGTTCCAGACTGGAGCTGTAAAGGCTATTGTTGCCCACAAAGAGATAATATTCAAAGTCTTGAAATTAGATGGAATCATCGTGCAAGTGACTGTATATATAAAACAGTTCTAAGGACTGAATCCTATGTTCAGTCCTAATGCATGCTTATGTTTATGTGTGGGGGAAAGTGGAGGAATCAGTAAAGGAATTTGTGAGACAGAAGAATACCTAGGAGATTGTGTTTTTTCTGAAACAAAAGAAGTTTCAGTAGAGAGAGAAATAATCTGAATAAGATCTGGTCTTACTAAGAACTGATCATTGGATTCATCAATATGGAGGTTACTGAAAAGAAAGACCAGTTTCAGGGAAGTGATAGGGGTGAAAATCATTCAGGTGGGTTCAAGAGAGTAAGAGAGAATAGAAGGAGAGGATTTGTGGAAAGTGGTGTTAGAGAACTTTTTTTGAGGAGGTTTTCAATAAAGGGGAGTAGTGAAATAGGGAAATAGCTAGAGAGGGGTTTGTGTCAAAGAGGGCTTTTCTTTTAAGAGGGGAGAAAGTATTGTATATAGGCTAATGAAACTTTATTAGCTGAACACTAGTTTGTATATTTATTTCTCCGTGTGGTGAAAGAACCAATATTATTGTCACTGAAGCAGTGATATATATACATGGCTATCTTCAATCTTTGAAAATCGAAGTAAATTATTACATGATTAAGCTAAATATTTGGGCATTATAAATGACACTGTAACTTTTGCCACCCCTTTATTTTAATATCAAACATATTGATGTTTTTATTATCATTTACAGATAAATTTCCTTTGATTCTAACCCAGAGTGTCAGAGAGAGAACATGAAGGTCTAGTCTGATTTTCAAGGGCAAATCTTTTGTATTGCCGATGTTGACTCTCCAGACCATATGTGCAGGAACTCACATTCACATATTATCTAAATCAAAAGCTAGTGTAATTTGCATTTC
Source organism: Balaenoptera acutorostrata (assembly GCF_949987535.1). Classification (NCBI taxonomy): domain Eukaryota; kingdom Metazoa; phylum Chordata; class Mammalia; order Artiodactyla; family Balaenopteridae; genus Balaenoptera; species Balaenoptera acutorostrata. Next base: position 37,077,786 of record NC_080070.1, on the reverse strand, counting down.
TATATGCAAGATGGGTCATACAGAAGGATCTTTGTCCTGACAGATATTTTCTCCCACAAAAGTGCTTCCTTTTGGTTATGGTTTGGATTTGGTTTAGAGTTCTTCCTTCAATGTTTTTCTCTAGTAAGGCTAATGGGAAGTGCTAATGTGTTTACCTCATGTGAATACTTCAACATGACAGTCCTTTAGGTCTGTACTACCCATTATGGTAGCCAACAGATGGCTATTCAATACTTGTGATGTGCTTCATGCAGCCAAGAAACTGAATTTTCAATTTCATTTAATTATAATTAAATTTTAAAAATGAATTATTTAAAAATATTTTTTCCATTAAACACAACTTTACTGCTTTCATAGGACTGCAGTTCACTTGAACCATTGAAAATTTAGTGTACAGTCGAGATGAGCTTTTTGTAAAATAAACAATGAATTTGAAGATTTAGTATGAAAAAAGGTGAAATATCAACTTGATAAATTTTTATGTTGACTGTTGAAATGATAATAATTGGTTTAGATAGAATAAATTAAAAAAGTTAAAATATTTTCTTTAGTTATAAAATATTTTATGTAAAATAAAATTTGAAATATTAAGAATAAATATGCTTTATTTTTTTAATGTGGCCCTTAGAAAATTCTAGATTACAGATGTGGCTCACATTATATTTCTACTGTGCAGCATTGCTCTAGGCTATTAAACATAAACTTTATGCCAGATGAATAGGAAGGTCCATAGGTTGCTGCTGTTGTAAGGCATATTTCCGTCTAGTGAGACCAAGAGTATTAGTTCACCCTCTTCATTTATTTACTCTGTAGCTTCAGAATTAACATGGAGAAGCTTTGGGATTAGGACTACTTTTTTAAGATAATCATCTAACAATGTAAGGGTGCCAGAGAAGATAAGGGATCTTTCTTTTGGGATGGTTTTAAGAAGAGCTTGAATCAGTACTTGTTGATAGAGAAAATACAGGGAGGTGATAGAGAAATAAGTGCTTGTCTTGTGAAAGCTTTCCAGTAAGTTTCTTAGTTTCAAAGTCAGGGACAAAACCGATCTACACAGGTACCGTGCAAGACAAATTGGTAACGTGTGCATTACAGGTCAAGAGTTAAAATACATACTGGCCTTTCATGTTTTGAGTTTTGTTATGTTTTATTTTGTTTGGTTGGTTGATTGGTAGTGTTTTTTGTTTGTTTGTTTGTTTGTTTGTTTTAGAAATTCACGTTCTTTTATTTATTTATGACTGTGTTGAGTCTTCGTTTCTGTGCGAGGGCTTTCTCCAGTTGCGGCGAGTGGGAACCACTCTTCATCGCGGTGCACGGGCCTCTCACTGTCGCGGCCTCTCTTGTTGTGGAGCACAGGCTCCAGACGCGCAGGCTCAGTAATTGTGGCTCACGGGCCCAGTTGCTCCGTGGCATGTGGGATCTTCCCAGACCGGGGCACGAACCCGTGTCCCCTGCATTGGCAGGCAGATTCTCAACCACTGCGCCACCAGGGAAGCCCCTGTTTGTTTTTTTGATCATTACTTTTTCTTTTTCTTTTCTCTTTCTTTGCTTGTCTTATTTTATTTTTCCAAGAAAATAGCAGGGCAGCCTGACCAGCCCTGGGAAAATGTATCAGAATGGAGAAGTTTTATTTGGCATCTTCTTTTTCTCTTGGTGATATCCTTTCTCCTTTTGGCAGTATGTCCAATGCCTAGGGCTACCCAAGATCTCCATTTGGTGCCCCAACCAAAGATTTCCTTTTTGCAAGAGAATAAGTCAATCTGTGTTAATATATTTAATGACCATTTATTACTATTTCATGGGCATGATGCCTTATCCCAATAGAATAGATATTTCAGGCTCCATGACAGGTAATTTGTTGATACATTCCGGGAATGTCAGAAGTTTTGGACCAAATTTGAATTTTACTATTTGACAGCTGTCTATTTCTCCTACTGGGCCTATTAATGGTCTGTTGCTGGGTCCTATTAAAAGCAATTTAATTTATTGACTCTTTTATCTTGTTTGGCAAAGGAAAGTATATAATTTTGCAAAGCTTTGGTAGAATGCAGTACTCTCTATGCAGAGGTAAATCATTCATTTTCAAAATTCTCATATTCTCAGAGTTCCTTAAAAAAAAAAAAAAACTCATAGTCTGTTGATGCAGCACTGCTGCATACTCTTCACCTAACCTGTGTAAGTTTCATGTGAATATTTGATGGGACGCATTCTTGAGTTAGTATAACTTTATTTATCCCTTGGTGCGTGGGATTTCATTACTTTGGTCCATGTGGGATAGTCCTCAGAGTGATGGATGACTCACTATGAAACAGCTGTGACCTGACAGAGTTCTTGCTGGCATTGCATTTTCTGTGTAAATTTGATTTTAAAAAAAAAACAATCACCATTATGTCATCACATTCTTCTGCTTCAGTGTTGGTGGCCACTCTCCTTGAGGATGGAGTAACACCCTTATACAGAAGAGGGGGCGGGTGATGGAACAGATGGGCTGGTGTGGACAGCATGAAGATGAAGGAAGAAAGATGACAATATATATAAGCATTTGCAGAACTAGACAGCATACAAGCTGGCCTATTTACTATTAAAGCTAGGACAGGCCCATTATGTGATGCTTTGAAATTCTGAGAAATGGGCTACTGGGACTGGTAATCATCAGTGAATGCTGTGTAAGTCAGATCCTAGGCAAAACTACACAGTGCCTAATCAGTCTCATACCCTCTTTCCTGTAGTGCTCTTTTGCCTCATAGCACACTCCCCTGCAGTCCATTTCCATCCCTTTCTAGAAGTGGGATCTTGGGCACATCCATAGCTTATCTGGTTTTCAGTTCCTTCATCAATAAAAAGAGATAGGGCTTCCCTGGTGGCGCAGCGGTTGAGAGTCTGCCTGCCAATGCAGGGCACACGGGTTCGAGCCCTGGTCTGGGAGGATCCCGCGTGCCGCGGAGCGGCTGGGCCCGTGGGCCATGATTACTGAGCCTGCGCGTCTGGAGCCTGTGCTCCGCAACAAGAGAGGCCACGACTGTGAGAGGCCCGCGCACCGCGATGAAGAGTGGTCCCCGCTTGCCACAGCTAGAGGAGGCCCTCGCACAGAGACGAGGACCCAACACAGCCAAAAATAAATAAATTAATTAAAAAAAAACAAAACAAAAAACCCCCCCTCTACTTGTAAACTGCCTTCACTGATTAAGTCCCCTTTAGTTATTTCTTAAAAAAAAAATAAAATAAAAAATAAAAAAAAATAAAAAGAGATAAAAATTGTATCCATTTCTTGAGGTAGTTTTAAATATTAAGTAAATATGTGTAACATTTTTAGAACAGTGTCTGGCCTATGTACGTACTGAGGATGTGTGATTTTTATTACTTTAGAAAAACTGAACAGAATCATTTGGTATAAAGCTCAAGACGTTGGATCTGCTCTCTTTGAACAAAATTAAATAATCCAAATTTCTTTCTTTCTGGTACCCTCATCAAAACTTATTGGTCTTGTGTACCATTTCATCAGAGCCTTTCCCCCCAATTCCAGATTTTTAAAGTCTCACTCCACAGTTGACATCTGGATCTGGGGTATAGATGATTCTTTTGTACCTGTACAGTTTTTTAAACAGTTTAATCAAATGCCAATATTTACAAATTCAGATATTTCTTATAAAATTATGACCTCTGACTTCCCTTGGAAAAAAGTCAAAAGATCTGTCAACCATGGGACAGCAGCCCCACATGAGAACACTCAGTTGGAATTAAATAGCAGCAGCCCTCTTTTGATTCTGCATATATCTCCCAACTTTCCAGTCCTCACTATCCCTTATTTTTCCTTACAACCCAACTTAATTCACTTTTCATTGCCATTCCAGGCCCTATGAATAGAGGGCAAAAGGAAGTTGGAGGGATACAGTAAACAGAGTTCATGGTTTTTCATTGGCTAAGTCGTTGCTTGGGAAGAAGAGGAATTTTTCTTTTTTCTGTTGGGCTGTGCTATAATTACAGAGCATGAGATCTCCCCTTTCTTGTCTCCTGACTTTATTTAATTGAAGTTTCTGTTTATTAATTTTTTACATTTTCCCCTTTTGACAAAGATCTTTCTCTGAAAGCATAGCTGATCAAGAGTGAGGTTTTCTAGTTTCAGTGGCTTTTTGTCCCTTAATGCCAGGAAGGACCTTTCCTGGGTGTAGCATCTCACATCAGAAAGAGAGTACACAGATTGGAAACCTACTGAGGTCACATTTGAGTAACAAAGAGGAGTATGAGGGAGAACTCTCAGGTACTTTTTTTCTAAAGTCCATATGTTATCAAGATCATAGACACTGGAGATCATCTGAAGTGTTATGTCTTCATCAAAGATTTGGTGACAAACTTCCAACAGGCCTGGTCCAGATATCTTGGGAAAGCTGTCTTATCAGATGTCATTAGTTCAATTCTGGGAAATCTTTACTTTCAGGTCACCAGATGATGTGCAGGTCTGGTCAGAGTTCCGTGCTTTCTTTAGGTATGTCGCATGAATCCAAAAGTCTGTTTTTTGGAGTTTGGTGGCACAAGGGTTGGTTAGCAGTACCTGATAGGGGCCTCTCCAGGGAGGTTGAAGAAAGTTCCTCTGGAGGGTCTTTTCCAATAGATGAAATTTCTAGGTTGCAAGGTGTGATGCTTAAAGTCTTTGTCGCCAGAGAGTGCACTATGAAAAGATTGCTCTACAAAAGCATGGTTACTTTTTTATTTTTTTTTATTTTTTTTAATTTTATTTATTTATTTATTTATTTATTTTTGGCTGTGCTGGGTCTTCGGTTCGTGCGAGGGCTTTCTCTAGTTGCGGCAAGTGGGGGCCACTCTTCATCGCGGTGCGGGGACCGCTCTTCATCGCAGTGCGCGGGCCTTTCACTATCGCGGCCCCTCCCGTTGCGGGGCACAGGCTCCAGACGCGCAGGCTCAGCAGCTGTGGCTCACGGGCCCAGCTGCTCCGTGGCATGTGGGATCTTCCCAGACCAGGGCTCGAACCCGTGTCTCCTGCATTAGCAGGCAGATTCTCAACCACTGCGCCACCAGGGAAGCCCCAGCATGGTTACTTTTAATAGAAGCAGTTAGGCCTTTGCAATATTGTAGTATCTCTCCTTTTATCTGTCAGTTGTGGGCCAAAAGAAGTAGAAGCCAAGTGCATTGGGCATCCTGTGACTATCTCAAAAGGTGAGAATTCATGGGTTCCAAAAGGGCAGATCTGAGATTTAGAAGGACCAACAGCAATGCTTTTGGCCAGTGTATTTGGAGGGCCTCTACACATTTTTCCAACTGAGTCTTAATAATGTTGTTAGTGCGTTTGACTAAACCAGAGGATTGAGGGTGGTAAGCACAGTAAAAGTGTTGTAAAACCAGCCAAACAGTGTAGACTTGTTGAAGTATCTAGCCAGTAAAGTGGGTTCCTTGATCTCTATGAAGTTTGAGAGGAGTTCCCTAGATAGGAATCATTTTTTCCAAAAGGACATTAGCCACAGAAGAGTCAGTAACCTGAAGGGAAAGCTTCAGTCCAGTGTGAAAACATACAGACCATAACTAAAACATAGTGATATCCATGAGACAGAGGAAATTATATTGAATCCATTTGCCAGACCTCAAATTGTCCATTAGGCAGTTTAAAAAGTCTGGGAATAGTATGAACAGGCTTCCCTGGGTTGTACTTCAGACACATCAGACAAATGAGGTAGGCATTTTTTGTGGTCTTATTAATGTTCCCCTGCCAAATATTGATTCATGAAGACTATCATTTTGTCAGTAGATCAGTGGTTTAATACATGTACGGTGGTGAGGAGTGAGAATTTTAGTCTTCAGTGGGACTTGGCTGTTATTTGGTCCAAACCTGAGCCTTATCTTTTTATCAAACCAAGAATTGTTGAATTTCTAGTCCTGTTTTCTTTTTTCTGAGGCCAATTGTTGGGCGTCTCTAGTTAGTGTTTCTAAATGATCATTTGCAGAAATACCCTTTGGACCGTGACAGAGGTTTGGCTGCTCTTGGTCCCTTTAAGGGCAGCATTCCTTGCAGAAATTTCAGTAAGATGATTTTCCATAACTTCCATAGAATCAAGTTTAGAATGCCCCAGAATCTTAATAATAGCTGGAGAGGCAGGTAAAAGTATTGCATCCAATAATTCCTGAATATAGGGGCCATTTAAAATTTTATTTCTGATGGAAGTAAGGAAACCACGTTGCTTCTACAACATTCCAAAATCATGAGCTACTCTGAAAGCATATCTACTATCAGTATAAATATAGGCAGTTTTGTCCTTGGCTAAAGTACAAGTCTATGTAATAGTGTATAATTCAGCCTTTACCCGTAAGTAAAGATGCTGCCTCAACAACATCCAAAAGAGCTTGCAAAAGCATACCTAGCACAATATTTGCCATTGTCACCTTTTAAATAAGAACTGTCTGTGAACTGTGGGAAGTCAGCGTTGCCAAAAGGAATTTCCTGCAAATCATCATGAGCAGTCAGGAGGTTGTCTGTCAGCATTAAAGATGGAGGGGAGAAGAGTAGCAGGGTTAAGGTTGTTATGTAAGAGAGTTATGTGAAGAGCAGTTAACAAAAGGACTTCATTAGGAGGTGAGGCAACTGAAAAATGTTGAGCATGATGAGAATTTAGGAGAGCTTTTACTGCATGAGGTACAAAAATGGTTAAAGGGGGATCCCACAATGATTTTCTCAGTGGTCTTAACCAAAAGGGCAGTGGCCATAATGGTTCTAAAGCTACAGGGGTATCCCCACGCCTCAGGGTCCAGTTTCTGGCTATAATACTCAATGGTAGTCCCCGTGTATTGGGGTGAGAACCCCAGGGGCATTCTCTTCCTTTTCATATACAAAAAAGGAAAAAAAGGAATCTGATAATTGGGATGCCCAAGGGCAGGTGGGTTCATCAGACTCTCCTTTAAGGTCTCAAAGGCTGTCATCTGGTTCTTCCCATAAAGTTGGGTTGGGGTTATTATTCTTGAATAAATCATATGGAGCTTTGGCTATAAGAGATAAATTTGGAATCCAATTTCAGCAATAATCAACGAGCCTGAGAAAACCTCACAATTGGTGCTTAGTTTGGGGTTTGGAGAAAGTTAGGACACCACGAAGTCTATCTGGATCTAGGTGTAGCCCTTGTTCTGATATTAGATGCCCTAAATAATGGGGAGATTGCAATTTTTCTCTGATGACCTTACGCCCTTTTAAGGCTAAAAGCTTTATTAGCAAGTGGATGCTATCTTCCTGTCAGGATGCTGGAGGAGAGCAAAGAAGCAAATCATCCACATATATGCAGCAAAGTAGAAGGTCTAGGAAACTTTATATCATCCTGATCAGCCTTCAGGGTTTATGAGAAATAAGAAAGACTTTCAGTATACCCCTGAGGCTATACTGTCCAGGTGAATTGTTTTTCTTCTCAAGTGAAGGCAAAAAGATACTGGTTAGCTTCATCAACTGGAATACTAAAGAATGCATTGCATAAATAGTTACAGTAAATAATTTACTTCTGGTGGGAATGGATGTTAGTAATATATGAGGGTTAGAAATAACAGGGTGTCCAGGGATAACAATGTTGTTTTTTGCTCAGAGATCCTGGACAAACCTCCACCCTTGGCCCTTCGGTTTTCTCACCAGTAAAATGGGAGTGTTACAAGGCTAGTACAAGGGATAATGAGGCCTTGAGTCTTATTCTATTATGGGCTTTATGCCTTGAGGAGCTTCTTTACTTATAGAGTATTGATTAATTCTGGGAAGAAGTTTTGGGGGGAGTCTTTTTGAATTTTGATGGGAGGTACCCTGTGAATTGTGATGTGGTTAACATCAGTTGGAGATTTTGCCCATAAGGAAAGTGGTAGCTGATTTAATAGGGACAAATGATCAGTATTTCCAGAATCTGCTTTAATACTGTCAGAGATGGAACAAATAAAAGACATCAAAGGGTCTTTTAATTCACCTGGTTGGTTGCAGGCATACCTCATTTTGTTGCACTTTGCTTTATTGTGCTTCAACAATGCAAAAGAGATTGTTGCAAATTTAAGTGCTTTAGGTGGCTTTGGCCTGAAACTGTGTTTTTTGACAAGTTGAAAGTTTGTGGCAACTCTGCATTGTCAGATGAGATTAGCATTTTTTAACAATAAAGTATATTTTAATTAAGGTATGTACATTGTTTTTTTTTTAAGATATAATGAAATAATAGACTATAGTATAGTGTAAATACAGCTTTTATATGCACTGGGAAACCAAAAAAATATGTGACTCACGTTATGGTTATACTTGCTTTATTGCAGTGGTCTGGAACTGAACCCACAATATCTCCAAAGTATACCTGTACTTTGATGACTACTGTCAAATTCTAGAATTATTTCCCCCTTATGGGAGAAAGAAATTCCAGCATCATACTTCTTTAAGAAGTCTTGGCCTAATAAATAGATAGGGGTAGAGGAATTAAGGAGAAAAGTGTGTGTATCTTTCAAAGAGCCTAAACAACATGGAATATGTTCAGAGATAGGGTACTCCTGCGGTTCGTTAGAGATCCCCGCTAGGTAAACTCTTTTAGGACTCTAAGGCAGGGGCTTTTTTATATGAGTGGGGTTGAGTACCGGCAATGTGGCTTCAGTGTCAATTAGGACTGAAGAGATTCATCCCCAATCTGGAGAAATGTTTCTCCAAGCCAATTAAGAGGGAGTATTGGGAAGAGACCCTGTAGTTCCTCAGAGCCTCATCATTGAAAATTGGGAGGAAAGGCTGGTTAGAGGGCCGAAGCCACCTAAAGCACTTAAATTTGCAACAATCTCTTTTGCATTGTTCTGGCTCTTTGCAATAATAGCAGAAACTAGGAGAGTTTTGGTTTCATTTAGGAACCTTCATTTGCTGGAGTTGAAGATTAAGAATTTTGTCGGTAATTTTTGGCTGATTTATGTAGAGTGTGAGAGAGCTGGTTGGCCAGATAAACTAAATCGGAGTGGACATAGTTTTATATTATATCCTGATCCTTTTTGCCAGAAGGGAAAGGTCTCATTTCACTGCATTAATAAGCATAGAGTTAAAAACTACCCAGGTGGAATTAACATCTGAAAGAAGACCAGAATATTCTTTAAAAATACAATCTAAAAAAAAATAAAATAAATAAATAAATAAATAAAAATAAAAATACAATCTAAAGTTGATTGTAATAGTCATGAACAGTTTCATCAGATTTTTGTACAAGCCTGAATTTTGTTCCAATTAACAGGCTTTGGAAAAGCCCTAGGAATTGTTTGATGAAGTCACCTAGCGATAGCTTGAGCCTGATCAAATAAGTTAGCAAGCTGGTCTCCTGTTGTAATTCTAGAGACCTTTCAGATTTTCCCAATTGGTTGTCATCCAATGCTGGGCCTGGCCTTCCTGAGAAACATATGAACTAGCTGATATAAGTTAGAGAATCCAGGTTGATAAGTTTGAATGATTATATTAAATTCGTCAGCAAATCTGTGAGGAGGTTTTGGTTATTTGGGGAAAATCTTTGACTACACTTGCAATTCAGCTTTAGTCTAGGGAATATAAAAAAATTAAGGGTCTAGCCTCTGGATCCTCAGAAGGCTTAATTTTAACAGGGCAGGTTCTGACAAGTTCAAGCACTGCAGTTCAATGGCTGTCGCTTCCCCAGCCAGGCTCCACTCAGGGACTGGGTCTCTTCTGTGTTCCATGGTCCAGTCTTAGACCAGGTTGAGGCCACCCCAGATCCAGTGACATGCTGTGACATGGAGTGAGCGAGGCCAGAGCTTTTGCTCCGTTTGGGCTGGGGCACATGCCAAGGTGATAGTGGGAAACTGGCAGCTGCTAGAGCAGACCCCTCTCCGTCCTGCCTTGGGGGCAGCCAGCTTGTGCACATCCTTCACAGATGGAGTCCAGGCATCTCACTGCCCTCTTGTTAGTCCCAGTGGCCCTCCAACCAATCAAGGGGACTCGTCTCCCCCATGTAGGACCCCAGGACTGGGCTGCCCAGTCTGTGGCTCTTACCACCCACTCTCCAGGGCAGGTGTCCACATGTGTATTCTCCCTTTTTCCTCTGAGTCCTCTCTCGGGCATATGCCTTGACTTGATAGCTTTACTCCCCTTCTTACCTGATTACGTGTGTATCTTTCTTACAGTCTTGGTTGTATGGGAGTCCTTCTGCCAGTTTTCAGTGATAATTGTTCCACGTGTAGATGTATTTTTGATGTGTTCATGGAGGGAGGTGAGCTCCACGTTTTCTTACTCTGCCATCTTGATCTATCCTGCTTTTGCTAATCTTATTTTGCAGAGAGGCAATTACAGGCTCCTGACAACACTTGGAAGCCTCAAAATACCCATTGAAATAGGGATACCATTCAGTTATGGAAATCTCTGAGCTATTGTATTCCAATTCAGTTTTAAGAAAATTAACTTTGGGGATTTCAAAAGTTCCCCATAATGTCCACTGATAGTCTAAATTGCCTTTAGTCAGGTCATCCATTAGCTAGGAATGCACATGCAGAGGCACCATGGTTTTCAAACATTAAAATTGCTCAAAGTCCCTGTAGGGGTGTTGTCCTCAAAATATTTAGATAACTTAGATCCCATTTCTCAGTTTTTCCTCTAGGGTAAAAGAATAATTTTCAAACAGCTCAAACAGCTTACAGCTCAAACAGCTTAATCCAAACAGCTTGCAAGCTAATCCTAACCAAGTCTAAGAAAAACAGCTTGGTCCTAGAGGCACCAGGCCAAAGGCTTTTCCAGCCAGTTTCCAGAGAACAGCTCCTGTTCCAAAGGAACGGGCTGGCAGTTGAACCAGCACAGTTTCAGTGAAGCAGCCCTGTTCCTGAAGGAATGGGCCAACAGCTTCTCAGCTAGCTCCAGTTGAAACAGTCTCAACTCAAAATCAGATTGAAGTGCCAAATGAGTACTCACATACAGAACAAGGCTTTAACTAGAAAGACAAAACCTTAGAGTAGATTCCAAATAAAGTCTGGAGAGCTTCAAATGCAAAGAAGGTGTGAGCTCAGATCCAGAAGAAATATGTACCTTCAAACTCCAGGGTCAGTGAGAAAAGCGGGGAGCAATAATGGACTCAATTGTGCATCCTGCACTTGTTTGATCACCAGACCCAGAGCCTTTCGGGGTCTTCTCTGGTCCCCATGTGAGTCACCAAAATGTTGACCTGAAACAGATAGACTGCCAGATATTTCTCTAGCAAAAAACGGTTTTTTGGGGATCAGCAGAGACTTGCAATTCAGGTTCTCCAACCATGGCGAGTCACATGCAGGTCTCCCACATGGCAAGGGAAAGAGAACACTTTTATAGAGAAGTAAAGAAAGTTGAGAGGTCTCTAGTAAACATAGAGCCCATGGCTTTTCATTGGCTGAGTCCTTTCCAGGAAAGAAGAGGAATCTTTCTTCTTCCTGTTGGATCTGCTATCATTGCAGGGCCTAAGAGCTCCCCCTTCTGGTTTCCTGACTCTATTTAATTGTGGTTTCTGTTTATTAATTTTTTACAACCTTAACTCTAGTCACAGTAATGTGTTAGAATGTATTCTAAGCACAATAGGAAGTCACTGAGTGATCTCTAAGTAGAGTACAGTCTCAATCCAGTTTACATATTTAAATATAGCTGTAGTTTCTGTGCAGAGCTTGGAAGGGGAAATGAGAGCCAGTTAGGTAGTTATTAAAGTAGTCAACAATGAGAATGAAGGAACTCCCTGGCGGTCCAGAGGTCAAAACTTGGGCTTTCACTGCTGTGGACCCAGGTTCGATCCCTGGTCGGGGGACTAAAATCCCACAAGCTGCGTGGTGCGGCAAAGAAAGAAAGGAAGGAAGGAAGGAAGGAAGAAGAGAATGATGATGATTTGGACTAGATAATAGAAATGATAAGAAAAGAAGATAAATTAGGGCTATAACCCAGTGCACTTAGAAGAAAATCTTGTAAGGTTATAGTCTGGCCCCTTATCTCCACCAGGCCACCCTATTCTATTTGCTTATTCTATTCTATTCCCACCAACCAATATTTCCCATTCTTTAAAAGTCAAGATCTTTGCACTTACCATGATACTCTCATCCTAACATGTCACATAGTTGCCATTCTCATCCTACCATAGTTCAATGCTACCTTCTATCCCATACTATCTTATCACATTGCTATGTTTTAAATGTTGTCATTTGTTGCCATTTAATATATTTTTTTGTATATTTGTGTTTTTAATTACTTGTATTTGATTTGTTTCTGTTACTCCTGATTGTAAAATGTAAATGCAAGGACCAATTTGTCTTATTCTCAGCTGTATCCCTTGTGCCTAGAATCGTGTCTGGCGCATTCAGTTGCTTAATAAATATTTGTTGTATGACTGAGAAGAGCTCACAGATCTTAGTTAAAATATGGATATGGGAAATGAGAGAAAGCAACACCAAAGGTGATTCTCCTTGTGTTTAGTAAGGATAATTGAGTGGATTATGGTTACATACTGGGGTTGGGGAGACTGGAGAGCAACTGGCTTGTTTGGAGTGGGAGACAGAATTAGAGTTCTGCTTTGGACATTGTATCAGTTTCCTAGGGCTACCATAACAAAGTAAAACAAACTGTGTGGCTTAAAATAACAGACTTTTTTTTTTCTCTCTCAGTCTGGAGGCTAGAAGTCCAAAATCAAGTGGCTGGTGGGGCTATTTAAGTGGCTAGAGCTGGCAGAGGAGAGATATGTCATATCTCTATTTGGATTATGGGATAGGGGAGCTGGCTTCTTCATAATCCAAACTTCAGTGACAACTAAGATCAGGCCCAAAGAATCAAAGGTGAGAAGCATAGAAGATGGGCTGGGACCAAACAGATAAACTGAGTAAACTTGAAGAAATATAACAAGAAAAGATGGAACTAGATGTGTAATCTAAGGACAGGAAGAGGAAGAAATACATTAATTTTATCATGATTTTCAAGAGTCTGGTTGTCTTGGAATTTTACAACAAAACAAAGGTTTCTTGGAATTAGTACATTGACTTTCCAATGTTTCGATACGGTGATTGCCTATATTTCTGCAGTTGCTGGTCATTGCTAAAAGATCTTGCTGGTGTGGTAAATAGTGGGTTCTGTATCATCATAACACACATAAAAAGGAACTTAGAAGTTGAAAATAGTCTATAACAGTAAAGGAGAATTTGACAGTAGTATCTCCACTCCAGCTTCTCTCAGCAGGAATACCTTGTGGTCAACTAAATTAGGATGATTATACTGTTTCAAATGTTCACCACTCCCTTACAGACCAGGGAGGCGAGCCTACAAATACGTAGAGCACTGACCATCACAAAACAAAATGTTAATCCCAATGTTTAAATTTTTTTTCTGGCTGACACCAGCAAGGGAAATGAGTAAGTTGCTTTTTAATATATATGAGTGAATTACAAGTGTTCTTTTAAATCAATGTGGGGAATTATAAAATTAAATGGGATTAATTACCCCCCCTTTAACTTCTTTTCTTAGCAATTAGATTAAAACCAAAAAACTCTGTCCCACATGTTCACATGATAGCAGAGAGAAGATATTTCCATTTTAACTACAACATTATATTTTTCTTGTGGAATTGTTTGGAATTGTGATGAAAACAGATGGGAAACTCCTGTTTGATACCTGGCACATACATCATACATGTGCAAAGCATATGTTCTCAGAAACCTACTTCAGGAGGCTCCCATTGGCCAAAGATGGTTACCATTGAACATCAGTAAGAATATTGATTACAATATATTGAAACCCTTCTAATGTAATTCAATATATAAGTTTAAAATGATACCAAAAAATAAAATAAAAACTAGAAGTTCATTGATTACTGTTGGAACATGGTACAGAATCAAGTAATTGTGCAGGAAAATAAAGCAAAAGAATCAATGCTTAGTTTTCCTATATGAACTGTATGTTAGTACAATCAAATAATTGATAAAAGTTTCTCTTTACAGAAATCTCTAGCTAAGACATGAAAGCAGAAATTATAGAAATAGAATATTATAATTTTTTTAACTTCTAGTGAATTAAATGATCTAGGTAATGATCACCAGTGGCTTCTGACATCACACACTCTCACATTCACATATACACTCAGACACAAATCCAACATTATGTGCCTTTTTTTCTCTGTTATTACTTTTATTAGACCCTGAATCTTTTTTCCCTTGTTGTTTCTTCCCATAACTAGAGTTACTCTATTACAAATGTTCTATCTAGAGTTATACCTAAGATTGATAACTTCAAGAGGTTTAGCCATTGTTAATTTGTTGGAGGCCTGGTAACAAATTTGGTAATGCAATAGACAACAATCTTATAAAATAGATAGGACATAATAATGCTACTAGTAACAGTAGTAAAGTGATAGTACAGCAGAGAGAGGCACACAAGGCATAAATAATTTGAAAACAACAAGAGAGAACAAATGTCTTTTGATAGAAGTATAGAACCGTCTAAAATATCCAACATGAGTCTGAACAATTCTTTAGGTCTACCATTTTATAGGATATACAGAGAACAGAATAAAATGTTAAATGATAGCCCAGGGATGTAATCAGCAAAATCCAGGGTGTACAGAAAAAAATCTACAGAAAAATGAACTAGATTTTGCAACAAATAAACTTTAAGGGAAAAAATGGGAGGAGAGAATCTACAGACAAAAAAGTGATTTAAAAGACATACCAACCAATTAAAATATATGGGCTTTATATGGATTCCAGTTTGAACAAATTGCAAAAAAAAAAATAAAAAAGAAAAGAAAGAAATTAAGAGATAACCAGGGAAATGTGAATGACATTAAGAAATTAGTCTTTACATAATGGGATATAAAAATAGTGAGATGGTAAAATGACAATACGGTCACGTTGTTAAAAGATTACTTTTCTTTTAAAGATCTTTTGGAGATTATGCTGAAATACTTGTTAGTGAATAAATGAGTGTTGCGGTGGTTAACGAGGGGGGTGTAGGTGAAATAAGAGTTGATAATTGCTGGAACCTAGTACATGAGAATCCTCTAAACTGTTGTCTCTACTTTTGGGTATGATTGACTTTTCCCTAATAAAATGGTAAAAATTAATAACACTCAGTAATCCAAATGTAGATGAAAATGCATAGTTTCCTAGAGCTTTTATATGAATTCTGGTTACAACAGCACTTTTAGCAAGAGAAGACCAAGCATTTCATTAAATCTTTATTTGAAAAGTTTTAGGAAATTTGATAAAATAGTATCAAAATCAGCATTGTAATCTCCTATTATATATTCCTTTACAAAAATTTCCATCAGCCTGCCCTACTTCTACAAATTTTAAAAAGCTCTCTACATATTAAGGGTTACTTCAAGGAAGCTAGAAGAACTAGAATGTAAAATAAACTATTTTGGAAAAATGGATCTATTTAGATTTAATGCTTAATCTCAATATTTTTGTAACTGGGTATATATTTGTTATTTCTTAGGAATAAAAAAGTAAGCATTTATGAAAAAATTTAATTATTAGAAAACAGAATCCCCATTATAGCATGTAAATCTATTGCTTGATTTTTATGTCTTTTATTTCTATATGTATTTTCTGAAACATATAGTAAATGAGATTATTGTACATATATAAAGAGCTGAATAAAGTTGAGTCTTTGACTCAATTTCTTTCTGTGAAGCTGTTTGAAGAAAATATAAATAATATTATATTTCATCACAGTGTTTTTAATAGTGAAATTTTGAAAGTAGCCTAGATTTTATTAAAAAATTATTAAATTGTAGCTCTTTGAGAGAGAATGTTTTGTAATGTTGGAGAAATCTAATTAAAAACAAATTTCTCAACTCAGAATACCGGTCCACACAGGTAGTAGAGAAAGAAAACACTTTTATTATTGAGTAAGCTTTCAATCAGAATGCGGTACACATCATAGGTAATCCACTGAGATTGCAAAGACAGGAAGAAATCTCACCCTTCTATGTAACTCAGCAGATAAAACTCATTACATACATGTTGTCAAATAAACAAGTAGTCCTCAAGTAAGAGGACATGACAGCACCATTTCTCACACATAGTTCATCTCAGATTTAGCTGGTAATTGAGATTAGCTAATTGGCTTTATTCAGAGAAGAAACAAACTTCTCATATGCTTATGACAGGAGGTAG
This sequence comes from Balaenoptera acutorostrata, assembly GCF_949987535.1. Taxonomy (NCBI): domain Eukaryota; kingdom Metazoa; phylum Chordata; class Mammalia; order Artiodactyla; family Balaenopteridae; genus Balaenoptera; species Balaenoptera acutorostrata. The sequence continues at coordinate 37,061,688 of NC_080070.1, read as the reverse complement.
TTTTATAACTTGGAGCAAGGTGCCCACATAAGTTAGGCACCAACCTTTCCACAGAATTCAGGAGATAGGGGCACTATCTCCCTTGATGCTTACATTTCATAGAGATGGGTCCCAGGTGATTGAGAAAGACATTCTTACTCATAAAGCTAACAAAAGGTCTGTCTGGCTTTCAAAAGGACCTATATACATTTCAAAGAGAGGAGCAAGTATTTACAGTATAAGTTTTCTAAAGTAAATGTTCTAAGAGAAAGCAGGGGAGGGAAATGTATTCCCTTATTTTTAAAAAAAAATTATTAAAGACTTTATTTTTTAGAGCAGTTTTAGGTTTATAACAAAATTGAGAGGAATATACAGAGATTTCCTATATATTGAATATTACCTGCTCCCACACATGCATAACCTCCACCATTATTAACATCACTAACCAGAATGGTACATATTTTTACCAAGGATGAACCTACATTGACACATCATAATCACCTGAAGTCCATAGTTTACATTAGGTTTCATTCTTGGTGTTGTACATTCTATGGGTTTGGACAAATGTATAATGACATATATAGATCATTATAACATCTTACCAGAGCATTTTCAATGTCCTAAAAATCCTCTGTGTTCTGCCTATTCACTTCCTCAACCTCCATCAACCACTGAACTTTTCATTATCTCCATAATTTTGCCTTTACCAGAACACCATATGGTTGGAATCATACAGTATGTAGCTTTTCCAGATTAGCTTCTCTCAGTTAGTAATATACATTTAGGTTCTACTATGTCTTTTCATCCTTGACAACTCATCTCTTTTTAGCACTGAATAATATTCCATTGTCTGGAAGTACCACAGCTTATTTAGCCATTCACCTACTGAAGGATATTTTGGTTGCTTTCAAGTTTTGGCAATTATTAATAAATTTGCTATAAGCAACCATTTGAAGGTTTTTATGTGGACATAAGTTTTCAACTCCTTTATGTAAATATCTAGGAGAGAGATTGCTGGATCATATGGTGAGAGTATGTTTAGTATTGTTAGAAACCACCAAACTGTCTTCCAAAGGGGCTGTACAATTTTGCATTCCCACCAGCAGTGAATGAGTGTTCCTGTTGCTCAACATCCTCACCAGTATTTGGTGTTGACAAGTGTTCTGGATGATGATCATTATCATAGGTTTGTGATGGTATCTTGTTGCTTTAAATTGCATTTCCATTATGACATGTGATGTGGAGCATCTTTTTTGTATGCTTATTTTCCATCTTGTGTCTCCTTTGGTGAGGTATCTGTTAAGGTCTCTGGCTCATTTATTTTTTTTTTTTTAATTTTATTTATTTATTTATTTATGGCTGCGTTGGGTCTTCGTTTCTGTGCGAGGGCTTTCTCTAGTTGCTGCAAGTGGGAGCCACTCTTCATCGCGGTGCGCGGGCCTCCCATTATCGCGGCCTCTCTTGTTGTGGAGCACAGGCTCCAGACGCACAGGCTCAGTAATTGTGGCTCACGGGCCTAGCTCCTCGGCGGTATGTGGGATCTTCCCAGACCAGGGCTCGAACCCGTGTCTCCTGCATTGGCAGGCAGATTCTCAACCACTGCGCCACCAGGGAAGCCCTCATTTATTTTTAATTGTGTTGTTTTCTTATTGTAGAGTTTTAAGAGTTCTTTGTAAGGGTTCCAGTCTCTCCACAACCTGGCCAGCAATTGTTATCATTTGGAGTTTTTTGTTTGTTTGTTTTTTTAATAACAGCCATTCTAACAGGTATGAGGTGATACCTCCCTGTGATTTTAATTTGCGTATCCCTGATGAATAGTGATGTTGACTATCTTTTCAAATCAGCTGCTGGCCATTTGTATGTCTTCCTTGGAGAAATGTCAATTTAAGTCCTTTGCCCAGTTTTTAAGTGAAATATTTGCTTTTTTGCTGTATAGTTGTAGGAGTTCCTTATATATTTTGGAAATTAACACAGATATATGGTTTGCAAATATATTCTACCAGATATATGGTTTGCAAATATTTTTTCCCATTCCATTTGGTTGCCTTTTCACTCTGTTGTTTCCTTTGCTTTGCAAAAGGTTTTTAATTTGGTGTGGTTTTACTTGTTTATTTTTGCTTCTATTGACTGTGATTTTGGTATCATTTTCATGAATTCATTGCCAAAACGAATGTATGAAGTTTTTGCACTAGTTTTCTTCTAGGAGTTTTACATTTTCAGATCTTAATGTTTAATTCTTTAATCCATTTTGAATTGATTGCTTTGTGTATGATGTAATATAGGGGTACAGTTTTATTTTTTTGCATATGCATGTTCAGTTTTTCCAACACTATTTGTTGAACAGACTATTCTTTTTCGATTAGTATTCTTGGCACCTTTGTCAAAGATCAGTTGATTTGTATATACATGGGTTTATTTCTGGGCTCTCTTATCTGTTCCATTGTTCTATATATGTCTTTGTACCAAACTTTTAATTACTGTAGCTTGGTAATATATTTTGAAATAAGTAGGTGTAATTCTTACAGCGTTGTTCTGTTTTCTCAAGATCACTTTGGCTCTTTTTATATAATTTTTGGGTCTTTTATGTAATTGTAGAGAGGTCAAATTTTACACAAATGTGATACGCAAAAAAAAATGTGCACAAAAAAACAAACAAAACTTCCACTCAATCCTGATTTTAAAGTGTCTCTACTAAGTATTCAGTCTATCCAAAATTTAAACTCTCTATGAGTCATTTTTAAAGTGCTCCCCCCTCCCCTCCATTCCAAAGTGGCATTTGAGGTCAGGAGTAAACTTATGTAAGTTACATCAGGTCTTTTTATCACTGGGAGATGAGGAGGCAACACAACTACATGCTTTGCTGTCTGTGTGTGAACTGACTAGCAGTTGCACAGTGATTAATCATCCACAGACTTTGAAAGAAGTGGTCACTGATCATGATATACATCTGTTACTTATGTAGTGATTTGTGAACTGAAGAACAAGTGGTGAAGTTTATATTTTATGTACATATTCACAACTAATATAGCATGATTGAAATTTAAACCATGTTGGTGGGGGACTGGTGGTACTTAACTAAACTGTAGTAACTGGAATTCCTGCATATCAAAACTTCCCTGTGTTTATATTTCCCTTGGGTAGCATTCACTCTCCCATTTCCTGAGGCTATATGTTTAGAAAGGCTGCCGAGAAAGAAGCTGGACTACTGAGAAGGGAAAATTATTAGGAGGTAGTTCAAAAATATTGAATTCATTGTATTGAAATATATGATACATATTCACTTAACATGTTCACAATTTTCACATTACTAATAAACAGCATGATTTTATGCTTCATAATATTTCATCAAACAACAGATAAATTTTACTGAGTGCTTCTACATGCTAGACACTCTTCCAAATCATTATATATTATCTCATTAGTCCTCTTAATATTTGTGATAGTCACTATTATTTCCTATTACCATATTTCATAAATGAGAAATCTAAGGTAAAGAGAGATTAACACTCAAAGTTGCACAGTTCATGGTGAGAAGCTGTGATTTAAATTCAAGCATTCTGATTCTAGTGACCTTTCCTCTTTTCCACTAGTTGGTACTACAATATTACTTATTCATTTGGTACTCCTTTATTGGGTATTTAGACTTTTACATTTTTCTACTTTCTTTGTATATAAATCTTTGTATACATTCTTGGTTTTCTTTAGCAAAAAATATCCATAAGTTTAATTATTTCATCAAATTTTATGGATCTTTTCAAGATTTTAATAACATTTTGGAAATCACCTTTGAAAATATTTTTATCAATTTACATTTCCATAAGCACTACATTAGCTTGTTCATTTAAAAAACCCTCACCAGGTCCCACCCCCTGCGGCCAGAATGGAGCCCGCGTTTCCACAGAGCTGGAACTCCTGGCTCGGGGTCTCTTCCCACTGCCGTCACGGAACTGCCCCGGAGCGCGAGGGGAGGGCGGCCTCACTGAGGCTGCCGGCTCTGGAGGGGCCCCAGCAGCCAAAGCCGCGACAGTCCTGGGGACTGTGGGCTGGATCACTCATCCTGGTTTAAGCCAGCTGCCATGTCATGAGGACACTCAAGCAGCCCCAAGGAAAGATCCATGTGGCAAGGAACTGAGACCTCCTACCTACAACCATGTGAGCTCTTGGTACTACAGCCAGGCATCAGGGCTGTGCCTCTGAGGTGGGAGAGCCAAGTTCAGGACACTGGTCCACAAGAGACCTCCCAGCTCCATGTAATATCAAACAGTGAAAATCTCCCAGAGATCTCCATCTCAAGGCCAAAACCCAATTCCACTAAATGACCAGCAAGCTACAGTGCTGGACACTCTATGCCAAACAACTAGCAAGATAGGAACACAACCACATCCATTAGCAGAGAGGCTGCCTAAAATCATAATAAGGCCAAAGACACCCCAAAACACACCACCAGACGTGGACCTGCCCACCAAAAAGACAAAATCCTGCCTCATCCACCAGAACACAGGCACTAGTCCCCTCCACCAGGAAGGCTACACAACCCACTGAACCAACCTTAGCCACTGGGGACAGACACCATAAACAACGGGAACTACGAACCTGCAGCCTGCGAAAAGGAGACCCCAAACATAGTAAGTTAAGCAAAATGAGAACACAGAGAAACACACAGGAGATGAAGGAGCAAGGCAAAAACCCACCAGACCTAACAAATGAAGAGGAAATAGGCAGTCTACCTGAAAAAGAATTCAGAATAATGATAGTAAAGATGATCCAAAATCTTGGAAATAGAATGGAGAAAATACAAGAAACTTTTAACAAGGACCTAGAAGTACTAAAGAGCAAACAAACAGTGATGAACAACACAATAAATGAAATTAAAAATTCTCTAGAAGGGCTCAATAGCAGAATAACTGAGGCAGAAGAACGGATAAGTGACCTGGAAGATAAAATACTGGAAATAACTACTGCAGAACAGAATAAAGAAAAAAGAATGAAAAGAATTGAGGACAGTCTCAGAGACCTCTGGGAAAATATTAAATGCAACAACATTCGAATTATAGGGGTCCCAGAAAAAGAAGAGAAAAAGAAAGGGACTGAGAATATATTTGAAGAGATTATAGTTGAAAACTTCCCTAATATGGGAAAGGAAATAGTTAATCAAGTCCAGGAAGCACAGAGAGTGCCATACAGGATAAATCCAAGGAGAAACACGCCAAGACACATATTAATCAAACTATCAAAAATTAAATGCAAAGAAAAAATATTAAAAGCAGCAAGGGAAAAACAACAAATAACATACAAGGGAATCCCCATAAGAATCCCCAACATCTGATCTTTCAGCAGAAACTCTGCACGCCAGAAGGGAGTGGCAGGACATATTTAAAGTGATGAAGGAAAAAAACCTACAACCAAGATTACTCTACACAGCAAGGATCTCATTCAGATTTGACGGAGAAATTAAAACCTTTACAGACAAGCAAAAGTGAAGAGAATTCAGCACCACCAAATCAGCTTTACAACAAATGCTAAAGGAACTTCTCTAGGCAGGAAACACAGGAGAAGGAAAAGACCTACAATAACAAACCCAAAACAATTAAGAAAATGGTAATAGGAACATACATATCGATAATTACCTTAAATGTAAATGGATTAAATGCTCCAACCAAGGGACATAGACTGGCTGAATGGATACAAAAACAAGACCCATATATATGCTGTCTACAAGAGACCCACTTCAGACATAGGGACACATACAGACTGAAAGTGAGGGAATGGAAAAAGATATTCCATGACAATGGAAATCAAAAGAAACCTGGAGTAGCAATTCTCATATCAGACAAAATAGACTTTAAAACAAAGAGTACTACAAGAGACAAAAAGAAGGACACTACATAATGATCAAGGGATCAATCCAAGAAGAAGGTATAACAATTGTAAATATTTATGCACCCAACATAGGAGCACCTCAATACATAAGGCAAATGCTAACAGCCATAAAAGGGGAAATTGACAGTAACACAATCATAGTAGGGGACTTTAACACCCCACTTTCACCAATGGACAGATCATCCAAAATGAAAATAAATAAGGAAACACAAGCTTTAAATGATACATTAAACAATATGGACTTAATTGATATTTATAGGACATTCCACCCAAAAACAACAGAATACACATTTTTCTCAAGTGCTCATGGAACATTCTCCAGGATAGATCATATCTTGGGTCACAAATCAAGCCTTGGTAAATTTAAGAAAATTGAAATCGTATCAAGTATCTTTTCCGACCACAACGCTATGAGACTAGATATCAATTACAGGAAAAGATCTGTAAATAATACAAACACATGGAGGCTACACAATACATTACTTAATAACGAAGTGATTACTGAAGAAATCAAAGGGGAAATCAAAAAATACCTAGAAACAAATGACAATGGAGACACGACGACCCAAAACCTATGGGACGCAGCAAAAGCAGTGCTAAGAGGGAAGTTTATAGCAATACAAGCCTACCTCAAGAAACAGGAAACATCTCGAATAAACAACCTAACCTTGCACCTAAAGCAATTAGAGAAAGAAGAACAAAAAAACCCCAAAGCCAGCAGAAGGAAAGAAATTATAAAGATCAGGTCAGAAATAAATGAAAAAGAAATGAAGGAAACAATAGCAAAAATCAATGAAACTAAAAGCTGGTTCTTTGAGAAGATAAACAAAATTGATAAACCATTAGCCAGACTCATCAAGAGAAAAAGGGAGAAGACTCAGATCAATAGAATTAGAAATGAAAAAGGAGAAGTAGCCACTGACACTGCAGAAATACAAAAGATCATGAGAGATTACTACAAGCAACTATATGCCAATAAAATGGACAACCTGGAAGAAATGGACAGATTCTTAGAAATGCACAAACTGCCGAGACTGAACCAGGAAGAAATAGAAAATATGAACAGACCAATCACAAGCACTGAAATTGAAACTGTGATTAAAAACCTTCCAACAAACAAAAGCCCAGGACCAGATGGCTTCACAGACGAATTCTATCAAACATTTAGAGAAGAGCTAACACCTATCCTTCTCAAACTCTTCCAAAATATTGCAGAGGGAGGAACACTCCCAAACTCATTCTACGAGGCCACCATCACCCTGATACCAAAAGCAGACAAAGATGTCACAAAGAAAGAAAACTACAGGCCAATATCACTGATGAACATAGATGCAAAAATCCTCAACAAAATACTAGCAAACAGAATCCAACAGCACATTAAAAGGATCATACACCATGACCAAGTGGGGTTTATCCCAGGAATGCAAGGATTCTTCAACATACGCAAATCAATCAACGTGATACACCATATTAACAAATTGAAGGAGAAAAACCATATGATCATCTCAATAGATGCAGAGAAAGCTTTCGACAAAATTCAACACCCATTTATGATAAAAGCCCTGCTGAAAGTAGGCATAGAGGGAACTTTCCTCAACATAATAAAGGCCATATATGACAAACCCACAGCCAACATTGTCCTCAATGGTGAAAAACTGAAACCATTTCCACTAAGATCAGGAACAAGACAAGGTTGCCCACTCTCACCACTATTATTCAACATAGTTTTGGAAGTGTTAGCCACAGCAATCAGAGAAGACAAAGAAATAAAAGGAATCCAAATCGGAAAAGAAGAAGTAAAGCTGTCACTATTTGCAGATGACATGATACTATACATAGAGAATTCTAAAGATGCTACCAGAAAACTCCTAGAGCTAATCAATGAATTTGGTAAAGTAGCAGGATACAAAATTAATGCACAGAAATCTCTTTCATTCCTATACACTAATGATGAAAAATCTGAAAGTGAAATTAAGAAAACACTCCCATTTACCATTGCAACAAAAAGAATAAAATATCTAGGAATAAAGCTACCTAAGGAGACAAAAGACCTGTATGCAGAAAATTATAAGACACTGATGAAAGAAATTAAAGATGATACAAATAGATGGAGAGATATACCATGTTCCTGGATTGGAAGAATCAACATTGTGAAAATGACTCTACTACCCAAAGCAATCTACAGACTCAATGCAATCCCTATCAAACTACCACTGGCATTTTTCACAGGACTAGAACAAAAAATTTCACAATTTGTATGGAAACACAAAAGACCCCGAAGAGCCAAAGCAATCTTGAGAACGAAAAATGGAGCTGGGGGAATCAGGCTCCCTGACTTCAGACTATATTACAAAGCTTCAGTAATCAAGACAGTTTGGTACTGGCACAAAAACAGAAATATAGATCAATGGAACAGGATAGAAAGCCCAGAGATAAACCCACACACATATGGTCAACTTATCTTTGATAAAGGAGGCAAGCATATACAGTGGAGAAAAGACAGCCTCTTCAATAAGTGGTGCTGGGAAAATTGGACAGGAACATGTAAAAGTATGAAATTAGAACACTCCCTGACACCATGCACAAAAATAAACTCAAAATGGATTAAAGACCTAAGTGTAAGGGCAGACACTATCAAACTCTTGGAGGAAAACATAGGCAGAACACTCTATGACATACATCACAGCAAGATTCTTTTTGACCCAGCTCCCAGAGAAATGGAAATAAGAACACAAATAAACAAATGGGACCTAATGAAACTTAAAAGCTTTTGCACAGCAAAGGAAACCATAAACAAGACCAAAAGACAACCCTCAGAATGGGAGAAAATATTTGCAAATGAAACAACTGACAAAGGATTAATCTCCAAGATTTACAAGCAGCTCATGCAGCTCAATAACAAAAAAACGAACAACCCAATCCAAAAATGGGCAGAAGATCTAAATAGACATTTCTCCAAAGAAGATATACAGATGGCCTACAGACACATGAAAGAATGCTCAACATCATTAATCATTAGAGAAATGCAAATCAAAACTACAATGAGATATCATCTCACACCGGTCAGAATGGCCATCATCAAAAAATCTAGAAACAATAAATGCTGGAGAGGGTGTGGAGGAAAGGGAACACTCTTGCACTGTTGGTGGGAATGTAAATTGATACAGCCACTATGGAGAACAGTATGGAGGTTCCTTAAAAAACTACAAATAGAACTACCATACGACCCAGCAATCCCACTACTGGGCATATACCCTGAGAAAACTGTAATTGAAAAAGAGTCATGTACCATAATGTTTATTGGAGCTCTATTTACAATAGCCAGGACATGGAAGCAACCTAAGTGTCCATCAACAGATGAATGGATAAAGAAGATGTGGCACATATATACAGTGGAATATTACTCAGCCATAAAAAGAAATGAAATTGAGTTATTTGTAGTGAGGTGGATGGACCTAGAGTCTGTCATACAGAGTTAAGTATGTCAGAAAGAGAAAAACAAATACTGTATGCTAACATGTATATATGGAATCTAAAAAAAAAATAAATTGTCATGAAGAACCTAGTGGCAAGACGGGAATAAAGACACAGACCTACTAGAGAATGGACTTGAGGATATGGGGAGGGGGAAGGGTAAGCTGGGACTAAGTGAGAGAGTGGCATGGACATGTATCCACTACCAAACGTAAAATAGATAGCTTGTGGGAAGCAGCCTCATGGCACAGGGACATCAGCTTGGTGCTGTGTGACCACCTAGCGGGGTGGGATAGGGAGGGTGGGAGGGTGTGAGATGCAAGAGGGAAAAGATCTGGGGACATATGTATGTGTATAACTGCTTCGCTTTGTTATAAAGCAGAAATTAACACACCATTGTAAAGCAATTATACTCCAATAAAGATGTTTAAAATAAAAAACAAGGAGTAACAAAAAAAAACAAAAAAAGAAAAAACCCTCACCAACTAGGCTTTCACAGTTGAATATATCTTCAGTGGTTTTGTAGTTTTCTGTTATCAATTGCTTTTATTATTCTTTGCCTCTTTTTAATTGGGCTTTTTTCAAATTATTAGTGTCCTTTTTTTATACTAATGATAGTAAGCTATTATTTAATAGGATGAATATATTCTAACCTTTTTCATCAATATTTTAACTAGCTATTGTGTTGCTTACAGGAAAGTTGTGGATTTTGCATATTTACTTTACGTTCTCTTTACTGAATGAAACAAAGATATTGTGAAAATGGCATACAATAGCAGTCAATATAAAAGGACAGCTATGGTAATACTATAATTTATGACACTATTGTATGAATTTTTTAAAAATTCAGTATATAAAGTGACATTGGATATATAGTTTAAAATTAGAATTATGCAGAGTAGTTTAAGAATCCAGAGGGTTTTTTTCGTTTTTTTTTTTTTTTGGTTTCATTGTGTCTTTGTTGCTGTGTGCTGGCTTTCTCAAGTTGCAGTGAGCCGGGGCTACTCTTTGTTGTGGTGTGCAGGTTTCTCATTGCGGCGTCTTCTCTTGTTGCAGAGCACGGGCTCTAGGTGCACAGGCTTCAGTAGTTGTGGCTCGTGGGCTCTAGAGCACAGGCTCAGTAGTTGTGGTGCACGGGCTTAGTTGTTCCACAGCATGTGGGATCTTCCTGGAGCAGGGCTCGCACCCGTGTCCCCTGCATTGGCAGGCAGATTCTTAACCACTGCGCCACCAGGGAAGTCCAAGAATCCAGAGTTTTGAGCAGACCTACAAGGAATAAAATAGAGAATCTATTATTATAACTAAAGAAGAAAGAACAAAACCTGCAGCAGAGTTGTGATTTAATGCTGAGCTATAAAACCAGAAATCTTTAGATTTCCCTACTTAGGGGTAAGAGACTGAGGCAGATTTGGACTGGAAGCCCACGGGGTCCAGGGAACTGATGATTAAGCTGAATCCTTCCTAAATTAATCGCATCACATCCAATCAGATAGGTGAAGAATAGTGATAATAGTATTTATATAGATTTTACACATTAGAAAACCAAATGAAGAAGTGGCACAACCATGTGACTTGTTTACATAATGCAAAATAAGTCTTTTAAACTGAGAATCTTTGAGTTGACTATTCTTACATTTACCTTCATGATAGCGTCTCACTTATATGACTGACCTTAATAACATTATTCATACTTGCTATCTGATTATGTAAATGTGGTAGAATAAACCTAACACTGCTTCCACTTTTTCAATTGCTGACCCTCTGGCTAATTAATCATTTCAGATCTCAAATTTTGTTTCATACTAATAAGAACATGATTTTTAAAGATATTTACCTCTATGGATAATATTTGAATTATGTGAATGTCAGAAAAACTCAACTAATACCACAGAGAAGTTAGCAGAAAAGATAATTTCAACTTGAGAAGCAATCAATAACACACATGGTGACCTTTATGGTTCCAAGAGCAGATTATGCTTTTTTAAATGATATGTCACTGCTTTGACGGGTATAGGACAAAGATAATAACTACACCCAAACTGGTCATGTCCAAGCCAAATTATCTCAAAGTACATTTAGCTATTTGTCTCATTATAAAAGAAATGTAATTGTAAAACTTAGATTAGTTTTAGGATTATTTTTTGTGTCAACTTTTTCTACCCTTTCTGTCATTCTAAATGGAACTCTCATCCTTAAAAGCCTTCATTAGTTCTCTGAATATTTAAGATGACCAACATGATTAGAAACAGAATTTCCAATCTACTTTAAGGTTCCTCATTATACATTATACTATCCTATGAAGTTCATTTACTCAGGTTCTTAAAAATCTATAATAATGCCTCATTTGGTGGTCCTTTGGCTAAACATTAAATGAAAATGATGCTTCATCTTTTGCTTCTTGCCTATAGAATATCCTGAAGAATGGTAGCAAAAATTATTTCCTTTTTGCAGTATCCAATGTAGTGAGTAATCTATGACTTAGCCTATGAAAATGGCACCAATTTACGTAGTTTATTCATGCAGAGATTACTAAATTACCAAAAGCTGGAGAGTCTTTTTAAAGCAAGTGCATTGTTTTCAGACATTTCAATTTACCAGTTTTTTATTTTACAAGAACATCTCCCAATCAAATCAGAGATTATAACTCAAATTAGAATAATCTGGGGATTTTATAAACTCTTAAAAATGTGTTATTTACTATCAACTCCATTAAGCTGTCCCCAAAATCTCGCCTGATGCAGAAGAAAACATCTTGTCACTATTTCATAGCTGAAAGATAATTAGCCTCCAATTTTCACAAGTTATATCTTCACCTATGCCCCTTGCAAAGCCCAGGGACTTCAGACTTGTCCAATTACTCTGACCCATCATCCCAGGTGAGTGAAAATGGAAAGCAGTTCTTTCCTGTAAGAAATTAACTCATCACCTGCTAACCTCTAAGGCTGTATCTCAGGAGCTGTTATACTGCCATTTAAAAATTATTTTCTTATAATTAACCCACAAATGCCCAGTTGGTCACTATAATATCAAGAAATATTGATCACTAATACATAATATATTTGCACTGTTGAAGAACGCCACAGCAAATTCCTTCAGACATGATACTTTAAACTGCTTTCATCTAAAAAATTGGCAATTGTGTAGCTACATTACGTTTATAATTTTTGATTGCATTCCTAGTTTTATTTATAGGAAAAGAAATAGAATAATTGAAGAAGGATTGAATTGTCACTTCATCTTTTGAGCATCTCAAACACTTCTGCTTTAGCAGCATAAATATATTCCCTGGCGCCTTCCACTCTCCCCTCATCCTGACACTCACCAGCTGTGGAAATACATTTCTATACGTTATATTTTCTTTCGAGAAGCTTTGTACTATTATAAAAGAAATATTCCTGAACATAAGTGAAACTTGCAGTTAGCTCAGTGATAGAAAGAGAATGCTCCTCTATTTTTTTTTTTTGAGAAAATAAATTAGCGAATGAGAGGATATGGCAGCTGAACAATCAAAGATAAAGAAATAGTTGGCCAGGGTGCCTTCCCTAGAAGAAAACTAGCATATATTTCTAAGCATAACTCACCATACAAATTAGCATCTGAGAGCAGTCTTAGAGCAGCATTGATGATTCAGAACTGAGAATAAATTGTTAGAGAACCTGCAAATGGTCTAAAAATGACAAATCATCCTGATTAGTACAATGCATTATTTGGGACCCTAAAATGTTTCTGTTCCTTCTAAAAACTTGCTCTACATGACTATTTCTTAATAAACACCTATTTTCTGCAGAGTAATGCTAGAATAACTGTTCTATGTACCATTTTGATTCTTTCAAACTATTTATTGTTTATCCCACACTGCCTCTCAAATATTCCCTTTGCCTGCCAGATAGGTACATAATGTCTACTGAGTTGAATGATAGAAATAACAGAGTTCTGTTTTTCAGAGTCAGCAACAATGTGACCATATGGCCTCATTTTACCTCTCTCGTCTTATTTCCTACTGTCCCTACAACTGGTTTCCCCGAAATTCAGTTAGACATGTTTCTTCACCTGTCTACAAGCATGGCTTGCACTTCTTTGATTCCTTGCTTTATAAACCATTGTCACTCTCCCTGTGTAAATCTATTCATTCCTCAAAGTCAATTTTAAGCCCCACTTTCTTAATGGAGCCACCTTTCATTTCCCTTGCCCTCAGTGATCATTCTCTCTTTTCAGTGCCTACACCTGTAATGCACAGTTTTCAGCCTAGATATTGATATATGGGTATAATATCTGGCACTGTACACAGTTGTCTTTGTGTATATGTCTGTTTTACAAATAAAATGTTAAACAGCTGAAGGATCAATGTCATGCCTTTAATTTCTTATGCACATACATATTACCTGGTGAACAATTGAGAATGTAATAAGCCTACAGTAATGTTTATAAACAGATAGGAATATGTGATCAATCATAAAAGATGCCTAGCAGTTAGATCACCATCTCTTCCAAATTCTATATATTTTTTTGTCATTGGTGTCTACAAACAATTTCAACAACAAATTTAAGCATTGCAAAGGGCAGTGGATAGAGACTGGAGAGGTGGAATGAAAATATCAAAGTTTGGTGCTCCACAACCAACTGGCAACATATGATGTTATATTTGGGTGATTTGATTTTACACAATGTAGTCAGAGGATGTTAGAATTTTGAATCATGAGTCATGAATCACAGATTATTTCAGTGTCTCATAAAAAATTTTTAAATGACTCTTTCTTGAAGTAAATAATGTGATGTCCCAAAGAAAATAATATGTACGGTGTGAAGGACAGAGTTCAGAGACTTTAAAACTATTCATATTCAAATAAATATAGCTGTAATGTAACTATATGATAAAAGATTTTATTAACAGAGGTGATGATTAGAAAAGTCATAGACGAAGACATGTAAGATAATTTACTTCTGGATTATTGAAATCTTATTTCATGTGTGTTTGTTGTTGTTATTTGCTTGTTCATGCATGTTTTTGCTTAGTCATTGTGTTTATCAGGATTTGCAAATTGTACCTAAAAATAATTTCAGAGCTTGTTCACTTTTAGGCAAAGACATAAGAAGAGTAGGAGCCTCAGGGTGAACTGCTTCTTCACAAATAATAAAATTTTAAATTTAATCTTAAGCTCCTATAATCACCTTTGCAAAATAAAAAGATTTTGATTCCCTCTTTTATCTAATTTAAAATGCACAGTAAAAAAAACCTTATCCATGTTTGTGTAAATTTATAATTTTAAAATTTAATTTAAAAATAGGGAGAAAAATATTTAAGTTCATTGTCCCCATTCATTGAAAATAAGCCATAAACATGTTTTGACTCTTTCTTTTTTTTTCACCCCTGAAAATCAAAAGAACAAATCAAACCCAATCAACTATTTGATTAAAAAGTAAAAGAGCATTTCCTTATCCCAGGACCAACATTAATCTCCTGTTAGTGCTCTCAGGCATCCTGAGCAACTAACACATGCAATCATCTCTTCAGATGTTCTTTATAGTCTCACCACAAACTAAGGAAATAACCTAAATATCTCCAGCCTAACCTTTGCCCTTCAACCTAAGATGAGCTGAAGCATTTGAAGCTGAGGTGACAGGACCAGAGCCTGCTTTTCATCAGTGAGAGCACTCAGCTGAACTAGCCCCCCCGCCTCCCCCTCCATCTTTGCTTAATTCATGCAGTCTCTAAAGAGATAATCATAAAGTGGCTATTCGTATTAGAGTCAAAACTTATATAGCACTCATCCTGATGCTAGTGTTTGCATCAGAGTCCAAACTTCCTTTATCAATACCTTTCACCATCTTCCTTCCTCCCATATCACATACTTTCAGAGCATCACAGGTCACTGCTGACAGATATCAACACCATGGACTACTGTGACCTCTACTCTGAGGTCTCTTCTTGCAGCATAACCATACCACACCTACAGTGTGTGGAGCCCTGCCTGCTCCCTTTCCCAGAGCTATTTTATGGCGTTCAAGAAATTCTAGTAAAGAACTTAATGCAAAATTAGCCATGACATGATTCCTGGAACAAGCCACTGGTTTCAGCTTAATATACCTTTTAGCAGGTAATCTAAAGGACTAACAAAGAATTACAGAGAAAATAATAATCCCAAACAACCCCTCTCTCTAAACTACACTCCCATCAAAATCCCCTCTCTCTATCTTTCAGAGATCTTCCCTTTTTTCTCTTCTTAATCCTCTCAACAGAAGAAGGGTGGTAGTATTCTGTTGTGTCAAATTCCAAGGCACCATATGGCTGTGTTTACAAGTGGAAGAAGTTACTATTTTAAAAATTTATGTATCCCCTCCTCCTTATGATTTCTGTTGACTACATGCCACAGGCTTAGTAAGGTGTAGCAGGGCCCCCTTGGTGACTTGCCACCAAGCATTCTCTTACTTTCTCTCTATCCAGCTTACTGTTTACGTCCTGGCTAGTCTACTTCCAGTTACGTGTCCAGTTATTTATGTCCCTAACTCCTAGTACCTTAGACCAGGTTCTCTTAATTTCTCAGCTAAATTACTGCTACAACCTCCTTAAGTGGTCATTCTGCCTCTGATATTTCCTCCAATTCAATTTTCTCATTGCAGCCAGAGCAGCTCTCATGCTTAAAATCTTTTAGTAGCTCCTGTTGCCCTGAAGATAGTCTATATTCTTTAAATATGGGCTACAGTGCCCTTCAATATCCAGTCGCTGTTCACTTCTACAGCCTTTTTTTTTGGAGGTGTGGGTTGCTGTTCACTTCTACAGCCTTCTTTTTTTTTTTTTGGAGGAGGGGTGGTAACTCCTTGCTCATATTCTATTTCCCACAGTAAGAGGAAGGAGTTGAAGAAGCAGGTGGCCTATGATGCATTTACTCTTTTTTTTACTGTAGGACCACTGTCAGGGTGACAAAGAAGGTAGGTGACCTAATCTATTCTTGTTAACTGGACCTTTGGGTATTGAGAAGCAGTTTGACATGGGCCTCTTATGTTCCTATACTTCTTGCTGAGTATGCCGCAGTCAAAAAGTTTTGACCATTTTTTCACCTGGGCCACTTTTCAGAGTTGTTATACATCTGGAAATTCTTGGAAGTGAAATAATGCATTAAAGGGATACATTTCTTACCCCTGAAATGCTGGTTGCTCACTGCCTATGATATAAGTGGCCAATTCCTACAGTCAGAGTTCCTTCAATTGCATTTTCAACTTTCAATTAAATTGCAAAATTACATTTCACAGGAAGCCTTCATAGGCTTTGAAATCTAGGTTAGTACCCTTCTTGTATAGCTGACATAGCTGACCTTACTTCAGTAGTTGTTGATCTTATTGTAAGTGCCTATTTAGCCAGTTCATTGCACAGAGCAAACTTGTTAAAGTA
This sequence comes from Balaenoptera acutorostrata, assembly GCF_949987535.1. Taxonomy (NCBI): domain Eukaryota; kingdom Metazoa; phylum Chordata; class Mammalia; order Artiodactyla; family Balaenopteridae; genus Balaenoptera; species Balaenoptera acutorostrata. Next base: position 37,044,968 of record NC_080070.1, on the reverse strand, counting down.
CAACTATAAAACAGCTTTATTTCTACCTATTTACTGCTTGCAGGGGTCCTCTCTGCTAGATCTCTTCAACTGTCCCTTGGCTATGTCTCAGGCAGATCCTGTAGCTTGGCATTCATTCCCAGCTATAGGTATCGCCTCAAATTCAGGTAACAAAAATTCTGGCCTAAACTAAATTAAAATTTCAAACTTTCATCCAATTCAAAGCTGTTTCCCTCCCCTGGCTCAGGCCTGACTTTCAGCTGGGGGACACATAGTGAGGAGTGGGGTCATGGTCAGTTTTTCACTTCTATTGTTCTTCCAGCCTTAGAGAAAGAAGAGTTGAAAGAAAAGATAGAGACTTCTGAGACTGGTGCTATTTTAACTTGGCTGGTGGTACTGTTTATTATGTCAGGCATCACATGCCAGTTCTCACTCAAGGGGTGTTTTTGTGGGTTCTTTTGAGACTCCCTTTGCAGACTTTTGTACTGTATACATAGTTCCCTGAAACACGTGAGTCACTCTCCTACTGTCTGCATACTACTCCCACTTCCCTCTCGGCTTTGTTCCTACGTCCAGTAGTTTGCCTCCAGTCTTTCTTTGTTAGGGTCCTCTCAGCTTTCAAGACAGCTCTTGGCCTTCTTCAGCATCATACGGCTCACAGAAAATATCAAACACCCTGTCCTAGTCAGTATTAGAAGTGCCAGCTGCTCCCCCGTATGGCTCTCTCCTCATCCTGCCTCAGTAGGTAGCTGTAGCCAGACTCTCCTTCACACTTCACTGAGTGAGATGGGACCACACGCTCTAAGGGCACATATTAAGCTCTCCCAACTTCTCTAGCACCGTGATTCATAAAACATGTACACTAGTATTACTCAGTACCTGACACATAATAGACATTAAATAAATATTTGTTGAATAAATAAATGAATTAATCATCCTTGGAGGTAAACCAAAAACTCGTGCTCACCTGATGCAGAGTCTCTGGAAAGTACAGTTGTCCCTCAGTTCCCACGAATACCAAAATCCGAGGATGCTCAAATCCCTTATATAAAACACTGTAGTACAGTCAGTCCTTATCCACATATTCTGCATCCACAGATATGGAGGGCCAACTGTACTTTGATAGTTTTTTATCAGAGACCTTTTTAAAAATTTTCTTTTCTTTGACCTAGAAACCCCAATTCTAGGAATTTATCTTAAGGAAATAGCTGAGCAAGTGCTCACTGATATATGCAGAAGGATAAGTAATATCTAAGATTAAAATGAAAATCATCTATGTCCAAAACAATAGTGGATTGGTTTAAAAGGTATGGTTCATTCAAACATTTGGAATATTATTCTGTCATTAAAATTTTTTCTGTAGATGTATATTCATTGATGTAGAAATGAGAGTTGAAGCAGAAAATGACAACCTGAAAAAGGAAAAAACAACAACAACTGTGACTTGCTAACAGATAAACTGTATCAAACTATTATCTGCAACACAAATAATCTAAGCACAAATAAAATGTAGTAGCTCATTTTGGAATTTATGTGTCAAGCTCAGGTAATAGTAGCAGTAATACCACCCAGATCCATATGTTCCAAAGACCACTGACTAGTTCAGCAAGTCACCTAGTTTACAAATCTGACAAATCTCTGCCCAGACCATACCATGCTTACTAACTTCTGCCATAAAACCATCCATGACTGACTCCAGTTCTTGAAATACTATAAATATTCTTCCCTAACTGACCCCCTTTTTGAGTCAGACTAAAACTCTGTCGAAATGATGTCCCTTTCTTAACAAGTTTAATAAACCCGTTTTTGTATGTTCAACAGTTTACCTAGTGGATCAACCAAAGAACTAAATTCGCTCATTTTTTTTCTCTTTTGTTTTTTGTTTTTACTACAACGTAGAAAAAATTTAGCCTGAGTATATTATTGGATGCTATCCTTTTACCTTTATTGGGAGTATTTTTGTTTGTCAAATTCTTTTAAATTATGGAACAAGTTGTTTCAACTTATGAATATTTTGAAATTTTCAGGAAATTAAGAAGATGCAAAATTGTAGATTTTTTCAGTTTTATTTCATTCCCAGATAATATAAATACAGTTGGCCCTTGAATAACAGGGGTTTGAACTGTGTGGGTCCAATTAAACTCAGATTTTTTTTTCCAATAAATACATACAGTACTACACTTATCTGAGGTTGGTTAAACCCTCAGATGCGGAGCCTTGGATACCAAGGACTGACTATGAACCTTGAGCATCTGTGGATTTTGGTATCTGGGGCAGATCCTGGAACCAATACCCCGTGGATACCAAAGGACAACTGTACATCTAACTTTAAAAAGGAGCTTTATTAAAATATTCTTTCCATAAATTCAAAAATAAATCTTGTATGTTACCTGAGGCCTCATTTATTCTGGTCTACCATAGATTTTATAAAGATGAGCTTATTTGCAAGCTGCTCTTACTAGTTTCATTTTACCCAGATCCTCAAAACCTGAAGTGTTCCTTTATGGAGTACTTTGATTAAAGATTTCCAAAAGATTTTGAATAAAATATAACCAAACTCTACAAGACAAATTCATATTAAAGTTAAATATCTTTTTAGGACATCTAGTTTGATTGAAATAGGTATTCAAAGGCTTTAATATTTCTAAGATCCATTTAATGATGGTTAACAGAGAGAAATCATGTACTGACAGTCTGAAGTATTGTTTTATTCAATATTTGCATCATGACATTTTGTCGTTCAGCTATTTTTGCACTATAACTAATCGTAGTCTACTTTTAATGTTTTATAAGCTTCTTTATTCTAGTAAGCACACAATATAATTACTTTTTAAGTGTACAATACAGAATTGTTAACTATAGGCTCTGCGCTGTACAGCAGATCTCTAGAACTTAGTCATCTTGTATAACTGAAACTAAACCAGTTGGACAGCAACTCCTTATTTCCCCCTCCCTTCAATCCCTGGCAACCACCATTCTGCTGGATTTTTTTGTATGACTATTTTAGGCACTTCATGTAAGTGGAATTATGCAGGGTTTGTCCTTCTGTGACTGGCTTATTTCACTTAGCATAATGCCCTGCAGGTTCATTCATGTTGTCGCATATTGTAGGATTTCCTTGCTTTTTAAAGCTGAATAGTGTTCTGTCATATATATGTATCATATTTTCCTCATCCATTCATTGGTCGATGGATATTTCAATTGTTGTGAATAGTGTTGCATTGAACATGGGATGAGGATACCTTTTCAAGTTAGTGTTTTCATTTCTTCAGATTAAATACTCAGAAGTGGAATTGCTAGATCATATAGTAGTTCTATTTTTAATTTTTTCGAACTTCTATACTATTTTCCAGTATAGAGACTGCACTGTTTTATGTTCCTATCAACAGTGTGCTTAATTTAGTAAGAACATTGTTTACATTGCTCTGTGCTTCACAAAAATTTGTCTTCAGATTCTTATCACAAATGAGTAATATTATTTATATTCGCTATTGATTATTTTTTATTTTTTATTTTTTTATAAATTTATTTATTTATTTATTTTTGTCTGTGTTGGGTCTTCGTTTCTGTGCAAGGGCTTTCTCCAGTTGCGGCGAGCGGGGGCCACTCTTCATCACGGTGTGCGGGCCTCTTACTCTCGCGGCCTCTCTTGTTGCGGAGCACAGGCTCCAGACGCGCAGGCTCAGTAGTTGTGGCCCACGGGCCCAGTTGCTCCGCGGCATGTGGGATTCTCCCAGACCAGGGCTCGAACCCGTGTCCCCTGCATTGGCAGGCAGACTCTCAACCACTGCGCCACCAGGGAAGCCCCGCTATTGATTATTTTAACTGAATTTATAATAGTAGTAAAAATAAGATCTGATGCTTTGCCTCATCAATTCGATTTCAATAACACAATAAAAATTAAGATGTTATTCAAATTAAATTAACTGATCCTCTACTTGATGCATTTGATAACACTGGAAAGAAAAAACTCCTGCAAAATTTTACTTCTGCCAATTATAGTAATACATTAGCAGATATTGATGCACTTTTTACACATACATGAAGAAACTTGGCTTAAGAATGAGTTAATTAATGAGTTATTAATTTAGAAGAATAGTCATTTGATCTAAATGAAAAATCAGTATTCGTAGAGTGATACATAATCCACCTTCTGCATCTACACATCTTAAATTGTCATCTTTAGTCTTTTCTGATTAACTACTCAGTTTTTAAGTAGATTTTGATACTTCTTCAGCAGATTTACATCTTCTGGTCTTCTCGTGGTTGGTGTTATTACTAGGGTCTCTATAGTGAATGGCAAATGTTAACACATTTATCCTGCAAATCATATGTTTCATCATCAAATTTATTGAGAAACAGAAATGTAATACCTAACTTTTTATTAAATTTGTACTTTTTATGTTGAGCTCACTGATGCAAAAAGGGTTTACTGAAAAATTAAAAAGCCAAACAACAAACAAATAGTTGTAGGTTTATATCATGTAATAAATTACAAAGCCACTCAAGCAAGAGAATGCAGACTACTCTCTACATATACTAGAGCAGGATTTCTCAACCTCTATCTTCCACACATATATTTTACAAATACCTATTGTATAATCTCCACTGAACCCAGTGATGGACAGCCTGAGGACACTGTGCATCTCACAGGCCATGAAACAACTGGCTGGTGCACCAAGTGCCTAGCAAGGACAATAGAGTATAATATTTTACAAACACAAAACACTGGAAGGAGTCAGTTGTTCTTGGTTCCTCATGTCAGAGAGCACTTCATTGCCATGCTACCCATGAAAAGGAAAAGTTGGTATCATTGCACCTGGAAAAGATTGGGAAAAGAGAGAGAGTTATCATTGGTCATCTCTTAGATTTAATCATGACTTAAAGTTTGAATTCTACCACTACACTTGAAGAGACTTACCAGACAAGACATACGGCAGAAGTTGGAAATCTAAAGAGGAGGTCTGCCAAAGAAGTAATGGGTTATTTGAAGGCAACTATTATCATAATACTTCACTATGCAATGAAATATCTGGGATAAATTCTAAAACATTTGAGACTCTGTTTGGCAAAATGGGACATATGGTCTCCCTAATTAAAGACCTAAATGTAAAGTACAAATTAAAAATTCTAGAAGAAAGTATAGAAAAATATCTAAGACTTTGGAGTACAAAGTTATTAAACAGCACAGGAAAACACAAATTATAAAAAGACTTACTGACAGATATAAATAAAATAGACACAAAAGAAATGGTGAAAATATAAGACAGATAGCAGAAAGATATTTTCAAAACATGTAACAGATAAATTTGCAGTATCCAGATCATATAAAAACTCCTGCAACTTATGTCTTAAAAAAAATCAACAACCCAATACACCAATTTAATATGGGAAATATACATTTGTAAACTCATATGTACGATTCTCATATATAACTGGTATAAACTGGTACAGCACCTTTAAAGCCTAATTTGTAAATACCCATAAAAATTGAAAATGTTCCAACATATCTTCTACTAGGTACATACACTGAAGATGTATTCACACAGAGAGATATGTACAAAGATGTCCATTATATAATTACCTGTAATAGAAAATAGCTGGAAACAAGCTAAATATCCTTTAATCAAATAAAAATGGATAAATAACTTGTGGCTTATTTATATGGCAGAAAACCACACAGCTGCAAGAGTTATTAAATTTGATTTATATGTATCAACACTAGATTATTACAAAAGCGAGCTTTTATACTGTGTAATATGTTTCTAAGATTTACTTATGTTAGTACACATAAGTCAAATTCATTCATTTTGACTGCTGTAGGATTTCCATAATTCTGCAGTTTGCATTTTCCACTCAGTATTGTTTAAAATGATACATAAATCATGATACATTCTGTAGAATTTTAAAACACATAAATCAGTTTTCTACTTTGGTGAAGGATGAAAACATGTTTGGTAACCATAGAAACAATGCAGGCAGGCAAGTTACACTTCAGGATTGTGATGGAAACTGGAAAGGGAGGTGAGTGAACGGATAGGGGAGGGATACAAAGAACCATGAACTGCTTCTTTAATGTTTTATTTTAAAAAATAAATAAAGCGAAGGGGAAGAGGAAGAGATCTGAAGCAAATATAACAAAATCTCTTTAATCTAGGTGGTAGGCACATGGATGTTTTATAACTCTGTATGATTTTCTGAATGTTTTTACTACTTCAGTGGTTTTTAAATGCTTTGATACGAAAAATTTAAATTATCCAAATCAAAAATAAAACAGTATCTTCTAACATCTCCCTGTATGATAGGATGAAATTAGTGGCCATTTAAAAAAAAATTATCTACGCTCCCTCCATTTTCAACTTTAGTCTTTGTTTTAAATCCTGAGTTTTAGATGGCAATTATTCTCAGTAAGTGATGATTTTACAGCTTAAGATTTCCTTTCAAAAACTTTTAAAAATACTTAGTTGCACAACTGTTCCGATGGTTTTAGTGAATGCCACTAACAATTTTGCACCACAAGTTCTCTATTCATCAGTTTTAAATTTTGATATAATTGATGAATGGCTGTTGAATTTTTTGATGATTTTATTTTCTGAAAGAATTCACTGTCGGTATATTTTCTAAGTCCTTGCATTTATGAAAGTATCTTACTTTCTTACATGAATAATAATTTGGCTAGATATATCATTCATGGGTTGATACTTTCTCTTAAATATGCTGTACATGTTGACCATTGTTGACTAACATTTAGGGTTACCGAGAAGTACAAAGCCAGTCTGATTTTTGTTTCTTAGTCAAATTTCTTAGTCAGTTTTCTGTCTGTAACTTATACTCTATGTTCTCTTATTTTTCAATTCAAAAAATTTTTCCTGGATTGTCGTTAGTTTCTGTATTAATTTTGCCTAAACCATGGTGAACCTTTTTGATATGTGCAGCTTGGTCTATTTCATGTCCAGAATGTTTACTTCAATTATGTTGTAAATACTTATTTAAGTGTTTTGGCTTCTTAAGACCATAAATAATTAATTTTATGTTAGATTTCTATTCTGTTGTCTTCCTATGGACAATATTCTTTATTACTGTTTTAACTCATTATCTTCTATCCTCCATCTTCTGGTTGAGCATCTCATGTTCATATTCCACATCACTTTATTATTTTCCTATGTCAGTATTGTTATTTATTACCTCCAAAGCAAGTTTTAATATTGAGACTGTATTCTTGTATCCTTGAAACTTTGTTTTGTAATCCTTGAAACTTTGTCTTGTATTCATCTCAGCCCTTGCATCTCAGCTCTGGTGTTTCCCAACACACCTATAAGCAGTATTATGTCAGTAATACTCTTCCTCTTGCTTAGTCTCCATTTGGTTGCTATTAGCATCTTTCTCCTACATCTCCACTCCTGAGATGGAATGGAGAGTGGTTGTTGTTTTTAGATAGTACCCAAATTTCCTAATGATTCCCGGCATTTACTGCTATACCCTGACTGACCGGATGGAATCCTCTTCTGTCCACATGACAAGGTTCTTGGGCACTTTGAACCAGTACAGCAGGTGAAAATCTCCCACTCCCATCATGCCTTATTGTTCCCACGTTTCTGGCTCTTCCCTCACCCAAGGAGACTAGCCATCCAAAAATGCCATTTATAGCCAACTTCCACGCCATTCATTGGCAAACAGAGTATCTGAATAGCTATAGAAATGTAAGTAATAATGAGGTGTGGGTGAGTGCAAGAGTAAACCAAATCTTTATGGAAGCAGTATTCATGCAGTTTTAAGTAAGTGAGCCAATCATCTGTTTAGATATGTGCCAAATATCTATTTTAAGATGAAATCCAGAGAAAATAGAATAGCTAAAATTTCTATCTACCTAGTTCTTGGCTAGCAGACTGCTGTGTTTCAGAGAATATGAAAGCCAAATTTGTGCTTTTTAATTAACTCCTTGGTATTTTTGTTAAAATAGAAGTTCCTTCTGGATTTTAGCATTCTAGTTTTTATTTTTATTTTTTTTTACAAGTTCACAGGAAATGTTGGGAGAGTCAGAGTCAGAAATTGCCAATTTGACCCCTTCTTAGACAACAAAGGGAAAGTATTAAGTATTCAAGTAATTTTGCATGTGTTTAAAAAATAATTGATATATATTAAAAATAAAGTGGTCTGAAAACAGCATTTTAAAATAATTCCTACAAATCAAATATCTCCTCTCTGCTTGTATATTTGAAACGTGACCAAACTATGTTTGGTATCTATAACTACAGATATTCAAAGTTGTAGAAAAAATTATTAGTGAAAATCTGTGAAAGGTCAAGTTCACTATTTCATTAAAATTGTATGAGTTTTTAAGAATGTTAGTAATTGGTATTGTCATAGTAATAGTTATGGTCATATCATTCATATAGATATAAATATATAGATTTGGAGGGATATATATTATAGACATATCTATATCATATCTATATTCTTACTATCTATGAATTTCACAACCATGAGCATTTTATAGTTCAACTCAACTTGTCAAAGGTATTGAACAATTATCTAATATATTCTAGGTGCTCTGAGAGATAAAAAGATGAATAAGATAATAACTAGATGTTTTTCATCTTTTTACTATTAAGAGAATTGTTAAATAGAAGAAGTATAGCTTTCATTCACTGAATCATTCATTCACAAATATTTGATGCCTATCATGTGCAAATAATATGCTAAGACCTGGATTTACAACAGGAAGAAAACATAGTCACTGCCATTATAGGTGAGAAATAGGCTGGCAAGGAGGAAAAAGCAAATACTGAGAGTCATTTGAGGGGAGTCACTAATAAGATGATATAGAAAAGATCCAAAAAACCTGAGGAAGAGAAAAACTGTGACTTGAGGAAAAGTTTAGGGCAGCCACAGAGTCAGCATAAAGAGTGGGGAGTGGGGAACATCATAATAGATGCAGTTGAAGAATCTAGCTGCAGTCAGACCATACATGACCATCTAATCTGGGAGAAGGATCCTGACATTCTTTTTAAAGTGTAATAGGAAAACACTGAAAGATTTTAACAAGTAATGATGCAAAGAGACATAATTTAAAATAATTATGGTTAGTGTATCCATTTACTGGATTAAAAGGCAAGATGGAAGTTTTCAGAGAAAATTGGAAGCTAAAAAATAACCAGAAGGATATTCTAGAACTGAAAAATATAGGAATTAAAATAAAGACCAATAGAAATGTTCACCAGCAGATTAGACAATGTTGAAAAGGGAATAGGATAGGAACAAAGGATAGGTCAGGAGAAAATAACCAGATGGAAGCGAAGAGACAAAAAGATGAAAAATAGAGGAAAGGGTATAATGGTACATATGGGATATATGTGTAGTCTAGAAAAAGAGGGAAGAAAAGTCTTAGAGAAGAAGTGATATCTGAAGAGATGACGGCAAAGAATTTTCTAAAAGCAATTGAAGACATCAAATCACAGGTACTAGAGCATCAAAACCCTGTGGATATAAATAATATCACACCCAGACACATCACTGTGAATCTGCTAAAAATAAAAGACAAAGAGAAAATCTATAAAGCAGTCAAATCTGGCAGCAATGAATCATATTACCTGTAAGAATGCAATAAGACTGACAGCTGATTTATTAATAGAAGAGCACAAATGAAGTCAATGATAACAGAATGATATCTTTAATGGTTGAAAGAAAATAACTGCTAACCTAAAATTCAGTAATCAGTGAAAATAACCTTCCAAATGAGGGAGAAATAAAGACATTTTCAAAAACGAGAACTCAGAGTATTCCTCACCAGCAGACGCACACCAAAGGATCTACTGAATGACATTATTCAAGTAGAAGGAAAAGGATACCAGAAGGAAGCTCAGAGATATAATAAAGACTGAGTAAAGAGGAATGAAAAGGGTAAATCAGTAGGTATACACATAGTCAAGAAAGGGTGAATATCTAAATACTTGAAAAAATATTAACTATAGTGACTTCAATATATCAAGCATATATGGTATAATCTCTTGAGAGCCTACTATTAAGATTCTTCACATGTAAAACTAGCAAATCAATAGAAGGGATGCATGAAATAATAAAAACGTTCTTAATCTATCCAAAAGCAGACAAAGAAAAGAAAACAAAAAGAAAAGAAAGGAAAAAGAAAACTACATGGGTTAATTAGAAAACAAATAGTAAAATGATAAATTTTAAAAACCAAAAGCAATAGTAATAATAACAAGATTGTAATATTGGAATAAAAGAAACCCAACTCTATATTAGTTATAAGAGACTATCTTAAATATAAGAACACAGATGGAGGGAATAAACTGTGGTACACCCATGCAATGAAATCCTATTGAGCAACAGAAAGGATGAACTTATTGATATAAGCAACAACATGGATGAATCCCAAAATACATTCTGTGTGAAAGAAGCCAAGCCCCCAAAAAAGTACATACTGTATTATTTTATTCATTACAAATTCCAGAAAATGCAAAGAATCTGTATTAACAGAAATTGCATGGGATGAAGGGGGAGGAAAAAATGGATTGCAAAGGGCCATGAGAAAACTTGCAGAGATGAGGGAAGTGGTTATCTTGAATGTGGCAATTGTTTCACAGGTGTATACATGCACCAAAACGGATCAAATTTTGCATTTTAAATATACACAGTTTAGTGTACTTCAATTGTTATCTCATTGCAGTTGTAATAAAAAATACAATAGGAAACAAATATGCAATAAAAAATTAACAAAACCAAAATGTCCTTTCTTAGAGAAACTGATGCAATTTATAAATGCTTGGTAGAGAAGGTGAAGAAAAAAATCCTGAGAAGATGTTACAAATTCTTAATATGAAGAATAAAAAAGAGGCCATCACTATAGATCCTACTTGTATTTAAATGCTAATAAAAAGACATGAACTACTTCATAAAAGTAAATTTGAAGTTTTAGATGAAATTTATAAAAATCTTACTAAACCTGTCATGGGAAGAAACAATATATTGCACACACACCTGACTTTAGTAGTGACATTTCTAAATACTTATGGACAAAGTAACACCAGCCTTAAACAGATATTTTCAGATAATGGTGGAAATACTCCCTAACTCACTTCTGAGATTATCATAATCTTATACCAAAACGTCTAAATATGACAAAGATATTAAGAAAGATAATATATCATGGCAAGGTTGTTTTAATTCCAGGAATTAAATGTTGGTTTAACATTAGAAAATTAAGTAGTGTAATTACTCAGTAAAGGAGAAAATTTTATCATCCATTTACAATATAAACTCTTAGTAAACTAAAGAATATCTACACAAAATAATTCAGAAAGGGTAGTACTAAATTATGAAAAGATGAATGTATTCTCTCCTGAAAGCAAAAATAAGACATGCATTTCCTGCTATCATCCCATCTGTTTAACATTACCCTGGAGGTTTGTGCCAGTGAAATAAAGCAATTGAAAAATATAAAATATACAAGAATTTTATAGGGACAAATAAATTACTATTTGCAGGCATCATTATATTCATAGAAAACCCAAAGTTCCTACAGATTGTTTGAATTAATAAGTAATTTCATTAAGATTTCTGAATATAAGGTCAATATACATTAATTGTATTTCTGTATATCAGCAACAAAAAGAAGAAATTTAAAAACTCGTTCCTTTATCACAAGATCAAAAGATCACAAATATGTAGGAATAAACTAAACATTATGTTTAAAATTTCCACGTGGAAAACTAAAGAAAATTAATTGCTGACATATAGAAAATATAAATTCATAGATGAAACATGTTTATGGTTTGGAAGTCTAAGTAATGTAAAAAATGTCAAGAATTCTACTCAAAGAGATCTTTAGATTTTATGCAATCACAATAAAACTCCCAGTAGATTATGGGTTTATGTATAAATTGACAAGCTTATTGTACAATTTCAATAGAAAACAATGGGTCAAGAATAGCCAAGTTAACTTGAGAAGGGCATACTCTATTAGATATTAAGACCTATTAAAAAGCTACAGAATAAAAACTATTGATGTACTATTGGTGCAAGAATAGAAACATTATCAATGAAATTGAATAGAGAGCTCAGAAACATACCACACATATAAGGATGTTGATTAAAATAAAGGTGGCACTGCAGGAAAGGGCAGAGTCTTTTCAATTATTGGCACTGTATTAACTGGGTATTGACGTGAGGGGAAAACACTTGACCCCCTGCCTCACCTCATATACAAAAGTCAATTCTTAGTTGATTGTAGACATGAAAATGAAAGGCAGAACAGCAAGTCTTCAAGAAGATAACATAGGAGAATATCTTAATCACTGTAGTACAGACAAAATTTTCTTAAATTGGACTCAAAAAGCATCACCCATAAAGGAAATGATAGTCTGACAAATTGAAATTTAAATTACATTAAAATTAAAGAATGAAATGTTCTGAAAGAATATCAGAAAGAAAAGGCACAGCACTGAATAGGACAAGAAAATTACAGCGCAAAATAACTCATAAAGGGCTCATATCCAGAATATATAAAAAATGCTACGATAAAAAAATGACAATGCCCCCTCAAAATAGGTAAGTGATATAAACAGGCACTTCATAATTGATATATGATATATACAAATAGCCAATAAGCATATGCAAAGTTGCTCAACATCATTAGTAATTTGGTAAAAAAAAAAAAATGCTGCTACATACTCAGAGACTGGCTAAAGTTCAAAAGGTGTGCAACACCAAGTGTTGGCAAGAAAGGGGAGCAGCTAGAATTCTCAGATACTGTGGATGGAAGTGTAAGTTGGTGCTGCCACTTTGAAAAACTGGCCATAAAATGAACACATTCCTACCATTTGACTCAGCTACTAGACGAGAGTAATGTATATGCACAAAAACTTGTATGAAATGTTTAAAGCAGTATTATTTATTATAATTCCAAACTAAGGACAATCCAAATGACTGTCAACTGTAGCATGGCAAAAATACTTTTGAAGGGTCTTCTAAGAAGCAAATAATGTTCTATTTATTGAATTGGATTGTGGTTACTCATTTTGTGTTTAATTTTGTTATACTTTTTCTAATACTTTTTTGCATGAATTAATGTTACATTTAAAAATATTTTAATTGGAGAAGCAATTGCAATAATCCCTCCGCAGGATGCCAGAGGCTTGGGCTAATTTGCTGTCAGTGGAAATGGAAGTAAATGGTTGGATTTGAGACTATAATTTAGAAATAAAGTAATAGAAGCTACAAGAAGTAAAGATGGATTGCATGTGAGAGAGAGATAGTAAGGAGGATTTTTTTTTTTTAAGTTAGCTTTAATGGTATTGATTATAACATGGTTCACTAGTTACTAGTTTCAGACCAGGTCAGATAAGAAAACAATTTTATCCTTGTGTCAGTGGTTATTTTTCATTTCTAAATTGTGTTAAGATTTGAGAGGTCGTCTAAATATTCTTTTTTCATTTCAGTGCTTTGGTCATTTTATTTGAATGTTATTCTCCTTGGTGTAGGGGAAAATTGGAAAGGAGACAGCAAAATGTAATTAGAGAAGTTCCCCTTCTCAGCAGTTCACACTAGAACTCAGAATGAATGTGCCAGGTATTACACAGAAAATCAAGGAAATTTTCAAGTCAGTCTTCAAATTCGAAACTACTAGAGAATTTAGATAAGCTTTGGTATTACCTTAAATTTCAATTCATATAACTCTAGCTGTTAAAAAAAAATTTTTAAGTTGTTCATCTTACCTCTTTATGGAAGTGATTCAGATGAGAGTGACCAGGTGAAGTTTTTGAGACCTGAAGCTGTTAGACCTTAGATTTGTGTGTCACAGCAGATGAAAGAGCTGTTTCTCAACCAATTTAACATATTTCACTCAAATTTGCTGTGAGACCTTTAGTTGATCATATCAAAATAGGAATGTTCTCTCTCTCACTTTGCCAGTGAACTTATGAGCAGCTCAAAATATACTCTGACATTAGAGGCAGCAGTTATCTTGTCCTGCTGTAGTGGAAGAAATGTTGGAAGGATCAGAGCCTCTTTTTTTTTGTTTGTTTTTTTAATCTTTATTGGAGTATAATTGCTTTACAATGCTGTGTTAGTTTCTGCTGTACAACAAAGTGAATCAGCTCTATGTATACATGTATCCCCGTGTGCTCTCACTCTTTCTTTTTTTTAAAGAACTCTATCACTCTTTTTTTTAAGAGTAACTTTTTTTTTAATTAATTAATTTATTTATTTATTTATTTTTGGCTGTGTTGCGTCTTCGTTCCTGTGCGAGGGCTTTCTCTAGTTGTGGCAAGCAGGGGCCACTCTTCATCGCGGTGCGCGGGCCTCTCACTATCGCGGCCTCTCTTGTTCTGGAGCACAGTCTCCAGTCGCGCAGGCTCAGTAGTTGTGGCTCACGGGCCTAGTTGCTCTGTGGCATGTGGGATCTTCCCAGACCAGGGCTCGAACCCGTGTCCCCTGCATTGGCAGGCAGATTCTCAACCACTGCGCCACCAGGGAAGCCCTCCTCTCACTCTTGAATATCCCTCCCGAGCCTCCCTCCCACCCTCCCTATCCCACCCCTCTAGGTCATCACAAAGCATCAAGCTGACCTCCCTGTGCTATGCAGCAACTTCTCCTTTCCCTGCTGTGTCCTTAAGTCTGTTCTGTACATCTGCGTCTTTATTCCTGCCCTGCCAGTAGGTTCATCAGTACCGTTGTTTTAGATTCCATATATGTGTGTTAGCATACAGTATTTGTTTTTCTCTTTCTGACTTACTTCACTCTGTATGACAGACTCTAGGTCCATCCACCTCATTACAAATAACTGTTTCATTCCTTTTTATGGCTGAGAAATATTCCATTGTATATATGTGCATTTGGTGGTCTAGGATATGTCCCAGATTGGTTTACCAGGAGATGAGCAATAGCTAGTACTGATACTTAGACTTACATAAACATGCCTTTGCTATATTTAAGAAAGCAGGACACTCTGTATAGGATTGGCCAAGCAACTGGAAGCACTGAGCATAAGAGCTAGTAATATTATATCTGTAACCTAGTGTTGGAGAAGCTAGGGACAATTTGATTACACCAATACAAATGGAGAATCTAGAAGGTGTGCTGGGTGTGTTTAATAAAGTAACCTTAATTCACCTGAACAAATATTGGCATTTGTTCATCAGTTTTAAGAGATACATAAAACATTTTCTCCTTAATTTTATGATTCTAATTGTTTGATGAATATAAATTAAGATGATGTTCACAGTGAAGGTTATGATAGCTGATTTTGTTTCACTTCTATGGAATGAGCATTTTTATTTATTTTTGTTTTATTTCTGTCAATAGAAAAAATTAGTAGTTTTATTGTTAAGTTTTGTTAATTTCTCTGTGGATGTTTAAAAACCACTTATACTCTTCTTTTAAGTTATAGTACAGTGTAAACAGGAATCATTACTTCATTTTGATTTTAAATATATCTGTGCCCTACAGATTTTGAATGTCATGGCATACAGGGGAAATGAGAATGAGTACCTTGGAGTCAGAGTATTCGTTCTATTTAGGTGGCACAGATATTGAATGTTCTTGAGGGACTTGGATGCAAGGATGTAAAGTATACTAATCAGCAGATTGCTTCTTAGTTATTCTTAAAAGAAGCATATGTGCTACCAAGGCTTGCCAGGAAATAATTTACATAGTCTTCTATAGCACCAAGTGCTACTGATTCTCAATTGCAAATCAATACAGCAAAAGAGAAAAATTAGAACAAAATGAACACAAACATTTCAAAAAATAAGTTTTCCATTGAAAATATAATGGTTAGTATTTTCAAATTGTGGCTGATATTTAGAAATGCAGCTGAAATTTAAAAATAAATGAATCTTCTTTGATCATTTTTGAAATAGGTTGCTAACCAATGAAATAAAGATAAAATATGTCTTGTTTTTAGTTAAAAAATTACTGTAAAATATATGTGCTTTTAATATAGAAAATTATAGTAACTGGAGAAAGTAAAATATTTTAATGTTAACTTCTTACTTTAATTGAAAATATTGATATAAACTCTCCAATTTTTCTATAATTACATGTGCAAATCAGTTTGATTATGACATTATTACACGTTTAAGTAGTGTTTTGATTGGGATTCACTTTCAATCCAAATTGGTTAATACTACTGAGTGCCTACATTTTTGTAGTGTAAGAAATCACACTACAAAAATGTTTTGCATGTTAGAACAATTAACCTCCAAAACAACTCTAAGAAACTAATATGATTTTCAGTTTTAGCAATGTGAAATCTGAGGTCCTGTCTAGCTAAATGACTTGACAGGGGTATAATGGCTATAAACAGTAAAAGTAAGAACTAGAACCACATTTTCTGATATATCATGGTTTTCTAAAATTGTAGTAAATAACTAAAACAAAATTTTAATATTTTTATGAAACTGTAAACGCAGTTATACTGGTGAGCAATTTTTGTAAACTTTAACTCTCCATCTTCAACACTTTTAAACAGATACAACTGGCATTAATAAACTGAAATGAATAAACTTAATACTTAAGCTCAGTATACTAAAATAAAACAAATTCCAAAATAGTAAATGTAATTTTTCTTTTCTATGATTCTTTTTCATATTGTATGATTTTACTGAACAAAATTTTGCAAATTATTTTGAAATATTTGATTTCTTTATACTATGGACAAAATATTATTTACATTCTTTTTTTATACTATCAGTATTCATTTATTTGTTGTTATTGAGAAGTAATTGACATATAACATTGTATTAGTTTTAGGTGTGCAACATAATGGTTTGATATATGGATATATTGCAAAATGATTGTCACGGTAAGTTTAGTTAAAATCCATTACCACACATTGTTATGGTTTTTTGTCTTGGGATAAGAACTTTTAAGATCTACTATTTTAGCAACTTTCAAATTTACATTACAGTCTTGTTAACAGAACTATAGTCACCATGCTATACATTACACCCTCAGGACTTACTTATCTTCTAACTGGAAGATTGTACCTTTTGACCACCTTCACTCATTTCACCCACTCTCCCATATTTAAATTCTTAAAAAGGGTCTCACTTTGTTTTTTCTACACAGAGTTTTGCATAATCTTGATCTATTCTTGAATAAATACTCAGTTCATTTGAAATCGTATTTCCTGAGTGTAACCATATGTCAAGCACTCTTTGAGACACTTCTGAATGTACAAAAATAAGTAAAACAGTTCCTACACAAGAATGCCTTCTGGGGTCACATACAGAATGAGAAACCATGAAGTATAACAAAGAACAGTTGATGGGGGTATAGAGATCTAATCAGAGATATCATAAGCCATGCAATCCTGAGAGAAGTTGGAGCTGCAGCCCAGCTAGAGTGGAGAGATACTACTGAGCTCTTTATGTGTTCAAGTGAAATCCTAGGAGGCCATGCTTAACGTAAGGACTACACATTAGGATTAAGGAAAAATGCAAAGTAAACCCATCTTAATAAACATAAAATAAGCTTGACAGAAGTTTTAAAAATCTGCTGGTAAACTACTACAAGTCAAAATAAAATTCAAAACACTTAAAAAGAATAGTAAATAATGGGGACTCTCTCAAAAATAAAATAGAATGCAAAGTTACCACACACACAAAAAGAAGCAGGAAATAGTGCCTTGTAATCAAGATAAAAAGCAGTTAACAGGAAAATAAATAAGCAAGCAAAGTCAGAATTTAGAATGAATAGACAGGGACTTTAAAACTGCTATTATAGAAGGCAGGATCAAGATGGCAGAGCAGAAAGACACTGAGCTCACTTCCTCCCACGAACATAGCAAAACTACAACTACATATAGAGCAGCTCTCTCTGAGAACGACCTGAAGACTAGCAGAATGAGTCTTCTATGACTAAGGATATAAAGGGGGAAAAAAACCACAGACACACACACAAACTGAGGTGGGTAGGATGGGAAAAGAAGTGATCTAGTCAAGATCTGCACCCCAGCCTGGTGACCCAAAAGGGAAGGGGATATCACAAACTCAAAGATCCTCCCTAAGTAGTGAGGAGTTCAAGTTGCACATTGGGCACCCAAGCCCTGGGGTCCAGCACTGGGAAGATCAGCCCCCTTAACAGGTTTTGAAAACCAGTGGGGCTTACCGCTGAGAGAACTGGAAAGCTATAGGAAACTGAGACTCCAGCCTTAAGGGACATGCACACAAACTTTTTTGCTTCCAGTAACAGCACAGAGGTAGCTGATTGAAGAGCTCCTGGTGTTCTAGCGAGGCTGACAAGACCACCCGAGCACACCCTCCTGCCGACATCGGGCTGCAGCTCCAACTACCACTCCAACAAAGGTACCAGCCCTCACACACCCCAAGAGAAGCCCCTGGACCAGACTCTGCAGTCTTTAGTCTATTTCCTTCATTCGCAGCCTCCCCATCAAGGGAGCAGATGCCAGTGTGCCCTGGGAGAAGCCCCAGCTTGTGTCAGATTCCATCTCTAGCCTCTCTAGCTTCAACCCCTCTTGCTCCAGCTCCAGCCCCCACAAGGCAGCAGCTGCCAGTGTGCCTCAGGAGAAACCCCAGTTTGCACTGAGCTCCCATCTAGACCCTAAAACTCTAGCCCTACCACCAAAATGGTAGCCACCATTGCACCTTCAGAGAAGCCCAATCCAGATCTAGCCCACCCCTGCCAAGTTGGTGGCTGCCAGCACATCCTGGGAAAATCTCTGGACCATGCCAGGCTCCAGCTCTAGTACTTCTGGCTCTACCCCTACCCCCCAAATGTCACAGCCACCAGTACACTCTGGGAGAGGCCCCAGTTTTAACCAAATGCTGGTCTAGCCCCCAGCCACCCACCCAGTTTCAACTCACCCCCACCAAGTTGACAGCATTGGCATGCCCTGGAAAAAGCCCTGGCCCCCTCACACTTTAGCTCCAGCTCTCTTGTCAAAGCCATAGGAACACGCAGGCTGCATAGGGATGCTCCTACACAAGGACACACCTTCAACTCCAGGATAGGTAACTGTTTTGCCTAATTTCATAGAGACAGGGAAAGTCAAACAAAATTAAAAAACAAAGGAATATGGTCCAAACAAAAGAACAAGATAGAGAGGGCAGACAGCAGAAGCAAGAAGAACTACAGTCCTGCAGCCTGTGGAACAAAAACCACATTCACAAAAAGATAGACAAAATGAAAAGGCAGAGGACTATATACCAGATGAAGGAACAAGATAAAACCCCAGAAAAACAACTAAATGAAGTGGAGATAGGCAACCTTCCAGAAAAAGAATTCAGAATAATGATAGTGAAGATGATCCAGGACTTCGCAAAAAGAATGGAGGCAAAGATAGAGAAGATGCAAGAAATGTTGAACAAAGACCTAGAAGAATTAAAGAACAAACAAACAGAGATGAACAATACAATAACTGAAATGAAAACTACACTAGAAGGAATCAATAGCAGAATAACTGAGGCAGAAGAACGGATAAGTGACCTGGAAGACAGAATGGTGGAATTCACTGCTGCGGAACAGAATAAAGAAAAAAGAATGAAAAGAAATGAAGACAGCCTAAGAGACCTCTGGGACAACATTAAACGCAACAACATTTGCATTATAGGGGTCCCAGAAGGAGAAGAGAGAGAGAAAGGACCCAAGAAAATATTTGAAGAGATTATAGTCGAAAACTTCCCTAACATGGTAAAGGAAATAGCCACCCAAGTCCAGGAAGCACAGAGAGTCCCATACAGGATAAACCCAAGGAGAAACACGCCGAGACACATAGTAACAAAACTGGCAAAAAATAAAGACAAAGAAAAATTATTGAAAGCAGCAAGGGAAAAATGACAAATAACATACAAGGGAACTCCCACAAGGTTAACAGCTGATTTCTCAGCAGAAACTCTACAAGCCAGAAGGGAGTGGCATGATATACTTAAAGCGATGAAAGGGAAGAACCTACAACCAAGATTACTGTACCTGGCAAGGATCTCATTCAGATTCGATGGAGAAATCAAAAGCTTTACAGACAAGCAAAAGCTAAGAGAATTCAGCACCACAAAACAAGCTCTACAACGAATGCTAAAGGAACTTCTCTAAGTGGGTAACACAAGAGAAGAAAAGGACCTACAAAAACAAACCCAAAACAATTAAGAAAATGGTCATAGGAACATACATATCGATAATTACCTTAAACATGAATGGATTAAATGCTTCAACTAAAAGACACAGGCTTGCTCAATGGATACAAAAACAAGACCCATCTATATGCTGTCTACAAGAGACCCACTTCAGACCTAGGGACACATACAGACTGAAAGTGAGGGGATAGAAAAAGATATTCCATGCAAATGGAAATCAAAAGAAAGCTGGAGTAGCAATACTCATACCAGATAAAATAGACTTTAAAATAAAGAATGTTACAAGAGACAAGGAAGGACACTACATTATGATCAAGGGGTCAATCCAAGAAGAACATAAAGCAATTATAAATATATATGCACCCAACATAGGAGCACATCAATACATAGGGCAAATGCTAACAGCTATAAATGATGAAATCGACAGTAACACAATAATAGTGGGGGACTTTAACACCTCACTTACACCAACGGACAGATCATCCAGACAGAAAATCAGTAAGGAAACATAAGCTTTAAATGACACAATAGACCAGATAGATTTAACTGATATTTATAGGACATTCCATCCAAAAACAGCAGATTACACTTTCTTCTCAAGTGCACACGGAACATTCTCCAGGATAGATCACATCTTGGGTCACAAATCAAGCCTCAGTAAATTTAAGAAAATTGAAATCATATCAAGCATCTTTTCTGACCACAACGCTAAGAGATTAGAAATGAATTACAGGGGTAAAAATGTAAAAAACACAAACACATGGAGGCTAAACAATACGGTACTAAATAACCAAGATATCACTGAAGGAATCAAAGAGGAAATCAGAAAATACCTAGAGACAAATGACAATGAAAACACGACGATCCAAAACCTATGGGATGCAGCAAAAGCAGTTCTAAGAGGGAAGTTTATAGCTATACAAGCCTACCTCAAGAAACAAGAAAAATCTCAAATAAACAATCTAACCTTACACGTAAAGGAGCTAGAGGAAGAAGCACAAACAAAACCCAAAGTCAGCAGAAGGAAAGAAATCATAAAGATCAGAGCAGAAATAAATGAAATAGAAACAAAGAAAACAATAGCAAAGATCAATAAAACTAAAAGCTGGTTCTTTGAGAAGATAAACAAAATTGATAAACCATTAGCCAGACTCATCAAGAAAAAGAGGGAGAGGAGTCAAATCAATAAAATTAGAAATGAAAAAGGAGAAGTTACAACAGTCACCTCAGAAATACAAAGCATCCTAAGAGACTACTACAAGCAACTCTATGCCAACAAAATGGAACAACCTGGAAGAAATGGACAAATTCTTAGAAAGGTATAACCTTCCAAGACTGAACCAGGAAGAAATAGAAAACATAAACAGACCTATCACAAGTAATGAAATTGAAACTGTGATTAAAAATCTTCCAACAAACAAAAAATCCAGGACCAGATGGCTTCACAGGTGAATTCTATCAAACATTTAGAGAAGAGCTAACACCTATGATTCTCAAACTCTTCCAAAAAATTGCAGAGGAAGGAACACTCGCAAGCTCATTCTACGAGGACACCATCACCCTGATACCAAAACCAGACAAAGATACTACAAAAAAAGAAAATTACAGACCAATATCACTGATGAATATAGATGCAAAACTCCTCAACAAAATACTAGCAAACAGAATCCAACAACACATTAAAAGGATCATATACCATGATCAAGTGGGATTTATCTCAGGGTTGCAAGAATTCTTCAATATATGCAAATCAATCAATATGATACACCATATTAACAAACTGAAGAATAAAAACCATATGATCACCTCAATATATGTAGGGAAAGCTCTTCACAAAATTCAACACCCATTTATGATAAAAACTCTCCAGAAAATGGGCATAGAGGGAACCTACCTCACATAATAAAGGCCGTATATGGCAAACCCAGAACAAACATCATTCTCAATGGTGAAAAACTGAAAACATTTCCTCTAAGATCAGGAACAAGACAAGGATGTCCACTCGCCACTATTATTCAGCATAGTTTTGGAAGTCCTAGCCACAGCAATCAGAGAAGAAAAAGAAATAAAAGGAATACAAATTGGAAAAGAAGAAGTAAAACTGTCACTGTTTGCAGATGACATGATACTATACATAGAGAATCCTAAAGATGCCACCAGAAAACTACTAGAGCTAATCAATGAATTTGGTAAAGTTGCAGGATACAAAATTAATGCACAGAAATCTCTTGCATTCCTATACACTAACAATGAAAGATCAGAAAGAGAAATTAAGGCAACTATCCCATTCACCATTGCAACAAAAAGAATAAAATACCTAGAAATAAACCTACCTAAGGAGGTAAAAGACCTGTACTCAGAAAACTATAAGACACTAATGAAAGAAATCAAAGATGACACAAACAGATGGGGAGATATACCATGTTCTTGGATTGGAAGAATCAATATTGTGGAAATGACTATACTACCCAAAGCAATGTATAGATTCAGTGCAATCCCTATCAAATTACCAGTGATATTTTTTACAGAACTAGAACAAAAACCTTAAAATTTGTATGGAGACACAAAAGACCCCGAATAGCCAAAGCAGTCTTGAGGGGAAAAAACGGAGTTATGGGAATCAGACTCCCTGACTTTGGACTATACTACAAAGCTACAGTAATCAAGACAATATGGTACTGGCACAAAAACAGAAATATAGATCAATGCAACAGGATAGAAACCCAGAGAGAAACCCACGCTCCTGTGGTCAACTAATCTATGACAAAGGAGTCAAGGATATAAAATGGAGAAAAGACAGCCTCTTCAATAAGTGGTGCTGGGAAAACTGGACAGCTACATGTAAAAGAATCAAATTAGAACACTCCCTAACACCATACACAAAAATAAACTTAAAATGGATTCAAGACCTAAATGTAAGACCGGACACTATAAAACTCTTAGAGGAAAACATAGGAAGAACACTCTTTGACATTAATCACAGCAAGCTATTTTTTGATCCACCTCCTAGAGTAATGGAAATAAAAACAAAAATAAACAAATGGGACCTAATAAAACCTAAAAACTTTTGCAAAGCAAAGGAAACTAAAACAAGACGAAAAGA
This sequence comes from Balaenoptera acutorostrata, assembly GCF_949987535.1. Lineage (NCBI taxonomy): Eukaryota > Metazoa > Chordata > Mammalia > Artiodactyla > Balaenopteridae > Balaenoptera > Balaenoptera acutorostrata. Next base: position 37,021,775 of record NC_080070.1, on the reverse strand, counting down.
CAACCCTCAGAATGGGAGAAAATATTTGCAAACGAATCAACGGACAAAGGATTAATCTCCAAAATATATAAACAACTCACGCAGCTCAATATTAAAAAAACAAACAATCCAATCCAAAAATGGGCAGAAGACCTAAATAGACATTTCTCCAAAGAAGACATACAGATGGCCAAGAGGAGCATGAAAAGCTGCTCAACATCACTAATTACTAGAGAAACTCAAATCAAAACTACAGTGAGGTATCACCTCACACCAGTTAGAATGGGCATCCTCAGAAAATCTAGAAACAACAAATGCTGGAGAGGGTGTGGAGAAAAGGGAACCCTCTTGCACTGTTGGTGGGAATGTATATTGATACAACCACTATGGAGAACAGTATGGAGGTTCCTTAAAAAACTAAAAATAGAATTTCCATATGACCCAGCAATCCCACTACTGAGCATATACCCAGAGAAAACCATAATTCAGAAAGACACATGCACCTCAATGTTCATTGCAGCACTATTTACAATAGCCAGGTCATGGAAGCAATCTAAATGCCCATCGACAGACAAATAGATAAAGAAGTTGTGGTACATATATACAATGGAATATTACTCAGCCATAAAAAGGAACGAAATTGGGTCATTTCTAGAGATGTGGATGGATCTAGAGACTGACATACAGAGTGAAGTAAGTCAGAAAGAGAAAAACAAATATCGTATATTAACGCATATATGTGGAACCTAGAAAAATGGTACAGATGAACCGGTTTGCAAGGCAGAAATAGAGACAGATGTAGAGAACAAACGTATGGACACCAACGGGGGAAAGTGACAGGGGTTTGGTGGTGGTGGGATGAATTGGGAGATTGGAATTGACATATATACACTAATATGTATAAAATAGATAAGTAATAAGAACCTGCTGTATAAAAAAAATAAAAATTGAAAAATTCACAAAAAGATAAAAGAAAAGCCACTGATAGAGACCAATGCATATATCCATAAGTTAAAATTACCTATTTTAATATAACCAAAATTGTATCTATTACCTGCTCATAGTTTAAACGTTGAATTTCTGAAATTTCTTTTGGCTTTGTATAAAGCATGTAATCTCCTATAAAAAGATATTGTAAAGTTGCCTTTTAAAAATATTACTTTTTTTCTAATTACAAAGGTAATATATTTTAATTATAAATTGTAGCAATAGGTAGCATAAAAAATTGACACCCCCCCCATTCAGAGAAAATCAATGTTAAGTGTTAGCTAAGGTCTCACATATTTTTTCAGTGTACATCCTATGTTTTGAACTTTCTTTTTCCTCCTCTTTATATTTGTGCATCTTTCCATGTCACTACAATAAAGCTCTAAAAGGTTTAAAAAAAAAAACAGTTGAAAAGATCAGTGAAAGTAAGAGCTGTTTTTTGTTTGTTTGTTTTAAAGATCAATTAAATTGGTAAACCTTTGGCCAACTTCATCAAGGAAAAAGGAGAGAGAGAGGGGGGACAAATAAATAAAATTAGAAATGAAAGAAAAGTTACAACTTCTCATTCTGATATCACAGAAATACAAACAATTCTAAGAAAATACTATGAACAATTATAGGCCAGCAAATTGAACAATTTAGAAGAAATGGATAAATTCCTAGAAACATACAATCTTCTCAGATTGAATCAGGAGGAAATAAGAAGTCTGAACAGACTGATTACTAGTAATGAATTGAATCACTGACCAAAAAATCTCCCACCAAACGAAAGTCCAGGACCAGATAGCTTCACAGGGGAATTCTACCAAATATTTAGAGAAGAGTTAATACTTGTTCTTCTCAAACTATTCCAAAATATTGAAGAGGAGGGAACACTTCCAAACTGATTCTACAAGGACAGCATTACGCTGATACTAAAACCAGACAAAAACACTACAATAAAAGAAAATTACAAGCCAATATCCCTGATGAATATAGATGCAAAAATCCCCAACAAAATATTAGCAAACCAAATTCAATAATACATTAAAAGGATCATATACCATGATCAAGTGGGATTTATTCCAGGGCTGCAAGAGTTGTTTAATATCCACAAATCAATCAACATGATACACCACATTTACAAAACTAAGGATAAAAATCACATGGTTATCTCAATAGATACAGAAAAAGCATTTGATAAAGTTCATCATCCATGCATGATGGAAACTCTCAACAAAGTTGTTATAGAGGGAACAATACCTCAACATAATAAATCCCATTTATGACAAACCCACAATTAACATCATACTGAATGGTGAAAAACTGAAAGCTTTACCTCCAAAATCAGGAAAAATATACGGCCGCCACTCTCACCACTTTTATTCAACATAGTGTTAGAAGTCCTAGCCACAGCAATCAGATGAAAAAATAATGATAAAGAGCATCCAAATTGGAAGAAAAGAAGTAAACTGTCATTATTTGCAGATAACATGATACTATCTATAGAAAACTCACCCAAAACACTATTGGAACTAATAAATAAATTCACTACATTTTCAGGAATCAAAATTAATATACAGACAGAAATCAGTTACATTTCTATATAGCAATAATGAACAATCACAAAGAAATCAAGAAAATAATCTCATTTACAGTCAAGTCAAAAAAAACCCCTAGGAATAAATTTAATCAAGGAGATGAAAGATCTGTACTCTGAAAAATATAAGACATTGATTAAATAAATTAAAGACAACACAAATAAATGGAAAAGTATTTCATGTTCATGGATTGGAAGAATTAATATTGTTAAAATGTCCATACTTCTCAATGTCATCTACAGATTCAATGCAATCCCTATCAAAATACCAAAGACATTTTTCATGGAACTAGAACAAATAATTTTAAAATTTGTATGGAAGTACAAAAGACCCCAAATAGCCAAAACTATTTGAGAAAGAACAGAGCTGGAGGTATCATGCTCCCTGACTTCAACTGTACTACAAAGCTACATTCATCAAAACAATATGGTACTGGCACAAAAACAGACACATATATCAATGGAACAGAATAGAGAGCCCAGAAATAAACCGACACACATATGGTCAATTATTCTACAACAGAGGGGGCAAAAATATACAATGGAGAAATGACAGTCTCTTCAGTAAGTGGTGTTGGGAAAACTGGACAGCTACATGTAAAATAAAGAAACTAGAACATTTTCTCACACCATATGAAAAAATAAACTCAAAGTGGATTAAAGGCTTAAATGTAAGACTTAAAACTTCTAAAAGAAAGCAGGTGGTAGCTCTTTGACATCAGTCTTAACAATATTTTTTTGATCTCTTTCCTCAGCAAGGACAAGAGAAAAATAAACAAATGGGACCACACCAAACAAAAAACCTTTTGCACATTGAAGGAAATCATCAATAAAATGAAAAGCCTGCCTCCTGAATTGGAGAAGATATTTGCAAATGATATGTCTGATACAGGGTAAATATCTGATTAAAAATGGTCAGAGGACCTGAATAAGCATTTTCCCAAAGAAGATATACAGATGGCCAACAGGCACATGAGAGTATGCTCAATATCACTAACCATTGGGAAAATGCAAATCAAAACCACAATGAAGTATCCCCTCACACCTGTCAGAATGGCTGTCATCCAAAATACAAGAAATAACAAGTGTTGGCGAGGATGTGGAGAAAAGTAAACCCTCATGCACTGTTTTTGGGAGTGTCAATTAGTGAAGCCATTATAGAAAACAACAGGGATATTTCTCAAAAAATTAGAAATATTATTACCATACCATCTAGCACTTCTACTCCTCAATGTTTATCCAAAAAAAAGAAAACACTAATTTCAAAAGATATATGCACCCCAGTGTTCATAGCAGTACAATAGCCAAGATATGGAAGCAACCTAAGTGCCCACCAACAGATGAATGGATAAAGAAAATGTGGTATATATTATAAATACAGTAGAGTATTCCTCAGCCATAATAAAGAATGCAATCTTGCCATTTGTGACAACATGGATGGATCTGTAGGGTACTATGCTTGGTGAAATAAGTCAGGCAGAGAAAGACAAATGCTTATGCTTTCACTTAAATGTGGAATCTAAAAAACAAAACAAAGAATAAATATAACAAAACAGAAACAGACTCACAGATACAAAGAACAAACTAGTAGTTGCCAGAGGGGAGGGGGTAGGAGTAGGGGCAAAATATGTGAATGGAATTAAAAGGTACAAACTACCAGTTATAAAATAAAGTCACAGGCATGTAATGTTCATCACAGACAATATAGTCGATATTTTATAATAACTTTGTATAGTGTATAATCTATAAAATATCAAATCACTGTGTTGTACACCTGAAACTAATATAATATTGTAAGTCAACTATAGTTCAGTTTTTAAAAAGCCTACTATTATAAACATGTTTAATGATTAATAGAAAAGATGGATAAACAGATATGGAATTGAGCACATAAATGAAAACTACAAAAGAACCAGAAAGAAAATTCTAGAAGTGAAAAGTATAATAGTTGAAAATTACAAGATGGGCTTTGTAGCACTTGCAACACTACAGCAATAAGATTCAGTGAACCAAATTAATAGAAATTATACTACCCAAGAAAAAAAGAGAAAAAAATTAAATTAATAAAATCAGAAATGAAACAACCTCACTATTGACCTTAAGAAATAAAAGGAATTAAAAAGGAATACTGTGAACAACCGTATGCCTGCAAATTAGATAACTTATATGAAATGGAAAATTTTAAGGAAACAAAATATTAATGCTTATATAAGTTTTGTATATATCAAAATATTAAGAGCAACTATGAATATTTTGGTTGATATTTTTCTTACTTGGAATTTTTTATTTTGCACAATAAATATGTGTTACTTGTGTTATGAGAAATATTTAAAGGAAATTTAGAAAATAGGGCATGTTAATCTGTTTAGTTTTGCGTGCTTCTCTTTGTTTTGATTGGGGTGTTAAGGAAATAAAATTTGATAAATACGAGTAATGCCTCGCAGGAGAAACTCTGAAACAAACTTTACATCCTTTTAATGTGTATAACCTGTGAAGGCTTAAATGTAAGTTTCCATGTATTCATTACATGCCAGTCTATCTCAAGAGTTCAGTGATTCAAGGCAGTAACTCTGAGCACTGTGAGGAGACCTACTGGCAGTCTGAACGGTCACACTTGACTAACCAGAGAGGAAGTCTCTTTAGGTGTGAGCACACACACACACACACACCTTCCTCATTCTTTCCTTTTTCCTCTTTTCTAAGTTCGTCTCTAAATAATTAGTAGGTTTGGAATCTCAGACAAACTGATTACCCAGAACTCAGAATCCACCTACAGGGCAAGTCCCCCTCCCTAATGATTATATTCATTAGATTTGCACTTCTGATGGAAGAACGATTTCCTGACTTGGGTTTTGTATTATCTGAAATTTTACTTAAATAATACCTGTTTCTGATATAACTTGAAAATATCTGAGTCTTATTATCTTGCTTCAAGTCCCTTTTCATTGCATTTTTAAAACTCACAAACTAAATTACAAAATATTGGAAAATATTTCTATCTTCGGTAGGAAGTCTTCACTGAAATTTCTTAATAAAGAAAAAACAAAAAGAATTACAAAATACAGGTCAAAACTTCACAAAGTACGCTTTATACATTTCTCTCCACTCAAATTCCATTTCACTTGGCAACTCCAAAATTTCTTCTTTTTTGCTCTCTTCCTCTCACGCTTAGAGTCAAGTGTACTCTTTCTGCTCCACCCACTTTTTGATGCCTGTCCTCCCACCTTCTCACTCCCTTCTCTTCCTCAGTGATACCTCCATGCCTTTCCCAATGTAAAGCAATTACAGCTCTAGTGTTCTTTCAATGTTCTCTCTTCCGTATACATCAAATCAGCAAAATCAAGGCTTAAGATTAAGTAGTGGGGGTTGAGGGGCTGGGTGTGGGCATGAAGAGACCCTCCTTAGAAAGGATATGAATTCCAGTGCTTTTTTTTGTAGCCCTGTTACAGCTGTCAATTTGCATGAGCTCTATCATGCTATATATATGGAACTTTATATTTCTAGGTACATGAATAGTGATGAGTTGAATTCTCTTACGCATATTCTTGGCCTTCCTCCTTCTCTGCTTTTCAGGCAGTGGGAGGGCAGGTGCTTGGCTACAGTATAATTACATTGTGCACCCATCAGCAAGTCTCCTCTTACAACCTTGAAACAACCCCAAGGAGTTTGGGAGCAATGGAACAAACACGAATTGGACCTAAATATAAAAGGGAGGAAATATTTGTTTTATTTATTTATTTATTTATGTTTTAAGGATAAAGTTATTTACATTCAACTGCATCATAAAGATAGTAAATTTCTTTAATATTCATGAATCATTAGCTTGGAAGGAAATTTAAAAGGTCATGCAGCCTACCTTTGCTTTAATTCTGATCCAAAGTAATAATATTATTAAATAATACTTTTGGGAAAAGATAAAATATTAATTGCCAAGAGCATTATACTTTCAATTGGTTCAACTCCTAATCATATAACGTTTCCAGTATCAAACAGAGACCACAGTATTCAAGTCATATGTTAAGGAAAATTTATTGACCCTCAGAGAGATGAAGTTTAGTGATTACAGTATAAATACATGTAGTGGAGGAGATTAAGGTAAATTTGTACTTATTCAAGAGTATATTCTGGAAGATTTCTAAAATGGTAAAACCTTTGTCTTGTGTTTCTGACTTTTTAAAATTAACACTTGTTAAATGGAGCACAGGGTGCCATATGGTGAATGGAGGTTCAACAACAGACCGCAAGAGAAATTCAAATAGAGCAGTTTATTCCTCACAGGTCCTGGAGGAAGTACACGGCATGTTTCAAGGGGCCACATTGGGAGGTCAAAGCAGAGTGCAGACAGAGGGTAGAACCTGGGGCACATGTCTTAGGGTCCGAGAGTAGAATGCTTTGAGGTTCATGGCCTTCTGGTGAATTGGTCAATTCCAACCAAAAAAGCAGGGTGCTGGTAAGCGCTACAGAGTTCTTTCCTAAGGGGTGCACAGGGGAGGCTGGTGATCACAAGGGCTGTTAGGGAAGTCACTCAGGAACTTGCATTTGCTTGTGACTCTGGGGCTATTATCTGGGGCATGTGCTTGCGTGAGGGAGCTAACGTATAATGATAAAAATTATTGAAATTTAGTTTCCACTAAACACCAAATATAGAGTGCAAGACCAAGACTGTGATGTTCTGTGTACATATATTTTAAATAACTGATATTTTTCCAAGTAATGTAATTAAATTATCATACTAAGATTTTTTTTTCTCTCTGAAGATCATTAAATATTAAGGAATAATTTGTCCATTAGATGCTTAAAATCACTGTAAATTATTTTTATCATAAATCTGCTAATTGTTGGACTATGTATCCAGATATGCGGGCAAATGGTCCAAACCATTTGGGCATATTACTGTAACATGTTGTTGGGTTCTTTTTTTTTCCTATTTCAGATACAGGCCTTATAGCGGTTTTTTTCTTCCTTAATGTGGTGCCTTGAACTGTTGCATCAGAATCACCTGATGTTTTTGTGACAAAAATGTAAATTTCTAGGCCTTCCACGGACCTACTAATTCAGAATAATTAGAGGCTAGGAGTTAGAACTCTCCAGTTTTTAACAAGCTCCTTGGGTGAAATTTATGTCTCTAAAGTTTGAAAACTACTGCTCTACTTTGTAGCTCGTATTTTGCTTTTCATTTGCAGTATTTATAGATCACGTTGAAAAATTGGTGACTTTGCCTAACTTTAGTTAATTCCATTCTGGAGACTTTGGAAGTAGAATTTATGCTCAAGTCTCACCAATCCCTATTTGTAAATCTGTCTCACTCTCTTGTGGTTTCAGAGGATATCAGTGTCTGTTAAAACCCATTCATTTGTGTTATTAAGCTTTTAGAGCAAATATAGCATCAAAATTCAAATCATCAGGGTGGTCTCTGAAATTTTAGTGGTTTTTTTTTGTTGTTATATTTTCTTCCAGTGAATTTTTTATATATCAGGAACAAGCTGCTATTTTAACAGGCTGCCTCATGTTTTTCTCTATTGTTTTAGTAATAGAAGCAGAATATATCTTTAAGAGTATACTGTTCTTTGGTTTTGGAAAACATGCACACACGTTACAAAGAGACATTTTAATAGGATTTTTAGTCATGAAATAGTAATGCAAAAATGCCATTCTAGGGACTTCCCTGGCGGTCCAGTGGTTAAGACTCCACGCTTCCACTGCAGGGGGCAGGGGTTTGATCCCTGGTTGGGGAACTAAGATCCCACATGCTGCATGGAGCGGCCAAAAAAAAAATGCCATTCTAGAAGGGAGAAATTTGAGTCAATGAGAAAATTCGCTACTCTCCATAATAATGTGAAAGCCCACCTTTATTTTTAACTGGAGAAAACTCGGCAAGTTTCTTAGACATCAGTGGGGTTTCAATATTGGCTATGGGTATTCCCGTTTTTTAGCGAGGCAAGCTGTTTCTTGCAACAATAGAGAGAAGCAAGACCAAGGAGAAATGTAAAAAGGATCTCTCTGTGGAGGATCAGGGAAAAGTACTCTAAACACAATGCTATCAAATATTCCAGGTTAAAATTTGCTGTGTGGCATTACATTTTTTTCCCTCACATCCAAAAGATTCCAGTAAAGACTTCTTAATGCCATAGCTTAATGTCAACTCTGCTTTGTGGCTCCTCATAAGGCAAACTGCCATTATAATAGGCGCAAACCTTGAGAAGTGGCCCTATGATTTGTGTGAAGTCTCGTGTCATCAGAAAGATGACAAGCAACAGTCAGTACTAAATGGTAGAGCATATAATGACTCCCTGGAAATTTCTAGAATTATGATGTTCTTTGACTCTAAGATGCCATTATTTTCAGGTGCACTGTTATTTTATGTGCCACAATGAGAGAAAAATTTCTGCCAATTAAATTATCAGTGTTTTCTTATAACTTACATTTTTATTTTCTACTTAAGGAAAGAGCCCTTTTAGATTTACCTAAACATAGACTTTTATTACACATCACTTTTGCACATACATAAAAATAAAAATATAAGAAAATAAAATGAATAAAATAGTTCTAAAGCTTCTTTATATCTGACTCTCCTTTCTAAGTCTGACTCTTCTGAGTCACTTTTTGACCCAGTCATTGATATCTTGGTCTTTCCAACACTTTCTTGGTGAGGCAACATATCTTCAAAGAGTGCTCTACTATTGATTCTGATATTTTCTTCCAAGCCAATGATGCTAGTTTTGAAGCTAGTGCTTTTCTAATCTTGCTGTGGGATTCATGAGAAAGATTTTGTACAACAAATAGATACCATATTTCTTCCTCAAATTGTCCTTACATTCAAATGTTCAGAATGTTGAGATGTTACATTAGCCAGTTTTGCCGCCAGGAATATCTACAAAGTCACACATGTGATGACAGTGATAGCTATTTCATAACTGTTGCCTGGTTGACAATGATTGAAAGATTACATTGACTATAGGGTACATCCTATTTCAGTGATATCAAAATGTGAACAGCTATGCCCCTCATACTTCATAAAATACAGCACTTAGATCATTGGACTTCTGTCATGATTATACAGGATGGAGACTTAGGGGTTTTAGTTGAATACTAAAGGAAGAGTATCCCTCTCCCAAGGCTAAAGAATTTGGGAATATACACAAGTTATAATTGTATTCATTGCAATATTTACAATTGTACTTACTAATACATGTATTTTTAAAATATGACTTATCCTCTTTACCAAAAATGGTTTCATCATAATAAATGAAATGTCAGCTTGTCACATTAAATTATAAATTATAAATTACTATCTCCTTAGTCCTCTAAGTGTCCTTCACCCTCATTATGACACTGCCCTTCAGAGATAAGAAGCAGGGAGACTTTAATGAGAACTTCAACTAATGTAATAGAGAAAGTTGAGCTAATTAAAAATTATGCAAAGACTAATTTAAATGACTCATGCCTAAATCGTATGGGTTAAATGGAGGCAATAAAACTTTAAAAAACACAATATATTCTGCTATTTAATTTTCAAATCACATTAAATACTGAAGCACATGCAAAAATCATATCATGATATATTTATTTTCTTCCACTTAGAACCAGAAATTAAAATATACTTCATAAATGGAGAGATCATGAAGATGTGCTTTACAGTCCAATTATAACACTCAGAGCACACATACTTCTTTAACAAGTAATACCTTACATAATTTGTTGTCCAAAACATTAAGATATTACATTCGCCCAGATTTGCCACCTGGAATGCCACCCCACACACATGTGATGACAATGACAGCTACTTCTAAACTGTTGCCTGGCTAATCCGTTATAAATAATCTAATGTACACAATCTAGGTAAGTTTTCTTAAGGTAGTTGAGAACCAAAAAAGAAAACGTAACTTCAGGAAATCTGACTTCCAAGACGTTGACTCAATTCTTATATCCTTATTTACAGTGATCAAGGTAGCTGAACAGAATGCCTAGGTGGTAGGTTCTTGTTCTTCCATCTCCTACACAAAGACAGTTGATACAGAGTTTTCTTCATTTCTGGCTGCAGGTTGTTTTTATATTCTTCTTCTTTCTTCTCCTTCAATGTCCCCACAAAGCTCAAAATATTAAATAATATGTACATAAAATAAGTTCAGCATAAAGCAATCATCAGGATTGAGTTGTATTTGTATAGAGAAGAAAAAAATATACCATTTCCCCCTTTTTTTCTTTAAGTCTTCTACTAGGTTGGTTTTGTGAGAACAAATTGATAGGACTAGAAAAAAAGGGTCATCAAAATTTCTGCTCAGAATCATCTCATTTAGATTATATGGGATATTTATTCACATGCAAACTTTTATAAGCAAATTGGATTAAAGTCTGTCTTTGAAATTATTATTATTGTAATAAAATCAATTGCGAGAGGTTCAACATTAGCAATTAAGCACATCCAGGGGAATGCAGTGAGGATGATGAAGGATATATGGACACTATTGCATGAATAACTTTTAAGAGGTCTGGAGAGATGAATTCTGAAATAGAGAAAAACATGATCCAAGTTTGAAAATATTGGAAGGGCTGTTGCGCTGTGTTACTCTAGGAGACTTTGAGAAGGGCAATGGACAGGTGGGAATCATAAGGATGTGGATTCAAGGTCCACTAGAAGATCTTTGTTACATTGTCTCAGATTTTATCCAGTTGTGTGTAAGATAGTGAGCTCCCTATTCCTGGGGAGTGTTTAGAAAGCTCTCAGACCTCCTTAGAATTTTGTGAATTACTATAGTCAAGTGATATCTTCTAACAAGTCATTTGGAGCAGGTCATCGAGAAATGGGTGTTGAACAGAGCATATGACAGTCAGTAACAGCATGAGAGATAGTAAGGGCTAAATAAAAAACTTTTCCGTCAGGGCAGCAGACCTTCATGAGCCCCCAACTCCAATCTCAGTTCTGCCACTAATTTGCTCTGTGACCTGTACCAGCTTCTTAATCTATTTTCACATAAATTAGGGCTTTGAATGCATGATTTGTAATTTTCCTTCTATCTTATGTACACCTTCTTTACATTTTTGGATAAGGTTGACCCTGTTGGTATTTATCCATGGATACAGCACCCTTTGAGCCCCACCAGCACCAGCCCTGGATTCATTACAGATCATAGGACAGTGTGTCAACACCAGCTCTGACAACAACATTCAGTGCCACTTGTAGATATCAAAGAAACATGGCACAATTCGGAGGGAAAAATAATGAGGAGTAGTTGAGGGTCTCCTTTAACCTAAATAGGACAACACTAGCTTTAAGTAATCTAGCTAGTGTGGCAAAAACTCAGATTACACCTTTTAAAATATTATTATTATTACATTTAATAATCTTAAAATCATTTGCATAATGATATTTAGGTACAGATATCAGCAATATCAATCAATTTGCTTAACAATGATTACAACACATGACATTTAAGTGGAGAAGTATTTGGTAGTCCTTACATTTGTTCTCTGGTAATGCCTGCATTGGACTGATATAACAAAAATAGAGTGTTTAACTACATCTATCATTTTTAGTTCTATATTTGCTAATTAACATCTCAACATTCAGAGTTCTTTTTTCCCTTTGTGCAGGCTGATGTTGACATTGTATATGGTACCTTTCTCCAGAATGACTATTAAGTTGATTCAGCACTTTTCTAATAAAAGGAGAAGCCATCAAAAGAGGAACTTTAGCAAGTTTCTCTAAATTACACTGTCTTTTTCAGTCTACTTAGATGAGCAAAAATAATGTAAAAGAGCATGGAAAGAAACTGTATTTCTGTCAGGTAGTCTAGATGTGTCATAATAAATGCCTTATCAGCAGGGTAGGACTAAAATAAAATTTATTAGAAAACAGGAAGTAGACTAAGAAAAAAACTTTATAGTTTCCAAAACATCGACTTACTATTTAAATTAGGTGTTACTCTCACTGGTTTGAAATTTAAAAAAGAAAGGAAGGGAGGGAGGAAGAAATACCATCTTATTTAGTAAATAATTGATAAATAATAAAATATAATCACTTGGTGTTTATATATCATTTAAGGAAACTCTGAGAACTGGTAAAAGTATTTTTTATAAATCTTACAATTTTGTCTGAACATAGCATCATTAAATACAGAGTTTTTATAATTAGATATTTTATATTTAAAACTCATTGAATACAGGAAGTTTGAAACTAAAATAATTCTTTAACTTCATCACTTATGAAGCCTGAATATCATGCAAGGAAAAATTAGAAATCTGAAGTAGAAAAACAAAGGTCAACGGTATTTTTCTCTTAAAGTAACTTTCCAGTCACATTGGAAAATAATGACAAGTCCAAATAATGTTATGTTGAAAATGTGTCCATATAAAAATATTTACAAATGCAAAAAGAATATTTATACTCATGTACACATGTGCTTTGAGTAAATAGGTCACAAATGACACAGAAAAACAGTATTCTTTAGATATAAATATACAGCCAATATTTTATATTTATTTTCTGATAAAATAAATATAAATCTGTTTAACTCTGTCTTTTTACCACAGTCAGTTAAGATTTATTTCTGAAAGAGGATTTATTTCTGAAAGGTATTTCTGAAAAGTATACAACTAAATACTTCCTTCTCAAGGAGTTCAAGAGTCTTTGGGGCCACTCTGCTACAAGGTGAAGCATTTTTTTGGACACTGGTCTTTTTGGATTCACCTTTCTCTGGCTCCTCCCCTTCTTTAACTTTCAAATCTAGATTGATTTTCCTTACATTTTTTAATAAACTTTATTGAGATGTACTATGTATATAATAAAATGAATATGCCCATTTAAATACCATACAATTTGGTAAATTTTGACATAGGTGTATACCATTCAAGCTATAGAATATTTCTACCAACCCAAACACAAGTTCCCTTGTGCCCTTCCCAGTCATGGCCCCACCACCACCCCATACCTTCCGCCTCAGGCAACCATTGATAAGCTTCTGGTCTCTATAGATTAGTTCTGCCTTTATCTAAAACTTCAAAAATACAGAGTCATGTACTATGTATCCTTTTGTGTCTCACTTTTCTCACTTAGCAGGATGTTTTTTAGATACAGTCATGTTGTTTTGTTGCAGTGGATTATTCCTTTTTGTGGCTGAGTAGTATTTGTTATATTAACATAGAAATTATATTAATTCATTATATTAATATAGAATAACCATTCATCTGTTGCCAACTATCACTTACTATAACAAATGTTGTTGAAGGTGTGGGGCAATTGGAACTCTCTACACTGCTGGTGGGGCAACTTAGACGGTACAACCACTCTAGAAAATAGTTTGGCAGTATCTTACAAAGTTGCATGTATGCTTACTATATGATCCAGCAGCTCCTTTTCTAGGTATTTATATAAATAAGTTAAAATAAATGCCCACAAAAATGTTTATACATGAGTGTTCATAGCAGCTTTACTAATTAGATTTGTTTCACACACTTTGGGTAAAGTAAGGTAAATTGGCCTAGGGCTACTTCCCACTTGGGCAGGGCTTCCTGTTTGAGAAAGCTGTACAGGATTCAGCTTATCACCAAGGAAAAGAAATCACCATCCAGGTCTGTCAGGGAAAAATTAATGACTTTAAAACAAACAAATAGCAATCAATCTAAACCAAGTCTCTCCAGTGATCTAACCCAGCTATCTTCATATGGGAGTTTGGGTTAAAGCCTTTGCTAATAATAAAGAGGGAGATTTTCACCCACTCTTTCCTTATCTTCCTCAAAACACGAATTTTGGCTTCAGGATCTTGGCCAAATATCTTGGCTGTCTCATTCTATCTATGAAGAGCCTCTCTCCTTTGCCTTCTAAGTAATCTATTTTTTTTTTTAATCATTGAATTCCTAAAGTAGTGAAGTACAGTAGCACCTTGACAGGTAAATAGAAAACTACTGTTGGATAGGTGGAAACCTGAGAAACCCTTCAAATCAAAGTGTGTATGCAGATACCTACTTGCATAAGGAAAAACAGCTATGAATCCCACTAGCTGGCATACTCTTGAGAAAAAAGGACACCTGTAATCCCTGAATCATCAATATTAATGTAGCTCACAGGCACCCTTAATATAAAAATTATTGGGTCATACTGGAAATCCTACTTTCTGATCCACACTTGTTCTGTTTTATCTGGTTGTCAAACCTGGTCATTCACTGAAGGAGAAGGAAAGCATTTTATTGCATTTTTTGAGGACTTGAAGAAATAGACATTGTATTGACTTCTGTTCAGTTTTCTGATAACAATTTATTGTAAAGAACAGTTATCTCCTTTAGTGAGTCAGTCAACTTGACAGAGCATCTCTCTACCTCGTAAATCACAGTCCATCATTTTGCAAATTATACTCTTTCAGGAATTATTTCTGTTCCACAAAAAGATTAATATAGATTAAAATAACAGCAAGGAAACACAGCTAGGAAAGGGGAATCCTACTTATCTCAGACCTTGTCTCCTACCTATTTCCAAGATCAAAGAGCAGACTACTCAGGAAACCTAATTTAATAGGTCACCTTTCCCTTACCTTCATTCTGGCTTTTTTCACCTGTAAAGGTAAACTCTTCCAGAGTTTTTGTTTGTTTGTTTTCTTACTTGCTTCCCAGCCACCTCTGGTCTCTATTTTCTTTTACACCTTTGCTTCCCTTTATCCCTTTTCATCATTATTTTCATGCTAAAATGGCCTGTGTCTGTTGATTAAAGTGAGAAACAAATGAAATGGAACTCTTTGTGACTGGCTTCAGATGGGCAAATATAAAATAGGAAGTTTGGTCCACAGCTTCTTCTAACGTAGATAGCTTAAAGAAAACCAAAGAGCAGGATGGTTTCAAGCTTAACCAGATAAGAAGACCAAATATCAACAATGCTCTCTGTACCACCTCAAGCATCTCTTGTCTCTTTAAGGGCTTAACCCTAACCTTCCCCAGTCTAGCCATAATTGGCTCTATCCTGTTAAACACTGGCTCTTTCCTCTTCATGGTATTCTATCTAAATAAGTAAATTATAGAGTTGGAAAGATTCTAAGTAATCAGGTAGCAATTTGAAAAGAGTGACTAATGGATTATATTTTCAGTTTGTTAGTAGGAAACAAGCTTCCTGCTTCTGTTAACTTTTTAATCTGGATAATTTCAGTAGAGATGGGAAACACATAATATGACTTTATAAGCTCCCTGTGACTCTTTGGTTGGTAAAACTATTTTCCTTGGGCACATATTATTACATGGGTTATTTAAATTAATAGTCGGGTCATTAAGGCACAATTTCAGGAAACTGCAATGTCTCCAAGAGATTTTGGAAGACTTAAATGTCTAATCACTCCCCAAATAAAAGAAGAATGAAAAGAACCCAGTTTTTGTTTGTTTTGTTTTGTTTTACTTTGATGTGTTTGATTTTAGCATGAGATTATAGGCCACACTGATAAGCAATGTGCAACATCAAAACGTAATTAAGAGCTTTCCAGAGAGCCATGCCAGAACTGAAATACTGAAGAGAGAACTGATACTATCCCTGATCTGTTTTGGGGAAATGGATATTTTGAACTGACATTGGAATGTGTGTCTTCGTTGAATTTA
The DNA here is from genome assembly GCF_949987535.1 of Balaenoptera acutorostrata. NCBI lineage: Eukaryota > Metazoa > Chordata > Mammalia > Artiodactyla > Balaenopteridae > Balaenoptera > Balaenoptera acutorostrata. The sequence continues at coordinate 37,005,661 of NC_080070.1, read as the reverse complement.
AAGAACCAGTGAATGGGAGCAGAAATAGAAGTGGCACACATTCTGTTAGTACCAAGAAATTAGGGCTATTTTCATTTCTCATTCCTTCCTAAATAATAATAACAGACCAATTTTCAGGAACAAGAATGAGTCTCTTATTTAAGTTGAAATTATTTTTCCTTGTGAAATCCCTTATAATTGTAATAACTAGGAAAAAATATATTGAGAAAAGTAAAACTTTGAAATGAAGTAATCAAAGGAGAAAACTGCATGTGGCATTATTAGAGCAGTAGTTAAATACATTAGAATTATATTTAAGGTGGGTAAATGAATTTCAACTCAATTTAATTTAAAACTGATTTGAGATTTGTTTGATTTTTTTTTATAGATTCATGAATGCCAAGAATCAGAGGGGGAAGGATATGGGTTGTGCATAGTTAAAACAAAGATATTTTTGTTATACTTTATGTTTCAGTGCTAAAGTCTTTAAAATGTAGAGACTTCTAGATCTTATTATGGATATGATTAAATTGTAGAATATAACATCAAAGATTTTAGAGGAAAAACTCTTTCTGTTAAAAATATGGTAATCATCAAACTTTTCCCTTGCTTCAATTAACAGAGGTAACTAGGGGGAAAAACCCTTTGAAACATTACTTCTTTATTAGTGTTAATAGAATAGTATAGACCTTTGCTACACAAAGTATGGTCTATGGACCAGCAACATCAGTATCATCCAGGAGCTTATTAACAGTGCAGGATCTCAGACCCTACCCCAGACCTTCTGACCAGAATTAACATGTAAACAAGATACCCAGGGAATTCATTTGCACATTAAAGTGAGAGGGACTGCTATAGACCATGGCACTGTAAATAAGTACTGTCCAATAGGACTTTCTGTAATGATGGAAATGCCCTGTGCCTGTGCCATTCAGTACAGTAACCAGTAACCACATTAAGCACTTCAAATATGGCCAATGACCAATAAAGAACTGATCTTTTTGTTTTATGTAGTTTCAATTAATTCAAATTTAAATAGACACAGGTGGCCAGTGGCTACCACATTATACATTGCAGCTTTAGCTTTTTGTTCAGATGTATTAATGAGAATAACATGTGACTCCTGAAACTTTGGGGCATTTTTTCTTTTTACATCATTTGCCTTTGTAAGTCATAGGCTTATAATACATTGATACTTCTAAGTGTTGTTTATTTATTTGTGTATCACCTACACTATTCCTGGTATGTATTTATTATTTTCTACCACAGTTATTTGTTTATATGGCTGTTATCCACCATGTCCCACCATCAGTCTAACCCCAAGAAGATTAACTGTAAGCCTCTCTAGAGAGAGATCATGTCTTAATGATCTTTGTATTCCCATACACCAAGTCCCAAGTTTGGCATGTATGAGGTATTCAATGCAGTTTCATGGAATTGAATTGGCAAAGAAATAAACCCATGGGTATTCATTTTAATAAGACTTAGAAAAGCATGGGATTAAATTTAATGTTACATTATCTTAGACAATATGCATTAGTGTTCATCCCACCAAAAAAGAAATAGTCAAATAAACAGAAACAATAACAACTATAACAACAATAAAATCTTGCATAGCTGAATCAGTTTTAGTCCTTTCAAGTCAGGCTGATGTAAGGAAAATGCTGATGCAGGTGGGTAAACATTACATGTCATGGCCAAGTTATTAATGAGTAACATGCAAATCAACATTTTGTACTGTCAGTTCTAAATTGGCAAGAACATCAGAGTTGGACTTGGGACACAGAAGGGATGCCTCCCTGAGCGGGTGACTGGCTGAGATGCCGAGACTGGACAGCTGAATTCTCCAAGTCCCAAGCTGATATGAGCTAAAAAAAAATTAGCTGCAGAAGAAAAATAACCCTGGGGTCACTAGCACCAGGTGGGTAGCCTGACCCTCATGCCATGGTGGGAATATCCAAATGCTATTCTGACAAGCAGAGCAAACAGCCAGGTAAACAGCTTGGGATGTGAGCAGATGGCTGTGTAATGCCAACTTTTTTTTTTTTTTTTTAAGAGAAGGGGCATACTGCCTGTGGCAATAATGGCTTCTGACTTTGGACTCAGCAGTCCTCCTCATCACAGTTCTCAAATCCTGTGGCTTGTGAATAAACTATTACTTTACTAACTCCTTGTACTTTGCTCATTTACATTGTCTTGTGAACAAAGATAAGTCTACTTTAAGTTTTGAATTATCTGTACCTTTATTTGAATTCACCTGACATTAGGAATGGTATGTTATTTTGTTAATGAATTTCATACTCATAGTTCATTCTTTAATAAGTCCCCAATATTTATAAAGAATTCTGGCAAAAAGAGGCCTTTGCTTATTTATTTTTTTAATCTTTTACTCTGGAAAATTTCAAACACATTTAAAAGTAGAGAGAGAATTATAAAAATCCACGTACCTATCACTCACCTTCAAAAATGATCAACATCCTTATTTCATCTGTTATTTGAATGGAGTATTTAATCCAAATTCCACCGTACTATTATTTCATCCATAAACACTTCACTATGAATCTCTAACACATAAGGATTAAAAAAAAAAATTGAACAGCAATACTACTATCACATTAACAATTTCTTCTTATTATTTAATATTCAGTCCTTTTTCAATTTCCCCTGGCTATCTCAAAATTATCTTTGTACAGTTGGCTGGTTTTGAATCATATCCAAGCGAGGTACAAATTTGACTCTTAAAATATATGTATTTTTTGTATTCTTAAAAAATCTTTTTTCAAAGCTGTGGTAAGGACACTTAACATGTGATCTACCCTTTTAACAAAATTTTAAGTGTACAGTACAGTATTGTTAACAATAGACACAATGAGCAAATCTCTATAATTTAATCAACTTGAATAATTGAAACTTTATACCAATTGAATAGCAACTCTCCATTTCCCTCTTCCCTCCAGGTCTTGGCAACCACCATTGTACTCTTTGCTTCCATGTCTTTGACTATTTTAGTGTATGGGGAAGAAAAATAAATGTCCTTTTACCTTTCTGAGTTCTTAGCTGTGACTACTGTATTTTAGATTAATAACGGAAAAACAAACAGAAGTTTATTAACCTGTATACTTTGTGTACACATGGGAGATGCCCAGAGAAAAATAAGTAACTCTCAGAAGTAGGCCAAGCCATCACTTTAAATACTATCTTCAGCTAAATAGAAAAAAGAGAAACTTTGAGGGGTAGGGACAGGAAACCGTTACCAGGAAAATCACAGTAAACAAGGAAGGTAATGTTTGTTATGCAGATCTAAGCTGATGCCTCCTCCATTGGTAAGATTGGTAAGATTCTCTTATGATTTAGAGTCATCCTTCTCTTCTTATTGGAGAGAGGGAGACACCCTCACAAACAGAGATTTCCTTTACACATGTAAATTTCCCTTACAAAAGGATAACTTCTACTCTGTTTTCAGAACTTCTCCTGTGTCTGTTGTTCTCAAAATAATCAGCTCAAATAATCCTTATGAGCTGATAATCCAAAATATCCAGTGAGTCATATTTTGGGGTGGAATATTCTGCTACCTTTCATTAAATACCTGAACCCAGTGGAATCATGCAGTATTTGTCCTTCTGTGACCTGTTCATTTCATTTAGCATTATGTCCTCAAGGTTCATCCATGTTGTCACATATGGTAGGATTGCCTTCTTTTTGAAAGTTGAATAATATATCCATGTATGTATATACCACATTTTAATCGATAACAATTCTCTCTTTTAATTATGTGTATTTATTGAAGAAATTGGGTCATGTGTGCTGTAAAATTTCCTACATTCTGAATCTGACTAACTATTCTTGTGGTATTCTTTAACATGTTCCACTTCTATCTTCTGTTTCTTATAAATCTGTGATCAGATGCAGAGATCTATTAGATTCAAGCTCAAAGCCTTTTTAGCAAGAATTCCGCATTGTGGTTCTCTGTCCTGTTATTGCATCACACCTGAAAGTTCTTCTTCATAAAGTCAGTCTCTGAAAATGGAGGCGAATCAAAGTGGAAGTCCTCAATCAAAGAATATTTGAAGCTTACTGAAGGATTAAATGTGAAAATGGGTTCCCATGAGACTTTTTCAAAATATTTTTACTATAAGAGAAGATATGCCCTAGAATTTTTAATTATCTCTAGTTTATAGGATTTTCATAATTTGGGAGAAAATTGTATTAAAACAATGACAAAAAATGAATTTCCATATCCCTCAGATGAGCTGTCTATTTCAAAGGGAGCAAATGCATGAATGAATTTGGAGAAGTGCATCAGAAAGATAGATCTCAAACTTGGTCTGTGGTTGCTCCATGGGGAATGGGATCAACGGCCCACTTAAAATTTGATCTGAATGTGGAGTGGTAATGCCACACATGCACAGACCAAGAGAGTATGAAGAGATTTATTATGCACAAAATGGGGCTTTCTGGGGACAGCAGGGAAGACTCTCCAGTAGGTCTGAAAATGGCTTGCAAGAGTAGGGAGGACACTAACTTTGATTTCATTGTAGTTAGGGGGCAGCAATGGAGTGAGGATTCCTCTTGTGTAATTTGAACTTGCTACATCGCGGCTTTCTTATCGGCTTTCCCAAATGTGGGGCTTTCCCAAATGTGGGGCTAGAGGGGAAAAGACAGGGTTGGGGGTTGGAAACTGTTAAAATCAAATATCAAAAACAGAGTTAAACTCTTTACTACAAACCTAAATTTGTTGTTTAATTTTATGTTTGAAAAATACAGTGAATAGAAGAAACTAAGACATTTGGGGGTTTTGCTTTTCAAGATCTGTCTGTGTAAGTACACATATATAGACAGATATAGGTATATATCTTCTCAAGATCTATGTGTATATATATATTTAAATAATAACCATAACTAACCTTTATGGCACCACTTCTGTGTGCTGGACACTAGTTCTTTATTTGTATTATCCATTTAATACAACATTCTTAACAACCATATGAATTGACTATTATTAACCCCATTTTACAAATGAGGAAACTGAGATTCAAAAACATTAAGATACTTGCTCTAAGTCATATAGCTAAAAGTGGTAGAACCAGGGTTAAAATCCACATGGTCTGGCTGGAGGCAAGAAACCCTCTTAACCATGATGTATATACTAGTGGTTCTCAAACTCTGCAAACATAAGAATCACCTGCAGGGCTTGTTAAAGCACAAATTGCCAGGTAGTTCCCACCTCCAGCTTCTGAATCAGCAGGTCTGAGATGGAGCATGGGAAATTGCCTTTCTAGTGAGTTCCCAGGATGCTGCGATCTGAAACAGCACTTTGAGAACCACTGTTAAAATTTTCTCTTAACACAAATTTGTATAGCACATGTGACTCAGTTACCTCCATGGTGATATATCCTCTTTGAAGTTTATGTGACACTGGACTTACCAAAGCTGTTTAGAGCATACTGCTAATCACATGATAATACTAATCACTCCAAAACTGAGAGAAAAATAACATAATGGTTAAAGACTTGGCATTAGAAAAAAAACAGAATTTTCTTTCTGATTCTCCCACCAAAGAGCAATGAAACATTGACCATTTGCTTAATTTTATGACTCAGTTCCCTCATCTGTAAAATGAGGAAGGAAAATAGGACTGTTGTAAGGATTAAATGAGATAATATATATAAAACACCTGGCAAGTATTTTAATTCTTTAGCATGACGTTAGAGGTTGGTTAATGTCCTTACCTTGGGTGCCTAGAGTTTTAAGTTTAATATCGCTTGGCGTTTGCTGAATAGTTCTCAGTAGTAGTGCAAAGGTCTTAGGAGTTTTGCAAGAACTATTCTTGAGAGTATAAAAATTCTATTTGGTTTATAATATGCTGTAAGTAGATTTAACTTCTAGCTTTGGAAAAGTTTTCGGAGAGCCATAAACAAGAAAAAGTTAGTTCATAAAATCAAGCGTGTACCTTCCATTGTATAGAGGAATAGAGGAATGCTTCTTTTTTAAGGTGCTCATACAATGTGAATCAAAGTCTTTCAGAGTCCCAGGACCAGTTTTGTCAACTGTCTTCTTTAAAAAAATCTACTGATGCTGTGTTCAACCAACAGAGGATCAATTTAGTCAATTAATTTATTTTAAAAAACAATTCCCATTAAAGAAGTTGAATTGATTGACACATGGTCAAACTAATTGGATGATTGGCAGCACTTTCTATCTTGCAGTCAGGTGTTTTGGCATTATAGCAGATCCTAGGAATTTTGCTATACTGTCCTTACCACTGGAATAAAATGAAATTACTTAATGTTTGGTTTTTTGGTGCACTTTGTGCCCTCTGAGTTTGTATTGCACTGCCCTCTGGAGGAAAGAACTCATCATAGCACATGCATTGTAATTTTAGGAAAATCTTATACTCCATAAGGACAAATTGTGCTTTAAGAATTTGTGATTCATGACAATAGCACTAGAATATAATCGAAAAATAAACAATTATAATTTATGCTGATATTTCATTTGACATTATTTTTTTTTATTCCAAGTATTTTAATTTCTATAACAAGTATAATTAAAATCTTTAATTATGCACATCTCTTGGTTGGCTTTTAAAATGAGTCTAAATTTTTCTATATTTTAGTATATTAATATTTAAATTCTGAGTCAATCAAATATACTTTCCTGATAATCAGTTTGGCCCTTTTATTTTGAATGTGCATATGTTTTACTATTTAAAGAATATGTATGTCTTTTTATTCACTTGCCATAGATTTTCACACATAATCAAAAGTTAGTCCTTCACAATGGATATGTGTGTGAAAATTGGTTGTTCGGTTTATAGAAATAAGCTATTCAGATATTTCTTTGGAAAATAAATCTGTTGAACTTGACTGACTGATATAATCAATGAAACCAAGAAAGAAGGATGGGGAAATATTTTAAGCAGATCTAAGTGACTTTAAAATCTTTCTCAAACTTTGAAAATTATTATTTTTAAGAGATGACTGCCACAGGAAAAATTTGTCAAAAATTACAGGGTGACAGTATTGTCCATGATTATCCTGTATTATTGTCTAATTTTATTTGGTCTGTATGAAGTTGGTATAAGAAAAGCTACTTTGTGTGTTTTTTACTTCAGGCTAGATATCTAAGATTTTGGGGGGCTATGGTCTTTGACCTGAGAACTAAACTAATTTTACCACATGAGGATGAAAAGAGAAAGAAAGTAGGAATCCTTGGGATTTCTTCTATTTTCCTTTTCTATTCTTATCTAGATTTTTCAACCAAAACAAAAGCATCTGCATGACCCTAGATTGTTAACTAAAGCCCCAAACGGGTAAATTCTTATTTAACACTTCTAAGCTGTCAGTTCAAATAGGGATGGATGACCAAAAAAAAAAAAAAGAATGGAACTAAATAGTAAATGTTACTTGTCTCTCATAGCAGTTTTTCTTCTTCTGTCACCTGAAAACTACTCCACATTTCAAGTGTCAGAATCTAAAAGTAAATAGGTGACTTTCTATTTACTTTTCAACTATAATATAGGTGCATGTCAAATGGCCAGTTAATAAAAACTAATCAAAACATGAGAATCCATTTCCAAATGACACTACATGCCAGTGTTGAGATCTAAAAGAAAGAAAGGAGTGAGGGAAAAACTGAAGGGGAGAGATTCACTCTTTTTAATTGTACTTCTTTTACTGGGATAGTCAGGTATTAAGAATACAAGTTAATTTCTAAATTAACAACCTTAAGGCTACAAAATTGTGTTAGAAATAAGTGCTGCTTTTTATTTATCCATTCAATTAATATTTGTTTATTAAATGTCAGCTATGTGCAAATTATAGTGCTGTTATTTGCAAGTTATGGTAGTGCCCCCCTTGATTAGTTTAAATAGGAATAAAATAGATAATGCCTTGCTTTTAAATATGGGACTTTAAATCTCTATTCACTGCTCCTTTCTCCACTTCAGCTGTCAATATCTACCTAAAATGTGTGAGTATTTCAACATTCCAATGGAAATAGCAAGTTTATATAAATCAGAATCAGATGCAAGATTATACCTCATTTTTCAGGTTTATTTACATATTATAAAATTCTTATTTATTTAACAAACCATTAGAGTATGTTTATCTTTTTTCTTCTGGATACAAGCCTTTTTTAATAAATGTTCACTCTGCCTGTAGATTCTTTCAATTAATTTATTAAGTCAGGGAATCCCTGTGTCACTATTTCATCATATTGCATTGCCTTTCTAGTGCATTTCAGTTTTCTCATGATAAAGCAAATTCTGAACTCATTACTACCAGTTGCAAATTAGCTTTAATCCCACTCTGACTATTGAAATATTTTAATGTTTGTGCCAATAATTTTATAACCTAATAGTCATGGACTTTATCTGTTAAACACCATAACCTGAATTAATCTAGCTATATATTTGATTTATTTGTATTGTTTCATGATCCCAGAGGGGTTACAGCATATTTCAGAGTCCTATCTATGTTCATATTTAGTTTTCTTGTTGCTTAAAATTTTAGGCTAAGACTTGGGCTGATTTTTAAAATAAAATTTAAAAGAAAAGTTTTGAGGTTGCTAAAACATGTGCTTGGCATATAATAATGTTGACTTCTGAATATGTGCATATAAGATTTCTTATTTGCTGATTTCTTACTACAGTTAGAAATATTGCAAATATTGTCACCCCTACCCGCTAAGTATATTCTAATATTCATTCCCAAAGACATTGACGTACAAGTTTCAACTCTAATTGCATTGGTATAATTTTAAGTTGCTCTCTTCTGTATTAGATAGATTTTTAAAACCAGAATAGATGAACTTATGACTACTGAACTTCACATTCAGAGAAGTTGCAGAGTTAAATTCATGCATATATCTGTCCCTCAACCTTCTCGGCTAAATATACATTTTATTAACTGTTTAAAGTACAGTTACTCTGATAACAAACACAAGTGGATTGTACTGAACTGAACTTTGAAATTTCCTTTGCAAGGGCTTACTGATATGTATTTAAAGAACTAAGCAGCTGAAAAAATGTACACAATTTCAGGTTCTCAGTTTTTTCACTCTCCTTTCAAATACACTACCACCAATAAGCTTAGCAATAGGCAAAATGCTATGCTATCATTTATTTTCTTAAACAAGATGAGACTCCATTGTTAACAAGGCAAATCATTTTGTCCTTTGAAGGCAAAGTTATAAGAGCAAACATAGTCACTCCAGTGTCTTTGAGAGGAAAAATCTGTAGACCAGCTGAACTCCATAAACTAAAATGAGGTTGGTATATAAATGTCTGAGAAATAAATTTATTTAATTAATCTTAAGCACTCTGTGCCTCTCCAATCTTTACATTTGGGGCAACTTCAACTTTTGATCAGTGGCTTTATAAAGCTTCTGCTAGAACTAGATATCATCAGCATAAAGAGCTGTTGTACATCTGTCACTCTTTGGAATTATCTCTTAAACTAATGATTTTATCATCTTCATTAATGGCTCTAGAGAGGGAGTATAACTCACTAATGCATTTTTGCAAATGATCTAAAGGTAGGAGTTTCAGTGTATGTTAGTTAAAATGAGAAAACTATTCTAATTGACCTTGAGAGCTTAAAGAATGGATTTGATAGAAAAAAAAAGATTCATAGAAAAAAAAACAAGCTGAAAAATATGATCCTCTGAAAAGTAACAAACAGAACAGTTAGGAGGATTCAGTTAAGTATGAAATAGACAATAATAATTTAGGAAAATATATGCAGAATATTACCTATAGCTATTTTATAACAAGACAAAAGTATAAGTGTAATATCCAGCATAAAATTGGCACTAATTTAAATTACGTATGTGATTGTTTTTTGACTGAGAAAAGCAATTAACAATTAGTAAGTTTTCCGATATCATTGAGAAGTTGGATCTTTTATCAGTTGGAAATTGGTCTTACTTAGCCTCAGGTTAGTTTTCTTCTTGATTTTTCCACTTCTAAAATTCAACCCTGGGGTAAAACTCTTAGAGGAAAACATAGGCAGAACACTCTTTGACATAAATCACAGCAAGATCCTTTTTGACCCACCTCTTAGAGAAATGGAAATAAAAACAAAAATTAATAAATGGGACCTAATGAAACTTAAAACCTTTTACACAGCAAAGGAAACCATAAACAAGATGAAAAGACAACCCTCAGAATGGGAGAAAGTATTTGCAAACAAAGCAACTGACAAAGCATTAATCTCCAAAATATACAAGCAGCTCATGCAGCTCAATATCAAAAAAACAAATAACCCAATCCAAAAATGAGCAGAAGACCTAAATAGACATTTCTCCAAAGAAGACATACAGATTGCCAACAAACACATGAAAGAATGCTCAACATCACTAATCATTAAAGAAATGCAAATCAAAACCACAATGAGCTATCACCTCACACCAGTCAGAATGGCCATCATCAAAAAATCTACAAACAATAAATGCTGGAGAGGGTGTGGAGAAAAGGGAACCCTCTTGCACTGTTGGTGGGAATGTAAACTGATACAGCCACTATGGAGAACAGTATGGCGGTTCCTTAAAAAACTAAAAATAGAGCTAACGTACGACCCAGCAATCCCACTACTGGGCATATACCCTGAGAAAACCATAATTCAAAAAGAGATGTACCACAATGTTCATTGCAGCACTATTTACAATAGCCAGGATATGGAAGCAACCTAAGTGTCCATCGACAGATGAATGAATAAAGAAGATGTAGCACATATATACAATGGAATATTACTCAGCCATAAAAAGAAATGAAACTGAGTTATTTGTAGTGAGGTGGATGGACCTAGAGTCTGTCATACAGAGTGAAGTAAGTCAGAAAGAGAAAAACAAACACTGTATGCCAGCGCATATATATGGAATCTTAAAAAATAAATGGTTTTGATGAACCTGGGGCAGGACAGGAATACAGACACAGACGTAGAGAATGGACTTGAGGACATGGTGAGGGGGAGGGGTAAGTTGGGATGAAGTGAGAGAGTAGCATGGACACATATACACTACCAAATGTAAAATAGATAGCTAGTGGGAAGCAGCTGCATAGCACAGGGAGATCAGCGTGGTGCTTTGTGACCACCTAGAGGGGTGGGATAGGGAGGGCGGGAGGGAGGCGCAAGAGGGAGGGGATATGGGGATATATGTATATGTATGGCTGATTCACTTTGTTATACAGCAGAAACTAGCACAACATTGTAAAGAAGTTGTACTCCAATAAAGATGTTAAAAATAATAAAATTAAAATTCAACCCTGGGAAAAGACAGTCTTTTCAACAAGTGGCACTAGGTAAGCTGGATATCCACATGCAAAGGAATGAAGTTGGGCCCTTACCTTACACCATATACAAAAATTAACTCAAAAACAAAGACATAAACATAAGACCCAAAACTACAAAACTTTTAGAAGAAAACACAGGGGAAAAGCTTCATGACATTTTTGGATATGATACTAAAGTACAGGCAACAAAAGAAAACTAAATAAATTTGGACTTAATGAAAAATAAAAACTTTTGTGCGTCGAAGGACACTATTAAGAGAGCAAAAAAAGCAATTCACAGAATGGGAGAAAATATTTGTAAGTCATAATCTGATAAGGAATTAATATTCAAAATATATAAAGGACTCCTTCAACTCACCTACAAAAAATACCTGATTATAAAATGGACAAAGAACTTAAATAGTATTTCTCCAAAGAAGATATACAAATGGCTAATAAGCACGTGAAAAGATGTTCAGTATTGACTAATGATAGGGAAATGAAAATAAAAACCCCTGTAAGATACCACTTCAAGCCCATTAAAATGGCTATTCTAAAAAAAAGCAAAGCAAACAAACGAACAAAAACAGAAAATAATAGGTGTTGGCCAGAATGTGGAGAAATTGGAATACTTGTGCACTGCTGGTGGGAATGTAAAATGATGTAGATACTGTGGAAAACAGTTTGCCAGTTCCTCAGAAAATTAAACATATGATCCAGCAAATCCACTTCTGGGTGTATATCCAAAATAACTGAAAGCAGGGACTCAAACAGGCATTTTTACAACCATGTTCATAACAGTATTATTCACCAGCCAAAAGGTGGAAACAATCCAAATGTCCATCCATAGATGAATAGGTAAACAAAATGTGGTATGTACCTACTGTGATGGTTAACTTAACCTGTCAACTTGGAGGATGATTTTGGATGAGACTGACATTTAAAATGGTGAACTTTGAGTAAGCAGATTGTCCTCCATAATATGGGTGGGCCTCATCCAGTCAGTTGAAGGAACTATAGAACAAAAAGACTGGCCTCCCTGAGCAAGAGGGAGTTCTCCAGCAAACTGCCTTCTGTCTTCATCTGTACTATAAGTTCTCCTGGGTCTCCTCCTGTTGGCCTTCAGACTGGAACAACTCCGTTGATTCTCCTCAGTCTCCAGTCTGCCAGCCTTAGGACTGGATCCACACCATTGATTCTCCTGGGTCTTAAACATGCCATCCCACATTGCAGATTTTGGACTTCTCAGCATCCATAATCACATGAGCCAATTGCTTATAATAAATCTCTTTACATAGAGATTGGTTCTGTTTATTTGGAGGACCCTGAATAACACAGTTACCTACAATTGATACATGTAAGTATCTGTGTACTTATCTCACTTATCTTTAGAAACTATAAAATTTCTCAACATTACAGTTATCAGTTGATATTGCTAGTGTCTTATACTTTGCTCTCAGAATTTCCTGGCACTGGATTTCTGTCTGTTTTTGGTACTCTGGTGTCCCATGACTCCATTTATATTTAAAAGTGCATTGCTTACTTTTATGAATCCTTGTTTTAAGCATCAGCCAGCAGTTTCATTCACCTTTAGTAGTTGACTCTAATCTTTCTCATCCCCCTTCCTTGCCTCCTTGCATTCAGTCCAACATTGGCACCTTAAGCACAAAGCACCCCGCCTCCCTCTTTGGCACTCAGGAACTGCCAACTGTGAGCCCTGAGGTCCCTCCAATCTCCTCTAGGGAAAGGAAGGAGTAAGGTCCCAGGCTGGACAGGCTGTCAGACAGGCAGCTGAGTAGGTGCCAGAGAGTACTGGCTGTTCCTGCACAATGTTCCCAAAGGCTCTCTCAAGGGAGCTTAAGAGGGAGGGAAGGAGCTGAACCCACCAGCTGTGCTTTGCAGATACCCAGCTGGAATAGACCCCTGGCACAGAAAACTGAAGAGCGTGTGAACATAGCCAGGCTGGTAGCAGCAGAGGAACTTTTCCAAAAGTTTTAGTACTTAAACTATATTAAATGTCAATGATTTTTAATTTTATAAATTCTGACCATTGTCAATAAAATCCTTATACTGATATCAATTAAATAATGACAGACTGTCATTTTGCTACAGTATTGCATTCACTAATGTGGATTTTAACTATCTCCCTTCTGAAATTCTTGTCATTGTGTTTTCTGTTCATTGAACATGCCTTTCCTTAAATCACACCCGTAGGTTTGCCAGAGTTAGCAGATAAAAATACAGAATACCCAGTTAAATTTGAATTTAAGATAAACAACAAATAATTTTAGTATATGTTCCATGCAAAAATATTTACTGTTTATCAGAAATTCAAATTTTACTGGGTGCCCTGTATTTTATCTGGCAACCTTACCTACCCCCCAGTTTTGACTATTGATCTTGTCTTAGACCTTCAAATAGTAAACCATGACCACCAAAGTGGACTTCCTCTCTCAAACCCACAATTGGTTTCTTTCCTTGGAATGCCCTTATCCCCCTCATCCAGGTCATGGGTATCTATATCCTAAAGTATGACAGCCAGTAAACTTTTGATAGTGTTTGCACTTAGAACCAAGCACAGTATTCTACTTGAGATGTGACCTGAGCTGAACAGGATAGAACTAGCACCTCCCTCATTGTAGACTCACTTCTGTTAATAGAGTCTAAAGTAACATCAGCCTGTTGGGCAGCTTTATCACACTGATAACTAATATTGATCTTCACCTAATTAATTTTGTTTTTTCATATGTTCAATTAAATGATATTTTACTCCTTATTTTCTTTTCAAAACTTACTTCATTTTATGTTAAAAGATCATGGAGGACTTTCCTGGTGGTCCAGTGGCTAAAGACTCCACACTCCCAGTGCAGGGAGCCCAGGTTCGATCCCTGGTCCAGGAGCTAGATCCCACATGCCAAAACTAAGAGTTCGCATGCTGCAGCTGAAGATCCCACGTGCCACAACTAAGACCCGGCACAGCCAAATAAATAAATAAATATTTTTTAAAAAAAGATCATGGAAACAAATTTTCCTTGTCCCTTTCATTTCTGGGCTCCTCTGAGAGCAAGTTGAGTAGCTCCATCACTTTCTGTATACCTAATCAGGCTTGTTTGAGATTGTGTCACTGGAATTTCATTTTATCTCCGAACATTTTTTCTCTAAATATTAAAAAATCAAATCCTACAAAGTGCATGTCAACCTGTGCCCATGTATTTGATGCTTTACATATATCTTTTAATTCTCACATAACCATTGGAGCAAGTTCTATTATTTTCAATTTACAGATGAGGGATCAGAGATACAGATAAAATAAGAGCTTACAAAATCCAAGCACAGATGAGACTAGCCTAGGCTGAGGTCGCCAAATATCTGGAATTTCTAAAAATTAAAATAGTTTTTGTAAAACAGTAAATGAAACAAATTTTAAAAGAAAATATAAATTTCACCAGATACCTGAATAAGTTTGTTTTTTTTCATATATTGCCTCAAATGGTATTATGGAATTGCAGCACTGGAAAAGGATCTTAGAAATCACCTAGTTCTTCATTTTATAGGACATAGAAGTCCAGAATGGTCACATGACTCATCTAAAAATCACACTTGTAGTGATGCAAAGTCTAGAGCCTACATTCTTTACTCCCATCTCTTTTAATTAGACTATATTGATATTATTATACTTGATTTTAACTCTAAGTATGTAACTAATATTTAATTCATATTTATTCTATTGACAAGTAGAATATCTCTATCATCTGTCTATCTATGTATATTTATGATCATCACCCTTCTATCTGTAATATTAAGCAACTTGCTTTCTTATGGCTACTTGTTGGATGGGTCTGAGATGCTTGCTTTTTGCAAATAAGCAACATGCCATCTAGTGGTAGGTAGCCTGAATTGCAGTCAGAAGTCCCACAGAGAGCATAACAGCTAAACTCATCATCCAGGCACTAATCCAAATGTCTCAGATACGTAGGATATAGCTCTCATTCTACACAAAAACCTGTATGTGGCCCGTTATTTTTTATTTTTAATTATAAATTTTAAATATTAGCTTATTTTTCCAAACCAGAGAGTAAGCACTGAGTCCTGTAAGCCAATAAGAAGTTTCAAAGAGCTGAGAAGGCATCCAAATATATCATACTGTCCCAGAGCAACACTCTACCTGGCTGTATATTAGTATATAAGATGCTGTCCTGAAAGTTTCCTAAGAACCTCTCAGAGTGCCCAGAAGTTAGCAGCTTAATAAATTCAATTACTAATTTTCTTCCAGCGAATATAAATATGGTGATTTAAGATTATTCAAGGGCCTAGTTATTCCATGGGCTAAACTTAACATTTGTTTTATTTGAAATTAACATAGCAACAGTAGCTTTCTTTGTTTAGTATTTTTCAGTATATCATTTACCATCTCTTTACTTTCGGCCTTGCTGTGTTTTGATGCTTAGGTATTCTCATGAGGCAAAGCTAGATTAAACAAATTCAATCTGATGAATAAAGTTAATATTTTATCAATCTAGTTACATTTTTTGATATTATGATATATCTGGACTTATTTCAACCACCTTATTTTGTTTACTATTTTACATGCTTTCTTGCTTATTCTTTCTGCTCAAGTTTTCTAATTTCTCTTTTATTCCTCTACTAGTTTAGAAATGTGTTCTATTTTCCTTTTTATAGCAGTTGTCCTTTTGTTTTTAACATTCCCTCTTGACAGAACAAAATTTAGCAATAAATAATGTCATAAATAATATTAAATAATATCCTCTCAAAAAGATTAGAAAATTTTAATTTCTAACTTATCCTTCCCCTCTTTTATATTAGTTGTCTAGTATTTTAGATACTACTTGCTTTTAAAATCTTCAAAAAAACGGTTTTTTCAATTAAAGCTTATTTAGTTTTACCAAAATATTTAAAATTTCTTTGGGAGAATTGTTTCTTGCATCCTAGTTTTTTTCTTCAGAATTCTTTTTTCTTTCTTTTTTGGTACTTAAATGCATCATTTAATATTTCTTTCAGCAAAGCCCACAGGTTGAAAAAGCTCTCAGACTTTGTATGAAAAAAATGTTTTTATTTTACCTTCTTTCTTAACCAGTCATTTAGCTGGGTATAAAAGCTAATTGTTCACTGATTTCTCCTGAGCCTTTGGTAGGTATCTTTCCATTACCTTGTATAGCTCTTGATGCCAATAAGCAGTCTGCTCTCATTCTAATTACCTTTCTTTACTAGATGGTTGGTATTTTCTTCTGAAACCTTGGAATATTTTCTTTTTATCTTTTATATTCTGTAGTTTCATAACAACATGACTAGTTATGGATTTAATTTTATTTTCCTGCTCTGAATTCGTGTGCCACTTCAATCTAAAATCTCATGTTTTCTTTCAATTTTGACAAACTTTCAGGCAATATTGCTTTGGATATTGATTCACTCCTAATTCCCTATCTCTCCTTCTACACCACCTTTCAGATGGATGTCGGGTTTTCTCACTTTATCCTCCACATCTTTCAATATTCATTCATTGTGATGGGTAATTTTATGTGTCAACTTAGCTATACTAAGGTACCCAGTGGTTTTGTGAAAAAACAGTCTAGATGTTGCTGTGAGGTAATTTTTATATGTGATTAACATTTAACTCAGTAAACTTTGACTAAAGCAGATTACTCTGCCTAATTTGTGTAGACCTTATTCAATCAGCTGAAGGCCTTAAGAAAAAAACTGAGATCATTTGAGGAGGAAGAGATTCTGCCTCTAGACTGCCTCTGACTCAAGACTGCAAATCAACTCTTCCCTGGGTCTTCAGCCTGCCAGCCTGCCCTGCAGATTTGGGACTCACCAGCCCCCAAAATTGTTGCCTTTTATATCTATTAAGTGATTCCTTCAGATCCAGCTTCCTGTTTACTAACATCATTTGAGCAGTTCCTAATCTGTTTAACTCTTCCATTAAATTATTATATTTCTTTAATGAATTTAAAAATTTTGATTGGTCCTTCTTTTTCAAATTTTCCTGTCTATGGTTATGGTATCCTATCATACATTATGGTTTCCATTCCTGCGTTGATATTTTTAGATGATTTTAAAATACTTAGTTTATAATATTAAAGGTTGTTTATCAGTCCAGATTTTGGGGACCTAAGTTTCTTGTGTGTTGCCTCTGCTAACGCTTCATCATAGTGGGGTTATTTTTCTGTATAAGACTTGTGATTCTTAAGTGGTAAAAGGGTCTGTACAAAGGTTACTTCTCCTGAAGTCTTAGGCGTTTCCATGGTTTTCAGATAACTGTCTCACCCTTGAGCCTTCTCTGACCACTGACTCCCAGTACTCCCCTCACCCCACGATCTAAATCAACTTCCTTCATTACAGGATTTCATAGAGTACTTTTTATTTGGTATCACGTACCTGAGTTTGTAATTACACTTTTATTAGTATGATTTTTCTGACAATAATCTGTCCCTCCTTCACCCTCAATAAACTCTTAACTCCATGAGAACAAGAAATATACATGTTTTAGTTCACCATTTTATCCCTAGCACTTGGCACAGTGCTGGACACATAGTAATTACCAATTAAATTGAATATCTGTTGAATGAATGAATGAATAAGTAAATACATTCTTTTATCCTGATCACCATGGGAAATTTCCTCCTGGGTATATTTCATGCAGATACTGAATGGATCAGATTTATTGAAACTGTTTTGTTTTGTTTTGTTTTTCTCCTACAGCTGCTCTTCTTAGTGCTTCTGTGGCTAAAACATTCAAATACCTGAAACATCCAAATATAGATATAATGCTAATTATGGAGTTCCATCTGAGTTTTTAAATTTTTGAATTTGGAGTCATGTAAAAACATCAAATCTTGCCTTCTATAAGTCCACAAAGCACTTGAGTATCTCCAGCAGAAGAATGGCAAACTCTCATCCACCTGAAGAAATGTTTGATCAGAGTTAATACCGTGAGGTGGTTGCAAAGAAGAATGAGATCCCTAATTCATGGTTTAAGGAAACTTGATCTTTATTTCAAGTTGGATAACTGCAGCCCAGGACTTTCTTTTTTTATTTTATTTATTTATTTTTGGCTGTGTTGGGTCTTTGTTGCCACATGTAGGCTTTGTCTACTTGCTGTGAGCGGGGTTACTCTTCATTGCAGTGTGCAGGCTTCTCATTGCGGTGCCTTCTCTTGTTGTGGAGCACGGGCTCTAGGCACGCGGGCTTCAGTAGTTGTGGTATGCAGGCTCAGTAGTTGTGGCTCGCAGGCTCTAGAGCGCAGGCTCAGTAGTTGCGGCACACAGGCTTAGTTGCTCCGTGACATCTTCCAGCACTAGGGCTCGAACCCGTGTCCCCTGTATTGGCAGGTGGATTCGTAACCACTGTGCCACCAAGGAAGTCCCAGCCCAGGACTGTCTTAATGCTCAGGTGAGATGTTTGGTGCTTGGAAGCTTTTGAGTCTTAATAGTGAATAGAAGTTTCGATTGTTGGTTTCAGAACATTATAAGACTGCTAATTCTAGAGTTTAAATGAAACTTCTGGTACCTCTCTCTAGCATTCTTCAACATCCCCATGTACTATTATAATCATTAAGGAGTATAGGTTTAGTATCAAATTCTGAAGTCAAAGAAAGATCCTCCTTGCTGAATTACTAGTTGTTGACATAACTTCAGCTGCATGTTGACAGGTGTGTGTGTGTGTGTTTATATGTTTGTGTATTATGCTGGCCTCACACATTTTAGTCAAACTAGATTTTAATAGTAGTATCCTTTTTTGATTGTTTGGGTATCCCTTCTGAATAATTGGCATCCTTTTCAAATCAGTGGTTAAATAACTTGGTGTTCAATATTTTGACTTGTATATATGTACATATACTTGAGGTTGGATGGAAAGATATAAATGAGTGGGAAAGCCATTTGTTACATGGATGCATTGGGTTTAATCAATCCATACATAGCTTCATATCGTGACTTCGGAACAATGAATGAGTTTTTAAATATTCAAACTTCGACATTAAAGATAAGCAGGTCTATATACCTCTGTTATATTGTCTCACTTATAGGGAATTTGAATTAATTTTTATTTTATAACTGGCATAGCTCATAGCTTAGATATTTTAATTTACTGTAAATACAAAGCAAACATTTTCATCAGAAGTATAATCGAATCTTTGTAAATTTAATGGTTGATCAATTACAAATGGCCAGTAAATCTTTTCTTTTCTCTTTTTTTATTTTAACCTCATAAATAGTCATCTGGCATTAAATATTTGTGATCTAGGCCAGTAACCTTTTTCAATCTCACAGGACCTTTTTTAATTAAACTATGTCTTTGTCCCATGTCTGTAATCCTCTCACTGACATTTTATATACAAGACACCTTGCTGAAAAAAGGTCAAGCAGTACAGTTATAAATGGAAAAGAGATTAAAAGAATTCTCAAGCCATGGTGTGATCTACGAGCGAGTTAAATATGGAGCAGTACTTAGTAGACATGCTCAGTAGATAAGGAGGAATCCCTCTGGGTAGATTTTAATGATTGAGGCAGCAAAGCAAATGAAAATTATTTTTAATGGCAAAAATGAAAATTACACATTTTTTTTCATAGTCCCCAGTACTTATTGTGAAAGACCACCATGAGGCTTAAATACCCATAAAATGTTCAGGAAAACAATTGCAAAATTGTCACAGTCACAGTGTTTGTATAATTCTTGCCTACAAAGACACTTTTGTTGCTCTGTAAACTTGCCAATGTCAGTCTAGTGTTAAGGTTAACTCTAGAAGTAAAAGAAACATGTTGAAACATATATGCATCAATGAAGAGTAAGAAAGGAATGCAAAAGCTGAGTAAGGAAGAGGGAGTGAGCAAACACTGAATTACTGAAAACTCTCTTTTAGTACCTATATTATTGAAGAGTAGTTAGAGTGTTTGGAAGGTAAATACTTTCACAGAAGTGACTTACATTATTTTCACCAGAACATTAAGCAGAAATTGAAAACAGGTTTTTCTCCCCTTAATGTTCTCCAGCTGGCATGTTATGACTAAAACTTGCTGAATCCATGCCACACTGTGATGCATTTAATGGTGTACATGGGTAGAACTAAACAATATATTACTTGTAATGTCTGAAATAAGCTAGCAAAGCACGGTACTCAAGTGTTGAAATACCGCTGACTTTCTCAGAGGTTGCTTAGTTATACCCAAGAGGCCAACATTCTTCTGAAAGCCTTTACTGCTAATTTCTTTCTGTCACTTTCACGTAGTCCAGTGATAAAAGGGTACCCTTTCACTCCTATGTCATCAGAATGGCCTTATGTAGATGTTAATGCTGGAGGCAAAGCAGTTGACACGGGACTTTTAATCACAGGGCTCATGGTTTCAGGGTTCTTAGTATTGTTGTTTGCAAACAATCCACTTGGTTGCAAACACCCCTTAATTTAAAAAAAAAGAAAAAAGACTAAAAGGTAAGATAAAAATAAAACCAAAACTTTAACTTTGACTTGAGTGAAATCTTTTTTGGTGTCTCTCAGGCTTTAGGTTTTTGGACAGAATCTTTGTCTGTGTTAAATGAAAAGGTTACTGTTTGCAATTTCCGTCAGCTATTATAAGACTGCTGGCAGTGACTGAACTGTCAGGTTCCAGCAGGCCAGTCCCTGTCCAAAGTAACCGGATGCTGTGTTTGAGAAATGTGATAGTTGACAGGCTGACATCATGATGCTTGTGACCCAGCCTGTGCCGCAAGCTTCAAATCAGCTATCAATCTACACAATAAGACCAGTTTCTATACATAAAAACCCGGGCGTTGTTTTATTTGTGCATTTGCTTAGGAAAGAAGAGTGTAAATACGTGGTCAAATGAAAATGAATATTGACTATACAAAGTAATTCTAATATCTATGGGATTTTAAATACATGTAAAAAGACTGGGGAATATACACTTGTCAAAACTCATAGAACCTTACAGCACAAAAAGCAAGACCTTAATGAATGCAATTTAAAAAAATCAATTTGGCTGTTGTGGGCTTCAGAATGGAATGCATATTGTGACAAAGGAATCTAACTGTGTTACAGATGTATGGTATAACTTCATTGAAGGGAGT
Organism: Balaenoptera acutorostrata; assembly: GCF_949987535.1. NCBI lineage: Eukaryota > Metazoa > Chordata > Mammalia > Artiodactyla > Balaenopteridae > Balaenoptera > Balaenoptera acutorostrata. Next base: position 36,984,330 of record NC_080070.1, on the reverse strand, counting down.
GAGAGAAAATTTAACCTAAATAAATTAGAAAATAAGTAAAGACTATAAGACTAAGGATTAAAGAAACTATATATAAGCACTGTACTCTAGTTAATAAAGTTGTTTCCCATGGGAGTATAGGTTAACAATTCTGGCACCACTATACATGTATATTGGGATTGAGCAAATTAGCAAATAGATGATGTATAGTGGGATCCAGGTTTCTTAAGATTGGAGTGAGAAGTTACAGATAAGAAAAGACTAGAATTAACCATGTGGTACTAGATGAGAGTCAGGGACATCAGTATAAACTCATTTTTAACTTATGTAACAGATGGTTACATATACAAATAATTACAGACATCTATAAATACACCTGTCAGTACACCACATGTATTTCCTAGCTCTGTCTGCTGAGGACAGGAATCAACAACATCTCAGTAGCAACAAACATATCCAGAATATAGATCTTGATTCCGAATACCATCTTCCAATAAAAGAAACTAGGAGTCTTTGAAGAAATGGCTGTTTCTAGGCTGGGACAGAGAATATACAAGAATAGCTTGGATCGTCTTGTAGTGCCAGAACGTAGGGAATTGTTCAAAAAAATGATACAATGGGGATATGTCAAAGAGACACAGGAACCAACTGAAAGAGTTCACAATGGCCAAAGCAGTAATGATTTGAGTAGCAAAATAATGCGATATTGGGTTATAACCCAAAGTATAAAATAAATACCAATGAGTCCATACTTATGTAAATAAATGGTTGAATGAATAGTTGAAAAGGGAATAGTAGACAGATTTTCCTTACAGAAGAATTATAAATAATTTACACAGACACTCTGCCTTCAAGGAAGTGGAGCATGACTCCGTACTCCTTAAGTATGGATTCTGCGCAGTAACTTCTTTCTAAAAAGTACAGTATTGGAAAGCAAGAAAAAAAACGAGTAAAATTTACACTGGAGAAATGTGGCAGACATTATCTTTAGCAAGGCGATCAAGGTTAACATTATCAGTGATAAGTCATACCTTTAATACGTGATGAGAATGGCACTTTACCTCTGTGACCAAAACTTGCAATGTCTGTTTAACCATAAGGAAAACATCAGGCAAATCCAAATTGAAGGACGTTATACAAAATACCTGCCCTCTTAAAAAAAAGAAAAAAAGGAAAAAAGAAAAAAAAAAAAAAAAGAACCTGACCTGTACTCCTCAAAATCCTCAAGATATCAAAACAAGGAAGGTCTCAGAAACTGTCACAGTAGACAAGAACCTGAAGAGATATGACAAGTAAACACGATGTGGATCCTGGATAAGATCCCAGAACACAAAGAGAACATTGGGGAAAAACCAAGGAAATCTGAATAAAGTATGGACTTTACTTAATGATAGGGTATCAATATAGGTTCATTAAATTATGACAAAGTAGCATAATAATGTGAGATGGTAACAAAAGGGGAAATGGGAAGTTGTATATATGGGAACTCCATAATATTCTTGCAACATTTGTGTAAATCTAAAACTATTCTAAAGTAAAAGTTTATTAACTGTTCAAAAATATGTGAAATTTGGACAACAGCACAAAAGATGGTGAGGAAGTGTGTAAATGGAGTAAAACTTTCCTAATTCCTTGCCTCATCTGACAAGTGGTAAAAGTATTAATTTATATTACAAATTTAAAAGTCAAGGGTACATTTGTAATCTCTGGGTTAACCACCCAAAGAAAAGTAAAAAACAGTGTAAGTAACACACTCATGTAGGAGAAAACATAAAATAAAATTGATTAACCTAAAAGAAGACAAGACTAGAGATTAAAGAACATAAAAGTTTGTAAAAATAGGAAACAAATAGTAAGATGGTAGATTTAAACCCAAATACATTAGTAATTATTAGATTTAATCACATAAAATTGCAGATCTTTATTTTTCTGTAAAGATGGCAATTACATATGATGCAGTCTAATACATTACAAAATTCAAATAAGTACTCCAATTAAAAGACAAAAATTGTCATTTTAGATGCGAAATGCAAAAGTTACTAAGTACAAAAAGCACACCCTAAACATAAGAATACAGAAAGATTTAAAATAATCGGGTGGGAAAAGTTGTGTTATATAAGCACTAAACCTAAGAAAGTTGATATAGCTATATTCATATCAGGGAAAGTAAATTTTAAAGCAACAAGAGTTACTAAAAATAAAAAGAAATATTTCCTAGTGTTGTTTTCTACCAAAAAGGATAACAATTGTAAATTTGGGTGTACTTAACAAGGACTTTAAAAAATGTAAAATTATAAAATAACATAAATGAAAGCAGTCAAATCTACAGTCAAGTTAGGAAAAATTCTAACATCTTCAGTAATTGAAAGAATATGTAGATTTAAAACATGGGTAAACATGATAAATAAACTTGACCATAGTTAGCAATACAGAGAACACTGAACACAACTACAGAGTATTTTGGAGTGTATATGAATCCTTAATAAAATTTACCTTATATAAAATAAAATTTATATAAAATTAAAAATTTATATATAATAAAATCCTTATATAAAATAAAATTTATATTCTGAAACACATCAGTTCTCAAACTAATATTGTAATCACACATTGAAAGAAAGTTGAATATCAATAACAAAAAAGTGACTGGAAATAAATCTAAATGTTTTGATATTAAGCAATTATTTCTGGATAATCCCTGGATAAAAGAAGAAATCACAGTGGAAATTAGAAAATATTTTGATTAAATGATAATGTAAATATCATCTATCAAAATTTGTGCAATACATCTAAAATTATAATTTGAATTTATTTATGCCAATAAATCTAAGACTTTTTATAAATGAAGAACTCAAGGAATAATATAATTTATGAAAACTGACATTAGAAGAAATAGAAAATCTGAATAGTTCTGTATCCACTTTAAAAAACATATAATTAGAAGGCTTTCTCAAAAGAAAACCTTGGGCTATGTTGGCTTCAGCAGTGAATATTTCTAACATTTAAGAAGTAATACCAAACTTACAGAAACTCTTCAAGAGCATAGAAAAAGAGAAAACACTTCCCAAATCATGTTACAAGGCAAGTAACTTTGATATGAAAACCTGACAAAAGCATTGCAGGAAAGAATAATTATAGGCTAATCTGTCTCATGAACATAGATACAAAAATTCTAAAGAGGTTATTAACAAATAAAATCCAAAGTTATATAAAGAAAAATTATACATGACAACCAAATTGGTTTATTCCAGAAATAACAAATATATATGTTTATATATATATATATATATACACATATGCATATATACATATCTATAATCGCATATATATAATTATTCAGCAGTTGCAAAAAAAAACACTTGGCAATATTTAGAAATCATCCATAATAAAGCTCTAAACTAAGAGTAAAAGGGAACTTGGGAACTTTCCTAAACTGATAAAAGAGTCTACAACAAACCCTACAGCAAACGCTATACTTTCTCTAAAATATTAAAAGCTTTCCCTCTGAGTTTAGAACTAAGAAGAAGATGCCTGCTCTTACCACCTATATTTGACACTGCACCAGAGTTGCTATCTAGTGGAGTAAGGCAAGATAAGGAAATAAAACTTATAAAGATTGGAAAGACCAAAAAAAAAAAAAAAAAAACCCCAAAATACCTATCATCATTCACAATTGTATTCACTATTGTATATTAAATTTTTTTTAATTGTTAGAATTAAGGGAATACAGCAAAATCACCACAGGTGATCTTCATTATTTGAGAATTCCATATTTGTGAATTCTTCTACTTGTTAAAATTTATTTGTGGCAGCAAAATCAATACAGGTAGCAATTTCATGGTCATTTGTAAACATGCACGAAGGGCGAAAAATCTGAGTCGCCCAACACATGTTCCCAGCTGAGATCAAACAAGGTGACATTCTGCTTTCTTGTTTCAGCTCTCATATTATAGACTTTGTCCTTTTCACAGTCTACTGTGACATATTTCATGCAATTTTGTGCTTTTTTTGGTGGTTTTGCTGTTTAAAATAGCCCCCAAGGATAGAGCTAAAGTGCTGTCTTGTGTTTCTATGTTTAAGAAGGCTGTGATGTGCCTTATAGAGAAAATATGTGTGTTAGGTAAGCGTCATTCATGCGTGAATTATAAGGCCGTTGACTGTGAAATCAATATTAATGAATCAACAATACAGATTAAAATAAAGATGTTTTTGGGTAGAAACATACATAAAACAAGGTTATGCATTGATTGATTGACAAAGATGTTGTGACCAGAGGTTCACAAGAAGATAACTGCATTCCCCCCAGGTTTCCATGGTTCAGTATTCTCTAATTCAGTGTTAACAGTGACTTTATGGAACATAACTACTGTGAATAATGAGAAATAATTGTATATGCAAAATCTGTATATATATATATATCTTGAGTGTTTTTATATTTGCCAGGAACAAGCAATTAGAGAGTAAAAATGTTTAGATATCACTTATAATAGTTTAAAAAATAAGAAGACCTAGGGATAATTCTAACAGGAGGTAAACAAGACTCTACACAAAAAAGTACAAGATATTACTGGGAGAAATTAAAGGAGCTACATTTTTCCTGTGTTAACCCTCTTACAGACACACTTCCATAACATGTGCGGAAATACAATTTCATAAATTTGCCTGCGTCCTCCTTATTGTCTGTTACCCTTGAAGTCAGACTTGTCTTAAGTATCTGTTGTCAGATTTGGTGACAACTTTTTTGATTCAAACTTAAAGATCTTCCTTGAACAAATACATTAACCTACTCATTTTAAAAAAAAATCATTATCCCCAAATATTCTTTTTGCTTCTGAGGTATTCTTGTTTTTAAGATTTTTCACACTAAATGCAAAGTCTGTTGAGAGGGTGAAGTCTCAAGCTACATTTCTCAAATACCTTATGTAATAGGAACATGTAATCAGAATGGGAACAGGTGCAGACTGGGGAGATTACAGGAAGGAGAGACCTTTAACAACAAGTGTTGCATAACAGTGCTTTACTATTACCCTGCTCACACTCATAATGTATTTCTTCTATTAAAGTTAAATCTCACATATTACAGTTAAATTCCTTTTCTTCTTCCTGAACCCCCAGAAGAAATGGAGAAATGTAATACTTATTTACTAAGGTTAGTTTCTTAGGGGAAGTCTACTATGAAGATCTTGCTTTCTTATCCATCTCTATTTTCTGCAGCCCCACTTTTGACTCAGAAATGAGCTTCACTGCTTAATAAGTCTGTTCTCTCACTGCTATTTTGAATAATTATGGGTGTTATCAACAAAAAGTTGCTTAGTCATTTTTTTTTGCATCATTCCTAATTTTCACTATTTGAAACATATGTTATAGACTACAGATTCCACAGTCACAAAATAGGAAATGGCATATTTTTTTAAATGCCATTTTATAATGTGTAATGTTAAGTTCTAGATACTGAGAAAACATGCTTTCTGGTCATATTCTTGAAATCTGTCAGAAGTAGAAAAGAAACTGAGTATATGTCAAGCCTAAGCATCCCAGATCAGGAAACTGAGGTTCCTCTCCTAAAAATACAAAGTTATAAATGGAGAGCCTAGGATCTTGCCTCACTGCCACAGTTCTTCGAGTATTTTTTTGTGGTGAATAAGAATCATTCACTTTCCCCTCATCTTGGCCAAGTGAATATTTCATTGTTCAGCTGAGCTGACAGAACAGATGAAGGCAAAAGAAGCAATACTCAGGAGCACAGTTACTGATAAATAATTACAACAAGGACATTATAATTATTTAATTAAAATCTGTGCACAGGGAGAGATTATGAGTCCTTTCAGCTTGCTACCTCATTTAGATGATACTAGTCATTAACCAATTTAGCTGGAGTCAGCACCTAAATGTCCACATGCTCCATTTTATCTTTGAAAGCTGTGCAGTCAGCAGCCATGGCTGCATGCTCTGGGTCCCAGTGCTGGGGAGCACAGGCACCCTCCCTAACGGCTTAGGACTTGCATGGCTTAACTACCCGTAACCATCTCATAAACCTTCTCTGGGATTCTGAATGTTTTCCTTTGAAACATAGTCCCCGGAAATTTTGGTGGCATTTACTTTTATTAAGAACATACTGAAACCTCTGCCAGAGAATAGATATCAACAGAATTCAGGTCTGTCTGACTGACACTTTCTCTAAAAGAGGTGTCTTTTTTCATGTATTGAAAGGAACTGGTTTGAAGGAGGAGGGTTCACCTATTACAATTCTTAGTAAGAGGCCGGGGTATCATATTTCAATTTCCACATAGAAATTAAAGCCCCTGCTCTTCAAATCTTTCATTTTTTTTTCGGTATAAAGAAAGAGGCAACTAAATTCTTACTACATAAGAGACTATTGGGACAAAGGAAATAGGGGGGAGAATCATTTATCTAAATTTCTATATTTGATAATGGAGTCTCCTCTTTTTCTCTGTGTCTCTGTCTCCATCTATATCTCTCTTACATACACACAAACTTTAATTATTTTAGTTTTACTTTGAAAGTCATTTATATTACTCTGTCATGGCCCAATTCTGCAAATTCACCTAGTTTCTAAAAATGTAACAAATTACTCTGTCTCTGAAATCGGCTTGAAGTAGGACATCCTGGCAAATCAGTGAAGTCCCACAGGCACAGTACCCAAGAAAAATAAGACAACTTGGACCATGGTTTAGCAGAAATTTTAATAAAAATTAAAAATATGATTCTGGACCCTGGGCTACTTCTTTGAAAGTCTAATATGTTACGACCACCCAAACTGGTGAGTCATCTCCAGAAACTTGAAAACAAAAAACAATTTAAAAATTTTATGTAATCTATGTAAACTGTATAAATAGGCCTCTGGTCTTCCAGTGACCCTCCAAAATATAAATTTCAGGAATGCTAAATGTTCCAGATATGGTAGAACACAAAGAAAACCAAATGCACAAATATCCTCTTTTGAGAATTCGCTTGTCTAGTCTCCTTCCTTGTCACAGGAGATGAATGTTCTATCCAAATAGGAAAAGTGAGACTTGGATTAAGTAGGAAGGGGTTAGACTAGGTAACTTTTAGAATTTGTTTTATCTGTATTAATAATTATTTATCGATATGTCAGTTCGTATGTCTTTCCCTATAAGTTGCTTCTTATGTAAAAATATACTTTCCCCTTTCCTCTGCTTAAATACATTCTCTGCTACAGCAACTGTTTCTTCTTCCAGGGACCAATCTAGTTTCTGTCTCAAGGCTTTGACTCTTGTTCTTCCCTCTACCTAGAATACTCCCTTTTTACAGACCTTCAAATTTCTAGCTCCTTTTTGTCATGCAGATATTAACTTAAACATCACTTCCTCTGACAGGTCTTCCCTTACTACCCTGTTTAAAGCAGGCAGCCACTTATTATTCTCCATCTTAATACCTTGTTTGTTACTTTCATAGCACTCATCAGTATTCTTAATTACCTGAGTATTCATTTGATTACTCAAATATTGACTGTTTCTCTCTGTAGACTATAACTTCCATGAATAGAGATGTCATGTTGGTCTTATCCACTGTTAGAGTCCCATTGTCTGGCACAGTGCATGAATGAATGAACCCCAATCAACTTGGAAGTAATAAACAGAAAGTTTCATTTAAATATCTTTGCTCCTTTTTTAATTCTCCCTTTTCATCTGAGCTGGTTAAATTATTGGCTAGTGGTTGATTATGCTTGACAAGTATCGTCTAGTACTTTGTGCATTACAATGTAATTTTTATCTTCATTCTTGCAATGTATGTTTTTTTTAATTTTTTGGTATTTTTCTCTATTGAATCTTATTCTGTTTATTTTTGACCACTTCTCTAATAGGATAGTGTGATTAAAATTTGGTATCTATCTCACAAAAATATTAAAATATGTTAGTTTAATTCCCCTTCATTTTATAAATTTCTTTGTTTAATTGGGATCTTGATCTCTATCATTTATGTATACTTCTCTCAAAGAATCCCTCAACTCATCTTCCAGCTCAAAGTTATCAAGTCAGTTATTATAGCATCTATCTATACTTATGAGATTACATCAACAATAAGTAAAAAACTAAAAAATTTTTTAGTAATTAGCCTGTTATTCAAGGTTTTTTTAAATTAGATTTCTTTGTTAAAGTAGGCATGTATCATTTTGACTAATAATAAAAAGTAAGGGGCTTCCCTGGTGGTGCAGTGGTTGAGAATCTGCCTGCCAATGCAAGGGGCACGGGTTCGAGCCCTGGTCTGGGAAGATCCCACATGCCACGGAGCGACTAGGCCCGTGAGCCACAATTGCTGAGCCTGCGCGTCTGGAGCCTGTGCTCCGCACCAAGAGAGGCCATGATAGTGAGAGGCCCGCGCACTGCGATGAAGAGTGGCCCCCGCTTGCCGCAACTAGAGAAAGCCCTCGCACAGAAACGAAGACCCAACACAGCCAAAAATAAATAAATAAATAAATAAAATTAAAAAAAAAAAAAGAAGTAAGATCTTTCTACACTGGGTTGTTTGCCCGTTGTATAGTGGCCCTAAAAATTTTTAATTAACATGTAAATTTCATCATACATAAATGAAATAATGCACAAAACTGAATAATATTTTTCTTTATGCTAAGTTAAGGTTATATGTCATTCTACCTGGAGCAAAGTATTATCAAGCCTTAAAAACATGCTTAGCCAAATCCTGCCTGTTCAATATATTGTTCCTGGATTTGGGATGACTAACGTATTTTCAAGAAGATTGTTCATAATATGAAGTCTGATAAAGTCTTACTTTCCTGTTCATATTACTGTAATTTAGTTATGAATATATTCCCACTCTTCCCTAGCATTTACTTTCCTTTACTACTCCATGCAGTTGAAACTAAAACACTCTTTCAATTTATGTCTTACAGCTCAGGATTTTTTTAAATCACAAAGTTGACCATACCATCGCTTTCAGTACTATTTATATTGAAGTTGTTGCTGTCTTTGTTGTAGAATGGAGGGCAACTGAGCAAGTTGAGAGAGCAATTTATCCAGTGGGTTGTGTATTGTGATGTGGCCTCAAAGTCTTGTTTGGAGTTCATGCATTCCTGGGGGGCAGTATGAGAAGACTATTTATACATAAGAACAAAGACAATTCTGGGACCAAATATAAACAGTTTTCCAATTCTTCACTATTTCAAATTTCCTACATAACATCTTCTAGTCAGAGACATAGATCCTCATGTTTGCTTAAGTGTTTTATTTTGTAATTTTGATCGGAGGATTTACTCAAGACACCCCCCCAAAAGTCACAGGAAATAATACAACACATAAAACAGTAATGGAAAGTCAAACATCACAATTTTACTCTGCATGTAACTATTTCTCCATTCTCTCATCTTCTTGTCTCTAGAGATGGTGAGCATAATGAAAGAAGTTTTTTTTTTTTTTCACATTCCTGTTTGTATCTCTGAAATTCCTACTCTGAGCCTTGGCCATAGTGAATACTCATTCAACATTTGTTGAAAAGAATTGAATTAAAACTCCTTCCGCTGTGAATGTCCAACTTTAAAAATGCATAGGATATTAAATAGTATGAAATTTTTAAAATGAAAACTATTAAAGGCATTGGGATGCTATAAAATATTAGGATATATACCCGGATTTTGTTGGGTTTCCAGTCTAAACCGATTGTTTAGTAGAAATAGGCTTTCCCCTCCAGACAACCTATTCAGAATAGGTACTCATTTCTGAAATAGCACCACTTTGGAAACCTGTGAGGTTAGATTCAATGTCATGAAAGAGATCAACTGAGCCAGAAAGAAAGAGCCCACATCTCATAAAAACCTTTAACACAAATAAGCAGCAAAAATAGTTGCCAAAAAACGTAGCTAATAACATAGTGAATTTTTTACAGATGAATTGGCATTACAATTTCTGACATATTACTGTGAAGTTTTGTTTCTCCACTTGAGGTTGACTGACTATTAATATAACCTCACAGGGGAAGATATTACATAACCTTCTACAAGCGATCTGCACACAGTTGTTAAAGACCTTTAAATCTAATGTGAACTGATCTCTTGAACATTTGCTCTCACTGGCGGTTTCCAATTTCTTCTATATCAAGTGGTGACCTTAACATTCTAACTCACAGATATAACTATTAGAATTGAGCTGACATGATAAATGACTATTCTTGCCACTCTGATCATATTTTTGTTTTTCACAGATTCAGTTGATCATTTGGTCTTTTCAGTTTGCCTTTTACTTCTGAATAATGGGCATTTCATTGTTAATTTTCATCCCCCATAAAAGAAAAAAAATACTCAAATAATTTTATTAGCAAATATGATCTCTGTACTTTATGGTTTAATATTATTGATCAACTTCTTTGAATTTTTTTCAAAATTAACTGAGGAACAGTATGTGCAACTGTGTATACTCATGATTATCTAAAACTTTATCTTCCACATTTGCAAATGTCATCATTTACCCTATTGCACACAATTCTACAGTTCTCACGATGATCTACAATTATTTTTAAAAGACTTTATTATTTAGGTGTCCATCAAAATTCTCTCTAGCCTTGACTCTCCCCATAGGTTAGTTTCCACAGTTTATGCCCCCGTTGATATTTATCTTCCTGCCACCTGATACTAAATATGTCTGAACCCAAATTTAGCCTCTCCAGGCACTGTTATTCCCAAACTGTCTGTCCTTGATTATCATCAATGGCAGAACAGTGCTGTCCGAGCTTATGAAAATAACAGATTGAGATTTATCCCTCAGTTATGCCCATGTAAATAATACGTCCTACCTGAAGGATTATTTTTCATTTACCTAGATTTTAGCAATCCTAATTAATATTTAATGTTTAGTCAAAATATTCATCAATTGGCTTCACTGAATTTGTAGCCACATGCTTGCCTAAATAATGATATACAGCTGTAAGATGGTCAGATAAGAGACTTTTAATGTTAATGAGGATTTATTTAATGGACAATAACAGTTTCATTATTTAAACACTAAGAGGGTAAGTGCTACAGTCAGAAATTAAGCTATCTCCTGAATTATAAATCTGTTTCCATTTAGATGTCATCCTTAGAGCATTTTATATCTAAAACAACTGTGACTGTTGTATGATCATTACATTTTTACTGAAAGAGTTAAAGCATTTTCTAAGTGTCTGATACACATCCAAAAATAGCTTTATTTGGCTTGACAAACACAGTCTAATACATGTTTAAGCTATTTTGAAAAGGATGGGAAAATATTATTAATAGCTGTTTCCTCTTGTGGGGTGTGGTGAATACTAATTTAGGGCAGGTGAAAGCAAAGCAATTTAACATTTCCCTTGTTAATTCCTTTGACCTACAACTTTGGAGGTCTTTGCAATACCCTAGAGCTTTTCCCACAGGATAAAGTAATAGTTACTAAAACTTTGCCAAAAAGTTTTCTATTTTGCTGTTAGGTTCTACCTGTATCTTGTTCAGGTATTTATTTTTTGTATTATTATTGCCTCCAAGAAGAGAAAAAAAGTATGTGTGTGTGTGTTGGTTATATATGTGTATAATATATAATATAATATCATATATATATATATATTTCTTTTCACATACATTGTCTCTTGGCTAAAGTTGATACTGCTCGAGGAATGATGCCTTCTAACTTGATCTTATATAATGGATCTATGTGTCTGGTGAATTATGTGTGTATTGCCTTTATTTTAAACTGTATGGCCATTGGCTTTAACCTACCCATGTGGTCACCTCCACTATTGTGGCCATTCCCATTGTCTTCAATCTTTGTCAATCTTAACTCTTCAGCCAGTTCGAGAGAATAAATTCATCATGGTATACTTTTGAGGCAATCAAGTAAATGCCTACTAGAAATAATTGAAGTAAACAACTTGATTTCCTGTAAGGCCTCTCTGAGTCTTTTCATGTTCTGGGTTTGTGTGTGACTGTGTACTTTCACTATCCTGAGCCAAAGCCAAATCAAAGCATCGTCCAGTAAGAGGTGCTTAGCGCTGCGAGTCAGCCAACCTTGAGTGCTGCTTTAATTCTACCATTACCTAACTCTGAGTATTCTGATAATCCCTGAAATTTCCTGGATTTCATTTTCCTTGTAGGTAACATGAAGTGGTTGGTTTAAGTTATCTAACATTTCCTCCTATCCAAAAGCTCTGTGATTGAGAAAGTTCTAAACAGAATTGAGAAAAGGTAGTTTGACTCCCATGAATCTCCATTTGCAGCTTTGTCTTTTTCCTCCTTCTGGAGGTGCCTGGTACACTCATGCTGCCAAGGCCTCCTCGACTCGTGAATTGCCTGCCTGACTCCCGACAAGTTTGAGCTGGTGACCTCTGAGCCTAGGCAATGTGTGCTTTGTCTTGAAATAATGCTGCTGACCTCTGTGAGATGAAAGCAATATCCAGATATCTAGTCGTCCTTATCATCTTCTACTCCTTGAGCTCCTTCACCAGTTCAGGATACAATAATACTAATATCCAGTAGTAGAGAAAACTGCCATTTTCATACAATTCAATGACAGTTTAAATTAGTATAATCTTTATAAATAGTAAATTGGTAATAAATAACAAGAGGCTTTCCAATTTTTTTCATAATCTTTGACCCAGAAATTCAAAATTTAAGATTTTGCTTTCAAGAAATGTCAGGAGGGGCACATAAAGATATAAATATATCTTTATTGGAAACAACAGAAATGTCCAAAATATGATATTTGTTAAATTAATTATGACAGCTCCTGTAATGGACTATTATGTAGCCATCAAAATCAAAAGAATAATAATATGTCAAAAATGTGACTGGTTAATATAAAATAAAAAAATAATACAAAGCTGTATAAGCAGTCTAATTTCTAATTGGGAAAATTCTAATAATTTCTAATTGGGAAAATTATTGGAAAATAATTTCCAAAATTCTAATTTGAAAAATAAACAAAAATATATGGATTCCCACCATTCAAGACTATTCTTTATACATTTGTAAATCTTTCATGTCTCTGCTAAAACCAAGTATTGCTTTGTAATGTGAACAATAGCAAAAACAACAAACCAAAAACAATTCTTATTTTAAAGAACTTCTCTGTCAATGGCCAAATAGTAAGAAGAGACCAAAGATACATATATGTGTGTGCTGGGGGGTGGGGGAGGGTGAACAGGGGGGCAGTGAAAACCGGAGATGTCAATTCACAGAGAGTTTGTATACATATAAGTGTGAAAATCATACAGACACATGGAGCCTTCAAATATACTGTAGGTTCCGCCTCTGAGCAGGGTTTCTCAACATCAGTGCTAATGATGTTTGGGGCAGATAATTATTTGGCTGGGGGTTCTCTGTACGTTATAAGATATTTAGTAATGTCTCTGGTCTCTATCCAGTAGATACCAGTACAACCTACCCCATCACCAATTTGTGACAAGCACAAAATGTCTCCAGTTGTTACCAGATTCCTCTTGGGCGGGGAGGGGTGCAATTTCAACCCTGCTTGAGAACCACAGCCCTAAATCTACATTCTCCTAGACTGTGTGTGTCTTTTTAGTAGCAAATCAGAGAGACTATTAGATTGTTTTCAATATTAAAAGCAGAGGAACCAGATAAAAATCACTATGAGAAAAACTGTCACATACTCTCGACTCCTAAGTATTTTTCTTTTAACATTCTCAGGTATTGGCACTGTCTCCTAAGACAGGGCTTCCTCATGCAGCATTTGGGGCTGGAGAGCTCAGAAGCACCTGATCCCACAATAATATCCTCTTTCAGTCTCTAACATGTGACAATCAGGCAGCTTCAAGTACTATTTTTATATCTCTAGGTCCACCCCATCGCCAATCCATGAGAAATGTAACTGCCACAGCTCGCATATCTGGGTGAGAGCTGCTTAGCCCTTGTGTGGAAAGTGACGTCACATAGAGGCATGTAAACCATGCATCTTGGCCCTTAGCATCTGTAATATTAATGATAATAACAAAATCCACATTACCAAACAAGATAACTCTCTTTGATCTCTGGAAGTTCATTACAGACTAAATGGCATTACTTTTTATGATGAAAGGAGGTTTGATAATAAACAAGACCCACGAACTTTTGGTTTTGCACAGACAGCATTGCCACACATGCCACCTCTCTTCCACACAGCAGAAGCACAGCTCTGTCCCTCAAGAAACTCACAATATAATGGAAGATAGAGACATGCCCCAAGGTAATTGCAAAACATACAAACAAATAATGAGAATTAAGGAAATAACCAAAATAAAAAAAAACAAATCATATAGTGAAGTATGCTTGGGAGGCTGGAAGTCTATTTCAGCAATAGAATTAGGGTGTGGCTTTAAAACCACTTAAACTCTATTGATATCTATAACTTTAACAATGGTATATAATACTCATTCACTACCTTAATCACAGATTCAGATATTGTCCTAGCCACATTTTGAAATAAGACTATGGGAGAATAAGAGTTTGTTTCAAGCCCTTTGAGCTGGGAAAACTTGTCATCATACAGGAATCCCTCAGGTAGCTGACATCCTTAGATTGGAGGTATTATACTCAAATCAAATTTCAATAAAGCATGACCTTTCAAGCAGAAACTTTTAAGGAAAGATTTCCTTTTCTGCTTTCGTTGTCATATATTTCATACCTACACAAGAAAGTATGGAAAATAGTAAATCAAGCACCTTAAGAAATAAAGTATCCAAAATACCTTTGAAATTCCCTTCTGTTTCTTCCTGAACAAACACCTTTCTCTTCCTTGCCTCAGAGGTAACCACCAACCTGCTTGTGGTGTATTCCTGAATAAACAGTGACATTATTTTGTCTTTACCTTTACATAAATGTATATAACACTGCACATATCCTTCTGCAACCTGCTTCTTTGCTTTTGTTTTTGAACTCTGTTCTTGTTGATTCGTTTTAACTGTTATATGGTATTCCGTTGTAGAAATATTCTAAATGTATTTGTCCATTTTTCTCTTTATAATCATTTGTTTCCATTTTTTTCTTACTTTTACATACAATGCAGTATGTATCTCAAAGAGCAGATGCCAGAGTGAAATTATTAGATCACAAAGTTCGAAGGGTTTCAACTTTGCTAATTATTGCCAAAGTGCTTTCCAAAGTGGTTGTTTAGTTTATACTCTTACTAGAAAATATGAGAGTACTTTTGGTTTCAGGTTTTGGCCAGCTCCTCGGAATGATTTCTGCCAATCTCATGAGTATGACACAAGTCATTTACATTTCCCTAAATAGTAGTAACTTTGAAAATATTTAAACATTTATTGGCCTTTCAAGTTTCCTCATTTGTGAAATGACTTTCTGTCACTTGCTTATTTTTCAGTTGTGTTGTTTGCCTTTTTTCTTATTAATTATTGGAGTTCTTTGGTGAAGATATATATCTTTTCACTCTTGTAGATTGTGTTTTCACTATCTTTGTTGTCATTTGATGAAAAGATCTTAAATTTAATGTAGTCCAATTATCAATTGTAGGGTAGGAAAAATAACTTTTCCTCTATCCTTCTAGGTTCTTGGCTGAGACCTCGCCCCCTGTAATAAAAGACAGATTATCAGAAAAACAAATTTAGTAGAAGTTTAATAGTATGGTGTCAACTGAACATGCACACATGCGCACACACACACACACACACACAATGTAAGAGCAGTGAGTTTCAGTTTTATTTAAGGACCTTACTGAGGGCTATAGCCAAGGAAACAGCCTCTTAGATAGCTCTAAGTAACTGCTTCAAAGAGGTAGGAGAGAAGCCATTATAGATAAATTATTATTATTTTTTTGTCTGGGAAATACATGTCTCATACACTTAGCTTAGTCAAGTATACATCTTGGTAAAAGATTACTGCTTATCACACGCACACACACACAAAACCAGATATCTCAAGTTAATGATTGTAATGCTTATCCATGTATGGGAAGATGAAGAATCTGGGGCCATTGAAATTCTTCCTTAGATATGCATCTCAACTACCTTGGGTTCCCATGTATCCAAAACAGAATGCTTCACCCTGATCTTTGTCCTCAATTCCTTTCAGGGTGTACTGAAGGTCAGCGAATGCAATGGCTAGTGATTCTTATAGAACTGGATGGGAGGCAACATTGTTTGTTTTACAAGGTATACCTTCTATATACATGGGAGAGACCCAGGAAAACTGAGTAACTCTCCAAAATGACCCAAACCACCACCTTAAGTAGCATTTCCAGCTAAAGACAAAAGAAGATGTTAGGGGCAGGAGCCAGTTATGGGGGGATATCAGGAAGAGCACAGTAAACAGGATACGGTTGTTATGCAGGTTTATGTCATGGTCTTCTCCATTGATAAGAGTTTCTAGAGATTTAGTCATCCTCTTCCTGGTACAGAGGAAGAAATCCTTACAAATGGAGATTTCCCTTATAAATGTAAATGTTTCTTACAAAAGTGTAACTTCTACATACTCAGTTTTCAGAGCTTTTCCTGTATCTGCTATTTCTTATAAATAATCAGCTTAAACTAATCCTTATGCCCAAGAGACATATTTTGGGGTGGCAAATTTTGCCCCCTTTCACAATCTTTTCTATTATGGTTTGCACTCTTTTAATCTTGTTTAAGAAATTTGTTCCCACTTTCCATGTGAAAGGGGGGCAGTACAGTGTAGTGGCTTACACAGAGAGTCAAGAGTCAGATTACCTGAATTCAAATCACAGCTCTTCTACTTAGGGTTCTGTGGCCTGGGACAAATTAATTAACCTGTTTTGTCTCAGTTTTCTCTGAAATGGGAATGATATTAATAGTACTTACTTCACAGGGTTGGTATGAGGACTAAGTGGGTTGGCATATATGAAATGCTTAGAATCACACTGGGCACATAATAAGAACTGAGTAAGTGTTTGCCATTATTATTTGCATTTTTATTCTATCTGACCTGACTTTTTGTAGGTTTTGACGTAGAAAGCTAACAGATTTTTGGTCTGTAGAGATAACCAATTATTAAAGCACCATTTATTGAATAACTCATCCTTTCTGCATTGTGTTTTCATGTTTCAAGTTAGTCTGTTCTGTAGCTCTCTCTTCTATTCCATTGGCCTATTTGTCTGCCTCTTTTTTAGTAACCTTTTGTAACTTTAATGTGTCTTTCTTCCTAGTAGGGTAAATCCTTCTACCTTGTTAGTCATCTTCAAAATTATCTTACCTATTCTTAAACCTTTGCTCTTAAATATAGATTTTAGGATAAATTTGTCAAATTCCATAAAATCTCTGTGGGTATTTTGATTGGAATTGCATTGAACTTACAGATTAATTTTGGTGGAATTGACGTCTTCATGATGGCTCTGCACTACCAATAAGAGGATAAATTAAAACTCTCCAAAAACATGTTTCCTCACATAATTCACTTTCAGATATGACTCTTGCACATATATGTCTAGCTGTCATATGATGATGCCTTAGCTATAAGAGAAGCTGAAAATATTAGTTCAGCCTTCTACTTTGAGGGCAGTTGAAGAGAAGATGAGCAGTCACATAAATATGATGAAGATGCATTATATATTTAGCTCACTGTAGCATCTTTAAATGAGTATAGTTTTGTTTCTTCCTTTCAAAATCCTACAAATTTCATTTCTTTTTCCTCTCCAGCTGCTACTGTGGGAAGCTAGAAATATATTGAATAGAAACAGTGATAATAGATATTGTCTCATCCTTATTTTAAAAGGAATGATTCTTACATTTCACCATTAGGTATAATAATTTGGATTTTTATTAGATAATCTTTATCTGGTTAAGAGTTTCCTTTTATTTTATTTTGTTGAATTTCTTTTTAGATTGCAAAAGGAGTATAACTTTATCAAAAATGTTCTGTATCTAATGCGATGATCTATTTTTAATTTTAATTTATTAATGTATTAAATCATATGATTAGACTTTTAAATGATAAATAATTCTTCTTTGTGCAAACAAAACTTTGTTTATGTGTATCCATATATATGCATACACTCAAATACATGCATACATGCGTGATGTGTGTGTGTATCCATATAGAAGTACATAGAGTATACATGATACTTCGCTAATGTTTTATTAAACATATTTTTTCATATTTGTTGGTAAGATTGTATATGATTTTACTCTCTTATGTCTTCTCTCTCTTTATCTTTGTCACTCTTGCAGGAGGATTGTCAATTTTACAGATCTTTTCAAAAAACAAGATCTTTGTTTTATTGACATTCCTCGTTTCACTGTTTTCAGTGTCATTGATTTCTGCTCTTATTTTTATTCTTCTTTTCCATCTGTTTGCTTTGTGTTCATTTTGCTCTTGGATTTCTAGGTTCTTTAGGTGACACCTGAGATTAATGATTTAAAACTTTTCCCCATTTCTAGTGTATGCATGATTGTTCCCTGTTTTTAAAATTTTTTTTTTCTGTTTCCTTTTCCTGTCTTCCTGTGGATTACTAAGTTTAAACTTTTTAAAGTCCATTCTGATTTAGTTATAGTGTTTTTGAATGGATCTCTTTGTATATATAGCTTTTGGGGGGCGGGGTCATTGTAGATAGATAGGTGATAGATAATATCTATAGATTATATAATATATAATCACAGTCTCTTGGTGTGATCATTTTATCAGTTTAAGTGCAGAAATCTTACCTCCCTTTATCCTTACCTCTCCGTTATCTGTAATATAATTGTACTATTTCCTGTATATTTATTTAGAACCACATCACACAATTTTATAATTTTTGCTTCAACAATCAAGCATAATTTAGAAAATCCAAGAGTAAAAAGAAATATTGTGTTTACCAGTATTTTTGCTTATTATATTTTTTTCTTCCTTACTGATATTACAAAACTAATTCTTTTATCATTTACTTTCCATTTAGAGAACTTCTTTTATTAGCCATTCTTTTAGGGTATGTCTGCTGGTGACAAATTCTCTTAGTTTTCCTTTACCTCAGAATGTTTTGATTTCCCCAATATTCCTGAAGGACATTTTTTACTGGGTACAGAATTGTGAGTTGGCAGTTCTTTTTTTTCAGCATGTAAAAAAGTTGTGCCACTTACTTCTGGCCTCTAAGGTGTCTGATGAGAAATCCACTGTTGTTCATATTATTTATGCCCTAGGGGGCAAAGTATCATTTCTATCTCACTGCTCTCAAGATTTTTCTTTGTCTTTATTTTTCAGAATTTGATGATGATGTGTCTTGGTGTGGATTTCTTTGAGTTTATCCTCATAGATTTGTTCACTTTCTCGAGTCTGAAATTTTATATCTCTTGACAAATTTGGGATGTTTTCAGCCATTATTTCGTCAAGTACTTTTAGCCCCTCCAGTGACACAAATGTTAGATCAATTGTTATAGTCACATGGGTTCTTGAGGCTCTGGGGTTTTTTTGTTTGTTTGTTTTAGTCTATTTTCTTTCTGTTTTTCTAATGAGATAACTTCTATTGTTCTAACTTCTTGTTCACTGACTATATTTTCTTTTGCCTCCATTCTGTTTATGAGTTCATCCACTGAGTGTTTTATTTCAGTTATTTTTTTAGTTCTAAAATTTCCATTTCTTTTTCTTTTTTACATCTTCTCTATCTCTGCCAAGACTATCAATTTCTCTGCTGAGACTTTTAATATTTTTTTCATTTTTTTCAAGTACACTCTTAATTGCTTTTGGAAACATTTTTATGATATCTGCCTATTTGTCAGATAGGTTTGACATCTCTGTCATGTTGGTGTTGGCATTTATTGAGTGTTTTTTCTCATGTGGTTAGAGATATTCCTGGTTCTTCAATTGAAACATGAGTATTATGTTATGAAACTGAATATTGTTTAAACATTGTTTAGGCTGGCTTCTCTGACACTATTCCACAGAAGGAGGGGGGTACTGCCTCATCACTGCCAGGTGGTGGTAGAAATCTAGGTTCTTCACTTGGCTTCCATTGACTACCAAGCCAGGAGGGGCCTCTCCTCATCACTGTTGGATTAGGGTGGGAGTTCTTACTCCTCACTATGCCTCACTGATACCTCCCTGGCTGGGAGGGATAGAAGTGTCTCACTACTGTTCCCTATGGACCTCCACTGACACTGCAGGGGAGAGGAGGGACCTTGTTGCTTCTGGGCAGTGGTGAATGAACTCAGTCTCTGCTAGATTTCCTTTGACAGCACCCCACTGAGGATGAGAGGGGCTGGCTCCTAGTCATTGCTACTAAGGTTGGAAATCCAGGCTCCTCACCCACGTGGTCTCCACTGATTCCACAGGGTAGGACCTCATCCCTGACAGAAATCAAATTTCTGGTTACCTTCTTTGCTGTCTCTGACCCCACACTAGCGGGGGGTGGGGGGGGGCTGGCATTAAGGCCTGGCATGGGTGGAATTTCAGGATCCCTACATGGCCTTTGCTGGTGTAGATGGCAATGAGGCCACCATTTATTCTATGGTGTTTAGCTGGAGTAAAGCAGCTATTTTCTAAAAGTTTCCTCTGTTGCCAGGTTGCCCCTTACTTAGTCATAGGCTAGAGAGAGCAGGCTTTTGGGGGGGTTATTTTTGTCTGCATCCATTGGCATTTCCAGGTTGCCTGCCTCTTAAGCTCCAAATCTGGGCTATATGAGGTAATATTATACATATTTATATAATACATAGTTTCCCCCAAATCATCTATTTCATTGACATTTTCAAAGTTATTAGCATAAGGATATACACTGAAATGTTTTTAATCTACATATCTGCAAATTCTTCACTTTTAATTTGTGTTCTTGTGCTTTCTTGAATTCAAGAAAAAATGTTGACCCCCAACATATCCCATTCCTTAGCTCAGGATGGTATATAAGCCTCAATCGCCTGCCTTGCCTTTGAGTCATATCTTTGGGGCTCCAGTATGTACAAAATTAAAATTGTTTTTCTCCTGTTAATCTGCATTATGTCTATTTAATTTTTAATCCAGCCAAAGAAACTGAAAGGAAAGAAGGGAAAATGTTTCTGCCCCTATGTTAGTAAGAAAGTTCTCCATAAAGTAATTTCTCAGAAAGAATGCAAGCCAAAGTAAAGAGATTCATGACATTTATCTTAGTAAGGGGATATTCATTTTCTTATGTGTCCATCCTCCTCTGTTCATATTTGATTGTATTATGCTCTTGTTATCTTGACACACCCCATGTGTAATCCTGAGCCCTTCATCCTTTCTCATGTGATCCTGTAAGCAGTTCACATTCATAAGAATTTTCAATATTGGAATACAAAAGCAATTTGGAAATTTTAGTCTTGATAATCAGTGATTAAACAAGAGGTTCAGCTAAATTAAAGAGCCCCAAAACCACTTGACTCAATGTTTGGTTTTTTAAACTAGGTCTTGCCCTGCTACCTAATTGGCTAGACACTGAAAATAATCAGAAACGTCGTGCCCCACCTGGGGAACTGTTTTCAAGTAAATTGCTCTGCAGGAGCAGAATTTAATCTTAAGAAAGCAAGTATGCTACCCACGGGGTGCCAAACCTTGCTCTGAAATGGAGGTTTTTCCACTTAACTAAATTATACTTAGTATATGGATTTGTTCATCACTGAAAATCTTCTGTCTTAGGTAAATTGCTTTAAAAAGCACTTTGACCAGAACATTGTTAAGTAGCTATGTAAATACATCTCTTAATTCTCTACCAATTAATGTTAAACCAGTGTTCCTATCCAGAATATCTGCTTTATATCTCTCTCATTTTCTCTATAACACCATTCACCCTCTAGCCAATATTCTTTCTCATTTATTTACTTATAAATATGTTTTGAGTGCCTGCAAGGTGCTAAAGATTTTTTCAGGTGCTAGAAATACAAGAGTGAACAAAACAGACAACACAGACCAAAAAATCCCATAGGGATTACATATAATTTACACGCTAGTGGGAAAAAGAGATGGCAAATAAATTATGGGAACATAAAGTATGCAGGGATAGTTGGAGAGTGTGAACTGTAAATTTTACTGAAGTATAGCATTGTTGCAGGAAAGAAAGTGGGGCGTGAAAGGATGGTCATGTCCCAAGTCTCAGGGGAGTCTCTGGTTGGGCCACCAAGTGTGGGTTCTTGGCTTCGTGCAGGAAAGAATTCAAGAGCGAGCCAGAGTAAAGTGGAACACACTCCATAGACAGAGTGTGGGTCATCTCAGAAGGCAAGATGCTATGGGAGATGCACACTCAACAGACAGAGTGTGGGCTATTTCAGAAGTGAGAGGCCCTGAAATATGGGGTGGTTAGTTTTTATAGGCTGAGTAATTTCATAGGCTAATGAGTGGGAGGATTATTCCAACTATTTTGAGAAAGGGGTGGAGATTTCCAGGAATTGGGTCACCACCAAATTTTTGGCCTTTTATGGTCAGCCTCGGAACTGTGATGGCACCTGTGGGTGTGTCATTTAGCATGCTGATGTATTACAATGAGCATATAATGAGGCCTGCTGGAAGTCAGTCATCCACCATCTTGAACCTAGTTGGTTCTAACCAGTTTATGTCATGTCCTCAACAGCTATGTCATTCTTTTAAAGGTTGTGCCCTGCCCCTTCCTGTTTCAGCATAAATGCAGAAAAGTGCACCAATTATAAGTGCACAGCTAAATGAACTTTCAGTGTGAACACACATAAAACCATCATCAAGACCAAGAAGCAGAACATTAGGAGAGCTCCAGTAGTCCCTCATGGCCCTTTCCAGGCACTGCCCCTACTTGCCCTAAGGGTAACTCTATCCTATGTTCATTTGGAAGCTCTGCTGCACTGGCAAGAGCTATATTCCATGACTTTTGGTAAGAAGAGAACATTCTATTTGAGATCCAAGATGAGATAAGATTTTCTTGCTTTATGAATGCTGTGTTGCTTCTCTCATTATATAGTGTAGGGGAGGGAAACTTTTCCCTTCTTCCTTTCTAGGTTCTTTGGCTGGTCTAAAATTAAATTGACATAAGATAGAGTCACAGGAGAAAAACTAATTTCATGCATAAGGGAGTCCATAAAAGTATGAGATTCAAAGAAGTGACGAAAGTGGCCGTTTTATACCTTTTAGGCAAGTAAACAATAGATTGGTGAAGAAATTGACAAGCAAAGGGGTGTGGGCTTGGGGTAGCAAATTAGTGAGGAAGTAACAAGGTTTGTTTATACAGCCTTCTCAGCCCTAAATTCATTATCTCTGGTAATAAAGATGCCTTCTATTCTCCTGGTATAGAGATGGTACCTTTCACATGGAAGATTTATTTCCTGCTTTCAGGGAGACAAAGCAGGTCAGAATGACCTTCTTGTACCATCTGTTTCTTAAGTAACTTTAATTCCAAATAAGTTAATCTGCCAAAGTAGTGTGTTTTGGGGGGGCATATTCTGATCCCCTTCAATAGCAACATTAAAATCCCCATCTCCCAGCCTCTTAAGATCTTAAGACTTAACTATTTAATAGCCAGTATAAAGACAGTTTTAATTAAGTGCCAAGGTACTTTATATAATCACAAAATAACCCAATGAATCAGGGACTATTTATAATTATTTCACAAGTAGATTTGAGGAAACTGAGGATAAGTTCCTTGGCCACAGTCTCAGTGCTAATAAGTGGCAGAATCAGGATTAGAGTTCAAATTATTCTGATTCTAAAGCATAAATTCTTAACCACAAGTCTATTCTCACACCCTCTCAAAGATACCAATAATATCTCTGGTATTATTGAAACACTTTCCTTTATTTTGCCTCGGTTGTTTCACATTCAGGGGTTCATTGTGAAAATTCCTCCCATAATTTGGTTCTTTTGGAAGTTAAATGTAGAAGCAAAGAAGAAGAGAGCTATTAACAATAATGAGCCCAGTAAAAACAAATATCCTGGAAATCTTCATGGAGACTCTTCCACCTTAAATGCTGGAGTATGTCCTTGACTTTTAGCTATTAAAATCATATGAAAACTTCCTCCTAGTTATTATGTTTGATTCAGGAATAACCATTTCATAAGAAAGTTATGTATTGTAGCTCCTAGAATCTTCAGACTTTTTTAATCAGTAAAGTTTACCTGGAACTAGATCATTAAGTGTTCATGGGATACTTTATTCATATTTAAAGGTTTAAAATCCAAATACTTTAAAAATGTGATTATCTCTGAATCTATTAAAATAGAAGTTCCAAGGATTAGATTTCAGTTATCAATGGGCTTATAAGATAAACAGTATTCCCTAATAATAAATAAATTCACAACAAAAAATTATTTAAGGTAAAATAGATAACTAATGAGAACCTGCTGTATAGCACAGGGAACTCTACTTTGCTGTACAGTAGAAACTAACACAACATTGTAAAACAACTATACCCCAATTAAAAGAAAAAAAAAAAGATTTCACCTTTTTAAATTTTTTCCCAGCATTTCACTCCTGGGAGACATAACATATATTTTCTCTAGTAAATAACCAAATGTCCCTATAGTTCAAGTGTAAAGTAACAAGTTGATGACGAAATAGATTTATTCTACAGGATGAAACTCTCATATTATTCCTGATACATTAATACATATGTCTTCATGCCTTAAATTTACACAGTCTTTAAGCAAGGCTAAAAGCTTATTAAAATTAATTTTTCCCTTAGGACTTATTCTGGATTTTCACACACATTGTACAAGCGAAATGGCTTTTTAAAACTCATGCTTTTTATCATCATAATTGTGTTACACATCTTGGCAACTTTTCACACCCTGAATAAAAGAGGGGTTCATTAGTAGTCATTAAAAGAAAATATTTTTCTTGCAAATGCATTAGAGAATTTGCACATTATTTTATACCATTTTCAGAAGAGATATAAAATCGTGACTAACTATGAAGCAAACAGGGTCACTTAACAATAATGCAGGAAAGAGTTTCTCTCAACAGAATTTCAGAAATGAGAACTTGATGGGATTTGGAAATGGAACTATTATTACCTGATAATAAATGTTTAACACTATATTTTTATTTGGTTGTTTTTACCTCTTAAGTGACTAAGCGATATTTTTATATATTCTTAAGTATTACAAGAAGAAAATAAGTGTAAGGAAAATGAATAATAAAATCAAATCAAAGGTGAAAATTGTATTCTTAATTTACTCTTACAAATAATTTCTTACTGAAAGAACATAGATATGGGGTGGGACTGGGGAATGGAACATAAGGTAAATTTAGCAGAAGTATGCAGTTTAGTTGGTGAGATATTGTTGACGGAAGAAAAAAGACAGGCATGCATTTCAGTATTACCAATGTGTAAGTCATACAAATGAAAAAATCTGATTTTATGGCCACTTTATGGAGGATCCAGGCATAGTGTTACTATTAGATCCTTAAGAACAACAAAAAAAATAGTCAAATTATCACCATTTAAATGAAGTACAAATATGAAGAGTGAATAAAAAGCATTTTCTAACTTTGTTTCTCAGAGCAACCTGTATTTATTGAGTCATATACGATTGCACATGTGCTTAGGTCCTAAACAAATCAATTGTTAGAATCATGTAGTAAAATTTACACTCTGTGTCTATACTATCTCCAAGTTAAGCTAGGCAGTAAATCTGGTCCCAACGTATAGGAGAGCCAATATTGACTTGATCATTTGGGAGGGAAGGATCATCTTAACATTAACTTTGATAATTGCCATTGTGTGTGAAAGGAGTCAAATCATAGAATCAAAGTCAAATCACTCTGTATCTTCATGTAGAGACAGTCTCAACCTCTCCTTTTTTGAGAGAGGGATGGTGGGGGTGTACATATATATGTGTGTGTGTATTTATTTTAACTTTTTGTTTGAAATAAGATTAGATTTATAGAAGTATTGTAAAAATATTACCATATAACCTTCATTCAGCTTTGTCTCTTCTTGACACTTTATATAACCAGGTTACATTTATTAAAACTAAGAAATTAACATTGACATAAAGCTATTAACTAATCTGTAGATTTTATTCAGAGTTCTCCCATTTTTCCACTGACATCCTTTTTCTGTTGCAGGATCTAGTTCGTTACCACGTTGTATTTAGCCATGATATCTCCTTAGTCTCCTCTAATCTGTGATGATTTCTCCATCTTTATCTTTCATGACTTTGATGCTTTTGAAGGGGAATTGTCCAGTATTTTGTAGAATACCCCTCAATTTGAGTTTGATGTTTTCTCATGATTGGATTGAGCTAACTGGATTTAGGGAAAGAATATCACAAACATAATGTACCCTTCTCATAGCATCATATGAGGTCAATCCCTCCTTTCAAAATGTAATTTAATTTGGTTTCATGGGAAACTTATTTTTGTGATGCAGATCTCTAGGTATGCAAGCTACAGTCATGTGCTTGGTCTTTCTTGCCTAATAAGAGTAATTGAAAATGTTGGAAAAGGTCAAGACAATTTTGTGGACCAAATAGAATATTAACAGGGTGTAAGAAATTCTGAAAATTGTTTTCAAAAATATCAGAGTTGTCTTATGCTATTTTCATTTTATGTACCATGGTGAAATGATATGTGGTTTTTTCCATCTCAATTAAGAATAAATAATATCAGTGGCCACCATATTCTGTTATAAGCTACTTAGTTCAATGAGTATTCTCACTATAGTGGCCTCTGCATCAGGAGAAAGGTAATGATTAACTTATTTGTTGAAGTTGGACTGATAGATGATGAGAATCATGTTCAAAGACACGCTTATAGTCTTCTTCCTTGGCTGAAAATCTGCTTTGTTACTTTTTGTTTACAAATCAGCTTCAGGGTTCACATAATTTGGTTCCACAGGTAAACTTTGGAGCCAAACTACTTGGGCTAAAACCTTGCCCCTCATCTTCTAGTTGCCAAATCACTGTCCCTTGCTGGATAATTTCCTCTTCTCCTAAGGTTGATAAGAAGATTAAGTTGAGTTAATGCACATAAATCCCTAGAACAACAATGCCTGGCACATAAACACTTAATACATGTTAGCTACTATCATTATTATTCAAAGCTACAAGGCTTTCTTAGTAAATATTCTATGTATGACATTTTAGTGTGTACAACTAAGGAATATAACTTTTTAGGGGGAAAGGGGCATTATATAAGTACTCTTACGTATAGTTTGTCTAACCTCTTTTTATATCATTCATTATATATGTTTCTCTATATTTCAAAATTAAATGCTTACTTTCCTATTTAAGATTGAGTTCATGAATTTGATATTCATTTCTGATACACTATAGCAGTTAAAACCATTTATTTAGTACTCTTAAATAGTTTATTTAGTAACCTACTCTGCTGATAAAAATGGGAAATCAAAATATTGTAAATAAACTTAAGAGTTTGTAGAATGAAATATGAAGCACTGTTTACATAAAAAAATAGTAGTGACTGTGTAATCATTTTTTATGGTCTAACTTTCCTGATCTTGTTTGTGCATGCAAAATGGCCTAGGTGAGATCACTCCTTGCTTCTCTGAATCAGAGGATCCTACAAGCTTCATAAAATAGCTCTGTAATAAATTTATATTCTCATGAAAATCCAATTTCTCTATCCTCACACTGAAGAAATTATATCCAACACATGATGTAAACACTCTTGCTTAAATGAAGGGTTGTGTTTTTTTTAATCACTCATCACAAGTGAATTTCATGACTCCCATTGACCATGATCAGAGGAACAAAGAGAAAGATGTTCTTGAAGCTCTTACAGAAAATGAGGAAGAGCTTTCCCAGAAGTCTCTGTCAAGTCCCTCTTCAAGTCTCATTGGCTCAAATAGGGTCATATGTCCAAAGGGACTCATTGCCTAGAGTTGGCAGTGATCCAGTTTGCCCTGACAGATCAGCTGAAGGGGGAAGGATGAAAAGTACAACCTATGAGTTCTGTTAGGAGGAAAGAAGGAAAATGGATGATAAATAGGCAACTAAAAAGTATATAATGGTAACAAATTGGATATATATTAATTAAACATGTATTCATATGACTGTTTATTATATGTAAGGCACTCTTCTAGAAGCTGGGCTTATAAGTGTGAATAAGGAAGACAGTTGCTGCCCTCATTAACTTACATTCTATTTGGTGAATTCAGACAATCAAGTTAATAATATAATTTCAGTGATTAATATGTGCGGTGAATAAACTGAAACAGGGTAATGGAGTAGAATGTATGTGGACACTTGTTTTAGGGAGGTGGCCTCTCAGAATTGGTGATATCCTAGCTGAGACTGGAATGATGAGAAAAGGCAGCCAGGTAGAAGACCTGGGGAAAGAATGTTCCATTTCAGAGAGAATAGCAAGTGCAAAATCTTGATACAAGCTTGGCCTTTTCAAGTGAAAGAAGGAAGCACGACTTCTGAGAAGTCATCGGAGCCAGCTCATGTGAAGCTGCCAACGAAAGAACATCACTTGCCATCTGCTTCGACAAGGGTTGAGTCATTAGCCAGTGCAGTTGCTGACCTTCAACACACCCTGAAAGGAAATCAGATCAGGAATGAGGCACTCTGTGCTCTGTGAAAACTGGCAGAACAGACCTTCAGATAGATATTTTCAGGAGAAAACTTCATGAACCCAAATTCTTGCATCTTCCGGTACTTAGAAAAGCACTAAAACCATTAAGTAAGATATCTGTTCCTCATGACTAGCAGCAATCCGCAGCTGAGATGTGTGATTGATTACCCATACCCGTCACCAAAAATCACATATATACTGACCTCCCCCGTTACCTCTATGAACAGTTTCCCAGAGCTATCTGAGAGGCTTTGTCTCCCGGACTATAGTCTTCAATAAGACACTGAATAAACTCAAGTCACAACTCTTACCATTGCATTTGTTTTTTTTTTTCAAGTCAACCAGACTTTCCAAGTCATAATGAAATGTTTCAATTTTATTCTACTTGACCTTGAAAACCACTGGGGTTGGATTTATGAGGAGGAAACAGAGGCATCAAAGGAAAGTAAAGCTTTCTGTTGTCTGTCACAGTTTCACCTGTATTCATTTGTATTTCCCAAATCAGCTGATGTCTTTAATCATGATTTGAGACCATTCATTTGTGTACACAAAATATTGTTCCGCACTGAATCATTGGTCAGTTTTTCACATGCAGCCGTTCTACAACATGAATCACTTTCTAATTTTAGAGAATGCACACCATTAACTTGAAAACACAATTTTACAGCTGTATTATATGGAAGTTGGGCTTTATTGCAGAAGTACTGAGGTAGTCAAAACATCCAGATTGGGTGGGAAGTATTCTAAATGAGCAGATTTGTCATGGCATGTACCATTAAGTTAGAAGTAACTGCTACTCACTCGGCAGTCTAAACTGTCCATCCTACTCCTGCATGAAAATAAACATGTTCTCCACAATAAAGGCTTTTTATAAAAGCAATAAAACAACTCAAGGGAGCATTGTTATCGTGAGCTAATCACACCCTTGGGGAATTAGAGGCACTTGGCTGCACCCAGTGCCTCACAGCACCTGAGGGCTGTGATTATCTCCTGATAGCCTCCCAGTCTGTCAGGCCTTGTTAGTTAAGTAGAATATTCAACTTGGTAATATTGTGTTTGAAGATTCTTTCAGAAGTTACATAAGCAAGCACAGTTTATAAAAACACATATGTACATACACATATCAGAAAAAATTTGGATAATTAGAATTTCCTCCAAATGAACCTAAGTTTTAAATAACTATTAATAAAATAGAGTCCAAGAACTAAACCCTGAGGCGATACTTTAACGATGAGTAATTCTGATGAGCTGACCCAGGAAATCTTTGAGAGAAACCGCCAAAAATTACATAATGTAGTTTTTTTCCAATCAATAAATGGTTGTGACACTTCAGTCCTCCTTATAAGACTCAGTTGCCCATTGTTTAAAAAAGAATTGGGACAGAATAATAAATACATATTGTTGATAATTAACCCAGGTATAAACATATACATTAGTTTGAGTAAGAAAAACCTAGAAATAAACTTGAATATTGACATAGTTATTTGGCAGTTCAAATTTTTAATTAGTTTTAATATTTAAGTAAATAAACTACTCCTTTCTTACTTATGTCCCTAACACAAGTTACTATGCAAAATAAATGTACCCATCCATAGAATATAGTATCTATGAATCCTATAAATTACGGTATTACTTTAATAAATGAGAAAATTTTTTAAAATAAAAGACATCATAACTGAAAATATTTTATAGCACTATCACTTTTCACAAGTACTAGGAAATTAAGAAAAATTATCCAAATGTTTTGTTTTGCTTTGCTTTCTTACGGTAATTAAATATGAACAACTTAATAGACGCAAATAATAACAACTCAGGGTAGAATGTAAGTTTTGAAAACTTAATTAGTTTATAATGTAGTATGCTAAATATTGATAGTATACTAACAAGGGATGATGGGACTTTAAAGGGAGTATCAGAAATTGAGGATAAGTAGCTAAGGATGAATAAAAAAGAGAGAAATGAAAATGGATTTCTGAGAGAGGTTATAGAATTTTTTTCACCTTGACATTGTCAAAATGCCAACAAACAAAACAGGATTCATTGAGTCACCATTATATACAAGTACCGTTATGGCCTCATTGTATATAAAAGTCAAATTTCAAATAAGGTAGAGCCCCTGAACTTGAGTAATTTATGTTTCTGTTGGACATGAAATGTCTCACATGCGTGAACTTAGTAGATGTTTTTATAGGTCAATACAAAATAATCAAATTAGTCCAGGATCCCAATGCCCATCCATCAGAATCACCAGGGAGCATTTATTTTTAAACACAAATTCTTAGACCCTGAGAAATTCTAACTCAGCAGACCTGTGGAAGGAATTTGTTTATTAAGTCCCTCAAGTGACCCATATTAACAGCTCTTCTTGGAAAGCATTTAAATATCGTTTGAGAAATGTAGTTAAAAGCAAAATCTTCCCAACCCAGAAAACCTCTCCACCAAGGTAGACGAGAAAGAAAACAATTTTATTATTGAATAAGCATTAAACCAGTATGTCACGCATATCACAGGCAATCTGCTAAGAGATTGCAAAGACAGAAAGAAATCTCATCCTTTTATATAGCCAAGCAGATATGACCCATTATATACATGTTTTCAAGATAAACAATAGCAAGTCCTCAAGTAAGAGAACTTGACAGCACCATTTATCACACTCAGTTTATCCTAAATTCACCTGGTAGTTATGTTTATACAAAGGAAAAACAAATTTCTCATATCTTTATGACAAGAGATAGTTTTGCAACTGGAGTTAAGCTCCTACCTCCCACAGAAACTGGGAGATAGGGGCACTGTCTCCCTTGATGTTTACATTCCAAAGGGATGGATCCCAGGCCACTGAGAAAGATATTTCTGGGTTGTAAAACTAGCAAGAGACTTTCAAAAAGATTTACATACATCTCAAAGGGGCAGAGAAGGAATTTACAATTGCAAGTTTACAAAAGAAAATGCTCTAAGAAATGGGAAAGGGGCGTATCTTTCCTAATTTTTAACAGGGAAAATTAAGCCTCTTAAAATTTTTAATTTGTATTTGCCCTTAAAACATACAATATCATAATCCCATCATCTAAGATGGTCTGTGAAAGGAATCTCCTGTGAAATCAAGATCATTTTTAATAACTCTTTTAAATTTAAATTCCAAAGAGGTAATAGACTTGGACAATCTAAG
Source organism: Balaenoptera acutorostrata (assembly GCF_949987535.1). Classification (NCBI taxonomy): domain Eukaryota; kingdom Metazoa; phylum Chordata; class Mammalia; order Artiodactyla; family Balaenopteridae; genus Balaenoptera; species Balaenoptera acutorostrata. Next base: position 36,952,791 of record NC_080070.1, on the reverse strand, counting down.
ACTGAATACTTAATAAGTAAATGAGTGAATTGAGTAGTTGATGAATGAATATCCCTTCCTAGGAGGGGCATTCCATGGGCGGTCTGCTGTCCCACTTTGTCCCCTTGGACTCTTGGAGGAGATTTCCATTTGGGATAGGAATTCCACTAGGTGGTCTTTAATTCCCCTTGCATCAGTGAGATTCTGAGAGTGTCTAATTTAAATTATGTTCAAGGATACATGGGTTAAAATAGAGCAGGCATGTTAGAATCACTCTCTTCTAACATGAGATTCTAGTCTCTGAGACAAAAAGATCTGTTATTGTTTGAGGTACAACTGATTGGTAGAATTTATTGCCATCCTGTGGGATAAAATAGAAAGTATAGCCAAGTTGGCTATAGCCATTGGTGTCTTTCATATAAGCAACAAAAATTCTAAATGACCAGAAAAACAAAAGATAAATTAATCTGACATCTTCTGAAATACAATCATATCCCGTTATGAAATTGTGAAATTAACACAATACCCCAGAAAATGACAACCCATATGCACTCTGCAGGGGCTCTTATTAAAATCAAACATTTGAACATACTTCAGAGAAGCTACTAAATAGCCCGGTAAAACATATTTCTAAGGGCAGTGTTTGAGGCAATTGTCAAGATGACAAAAATTTTAAGCCTATGAAACAAAGAATGTTGCCCACCATCCTATTGTGCAAGGATTAAGTCATTAGCCATTGCAGTTGCTGACCTACAGTACATCCTGAAAGAAATTCAGGATGAAGAACAGGATGAGGCACTCTGTGCTTTAGGAAAAACAGGCAATATAGGCCCTTAGAGAGTTGTATTTCAGGGGGAAAAAATTGTTTATGAACACAGATTATTGCATTTTTCCATACTTACAAAAGCACTAAAATCATTAACTGAAATATCTGTTCTTTATGACTAGCAATAACCTACTGAGATGTATGCTGGATTGCAGGTACTTCTTAGCCAAAATCACTTATATACTGGTCTCTCCCCTTACCTCTTCCGAACAGTTCCTCAGAGCTATCTGTCTCCTGGGCTACAGTCCTCAGTAAGACACTGAATAAAACTCACCTTAGGGCTTCCCCGGTGGCGCAGTGGTTGAGAGTCTGCCTGCCAATGCAGGGGACACGGGTTCGAGCCCTGGTCTGGGAAGATCCCACATGCCGCGGAGCAACTGGGCCCGTGAGCCACAATTGCTGAGCCTGCGCGTCTGGAGCCTGTGCTCCGCAACAGGAGAGGCCGCGATAATGAGAGGCCCGCACACCGCGATGAAGAGTGGCCCCCACTTGCCGCAACTAGAGAAAGCCCTCGCACAGAAACGAAGACCCAACACAGCCATAAATAAATAAATAAATAAATAAATAAATAAATAAATAAACCCAAAGTTAAAAAAAAAAAAAAACTCACCTTACCTTGTGTGTGTGTTTTTTTTTCAGTTGACAAGCCCAATCACATTCTTCAATTATCTACTCTATGTTTTGCTGCCCCCAAATAACACATCTACCCAGTAAGGCAGTTCAATAAATTGCTTGCAAGGTTGTTCTGGGAATAATCCTTCTGAATCAACCTGTGCCTTATCTTACTTCTCTTTACACAGTATTCTGGATTGTTTTTCAGTGGGTTAGCTGTTTTTCTTATCTGCAAGAAGGAAAAAAAATATTGTTTTATGAGCAAGGAAACCAAGAAATATTTTTAGGAGCAAGTAGCTCTATTACTGGAATAGTGACACAAAAATATGATGTCAGGCCTTCTTCTGAACTGTAATAGGACAATAACGTCAGCTATTGAACACAGTTTTTGAGCTAACCTTCCTTTTTGTATGGATTGATATATTTAATGGAATTACTTTTTCAAAGTTTCAAAAGAACTATTATTCAAACTATTTAATTTTACAATTAAAATTGACCAAACAAATCCATTGGGAATGTTGAAAGATAAATGGAGGCATATTAAAAATGTTAAGAGTTTATTTCAGCAAAAATTGATTCGAACAGGGCAGTGCCAAACTGGAAGTGGTTAGGAGCACTGAACCCCACAGGAGCTCAGAGAGAGACTTTTATAGAAAAAAGATGAAAGCAAAGTAAGGAAATTATTGATTGGCTATAGCTTAAAGCTGTTCGTGATTGGTTGTCCTTAGGTTTCAATTTTGTAACCTTCAGACATTTACAGGCTTAGATTTTGGTTTCCTTAGGTAGGTCACCATGGCATTAGAGCTACCTCAGTCTAATGGTCTCTTTGTTTTATTAATTTAACAGAAATTAGCCCATAAGGGCTCTCTGGAACAAAAAGAACATCTTTATTCTATCATTTAAAAATTATTTATAATGCCTTAATATTTTTTAATGAGATCTTTTCAAGACAGAGTGATATCTGGAGTGTATTTCTTGACCATAAAGTAACTGAACTAAACTTTAATGTCACTGATCCTAAGCCTAGCTCCTAGCAGAGGGCTTTGTCCATTTATACTAAGAAAACAGTGAGATCAGAGATCAGAGATATCATATAATATCTTCAAGAATGTAGGCTTTGAGGAATTCTTGGAGGTCTGAGGAGTAATATATCTTTAAACATTACCTTCTTTCTTTCACACTAGCTTCTTTGTTTTTTGTTTGTTTGTTTGTTTTGTTTTGTTTTTAACTGTAATAATAGGTGTAGTTAAAAGTCCCAGAAGGCAATTGAGAAGTCTTCTAAAGTGATTACATTTTCAGGCAAAGTTATCATATCTAAAAATAGGCTAGCTCTACTTTGTGGAACTTTCCCAGATATAAGGAGAAAATTGCAACAACATGACATTACTAAACATATTGCGTAATACTTTGCCATCTGGATATTTGTTGATTTGCTTTCTGTGGATGATATAGAAAACTTTAACATATGCAGGTAATACTCCATTGAGTTTGTGGTTGAAATAACTCCCAAATAGAGATGCTCAAATCAGTAATTGTAATTGTATAAAGTAAGTTTTATTTTAATCTAAGTGATGCATATGCATAGTTAGCTATTTACCAATGAGTAAATTGCTTATACTTATGCCCTTTTTTTTCCCCTTAGATTCCATGTATATGTGTTAGCATACTGTATTTGTTTTTCTCTTTCTCACTTACTTCACTCTGTATGACAGTCTCTAGGTCCATCCACCTCACTACAAATAACTCAGTTTCGTTCCTTTTTATGGCTGAGTAATATTCCATTCTATATATGTGCCACATCTTCTTTATCCATTCATCTGTTGATGGACACTTCAGTTGCTTCCATGTCCTGGCTATTGTAAATAGAGCTGCAATGAATATTTTGGCACCTGACTTTTTTTGAATTATGGTTTTTTCAGGGTATATGCGCAGTAGTGGGATTGCTGGGTCGAATGGTAGTTCTATTTTTAGTTTTTTGAGGAACCTCCATACTGTTCTCCATAGTGTCTGTATCAATTTACGTTCCCACCAACAGTGCAAGAGGGTTCCCTTTTCTCCACACCCTCTGCAGTATTTATTGTTTGTAGATTTTTTGATGATGGCCATTCTGTCCGGTGTGAGATGATATCTCATTGTAGTTTTGATTTGCATTTCTCTAATGATTAATGATCTTGAGCATCCTTTCATGTGTCTGTTGGCAATCTGTATATCTTCTTTGGAGAAATGTCTATTTAGGTCTTCTGCCCATTTTTGGATTGGGTTGTTCGTTTTTTTGTCATTGAGCTGCATGAGCTGCTTGTAAATCTTGGAAATCAATCCTTTGTCAGTTGCTTCATTTGCAAATATTTTCTCCCATTCTGAGGGTTGTCTTTTGGTCTTGTTTATGGTTTCCTTTGCTGTGCAAAAGCTTTGAAGTTTCATTAGGTCCCATTTGTTTATTTTTGTTTTTATTTCCATTTCTCTAGGAGGTGGGTGAAAAAGGATCTTGCTGTGATTTATGTCATAGAGTGTTCTGCCTATGTTTTCCTCTAAGAGTTTGATAGTGTCTGGCCTTACATTTAGGTCTTTAATCCATTTTGAGTTTATTTTTGTGTATGGTGTTAGGGAGTGTTCTAATTTCATTCTTTTACATGTACCTGTCCAGTTTCCCCAGCACCACTTATTGAAGAGGCTGTCTTTTCTCCACTGTATATGCTTGCCTCCTTTATCAAAGATAAGGTGACCATATGTGCATGGGTTTATCTCTGGGCTTTCTATCCTGTTCCATTGATCTATGTTTCTGTTTTGGTGCCAGTACCAAACTGTCTTGATTACTGTAGCTTTGTAATATGGTCTGAAGTCAGGGAGCCTGATTCCTCCAGCTCCATTTTTCATTTTCAAGATTGCTTTGGCTCTTCGGGGTCTTTTGTGTTTCCATACAAATTGTGCAATTTTTTGTTCTAGTTCTGTGAAAAATGCCAGTGGTAGTTTGATAGGGATTGCATTGAATCTATAGATTGCTTTGGGTAGTAGAGTCATTTTCACAATGTTGATTCTTCCAATCCAAGAACATGGTATATCTCTCCATCTATTTGTATCATCTTTAATTTCTTTCATCAGTGTCTTATAATTTTCTACATACAGGTCTTTTGTCTCCTTAGGTAGGTTTATTCCTAGATATTTTATTCTTTTTGTTGCAATGGTAAACGGGAGTGTTTTCTTAATTTCACTTTCAGATTTTTCATCATTAGTGTATAGGAATGAAAGAGATTTCTGTGCATTAATTTTGTATCCTGCTACTTTACCAAATTCATTGATTAGCTCTAGGAGTTTTCTGGTAGCATCTTTAGGATTCTCTATGTATAGTATCATGTCATCTGCAAACAGTGACAGCTTTACTTCTTCTTTTCCGATTTGGATTCCTTTTATTTCTTTGTCTTCTCTGATTGCTGTGGCTAACACTTCCAAAACTATGTTGAATAATAGTGGTGAGAGTGGGCAACCTTGTCTTGTTCCTGATCTTAGTGGAAATGGTTTCAGTTTTTCACCATTGAGGACAATGTTGGCTGTGGGTTTGTCATATATGGCCTTTATTATGTTGAGGAAAGTTCCCTCTATGCCTACTTTCTGCAGAGCTTTTATCATAAATGGGTGTTGAATTTTGTCGAAAGCTTTCTCTGCATCTATTGAGATGATCATATGGTTTTTCTCCTTCAATTTGTTAATATGATGTATCATGTTGATTGATTTGCGTATATTGAAGAATCCTTGCATTCCTGGGATAAACCCCACTTGATCATGGTGTATGATCCTTTTAATGTGCTGTTGGATTCTGTTTGCTAGTATTTTGTTGAGGATTTTTGCATCTATGTTCATCAGTGATATTGGCCTGTAGTTTTCTTTCTTTGTGACATCTTTGTCTGGTTTTGGTATCAGGGTGATGGTGGCCTCGTAGAATGAGTTAGGGAGTGTTCCTCCCTCTGCAATATTTTGGAAGAGTTTGAAAAGGATAGGTGATAGCTCTTCTCTAAATGTTTGATAGAATTTGCCTGTGAAGCCATCTGGTCCTGGGCTTTTGTTTCTTGGAAGATTTTTAATCACAGTTTCAGTTTCAGTGCTTGTGATTGGTCTGTTCATATTTTCTATTTCTTCCTGGTTCAGTCTCAGCAGGTTGTGCATTTCTAAGAATTTGTCCATTTCTTCCAGGTTGTCCATTTTATTGGCATAGAGTTGCTTGCAGTAATCTCTCATGATCGTTTGTATTTCTGCAGTGTCAGTGGTTACTTCTCCTTTTTCATTTCTAATTGTATTGATTTGAGTCTTCTCCCTTTTTCTCTTGATGAGTCTGGCTAATGGTTTATCAATTTTGTTTATCTTCTCAAGAACCAGCTTTTAGTTTTATTGATCTTTGCTATTGTCTCCTTCATTTCTTTTTCATTTATTTCTGATCTGATCTTTATGATTTCTTTCCTTCTGCTAGCTTTGGGGCTTTTTTGTTCTTCTTTCTCTAATTGCTTTAGGTGCAAGGTTAGGTTGTTTATTCGAGATGTTTCCTGTTTCTTGATGTAGGCTTGTATTGCTATAAACTTCCCTCTTAGCACTGCTTTTGCTGCATCCCATAGGTTTTGGGTCGTCGTGTCTCCATTGTCATTTGTTTCAAGGTATTTTTTGATTTCCCCTTTGATTTCTTCAGTGATCACTTCGTTATTAAGTAGTGTATTGTGTAGCCTCCATGTGTGTATTTTTTACAGATCTTTTCCTGTAATTGATATCTAGTCTTATAGCATTGTGGTCAGAAAAGATACTTGATATGATTTCAATTTTCTTAAATTTACCAAGGCTTGATTTGTGACCCAAGATATGATCTATCCTGGAGAATGTTCCATGAGCACTTGAGAAAAATGTGTATTCTGTTGTTTTTGGGTGGAATGTCCTATAAATATCAATTAAGTCCATCTTGTTTAATGTATCATTTAAAGCTTGTGTTTCCTTATTTATTTTCATTTTGTATGATCTGTCCATTGGTGAAAGTGGGGTGTTAAAGTCCCCTACTATGATTGTGTTGCTGTCGATTTCCCCTCTTATGGCTGTTAGCATTTGCCTTACGTATTGAGGTGCTCCTATGTTGGGTGCATAAATATTTACAATTGTTATACCTTCTTCTTGGATCGATCCCTTGATCATTTTATAGTGTCCTTCTTTGTCTCGTGTAATAGTCTTTATTTTAAAGTCTATTTTGTCTGATATGAGAATTGCTACTCCAGCTTTCTTTTGATTTCCATTTGCATGGAATATCTTTTTCCATCCCCTCACTTTCAGTCTGTATGTGTCCCTAGGTCTGAAGTGGGTCTCTTGTAGACAGCATATATATGGGTCTTGTTTTTGTATCCATTCAGCCAGTCTGTGTCTTTTGGTGGGAGCATTTAATCCATTTACATTTAAGGTAATTATCGATATGTATGTTCCTATTCCCATTTTCTTAAATGTTTTAGGTTTGTTATTGTAGGTCTTTTCCTTCTCTTGTGTTTCTTGTCTAGAGAAGTTTCTTTAGCATTTGTTGTAAAGCTGGTTTGGTGGTGCTGAACTCTCTCAACTTTTGCTTGTCTGTAAAGGTTTTAATTTCTCCATCAAATCTGAATGAGATCCTTGCTGGGTAGAGTAATCTTGGTTGTAGGTTTTTCTCCTTCATCACTTTAAGTATATACTGCCCCTCCCTTCTGGCTTGCAGAGTTTCTGCTGAAAGATCAGCTGTTAACCTTATGGGGATTCCCTTGTGTGTTATTTGTTGTTTTTCCCTTGCTGCTTTTAATGTGTTTTCTTTGTATTTAGTTTTTGATAGTTTGATTAATATGTGTCTTGGTGTGTTTCTCCTTGGATTTGTCCTGTATGGGACTCTCTGTGCTTCTAAGACTTGATTAGCCATTTCCTTTCCCATATTAGGGAAGTTTTCAACTATAATCTCTTCAAATATTTTCTCAGTCCCTTTCTTTTTCTCTTCTTCTTCTGGGACCCCTATAATTCGAATGTTGGTGTGATTAATGTTGTCCCAGAGGTCTCTGAGACTTTCCTCAGTTCTTTTCATTCTTTTTTCTTTATTCTGCTCTGCAGTAGTTATTTCCACTATTTTATCTTCCAGGTCACTTACCCGTTCTTCTGCCTCAGTTATTCTGCTATTGATCCCTTCTAGAGTATTTTTAATTTCATTTATTGTGTTTTTCATCGTTGCTTGGTTCCTCTTTAGTTCTTCTACGTCCTTGTTAAATGTTTCTTGCATTTTGTCTATTCTATTTCCAAGATTTTGGATCATCTTTACTATCATTATTCTGAATTCTTTTTCAGGTAAACTGCCTATTTCCTCTTCATTTGTTAGGTCTGGTGTGTTTTGACCCTGCTCCTTCATCTGCTGTGTGTTTTTCTGTCTTCTCATTTTGCTTATCTTACTGTGTTTGGGGTCTCCTTTTCACAGGCTGCAGGTTCGTAGTTCCCATTGTTTTTGGTATCTGTCCCCAGTGGCTAAGGTTGGTTCAGTGGGTTGTGTAGGCTTCCTGGTGGAGGGGACTAGTGCCTGTGTTCTGGTGGATGAGGCTGGATCTTGTCTTTCTGGTGGGCACGTCCACGTCTGGTGGTGTGTTTTGGGGTGTCTGTGGCCTTATTATGATTTTAGGCAGCCTCTCTGCTGATGGACGGGGCTGTGTTCCTGTCTTGCTAGTTTTTTGGCATAGGGTGTCCAGCACTGTAGCTTGCTGGTCATTGAGTGAAGCTGGGTCTTGATGTTGAGATGGAGATCTCTGAGAGACTTTCACCATTTGGTGAAAGCTGGGAGGTCTCTTGTGGACCAGTGTCCTGAAGTTGGTTCTCCCACCTCAGAGGCACAGCCCTGATGCCTGGCTGAAGCACCAAGAGCCTTTCATCCACACGGCTCAGAATAAAAGGGAGAAAAAATAGAAAGAAAGAAAGAAAGAGGATAAAATAAACTAAAGCTATTATAAGAAAAAATTATTAAGTAAAACAATTTTTTTAATTTTTAAAAATAAATTTATTAATTTTTTATAATAAAAAATAAGAAAAAACTTATTAAGAAAGAAATTTTTTTTAATTTTTTAAAATAAAAAATAAGGAAAAAGTTATGAAGAAAAAATTTATTAAGAAAAAATATTTTTAAGTAAAATAAAAGAAAAACGGATGGACTGAACCCTAGGACAAATGGTGAAAGCAAAGCTATACAGACAAAATCTCACCCAGAAGCATACACATATACACTCACAAAAAAAGGAAAAGGGGAAAAATTAATATATCCTGCTCCCAAAGTCCACCTCCTGAATTTGGGATGATTCGTTGTCTATTCAGGTATTCAACAGATGCACGTACATCAAGTTGTTTGTGAAGCTTTATCCGCTGCTTCTGAGGCTGCTGGGAGAAATTTCCCTTTCTCTTCTTTGTTCATACAGCTCCCAGGGTTCAGCTTTCGATTTGGACCCGCCTCTGTGTGTAGGTTGCCTGAGGGCATCTGTTCTTCGCTCACACAGGACAGGGTTAAAGGAGCAGCTGCTTCAGGGGCTCTGGCTCACTCAGGCCGGGGGGAGGGAGGGGTATGGAGTGCGGGGCGAGCCTGCAGCGGCAGAGGCCAGCAGGACGTTGCACCAGCCTGAGGCACGCCATGCGTTCTCCCGGGGATGTTGTCACTGGATCACGGGACCCTGGCAGTGGCAGGCTGCACAGGCTCCCAGGAGGGGCGGTGTGGATAGTGACCTGTGCTTGCACACAGGCTTTTTGGTGGTGGTAGCAGCAGCCTTAGCGTTTCATGCCCGTCTCTGGGGTCCGCGCTGATAGCCGCAGCTCGCACCCGTCTCTGGAGCCTGTTTAGGCGGCGCTCTGAATCCCCTTTCCTTGCGCACCGTGAAACAAAGAGGCAAGAAAAAGTCTCTTGCCTGTTAGGCAGCTCCAGACCTTTTCCCGGACTCCCTCCCGGCTAGCTGTGGTGCACTAACCCCTTCAGGCTGTGTTCACGCCGCCAACCCCAGTCCTCTCCCTGCGATCCGACTGAAGCCCCAGCCTTAGCTCCCAGCCCCCGCCTGCCCTGGCCGGTGAGCAGTCAAGCCTCTGGGGCTGGTGAGTGCTGCTCGACACCAATCCTCCGTGCAGGAATCTCTCCGCTTTGCCCTCCGCACCCCTGTTGCTGCGCTCTCCTCCGTGGCCCCGAAGCTCTCCCCCTCCGCCACCCGCAGTCTCTGCCCATGAAGGGACTTCCTAGTGTGTGGAAACCCGTCCTCCTTCACAGCTCCCTCCCAGAGGTGCAGGTCCCATCCCTATTCTTTTGTCTCTGTTATTTCTTTTTTCTTTTGCCCTACCCAAGTACGTGGGGAGTTTCTTGCCTTTTGGGAGGTCTGACGTCTTCTGCTAGCGTTCAGTGGGTGTTCTGTAGGAGCAGTTCCACGTGTAGATGTATTTCTAATGTATCTGTGGGAAGGAAGGTGATCTCCGTGTCTTACTCTTCCGCCATCTTGCCTAAGAGACCTTATATTTAAAAAGTTGTCATTTTCCGAGCCACCCGTTTTACCACCTTTACCAGTCCTTACAGGCAGAATCTTTCAACTTTCGTAGCTGTTTCTTCAGGTATTAACTTAAATATTCCTAAATAATGTATTTATACTAGATATACTTGATTTATCAATATTATACAGTATCGGCTTAATTTCTTAATTTATGGCTAGTTAATTAGTTAACTTTTAAACTACTATACACTTCCTCTCACTCACTTCTGCCTCCTTGCTCTCAGTTAAACAATAGTCAGTGTTTACATTGTTAAGACTATGCAACTCTTTTCAGTGCTGAGCTGACCCAAGTAATGAACTAGAATTTCTTTTTCACAAAGAACATTCAATTTGTTTGTTTGCTTAGTTAGCTAGGTACTTACATTAATTTTAGTGTAATGGGTGATGTAGCTTTCACTAAGTTTTTGCCCATTATTTTGATAGATCTATCAAACAACTAACAATATTTTCTAGATTTTCAAACTCATCTTAGTTTCATTTTCTTTCCTGGGTAAGACCTTTTCCTTATATCTTCGTTTTTCTCAAATTTGGACTGATTCTCTCTCAGCCTGAAATAGAACTGTCATTCTACGACCTACCTTCACCAGTTTTCTGTGTTGGATCACCCATTTCCTAAATCCTAAATTTCCCTATTCTTAGTTTATTCCTGTATTTTGCTGATACTTACCCTTTATTAGGTTCCTAAGAAAAGATGTATTGGAATTATACTTTTTTTGCCCATGCACATTAGAAAGTATCTTTATTCTACTTTCATACTTGATTGATAGTTTTGCTAGCTACTGATAGTTTGGCTGGGTATTTCTATCAAATAGAAAATGATTTGTCCTCAGAAATTTGAAAATATTGCTCCATTGTTCTCTAATTTCCAGTGTTATTCTTGAGAGAATTCCAACTGCACTCTGATTTCCCACTATTGTTTGTGACCTGTCCTGTGTCTGTCACTTTGGGGATCTTCTTTTTATTCCTTTATTCAGAACATCTTTATGGTATTCTGAAATGTCTTAATGAGGTGCCTTTGTCCTGGCTCTGTTTTCATTCACCGTATTAGGAGTGTGCCCTTTAAGGGTGAGGGGGATCATAACAGGCTTCACAGGAAGAATGAGGAGACCCAAGGACATAATTGTTCTGAATAAGACCATCCATCTCATCCTCCATCTTTTCTCATAGCTGGTGCTTCTAATCCCTGTGTTCAGGAGTTCTTGAGAAAATTCTCTTGCTTTATTTTGCTTTTTCTCCCCTCCTTAGGCATTTATCTTATAACTGCCTCAATTCCCCCTTTAGTTATCAATTATCCTTCTGGTTTTCATTTTTAAAAACTGTGTTGAAAGCTTTCATTCATTTTTTACTTCTTCCCCCAACTTTATTTTTTCTTTTTTTCTAACACTTTACTATTTCTTTACTGTATTTTAATGGCGTTTGAATAGGTGTAGGAAATAAACACAAGAAGTTTGTGTGTGTCTCATGTTTAAGCAGATGCTCCAATTTAATTTTTAAAAGGGAAGGATCAACAAACTTAAACCTTCCCAATGTTAGCCTTTATTTCCTTTCTATTGAGACTCCAAAAAAGAGGAGGGTAAAGGGCAATAGTATGGAAATTTTTAAAAACAGAAGTCTTTCTTCAATACCTCCTGTCTTTCTTTCCTTACTGCTACTACTTCCTGGCATATACCTTTCCCTTCCTAGCAGCTATTTCCACTAAATTTAATTTACATTGATTTTGTTTTAAATAATTTTGTTGTATTTCTTTTTTACTCCTTGGCATATATTTTCCCCTTCCTGTAACTACCTTTAATAGTTTTACTTTATATTGCTTTTGTCCCAAGTAAATGCTATTGTGTTTAATTTTAAGAATATTGGAATGTGTATAATCGACTTTAGAGGGATTTCCATTGAGGCAAAATGAGTAATATTTTATAGCATATTTGTAAATATTATTTAAGTGAGCTCCTCATTTCTCTATTCCCAGATGAGACAAGACATCTCAGAATAAAGGCACCCATGTGTTTCCTCACTTGAACAAGTAGTGTAGCATTGATGAGAATAGAAATTTAAATATGTTACCAGCACAATTTCCATAATCAGTCTCATGCATACCCGACTTTCTTTTTCTTTGCTCCCATCATTAAAAAAAATGAAGGTAAATAAGTAGAACTAACATTTCTAACAGCAATAAAACTGTATTCACTTTTATATTAGCATTAATCAGGTGTGATCTGGAGTGCTAATAGATTATTCACCCAGATTTTGTGGGCTCTGATTCAATAGAGCATTATTTCTACAATGGCATCAAGACAACTGAGCTAAAAATAAATAAATAAAAGTGCCATGCAAATACAAATGAGTCATGTGGGCTTTTTTGTTGTCTAACACCCACTATGTAATAATAATAAACCCTTGTATTTATAGATGATTTTCTCTAAGGAACTCAAAAGGATTTTCTAGACATGGTTTTAACATGCATGTTTCACAGTTACAGTAAGACATGAGGAAAAAGGAAACATATACAGTTTCAAAGAGTGGTTGTATTTATTCATCACCACTTTAATAAGAAAATCATATTTTTGCAACAAAAATGTTAGGTATTGTAGAAATGATTTTACATGGTATGGAATGTCACCTAAAGCAGCATCTGTAGAACCAATTTTGTTTAAAATAACCAGCCACTAGTGTTAGTGACACACTTTACCTGGTTGTTTAACTGAATTAAACAATCTCCCTTTTCCACTCAACCTTTCCAATTCCTTACCTCCCTAGAATCGGTATCTTGAACCTGGAAACACGGTGGGTCTTCAACTTAAAAATTTAAAATGACACTGCTTAGTCTCTAGTGTCTTCCCTAGGCTATGCTGGGTATTAAAAATACCTAAGAATATTGGGGAATCAGAGGTCACTTTGCTCATAAATTAGGCAATGGTTTCATGTATCACACATCCTAATCTTTATCACAATACCTAACTACTACTATTCTCCCCTTAATTTTGGAGTTATTAGTATTTAAGTCAGGCCTCCCTCGCAGTCTCTGAATTTAGCGTTTGTTATGCCTCGCATCCTCCTAACTATCAAAATTGCCACTCCCACTATTTGGCATGCCAAGCATACATCAGTTTCCTACTGATTAAATGGACACAACTGAGGATACCTGAGCTTGAATCATCTTGTTGGGACCCCAGCGTTAGAAGCTGAGAGTGGGTTTTGGAGCTAGAGTTTTATTCTGGAAGTAGAAGGAAGTTGGATGAGGCTGAGTTGGAGCAGCTACAAGGCTAAGGCACATTTCCTAGAAGAGGACCAGCATCAATACTCCCTCCATAGAGTGTTAACCAGTGATACCTAAGAAAGCAGCATCACCCAACAGAGCACTCCACCATGTGCTCAGTTAGGAAAAAGATTTTTGCCCTTTCTCCATAATCCTTCTACCCTATCCCGAATTTAAGAGTCTAGAATCAGAATGCAGTAGCATACCAATTTTCCTTCCCTTTCCCTGATTCAGGTTCTAGCTGGGAGGAAACAAATTGGACTAAGAGTAACTGAGATTTTAATAACTTGAAATGACTAGAAAGCTATAGAAATCTGCTCAGATATTCTTAGGAGATCTGATAGCTACAAGAAAAATAAGATTTAACATAGCTCTGGTTAGGGCAGTGATTGGTAAAATAAATAATTTCATGTTATGTCCTACTGAGTTAAGCATTTCAATATCCTGGTTACACAAATCTCTTCAAAGCTTTAGATAGTGGGACACAGTTATAGTGATGGGTTACTGTTTTCATTAGTATTTCATTTTTAAAACTCAGAGACAGGTGTTAACTCATTATAATGGCACTAGTTATGATAGGAAAGGATATTGCACCAAATTGCTCTCAATATAAATCTCTAAGTGCTTATAGAAGGGCCTAGATAAGTAGTTTCCAAACTTTTCAAATCACCAAATAAATTAAGAACCTCCTTAATTATTTTTCTATTTTGCATCTAAATAGTCTCCTGTTTTCCAATCCACCATGATTTTTTTCACTTATTCATCAAATATCTCTCCTGAATATTCCTCCTAAAATACTATTTCCTTAAAGGTGACAACATTGTGTATCTTGTTCATAGATATATCCCCAGATCCTTGCTTATAGTAGATATTCAGTAAATATTTGTTGATTGAAGGTAACCTTTGCACCCATGCATTTTGTATATAATTTCTACTAAACATGATATTTCATAAGTTCTAAATATTTCATTTCCCATTAACTCACCAGGATTGCTACATAGAAATGATGTCCTTTCAGGTCAGGTTAGAGAATCTTGATAAATCTTTGCTTTATCATGGGGTTAATATGGAAGTTCCCAAGTTGGAAGTGACTGATCACAAATGAGTGATAGGGACTTCCCTGGTGGCGCAGTGATTAAGAATCCGCCTGCCAATTTAGGGAACACGGGTTCGAGCCCTGGTCCAGGAAGATCCCACAAGCCGCAGTGCAAATAAACCCCTGCATCACAACTACTGAACCTGTGCTCTAGAGCCCGCGAGCCACAACTACTGAGCCCGCGTGCTTAGAGCCCATGCTCTGCAACAAGAGAAGCCACCACAATGAGAAGCCTGGGCTCCACAACAAAGAGTAGCCCCCGATCGCTGCAACTAGAGAAGGCCTGTGCACAGCAACGAAGACCCAATGCAGCCAAAAATAAATAAATAAATTTATTTTAAAAAGTGAGTGGTAACTTACCAAAATAAAAAGAATGTGTTATATCAAAACTGCATAGTAAATGTATATAAACGCCAGATGTCAAGATGATGTTAATGTTAATTTTCCTCAATTTTCACTTTGATTTGATCAAATGAGCAGTAACTCATTTACCATTTCTTTATAGATTTTTGTTAGAATAAGTATCAATGTCAAGTAATGCATCACATTATTATGCTTATTAAAGGCACAACATTAGATGCACTATAATTTATTTATTATTTTTTTAAAGATTTTCTTGCTGTGGCCATTTTTGAAGTCTTTAATTTGTTAGAGTATTGCTTCTGTTTTTTATGTTTTGGTTTTCTGGCCACGAGGCACGTGGGATCTTAGCTTCCCGACCAGGGGTTGAACCCACACCCCCAGCATTGGAAGGTGAAATCCCAACCACTGGACCACCAGGGAAGTCCCTATAATTTATTAATCTTTTATTTCCAACAAGTTCTTGGAAATAGAATTCTTAACATTCACCAGAACTGGTTTTCGTCCACATTTCTCTCTAGTTCTAAATACGGGAATTCTAAAATGTTAAAGATTTTCTTGAGACTGTACATCTATATTCTGTATAAATCCAAAGCTATTGACTTTCTACATTCAAAATGACTAACTATGAACATTATTAATGGCAGTCAAATACTTCTGTTTGACCCTTTGTCTAGCTTTGTGGGGCATCCCCAACTTAGATCTAATTTGGGGAAGAAAATGAAAACATAGATTTGAGACCTTTGGAAAACAATACACTATCTAACATTCATTTTAATTAGAATATACTAGATGAGAATATCCCTTCTACTAAAATCAAGTAAGAAAATCTCTTGACACAAAGTTGAAATGTTAAACCAATCAAGATTCTAAACAGACACCAATAGCCCTGAATGTAATTTCACTTGTAGAAATATAAATTTGAGGAAGTTGAAGCCTGGTTAAAATGGATTATATCATTCAGAAAGAGATAAATATAACTCACCATGAAAAAAAAGGAAATAATCAGGATACTTTGGAATTCTTGTGAACATTTGTCTTAACTCTCAATGGCCACTAGATGGCACCTAGTATTTGGCAACCATAACACTTCTTTATTTCTAGGGCTTAAAATAACTATAGCACCAGGTCAGTTCTGACAGCAAAAATTAATCCTGCCACAGACATGTAACACTTTCTTGTCAGATATCTAAATTTTAAATGCATGTGATTTTATGGTCACACAAGAAAATATATAGTACCTTTTTATTTTTCTCAGATTTTCTAACTTCTAAAAAAATTGTGAGATTTAAATTTTCTTACATAGGGTAGTTGATTTGCATCATTCTAAGGTAGGGATTGGGACCATTTTGCTTTAAATATGCTTCCTATTTAAAGTATTCATTTTATTCTACTGAGGCCAAATTAAGGTATAATTTAGAATAGATGTTCTAAAATTTAAAAAGCCAGTTGTGGGCTTCCCTGGTGGCGCAGTGGTTGAGAATCTGCCTGCCAATGCAGGGGACATGGGTTCGAGCCCTGGTCTGGGAAGATCCCACATGCCGCGGAGCAACTAGGCCCGTGAGCCACAACTACTGAGCCTGCGCGTCTGGAGCCTGTGCTCCGCAACAAGAGAGGCCGCGATAGTGAGAGGCCCGCGCACCGCGATGAAGAGTGGCCCCCGCTTGCCACAACTACAGAAAGCCCTCGCACGGAAACGAAGACCCAACACAGCCAAAAATAAATAAATAAATAAATAAATTTTAGCCAAAAAAATAAAAAGCCAGTTGTGACCAAAACTACCCTTAAAGGACTTAAAGTAATAGCCTCTTTTTCAATTAATTTATTAATTCATCAACAAACTTCTTAAAAACAATTTTTTTGGAGTATAGTTGATTTACAATATTGTGTTAGTTTCTGCTGTACAGCAAAGTGAATCTGTTATACATATACATATATCCACTCTTTTTTAGATTCTTTTCCCATGTGGACCATTACAGAGTATTGAGTAGAGTTCCCTGTGCTATACAGTAGGTCCTTATTAGTTATCTATTTTATATATAGTAGTGTGTATATGTCAATCCCAATCTCCCAATTCATCTCCCACCGCCTTCCAAGCCCCCTGCTAACCATAAGTTTGTTTTCTACATCTGTGACTCTATTTCTGTTTTGTAAATAAATTCATTTGTACCATTTTTTAAGATTCCACATATAAGAGATATCATATGATAATTGTCTTTCTCTGTCTGACTTACTTCACTCAGTATGACAATATCTAGGCCCATCCGTGTTGCTGCAAGTGACATTATTTCATTCTTTTCTATGGCTGAGTAATATTCCATTGTATATATGTACTACCTCTTCTTTATCCATTCCTCTGTCGATGGACATTTAGGTTGGTTCTATGTCCTGGCTGTTATAAACAACACTTATGACAAAACTCTGTGCTTGCCCAGTAGCTCCTGAATGTACTACTGTTTATCTTTCCAGAATACTTCATTATGAAATAAGAAAGAAAAAATAATAATAAACTACCTATTTCAATCCATATCTAATGACATAAATTATCTAAGAGAATGGCACCATTCAAGTGTTTGTAGATTTCCCATCATCAGTGAATCCAGAATAATAAGATTTAGGTTAAAAGAAATGATTTTTAGGGTAAAACAAGAACACAGTTTTTAAAAAGCATTCATTGTTAAAACTAAGATGTTTATTTTCCATATGATTGTATATTTTCATACTTAGGGACAACTTAATTGTAACGTGGCCAAGGGAAGAGAGACAGATGTCCTCTTGCCTTCAGATATACCGTTTTCTGTTTACCCCATCTATGACACTTTCCTTGATATCACCAGACAGAGCTGGCCATGGTGCCAAATCAATACCTTGACAGTGGATATCTGGGCTTTTGTTTTGTCATCCAGTAAAATGGGCAAATAATGAATTTACATTATTGCACTTTTAAGAGCAATGAAATGAATGAAGTGCTTAGAAAAGTGCCTTGTATATAGCAAACATTCAATAAATGTCAGCCACTAGTAGTAATAGTAGTAGTTGTAGCAGTAGTAGTGTTACCACTATTATTAGTATTACTATTAAAGTGCCTTCCATATCCCAGGTTCTGAACTCGGTGCTAGAAATATATGATGGACATGTATTATTAGTTGGTTGTCCTTCTTTTAGACACTAAGATCTTTGAAATTAGGAATGCATTCTACTTAACTTTGAATGTCAAATACCTGGCATAATCCCTGATTAGACTAGGATCCTAAATGAATTAAGAAAGTTTTGGTGGCATGCCAATTTCCTGTAATCTGATTATTTCCATCATTAGTCTCAGGATAGAGTAGATTCTCTAATATCAATAGATGGAGGAAGTGGGGAAAAAACTATATTTTACTATGAGATGGAATGTATAGTTTAGGATTAATATATAACCAATGTTTTATTACCTATGTGCAGTATTCAGTTGGAGATTATAGTATAACCGGGTCTTGCTATTATGGCATGATCTCAGGATTGATATTAAGGAAGAATAACAGCTCTGAAATTTTTATTTTGTCTTCCTGACAGTAATGAATTCACCTGAATGTTGTATAAGTTAAGCCAGCCTTATGCCACATTCCGCTTTGCAGGATATGTAGAATGGGTGATGTTATATAAGTCTTCACTATATATTTCAATATCTACTGTACAAGGGTATAAAAAATGCATTTTAAGAAGTCTGGATAGAAGATATTAGTATTGCTTTAAACTCAAACACACTAAGATTTTGAAAAGGGAATTAATGTGGAAGCTAATTTAATGCCCCCTCCCCCTTTTTGTCAGAAATATTAGGTATAGTAGCATGACTGCTTATTAATAGCTGGGAATATTTCTTTTAACAGTGTATTTTCTTATTTTATTTAAGTATTTCTACAATTATCTGAATGAAGCTTTATTTTCAAATATATTGGTGGCACTAAAAGATTACACAGTAAAAATAGTGAAGTAGAACTGCAAAAAATGACTCAAAAACTGGATATGGACAAAATGTTTGAATTAACTCCACAATGTACATTTTGAATAATACTTTTCCACTGATGTTGACATTTTTATTGTTTCCTTCTTTTCCTATCCAGTCTTCACTGGCAAGCAGAAAAAATTAAAACTTGAATTACAATTATATATTATTATTGACTCAAAATTGCCTACACATAACTGCCCTAGAGAACATACTAAATTCAAACAACATCTTCCAAATGCTAACATTAAAATTATATTTTGATTTCACATAGAAGTGGTAAAGAAAAACAAAACACAACAGGACTATGGGGAAGACAAGAAAAATAATCCATCTGTTGACATCGTGTCCACAAAACTCCTCATTTTCTTTTCTTGTCTAAGTAACTTATCAAAGATACCAAGGTTCTTCTCACTCTAAGTAAATACCCTAAGGAAGTCACCTCTGTTGCACTTCTTCCCTCATTAAGATTCATCAAAATGCTTTAAGATATGTGAATGGAAAAAAATATATAAATGTTCCAAAAATAAGGAAAAGTTTTCATTCAGCTTTTTCAGGAGATAAATTTTTTAACAAAGATTCATTGTTTAAAGTACGCAAGATTATATGTACCTTTTCAGTTAAACAAAATAAATGATACCATAAGATTTATGTATTTGTTTATTTTAATTTATTAACACTAAGGTAGAAATTTAAAACTTAATAAATTAATATGTGCTGGGTATTCATAAAAACATATGAGAAGTAGAATAAATAATAGTTCCACTTGAAGAAAAATATTTATTTTACACTAATAATTTTATACTTCCATCATAAAACAAGTACTATTACCATCAATAATAAAACTAAGAAAGGGAAAGAAAGATATGAGAAGTTTTTGTTTTGTTTTTTTTAATTTAAATGCTTGTATTTATTTACTTTTTACTTTTTGGGCACACCACACGGCATGCGGGATCTTAGTTCCCCGACCAGGGATCGAACCTGCACCCCCTGCAGTGGAGGCATGGAGTCTTAACTGCAGGACTACCAGGGAAGTTCCAAGATATGAGAAGTTAATGGCTAGCTCATTTAAATGTTCTAATGTAAGAAATCAATGTTTTGGTCAATTTAGAAATATTAGCAAATTGTAAAGGAGACAACCAGTGTGACCTCATCATCTTAAAAGGAAAAAGAAAAATTTGAATTATTATAAACTACTATGTCTAGCTCAACCTAAGATAATTATTCTTCAGTTAAATAAATTATTCATGAAAATATTGTGATCATAGTTCTGAAAATTTGGAAAATGTAGAACAAATATTCCAAATCAATAATAATCTGCTATGTATTATTGTCTTGATGAATTTTTCTCCAGAATATTTTCATGTGTTTACCATGCCAGAGACTCTCAGTTGTCTCCCAACCTTGCTTTCTTGCTAGAAGAAACCACCTTTCACAACAGAGGCCAAAATTACCCAATGCTTGTTTTCCCAGACTCCTTTGCAGCAAGGGCATGTGACCCAGTCCTGGCCAGTGAGGGCTGAGGGGTAGTCTGAATAAGGAAGGACACTTATTTCTTCTGGGAAATAGCTTACTTCCCGTTAAATTAGAGATGTGTGAGAAGGATTTGAGGTGAGAAATGTTCAGCCACCTCATGATCATGAGATGACGGCCAACAGAAGCTGACACTGTGGAGCCAACATTGAAACAGTATACCACTATTGAAGTATACGACTGACTGAAGTGAGAAAAAAGAAGCACTTATTTTTTATACCACTTTTGGCCAGGTATTCTGTTACTTGCAACCAAAAACATCATAAATGACATAGGTGCTTAAATATACAGTTATGATCACAGTGTATATAAAATTGTGTATCTTATTTTTGTCACACAATATTTCATTGTCATTTTCTTATGTTAGAATATAGTCCTCAAAATTATTATTTAATGGCTGCATAACATGACATTATAAATATACTACGATGAGAATTTCCACAGGGCTCACAAATGTTATTGTAAATGAAATCGTATTAAGACTAATACCTCCAGTTCCAGTGTTTCTGAGCTCCCACTGCTTACATGACAATTTTGCTTTTTAAAGCAGGTGTCTATGAATGGGCTTCAGGTTTCAGAAAGCCCCATGTAATTATCTGCAGTATTTAGAGTATACTTTGTGCTGATGTGTACTTTTTCTAGGGAATCAATTCATAGTTTTTAACACATTCTCCAATCGAAATATAACACTAAAAAGTTTAAAAGAGAACTGTCCTCTTATTATTTAAGTCTCTTTGAAAGATAATTGACTGCTTAAAAACAATAAGAATATTGTGTGAGGTACATAGCATATGTAAATATATGGCAACAAAAGCACAAGACCAGGAGAGAAATGAAAGTATATAATTATGAGGTCCCTATTCAGTATAATATTACTTGAAGTTACTCTAATTAGTTAAAAATGTTTACTATAAATCCTAATGCAATAACCAAAGTAAAAAATTAAAGACCATCAAAGGAGATAAAATGCAATCATGGAAGATAGTCTGTAATCCAAAAGAAGGCAGAAAAAGAAGAAAAGGGGAGCAAACAACAGATGGGACAAAGAAAGCAAATAGCAAGATAATTGACTTAAACCTGACCATATCAGTATGCAGATGAAATGAAAATAACCTACCCACCCCAATTCAGAGATAGAAGCTGTTAGATTGGGTAGAAAAGCAAGACCCAACAATACGCTGCCTACAAGAAATGCACTTTAACTATAAAACACAAATAGATTAAAAATAAAAGTATAAGAAATATTATAATACCAAGCTAACATTAGTTTTAAAATGATAGAATAGCTATAATATCATACGAAGTAGATTTCAGAGCAAAGAATTGTAATGAGGATAAAGAAAATTACTTCATAATAATAAAAAGGCAATTCATTAAGAGCACAAAACAATCCTAAACACTTATGCATCTAATACAGAGCTACACAATTCATGGGGAAAAAAACTGGGTAGAACTGCAAGATGTAGACAAATCCACAATTACGGACAGATAGTTAAATACCCACTCTCAATAACTGATAAAACAAGTAGATAGAAAATCAGTCTGGATGTAGAAGACTTGAACAACCCCATCAACTAATTTGACCTGCTTGATATTTGTAGAACATTCCATCCAACAACAACAGAATATACATTCTTTTCAAGTGTACATGGAACATTTACCAAGATAGGCCATAATATGGATCATAAAACAAATTTTAATAAATTTAAAAGGGTTCAAGTCATATACAGTATATTCTCTGGTCATAATTATCATAGAACAATCATTAGCAGAAAGATCTCTAAAAATCTCAAAGATATGAACTAGATATGTTATTTAGAAATAACATACTTCTAAATAACCTATTGGACAAAGAAGAAATGAAAAAAGAAAATTAGAGAGTATTTTGAACTGAACAAAAAGGAAAACAGGCCAAAATTTGTGAGATACAGTAATACAGTAATTTATAGCACTACAGTGTTTGTGGCACTAAACACAAAGATTATAAAAGAAGGAAGGTCTCAAATCAATAACCTCAGCTTCCAGCTTAAGAAACCAAGAGAAGAGGAAATTAAAACCAAATGAAGTAGAAGAAAGGAAATAATAAATATCAGAGCAGAAATCAATAGATTGTAAAACAGAAAAACAATAGAGAAAATCAACACAAACAAAAGCTGGCCCTCTGAGAAGATAACAAAATCTCTGAAATTCTATCCAAGTTGATTAGTAATAAAACAGAGAAATCACAAATTAGTGATATCAGAAATGACAGAGGTGACATCACTAGAGAATCTATAGATAGTTAAGCAGTAAAAATAAATTATTATGTATATCTTTAAGCCTTAAAAGACACAAACTAGCAAAACTCATTCAAAAAGAAATATATAACCTGAATAACCCCATATCTATTAAAGAAACTTAATTTGTAGTTAAAACCTTTACATAGAGAAAACTCCAGGTCCAGATGGTTTTACTGGGGAACAAATATTTGAAGAAAAAATGTTACCAATTCTAAATAAACCCTTCCAGAAAATTGAAGAGAATAGAGCACTTCCCACTGTATTCTATGCGTTTGGCATTTCCCAGATTCTAAAATTGAAAAAAAAAAAAAAGACTTCATAAGAAAAACAAAATTAAAGCCACTGTCCTTTGTGTTAATAGATTCACACTCCTCAGCAAATATTAGCAAATCAAATTCAGCAATATATAAAAATGACAATATATCATTACCAAATGAGGTTTATCTGAGGAATGCATGGCTGGTTTAAAACTGCAAAAGCAAAAAGTCTTATCTTACATAGCCCAGAAAATAAATCTAAACCTTTTCCTTTTCTGACCTCAAGAGACCTTCATACTATGGAGTCAGGATTATTTTCCATCCTCTGCCTCAACTCTATGTTATTATGGCTCTATTGTTGTCAGCATGAATATATGAGCTATAACTTACTATGGAATGATCACCTACTAGGTACACTACCAACATAATTTTATTTAATACTGGAGACCTAAAAAGTGGATGACTATCATATCACAGGGGACAAAATTCAGATCTAAGAGGTTAATTAATTTATCCACTTTTCCAGGATGTGTGTAAGGAGGTAACAGAGCAAGGATTTTTAATACTTAATGATTCATGAACCTATGACCTTTCCATTAGATCCTAGTGAACCTCTTGTAACTCCCCAAATACATGTTTTGAATATTTCTTTGCACTGTCACCTACTGTTCTTTTTGTTTGGAAAGAATGTCTTTTCTTCTTCTTCACTTAGTGACCTTTTATTCAACCTTCAAGATATAGTATGTCTCTGGAGAAACAGGTATTCTCAGATACTACTGGTATCAGTGTCTACTGGTAAACTTGCTGCATGACAACTGGAAGAAAAATCAGAAGCCCAAATTGCATTTTTTTCTATCAGAAGGTTCATATGTATGAATTTATTCTAAGAAAAACAAATTAAACTAGTGTGTAAAGAACACATAGAGAAATGTTTACTATAGCATTAATATCTTATAATGCTTTCCAGCAATATGGAAACATATAGATGTACTAGACAAAATAAAACAAAACCACATAAATCACAGCCACGCTTAAAGAAAAGAACAGAATAAAAGAAAGGGAAATTCTTTACTGCCAAAACTGAAGAGTATACTCAAAACCATATATATGCAATTGATACCATAACCAGGCACAAGGGTATCGGACATGACACAGCCCCAGGGCACTGGGGAATGAGCTATTAACACTCACCTGAAATAGGAGAGTAGTTGGGACCCCATGTCCTGCAAACACCTCACAGCGAAAGCGGCTGCATTCATATGAATGGGCCTTGAAAGCGCAGTCACAACAGCCAGAGAAGGTTGCAAAGTATCTTGCTGAATTTTAAAACGATTGAAGAAATATATGAAGAAATAGAAATTATAATAAAGTAATAGAAGTATAACAAAGGCTAAAAAGAAGGAAAGAATGGGAAAAATGATAATCAATAGAACTAAAAATAAAAAATATTGTAAGTGATATTAAAAACACAATAAATGGATTAAATCAATTCATGATGAAGTTTCTAGCAATCTAAGAATAGACAAGAGCTTCTTAACCAGATAAAGTGCATCTACAGAAATCTACAGCAAACTTAAGTTGGCCATGGACAGTCTAGTGGGAAATAGTTGGAAAGTTGAGTTCATGATCAAGAATCACAAATACTTAAGACCACCTAGAGGGGTGGTATAGGGAGGGTGGGAGGGAGGGAGACGCAAGAGGGAAGAGATATGGGAACATATGTATATGTATAACTGATTCACTTTATTATAAAGCAGAAACTAACACACCATTGTAAAGCAATTATACTCCAATACAGATGTTAAAAAAAAAAAAAAAAAAGCACCAACATCATGAAGGACAGGGCAATAAATCCATCAATCTGAATTTACACTTGAAAAAACAGACTTAATATAGTAATAAGAATGGGACTTTAAAATAACTAAAATTAATATCCTCAAAGAGAGTACTATAATATAAAAAAGGGACAGTTAAAGGAGAGAAGCCACTTAATGTTTAAAAAAAACAGAAGCAAGCAAATACCTTTGTATTTATATTTTATATAAAATATTTTGTATTGTAAGCAAATATTGCTTAACAAATAACAAATATTTTCCTGAACTAAAGAGCAGTAATATTTACTCTATTTTCTCTCTTTTGCTTCTCTACTGTTTTTTTAAATTTTTAACCAATTTCATCTTTGCAGATTGGTAGGTGAAGAGGGGAAGTCATCGAATGGTAGAAATCATAGAAATAAAGCACAAATCCAGCTGTCTCAGCTTGAGTAAGGAGAAAATTAAAACCAAGAGTGAGTAATTTGTCCAAGGTCACACAATCTTTTGTAGGGAGCAAGGGCTGAGAAGATTAAAAAAAAAAAAAAGAAAGAAAGAAAAAAAGATAGAGAAGAAAGGAACGGAAATTAGTAGGGAACTCAATTTATCTCATTATTCTTCTCTCTACCATTCCAGACCAAGTTTCTGTAGCTATAGGGGAATCATTTCTATAATTCTTAAGTAGGCTGAGGTCCACTTGGGAGAAAGAATGTGATACCCAATTAAGAAAGGCATTCTGATCTTTGTTAGGTGATGGTTAAAGTGGTTTGTTGGTTCTCAGCTTTAAATGCCAGTTATGTTTTACATTGAGTGATAAGTTTCCTATCACTACTCAGAATTTTTCCCAGTTCTATCACATCTGTTCTTTAGGGTCTTATGGCAACACCTTTGCAGTATGTATAATGTTGTACACAGAAAATCTGAGGCAGTGAAATTATCATCAGTGTTAAGCCTATCCATTAAGGACCTCCTTAATCCTCCCATTGCTTTTTCTCCTTGACAGATGATGATAAGAAATGATATGTTCAATACCATATTCATAGTGAAAGCCTACAGCTTGCAATCAGACACCAGAGAAAATCAGTTTATATTTGAAGGCTTAGTGCTACCCCAGGGTCACAAGTGATTATGAGGTCAAAAGAAAGGGACCAAAGCTATTTTCTAACTTGTGTCCAATTCCTTTTTTATGTAAGATGCAAGTGTCATTCTTTTCAAGTATTTGCACTTCATAATTTGTATGTAACCCATATCTGCATTGTAAAACCAAACAACAGTAACTTATTTTCATTTTGTATAATAACTTATTGGGTTCTAAAATACCTATGATAACTTTTCTGACAAATTATAAAACTATTTTTCACTACAGTTCCAAACATATTTAGAAATTTGGGTTTAATTAAGCCTGATCCATCATTAGAAGCTATTAGAGAGAACTCTCAATTTTTGAGCCTGGGAGGAAACAGTGAGCAAAGGCAGGAGTAATTATGGTAATAAAATCATTCTTGGTCCTGAGCGTCTTTACAAAACCTAGTAGTTCACATCATAGTCTTTTGAGACAGCAAACTTGGGTCTTCTATTTATTTCCATGTAATCTTGACTAATTTAATTTACTAAATCCAGGTTCCATAATTTGTAGAGTGAAATATGGTATCTACTTTATAGTCACCTGTAAGGATTAAATAAGATAACATATGTGTTAGCTCCTGGCTCATGGAAGGAACTTAATGTTTAGGTGTTACATTATCACCAACATCATCACTGTAATTGTCCTATCCCCGAGGTGGTCCCTTCCATGAACAGGATTGTGGAGTTTTTAGATACCTTCGCTTTGGCAGCCATTACAAGCACTGAAGACATGTGTGCCCCTCTCCATCTACTTGACAGCCTCATAGACTCAGCTATTATTGCATGACAGTTGCTGATGACAATGGACTTCATGACTTTCCCAGTTGCCACAGGTTGAGACTGTCAGTATCTCTCAGGTTACCATCCAGCAGCTGCCAACACCACTCACATTTATTTTGGTGGCCTCGCACAAGTCTCACAAGGGGTACTCTTCTCACTAAGCTGCTCAGAGAAGTATTGCTCTCTTGATGTTTTAACAGTGTTACAACTCTTCCCTTAGAGTTTGTTTCCCTCCTCCTTCCATAACAGTGATAAATGAGAAACTGTCTTTGTAAGCACATTGCTCAGAGTCTAGCAAAGGAGATGGACATATTAACAACAGGCTATAAAATTATGTGATAAGTTTCATTTGCTATAATTTCACTTGGTTTTCCTTTCCCTCTTGCACGATGTTTATGTTTTTGTCTTCCTAGTTCCCCGGTCACAACCATAAGTCAGACCATAGGCTTACTTGTCTAATTGCCCTTCCTGTCTCCAGATTCTCACTCCTCCTTTTCATCTAACATGTCACTGCTAGATTAATCTTTTCGATAGACTACTTTAATCATATCAACAACTTAAAAAATTTGGAGTCTACTATCTATGTTTCTTAAAGGAGCCTTGAGGAACTGGGAGAAGATCTCTTGACCTGGGGCCCAAAGACAATTAAGATGTACAATTATCCCACCCACTGAGACCACTCTGTGCCAAAGAGTTGTCCAGCTCTTCCAATCTCTGCATCTCAGGATAAGCTTCCTGTCTCCTAGGAACACTCCTGGGCATTTGAGAGAGTGCATTTCTTAGCATCCTATCCTTAACTTATTTTCAAAATTTACGAAAGCATTAAGGATATGGAGCTTTCCATCTGCAGAACTGTGCCCCTCAGCTACCTTCCAGACCAGCTGGCTCATCAGGAAGGACTGCTCAGTGTCCAGTTGAAACTTAGGCTTGTGGGCAGACTCATCAAGTCACTGAATTACAACCAGAATTAGAAAGGTCCTCTCTCTAGCAAGCCCCTTCCTCCACACACACAGCCCAAGACCTTCTGATTTCCATTTGTGCTGCTTATCAAGCTGTTGTCTGTTAGCTCCAAACTCACTGTTCCATACTTGGCTTTGTGATGCCAGTGCTGGAACTCTGCAAAGCACATTTCTGCATCTCACGTCCACGGTGAAGGCTATTAGGCTGCGCAGTAGGAGACACTGGAGGGATTCTGCTGGGATAGAGAGGGAGAAGAGCTCTCCCCTGCTTTGTTTGCTTTCTGCTTCCTGTTCCTCTGAGCACCATCCTAGCAATGACTCCTCATCCTGGCAGTGGCGGTTCTTTCCAGTAGAAGCAGCCGTCTCTCCTCTCTCTACTTCCTCTGCCACTAGGAATGTGGTTTCTTTTTACTTATTTATAGACTCCCCTGCCCTCTACTTCATGTCTTATTTTGCACCAGATGAATTCTTCTAAAATGCTCATCTCCTCATCTCTCTCTCATTGGCATAAAATCCTTGACTGACTTCCCATTGCTCTCAAGATGAAGTTCCTTAGCAAAGACCTTTTATCACCTGCTCCTTTTGACCGTGCTAGCTTCCTTTACTAGCTGCAGTCACTCCTGTCCAGCTGCATTTAATGTTGCAGCTTTACCAATCTGCTAGTGGTGTCCCTGAACACACCATGCTGCTTTGCACATGGGCATCCTCCCTTTCTGCTCCTCAGTTGGAAGTTCCCATCATCTCCTGGGCTGTTCTTCAAAAGCCAGTGCTGACTTGACCTTTGACCAGAGGGTTCCCCTGACTTCCTAACAGAGATAACCCCTTTCCTGTGGTCATCTCTCATTTTATCTTTCACATATCCTCTTATCATACGCATGATTCTAAATATTAAGTTACTTACACATGTTTTCTTTTCTGCCCCTGTGAACACCTAGAGATCAGGAACTATCCATAATTTACCAGTATATGGCCAGAACCAGCACAGTGCCTAACAATTGGTGCCCCATAAATATCTGTTCATATTTGCATCTGTTATTAGTGTCTTCTTAAGATCCATTTTTTGGCGTCTCTCAGTATTTGATATTTAACCTTTAGGAAGCATCTCAGTATGAATTTATGCCTCTGGTTTTAGAGAATTTTTAAAACAATTCTCATATACTTAAAAAAACTTCCTTAAAAAATATTTTCCCTGATGGTAAAATGAATTCTTCCTTTGCTCAGCTTGGAAAAAAATGTCTTGTGATCTGGAAGTCAGAGTTCTCATAATAATAGGATTGGGTCAATTTATATAACCTGGATCCCAGTCTATTCCTCCTGGTTAGATAAACTGATAAGCAGGTCAGGAATTTATAGGCCAAGTGATAAGCACTTTTTTAAGAAGTTATAACTGTTATTTATTTACCATATCTTTTAGAGTGTAATTTTCTGTTTTTAGCTTAAGTATTTCTGGAAATTGAGAGACACTTGCCGTGAATCAGAAAGTCATACCAGCATCATCAAATGGGAGAATATAGACGCTGTAGAAGGTAGTACCACAATTCCATCCCAATATTTTAAATCAAGTGAAATATGGATAAAACGAACACCAAGAACAGCATTGAATGGGGAAAGAGTTCATGACCTGTAGGAGAGGGAAGCAGAGAATGTATTGTAAAGTGGAAAGGAAAAGTCCTGTTTTGGTGGAAGCTTAGGGTTCATAAATGTAAGCAAACAGAAAAGAATTGTTAGAAATCTCTAAGTGTTGCCTTATAAGGCTTCTTTTTTCCTGATTCATGTCCTAGTCACAGGTATTAATTAAAAAAATTTATTTTTTAATGTTCATTAAAACCCACTTTGTAGGGTTATTTTCTCTGCTATGCAGATGAAATTGAAAGGAAATACTATGACTTTGGGGTCACTCATAGGTAATAAAAAGTCTTCTGATCACATGTAGTCACAAAAAGAAAGTTTCATTTCAGCAATTAAAATGTCCAGTCATCTAAAATTAGGGCTTCTCCTCAGCCCCCACTGACTCCTATAGATGGTTACCTGAAGGAGGAAAAGGGCTTTGTGGATTCCTTCTTTATTTCCTCCATTTCTTTACAAGTCCTACATAGGTGGTCTAGCTTTAGAATGTGGAATAGTTGGCAAATATTGTCTTGGGGCTTTAGCCAAAACAGAGTCAGAAATAGTTCAATTTTAACATCCTGTTGCATATCCTTGGTTAGCATAACTAAAACACACAATTTTCATACAGTTTTCAACTCCATATATTGCCAGTTGAGATGGAGAATTCAAGAGCAGGCACTAGAATAACAAAGTAGGCACGTTTACACTCTTTACAGGAAATACCTAACCACACATGTCACAATCAACTGCAGTGTTTTCTACCCACCAGCTTACCCTGAATCACTGAGAAAGGAGGCAGACCTCTATAGGATGTGAGGTCTTGGACTAAAGAGGCATTTTTATTTATGATATTTCTTAACAGGCATGTGTTTTACTAATTAAAGCACACAAACCTCGTATTCTGTACCATAAAGCCTCTGTTTATTTTAGCATAAAATTATTAGTTTTTTTCTAACATTTTCTTAAAATTGTTTCTCCAGGGATATACACCACATTTAACCTCTAATTCCAGTTAAATCCTGGCAAAATGTCATATTCTTCAGTTTGATAATTGTAAACCTGTAGAAATGATGGTATTTATGTAATTCTAACGGATGCTTTTGGACATGGTTTCTCTTGTGTTTTCCCTTATTAATATTAATGACCATTCAAGCTGTGCTTAGCAGAGGACTTTAAATTCCTATTACGAGGGGAGCAAACATTTATTTTACTGGGGGCAAACATACTGCCCAAATAAATACCCGGATCCCTTTACAAACAAGGTTTTTTTTTTCCTTAACCGCTCCTCTTAACATATCACCTTCCAGTCTCTGATTAGTCTCCAGTTTCAGGAAGCACTCAGCTTAAAATAGAAAATCAGAAATATCTTTGGAAGGGGAAAGGAAAGTTTAGAAATATAACTGTTTTACTCCTTCAAAAGAAAATTGGTTCTGCAAGAGATCCAAGCTAAAAGTAGTCCTGAGTTGAGAGGACACTTACAAATTCATTTCATGCCAGTTGTTCTGCTACACCTGTTGTGGATTCATTTACCCATTAGAGTTTATCTAAAGTTTTTCTACCTATAACTCCAACTATAAGGGGGACAGGGGCCTCCTTGCACAACTCTGTAAGCTCAAGCTGATCCTCTGGTGAGACAGATATTCAAAGATAAGTGGAAACTATTCAGCTCTATTTCAGTTCAAAAAGCTAACCCCTGCCATTGCAAGATAAACATCCCTGAAGAGTTATTGGTGAAGTTAATATCATACTAGGAAGTCAATGGCTATAGGACTTGTCTGCAGAAGTAGCCAGGCTCAGAGAGGAAGAACAAGAGAATAAGTGAGTTAGCTGTTTCTGCGTTTAAAAAACAAAAAGCCTCAAAATCCAGATTAAACCTGGAACTAAGGACATTAGTAGTTTACCATAGTGAAACGTAAAGTCTAGAACAGTATTTTCAAAGTGTGAATCCCAAGGCTTTCTGCATCAGAATCACAGGTGGTGATGGGCCTGCCTAGCTTGTTAAAAAGGCAGATTCTCAGGTGTTACCTTAGACCTACTGAACAAAAATTTAGGAGTTGAAAACTGCCCCCTTATTGATGCTGAAGCACGAGAACTGTTGGACTGGGATCTAACAGCTCAGTAAAGTAGGAGGGGGAAATTATGAATCTGAGCCTACAGCAACTGTTAACAATAGTGCAAAAGATATAGGTTCACAATTCTGAAAACCAGACACCTTTTTTTTTTTGGTAATTTATTTAGAGACCATTCCCACCCTGATCTAGACGTATTTATTGGCAAAAAAGTGACCTATAATTATGTGATATCATGTATAGCCTCTATTTATCCTACTTTGTGTGTGTGTATGTTTGGGTTTCACTGCATAATACTCCAAATGGGGTCAGTATATAATATAAGGTAGATGCACCATATTCTGAATTCAGAAAACCCTTTGGCTCAAAGGGTTTCAGGTAAAAGAATGAGTACCTGCAGATGTTTAAAGACTTTTCAGTTGCAAGAAAATAGTGCGTCTAAATGAGCTTGAACCTACAGCAAATATTGGAGGGAATATTTGTGAAAGGTATTTAAAAGGGGAGAGGGAGAAGAAGAGGTGGGAGAGCCTTTTGGCCTGAGCGCGGTTTTGACACCTGTGAAAGGAGAACAGAAGGTAAGAAGGATGGGCAGGGTGTGTTCCAAACTAAAGAGCATCTCTGAGAAATGTCAGCCAAGCCAATGTGGACTCCCTGAACAAAATTTCCCATGAGAAGGTCCTGCATCAGGCAAAGATGGCCTGGCTCTGGCACCCCTGCCATGCTTGGTCATTGGCTGGGAGTAGCCTGGGGGGCTAGTATGGCATCAACATGAATGTGTTGGAGGATCCGAAGGTGCAGCAGCTTGTCTGCTAGCAGGTTTTCTTTAAGAAAATCTGGGTGGTGCACCTCCATGGTCACCAAAGTCCATGACTTACCACATGGGGCAGACCAGCCCAGCAACCAGGAGCTTCCCTTTGGATTGGGATATTACAATGAAACATCTTCTTTGTTCTGTAAATCGGTCTCTTTGTTATATTAGCCTAATGGTATTCTAGTCAATACATTACACAATTGTAATTGTCTTTCCTCATGTATATTTGTCAAACTAAATGTCATCATTTAGGATCAGGAAAATATGATCATTGTAAGTGAGAAAAGAAAAAAAACCCACGCTTTTGAACTATCATAGTCATTGAGCCCTGAGGGGAAAAAGCTATCAAAGGAATTACTGGGCTCTAGATCTTCTGGAGAAACCTTAAAACATTTGCCTACTGCTCTAATTCACATTCTGCCCAGTCCATGTTAATGGAAGAGACTGAGGTCAAAAACATCCTGGTTGATAAGGACCAAGGCCAGATGGATGCCACCAGGGTCCCCGCCTTTCTGAATATCTCCTAAGGGGATCCTGAGCTGAAAGAACCTATCTGACTGTTATAAGCCAAGGTTAGTAAGGAAAAATAAATCTTATAAAGTTTGTTACCAAGCCTACTAATTTGAACACTTGGCATTGCCTCAGAACCCCATTTGTTCTTTTTCTTTACAGGCAGATAATGTAGAGTTTTCCAGATAAGTCTTATGAGGTACTAATAAAGGCCATTGCTTGACAAGAATAGAGGGATAAATTGAGACATGGTGCTGACCTCTGTTACTAAGACACATAGAAAATATGTTTTAGTCGAGTCCTTTCACAAAATAAACATTTATAGGCCAATCCTTCCTCTCTCTCCCTCTCTCCCTCATTTTCTAAACTGTCTTGTCAGCGGTGTTTAGATACAACTCTGTTTTCTGTTGTTTCTTTGCTCTTTCAAGATAGTGGTCACCTTGAATATCAAATATAAAAATATCACTTAAAAACATAAGTGTTTGTAATTGTTCTGGATTTCGCAGGGGCTCTGTGGGTTTCAGGTAAGAAAATATGGGGAAAAATATGTTCACTAGTCAGTGCCCTTGCCTCAGACTTCAATTTTAGTTATTCTCAGAGATTTTAGCGTCATGCTCATTATTTATTTATATCTTCCCTCTTTTTTTCCCACTTTGCAGATAATTGCTACTTAATTGATGCTGCTTCTATGCAAACCTAGTCACAAGACACACTGCTAAATAGAGGAATCATTAATCTGCGTGTGTGCTGTAGATTTCCTTGAAAGGGTGCCTGGAATAAGCAAAGTCATTAGCAGTTTATTTGCAACAGTGCACTTAGGAAAAGCTCTGTGGAGAACACATCAACAGTCAGTATGTAACTGAGCAATTAACACAGGACCTCTGTTCTTTGGGGTGTTAGCATGGGAGTAAACAGAAGCAGATGTGAAGTGTTTGTGCTGTTAGCATGCACGGTCTGTTCTGACATATGCAAATACCACTCACGCTTACAAAACCTGCAGCCCCTGTTGTACTGTGACCTTACTGATGAAGCCCTATGACAGAAGTGCTTCATTTGCACTGGGTGCTATTAATTATTAACAGGCCAATACCACCTCCTCTTGTTATTAGAGCTTTACAGAAAGCCAGGTGAGAAAGCATCACAAACAAGTTGATAACTCTGGTTCCCAGCTTGCCTTGACTACTGCTCTCTTGCCAGAAGACTCGCTGAAAATAGAGAACAAGTAAGGCCAGAGAGCAGGAAGGATTTCAAAAGACTGACAGATGGGATCACCTGTGTAATCCAGACATGAGTTTGAATAGTTTTCTCCATGGGATGTAGGTAAACCCTGTGATGATCCAGTGGTTTCTACATGAAGGCTAGAGAATCCTGGTCTTGGATGGATTTGTACATAAGAACTTAATTTACCATTTTCCCTTCTTTGACAAGGAGTTCGAAAATTATTGCTCACTAGAACAATTAAAATTAGAAGCAAATGGCATGCCTTTCTGTCCTTGTATCTTTAAAGGACATGTCATAGGCCTCACTTATCGTATTACTTGAATTCTGGAACAGAAAGCAAGTTTTATGGTGTAAAATGTAATACCTTCCATCTCACTGTCAGTAAGTGCTGAGATTTCTCATCATTAAAGAAATGTTAAGTATTTCTTAAGTCATATATGCATCTCAGAAATGGTTACACTTCATTAAAAAGAAAGCAGCAACAAAGATTATTCTAGGTCCTTTTTACTCTGTAAATGGGCAGCCTACTCATGGGTAGTCTGACAAAAGATAAGTGGTTGATATTAACTCATTAGGATTTGTTTATAATTCTCTAAATTACAATACAATATACTTTTAGGATGATGAGGGGAAACTTTCCCTCAATTCTTTATTTTATAAAGAATTTTTTTGTGATCATGTGTTGCTGGATATGCGCATATATTTTGGACTTCTCATGTTTTTCTATGACTGAGCTAGACCCAGTTTAAGTACATCCCATTGGAATGAATTAATTTGAACCATTAGTATATTCTGCTATACATGTCCTAACATTTACTCTGATCTTATACCAAAACCCTGGTTTTCCATCATCCCTTTATATAAACATCTTATATAGAACCTGACTGAAGGTATTAAGGTAAGGGCTGAAACAACGTATCTTAGGGTTATTGAATTGAAATCCTATTTCCTCTGTAAAAACTTAATCAAATAAATGAAATATGAGGCAGAGTCCTCCCTCCTCAACTTCATTCTATAATGCAATTCTCAGATTTGAGGGGAAATAACAAATACTAAATCTTGTGCAGAGTGTAAATCTTCATTTGCTCATAAACTTAACATATTGTCTCCATCTTTATTTGAGTACTGGCTATACTTTTCTAGGATTTAAAATAACTGTCCAGAATAAAGTAGGTTTTTCCCTAGTCATATTCTAAACATACTGAGTAAAATATTTAATAAAATAAAATCTATTTCATTTATTAAAACAGTATTTAAATTTTAGGAATATAATCTGTCATGAAGTATAATCTACCCATGAAAAGGGTAAAAGAAGGGGTGAAAAGAGGAAGTAAGAAAACTAGAAGAGTGAATAAGGAATTATGCTGTGCAACATAACTTTGCCTTGAATGCCTTGATTTTTGAACTGGCATATGTCCCAATATAACAGGAACTCTCAAAGGAAAGGTTTACAATCTAAATACTATGTTAACTGTGGTGAGATGAGTTAGAGCTAAACATTCTGAATCTTGGAATCTGGCACCTGGTTCCTGGGCTGTGGTGGAGTGTGTAGAGAGGA
The DNA here is from genome assembly GCF_949987535.1 of Balaenoptera acutorostrata. NCBI lineage: Eukaryota > Metazoa > Chordata > Mammalia > Artiodactyla > Balaenopteridae > Balaenoptera > Balaenoptera acutorostrata. The sequence goes on along the minus strand of NC_080070.1, from coordinate 36,917,628 downwards.
AAGTAAGAGAGTATCTCCGTGGGTCTTTCATGTTTCTGCATATCTTGGGAGAAGAGTACTTTGCCCCAGATTATCTTTTTAAGGATATTTGTATAGAAAGCAGCCTTAGAAGATAGAGATGGTATCTCCCTCCAGAGGAAGAGGCAGATTTGCTTACTGTCTGGGGTAGTAAAGATAATGTCTCCCTCCAGGGCATAGGCAGGTATGCTTACTGCCCACTATAAAAGATTTGGGTTCCCAAGTTCTGAGTTCATCTCCTGTAGTGCAACCTACTGCACATGCAGGTATCATTTGGCCCTCTTTGTGAGAACCTGGGCTCAGAGACTCTGCATAATGTATGCTGACTTTCATGCTGGTTTCTGTGTCATGAGTAATGAAGTTCTTTGACTCTGACAAAGGAGTCTCACGTCTACTGCGAGCATCCATAGATCCCCTGTAAAGTAAAGCTCAGCTCCTTCACAGTTCTTGACACTTAGGTGGTGAATATGGAATACTGACAAAGACATGCTTTCTGGAAGAGGAAAAATTAGTGCCACAGGGCAATTAATGGTATCTGAGGGAGGTCCATAGGAATCAGTAGTAAACATGTTGACCAAATTGTATGGCCAGCCTGTCAGTAAACGGTGTTCTGTTTTATTACTTATGAATGAGGAAACGTTAGGAAGGTGGTTGTAGGCCAAGTATCAGGAAGTTGGTTCAGAGATAGATGCATGAATGTTGCCCTGGTTGCTGCTAATTTCTCTCCTAAGGTGGAGGGTGAGGATTCCTTGACAATCTGGTAGTCCATCTGAGGTCTGCCCCATTGTCGCCCAGACAACTAACACTAAGGGTCATCCTGAGTAGGCAGATGTTTCCAATCCATTTCAGACAATAACTAAAGAATGTACACTACACTGGCTGAAAAAAGGAAAATTAATGAATAGTATGGACAGGACGCAGACAAATTTTAGAACATTGGCTGGTTTACTTGAGGCATGAGGAAATGAGAGGCAGGGGACTTAATTGCTTGTTAAGGAGGAATGCAATAGCTGGGCAGGCGTATAGCTCAGCACCACCCACAGTCTAGTATGACTAACTTAGATCCATTAGAGTTGACAGCAAAAGGTCACAAAGGTCTTTTTGTTGTTGTTTTCTGTTTGTTTGTTGCAGTGGTTCATGGCTGTTATAAGGGAGATATGGCCCTCTTACGGAGATTTCCCTGAGACAGACAAGCTCCCTTGAGAAACCCAAAACGAGGCATTGACTAAACTTTGGACTCTTACTGCCCTGATTGACTTAACAATACCAATGGAGTGATGGAGTTCACCCACTGGAGAATGAGAAACCCACCCAAAGACATTTAAATAAATTGTTGCAGTCAGCCTTGACACCATAGCCTTTATGTTGAAATTGAGTAAGAACTTAAGATATACTATTTTGATAATGGGGTAGCAAATGGTGTAGATTAAGGTAGATTCCTTTTAAAAAGAAGACTGCTATGTGAGTTAAGCCCAAGTCAAGCAAGGAATACAAACCTCAGGGTCACAGTCTCAAAGCAATTTGTCTATGGCTGCTGAATCAAAGAGCCCCCAAATCTGTAATATTGGTGCCAGTGATGCTGACTTTGCTGCCCCATATTGGTGGGCCAATAACATTGGAAGTTTGTTTGGTTGAGCCATGAACAGCCACCACGTTGCTGGAGACTAAGGTAAATGTGCTTTATTTAATAGCCTAGTTCCACTCTCACCCTGCACATTCCCTGTTCCCTCTCTCCTTCTCTAGCCTTACTCAACTGCTTTAAAAAGAAAGATAATTAGGGGGAAAGGCTAAAGCTTCCTTGTCCTGAAGGGGAACTGAAGTCCATACATACCCATCCTAGTAATCTGGGGAACTTTGGAGAGGGTAAGGACTCAAATTTTTATAGCTCTGTTTGGTATAGGCAGAAAGTTACTATCCTATACAGTCCCATAGGGGGAAGGGACACCCACATTCAACTGATACGCTTTGGGCAAGGTTTGCAGTGGGGAAAAGAAGTTAACAGTGATCTTGTACAGGGGGGACGCTTTGAGTTAATTTAATGTAGTATTGTCGTGACCTCCCTTGCTGAATGTATAATTGACGTTGGTGTTTCACATGATGGTACTGAGAATGTTCATAAAGTCTAGGGGGACTTTTCTGATCAAAAAGATCTACATCTGGAGAAGTGCTAGTGGGACACATAAAATACTTCTTAATCCATCTCTCTGTCATCTCTGCAGCCTAAAGCAAAGCTTCTGGGCTGAATGGAACCCTGAATTCACAGAATTTCCCCTAAATATCTAGGCCTGGTTCTTTGAACAATTCAGCAGAGCAGAAACCTGGTGGTGTCCACTGGGGTATTGTGGCTCTTCAACCTCAGCGCCAGCTGTACAGAATCAAAGATATCTGTGGTTTTTCCTTTTAGTGTGGCAGTTCTCATAGCTCTAGCTATTACTGCCCTTGCTGAACCTAGTTATAGTTTTAATGAATCTTGGGCTATTGCCAAGTAGCCTAGATGTTTAGTCTGCCACTTGGGAAACTATAATCCAGCAGGTTATAAGCATCTTCCTGGCAGATTGGCTACATCTAGCCTTTGGTCCCCTTTCAGGGTTTTTAGTGGTGCCTCACCATCACTGACACCTTTTCAGATTATGATGTTGCTGTTCTAGTCCAATCAGCCAACTGGCCACTAACAGGTATCAGGGTTTCAGCTTTCCAGTCCATTTGCAGTTTGAAAATGATGCAACAGCCAGTGAATAAGAGGATAGTACTCAAGGTTTTGATGGTCTTCCATGTACTCTGCCATTCACAATCATCTGGTATTGCTGAGTGTTGGAACAGTCTCATAAAACATTGACTTCTGAAGCTTTCTGGCTCTCCCTTGCCTTGTCCTGGTCCACACTGTTCAGAAAGACAGTTTGGTCACTGAATATGACTTTCTACAGAAGTGGATCATCTTCTCTGGCCACTTCCTGTATAATGATCATAATGATCAGGGCAAAATGAGGGGGGTATATAGAACTATTTTGATAATTCTGGAGTATGGGTCATTACTGGGCATGATGAATTTTTCTTGTCTCTAAAAGCAACCCCAGGCGAGAGATGGTAAGACACTGTAATAGAACCTAGCAGTGGGGGTGGCAATGATGGGATGACTTCGAGAGACGTATCAGAGGGAACATTAACAGGATATGATATATCTTTGGATGCCACTATGTCAGGCAGGGATGAAAGGAAATTGTGAAAGAGAAGAAGATGTTAAAGACGATACCCAGATCAATTGTGGTATCTTATTTAAGAGGTGGAATCTGGGAGAGGGAGTGGGCCTGGATTAGGTTCCCACTGAATAATGACCTTCTTTAAGAACATGTTGAACAAGCAAATGGATATGTCCTATAGTTTTAGAGCTGAAGATTGAGTTCTGGGCTGGAAGTGTAGATTTGGGAGCTGTTGATACAAAGAAAAGATTTTAAATTATGGTACAGAATGAGATTTCCCAGAGATAGTATATGAAATATGACAAAAATTCTGAAGATGGAAATGTACAAAGCAACATTTTTTTGTGGTCAGCAAAAGAAGTTTAGACAATGAAAGTAGGGATATTGTATTTAGATAGAAAGAACTCTTTTAGAAAGTGACTCTTAAAATGAATGACTCTTCTTATTCCAAAGAAGAGGGACAATTATCCTTGGAGAAGTACAACTCTTATTGACACACATAACTTTATTATATTAAATCATTGTTTCCATGGACAGTTTGAAAAACTCAGTGATATTTAGATATTTAGAGTGAAAAAATGTAGTGGGGAGTATAGATTATATATATTTTTTAATTGTTAAAGTACAACACATTTCTTTTGTAATGAAAATACTAAAAATAAAACTCTCTATAATCTTTCTGGCAAGAAGAAATGTTCAGAAGACAGTGATTCTCAAGATAAGTGACTGAAGGAAGATGTGATATATTTATCTTCCTTAAACAAGATGGCATAGATTTTTAAATGTCTTGATACCTGTCTGACAGGAGGGGAAATCCATTGACCATGCTCATCCAACCATGGATGAGTGCTTTTTCCTCAGCCACTCTGGTTCTCCGGGCCAGATGGGAAGAGAGAGCTAAGAATGCAGATGTGTACAACTCATCCCTAGCTCAGGCATGTCAGAATCTATTTTAATTCCTCTTTTAAAATAACAGTTCTTTTTAAAAATAAATCATAAAGGCCAGTAATAAAGAATATTCTAGAGAAGTGCCAAATATGATGGTGGTTACATTTGCCAATTCTTTGCCCTGCTAAAAAACTGGAAAGGAGTATTATGTTTGGTATAGGATTTGAAAGACTGCTTCTTTATTTCAAGCGTTTGGAAATATTATGGAAAGGAGTCCTTGAAAATACAACAAAACATATCAAAGAATTAATTGTAAAATATCGACCCTCTCACACTCTCTGCTTTTCCATCCTTAGCCCCTTCCATCACCCCTAGCATCTTACAGAATTGAAAATCAGAGCAAAGGGATGAGAAGAGACAAACAACACAGGACCTGACACGTGTGCGAAGAATGACAGGTAAAGTGGTCTTCTGTGTTATTTGGAGGAAGGTTCATTACAGAATGGTAATTAAAATTATCCCTCACACTGATAAGTTAGAAGCGGGGCATACTACTTCTCCGAAATATTTCATAGACGACTAAGCCTTAGCCCTCCTGTGCTCTCCTGACAATTTGTGCCATATTCCCAGATTCCCTCATCATCAATTTTCTTCTTGGGTTTTGAAAGAGAGAAGCGCAAGTCATTTTCCAGACCTAGTTCTTTGTGCTTGGTATTGCCTTAAAAGGGATGTGCTGTGAGACTATACATTTTAAGGACACGGGAGGCTCACTGTGTAATCTATGCACCACATGAAGGATTTATAAAATAAAGGGCTATTTATAGATTATGATCTAAACTCTCATCACGTTCTTTTCCTTCAGAGAGAATCCCACTTGGATTTCTCTCCTTTCTCCCTTCCTTGCTAATTGAATCTTCCTTTTTTAATGTTTCTTTTCTTTGTCTTTTCTTTGCTTTCTTTGAAGATAAAGTTAGGTTTTTATTCTCATTTTATCCCTTTTCACCTTGTTTTCTACTGTATAGATGATCTGTTGTTTTGTACCTCACCACTAAGTTGGAAAATTCTCCACATCATTTATTTAATGAACTAATTACAATTCTTCTGACTTTAATTTGGTCAATTACAACTTATGTTTGGTTACCTCGAGTTCCTAGACTGACATAAATTGTGTCACTTCTAGCAGCTACAAATGCCATTGAAAATAAAAATTTGGTGTCGTTCCAATCAGTCAGCTCTCCCTTCTCCTTTTTAATTATTTATTTTATTTTTAAGGCTCAAACTTCTGTCATTATGAAGAGGGTAGTTCATTATTCTGAAAACTGCTAAGAACAGGATTGCTACCCAAGCAGAAGAGAATCTGTTTTAAGTGGTGAGGCATTTGGGTTGATTGTGGAAGAAAAAGGTGCCTAACACTTTCCCTTCACTGGTAGAAATGCTTTATTTTAGACTTCTCAGACCTGGTCCTTATTCACGTTATTCTCAAAATAGAATGTAGTGACATTTATAAAAGGACGGATGAATTCTTTGTGTTTTTTTCTAACTAAATGCTTTAAAATTTAAACACTTCATGAAAAAAGATTAAAAGAGTGTATCTGTTAACACTAATATACTCAAATTAGTGGATTCAGGTCTGTAGAATGTTAAAACAATAAGATTAAGTGTTAAAAGGGTCATTGTAAATATTTATTTAACCCCACCTACCTATATCACTATAATTGGTGTTTCTCTGAGATACAAAGAAAGCAGAATTCAATTTGATTCAACAAATATTTATTAAATTACTATTATGGCCAAGACACTGTGCTAAGTACTGTATGGAATACAAATATAGGAAATGTTGTCTAGTAAAGACTTGAGTTCAGTACTGTTTATTTTAGACAAGATTTATTGAGCAGGTAGGTACTGTGCTAAGTATTAAAAAATACAACACATCTTCTGTAGGTAAAGGAACTTGCAGTCTCGTAAGCTGGAGTTGATAAATCCTTAAAATCATATACAAAACTGTTTGTGTAGATGGTGTGTGTGTGTGTGTGTGTGTGTGTACATTTATGGTTTTTCTGAGAAGAGGGACACTATCTTCTGGATTCTCAAAAAGTTCAGTGACCCCTCAAATGTTAAAATTCATGTATTCAATACAGGGTAGACTCTCAGAGCTTTAAGAGTGATCAAACAAAGGGCTCTGTCTGACCTGGGTCCTTCAATTACCTACTGCCTACATGGTGCTTGGGACTAAGCTATGTGCTGAGATGACCATTTAACAAAGTATTTTGCAAAGCAAGGGAAGACAAGCCTCCAAATCAGAAGGAAATTTTAAAAGCGAGTGCTAAACACCGTTATTAAATATTACAAGAGAGAAAGGAATAGTCACTAAACTTTGGAATAGTGGGAACAGGCTCCTGGATCCCTGAAGGAGTACAGCTCTGAGTGGAGCTTTGAAGGTCATGTAGGGCTTGAGTAACTGGAAGCAAAAGACAATGCATGCTTCGAATGGGCTACAGACAGAGTGAGCAGGAAATGGACAGGGATGTTTTCCCTGATGCTTCCGGATACATCCTGAACTGATGGGGTTCTGGACCCAAACTCTTTGGAGTCCAATTGTCCTTCAAGCCAGCTCTAAAAGTTGTTGCACCTGTTACACCACTGTTAGGCCAGAAAGCAGAGATTTTGTGTGCACGTAATTATGTACATAAGCACACACATACACACACACAATAGCATCACATACATACGTATGTGCAAATATATATATGTTATTATCTTTCACACAGCTCTTTTGATCACAGTTAATAATTAATGTATTTTTGAAGAGTCTACCTTTTGCTAAGCCTTGTGTAAGAGCTAAAGATGAAAAATAGTTCCCATCGTCAAGGAGCAAATGTCCATCAAGTGAAGAAGGAAAAGTAAAGTATTGCAAAGAGAACAGCATAAATAAAGGCCGGGAAGTAGGTAACCCTTTGCCCCTTCTTGACAATGGCAAGTATTTCATTTGAACCGTTGTTGAAAGAGGAGTCCATCAGGGAATGAATTTGATGAAGAAAGACCTCATGGAAAACAATGTATATCATGTTCAGAAGCTTAGGATTTAGATAACAGAGAAGCTTTAAAAGGTTTTCACTGGAAGGACAATGTAATTAGATTTAGACTTTAGACAGTCTCTCTGGCAGCAATGTAGACAGTAAGACTAAAGATCAGGACAAATTTGCACAGTATTACAAAAGAGTAAGTGATAGGAGACACCACATAGACAATGAAATATTAAATAGAATCAGTAAGATTTGGTTCCATATTAGATGTGGGAAATGAAGGAAATGAGAAATCTAGGTTAACTACCAGGTTTAAGGTTTGGGTGACAAAGTAGATGGTGGTTCTACTCAGCAAGGCAGGGAACACAAAAGAGGAGAAAGTGTAAACCAAATTAGATAACAGAGAAGGACAGGATGACCTGCCCTAGGAACAGGTTGAGTTTGAGGAAATCTGAGGAAGTGAAGACGTAGTTGTCTGCTTTATAAAATGAAGCTTGAAAAGGGACCTCTAGATCAGGGCTCAGCAAATGAGGGCCTGCCCATCACCTGTTTGTGTACCTCCTGTGATGTAAAAATAGTTTTGCCTAATTTAAATGGTTGAAAAAAAATGAAAAGAAGAAGAAGTGTGACATGTACACACTGCTATATTTAAAATAGATAACCAACAAGGACCTACTGTAAAAAAAAAAATTAATTAATTAAAAAAAGAAGAATATGTTACATTAGTTTTATAGGACTGTCACAACAAAGTACCACAGACTGGGTGGCTTAAACAACAGAAATTTATTTTCTCACAGTTCTGGAGGCTGGAAGTCTGAGCTGTCCACACGGTATTGTCAGGGTTGGTTTCTTCCGAGGCCTCTCTCCTGAACTTGTAGGTGGCTGTCTTCTCCCTGTGTTGTCACATGGTCTTCCTTCTATATCGTTCTGTCTAAATTTCCTCTTCTTATAAGGGCACAAGTCATAATGGATTAAGGCCCACCATAATGACCTCATTTTAATTACCTCTTTAAAGATTCTATTTACAAATACAGTTATATTCTGAGGTATTAGGAGTTAGGACTACATCCACATTGCATGAAATTCAAATTCCAGTGTTCTATTGGAACATGGCTGTGCTCCTTCATTTACGTTGCCTATGGCTGCTTTTGTGCTACAACAGTGAGGTTGAGTAGTTGTGACAGAGAACTGTCACAACAGTATGGCCTGCAAAGCCTAAATTATATACTATCTGGGCCTTTACAGAAAAAGTTTGCATCCTCTACTCTAGATAAAAGATGTGTTCGCAGTTACCAGTTTAGGGCTGGTAATATGAGCGATGAGATTACTAAGGAAGAGTGAGTTGTGTGAAAGGAAAGAGGGCGAAGCATGCACCCTTAAGACACAAACAGGTCAAAGAAGAGGAAAAGAAGCTACCAAGGTAACGGGGACAGAATGAGCAGAGCTGTCAGAGGAAAAGAGGAGTTGAACTGTGTACACTCTCTTTCTCATAAGAGGGAGCAATGAACAGTGACAAGAAAACAGAAGGGTTCTAGTGTCACGGAAGCCAGCATTTCACATAGATGGAGCTGGCGAATTAAAGCAAACACTATAAAAAGGAGAGGATAATAAGCATTAAAAATGGCTTTTAGATTTATTAATGATCTATTTGCTTTGGAAATGTCATGTAATATATAATTTAATATATATTAAATACTTAATTTATTATATATTTAATTATACAAAAATTTAATTAACATATATTCAATTTTATAAATGTTTAATATATAAATATTTAATTCAATATTTATGAAAGGCAGTTTTGCCTTCATAGGGCTTACAGAATATTCCCAAGAAAATAATCAGGTTTCTGTACTGTAACTATTTATATTCTGAAGACACTTCTTGTGAAATTATCTCTAGAATAATACTTTAACCAGTGAGTAAAGTGAGATAAAAAGAACAATTTCAAATACATTCTAAAACCAGTTACTGTGTACACATTTTAAAAAGTGAAATTTGCAAATATTTCTGCATATATATCAAACTTACCAGAAAAATACCAAATTTCCATTTCACTTTATGCTGAGAAAAATCATTGTACTTTGAAATTTATTCCTTTAATGTTACTATCAAATCTGTAACTATTCCTCCTTAATGCAAGCCACTTCCATATAAAGAGTGGATATTACTAACCTTCTATATTTTGTACTATTTTATATTTTGTGCCTTGAAAGAAGTTATTCAAAAAGAATAGCACTGAGAACTTTATCAAAGTTCGAAATAGGTATTTGAATAGAAAAGTGAGCCATAATCACGAACCAGTGGTTTCAAAATTATGATTAGATCAAAACAGATGCACTGTTTCTATGAGTTGTTAAGACCAGTGCAGAGGACCTATGTATGCTTATAAGCATCACTTGCTATCAACAAGAAATTAGCTCAAACATATAGATTCAGAGTGCAAGAGCAAAAGCATATTGCAAAAGTACTAAAGAAGGAACTGTCGCTAAAATTCAATACATTAAAGACAAATACATAATGAACACACAATGACTATTGTTTTTTTGAGTGTAATTTTTTTACTATTAAATTCTCTTATGCTTCTTATATTTACTCTAGAACCTCATTTTTCTCTATTACTATTATAATCATCTTTATTATTCAGTAATTACCTTTAATTCTGCATTTTTCTTGAAAGATTTTTGACCCTTTCTACATTTCTTGGAACATTATTTATGTTTCTACCCAAAGTTATTTATTTTCTAACATTTTGCTTCTTAGGAAAGAAAAAATATTTAAAGAAAAAGATGAAAATTATTCTTGAGAACACATCCATCTGAAGTAAGTACTTTGATGTACATTCTAATATTTGTATTGGGCTGGGTTTCTTATTACTTTATCATTTCAGGAGCAATGGAACAAATCGGTCTGCACGTGAGAAAAGTATTTTCATTTGAAAGACCCAGTGCTCTATTTAGAAATGGTTCCTGCATAACAAAGTACTGGAAATAGATTTTTAAATTAGATTATTTTAATAAATAAATCCAAATGATAATGTGCTTGGTATTTGTAGCTAACATAAAAGCATAGTTATAATTGACAAGATAAAAACTTCTCCAGCCACATCCTTGTCGTACTTAATGACAATTCTTCATAGGAAAACACTTGATTTCAAAGCAGAAATCCTGGATTTCTTGCATACTTTCATATCAAGATAAATTTCCTATTTAATGTCTTTTTTTTTTAACATCTTTACTGGAGTATAATTGCTTTACAATGGTGTGTTAGTTTCTGCTTTATAACAAAATGAATCAGCTATACATATAAATACATCTCCATATCTCCTCCCTCTTGCGTCTCCCTCCCACCCTCCCTATCCCACCCCTCTAGGTGGTCACAAAGCACCGAGTTGATCTCCCTGTGTTATGTGGCTGCTTCCCACTAGCTATCTATTTTACATTTGGTAGTATATATTAGTCCATGCCACTCTCTCACTTCGTCCCAGTTATTTAATGTCTTAACACTACCTCTACCTTGAAGAACAGCTTTTGTATCAATTCTTTAAAATGTGTTCTCAAAGAAGACTATTTCCTAGAAAATGCGATCATATCTTTTGTCCCAATTTTGTTAAATGGATGCTACATTGATACAACTTTTTTTTTTAATTATTAGCACCTTTAATTATTATTTATTTATTTATTTTTTGGCTGTGTTGGCTCTTTGTTTCTGTGCGAGGGCTTCCTCTAGTTGCAGCAAGCGGGGGCCACTCTTCATCACGGTGCGTGGGCCTCTCACTATCGTGGCCTCTCTTGTTGCGGAGTGCAGGCTCAGTAGTTGTGGCTCACGGGCCTAGTTGCTCCGTGGCATGTGGGATCTTCCCAGACCAGGGCTCGAACCCGTGTCCCCTGCATTAGCAGGCAGATTCTCAACAACTGCGCCACCATGGAAGCCCCAGATTCAACTTTTAGTTGCATTTCACTTTAAGGAAAAAAGAAATGCTCTGGCTGTAGAGGGACCAGAAAAAAAAAGAAGAATGTGTGGTGAAAATATTCTTAATACTGCCCCCCATTCACTTAATTATTTAGATGTTTTGATGAACAAAATCCTATGCTTTGTTGTTCTTAGAATGTGAGATGAGTGTTAAATCCAGCATATACCAAAATCTCCAAAAGGGTAGCAATCATTTTATAACGATGTAGTGACTCTTTGTATGACCAAAATTTACGTGCTGGGTGCTCAGCTCATAAAGTGCTTATGGGGAAGTCAAGGCTGAACTCAAACTTCACTGTGGGACCTTCTAGTAACTATCATTTTTTATTCCTAACATATTAGGCAGAGGAGGGAATTGAAGCCTAACTTTTGTTCAGTCAGAGTGCAGATGGCAGAACGGCTGCATAGTCTTCAGCCTACTTTTGAGTTAATCAAGAGTTAAGTCCATAAACAATGGAGAATGAGTAAGTAGTCTTACTTTTTAGCAGGCATCTTTACCATTTGCCAAAGTTTTTCAGAAATAAAATTGATCAATTTCTACATGTATCACTCAATCATGAACAATCTAGAATTTGACCAAATTTTGTGAGTTACATATTTTTGGTTATTTGTTTGCATGCCTGTTCTCTAACTATACCCCTTCCCTCAACACTCTACACATACATGCAACACTTAGACTGCCAGGTAGCCAAGCAGAAAAAATATCCCCAGTCTCAGAAGCTTGTTTCCTAAGTTAGGCAATATTTTCAACTTTCCTAAAGATGTTTTCTTTCATCACTTTTTGATGAAAATACCGTATGTCCCCATGACTTGCATAATAGAAACTGTAATCATATACATCTGAGCAAGGTGAAGAATGCCAAGGCAGACCCAGAAGCCAAATTATGTTATCTTAATCTTCCACACTTTGTTCAGGAAAAAATATTAAAGCTTAAAATAATAGGGTATAAAAGCACTAAAATGTTTCTATTTCATAGAATGTGGAATTGTAGTTTTAAAACCCTTTAAAATTTTTTAAAAAGCCACCAATTAATCTGCTAAAGTTTGGAGGGTTTTTCCTTCACTATAAAACCCCCCATAATTCAATTTTCATTTGAGCAGTCAAGAAATATATACAAAGGATCTGCGTAAATTGTAAGCCTTGCCATTTTTTTCTTTTTTCCATTTACAGCCTCCACCTTTCTCGTCTTCCCCAACCCTATCCTTTAACCTATTTCCTAAGTCACTTTTTGCTGAGGATAATCTTTTCAATTTTGTTATAATTACATATTAACTGGGTCTCCTAAAGTCTGAATGCATTGTCACAAAATACTGAATGTAAATGACTTGATAGGCTGTGAAAAAAGCTATTTCTCTTCCTAAGTAAACTCTGATTATCATCTTCATCTATTGAAATCAAGTTTCTGTCTATATTGGTTATTGGGTCACAGGAGAATGGCTGGGTGGATTTGGACGGTGTGTTTGGTATGGTATGTACAAGATTCATTTTGGAGCATCCTGGCTGGCGGTGGTGATAAAGGGCATCTCCAAGAGTGGGCAGTCATCTGCAGATTGCAGCTGAAAGTGACCCTTAGGGCTGCTATGCAGAAAGAAGACAGTGGTTTCAAATATGAGTCCAAAAGGCAGGGGTTGACTTGCAGTTGGGCTGCCTTTCTTGTGGACATTCCCGTAAGGGAGCAGTAGCAAGGACTTCTACATTTAAAGATAGTCTTTGATTATGCCAAGCGATTCTGGAGTGTCCAGCTGGTATATGATAATACCATGTTGTAACTTTAATTTCTCAAAAATATTATTTATACTCCTACCAAAATGGTATAAATTGATAGCTTTATGTTGTTTCACACTTGGACCAAAATATTTCTGGAGGAGAACCAATGCACATTTCAAGAGAAGAAATCAAGACCTAAACCAAGCTGAAACTCAATACACTTTGTTCTTTGGTTTTGTTTAGTTTTCCTATATACCAAGTGTCAAGTTCTGTGCTATATATAGTGAATTGAAAGAAATATTTAAGATGTAGTACCTGAGCTCAAATAGCTGACAGTCTTGTGAGGTAAGAAACCATATTTGCCTCGTGTAATGCATGATGGAGAAGGGGTTTAGACAGTGTACTATGTCAACACTGAGCAAAGCTGACTAGTCTTTCCTGGATATATAGAAAGCCTTCTTTAAGATATCTGCTTCCACATATGAAAACCTGCAATTTTAACTGTTTACAAAGCAGACATTCATGCCACTAGAAGTCTGAAAAAATTTTGGCAACATCAAACAAAACAAAAAATCTGAATATATAAACCTTCTGATTCATTTTGTTTGACCTAAAACATTAGTCAACAAGTTTTTACACAGAAACTATGTAAACTTACCATTTTTCTCTCTTCTTCCCATTTCCCATCTGCTCTCCCTTTGATCTGCTCCAACATTGTCCAGGGTCGTGTTGCCATAATTCTCTTGCACTTGGTCTTGATCTCCCAAACTAAAAGAAAGGGCAGAGTTGTCCAGGGAGGAAATGGACAACAATGGCATTTGGGGGCAGAGAGGCTACCTGAAATTGTGGCTTTGGAACAGACCAGGAAAGGCCCTGTCTGCCATATGTGGAGGTGTTCCATTGAAGGCTTTATGCAGCACATTGGCAAGATCAGATCTTTATTTCAGAAATATGATTGCAAAGCACAAAGATAAAAGAATAATTTCATTAACACAGAAGAGATAAAACAAGGGTCTAGAGGGCTGTTATAGAAGGATTTCATCATCACCTTTCGGCCTAAGAGGCTGTATTAGTTTGCTAGGGCTGCTGTGACAAAGTACTACAAACTGAGTAGCTTAAACAACAGAAACTTATTGTCTCAAAGTTCTGGAGTCTAGAGGTCTGAAATCAAGTTATTGGCAGGGTCTGTTCCTTCTGAGGGCTGTGAGGGAGAGATCTGATCAAGGCTTCTGTCTTGAACTTATAGATGACTGTCTTTATATTCACATAGTGTTTTCCCTGTGTACATGTCTGTATCCGAATTTCCCCTTCTTATAAGGACACCAGTCATAGCAGATTAGGGCCCACACTAATTGACCTCATTTTAAACCTGATTACCTCTGTAAAGACCCTATATCCATTAAGGTTGTATTTGAGGTCCTGGGGCTTAGGACTTCCACATATGAATTTTGAGAGGGAAACAATCCAACCCAACAGAGGCCAATAGCCAAGGATTAAATAATTTGAAATCACACAGTTAGTCAGGATTAAAATCTAGATCTGTTAACCCCTAGTCCAGGACTCTGTCTATGATACTAGAGGTGATGCTGGAAAGCTCTCTGTTGCCAGCCAGCACTGTGGTTTCAATAAGGTAGCATATAAAGTGCTGATATTTGCCCATAAGGAATCAGTTACTAGCAAAGAGATTGACTAATGTCTTGAGAAAATTTTAAATTAGAGTACTGTTTTTGGAAACCAAATTGATTTTTTAATAGAATTTAGAAAGCAGAGTTACTCCTCTTAAAGCAAACATCAGGAGGTAATTCAAAGTACTACCCCCAAGCCCTTACTCATGCGGTCTTACTCACCATTATCCAGTGATGCTTTCAAACAAATCCCAGGAGCACAGTTTGTGAAAAATTAAATGCAATAGTGTGTTTTTACTGGTTAAAACTCCACTTTTTAATGTTTAATAATTTTTTTGCTTCCATAATAATGTTATAATGCTTACATCATAGTATCCAAACCAAGACAAGGTCTAAGTGTTGGTAATACAGAGTCTAAACTTGGGAACAAACATCAAATTTGCTTTCCCTTATGCCATAAGTCAGCTCGTATAATGATTAATACAGGATTTATATAGGTAGTGCTCAAATGCTATAAACCATTCAATAGATAGTTAACCACAGATAATTCAAATTATTCATTAACTAAATCTTTGCAGCCATCAAATAGAAATTTGCTTAGCATTATTTATCTATTTTTTTGGTGAGAGAAAGGCCATTTATCTAGGCCATTTATCTATTTTTTTGGTGAGAGAAAGTATATGATAACATTTCTTAATAAGTATGAGCTTACACAGAGATGTCCTTCAAGGAACTTGGAAATAAGTAAAATGAACTTGTCCATGGAGAAGTAAATTGTAAAAGCAACAAGTAATGGATCAGAGAAGACATAAGCAATCACTGGAAAGAGACAGGATGGCTCATAGGCCATGCATTTGGATTTAATTCTAATCCAGTTATACACACATATGCTTGCATACACACATACATGCACACCCATTCAAAAGGACTATGTCTATTAGAAAAGCAATTGGTCAGCATAAAAATAAGAAGAGTCATAGAGGCAGCTGTTAGCAATGCCTACTCAAACACCATAAGGTAGAGAAAGACTTAGCCTCCAGCCATGAGGTATTTTCAATCCATATGGCAAGTCTATCCCTCCAATGGAGACGGATGGAGGTGATGGTAACTGGTGGACTTTACTGATTTCTGGTTCTATTGGCAAACACTTTACTGTGTGAGAGAGGTATGTTAAACCACCTTAGAATGAGGCAATTCCATATTTATATTGTTTAACTTCTTTTGTTCAGATTCTACTCTCAAATAGCATCTTTCTGATTATGATTAACTTTCTCTATGTAGCTTGACTATAGAGAGAGAATATGCTAATCAGGCTAGTAGAGTACTCTAGTCCCATGCGATTGCACTAGTTCTAACTGCAAATTAATACGTTGACATTCTGGTATCTGTCCCTCATGACTATTGTGCATGCCAGTTATCCTCAGGAATTTTCTTAAGACTATATTTAAGTTAGTGTTATGGCCTTCAAAAAGAATGGGCAGCCTAATCTGTACTTTATCTGACTCTGTCTGGCTCCAGGAGGCCTGCCCTTAGATGACACTATTATCACTTCCTTCCTTTTCTTATTCATTTCTACATTGAACAGTAAGTAAATGTTCTCACCAGTATGTTTCTATGAAGTTTTTCTCTTCCTCTATTCTTAAACAAGAGAAACATGTCTAGTTGGCCTAAAGTCAACCATATGCATCCTCTAAGTCAAAATTAATCTCTCTAAAACACAAACACACACACAAATTATTACTTTTAAGAACGTAAAGATTTCACTCAATTAACACTGAGTTTCATTGTAAAACTAATATTGTACTTTATTAGAAATACAGTTTGCATTCCATTAGTTCATATTCTTAAAAATGCTTCAAATGGAAATGTCTTGGAGTGTTAAGTATTTTAACCTCCTGAAGGCTTGTTATTTATCATTAATGTTTCATCAAGAATTGACTTTTTTATAGCCTAGTTTTAGAATTCCATCAATAAGTACAAAGCTTCACAATAGGTCCTTGAGCCTCCATTCTCAATAATAAGTAACATTTATCTCTTTGTTTTATACACGTTATGTGGAATTAGAGCCCCCTGTAGAGACATTAGATTAGGAATTATAAAACCAATGTGGCATGCAGACATTGTCCTGATATTTTCAAACCATCAACAAAGAATGGAAAAAGGGGCACCTGGGCCCTGACCTACCATGTGGGACCATACTATGCAGGAGGGTATCTCTCTGAGAGTCACTAGCTAGACTGCCTGTGTAAAGTTAGATAAGGGGTAAGCTTAATGTTGAGAGAAATCTATAAATAATTATGCAGTTCATCAAGCAAGGTAACACTGTACCCTGCGGGGTCTGAATCAGATGACTCAGTATGTGAAGAAAAATATTTGTATTTAACTGGAATTTAATTTAGTTTCATATCCTCACTATACGTTAATCTTCCCTAAAGTAGGTCACCTAATTGGTAGTGTTTTGAAGTGTTAATTTCTTTTGCCATGTCTGTCAGGCCTACAAATCAACTTTTGTAGTTTATAATGTAAATCCACACTGATCCAGACTAATTTGAGGGGTTAATTCCATGGTGATCAGTGAAATGGCTAAAATGATGACTACAGTCTAACTGTTAACAAGAGGATTTCAAGTAAAGGTCCTTCAAAACCTAATTTAATGAGAAGGGATTCATTTGTAATTAGCTCCATCATTTTAAAATATGTGCTAATAACTGTCTCTAAATAAATAACCTCTGAAGTTAAATACACGTCTCACTTTTTAATTTATTTCATCAAAAAGTTGTTTTTTGGGGGCTTCCCTGGTGGCGCAGTGGTTAAGAATCTGCCTGCTAATGCAGGAGATACGGATTTGAGACCTGGTCTGGGAGGATCCCACATGCCGCAGAGCAGCTAGGCCCGTGAGCCACAATTACTGAGCCTGCGCGTCTGGAGCCTGTGCTCCGCAACAAGAGAGGCCGCGATAGTAAAAGGCCCGCGCAGCGCGATGAAGAGCGGCCCCCGCTTGCCGCAACTAGAGGAAGCCCTTGCACAGAAACGAAGACCCAAAACAGCCAAAAAATAAATAAATAAAAATTTTTTTAAAAAAAAGATGTTTTTTCTTTATAGTATTGTTCAGGAAATCTCCAGATCAACCCAGATCCAATTTTCATAACTGATGAATGACTTTGGAGGACACAGTGGGTCGTGGGCATTTGTATTGTGTCTCCTTACAAACAAACATTGTGATGCAGAATCAACCAGAGCTTCCTGCAGCTTTGAAAGGAACATTAATTTTTGCATCCATCAGAAGAGCAAACTTCACTGTTATTTTTATTGCTACTACCTTGTTAATTTCCCCCCATAACTCCTAGTAGTGTCTAATTATAGAGCCAGGTAATGCTATGGTCAGGTCTGCTGGTTAGTAGAGATGTCTCTGATTCAACTGACAAATGTCCTCTGAAACACTTGAGCTCTTAAATTAAACTGATGACTCATGCTTCATAAGAGCCAGTAAATATCCCTGTTTATTTTGGCAATCCAAGGAGATTTTTTATAAGCTGGAAAAGGTTAAGAGATGCAGCTCAGGTTCCTGGGACAATATTTGACATATAATGACCTTACCCTAGGAAAAGCTATTCTTCCCTAGAATATCAAGGCAAATACATGGTTCATTCAAATATGCGTTATAGACTGTGTATATACAGTATAGAAAAGAGTGTTGGGGAGAGAAAGCTAGTGTTTATTGAACAGCTATTATATAGCCAGCAAGTGATAAGAACTTTACACAGACAGGCTTACTTCATACTCACCAAGATCCTACAAGGTATATAGTGTCAACTTATCAAATTCATTCAACAAATAAAGAAATATAGTTGATAACACTGTATTGTATCATTGACATTTGCTAGGAGAGTAAAATTTAAAAAAGAAAGAAGGAAAAACTCAGAGAGAAGAATCAACGTGGCTTTGGGAAAAGAGAGATTTAGGCCATGCTCTTCACAGTGTGTAGCCTCCAACATAGAGGGCATTAACCAGTTATGGCTGGAATCCTTCAAAACCTGTTATCAAGAGTTAACATGTCCTTTAGTTAATAGACCAAAGGGAAAGAGAGGAAGTTACATAGGGTTAGCTGAGATAATAGCTATCCTTTCACATATTTTTCAAGGTAAATTTTCTAGTAGGTTCTATTTTGAATCGCATAATTTGATGTATCTCATGTGGATGAGATGTGATGTATCTCATGTGCATCAATGAGAAGATACACTATTTTAAAATGAAAATTTGAAGCTCAGATTATTTTGTAATCTCTTCTCATAAACAGTATGATTATAGGTATGCCTGGTAATAACTATAGAGTATGTGTGCCTGTGTATGTGTCAGCCTAGGGGAAATCTGTGAAAAGCATTTTGCCTATATTATTAATGTACTTAAGACCACTCAGGCAGCATAGTTTCATAACCACAGATCAAGCACTGAATTAGATTGGAACCAAAAGACAGTCAAGTCAGTAGTCATGGGATTAACACCACAGAGTTGCCTTGCTTAACTGATTTTAAAATAGTCTATTTGACATATTAAGTTACAAAGAGAATGCTTTCATTATTTAAAAACAAGGCTTTTCATTTATCAAACACTTCTTTCTTTTCAATATGCTGATATTTAGATGCAGGTTAAATTAACAGTCTACTTGTCACTTCACCTCTGAAGTGATATGGTTAGGCCATGGAAAAGTGCTGTGAATAATTATATTGCACATGGCTGAATGTGACCAAGTTGTCCACTCCTTGGGTGTACCCAAGCCTCAGGCCTCCAGCATTCTGGAAATACTCTTTGCTGTGACACTCAGATAAAAGTGATTTTATCCCCCTTTCTAGAGAAGAAACTTCAGTGTCCCTATAGATAAGGAGATTCTCTGGGGGCTTAAATGTTAACTTTTAATTCAGCTTCCCCAGCTTCTCTGTCTCTGCTCTGTCTCAATTATTACTCATGCCATTCCTATTTTATATCATATTATTCCACAAAAGCAATTACTCACTTCTGAGAGTCCTACCAGCAACACATTGTGACCGGGGTGAATTCTATAACTTGGGAGAGGTGAAAATATTGGGCTGGCCAAAGAGTTTGTTCGGGTTTGTCCATAACATCTCACGAAAATTCCCAAACGAACTTTTTGGCCAACCCAATATTTCTAACAGTGACAAACTCTAGAAGCAAAAAAAAAAAAGAAAAAAAGAAAGAAAAAAAAAGATTGATAAATTTGACAACATAAAAATAAAATTTTATTTGGTATATTAAGACACACACAAACACATACACACAACCACCATCAAAGTCAAAAGATAAATGACAAAATAGTACAAAAATATTTGCAAATTATATCACAAAGAATTAATATCTATAATACCAATATATAAAGGACTTCTAAAGATAGAGAAGAAAACAATGTAGCAATGATACAATAGAATAATGGACAAAATATATGAATTACAAGGTCACAGAAAAAGAAATGTGAATGTGGCTCTCAAATATGTAAAAAGATATTCCATATCACATGGAAGATAAATTAAAATCCACTGAGATACAGTTTCTCACCTAATAGATTGGCAAAATTCAAAACAGTTTCTCACCTAATAGATTGGCAAAATTCAAAATTTTGTTATTATCTGCTAGCGATGCAAAATCTAGACTCAAAAGGAAAAATAAGCCACTTTTCATACACATATAAATTGACAGGAAAAATAGAGTGAGAGATGGATCAATATACATTGATCCAAAGATATACATCAATCAACTGAAAAATTTGAACCTTATTTGGATTTCAGTTTGAAAAACAGGTAGAAACATGAGACAATCAGAAAATTTGAATACTGACTAGATGATTATGAAAATAAATTTTTGGCAAAATTTATGTGTGATAATTATATTGTGGGTTTTTTTTTTTAACTAAGTCCTTGTATTTTGAGGAAAGACACTGACATATTCATGGATAAAATGATCGGATGTTTGGCATTTGCTTCAAAGTAATCCAGGGCAGACTGGCAGCAAAGGATGAGGTGGTATACATAAAACAAAATTGACTATGAGTTGATCGTTGTTTATGTTAGGCGATAACTTCATTAAATTAATGTCTCCTTTTTATGTTATAGAAATTTTCCATATTAATGTTTCCAAAAGAACATCAAATATATGTTAAAAAATATAGTTGTCAGTCTGAAGCTCATTTTACTATAGAATATTTTAAATTGTGATATAAAAGGCAATGTCTGTACCAAACTCTGAAAGTCTGAAGTCAAAGACAAAGTTTATTTTGTCAGGATTGTGTAATAAACAATTTATAGCTCAAGATCAGACCCGTATTCTTTCGCATTCCTTAGACATTTCCCATCACTTCTTAGACAATGCTCTTCCTAAGTCCTCTCTTCTCGTCCTCCTCTTCACTCTTTTTTCTTCTCTGTTTACTTTACTTTGGGCCCTACCAACACTTCTCTCAGGAAACTAAAGAATTTTTAATGCACAATAATTTTCTCTCTCATTTTCTCTCCTTACTAATTGAGGGACTGCCTTGAGAACCATGTTTCCACATACAAAGTGACCATGAACTTGTTTCTTTTAAGGAAATATCCCCCTAAATTTAAATCAACCCTCTGCGCTACAAATTCATTACCTTATGTATTAAATAGATGTATAGTCTCAAAATCTTAGTCTTTTGATAAAGTCATTGACTTATACCATTCATATATTCGAAAATCAGTATGTTAAGAATGATTATATTGTTTTTATTTAAAATTTTTAATTTATAAAGATTAATTTTGGTTGCTGTTAAAATATATAGGATATACTTTAAAATATATAATATATATAAGAAAAAAAGTATATCATCAAAGAAACAATTATCTTTAAGTAGTTCTGAATTAGAAAATCATCACATAAGTTTTATTTTTTTAAAAATCACTTTAAATACTTTTCACCATTTTATTTCCTCAATCTTTCCCAAAATCATTATTGAGACATTACAACTATACAAATTTCAACCCACTAGAAAACTTTTGTATGACTTTATAGTTAAAATTTATCTGTAGCAATGTTTTGTACTGTGCAGAATTATTCATAACTGCCATATCAAAAGTCATTCCTTATTATTTCAACAAACATTTATTGAGTTCCAGACAACTTATTAGTTCCTGACAATACCGAAACATCACTTCTTTCCCCTGTATCCCTAAGAATCTCCTGGCAGAGCCTCTTCTCTTTCCATGGGTGCACAGCTATAAAAATGCAACTCCAGCTTCCCCTGCAACTTCTGTAGTTTGGATCAAGAAAATGCTGTTGATTCCTTTCTACGTTTATTTTGTGCATGAAACCCTTGCCTCTTTTGGAATTCACGTATCTCAGAGAAGTACACCATTTACTCCTGGGGAACTCAGGATAAATAAAAATAAAATAAAAAGTTTATTTTAGGCTTCTTGGACAATCATTTTTATATTGCTTCTGGAAAAAAAATAAAGTGTTTTCAAGGAAATATCCCCAATCCCCAATGCAAACTTATGCACTAAACTATTGCTTAATTTAAATGCAGGAGAATAACATTCTTGGAAAGGCTGGCTATAGAGAGGACAGTCATTTATAGAAGAAGCTAGAAACAGTATTATAACTTTCTGGGATGGTCAACAGTGACTTTGCTTCATTGATGTCATGTCTCCAATATAAGGTATTGTCACCTGATAAGTCTTAGAGTACATTTTTTTGCTGCAGTATGAGGAAGTTTTTTTTTTTTTTTTTTTTTTTACCATATGTACCTTAGTTGATTAGTTAATAAATTCACTACTATAATTGAATCTGAAATAGGAAAACAAGCTTAATTCCCTTTTCCTGGAAGCAAGTTCTTTTTGAGAAATAGCGCACCATTTAGCTAGTTAGTTTGGAAAGGACTCAGTAACTTTTTATTTGAGCCCTCCCAAATACAATAGCAACGTTATTCCCCATGGTTTTGGTTCTTTCCTGGTTCCTCTTACTCTGAAATTTCTGACTTAATGCAAAAGCTCATGTCACACATTTTAGTCCTGAGGGAAATTACTGTGACCTGTTTTTTTACTTTCTTCTGGGAGTTTTTTCTCCGCTTCCCTTTCCCCCAATTGTTGGCTATTTCTTACCAGCCACACTCCACTAAATCCTCCTTCTGGCAGGGCATGCCAGCTGTCTACTGAGGATGCATCTAATCTTGGTCCCTGTCTGTCATTTGGCGTTTTTAAAATGGTCCCAGTTAAAAGTGTTGTGTAATAAAAATAAATAGGTTTGCCTCCCTGAGTGCTATGACTCACCCTCATTAAAGCCGTTGCTGCCTTAAACGACACTGATTTTACCTTTCTCTTCAGAGGAGAAAAGCTAACGTGTGTACTTTCCAATAGAATCAGGGCCACAAGATTCTTGTATTTTAGTAAATCCACATTTATGGATCACATACTATATGCATGGATCAGGAAAGTGTAACCAAACTGTGTAAAAAGAAAAAAATCCAACGACTTCATCCCAGCATATTTAGATTTAATATCAACAATCTGAAATCCACAAATCTTTCAAGAGTTGGTGTCTCAGGAATTCCTTCAGCTGTGCATTCTTGGCATTTACAACCCTGAACAGAATATATATTTTAGTTGCTTTGGCTTTTCTGTGGTAAAATTCTCCTTCTACCCCACCTGCATGCCTCTCCCAGCTTCTGCTACTTCTTTGACAAAAAGCCCTAGGTGCCAGATATACTTCTGCATGTTTTTTTCCCATATGTCCAAATTTCTGTAAATAGCGTATACATTATACTTTAGTTCTTTTACATTATAAATTACTACCACCAGCTGGCAAATATTAAATAGCTTCCTCTGTTGGTTTGTTCAGGAGCAGTCTCAGTAAATTATTTTGTAAAGGAATGAATATGAATCTGAGGGAGGAAAGGTCTATTAGAAATTTGATTTTGATCATTTGTTTTATGCATTCCTATGATATAAGTTCATCCTACTAAATTTTCAAACATATTATACACAGATAAGCAAAGCAACAACAAAATCCTGCCTAGTATTGACAAACGTTAACACTAATTAAGACAGAGACGGCACTTTTTTTTTTTTTTTTTTTTTGGAAAAAGCAGGTTTTTAAAAAATTCATCATAAGCAAAATCAACTTATTAGTAGTTTCCCCCTAGTATTCAAGTAAATGTTCCCACTTTAAAACTGGGAGTTCCTGGGTGCAATATGGGCAAATCATTTGTTTAAGTAGTATGCAGTAATCCTAGACTGTCATCTGCCAGTTGTTACATGTCAAGGCCATTTGATGTAGACAGTCCTTCTAAAAGGGGAGCAGAGAGGCTGATTGACAGTTTGCCTCAATGGCAATACTTATACTTAGAGGGAATATACTTAGAGGGAAAAATTATAGGGCTTTAAATATGTACATCAGAGAGTAGATAAAATTAATTTAAAAATTTCTAAATTATAGTTTTACATGTTAAAGGTCAGGATTTCTTTAATAGAAAAGTCCCTATGTGGCTCCATTTATTTGGCTCTTAAAAGTATTGTTCCTTTAAAATAGAAAGTTAAAACAAAATTCAAGGTAAACTATTACCACATATTTTGTGTAAAAATAGTTCTCTCACCAGGAAGAGAATTGGTCTAGCATAGTTTCAGAAACTGGTTTCCCAGGATCTCTGGAAAACTTGGAATGAAACAGGGCACACAATTTCAAGGTCAAAATTTCCACAGTAATATTTCAAATCTGTATTTTCATTTTGATCATAGCCTCTTTAAAAATTATCAATATAAAAGTTCTCTCTTGGGGTATACATTTTAAATAAAAATGATATTTTTATAGGTTTGGATGTCTTCAAGTAGTTTTCTCCCCCTCTTTAAAAAAGAGTCTATACATGACTCAAGTTTGATACATTCTTTAGTAAAGGAAATGAACAAATTGGTTCCTACTATGTCACAGAGCAGCAGAAACTGAAGAGAGAACAAAGGCACATGATGGAGACTATAAAGAAAAGCTGCACTGGAAACAGTTAAAGAGGCAAGGAAGGCTTTATTCAAGACTATTGTAACAGGGGTCATGACTATTGCTATAAGGGAGAGAGACTGAACTCAACTTAGGTGAAATGAAAGATGGGAGAGTTTTTAAGCACTGTGGCGGGCTAAAGAGAAAGTGCTGAAGAACCTTAGGAGGGAGGTTGGTCAGTGTGATCAGGCCACCTGTGCATGCTAATTGGTGCTAATTGAATTTAGATTCCTACCTCTCCCAGAGACTGGGAGAGAGGGTCCCAGTCTTCCTTGATGATTACATTTTAAAGGGACGGCTCCAAGGTCCTTGAGAAAGACAATTTTGGGGTTGTAAACTGGCAAGAGAAGATGTACATCTCAAAGTGGCAGAGAAAGAATTTACAATTGCAAAGTTTCTTAAGTAAGTGCTCCAAGAAAAGGTAGATCTGGGGCTTATAGACAGAAAGAAACCTGTCTAGCTGTTAGTCAAGCTGAGGAGAACATTACAGATGTAGAAAACAAACGTATGGACACCAAGGGGGGAAAGGGAAGGTGGGATGAATTGGGAGATTGGGATTGACATATATACACTAATATGTGTAAAATAGGTAACTAATGAGAACCTGCTGTACAGCACAGGGAACTCTACTTAGTGCTCTGTGGTGACCTAAATGGGAAGGAAATCCAAAAAAAGGAGATATGTGCATACATATGGCTGATTCACTTTGCTGTACAGTAGAAACTAACACAACATTGTAAAACAACTATACTCCAATTTTTAAAAAAGTCCATATTTGTTACCATCTTGAAGAGGAAGAGAAGAGAGAAAACGGCATCATCACAGGGGACAAAGACAAGCTGTGGATTACTAAGCAGGCACTTGAAAACATGTTTGAATAAAGGAAGAAAAGAATGAATGAATGAATGTGTCTCTAGAAGTAGATGACACCATTTTTTAGGATTCATCCTGGAGAGTTTCTTGCCTCTCTCTTTCCCTTCAATGAAATACAAATAAAATGAGACAATACTCATATTTTAGATGCTCAAAAGAACTAGAATTAAATTTTGTTTTTTATCTTTAGTTCATTAAATTTCTGTGAATCTTATTTTAAGAGTTTGCAACTGTGAGCAATGGATGAGCAGATTCTGAAACATGTGAAGTAGGGGGTCTCTTCTATATAAATGTGATACCCCAACAAGAATGCAACTTCTTGTGATAGAGAATTAGCTACAGGAGGGTTACAAAATCTGTCAAATTTCATGAAAAGTTCTAGACTGATAAAGATCGCTCAATGCATTTTCTTGGGGCAATTGAGCCTGCTTTAGTCCTGCTGCATCCCAAGCATTGAGATGAATAAGATGTCTTCTGTCCTTCAGCGTTGACAATATAGTGGGGAAAAGAGGCAAATAAACAGGGATTGTCATTCATGTGTCAGGAAAGGACATGGAGGGATACATGTCCCTCTGATTGTAATACCTGCACAGACTGTTGCTTATTGTGTAAGTGCCATTCATTCATTTAAAATATATTTATTGAGCACTATGTGTAAGACATACTTGTAGGTTCTGGGATTTAGCAGCAAACAAAACATACAACTTTCATAGAGTTTACACTAGAGTGAGTGAGACTGACAATGAACAACCAAATATGTAACATAATGCCAGGATAATGGTAAATGCAGTGAAGAAGTTAAAAAGCCTGGAAGGAAGAAAAAGAGTAACAGGACATCTTATTTTAGATAGGGTGTTTAGGGAAGGCTTTTCAAAGAGACAAATTTTGAGCAGATATTAGAATGAAGTAAGGAAACAAGTCATGCCAGTATATGTAAAAGAGCATTTCAGGCTGAGATAATAGCAAGTGGAAAGGTCCTGGAGCAGGAACATATTTAGCATATGTTGAAACATCAAGAAGGCCAGTGTAACCAGAACAGAGAGAGAAATAAGAAGACTAGAAGGAAATAAACTAGGAAAGTTAGCCAGTGGACAGAGTATATAAAATTTTATAAAATCCATGGTAAGGACTCTGAACTTTATTCTGAGCATGATGGAATGCCAGTGGAAGATTTTGAGCAAGGACTCAATATGATTCAATTTTATTGGAGTTGCTCAGGACTTGGGTGGAGCTGGTGGGCTAGATGGGGAAGATTTCTAGAGACAGAGGAGTCTGAGTTTCTTCTGGAAAGACACATAAGAGCCGGCCAGGTGAATAAGTTCATCTGAGTTTCAAGGAGTAGGAATTGGGGTAGAAAAGTGTGGCACGCAGAGGGAACAGCGTGTGTAAAGTTTGGGGACAGGAGCTATGACAGTGCCTTGACTGGGCTGTTTTATCCTGTATATAGTACTAGAGGCACAGTACCAAGGGTCTGTGAGCTTTCAAAACTGGCCAAAATGTTTGCGACCTAAAAAAACTAATGTTTTGTTCTTAATATAAAAAGGGGACATTTTAAAATAAAACCAATCAGTAACTAATTATGTTAAAATATAGTAAAAATTACAATGTAGGCTCCACAAAAGTAGGAACTTAACTGTTTTGTTCACTAAAGTATTTCAGTACTTAAAATAGAGACTGATCTGTAGAAGCCATGTAATAAGTATTGAATGAATGAATTTAATTCAGTTCTATAAAACATGGCATTGTTTCAACCAGTCAATTACAGCATGGCTCACATCCTTTATAGTCATTTGTAAACTATTTCTCTCATAGAATGTCGATTTACTATAATACATCTGATAAGATGTAACTCTTCAAAAGGAATTATTCCCAGGGCCTGTGAGAGTCTTTAAAAGAGTTTGTGTTCTGGAAACCAGCAGGTAGAGGGTATGGCATGAGTGGGTGGAATAGTAAGAAATGGATCTGCAGAAGACAGACTATGGAGGGCTTTGTAATGCTTTAATGAGAAGCATCAAATTCATCCTGGAGAGAATATGGAGCCATTAAAAATTATTAGGAATGGAGTCAGAGTTACATGTTAAAAGGGGCACTCTGGTTTTCATCTTGACAATGGATTTGGTTTAGGTAAGACTGCAGTAATTAACTGGAGACAAGGTAAAAAGGTAGTTGCCCCAATCTGAGGGTAAAATGAAGATGGATTGATCTATAAGGTCATGCACATGGAATAATGAGAAAGGAATTGACTTAAGTCTATTAAGGAGATAATATTAGTAGGAATTGGTAACTAACTAGTTGTAGAAGTAGAGAGAGGGAAGCATTATGAATGACTGTTGTTTGTAGTTGAATCACTAGATGGATGGTACTGCCTCAGAGAGGAGGAGTAATGGAGGAAATGTTTAATGAATTGATTAATTGATTGATTAATGAAAAGTTTCTGATCTTTTTCCAAAATTCACCATCAATTAGGTCTTGTGTAAGTTAC
Organism: Balaenoptera acutorostrata; assembly: GCF_949987535.1. Classification (NCBI taxonomy): domain Eukaryota; kingdom Metazoa; phylum Chordata; class Mammalia; order Artiodactyla; family Balaenopteridae; genus Balaenoptera; species Balaenoptera acutorostrata. The sequence continues at coordinate 36,889,831 of NC_080070.1, read as the reverse complement.
TTAGAGCTTATTTCCCTCATCTATGAAACAAGGGCAATTGTATGTACTCAGCCTGCCTCACAGAGTTGGTTTGAAGAACAAATGTAATAATGTATTTTCTAATTTTGAAAATGTTTAATATTTTATATGTATAAAATATTACATATTAAAAATGATTTTAAACGGACCTTCTTGAACCCACCTTAAATATATTTTAAACAGATGTTACTAATACAATACTATTGAATCAGTGTGCTTTTCTCCATCTCATCCTCAGCAAAAATCACTATCATGAATTTTACATTTAACATTTTCTTACTTAAAAAATAGTTTAAATTATATATGAATATATGCTCAAATAAGATGTAACCAAGTTTTTCTTGTTTTTGAGCTTTATTCATCTGATATCATTCAGTCTTATGCATATTGCTTTTATTTATTCAATATTATGTTTTCATTATGATTATAAAAGAACTGTGTGTAAAAGCAAAAACAAAATACAAAATAAAACTAGAGAGGAGACCTTCAAGATGGTGGAGGAGTAAGACGTGGAGATCACCTTCCTCCCCACAAATACATCAGAAATACATCTACATGTGGAACAACTCCTACAGAACACCTAATGAATGCTGGCAGAAGACTTCAGACCTCCCAAAAGGCAAGAAACTCCCCACATACCTGGGTAGGGTAAAAGAAAAAAGAAAAAACAGAGACAAAAGAATAAGGACGGGACCTGCCCCAGTGGGAGGGAGCTGTGAAGGAGGAAAGGTTTCCACACACTAGGAAGCCCCTTCACGGTCGGAGACTGCGGAGGGCGGAGAGGGGAAGCTTCGGAGCCACGGGGGAGAGCGCAGCAACAGGTGCGGAGGGCAAAGCGGAGAGATTCCCGCACAGAGGCTCAGCGCCGACCAGCACTCACCAGGCCGAGAGGCTTGTCTGCTCACCCGCCGGGGCGGGCGGGGGCTGGGAGCTGAGACTCGGGCTTCGGAGGTCGGATCCCAGGGAGAGGACGGGGGTTGGCTGCGTGAACACAGCCTGAAGGGGGCTAGTGCGCCACGGCTAGCCGGGAGGGAGTCCGGGAAAAAGTCTGCAGCTGCCGAAGAGGCAAGAGACCATTGTTTCTGGGTGCGCGAGGAGAGGGGATTCAGAGCACCGCCCAAACGAGCTCCAGAGATGGGCGCGAGCCGCGGCTATCAGCGCGGACCCCAGAGACGGGCGTGAAATGCTAAGGCTGCTGCTGCCGCCACCAAGAAGCCTGTGTGCAAGCACAGGTCACTCTCCACACCGCCCCTCCCGGGAGCCTGTGCAGCCCGCCACTGCCAGGGTCCCGTGATCCAGGGACAACTTCCCCAGGAGAACGCACGGTGTGGCTTAGGCTGTTGCAATGTCACGCCGGCCTCTGCCACCCAGGCTCGCCCCACATCCGTACCCCTCCTTCCCCGCGGCCTGAGTGAGCCAGAGCCCCCACATCAGCTGCGACTTTAACCCCAGCCTGTCTGAGCAAATAACGGACGCCCTCAGGTGACCTACACTCAGAGGCGGGGCCAAATCCAAAGCTGAACCCCAGGAACTGTGCGAACAAAGAAGAGAAAGGGAAATCTCTCTCAGCAGCCTCAGGAGCAGCGGATTAAATCCCCACAATCAATTTGACCTGCATCTGTTGAATACCTGAATAGACAACGAATCATCCCAAAATTGAGGTGGTGGACTTTGGGAGCAACTGTAGACTTGGGGTTTGCTTTCTGCATCTAATTTGTTTCTGGTTTTATGTTTATCTTAGATTAGTATTTAGAGTTTATTATCATTGGTAGATTTGTTTATTGATTTGGTTGCTCACTTCCTTTTTTTTTTAAATTTTATTTATTTATTTATTTATGGCTGTGTTGGGTCTTCGTTTCAATGCGAGGGCTTTCTTCTAGTTGTGGCAAGTGGGGGCCACTCTTCATCGCGGTGCGCGGGCCTCTCACTATCGCGGCCTCTTGTTGCGGCGCACAGGCTCCAGACGCGCAGGCCCAGTAATTGTGGCTCACGGGCCCAGTTGCTCCGCGGCATGTGGGATCTTCCCAGACCAGGGCTCGAACCCGTGTCCCCTGCATTGGCAGGCAGACTCTCAGCCACTGCGCCACCAGGGAAGCCCCCTATTTTTTATATATATAGATTTTTTTTCCTTTTTCTCCTTTTCTGAGTGTGTATGTGTATGCTTCTTTGTGTGATTTTGTCTGTATAGCGATGCTTTTACCATTTGTCCTAGGGTTCTGTCTGTCCATTTATTATTATTTTTTTTGTATAGTTTTTAGTGCTTGTTATCATTGGTGGATTTGTTTTTTGGTTTGGTTGCTCTCTTCTTCCTTTCTTATTCTTTTTTTCTTTTTCTAAATTTATTTTTCATAATTTTTTTATTTTAATAACTTTAATTTATTCTGTTTTCTTCCTTCCTTCCTTCCTTCCTTCCTTCCTGCCTTCCTTTCTTTCTTTCTTTCTTTCTTTTCTTTCTTTTCTTCCTTTCTTTTTTTCTCCTGTTTCTTCTGAGCTGTGTGGCTGACATGCTCTTGGTCATGGTCATGGTCTCGGCTTCAGCCGAGTGTCAGGCCTGTGGCTCTGAAGTGGGAGAGCCGAGTTCAGGACATTTGTCACCCAGAGACCTCCCAGCTCCACTTAATATCACATGGCAAAAGCTCTCCCAGAGATCTCCAGCTCAACGCTAAGACCCAGCTCCAGTCAACGACCAGCAAGCCAAAGTGCTGGACACCCTATGCCAAACAACTAGGAAGATAGGAACATAACCCCACCCATTAGCAGAGAGGCTGCCTAAAATCATGAAAAGGTCACAGACACCCCAAAACACACCATTGGACGTGGTCCTGCCCACCACAAAGACAAGATCCAGACTCATCCACCAGAACACAGGCACTAGTCCCCTCCACCAGGAAGCCTACACAACCCACTGAAGCAAACTTAGCCACTGGGGGCAGACACCAAAAACAATGGGAAATACGAACCTGCAGCCTGTGAAAAGGAGACCCCAAACACAGTAAGTTAAGCAAAATGAGAAGACAGAGAAACACACAGCAGTGGAAGGAGCAAGGTAAAAACCCACCAGACCTAACAAATGAAGAGGAAATAGACAGTCTACATGAAAAAGAATTCAGAGTAATGATAGTAAAGATGATCCAAGATCTTGGAAATAGAATGGAGAAAATACAAGAAACATTTATAAAGGACCTAGAAGAACCAAAGAGCAAACAAACAGTGATGACCAACACAATAAATGAAATTAAAAATTCTCTAGAAGGAATCAGTAGTAGAATAACTGAGGCAGAAGAAGGGATAAGTGACCTGGAAGATAAAATAGTGGAAATAACTACTGCAGAGCAGGATAAAGAGAAGAGAATGAAAAGAATTGAGGACAGTCTCAGAGACCTCTGGGACAACATTAAACACACCGCCATTCAAATTATAGGGGTCCCAGAAGAAGAAGAGAAAAAGAAAGGGTCTGAGAATATATTTGAAGGGATTATAGTTGAAAACTTCCCTAATATGGGAAAGGAAATAGTCAATCAAGTCCAGGAAGCACAAAGAGTCCCATACAGGATAAATCCAAGGAGAAACATGCCAAGACACATATTAAACTATCAAAAATTAAATACAAAGAAAAAATATTAAAAGCAGCAAGGGAAAAACAACAAATAGCATCCAAGGGAATCCCCATAAGGTTAACAGCTGATCTTTCAACAGAAACTCTGCACACCAGAAGGGTGTGGCAGGACATATTTAAAGTGATGAAGGGGAAAAACCTACCACCAAGATTACCCAGCAAGGATTTCATTCAGATTCGACGGAAAAGTTAAAACCTTTACAAACAAGTAAAAGCTAAGAGAATTCAGCACCACCAAACCAGCTTTACAACAAATGCTAAAGGAACTTCTCTAGGCAGGAAACACAAGAGAAGGAAAAGACCTGCAATAACAAACCCAAAACAATTAAGAAAATGGAAATAGGAACATATACATCGATAACTCCCTTAAATGTTAATGGATTAAATGCTCCAAACAAAGGACATAGACTGGCTGAATGGATACAAAAACAAGACCCATATATATGCTGTCAACAAGAGACCCACTTCAGACCTAGGGACAAATACAGATTGAAAGTGAGGGAATGGAAAAAGACATTCCATGCAAATGGAAATCAAAAGAAAGCTGGAGTAGCAATTCTCATATTAGAGAAAATAGAGTTTTAAATAAAGACTATTACAAGAGACAACGAAGGACACTACATAATGATCAAGGGATCAATCCAAGAAGAAGATATAACAATTCTCAATATTTGTGCACCCAACATAGGAGCACCTCAATACATAAGGCAAATGTGAACAGCCATAAAAGGGGAAATCGACAGTAATACAGTCATAGTAGGGGACTTTAACACCCCACTTTCACCAATGGATGGATCATCCAAAATGAAAATAAATAAGGAAACAGAAGCTTTAAATGATACAATAAACAAGAAGGACTTAATTGATATTTATAGGACATTCCATCCAAAAACAACAGAATACACTTTCTTCTCAAGTGCTCATAGAACATTCTCCAGGATAGATCTTATCTTGGGTCACAAATCAAGCCTTGGTAAATTTTAAAAAGTTGAAATTATATCAAGTATCTTTTCTGACCACAACGCTATGAGACTAGATGTCAATTACAGGAAAAAAATCTGTAAAAAATACAAACACATGGAGGCTAAACAATACACTACTAAATAACCAAGAGATCACTGAAGAAATCAAAGAGGAAATCAAAAAATACCTAGAGACAAATGACAATGAAAACACGATGACCCAAAACCTATGGGATGCAGCAAAAGCAGTTCTAAGAGGGAAGTTTATAGCAATACAGTCTTACCTCAAGAAATAAGAAACATCTCAAATAAACAACCTAACCTTACACCTAAAGCAATTAGAGAAAGAAGAACAAAAACCCCAAAGTTAGCAGAAGTTAAGAAATCATAAAGGTCAGATCAGAAATAAATGAAAAAGAAATGAAGGAAACAATAGCAAAGTTCGATAAAACTAAAAGCTGGTTCTTCGGGAAGGTGAACAAAATTGATAAACCATTAGCCAGACTCATCAAGAAAAAAAGGGAGAAGACTCAGGTCAGTAGAATTAGAAATGAAGAAGAAGTAACCACTGACACTGCAGAAATACAAAGGATCATGAGAGATTACTACAAGCAATTATATGCTAATAAAATGGACAACCTGGAAGAAATGGACAAATTCTTAGAAAAGCACAACCTTCCAAGACTGAACCAGGAAGAAATAGAAAATCTAAACAGACCAATCACAAGCACTGAAATTGAAACTGTGATTAAAAATCTTCCAAGAAACAAAAGCCCAGGACCAGATGGCTTCACAGGCAAATTCTATTAAACATTTAGAGAAGAGCTAACACCTATCCTTCTCAAACTCTTCCAAAATATAGCAGAGAGAGGAACACTCTCCAACTCGTTCTATGCAGCCACCATCACCGTGATACCAAAACCAGACAAAGATGTCACAAAGAAAGAAAACTACAAGCCAATATCACTGATGAACGTAGATGCAAAATTCCTCAACAAAATACTAGCAAACAGATTCCAACAGCACATTAAAAGGATCATACACCATGATCAAGTGGGGTTTATACCAGGAATGCAAGGATTCTTCAATATATGCAAATCAATCAGTGTGATAAACCATATTAACAAACTGAAGGATAAAAACCATATGATTATCTCATAGATGCAGAAAAAACGTTCAACAAAATTCAATACCCATTTATGATAAAAACCCTCCAGAAAGTAGGCATAGAGGGAAGTTACCTCAACATAATAAAGGCCATATATGACAAACCCACAGCCAACATCGTTGTCAATGGTGAAAAACTGAAAGAATTTCTTCTAAGATCAGGAACAAGACAAGGATGTCCACTCTCACCACTATTATTCAACATAGTTTTGGAAGTTTTAGCCACAGCAATCGGAGAAGAAAAAGAAATAAAAGGAATCCAAATCGGAAAAGAAAAAGTAAAGCTGTCACTGTTTGCAGATGACATGATACTATACTTAGAGAATCCTAAAGATGTTACCAGAAAACTACTAGAGCCAATCAATGAATTTGGTAAAGTAGCAGGATACAAAATTAATGCACAGAAATCTCTTGCATTCCTATACACTAATGACGAAAAATCTGAAAGGGAAATTAAGGAAACACTCCCATTTACCATTGCAACAAAAAGAATAAAATACCTAGGAATAAACCTACCTAAGGAGACAAAAGACCTGTATGCAGAAACTATAAGACAAGGATGAAAGAAATTAAAGATGACACAAACAGTTGGAGAGATATACCATATTCTTGGATTGGAAGAATCAACATTGTGAAAATGACTGTACTACCCAAAGCAATCTACAGATTCAATGCAATCCCTATCAAACTACCAATGGCATATTTTCATAGAACTAGCACAAAAAATTTCACAATTTATATGGAAACATAAAAGACTGCGAATAGCCAAAGCAATCTTGAGAAAGAAAAACGGAGCTGGAGGAATCAGCCTCCTGGACTTTAGACTATACTACAAAGCTACAGTAATCAAGACAGTATGGTACTGTCACAAAAACAGAAATATAGATCAATGGAACAGGATAGAAAGCCCAGACATAAACCCATGCACATATGGTCACCTTATTTCTGATAAAGGAGGCAAGAATATACAATGGAGAAAAACAGCCTTTCCAATAAGGGGTGGTGGGAAAACTGGAAAGCTACATGTAGAAGAATGAAATTAGAACACTCCCTAACACCATACACAAAAATAAACTCAAAATGGATTAAAGACCTAAATGTAAGGCCAGACACTATCAAACTCTTAGAGGAAAACATAGGCAGAACACTCTATGACATAAATCACAGCAAGATCCTTTTTCACCCACCTCCTAGAGAAATGGAAATAAAAACAAAAATAAACAAATGGGAACTAATGAAACTTAAAAGATTTTCCACAGCAAAGGAAAACATAAACAAGACGAAAAGACAATCCTCAGAATGGGAGAAAATATTTGCAAATGAAACAACGGACATAGGATTAATCTACAAAATTTACAAGGAGCTCATGCAGGTCAATATCAAAAAAAGAAACAACCCAATCCAAAAATGGGCAGAAGACCTAAATAGACATTTCTCCAAAGAAGATAAACAGATTGCCAACAAACACATGAAAGGATGCTCAACATCACTAATCATTACAGAAATGCAAATCAAAACCACAATGATGTATCACCTCACACCAGTCAGAATGGCCTTCATCAAAAAATCTACAAACAATAAATGCTGGAGAGGGTGTGGAGAAAAGGGAACCCTCTTTCACTGTTGGTGGGAATGTAAATTGATACAGCCACTATGGAGAACAGTATGGATGTTCCTTAAAAAACTAAAAATAGAACTACCATACGACCCAGCATTCCCACTACTGGGCATATACCCTGAAAAAACCATAATTTGAAAAGGGTCATGTACCACAATGTTCATTGCAGCGCTATTTACAATAGCCAGGACGTGGAAGCAACCGAAGTGTCCATCAACAGAAGAATGGATAAAGAAGATGTGGCACATATATACAATGGAATATTACTCAGCCATAAAAAGAAATGAAATTGAGTTATTTGTTATGAGGTGGATCGACCTAGAGTTTGTCATACAGAGTGAAGTAAGTCAGAAAGAGAAAAAGAAATACTGTATGCTAACACATATATATGGAATCTAAAAAAATAAAATAAAAATGTTTCTTAAGAACCTAGGGGCAGGACAGGTATAAAGATGCAGACTTAGAGAATGGACTTGAGGACACTGGGAGGGGGAAGGGTAAGCTGGGACGAAGTGAGAGGGTGGCATGGACATGTATATACTACCAAATGTAAAATAGATAGCTAGTGGGAAGCAGGCACATAGCACAGGGAGATCAGCTTGGTGCTTTGTGACCACTTAGAGGGGTGGGATAGGGAAGGTGGGAGAGAGATGCAAGAGGGAGGAGATATGGGGATATATGTATATGTATATGGCTGATTCACTTTGTTATAAAGCAGAAACTAACACACCACTGTAAAGCAATTATACTCCAATAAAGATGTTAAAAAAATAAAAAATTAAAAAATAAAACTAGAAACGTGTCTATCCACAAAATAACTAAATCATGATATAGTCTCCTAAAGGAATATTACACAGCTAGAAAAATTACAGCTGAATATAGCAATAGAGAATATGAATTATTACCTACTTTGTAAAACTGTAAGGTATGAAAATATAATAAATAATATTTTTATGGATTCTATGTAGTTAAAAATAAAATTGAAATAAAAGTTTACTAAGGACAGTTTTTCTATTAAAACAATGCTTAAATAAGAATTCAGCAGTTATGAACCAGGAAGGAGATTTGTCAGTGAGAACAGTCCTGATGTTCTCCTTTTGGGCTTTTCCTTTTGCCTTTATGTTCTACTTAAAGGTGCTTACTTACCATCACCACTAGATGCCAGGGGTGCTTTCCTTTCCTAAGGCCTACTCATGGATTAAGAAATATTTCTGGATGTAGCAGCATTCAGGAACTAGCCGATCCGTTTATTTTGTCCCTTTCAAGGACAAAGGCCAATTTCATTAAAATTAAAACATTACCTGGCTCAAATCTTGGGAGATTTAGTATTTTATTTCGATAAGGGAGGCTGCTCTATTTCTCTGAGGTTTTTTAAAAACATTAAGAATTTTCATATGCCCTAAATTAGACTCAGAGCTGTTAAACTTATTTTTTTAAGCTCTATAAGTAGATCTAAGTGTTGTAGTGCTAGATAATAAATCCTATGAAATCAAGTTATTAAAAATATTCATGTTATGGCTAGGAAATATTCTATTTGATTTTACATCTTTCCTTCTTATCGTCAGTATTTAAGAAGTGCAACAATGGTTACTAAAGTATGTCAGTCCATGTCAACACAACTTCACTTTGAGCCATATGCATTATAAAAAGGTAAATTTTAAATTTTAGTGGAAAAACAAGAGAGGAGGTTTTATTTATTCTTTATTCTTCCAACTCAACATAAGCAGTGTATTCGTCATCTAAGATATAACTTATAGTTTACTACTATTACAGCATTGCTTCATTTGTCATCTATATGTATGTGTAGGTATATAAATATCTGTATGATATATGCAGTTATCATGTATCATAATTACACAGATCATGGTTTATTTAAATAAATATTTTATTTCTGCTGGTAATAGTTAACACTTCTATAACTTATACTTTATCAGGCACTGTTCTAAGTGCTTTGCTGTTAAGCCTTGCAACCTATGAGGTGAGTAGTCTTATTATCCACATTTTGCAGATGAGGAAACTAAGACACAGGGAGGTTAAGTAATAAGATCTAGGTCGCACTGTTTATAAGTATTAGACCTGGGATTCAAACCCACATGTCTGGCTCCAGGGTCTGTGCTCTCAAATCTTACCTTATATTGCCTTTACAAAACAGCTATATTAAATGAAGCCACTTGAAATACCAGTGTGGAGAGCTAAGCTAACAGCCCAACCCAAAGAAGATATTTTGAGTTTGGGTACTTATTTTGAAAATTAATCTTCAAAGTCTTTTTGCCTATATTAACTAGATACAATTTTTTATTTTCCATTAGCACTGCCTGTAAGACTGTGACCTCTTCCAGCATAAGGACCACTCAACTATTTCTACTCTCCTGAACCTGATGTATTTTCTGTCACACAGTCAAAAATTTGTTGAAGAGGTAAGTGATGGAATGACCAGTGCAACACACTGACAAATTAAAGGAATGGTTTGGGGTAACTGGATGGTTCAGATTGAAATTTTGTTTTTGAGAAAATAAAATATTTTGGCCTGAATTAATCAGATGGATAGGCTATATTAATCCACTTCATTGAATTAAAAGAAAATTGATCACTAATTTAATTAGCCTAGTCTATTACTTGTGCCCTTGAGTTATAAACTACCATAGATTATTCTTGTGATTATTTTAACAGGGTTCAAAAATTTAACTCAACAATTTGAGTACATAGCATTCTGATAACACCATATTGTTGTCTAACAGTGAAATACAAAATCTTATTCAAATATGAACATTTTCAGCAGATATTATAGTGTGTTAAAATATTATAATACATTTAAAAATCTACTAAACTACTAAATCCTATTAACAACCAGTTTAAAAGATACAAATTTTTCAATTAAAGAAAAATTTAAAGCATTTGCTACTGTGTACAAAAAAACCCTCAGCATTGATGAAAGATAGCTAAATATTAATCCTCAAAATATTTTAATGGAGGAAAATATGAGGTAAACATTTGTAGGTTTCCTATCTTTATCACCTGGCACTTACAGATATAAAATACATGTAAGAAAGGTAAGCCAGAGTCCTACTCTCCTTATTGCTGTGTAACAAGGCTGATCTTGTTATCACAATGGTTCTGTCCATTCAGTTAATATTTATTAAACACCCATTATATAAAAGGTACTGCACTAAGTTCTCTGTAATAGCACATTGTTTGCATGTGGTAATTTAAAGTGCTTCCAGCATTCACAAGTATTGTCATGTTTTGAGTTATGAGGTGGGCCACATTGATGTCCTTCTTATATTACAAGCGTGGAAACTGTGGCCCAACATGGTTAATTATACTATCCAAAGTCACAGAAGTGATGGTGAAACTGGGGCTACAGAAGCAATACTGGTAATAATACAAAGGAGAGAGGGAACAGAAATAGCCCATCAAAAGGTTCTGCTTCATAAAAGTCTTGATTTGAAAGCAATGTTAAATGGCTTGGTCATACATGGAATACACAGCAAACTCATTTTATTATTAAGGGTTAAGTTTCTTTTGATTAATACAAACCAACTTATAATAATAATATTCTTTTAAAATATAATTGGCATATTCTTATATCATACTTTTCTCTCTTCTTGCTTAAACTTAATAGAATAAAACAAGCTTCAAAAAAGGCACCCTAAGAATAAATAGGGTGTGTAATGAGCAACCATTATACATGATTTCTTCACTCATGTGGAACTCCTATAACCCGCTAATGAGATCACCACTTGTGAGGTACCGAGGCCTTTTGTTTCAACTAGGTTAATCATATTTTATGACCAACCATTATGTCTCTTCTATTCATGTATACAACTGTTTCATCGCTAGGTACAGTATTCATACTTTATGGTCCAATTTATTATTTGGCTGCATCTGAAAACCAAGACTATATGAATATTTTATTTTATATGCAAAATACACTAAAGTTACTGTTACTTTTATAAACATATAATAAATCCTATAAAAAGGGATATTTTAGAAAAATAAGAAAATTGAATAGGGAGTACTTAAGCTTTCCCATCTTCAGTGTCAACACAATGAACATTCAAAAATTCATTTGTCCCAATATCGATAGTAATAATGGCTACTATATATTGAGAACCTTCTCTGTGCCTCTTCTCTTTATATACACATTTATATATTCATCATTTCACCTAATGGAATCTTTAAATTGGACATATACAATAGTTATTATCATTTCAAAGCTGAGAAAACTGACATTCAGCAAGGGTAAGTAATTTTTCCATGTCACAGAATGGCAAATTTGAGCTTTTATTCCATCCTGAACACACTGTCTACTACATCATGGCTCTTCCCTCCCTGCCTCCTTCCACCCTCTCAGACTAGCCCACTGAGGTTCTGTCTTAATTCATGCTCCATTATCTCTGTAGCTCATTTATTTAGTTATTCATTTGGCATACATTTATTGAATACCTTCTACAGGGCAGGCTTGGTTTTAGGAACTGAGGACAAAAAGTTAACAGACAAAGTCCCTGCTCATAAGCACATATAAACTCAGGGCAGAGTCAGGCAACAAGACGAAAATAAGACAATTTCAAAAAGGGATAAGTGCTAGGAAGACAAACAGAGTGAAGAGATAGAGAATGCAGCAAGCAGGGCTGGTAGAAATGGAGAGTGTCTATTTTAAGTTGGAAGACATTTCTAAGGAGGTGACCTCTGAGCTGGACCATGAATGACATGAAAAAGACACCAGGTGATCTGGGGCTGGGCATTCCTGGCAGAGGGAACACCAAGTGCAAAGACCTAGGCAGAACAAGTTTAGCATGTTCAAGGAATAGCTGGAATGCCAGTGTGGCTGAAATTTAGTGAGCTGAGAAGAAGGTGGTAGTAGGAGATGGGGTTGAAGAAATAAACAAATGCCTGATTCAGTAGAGCCGAATAGGTCCTGGGAAAGAGTATGGTTTTAAGTGTCATAGGAGGCCATTGGAAATGTGTGGAAAAGTCTTAGTCTTATCACAGACAGTTTAGGTCATGTTTATCGCTAGCTACTATCTGTTATCCTATTGAGATGGAGCGGCTGCCTCAACTATCAATTACCCCATTAAAATCACTTCTATTTATTGTGGGTTTACCTGACAAATTTTGCCTCCTGATACTGACGCCAGAGTCACATTAGCTTGATACACATTTTGGGTGCCTTGGCATTGCCCTGAGTCTGCTGAACCATTCACTAAAATTATCTTTACTTTCTCTGCCCCAGTGGTACTGACCTCAGCTAGATATTAGAGAAACATCGAGGGCGGTGAAGGTGGGAGGTAATTCTCTTTAAAGTGTGGAAAACTGACACCACTTACTAAACTCTAAAAGCCATATCACATCTTTAAAGGAGAATTCATGTTAACCCAAATGAAATTTTCATCTGTAGAGTGTCATAACTTTAATAAAGTGTGACTTGAAATATAGTAAGATGACTTGGGAATCACCACATATACAGGTGTTCCAGGGTTAGCCTTCTAAATTAATTCTGCTTTCAAGTTCCTTGACTTTCTTACCTTCTAAATAGTTCTTTAAAAGCTCCAAAATTTTTCCTACACTCATTCTCTCAGCAGCAGTACTGGGGAGGAGGGAACCAACGGGAACAAGAGGATGAGTCAGAGGCAACTATTTTTAAGTGCAAGTTAGTTGTAGGTATATAATACAAGTGTATATTTATGCATAATAGGTACAAAAACCATTTCCAGAGAGAATGAATTCTAATATACAATAAAAGCTTCAATATTAATTAAAATTTGAATCCCAAGATTATTAATAAATGAGATTCCAAGTCATTTTTATGGTCTTGAGAAGTAGTCATAATCTTTTCCCTAGTATTTTGCCCATAATTCAGTCAAACTGGTTAAGGAAAAGGAGCTAAGAGAAGGCAATTATTTTATTACGCATATATTTGAATATAGTGGCCTAGCAATTACTTTAGACTTTATGTAAACATTATCCTTTAGAAATTTTCACACATGTAAGAGCTCAGAAATTTTAATTCTCTTACATCTAACATTAGGAAGTAGCTTTAGTGACACCAGAAATCAAGAAAGAGAGAGACATAGGAACCAGGAGAAGTGGATGCAGCCCAGGAGCAACAGACCTGGAAAGCAACTAGTCCCAACTGAAGCAGGAAAAATGGAAAGACATCTTGGGGGGAAAGGTCATATGATAGAATTTCTGATATGACAGAGAGTTTGAAAAAAAAATATGACAAAGGCATACAGTGTAGGAAAAAAGAAATGCAAGAAGCAACACCATGAAAACCAAAAAGTAAAATGATAAATGAAAAGAAATAAAACTGAAAGTCTTGGCTCCATAGTGTACAATAGATGCAGGCTTAATTATGAAAATGTTCTTCACTCATTTAACTAAAATAATTATACAGGAGAATGGGTGAGGCAAGGTGTTGAGGTCATATAACAGCCAAATCTCTCATCTGTCTTCTCAGGAATTGAATACATGTTTCAAAAAGATAAATCAAGAAATGGTCCGTGTATTAATAGAGATGTTAGAAATAGTTAAGAGCATTAAAAGTAATCCCAGCTCTGGTTATTATCACTAGACTGTCTCCCACTATTTCTTCTGATGTGGACGACTTGAGTATGCACTGGAATGTATCCTTATGGAATTTCTGAGGTCAGTCCCGTTTGTGGAACTTTAAAGAATTGCTGAGCTACAGCCTTATTACCGTATTGTCTCATTCATTCAATTTCTTATATCTAATGCCTACTATATGCCAGGTACTGTGTTAGGTAGTAAAACTATGAAGCAGTAAACTTAATACTGAGAAATTGATTGTATTTCTTTAGTTAATTTGGCCTTACATGTAGATAGATGCAGAAGAAAACAAGTAGAAATGTGGTATGTGTTATGTAGGGGGCAGGTTCAAAATGTTCTTTGATTTTGAACTTGATCCCATGTGTGTATCTTTGAACAAAATAAGCAAACCAAAAGAAATAGAGACAAACAAACAAATAAAAATATATTTCCTACTTCTTTCCTATGAAGCAAATTTCTGGCCTAGGGACCACAGTTTTAGTTATTTGTTCTACAATCATCTTTATTTCCATCAGTTACTCTATTCAATCATTAGATAAACATTTCCTAAGAAAAAAATTATTAGCCGTAAACTGTTGGAAAACAGTCTTGCTGATATTTCTAAAATGAATTTTGGATCTTATCAGTCATCTATGTAAAAATTTCCAAAGTTTTCACTTTGGCCACATGGTTCCTCTTCCATGTCTTACCCTTCTTTTCATTGCTCTTCTTTTTCCTCCCCTTCCCTTTCCTTCCTTTCCTTCTCTTTCCTAAACTAGTCAATGATAATGCTATTGGATGAGACAGAGTAAGGCAGGCATCTGTGCATAGGGGTTGACCAAAGTAGAGAGTCAGAGCCCAAGCAGGGTGAGTAAGGCATCCACACAGAGGTGGGGGGCAGTCTAGCAACAAGTGTCTGAGTCCCATGAGGAAGAAAGAAGATCCATCTCAGGGTAGCAATATCCAAGTAGAATCAGGAGAGGATCCACATAAGAGAAGGGGCAATATAATTTATAAAAGATTGGTTGCATACAGGAGGATTGATCAAACAACTAAAGATACTAAGGAAAATGGGAGTCAGGTTTCCCAATTTTTGAAAGGGTGGGCCACAAATTAGGAAAGGGAGACAACTAGAATGAACCCTGTGGTGTTGCATTATAATGGAGGTACGTGTTCTGGCTATGTATTAATGCATCACAAATTACCCCCAAATGCAGTGATTTAAAACATTACAATTATTATGTTATTTCTCATGATTTATGTGCATTAGGAACTTGGAAATAAACTGTCCCAGGACCTGGGACAGTTTATCCCCAGGAGCGCAGGTGCGAAGCTTGAAAGCTGGGGATGACTTGGCAGCTGGGAGCTAGAATCATCCAGAGGCTAGAGTTTGATGCTGGCTGTTAGCTGGGGTCTCCACTGAGGCTATTGACTAGAGCATGTACACCTGTCCTTTCCTTGTAGCTGTCTGGTTTTTCACAGGATGCTGACTGGATTCTAAGAGCAAGCATCCCAAGAGGACCAGAAAGAAGTTGTATAATCTTTTAAGTGCTAGACTGGGAAGTCTCATAGCCTCATTTACGCTATCGTCACAAGTATTAATCATCTTGGGATGCCATAACACAATACCAAAGATGGGGTATCTTAAATGACAGAAATTTATTTTCTCACAGCTTTGGAGGCTGGAAGACCAAGATCAGGGTGCCAGCATGACTGGGGGGTCTGCCTTCTTACTGTGTCCTCACATGGAAGAGAGAGAGAGACACAGAGAACCCTCTCTGGTGGCTCTCTAAATAAGGTCACTAATCCCATCATGAGACCTCACTCTCATGACCTCATTTAAACCTAACTAACTCCTGAAAGCCCCATTTCAAATACCATAACACTGGGTGGTTAGGGCTTCAACATATGAATTTGTGGGGACACAGTTCAGTCCATAGCAACCACTGGTGCAAGATAGGAGACAAGCGTGGCTCTCACTTCTGGATGGGAGGAGCATTAACGTTATATTGTAAAAAGAAAATATGGATTATATGGGATGGGAGATCTTGTTATAGCTAGCTTGCAAAATACAATTTGGCACATTATGTATGCTTGTGTACACGCATATACATATATACACACATACGTGTGTGTGTTTGTGTGCACATTCCCTAACTATGCCCAATGAGAGGGCACGAGAGCAGCAACTGCACTCTACTTCAACAGCAATGAGCACACCTGGTGCCCAGATCTTGACTTCCAGATATCACTCTTTATTATAAGGAACCAGGGCTCCTTGGAGAAATGGCTGATTCAAGAGCTAGAGAAAAAAACAAGGTGACTTTAGAACCACTTGTGACAGAAATAAAAGAATGATGAGGGTTGTCAAAAGGACACAGGGGAAAGCTTAAAGGAGCTCCGTTGGCCAACTCTGGAACCACTCGAACATCAAAATAATGAAAGTAACTGGTTATAACGCATTGAATTAAATAAGTAAATAAAACTTTTAGTTAAGAATGGGATATATACACACTTTCCAATTACCTCCCCATGCAAATATTTATTATGTACAAAAGTAGAAAAGGAACTTCACAGATAGGAATCCTGGAAGACCCTATCTTGATCCAGTGATCAAAGTGAACATCATCATTAATGGGACAAATTAAAATTACACACCATCTGACAGGATGCAGTGAGAAAAACATAGCCCCTCTCCTGTGACTTTCCTGCAAAAGATGCATAACTTGAAACAAATCATGAGGAAACATCAGACACCAAATTAAGGAACAGTTACAAAACAACTGGCCTGTAATCTTTAATATTGTCAAAGTCATTAAAGTCAAGGAAAGACTGAAGAACTGTTCCAGACTGGAGATGACCAAAAGTGCTATAACTGCGACGTGTGATTCTGAACTGGATGTGTTTGCTGTAAAGAGCATCACCAAGACCCTGAGAAAACTTGGGTGGAGTCTGAAAATCACATGACAGTCATGTATCAATGTTGATTTTCTGAATTATACAAGGCTTAGTAAACATCCAAGTTGTTTAGCATGGAATCCACAAACTTTCCAATTGTGGATCTTACCTTGCATCTTACCACTTCCCTGGCAATAACCACATGTTTTAGCTTCAGAGCTGGTTAAGCCTTCACTAATCCTTTTCCAGGAAGACCTGTTTCTTGTCTCTCTCCTGGAAAATCTTTCCTTATTCTTTATGACCCATTGAAATGCTCACTCTCCTGTCGAACCTTATTAATTCTCCTGAACACTTTTACTTAGGTCCTCTATTTCCACCACTTTCGTACATTACTCTGTGTGTACTGTTATAATACAGGACACAGCATGAAGGGAAGGCCTGCATATATTCATATTCACATTCCCAGGACTCATCACAATCCCTAGAACATAGGAGCAGCTCAGTATATTGTGTCGAATGAGTAAACAGTACTGCTCTGTTAATATTGTGTTTTAAAAGGAGTTCTATTTCTAAATCTTTGTTATCACACACACTTATGGACATATAATCTTTGGGGGAGCTTTCAGTGGTCCAGTTGTACATGTATTTCATTGTAAGTTCCTTCTAATCATTTTTGGAGTCGAATGAAAGGAATGAAAGAAGGAAAGGAGGGGGGGAGGAGAGAGAGAAAGTGGGAGGGAGAGAGAGAGGGAGGAAAAAAGAAAGGGAGAGAAATAAGAAGGGGGGATCATTTTGAGTTTGGAAAATCCAGTGAATTGGTAAGACTTGTCATCTCTAACATCTGGTCAGCACAGCTACTTGGGCACAGTAGACAGAAAACCTATTTTAGGGTAGATGAACCTGCATATGACCCCCAATTCCACCACTTTTCAGTTATGTGATCTTGGGCAAGCTAGCTGATTCTAAGATAACCTCATCTATTAAATGGAAACGATACTGTTAAATCCATAGGCTTATCGTGGGGATTAGAGGGAAATTTTTAAATAAAGAGTTTAGCATTAGGCTTGGAATATTGTAAATGATTAGAAGGTGGCATCTATTATTTTCACTATCTTTAAAATTTTGATGCTGTATATTCTCTAACTGTAAACTATCACCTTGTTATACTTTACCAATAAGTTAATATACTAGAATAAATATTTAAAGGTATGGAGCAGCAAAATCCTACTTCTGAAAAAAATCCAATGGTTGTTTGTTTTTAATCCATAAAAATATTGTGTTTATGATTGCAGGTTTTATTTTCAACTTGGTTATTTTCCAAGTCAGTGAATTTCCAAGTTAGTTGTGTATTGAGAATAGAGAATTGGACATTTTGCACATGTAAAACACCTTCTTTGGTTTTGATAAGATGAGAGGTATATTGTTCTTAGTTCTTATGATCATTTTCGTACTTTTCAGACACAAGGTTTTCTGCTACTAATCTGTCAGTCTTAAATCTCCTGGGATATGCCTTCTTCAACCCTCCTCTCTCTTGTTTTTTGAGTAAATAATTATATGATGTTTTCCTGCTAATGCATACATTGCTCTAAATCAAAGATCTCTAAAAGAAAAATTTACATGGAAGTGAATCGCATAGTAAGTATTCATGGTGTTTTGAAATAATAAACAGCAGCTACAATGGCTTTTAGCCAAGTCAAACTAAAAAAAATAAAGTAGAGGTTACTGAGTTCAGACTGATGTTATTTTTCACATCACTTCTCTTAGAGTTAGAAAATCCATGAGGAATAACAATAACCCCAAACTGGAGGCAACAAAAGAATTAGAAGAGTAAACCCAAGATATCACACTTCTAACTTTAAGGTCAAGGAGAGAGAGAAACCTAAGGATGTAGATCCATTCAAAGTCTTATTTGTCTGGCTTCCTTTAACCCCCAGTATTAACCTGTGAATTTCTGTGGTGTTGGATAGCCACATTCCTCACACGAATTGCTGAAGGAGTTTCTACACAGCATCTCTCCTTCAGTATTCACTGCAAACAAGTCAGCAATCACTATTCACTCTGTTAAGTTTGAAGAACTTTCTTTTTATGTGCTTTGAAAAGTGTTGTATAAAATTGGAAATTTCCAGGGTGTTGTTTATGTTCAAGGACAGATTTAAACAATGAGGTGACATCAGGCTTGGAAGAGTCTTTGAAAACAAAGACATCCTATATCTTTTATGAAGAAAAAAGTATTATTTGGAAAATACTGTGAGTGGGTAAATCACAGAACACACATGCACCAGTCTAATTATCACTGCTAAGTCCCTCTCCTCATACTCTGCGCCTGTATTGCTGGCTCTTTAACAGGGCTCAAGAGTTGCACTTTGCACTGTGGATTTCAGGGGGCACCTAACAAGCCACCCGTATTTTGGAAGCAGTGAGCAGGAGGATTAATGAGTTGCTTAGCCCCCTTCCTTTGAATGAGTATTTATTGATTCTGACAGAAGCATAGGGAAGTGGATGATAGAGAGTAGAGTTGCATACCTCATCTGGCTCTCTGCCTTAATTTGTCTGTGAAAATGAATTAAGACTGATGGCAAATAAGACTGTGCAGGAAAGACAGGACACAGAAAACTATAATGGTCACAGAAAGACAGAGTATCAACTAAAAAAATCCAGTTCTTAGCTAGATGCTATTTTTATAATCTAGGATTTTAGGCACAGATAAGCTATTTTAATATCATGCTTATGAATACATTCACAAAGTTATAAGCAGTTTACAGCCTTAAAAACAAGGTTCTCTTAACTTGCAGCACTGTAAGCTCAATTTCATGTACCTGGGTCTGAAAAAAATCAGATTGTGCTCTTTTACTTGCATACATCATCACCAATAAAAGAGATTTCTGGGGTTCGACTGCAATGGCACCTTTGTTAAAGATGCATGAAGTCAATGGAATAGACCTTATTTCTCTACAGCTGGGGAGGCTCTGGAGGTCTAGCAGTGATAAACATTTGTCGCTTAAATGAGACATAAATGACTCAGCAGGGAAGATCCAATTAATGTGTGTGTGAAGAGGTGTTTGTTTGCCTTGCTTTATTGCTGGGATTTGTTTTGATTTTGCTAAGGCATGCTGTTGGCCAGACCAAAATCAAGGTTAGGAATGAAATGGTATTGGTACCCACTCATTCCATGTGGTTTTTAGCTTATCTTGTTTGATGGAGCAAAAAACTGCACATTGAAGGTTACAGTCAGCTAGGTCTCTGTGTGGCTCTACTCTTGTGTTAGTTTCCTAGGGCAGCGGTGACAAAGTACCACAAACTGGGTGGCTTAAAATAAATGAAATTTATTGTCCTACAGTTCTGGAAACTAGAAGTCTGAAATCAAGGTGCCAGCAGGGCCATCCTTCCCCTGAAATCTATAGGGGAGAATCCATCCTTGCCTATTCCAGCTGCTGATATTTGCCAGCGGGCCTTGGCATTCCTTGGCTTGTAGACATATTACTCCAGTCTCTATCTCTGTTGTCACATAGCCATCTTCTCCCTAAGTGTCTCTGTCTCTGTGTTCTCCACTTCTTATAAGGACACCAGTAATATTGTACTAAAGGCCCATTCTATTCCAGAATGAACTCATCTTAGCTACATCTGCAAAGACCCTATTTCCAAGTAAGTTCACATTCTGAATTACTAGGGGGTTAGAACTTCAACATATCTTTTTGAAGGACACAGTTTAACCCATACAATTCTCAATTATTTTCCTCCTAAACCTGATACATTTTGAATAATATATTTAGATGAGAAGTACATTTCAGTAAGGAGCAAAATTGTAAGAGTACTTGAAGTTATGTTTGAATTTCACCACCTCTCTTACCTTCTCAATCTAATTACAGCATTCTTCTCACATTGTTATATTTTAAAAATTGTAGAATATTTGAAGCACAGAGTTTCTTAGTTTATGATTTGTTTGATGGAATTTTTAAAATAACCTGAAATTTTTTTAACATTGTATGACAATTATACTTCAATGAAAAAACAAAACGAAAGAAGCCCACAAACTTAATTCTGTACTGTTTAAAAGAGATAAAGACACAAAGATTGAATATAAAAAGGTATAAATAGATATAACAGAAAAGATTAGCCAAAAGTAAGCTGGTAGTTATAGTAATATCATACAAAGTAGGTTTTTTAAATTTTATTTATATATATTTTTAAATTTTTATTTTATGTTGGAATATTAATGAATCAGCTGAGCTTCCATAACCTCTAATTCTGTCTGTCATTCAGATTCTCTTTAGATGGGCCTGTAACTCTGGTTATAAACCAAATGCCTACTATGTGCCAGGCTCTGGGCAAGAAGCTTTTCATACAGTTCTCCCTAAAATCCCATTATACTGGCAGCATTCTATCCATCTTACATATAATTGAACAAAGTAATTATAGTTACATGAGGCCAACTGCTTCTTATAAAGTGTTAAATGCAGAAAACCCACCCTTTTGAATTCTCCCTGAAGCTAAATAAGTGCCTTCCCTAATTTTTCCTCACTGACTTGAGTGGTTGTTTGGCATTATGTACAGACTGACTCATTACTGTTTTATGCTTGGGCTATGTTTATTATAGAGGGAAAAATTCATCCTTAATTTACCTTTTGGAAGATTTATTTCTCCACTAGTCTTTCAGAAGACTGGTAAAATATTTTTCTGCTTTTTTTAAAGTTAAAAGGGATATAATTTTATTTTACTTAATTGTAGAGCACACACTCAGCATTTAAAACCATTATAATATGACAATGCATTTGTTTACCTGGTATAACCAATATCGAATTCAATTCAAGCTATACAAACCTTTGCTTTTAGAATTAATATGGCAATCTGATATTTTTAAGACAATATCCCTAGATCTGGTCCATTTACAGGAACCTGAGTAAATAATTTGTTCTAATGATAAGATTTAGCTTTTGTCTACTGTATTATCCTCTTTCTTCTCTCCCTATTCCAATCATCCCCATCCATGAATTATTACTACACAGCAGCAAGGCAAGGTTCTGTTAGTCTCTACCTGAAGCCCATTACACATAAAATGAGATTCAAACTCCCCATCATGGTTCATGAGATACTGCCTGGTCTTCACTCAGTTCTTTTGTCCTGCGATCCAGCACACACCATACTGCCACACCAGCCACCCTGTAGTTAGTTCCTCAACAAGAGCAAGTTCTTTTCCTTACTGGATCCTCCACTCACGCTGTTCCCTCTGTTCTTCCAGGGCTGTTCCTTCTATTTACAGGCCTCAGCTCAAATTGCAACACTTCTTCACGGATGCCCTCCTGGCTTACTCTTTGTATATAGATTCCAGCCATGTCATTCTCTAACATTTTGCACTGTTTACTTCCTTAAGAACACTTAACACCTTTTACTATTTATTTGTTTACCTGTTATTATCAGTTCCCCCTTTAGACTGTAAGCTCTGTGAATATAGAGAATACGTCTGTTTTTTTGACCACAATACACCCAGTTTCTAAATCATTGGCTGGCATATATTAGGTGTTTATTAAATATTTGTGGAAAAAATAAATAGATATATAATACTTGGTTTCCTTGTGAAACCCTGGTGCATTTTTAATACTGTTTATGTTTTTGTCAATCTGCTTACTACTGTGTGACAGAAGTCAAAGAAATACCAAGATACTGAATGTTCTGCTTTTATTTCTTGTTATGTGGTTAAGTAACAACATTAAGATTTTAGGAGTTTTATAGTTGATTGATAGCTCTTTTAAAAACAATATTTGACCACACCCCTCCATCATTATATTCTAAAAGTAACAAAAATCATCATTCTTCTGTGTGTGCATTGCATTTTACATGAAGTAATTGGGAACATAAAAGAGAAAAATATACTTAATAGTAAACTCCAAAGCACATATTTTTTAAAAAAGATAACTCTTTATATTTTCTGAAAATAATACAAGAAATCAGGTGAAAAAAATGTGTAGCTATAAAAATTGTTCATACCTTTCATAGGTTGCTGGGGAATTTTAATGTTGATATACGTACTACAAATAATGACTCAATTATATATACGAAATGGTTGAATTGGTGTCTACTCTCTATATTACCATCAGTTAGCGTATCAAACTGCATTTATTTAAACTATGAGTGTGATAGATTATTGTTTTAAAAAAATCCCCCATGCTTAATTTTGGCTATTTTTCATACCTCTTCAGGACACAGCCCATAATGACATATTAAGTAAGCGTTCCCTACATGTTAAATAAATGAGTGGCCATTGAATGTATGCTATTAAGTTGAGAATTGAAGTATACGTAGTAGCTGTGTGACCTTTCCTAAACCTGACCTTCACCCTGTCCCTATAGTATAATGCTCAGGAGCAGATACTTCGGGGATGTTTTCCAGCTTTGCAACTTATTGCCACTTAACCATCTTTTTCTATAACGTGTGAATAATATTATTTATCTCACTGGGAATTCTTCAGACTGCATATGCAATACTTTGTATCATAAGCACCCAGTTAGCTGGTTACTGAAACTAATTATCAGGCATGCCGATAAACCAGATGGCCATTTGTGATCTCTTCCAAAACCTTAATCAAGTAACTCTAAACAGCTTTTAAAAGGCCCTATCCGGACAAGGTTCTCTAGAAACTATAGTGATATGCAAAATGTAAATGAGTTCAATAATAGCTAATAAAATCCAAAAAGGTATGCTTGGTTTATTCCACAGTTTACAAAATCTCCAATGGCAGTTAGAAAATAATAATAAGTCTTATGGGGAGTTACTGATAAATGTTATGCTTTGGCATTATCTAGCTACATTCAGATATGCAGTGGTATCTTTTGTCCAATTACAGTGTACTTTTTTTCCTTAATTTTACCTGTAGGGGTCACTGGTGTCACAGGGCAATCTTCCTCTCTGTTTAGGTTTTGATGGGTAATTACCTGCTGACAGGTAATGTGTTAGAGGAATAAGGTAATATATTCTTACAATTTACTATTCAGTAAGGAATTCATTAACATAAAGATTATGACCTAGAAAATACCCTTGGGAAACTTTCATGTTGATATGCTTTTATTTGGAAGGTGAGTCACTATGTTTGCTAGTGGAAAATAGTTGACAGAAACTTCATTTTTAGCTTAGTTCTTATTGGATATAATTGTGGGGTTCAGTCAAATGACAATGAACCAAGAAAAAAATGAGTCATTCATTTAAAATTTATTAAACACATATATCTTTGAATGTCATAAGAGGTATGATTGTCATAAGAAAAATGCATTATGTAAACCTAGGTAATAGAACTAACTTTACACATTTTACTGGATATGTTAGTAAATTCTAAATAGTAGCCTTCATTTCATTCAGGTAGTTAATATATTAGAGACCACAAGAGATGCTTTCCATGAATTATTTAGTTGAGATGGTGACAATAAACCTTTGCATTTCACAGTCTAACACAAACTCAATTTTTGTATTCATATAATTCTTATATATATGGTATTTACCCAAGTATCAAATGTTGATTTTTATTTTATTTTTAAATTTTTATTTATTTATTTATTTATTTATTTATTTATTTATGGCTGTGTTGGGTCTTCGTTTCTGTGCGAGGGCTCTCTCTAGTTGTGGCAAGCGGGGGCCACTCTTCATCGCGGTGCGCGGGCCTCTCACTATCGCGGCCTCTCTTGTCGCAGAGCACAGGCTCCAGACGCGCAGGCTCAGCAATTGTGGCTCACGGGCCTAGTCGCTCCGTGGCATGTGGGATCTTCCCAGACCAGGGCTCAAACCCGTGTCCCCTGCATTGGCAGGCAGATTCTCAACCACTGCGCCATCAGGGAAGCCCTCAAATGTTGATTTTTGAATAACAAGTTTCTAGTTGGTGAAAATGGCCCAATTAGACTTATTATTGATTCTGCTTCTTCTCTTTGACCAAATGTTAAGATACTGACGTTAGAGACAAATTGAACTAAGTCCAATTTTCTTCCTTTTCTAGAACAAAAAAATGATGTCAGCCAGAGACACCTTAAATGTAGAAAGTCTCCACCCAACCCCTGACTGGGGAGATGTGTCATTCACAGGCAATTCTATCTCAGCTGTGTTGGTCAGAGAACAGTACAGGGAATCCATTGCTGCTATGTTTGTCTTCTGTGGGGAAAAATAATAAATGTAACCAAAAGAATAAAGGATGTTTAGTAATTTTCCACTAAAGTTTAGATTGGCAATACAGTCAGTTCAGAGAATTTTTTATGAACCTGATTTTGTTTTCTTCAAAGCCCAAACTGGCAATGAGACCATTCTAAATCTATCAGATATTTGTGTAACTATTATGGTTAGGACTGGGCCTATTAGGTTTTTGAAAAATTAAAATAGGACTTTAAGAGTTAATTTTTTAATTCCTTGGAAATTTCTTCATAACCTTTCTCTGTTTCACAATGAAAGGCAAACACTATCTTGAAGTTGAAATGCAAGTGAATTAATTCTGAAAAAAAAAATAAATGTATTTGTACTAGAACTGCAAATGTTTGACAGAAATTGGAAAGTGGCTCTTGAAGAAACTCTCAGCAGGAGAACCATAATTAGTTTTAAGATTTACTTCTAGCGGCTTCTCAGACCAACAGGACTTTGTTTGCTATAACATCTTAAAGTATCTAGGGGACATTCAGGCTTCAAATATCAAGGGATATTATGTCTTACTCTAGTCCAAAAAGCTATGTGAAAATATGGTCATACTGTAAAAATCATAGAAAAAGTTCCCAAATAGAAGCCATTTAACTTGAGGTTACTTCTCCTTACTTGGAATAGATAATATATTTAGACTTTTCATAATCTTAAAAGTAATCTTTGTATAATTGTTTCTTACTCTATGGATTTGTATATTTATTTTGAGAAAAAGAAAACATATCCTCTTCCACTCTTTTTTATAGTATGTCTTCTGGTTTTGGATATGAGATATAAAAATACACACAATGCAAATTAATATCAATTTTTTAGTTTACATAAGCAGTGATGGTAAAATAAATTATCCTTTTAATTTCACATATAAAATTTGTTCTAAAAGCTGGATTTGGTAAATTTTTCACCTCACTGGTAAAGGAACATAAAGCATATATAAAAGTATAAAATATGGTCTTTTTCTCAATGAACTAACAGTTGAGAAGAAATGAACATAAGGCAAAAATAATAATAATATAGTATTATGTGCTAAATGAATAGAAATATTAAATAAAAATAGGTATTTACTAAGAGAGGGAAGATATTCATATTTGTGACCGCCATCATGAACAAAAATTACATGTGAAAATATTCAGGCACAAAGTCAACCCACAGAGAGTCCATGACTTCTCAAAGCTGATGATCACATACTTATCAATTCAGCTCCCTTATTCTGTAAGTGAGGAAACAGAGGGCCAAAATAGTAGGTGACTTGTCCAGCACACACAAAAAGTTAATAATAGAGTGTGCTGTTAGAATTATGAAGGTGGAAGAAAACGGTGGCAGCAAACCTGAATTGGTTTTCATGTCTATAGTAATAGCCCTGTCCTCCTTTCCTCCACTCTGTGCCTTGTTACTCAAATGTGTTCCAAAAATGCCTTTGAACTGTCACTGATTTGTTTAAAGACCTCTTCAAGGCTCCATGAGATATGAACTTAAGGCTGCCTTCCTGCCTTTCCTCTCACTGCTCTTCCCTCTCTTATACAAAGTAAATATAAGCTAACCTATTCTCCAAACACATTCTGAACATTGTGCCTTTGTGCACATGGTCCTTTCACCCTGTAAGCCTTCCCTCTTATCTCTTCAACTGCAAGCATATCCATCCTATGTTCAGCTCAAAAACCACCTCTGGGGTCTTCCTTAATCTCTTCCTGTTGAAATTAGTCTCCCCCATATTTAGCCTATTATACCTCTGGGGTATATATCTATTGCTCCCGAAAAACTGAAAGTTCATTGAAGACTGAGACCTTCAATCTAGCATATTTGCATCATCTGCAATACATTGGGTAACTTACACAGAGCCACAGAGAAGTAGCAATGACAGAGCAGTTCATTAGTAATAACAATAAACATATTGAAAATAGTTAACATTTATTAGGCACTTACCCAGTGGTGGTAGGCACTAACCTAAGTGTTATAGATGAAGTCAGAATTTGAAGACAGGCAGTTGATCCTTGTTTTTAGCAATGTGGGCTCTGGGGTCAGCTGCTCGGGATTGAATCCTGATTCTACCACTTAACGGCTGAGTGATCTCTCTGTGCCTCAGGGATTTATCTATAAAATGAAAATATTGATAACATCTAACTCATGGGTTTTTTAATAGATTAAATTAGATAATTCATGTTAAATATTTAGAGTAGTACCAAGCACATAGCAGTGCTGATTAGGAGTTAACTATATTTATTATAGTTTGTTCTAAGTATTTGTTGAGTTAAATTAATTCAACCCTCTTGGGTAAAACACTTCTTACTTTCTCACCTCCTATCAAAATCCTATCCTAGCTTTAAGAACCTGCCCGTGAGCTAACTCCTCTGTGAAGTCATTCCCAATGCCACCAGGATTATTATTTTCACAGAGTTGTACACTTGTAACCTTATATAGCAGCTGACTGTAAAGTTACTTCAGGAAATAGCTATGGTCAACTATAGTTGCAATAATGTAAGAAATTGCTATAGAGTTATCAACTTTTTCTCATGATAAAAAACATGATTGTCTAAACTCTTGTGTTTTGAATTCAATCTTTCTACTGACTTGCCTAAGTTATTCTAAAAACTGTTCTTGTGGTAGGTAGGATACTCTGAAAAACCTGAGTGGGAGTATACAAAACTCTATACTTGGTCACAACTACAGCAGAATTTTAATTTATAAATTGGAAGGAAAAAAATCTCTCAAGGTACCCGGGTAAGTATTAACATATCAAAGATGAAGTGTTTACTCAATACACTAGTAAAATCCCAGTTTAATTCAATCTTTTCCCATGCAGGAATTGTTTTGGTATCTGAGGAACCATACTCAATTTTCTAGGTAATATTAAGGCATGTTTTTGATGAGGTAATCCATAAAAATGTATCTTCCTATAATGAAAAGTAAATATATACCAGGCATTTTCCCTGAATAAGATGAAAGGGATTTTACAATTGTCAGGACTTGATAGCTTGTTAGCCCAGCCATACTCCATGATGTGGTTCAGGAGAGTGGCACAAATAATCAGCAGTGAGGTTGCAATGAAGTATTTTGATGTTGCCGAATTTGGTGATGCCTTTTGAAACTGAAACATAAGAGTAATCTAAGTCAATCATTGGATAATGTGGCTTTTAGCACTGAAATAATTTTTCATCTCTTTTCTCTAGTTATTTAATGAGAATAATCTGTATAATATTAGGTATTATTTCATATTTTAGTGAGATCATACTTTAGTTGCACCATAGCAAACACAAATCTGCCTTGACCCAGTCCTAAATCTTGTGACATTGTGTGTGTGTATATATATGTATGTGTGTATACATATACACATATATATATTTAATGTCTGAGATCATCTTGACTTGTAAAATACTCATAGTGGCAAAGATAGAAAGAAAAAAGAAGAGAGTTGGATGTAAAATGAAAGTGGAAAAGATAAAGCCTAAAAATCCAAAAGCTGAGTTTTCTCTCAGGTTTCTCAATGAAATTGTTTTCTCTTGCACAGGCCACTTTCAGTTTCCCTGCTACAAGTGTGAGGAATACGAGGAAAATAATCTCAATTACTTCAAATTCATGTACCTGGATTTCATGACAAAAGGCTGTTTGATTCCACCAGTAATTCAGACATATACCTTTCAAGCCCTAGAGAATCCTTGAATCACAATGAAACAAGCATTTTATCAAGTGTCTAAGAGCCTCTAATAATAGGTCATTTCCTTCTCCTTCAAACATAATGATTTTCAAATATAAGCTCTACATATTTTGAAATCCATAAAAGGACATGTAGTGGTATGATTTATGGATACATCATAAATATTTGAGAAATTAATTTCACATATCATCTTTGATCTAATTCTAAAGTCTTATTAATTTTAGTATACTCTTAGCACCCGTCAAAGAGAATAAGAGACAACACACTCAACCACTATCTCTTACTACTGTTAAAATTGGCATTGATCAATTAAGCCTTCTAAACAGATTCTTTCTTTGAAGTAAACTGGGCTATAAGGTAATCCTAAATATACAGTATTGAAACAGAGACAGGCAGTGCACCTAATGTCTTCATATCCCTTTAACATTCTTTTTAGCTTATACACAGGGCTGAATTTTTCTCACTCCTAATTCTCACTCCTGCCATTTCCTAGGATATGACACATACAAAATTACAGTAACTAAAAACAACGTTTGACAATGTGACTCAAGGCATGTTATTTTTTTTAAATTAATTTTTATTGGAGTATATTTGCTTTACAGTGTTGTGTTAGTTTCTACTGTACAGAAATCATGTTCAATTTGAAACCATGGATTGAAGTGGTCTCTCCTTTTCATGAATAAACACAAACTAAAACCTAAAGTGTAACTTTAACAAGCTCCAGGCCAAAGGAGAATACAGACATATCATATCCTCCCTACTAAGAATAGCACAAAACAACCGGCTGACTTTGCAATTGACAGAATTTGCAGTATTCCTATTTTCCCCATAGTACAGAAGCCTCCACTTCTGGTAATATTATTAGGCTCCACATTTGATGATCAAGAAGCCAGGTGAAGACAATGACAAACAGAGTTGAGACAGGGAGAAATAAACTCAGAGAAGGAGAGAGACAATGAATTTATAATCAAAAATTCTAAAACACGTGAAAGAATCAAATACCAAATACAGCTAAAACCAAATCAAGAATTGGCATATTCACTTCAAACTAATGGGATATTCCACTAAAGATTTTAAATATCTACATTTAAGATACTCAAAGTGATAAATGGAGGAATAACTTTTATTTTTTAAATGGGAAGGAATTATTTTTTTATTGAAGTATACTTGATTTACAATATTGTGTTAGTTTCAGGTGTACAGAATTATTTTTTTAAAGAAGAAAAAATAAAAATGGCTAGGTATGAAAAAGAACAAATTCTATATATTTAAATAAAAGTCATGGTTATTGAAATGAAAAATAATTCTATATTAGACAAAGTAGAAGAGAGAACTAGTAAATTGGAAAGATAATTCAAGAAATTAAGAATGAAGGACAGAGAACAAGGAGAGAAAAATATAAAATAGAAACTCAAAATAACATGGTAAAAATAAGTCCAAATGTATTAGCTTATCGAAATATCATGAATGGCTCAAACTCCTCTATTAAAGGACAGATTATAGGTTGAATTTTTTTAAATATAGCTATAAGTTTCTGGCAAGAGATATGATAAAGTTATGAGGAAAGCTATGTTATGTCAATATTAATCATAAGAAAACTAGTGCAGCAATATTAATATCTGATGGCATATAATTTAAGGTGAATATTAATAAGAATATCATGTACAATAATAAAGGATAAATTCACTAACAAATGGTAACAATAATGAGCTTATTTGCAACTAAGAATTAAGAGTCTTAAATATTTAAAGCAAAACTGACACAATTACAAGAAGAAATGGATACTTTCATAATATTAGGAGATTTCAAGTAATGGTAGTCAAAGCACACTAAATATTAGTTAGAATACAGGTTTTTTTATTAATTAATTTTTATTGGAGTATAGTTGATTTACAGTGTTGTGTTAGTTTCTGCTGAACAGCAAAGTGAATCTGTTATACATATACATATATCCACTCTTTTTTAGATTCTATTCCCATTTAGATCGTTACAGAGTATTGAGTAGAATTCCCTGTGCTATAAAGTAGGTTCTTATTAGTTATCTATTTTATATATAGTAGTGTGTATATGTCAATCCCAATCTCCCAATTTATTCCTCCCCCCCTTTTCCCCCTTGGTAACCATAAGTTTGTTTTCTACATCTGTGACTCCATTTCTGTTTTGTAAATAAGTTAAATGAACGTATTTTTTAAGATTCCACATGTAAGCAATATCATATGATATTTGTCTCTCTCTGTCTAACTTACTTCACTCAGTATGACAATTTCTAGGTTCATCCATGTCGCTGCAAATGGCATTATTTCGTTCTTTTTATGGCTGAGTAATATTCCATCATATATATGTACCACATCTTCTTTATCCATTCCTCTGTCGATGGACATTTAGTTTGCTTCCATGTCCTGGCTATTGTAAATAATGCTACAATGAACATTGGGGTACATGTATCTTTTCGAATTATGGTTTTCTCTGGATATATGCCCAAGAGTGGGATTGTTGGATCATATGGTAGCTCTATTTTTAGGTTTTTGAGGAAACTCCATACTGTTCTCCATAGTGGCTGTACCAATTTACATTCCCACCAACAGTGCAGGAGGGTTCCCTTTCTCCACACCCTCTCCAGCATTTATTGTTTGTAGATATTTTGATGATGGCCATTCTGACTGATGTGAGGTGATACCTCATTGTAGTTTTGATTTGCATTTCTCTAATAATTAGGGATGTTGAGCAGCTTTTCATGTGCCTGTTGTCCATCTATATGTCTTTTTTGGAGAAATGTCTATTTAGGTCTTCCGCCCATTTTTGGATTGGGTTGTTTGTTTTTTTCTTATTGAGCTGCATGAGCTGTTTGTATATTTTGGAGATTAATCCCTTGTCGGTCGCTTCTTTTGCAAATATTTTCTCCCATTCTGTGGGTTGTCTTTTCATTCTGTTTATGGTTTCCTTTGCTGTGCAAAAGCTTTTACTTTTAGTTAGGTCCCATTTGTTTATTTTTGTTTTTATTTCCATTTCTCTAGGAGGTGGGTCAAAAAGGATCTTGCTGTGATTTATGTCATAGAGTGTTCTGCCTATGTTTTCCTCTAAGAGTTTTATAGTATCTGGTCTTGCATTTAGGTCTATAATCCATTTTGAGTTTATTTTTGTGTATGGTGTTAGAGAATATTCTAATTTCATTCTTCTAAATGTAGCTGTCTAGTTTTCCCAGCACCACTTATTGAAGAGACTGTCTTTCCTCTATTGTATATTCTTGCCTCCTTTGTCGTAGAGTAGGTGACCACAGGTGCGTGGGATTATCTCTGGACTTAGAATATGGTTTTGAACAGCAAACTTATGAAGCATGACCTAATAAATATATAAAGAACTCTGTACCCCCAAAAAGAATGTGTACATAGAATAATAATTACATTGACAATGCAGTAGATCACAGAGGAAGTATTATCACATTTCAAATAATTGGCAGTCAACCACATTCTATGACAATAGTCTAATGTAATTTGTACCAATTATTAAAGATCACAAAAAATTAAATGTCCTGTTAAATAACTCATGTGTTAAATTACAGTGGGAATTATAGAGGGAAACAGGAAATAAAAGGGAATAAAAATGTTTAAAATGTTATATATATGTATTCACACATATATTTTTGCGATTTAGGTAATTATCTCAAAATCAATTCAATGCAGTTAAAAATATTTGGTTTATTTTATAGTATTATATGAACTTTTTTAAGGGAAAGGATTAAAAATAAATAAGACATACATTTACCTCAAGAAGACAAGAAAAAGAAAATAGAAACAAGTGAATTAAAAATAATACCAACTAGTTGTAGTAATGATAGAATTTGGCAAGATGCATAAAAGAACATACAAAAATCAATATTGTTCTTATACATTATTGGCATAATGACCAAAATATCAAACTAATAACTAGTAGGACTAATGAGAAACTTTGGCAAAATAGTTGAATAAGTGACAAATAAAAATCAAGTGTTACAAAATATCAATAATTTCCCTAAAGAAAAAATAATAGGAAAAAGTGATTCATTCAAAATAGTAACAAAATCCATGAGGTACTTAGGAGTATATCTGATAGTAAATATGCAGTGTATTCATGGAGAATGTTATAAACCATAATTGAAGGAACAAAAAATGAATAAGAAATATACTATTCTCATGGGTGGAAAGACTCAATATTTTTAAATGTCAATTCTCCTCAAATTAATGTACACATTCAGTAAAATTCCATTAAAAATCAAGTTTTTCATGAAACTTGGTAAGCTGATCCTACAATTCATATGGAACAGCAAGGGGCCAAGAGTTACAGAGTTTTAAAGAAAAATTTATAGGAACTTGACTCACCTAATGTCAAGATCTACTATAAATCTATAGAAATTTGGGCCATGTAGATCTACAGGAGGAAAAAGAGAAGCAGAAATATATCCATAAATATATGACAATTGGCACGTTAGAGATACACATTACAAATTCCATATTCCCACCTACCCTTCGAGAACCTACAAACATTTCCTTTACAGTGAGTCCCTCTATCACCCTGTGCCTCCAGTTACTGGGAAACAGTGGATTGCATGTAGAACAAACAACTGAATAAATTTCTCTCTTCTAGGAGTTTAGAACTGAGATCCAGGTAACTCTAAGCAGTTAACCTTTGGACATACATAATCAGGATGCAAGATTACCATTGGAAAATTCTACTTTAGGGACCATGCATCTTGAAGAGCAAGTTGAAAGAGAAAATCCACTGGCAAAAAACAGAAAAATAAAGTAAATAAAATAAAGACTCAGAAAAGGGAAAAAAAGATGGGAAAACAGGAAAGTCAGGAGAGATTCCATTTCTGATGGCTTTTCATGCCCCGGCTTCTGTCCCTACTGATGCTTGTTTTCACATCTAGCCCTGGGGTAGTGGTCTTGTTTCCTTAAGGTATGTTTTTTTCCTGTGTGTTTTGTTTTGTTTTGCTTAAACTACTTTGAAAGGTTTTGGTTATTTCCAACCAAAGGGCTTTGAGTAATGCACATTGACTATTATCAAAATTCCCTTGTCCCTAACAATTAAAAATGATAATATCCAACTTTATAAAATATCATGAGATCTACACCTTCAGTGATAGAACAGCTTTATAGATACATAAAAGTGACCCCAGTGACGTTTTAAAAATGAACAAAGAGTACATAAAGACCACTATTTAAAAATTGTTCCTCTACGCCCTGTAAAAGTGTAAGGCTGGGTTGAAGTCACCAGAGGCACAACGCTTTTAGGGCAACTATGCTAGCCTTTTGCCATTCATTCAGTATGAACATATTTTGTGGTCTTAAATTATGGTAGTAGTTCTTTGGATAAGGTTCCAACGCACATATCCCTTAAGCAGAAATGAAGGGAATGCTGATCCATCGTCACTCACAGTGTCAGCACAGCACACCTGTGTGAAGTGAGGCCGAAAGCGATGGTTATTGCAAAGGCCAAAACTAGATGGAGTGACACTGGTTCTGCCTTAAAATGTCCTTGTCTCTTATTGAATATCTTGGGTCATTTGTTTATATTTTAATTTATTTTTGCTCCTGAAATACTACTAGCTTGTCTCATGATTGTTAAATGCCAGTAATATGTAGCTTAATTTCCAAAAAATTTTGTTTCTCTTACAAATGATGAGCAGCATGTACACTCATAACACAGCTTCCAGCAACATAATGCCATTATAATTTTGAGTAACACACAGTGGCTTCCACAACTTTCGCTAAAATTTCTTCCATCTTGTTCCACTTTGACTATCCTGGATGGTGGAAGTATCATGTCTTGTGCCCGCTGAATAGGCTCTAGGCTATAGTATCAGGTTCCACAAAGTTATGGTTATCCAGTGTCAGTAATGTAAATGACTTCTTCCTAATGGATTTTGACCAGCACATTCTTTACAAAATGTCCCTACTTTTTAGAAAATGATTGCCCTCTGCAATACTGAATCTGCAAAAATGTTGCTCTTCTTTACTTAGGCTGACCAGGGACTGGTACGTCTGAGTTATATTCTACAACCCTAAGGACAAGAATTCTGCAGGTAGGTTATAGATGGCATTCACACTGGAAGTTTCCCCTTTTATTCTTGTGACACAGAGTGATATACACCTGCTGGCTAAGATATTTTCTTGGACTTTTAGGCTGACCTTAGCATTTTTCATCCAAATCATTTTACTTTTGAAAGTGAAAGGAGTGCTATTAATAATTACACTGGGACATCAGGCATAAATAAACACTATACCAGTCACATCAAGATGTATTCTCATTGTAGTTATTATTTTGTAAAACGCCAGTTGTAATGAGGCATTTGGAGGGTTTTATTCTGATTTCCTTGATACCTAAAATTATTGTGCTAAAAAGATGGCACATTTATGAAATATAAGAAGCAAAGTGCTTACAGGACCAAACATTCCTTTCTTTGTGCCATTTCTGTGCTTAGATCTTACCTCTGTTGTTGAACTGGTCACAAGATATTGCAATTACTGGTCTCTAACTCCTTCGCTATACTCAAGCTAGGCAAGATTTGGGACTAGTGCAATGTTTGTGTCCTGGAAGGAAGTCAAAGTATATTTTTTGAGATCATTTGAATAAATTGAAAAGAACAGAATACTTTTAGGAACTTTCTTTTTTTAGGAGCATTAATAAAGATAGGATTATCTGTGCAAGATATATGGTATACTCATATCTCATAGTATGTAATGTACTTATATATTAGTATAGCACCATGCAGCATGCTAACATATAACTGCAATTTGTAAGATAACTTAGTATATCTGAACTGAAGGAACAACATGGTACAATGTTTAAGAGGATCAGCTCTGGGGAAAGACTGGTGGAGTCTGAATCTAGACTAGCATGTGACCTTGGGAAAACCAGCCTTTGTGCATCTTATCTGTAAAATGGGAAAGTAATAACACTTCTCTCATGAAGTCATAAAACATAAATGAGTTTTTCACATAAAGAGTTTAAAACAGTGCCCAATTATTGTAAACACTCAAAAGTTGGCTATTGTGTTATTATAATAATAATTATTATTACAACTACTATTATTATTATTAAAGGTTGAACCTCACATGCATAGATCAATAAAGATACAGATGTAGATGTTATACTCAAAGATTCAGGCTGCAACTGGTTTCCTTACTTATTCACATAATGAAAAATCAACATGTTGCACTTAAATATTAATTTAAGCATGGGAGTAAGATCATGTAGGCCAAAGAATTCATATGGGAGAAGACAACTGACTTAAATTGAAGTCTATATGCCTGATCCCAAATATTAAAGACTATGAAATAAATATGAAGGACATTTATAATCTCTTATCTCATTTTCCTTTCCAACTTTCAAAGTGTAGAAATGTATTTAAAATATACCCACTCATATCTGTGAAGGTAGGAAATAAATTATCTTTTCTTTAACCTTTATTCTCTTTCTTAGGCAGGACTGAGAATTGAGAAACATGGGGAAAGTTTATGTGCATAATGAAAATTGAATTTTCCCAAAGATTTATGGATTAACTGGGAAGAGTCACTTAATGTATAGTAACAAAATATCAATATCATTTGTAGAATGTATGTGTAAAAATGATTTACATGTGTGATATATTCATAAATACCCCACACTAAAAAATTTTATAAACTGTACATTAAAACCTACATAGAATTATTAAAAGTAGGTTATGGGTTATTTAAGTGTTTACAAAGAGAATTTCTAACCTCATATAGTGATTTTTAAACTCTCTCTCTGCTATTATGTTTTATATAGTGTGTCTTTAGGAAATTTTAAATGTTTCCACTCAGAACCAGCTCAACCGATGCATGATACTGATGAATTGTACGATAGACTAGACATGTATCTGGCTTTTCTTTAAGTCTTAAGAGACTAATTGCTAATGGTCTTAAGCTGTTATATGGCATGCTACTACATTTCTAGGCCATATACTGCTTTCCTTTAGACTCTGCCCCCCAAACAGGCGTATCTTTGTGTTATCATTTTAATTTCATATCTAAATATGATAAAATGAATCTCTTCAAAGAAAGGATAAACCCTTTATATATTATATTATATATATTCACTATGCATAGTATGAGTAGACTGTTTACTGCCATATTGTCATTTATCAGATCTTGGAATACATGTATGTATGTGTGTGCCTTTGTGTGTACGTGTGCATGTATATGTGTGTGTGTTTCAGTATATATAGGTACTCTCATATGTTAATCAGGCAATTGTTTCCTTTTTAAAAATCCACTTACTATTTTTGCTAGTTGTTCTGTTTGCTTATCCTAAAAGTTGACATGCAGAACAGGTGTGAAATTCAGAGATCAGCCATTTTCAAAGGGCATGGCAGCAGTTGGGAAGATTGAGTTTCTTACACTTGATATCTTGTGATGTTTGTTGGTTGTTAATCTACTAAGCTTCTTTATCTGAAGACATGCCTAGTTCTCTTAATTTTCACATTAGCCAGCAAATTAAGTTATGCGTTATTATTCTTTTAATATATAATCTGTATAGTATTTCCCATGAAATAGAATGAAGGGAATGTTTCCTGTGCTAGGAAGGATTAATAAATATAGAAAACTAATTTAATTGTTAAGAAGAATGGAGAGAAAGGATTTTTTTCTTTCTTTCCCACATCCCAGATCCACTGCATCACTCTGTCTTGTAGCTACATTCTCTTTGCCTTTTTCTACATTCTCTTTAGTAGTTTATGAAAACATTCCAGCTTTGCTTTGATTAAGTTTATTCATTTTAAAATCAGACCTCAAGGTATCCTGTCCACGTTTCAGGGACAAGATAGGAAGGAGACATCACTGCAATTCAATTCTATCCACAAGTATTGACTGAGGATTCCTATAAACTAGACCTTGTGAGGTGACTGGAGGGAAGAAGCCACGTTCCTGTCTTGAACAAGCAGATGGTCCAGTTAGTATAATGTCAAATACCTAGCGCATGCAAGACGGTTAGTGTCATAAGAGACCTGAAAACGGAGAGATCTCACCAACAGAAATATTAGGAGACTTCAAAAGGATGGGGACTAAAACAGTACATAGAAAAATGTACAGAGTTGTGTAGGAAGAGAGGAGGAAAGATAACTGAAAGCCATTTCTAGACAGAGGGGCGTACACGAGCAGTCACAGAGGAACAGATGAGCATGGCATGTTCTAGGGACAGCGTGACTTGCTTGACTGACAGAGGACTTGAAGCAAAGAGCAGTGGGAATTAGGGCTGCGTGGTTCAGACGGGGTGATAAGAAGGACGATGCACTGATTCCAACCAAGACCAGTAACTTAATTAGGCATTGAAATATGCTGCAAAATCAGATCTTTGCATCGTCTCAGAAAAATAAAAGTGATTTCTTGGTAATCCACTATCGATTTACCCATGATACTCTTTACTTTATTATTATGAATATAAAGAGCTGAATATATTAGGAAAAGACTTAGGGATTTTTTCCCTAAATTTTCACATACTACATTGCTTCATATTTGACGAATGAAGGTAGTATGTATGCATCTAACAAATATAGAAATGACACAAAATAAAAATGCTGAACTTTTTAAAGAGTTGTTTGTTTATTAAGTTTTTAACACACTGTAATAATATTTCTTGTAAAACATGTTCAAGCTAGGCTGAAAGTCTAGTGAGAATTTGATTAGCTATTTAAAGAGGTTTGGGTAAAATTATGGAAATGTATTGTATTAATGACTGAATCTATTTTTAAAAGATGAAAAGTAACTTATGTTGCCATGAGTTTTATTATGAATTATTTCTGAAAGTAGAAAAAAATTAAGTAAAAAAAAATTAAGTAGAAAAAAATTAAGTAGAAAAAAATTAAGCAAATTAATTTAATCCAATAAATAAAAGTAACTTTTTTAGTTGTTCTCTTTATGTAGGAGTACAACTGTGGAGATGCTGGAGGAGCATGGCCTGTCATAGTCCTTTCATACCTTGTTGCAGGATCAGAGTCAGTCCTATTCCTCAGTTCCACGGAATTGGCTAAGACAGGACTTAAATTAACAAACCACGATCTTTATTGCATCGTTCAATTTCTGTATTCACTCAGTGAAATTTTAAAAGGTCAGAGATCATGACATCAGAAATCAGTAGATGAACTGGCCCTGGGGATGACAGCTTTCCTGCCTGCATCTTTACTAGTTTTCCTGCTAGTTTTTTGTTTTGCTTTGTTTGCTTTTTTGCAAAAATTTATATGCAGAAATTGAGACTAATAAAGAAGACAACAGGTCTGGTGAGATAAAATAATATTCATGACTGAAAAAAATTATTAAGAAAGTATCATGAATGCTATTTGGGAAAAATACTTATTTCCCCAAATTTGATCTGGATATTTTTAAATTTTCCATTTAACCAGAAGACTGGTTTAAGATGACAAATAAAAGATGATCCTGTTTCTCTCACAAAATGGTGCAGAATATATATATATATTCTTTGAAAAAATTCACTATCAAAATATTGGAACTCAACAGGGAAACACAATTGCATTAGGCCAATGTTCTTGAATATTGAGAGGTGAATGTCATCTGATTGACCTATTTACTCTTACATTGAAAAATCTATTGAGATATTGGTGGCTTACACAGATGTGATTTTCTGAGATAGTTGATTTTACTACCTACACTTGCTTGACTCGCCAATTAATTTTTAGAACTTTGTTTCTAATAGTCAGAAGCCCAGCAAGATAAAAAGGTGATGGTTATTACATCACATTTCTTACCCACTATAGAAGCAGATGTACAATATACTCTTTTTGTTTATTCTCATGCCACACCCTTTTGGCCCTTAACCAATACTTGGGGGGACACGATGAAGGCAGCTATGCTTATAAAGTTGACCCTTGTCATGACGATTCACAGTCAAATCTTTATTAACCAGGGGCTGCCAGTTCTTCCTGAGATCCGCTTTTCTTGTTCAACATAGTGATGTGACCAAAACAGGTTGCAAAAATCTACCTCTCCACCTGGCAATAGTTTCATAGTTCTTATGACTTTATTTCTAATTCTTCATAAGTAATGTTTGGAAAGTCAGTTAAATCACCAAATATTTCTTCTTTGCCTGCAGAGAAGTACACAATGGAGTATTTTAAATCCTTTGAAACTTCTATTGTCATATTACAAATATGCATGAGAAGGTATAGTAAGTTAATGTTACCAAAAGTCAAATAAAAGAGATAAAAAAAGTTACATTCTTTTATGTATAAGGGAACAATTACAGTTTGGGCACCTGTGTTCATAAAGTAATATAGTGTTCTTTGCATTAATAAGATATGGCATATTGACTGAAACTCTTAGAGGTAGAATGCAAAAACCAAGCCATTAGGAACTGAAGAAATGCTAACCCTAACTTCGTTGTAATCTAGACCTGTCAACAAAATTATCAAGATAGCAATTTTAGAGATAATATTCTAGGTACAGCCTACAGTATCCCACTTGTATTTAATGAAAATATGCTCTCTCAAACAATCAAATATTTGCCCTAAGTTCTACTTCAGGATGTTTGTATTTGTTCAACTAAAAAGTTAAAGTCAAGCATTCAATTTCAATGGGACTTAAGACAAGCATGCAATTAGGGGATTTGGAAATAGTTGTGTACCTAATGAAAATTAAGGAAATCATTTACTACCACATGAAAGTCAGTTTAAATGCTTCATTCTCATGTTGTCTTCCCATGCATGCATGTTCCTTAGGAGTGTAGGATGATATATACAAGTGTTAGTCATTGAATTTACCTTTACAGGTTAATAAACAGATTACTTTTTCTCTCTGAAGATCAATGTTATATTCTCCATAAAAGAAGTTCCTGTTAAAAAGAAATCACCCAAGTGGGCTCCCTCAATGTGACTTTCTCCCATATTTCTGGCCAAGTCAAAAGCATCAAAATACATATCGATGCCTCCTCCCTGAGAACTAGCCATTTGGGGTATCAAAGGAAGTGCTCTGCCATAGAACAGAGCACAAGGTTTTGCATATATTAGTCATTCAATAAATAGTTGTTGAAATCAATTGTATAAGCCTATTTGCATTACCACTATGTGGCTAAAATGATTAGTTCCATTATTTCACATACTTAGCCATAGATAATAACAGTAACTGAAGTCACTGCTCTACTGGATATTCATTTCTCTCTCAGTAGATCTCCATATCTACTTATTTGTCTCCTTAACATTTGAGTTATCATTTAACAAACTGATAACTATATAATAAATATCACCAATGATTAGTTGTTTGTTCTCTAAATGCACCTTGGGGAATAATTTATTGTTTTATAATGAGAAAAGTTAAAAATTTGAAGACAAAAAATACTACCAAGTAAAACAGTTCATTAGGAAATCTTTTTTAAATTATTGTTATCATTTAATGCTTTATGCTTTATAGGTACAAATTCATTCTGAAGCAATGCTTCTGGAACTTTTAATTTAAATTTCCAACTCTGAATAATAGTTGACGTCAAAATTGTTCAGCTGTGTTATACAGTCTCCCTTTAAAAGAGAAAAATATTGCTTAAAGACAGGCCATCCCCCAAATTTTGTAGAACTGAAAGATCATCTCTTGATTGTCTCAGTCTTTGTCAAATTTGGCTTATGAATGCCCTGACTTTGTAGGTATGCAGGATATAAAACGTGTGTATGTGTATTAAGTGTTATTCAAGTACACAATGTGTTTCTTCAGGTTAAATCTATACATTTCAATATGCATGGGTGTTGTTCTTAAAAATATGCAATCAAAGTTGAAAGATTCGATTTATCAAAATGTGCTGATAAATGATACAGTGGTAAATGCAAATTTCATGGTCAGTATTAAAAGACCAAAAAAAAGTCCTCTGCCATTGTCCATGTTTTATCTATTTTTAAAAACAGTAGAGGGAAAAATACACTCAGGAAAAAAAAAAATGAAGCTTTACTGCAAAAATGAATTCAAGAAATGGCACTTTAAGTAGTGAAGAGTCATGAAGCATTGAAACTTCATAGCCTGCTAAGGAGCAACAGCTGTACCTAATTTCAACTTGACGTGCTTCAGATCTCATATTCATATAGGTATTTAATGATCCAAACATAATGGTCCTATATAGAATAATTACTTATATGAAGGAGCAAACTTCATACGCATTCCTTTCTAAATGATCCTTCAAGAGAAAAACTGCGCTGGCTCTTTGAACAACGAATAGTCTCTTTCACCAATCCAAATATTTGGGGCTAAATAGCTTATCTTTTAAGAGAGAATAATAATAGTGCTGAGGTTACTTCTTTTTGACAGACTCTTTTTGTCTTCCCCCTTCCCAGCACAGCCAGTACAATGAAAAAACGTAGAATGCCAAGCCGGTCATTAAGTCATACTGATAGATGGTTACAAGAAATATCAGAAACAATAGGAAATAAGGCATTTTAGAGTTGGTGTATTTCGAAAGCAGAGATTCCCTTTGAGCTTGACTTTCCTGGGCAGGGAGACTGTCAGAAGCAGGGCTCTCAGATTCCTTGTCTCCTGAAGAGCACAGTGCTTGTCCAGAGTTTATTAATCCTTCTTTTTCATTCCTTGCCTCTTCCATGTTCTCAAAAGCTTCACTGATTAAAATTGTTGACCCTAGAGATTTCTCCACACTGCATTCTCCTTGTTGGACAATCTGGCCTATACATCTTTCCCTCCTACTACCTGATGTCACTATTCTTGAACTTTTGGAAACTTCTTCAGGTGTAGACGCAGGATGATGGTGATTCTCGGCACCCTGGATTTCACTTGTTGGATTACGATTATATTTTGATTTAGAAGAAATAGATTGGAGAGTCTTGGTAGTAACT
Source organism: Balaenoptera acutorostrata (assembly GCF_949987535.1). NCBI lineage: Eukaryota > Metazoa > Chordata > Mammalia > Artiodactyla > Balaenopteridae > Balaenoptera > Balaenoptera acutorostrata. The sequence goes on along the minus strand of NC_080070.1, from coordinate 36,847,360 downwards.
GCATTCTCTATAGCAGTGGCCTGTTCATGAGATGGCACTGAAGTTTTAACATGATGATTAGAAATGTGAGAGCCATTCTGAGAAGCTCTATTAGTGTCTGAGTTTAAAGCAGAATGAATAATGGCATCTATATTCGTTTTCTGTGATAATTCTTGGATCTGCCCATGATCTCTATTTTCTGGAAATATTTTTTTGTCTGTTGGTAACATTCCCAAATGTAAATCTAGTTTTGAGGCTGCTTTTTGATAGTCTGTAATGACCTGTGAGGATTCTTCTACAGATGTTGTATTTCCAGTGACACATTTCTTCCTGTCATGTGTCTTCCCAGGATTGTAAATAGATATGGTTTCTTCCTTCTCCATTTCATCTACATGTACATTACAAATACCTAAACGTGATTCCTTTTCAAAATCATTGTCATAGATTACACCTACTGTATCTCGTTGACAAAGGGTATCATGTGAATCATCATTTCTCCCTTCATGTGGATCAAACGCTGTTTCCTTTACCTCGATGGGCCTGTCACTTCGTGCTGTCTCTTGAGGTAGCTTAGCAATTATTGCTTTTTCTCTAGCAGACATGCTTTCTAGAGTACTTTCTGATGTTGTCTTAATTATATAAGCTGTACCTGTTTCTGCTTTCTCAGTAATACCATGATCAGCTAGAGAAGACAGTTCACAGCTCGCTGTTTCTTGGCAGGTAAACAATTCTTCTGTAGGATTAGCTTTCAAACTCCTTGTATTATCTCTTTTTTCCCACACGTCTCCACAATCTGCTTGTTCTTTGGTCTGCTCTGTTATATTTGTCTTACTCTCTCTTGCTCTTCCCTGACTTTCCAGAACATTCCAACTTTGTTTATGCTGGGTGTTCTTATTTTGATCTTCAGAATTAATCCAAGCTGATTTTTCTTCTTCAACTTGGAAAAGATACTCATTCCTCAAAACATTTCTATTTCTTGGTAAACAAGCTTGACCAGGCATCCCTCCTAAAATAGTGCCTTCAGTAGTCGAGAGGTCAAGGTCTGAAGTTGTTAACACAGCTTCCTCGCAGCTTAGATTTGTCCTTGGTGAATGAAATGTATCTGCTCTGATTGACTGGTCATGAATTGGGGTATCCTTACTCGGCAGAGCAGTTAGGTCTCTGTTACTGGCTCCCATCCCTTCCACACTTATTTCAGAGTGGCTCATCTTCCTTTCTTGGTCATGTAAGATTGACTGAAAATTTTTGCTGTGTTTTTCATTAACACCTAAACATATTCTTTGCTCCTCCTCCTCATTCTTACCATTGCCATAAGCTTTCTTGGAAGATCCTTTTTCTATAGATTCTTCTGAATGGAAATCCGAATGGAAATCACTTCTTAAACATTCCCAATCTTTTACTTCAGTCTTTTTAGCTTCTCCTTCACGTTTTTGATTAAGGTTGTCTGCCATTAGTTGATCTGCAGAGGGACAAGATATTTGCACTCTGCCCCTCCCTTGGGCTGGATTAGCATTGTTATCCAGTACTTCTTTGCTACCAATATGTACTTGCACTAATTCATCACTACTAGTATTTCCCAATGATGGCTTGATTTCTCCCATATCTGAAGTAATTTCCTCTGAAGGTTGATAACTACACTTATTTCCTGAGGAAGATTTTTCATTGTGGTAAAACTCTCCCTTCAAGGATCTTTCTGCTGATGAACTTGAAGACAAAGGCCTTTTAAACAAGTCAGTGTATACTTCATCATGGATTTGCTTCTTCTGTAACCCCTCAGCTTTATTTGGAAAATTGACTGTATTCTTTTCATCTCTGGAAGCAGTACTTCTTATTAAATGTTGATTTATCTTAAGGGATAAAAACACAAAAAATAATGATCAAATGATTTTAAATATACAAAGCAAATTAGATAGGTTTCATTAACTTGGCTAGTAATTATCTGGTATATTTCCTTGATTCATTTCATTTGTGGATTTTGCACAAATTGTGGAAGCTGGATGTTTTGGGGGGATCCTTGTAGGCTATGACTTGGGAATGAGATTAATAAGAAAAGGGGCCAAAATTAATCACTCTCTTTCCTAGCTTCCAAATATCACATTGTATTATTCAACTATTCTTGCTTGTCATTGCACTTTCTCCTCACTTAGGATATACACATTGATAGCTCCATGCTAATCAATTAGAGAGCAGCTTCCTAGATGCCCCTTTCTGCATTTACACTTGCTGTAGGTGCCCCTATTACAGTTTCTCTTATTAATATGTTTTCTGCAAAGCCTCTGCAAACTATTAATAGCAAAACGTCACTCAAAGAAAAGTGAGGGAGTTAATGTCTCTGCAAATTCTGTTTTAATGACCCTCTGCCAACTGGTACTCAAATGTATTTGAGCTCTTCAGTGATGCCAACTGTCAGGATTTAACAGTGAGATGCCTGTGTTTTTTTTTTTTTTCCTCATAACTGACATTTGCATGATCTCAATAATTATATGCAAATCTTACATTTTCCCCTTCTTCTCACATAAGGCTCATGTTACTTGTCAACTGCACAGCTGTCTTGTAAGCCAATGCCTGTGGGTTCCACAGATTTGGTTGTATTTCCATCTATTATAGAGCTTCATTGTTTTATGCATTAACATCAGCATGGAGCAAATTAGCATCTAAATTACAGCTCCCTATTCATTTATTGGATGTACAATCTCAGTAACTTCTAAACAAACTTTTATATTTGAGTCTGCTGATTGTAATGAGGTATATTGGTGAAGTATGTGATTTTTCAGGGCCCTTTCATTATATTCTGTGGTTTGAAAAAGATGGCGATGTTAACTTTCAGCTGGTGAGAATTCTCACAATGGGTGACAACTTTGTAGTTTCTTAAAGTTGGAGCAAAGTAAATTGCATACTTTAGTGATGCAGCTTCCATATCACTATAGAAAGGGTGGAATGTGTGGGGAAAGAGGTGAGCTCCATTTCTTTTCTGTTTCAGCACTGACACTTGAAGAGGCAAATGTCATTTTAATCTTAGATGATTATGAATCCATGTATCCTAATGATATGAGCTCCAACCAAATACAGTAAAGGATAAATTGCATTATGTGACTCATTTACTCCTATTTCTTCCTTTGTGATAAAAATGCTATCTAAACCATCCCCCTAAAAATCCCAAATAGATTGAATGTTCACCAAGTGTGAAATTTATGATAACAAATTTAATACTAAATTGTACAGTTCTGAATTTGTTTCCTGTTTGAAAAATATGGCACAGGCTATTTTATCCTCATTTGGTAATTTAATACTTTCCAATGATATAGAACTTAGAGATTCTCACAGATGGAAGTAAGTAAAAAAAAAAAAAAATGCTGCTAAATGCAAGAATCAGACTTGTAGAGCTGGACAGAACCCTAACAATCATCTAGTCCAGCCCTCTCATTTTACAGACGAGTTTATGATAAATGTACACTTGTCACAAAGATTAGAAATGCACATCAGGATAGTACTACCTCTTCTGTAATTCCCACAAACTATTACTCAGAGCCACTGGTAAACAGGTAAGAAATGAATGTCATTAATTTACCAATGCAGAGACCAGAAGCAACATACTGAAATCAAAGTGCCTTGTTGATCAAGCTAGAGATGCAAGGACAGAATAGGCTGTGCTTTCACATTTGCAAATTATTTATTAGTTGAAGCTATTGAAAGGCAGGCATTGCAGCATCTTTGAAGCATAAATGGATTCATCTTCTCTAATACCGAGGCAACCAGAACACTTACCATCAAATCTAATTCTTTTTCATTATGCTCATCATGTTCCGTGTTTACATCTTTTACATTCTGATTACTGGTTTCCAAGTCTTCCTTGTCCTCATGAGAAAACACAATTGTTGGGATATAGGTATCTGAAAAGTTAAGATAATTGCACCTATGTAAGATTGTTATAATTGTAGGCTTTAACAAAATAAATATATTCGGTTTAAAAATTAAAGAAATATTACCTGTAATCTTTGAATTCTCAGAGTTATTCTCATCTGATGTTACCAGTGATTCTTCTTTACTGTTAAGTTTAAAACAAAATGTTATACTTTTTTTCTGGGACTATATTTCTAAGTATTTTTATAGAGGAGGAAATTCAAACCAATTACAAGCCAAACAAATATTATATAACCTTTCACATTTTCTTGCATTACTTTGTATATTTTTAAATTAAATTGATCTCTTAGAATGATGCAATAATATATATTAGTTGTAGAAAAATGTAAAAATTATTTACACAATTCCATAATTCTAAATAAAATTATTTTACTCATATTAAAACACATAACCAAAGGAAAAATATATGTAAGTGTAGATTATTCCATCATTCATGAATTTAATCTTTGCAAGTGAAAACATTTTTCTCTTGTTTTAAATGATGAAGTTTTATGAACTGACAGTCCATTTGTGGTCATTGAAATTACTTTCTAACGTTCCAATTATTTTTTTGTGTTCCATTTTACTCAAAATTCTTCCAGTTGAACTGACATATTATTAACTCTCTCTCTCTAGAAAAGGAGAAAAAAAACAAACTTACTAGAAACTGAAAGGCAGCTAAATTTATACCCACTTTAAAGACTTCATGTATGTATTGCCAAAGGCCAATTTTACAACCAAAACTTTAGATCATTCATATGGAAGCATACATTTTCTTTCTTTAAAATAATTCAGGTTATACTAGCTTTTCTCTCATATTCTGCATGCTTATTGAGAAAGATAAATACTTTTTTCTTTCAAATGTAATCTGTTTGTAGGTGTATTTGTGGAATTATAAGAATTTAGATTTGTCCATGACACTCAGCAAGAAAAGAGTTAGTGAAAAGCTCACTTTGTGTATAATTATGTCACAAGTCAGTCTATCAGAAATGATTGGCCCAGTCTCCACATTTTCTTGTACTGTCTCAGCTGAATTTTCTCCTAGTGACTTTTCTCAATGACTTTTTTCTGCAATAAAAGAAATACAGAGAGTTCACAATGGCTGATAAATTTGTGTAATAGAGCCTAGTTTTCATTGCATGGACAATGTTGATTCAAATACCCAGAAGGCTAATCTTGTTTCAACAAATCACAAGAAAATTGCAAATTCTTCCATCTTGACCATGTAAGAAGTAATTCAGCTTTGTATACATTTTATGATGCTTAATTTTATATTTACCAAAACTATTTGGTACCTTGAAGTGGGCCCAGAAATGAAAATAATGTTTTTACCTAAGTATAATTTTATTAGAAAAATATTGTATTTCCAATAAGTGATACTGCTTTAATCTATAAATCTATACTGTTTAATGAGGCCTATAATTATGCAAAGATTCGATTTTTGTGGAATCCAACTGCAAGCTGGCACATTTTTCTTTCATAGAGTGCATAGAAAATCTATGTACTCTTAAAAATATATAAACCATTGAACAGCATTTAATTATCCCTTCTTTATCTTTAGTCCCATAACAATGCTGAAAATCTCATTTGTAGAGGGAAAGATCATAACCATTTAAAGCTTTTTGTTTTTGCCTAAGCAAAATGCTATTAATCATTTTTCTTATTAAATTCTCTAAAATGCTTTAATTTTTAAAATGATTGCATCAAAAGGAAAGAAACCTGCTTTTAGCTCACTTTGGGGACAAATAATTAGGTGTCAAACCGTGTATTATTATATTGACTTCTTACAAAAACATATAAATACAGAAATATAGGAAGGAAATCTTAGATTCAGGGGTAAATACAAGAAAGAGAACCTGAAATAGATGAAATTTAAATGTTATATCAAATATCTATTAAAAAATGAATAGAAAATGTGTAAGACTTCTACAGGGAAAAGAATAAAATTGTGTCAATAAATATTAAAGACCTAGAAATTATTGAGAGATATACCATGTTCATAGATAGGAAGAAGATTGTGAAGATATTATCTCCCAATTTGATCTACAGATTCAATTCAATTCTAATCAAAATTTCAAAACAGGTTTTCACAAAATTTGAAAATATAATTCTAAAGAGAAGAATAAAGGACTGAAAATAGCTAGACTACTGAGAAATAGCAGGGTAGAGGAACCTGCTCTACCTAGTTTCAATAGTTCTTATGAGGATATAGTTATTAAGACAGTTATATTGGTACAGAGACAGGCAAGTATTGAGAGCTTAGTAACAGATCCCTACTTATCTAGAACTTTGGTATATGACAAATATAGCATGTCACCAAGCAGGGAAATAAGGGACTTTTCAGTAAATGGAGATGGGGAAAGTGGCTACCCTCATGGAAAAAAGATGAAATAGGCAAAACATATATTCGATAATCAATTCCACATGGATTAAGGTCTTAAATGTCAAAAACCTTGAAATTCTTAGTAGAATATGTAAATATCTTTCAGACGTCAGAGTAGAAAATGTTTTCTTAAATAAGAAAAAAAAAGTGACTATAAAAAAAGATTGTCAGTTTAGCTTTATTAAAATTAAAAATTTTTGTTCATTGAAAGACATCTTTATAATAGAAAAATATAAATAAACTGGGAGAAGATGCTTATGTTATACAAAATCAACACAAAATAAATATCAAGAATATATAAAGAACTTCTACAAATCAATAAGAAAGCACAAACATTTCAATAGAATCAGGGGAGAGGAGCAGACATTTCACAGAAGAGAAAATACATATGGCCCATAAGCACATAAAGGATGGTCAGCATTATTAGGAAACAGAGAAATGCAAATCAAGACCACAAGGAGATGCTATTTTATACTTATTTAATTGGTAAAAATTGCTGTCAATTGCATAAATTGAACCAATCCAAATGCCTATCAACAGAAGAGTAGATACAAAACTTGGAATACCACAAAAGAAATATTATAAAGCACTCAAAATTAATAAACTACAGAAACATACAACAATATGGATAAATCTTAGCAACATAATATTGAATGAACAGTGCTAAAACATTACATCAGAGGAGGTTCTTTTTTATTGAGCTAAAACCTACTAAAATAATTTAAATATATTTATCAAGGAATACATATAATACATAGAATATAACAATAAAGGTTGATTTTCAAGATTATGGTTACATCAAGTGGGGTGAGTCAGAGGAAAGGAATGAGCAAAGGAAATGGTGAGAAGTCGATTGTTTTGAGTGGTAGTTTTGCAGGTGTTTATTATATTATTTAAAATATCTAAATGGCTAAATTCTAGTTTTAGATAATTTATTAAGACAAATGGGTTGCTGTCTGGCCAAAATTACAGGATGTTTATAGATAAAATCCCACTCCAAAATCCAAAGTGTCTGTTATATGACCAATTACATTTAATTAAAACCACTTCAAAAAATTTGAGGAAAAAGGCAAAGAACTTGATGGTTGATGAAGATAGGACCCACAACTATATACAGTTGTGGTATAAGTGAAATATGTTAGTGAATATTTCTAGTCTCCCCTTTATATTCCCTGAGTCCTTTTGGAGCAGGGGAGTTTCTTATTGATCTGTATTCCCAGTGGCTAATACATTACCTGACACATAATAGTGGCATAATAAATGCTGCTGAATAAATGCACAGTGTCCTTTCTACTCTTCCCTTCTGTCCACCTCTTGTCAAAATTATCATAACATTATTCTTCTTTTCTTTCCTCATTAAAATTTATTTTCATAAAAGAGTCTAATAAATTAAAATGTGCATATTTTTGTGTGTCTTGTAATGTTTACCTCCCACTCCAAAGTTAAAAACAATGCTTTTAATTATGGGTTTAAATAGCTAAACAAAAATTTTAAAATCTTCTAATATAAATTTAGAAATTGAAAGGTCAAAAAGGTATGTAGTTTGTGGAGGGATAGTTCATTTCTAGTGCACCTTAAATCATATAATATAGTCACTAGTATTATTTAATCATAGGAGGGGTCATTCATTCTTCTGATATTTTGAATATCCACTATATGCCATAAGTTCTAATAAACACTGGGAAATCAAAGATGAATAATATATATGTAGCCTCTTACCTCAAGGAAGCTATAATGTAATGATGGAAATAGACACATCAACAGGCAATTATTATAATGTGATAAATATTATAATAAATAATGGGATATGATATTCTCTAGAGAAAAAAAAAAACAGAAATGAGGAGAGCATTCAGTTGGAAGAATCAGGGAATTTTTCACAAAGGAAGTGACATTCTAATTAGGTTTTAGGGGAAGTAGGTGTTCCTCAAATAGAGAAAAATGGTAAGGTCATTTCAGGCAGAGAGAATAAGAAGTGGTCAAAGAAGTACAGGTAAGAAAGCACAAAAAGAAGAGAACCATCCAGGAACAATGAGATGTTCAGAGGGTTTGGACTGTTTTGAGGAAAGAATGCCAAGGAATAGAACTGGGGTTGGTTTGAGCCAGGTTTAAACGGCTTAACATGCCAGGAAATGTGGGACTGAATTTTTTCTGTACTTTTAAACCAGTGCTCCGGTTTCTGGGGAGGGGAGTGGAGGAGTTAAATGGGAGAGAGACACCATCAGATTTACATTTAGGGACCAATCTCTGGAAGTACATTTAAGGATCTATCTTAGGAGATCCTGGATGGGATGAGCCATAGTGAAGCAGGAAGGCAAGTCAGGAGGCTCCTTCAATATTTCAGGCACAAATTATGACTGTTAAAGGTGATGGCAATGAGGAAAGAGAAAAGGAATCAAATTTGAGTTAAACTTTTGATGTAGCATCAATGCGATTTGTTGATCAATTCCCTGAATGTAGATTTTAAAAATGCCTTCTTTCTGCCTGACCTTGGCTGTGTTCATGAGATTTAGAAGTCAAGTATTGCTCTTTCCAAGACCTAAGCAAGGGAGAGTTAAGTCTGGTGGTTAACCGGGGCTCCTGCACTGTTAAGTCGGTAAGGTCTTGAATTAGTCTGCTGACTGATTTCTGATGTCTTGCACACTGGGTAATCTGCTTCTCAGGTGCCCATGTAGACACCTTTCAGCCTTTTTCTCTAATCTCTGGTACGTGTGCCTGGACAGTGCATCAACAAGTTATGCCTAGTTTCCTGGCTTTTATTCTAGTCAATTCATAGCGAAAAAGAGCAGAAAGACCTGGATTCAAATCACAGTTTTTCCTGTTATTTACCTTACTAAGTCACTTACTGGCCATGCGACCTCCAACAAGATACTTAACCTCTCTGTATCTCGTTTTTCTCCAAAGTATTGCCTAGTCCTTACACAGGGCAATTATTTATCATAATTCTCAATATGCGGAAGTGTTTAATAAATGTATTATCACTACTGTTATTACCATTATTATTAGTGACATGTAGTAAATACCACACTGATCATTAGTTCTATACTGCCCCAGTACCCGATTCCCGTGCTTCTCCTTTTACTTGGAATTATGTATATTTTTTAAAGTTTACTCCACTCTCTCATATCTTTAATTCACAAGTTACTTTTTTTTCCAGAAGTTACTTTCAAGAGTAAAATTTGCAGCCCATGATGACATACTCACTTAGTCTTTCTAAAGTATACTCTTACTATCAGAGGACCGCCCTCCAAAGAAAGATCACTAGATCATCAGTGAAAGTAACTTTTTATTTAAAATACAAATACAGTGTGCATGGGAATGCTAATCACACTTTCTGCTATTAGCCAATTAATTTATTCACTGTCAGAATTTAGTCACCCTGTTAATATTCCTGCAGTTTCTGGGTATGTGGCACTTATTCTTTTGCAGTTATGGTTAATTTTAACACTGTCAAAATGTAGTAGTTTTAGTATAAGTAATAATATCATTTTTCCTGAGTTTCTGTAATGCTATTGTGCTAAAAGCCCATATGTCTCTTAAAATATGAGTAAAACCTGTTCCACCCAGTCTAAGTCTGAAGTGATGGAATTACCCAACCGGTCAGGGTAAATGTCAGGATTAGGTTGTAGGCAGCAGAAATGTAACTCTGTTCCAAGAGGAATCAAAAAGTTGGCATAAAAAAAGGATCATTTCCAAAATGAGTCATGAATGTTGCATTTGTGTCTCTTTAACACTCTGCTTGAAAGTACTCAGCACTGCCTAAAGAAAACCAACTTGGAATTCTTAGGCATCAACTCTCACTCTGATAAACAGCTAAAAAGTCAATATTGAACTCTTCAAGAAGACGTAAGTGTGCCTTCTTTGTTCGAAGCTTGTGCTCTCATTTGATTTTCTCTACCCACTCTCCCTAAATGAATGGAGAGATTTTAAGTTAGAAATATTATGTACCTCACTTGAAATTTTTTTAAAGACACTTAAGAAGAATATATCAGGATTGGCATTGATAAGTGGATACTTACAGAAATACTGAAAAGGTTTTCCTGGAATAAATAATTACATATTGTGTACTGTTTATTTTCATAATTTTATGGTGATATTTCTCTAAAAATTGACTTTCTAGTATTCTCACATTTTATAGCCATGAATTGGAGGAGTGAGGAAAGCAGAAACTTGTACTTAATGAGAGGTAAAGTTCATAATACATTAACCAACTACTAGGGCTTAGTATCTATTCCTTTGGTGTTACAGTACCGATAGTCTTCTTTTGATCAGGAATAAAACCAGAACAGAAGAGAAATATTTGATCAAAAGAGAGACAATTAGAGCAATAAATGTCTAATTGTGAACAGAAGTGTCTAAGGAAAAAGTTTAAAGGCATAATGCAAGAAGGAATTTAGGATGAAAAGATGAATTAAAATTCAGTTCCTTGATGATAATTCCACAGAGGAAAACAAAATGAAGACAGTTCTGCATTAATAATGGGGATTGAAAGAAGCAAGAAATAATCTCAATGAAAAAACATCAAAAATTTTAAATGGCTTCTATTTCCTTTAGATGCTGAATCTGGAGACTAATAACTAATATGGTAAAGAACATGGTTTTTGTGGGATTCCTCATCTTCAAAGTGAAAGCTCTGGATTAGATTAGGGATATCAAATACAATACTCTCATGCTGGCCTCCTTCTCTCGCACCCATGGCAAGCACTGATAACAGGTCAAGCGACTTCCTAGCTGAGACCAGATTGAGCCCCGTGATCCTTCTCTATACAACCAGGCAGCCACTACCCCTTTATTTCTCAACCCCTTTATTGCTCAAAATGGAAACAATTAGCCTTTCTCAATTTTGACATTAAATAACATGCTTTCCAGTTTTAGGAGTTCCATATTTATGTAGCTAATAGTATTCCATAAATATAATTTTGAAATGTAATTTGGAAATTTCTTAAATTTGTTTTCAAAAGATATAAATGCTAGTAGGATCAATAGAAATAACCATTAACTTTGCAATACAAAGATAAATTCTCAATTAAATCTTATGGTCAGCATTTCAAATTTAATACCTACAGAAATCCTACCCACACAGTTTGTGAGCTAGACTTACATTATTTATAATGCAGATTATACAATGATTTATTCCCAAATTATTTTACTATGTCCAGGTAAAACTTTTCAAATAGTGGAACATTATCAATATCTACAAATGATTGGGATAAACGAACATATTGGGTAATACATATGATATAAGCTAATTTATTACTTTTAAAATGTAAGCATAAACCACGGCAAACCACAAGCCCCTTGAGTAAAGTCTAGTGAACTGCTCAAGTATTCAAGTAACTAAGAACATATCACCACATTAGTGACCAGATGGTTTTATCAAGTCACTTTCCTGTTTTCCAGAAACCTGAATTGCTATGTTCCTAAAAATCTTCTCTATTTCTTTTACTAAATTAGAACATTGCCTATTGCCTCAGTGCTTGATCTTGAAAATATATTGAAAACGATGGTACGATGCCTTCTTGATGCAGGAAATTTCAATAGCAGAGAAAGAAGCAACTAAAAAGCATAACCTTGTTGAAGAATTCTTTGGTAAGTTTCTTTTCCAAAGTTGCTTCATTTCCTAACTCTTTGTCTTCTGCCAAGGATTGCTGTTTTCAAATCTGCTTTGTCATGTTAAAGCAGTGGGTGCTATTTTTTCTTGCTCACCCACCCCACAGAAATCAGGGAGAAAAAATTATTTGGATTTAATTCTGTGATTGAATCTGGGCATCATGTGCAATTTTGTAGAGATGGGATCTCCTTAGAGTGTCTTCTAAAGGAGTACTAAATTGCGAGAATCTAGTGCTTAATTAAGTCAAACCTTGGAGGTTCACGTGTGAACAACAACAACAAAAATTGTAGGTTGCTTTGGGAGAGATGTAATTACAAGCAGAATCCATGAATTTTCAGTGGAAGAAGAGTTATAGGTAAACCTGGCCCAAGGGACTTCTCTGCCACAATCTGCCAATTATATTCTACCAAGAGAGAAATGTAAATGTTTTTAAGTGATGGATACTGGAAAAACTAAAGAATATACATCAGACAGATATCAGAAAAAAATTCTTAACTTTATTGGTCTAAAGTCCTTATTTTACCTGAGTTCTTAATGGAAGTAATTGTTACCAGTGGAACATGTGGGTGACAAAAAAATTAGTCATTGTCCGGCTGAGACTCTTACTACTTCAGAATTCTGACATTCTGATTCTCCACAATTGCCCTACAAAGTGATTTCTAAGAACTTTATACAGCATCCATCTTTTGAAAATTATCAGAGTATTGTTAATATCTATTTTTTCCTAAGGATACTAATTTTCAGGCATTACTTCCTTCATAAAGATATTGATTTGTTTGTGTTTGTGTAAAAAGTCATTATCACAAAATCATGACTATGAGCTAACTAATGCAATTAAGGAAATCCTGATTAAACATGTTTGCTCTGTGAAATCTACATATAAGTATCACCTAAGATATTTGGTCTGTTAAATACTGAGATTTGACATCCAAGCTCTACAGAATTTCTATTAAATATTGTTTTGAAAACTGTTTTAAGAAAAGGTAATTTAAAATGTAAATTGATATTCCCAGTGTATGTGTGGAAAGGTTGTATTTGGAAGGGCTAGGGGCGAGAAGGAAAACAAAGGAGCATGAGACTTCCAGACTGAAATCAAATCATTTGGAAGTGACACTTCTCAAAAGGATCTGTTGCCCAGCTGAGGGTGGCAGCCACTCCCCTGAGCATCTGTGCCCGCTATTGTTCGCCAAGGTAGTAAAGTTTACATGGGGTTGTTCGTTTTGTTTTTTCTTTAGTGGGGAACAAAGTGCCAAACTTCTCCAACTCTTTCCCCAGCTTTTCTCCTATTCCTGGCTCTTGACAGAGAATTGCAAGCGTGTATCAATACTCTTCCCTTTATCTGGAGAGTAAATCAGGTGAAATGATGTATAATTCAGTAAAATATTGGTAAAACAGTTCTTCAGTATTTCGTATAGGAGATGGTAGGTTTTATGTTCATAAGAAAAATCACCAAATATCTTAAATATAATAATAGGGCCAACAAAAGTCAGGGCATGCCAAATCAAGTTAGAAATGTTAAAGTACTGCCTTCCTGTTATTGCTTTTAATTAAATGTTAAACTTAAAAGTTATGAAATCATTTTTCAAAATCCTAGGACCTTTTATTTATGGCTATGCAATTAATAAACGTCTTGTATTTTCTCTAAATTTAAAATTCTTTTATATTTAAATTTTTTTATATTATCAGCTACTGCTTTTTAGTTTTAATAAGTGTTTAGTAACCTCTATCATATGAAATCCATTGGAATTCATTTCCATTTTCAAGAAATTCAGTTTCACAAACATTTTTAAACTAGCTACTCTACTTATGCTAATCACAGCATAAATTGATATATCAGGGAAAAGAGAAATATGGTAAATTGGGTTGGATGGCTTGTGTTAAATTCCAAATAAGAACCCTATTATCAAACTGGATTTGTATTTAACTGCATTTGAAAAGTTTTCTAGGCAGACTCAGGAAGTCTTAAAGCATTATTTCTAAATTTAATGCTTTTGTGAACTTACCTCACACATTAAAATCATCTTAATGCACCTTTTTGTCAAATCTTCACAATAAGATTACAAAAGGAAGGGAGGAGAGGATACATTTAAAAAGCAAATGAAAAAGAACTCAATGGAAGCCTATTAGGCTACCTGTTGATGAGCCTGTAAGAGAGTCATTAATATGCGGATCATTGACATGATAGGCCATAATGACTCCTCCAGGGACACTCATTCTATTGTGTCAGAGACTAGTTAGGGATTCATTAACGTGAACACTCGTGACTTCTTAATATGCAAATTATTAATGCAATGCACTGAGGCATACTCACAAATGTCCACATCTTGTGTTACAGGTTTTCTTTGCCAGCCCTTCACCCACACCTTTTGTGAATTAGTATTTTCTTTCTGTCCTCTTGCAGATTTCTTCACAAAAGATTCTGCACTCCTGTGGAATCTACCACTTCATATTCAAAGACCTCCTCCCCTTCAGCCCACATTTCTTTGATTTAAGGCAGGTTTATATATACAAACCACTTGAACATTTTGACTAAATCAGTCAAAATTCAGCACAAAATCTGATTTGATATTTTTCTGCAATGTCAAATTGGTTTTTGGCTAAAGGCAGAACAATGTGAACGAAGCACTTGTTTTTAAAAAATGAGACTCTGAAACATGAATAGTGTAACCAGCAGTTGAATAATTTGCTCTGAAGGTAGGTAGGGAAAGAGTAGTGGAATAGAAAAAAGAAAAAGAGAGCAGAGAAAGACCATGAAAGAGGACGCAAGAAAGGAAAGTGCAATTAAACTAAGAAGAGTAAGTGTTCGTACCAATGTAGCACATTAAATGAGGAAATGGATTTAAACTGCTCAGTGTCTGGCATACAGCAAGCAATCAATAAACATTAGCTATTATTATTACATCAACACTTTGCACTTTGCAAAAAGATAAAATTAATATCCACATTCCCTGTTGAAACAATAAGAAAAATGTTATGGAGTGAAAGTTGTTCAGTCCTTGAATTAACATACTCTGAAGAAGGGGATCAAACTTATAGTCCTTATTCCTGCAGCATAATTATCTACAGAATTCATAGAAAGGTACTCAAGTATCTTTCAAAGCTTATACACATACCAGGTATGGGAAATATAATTTTTCATCTGGGACTATGTATGCAACCTATATTCATTTTCTTGCCATTTTATTCTAGCCTCATCTAAAATACAATACAATCTTTTACTACTATTTCTCTACTAAATTTCAGGAGAAACAGACCCTTATTTCTAAACTGATAAACCCTAAATTCTGTAGTCTGTCTATAGAAATCTATATCTGTTTATCATAAAATATTAGTATCCCCATACAAAATTAGTAATATAATTTTTTAAGTTAACAGCTTTACTGAGGTATCATTTACATACCACAAAATCCACCCATTTTAAGTGTTCAATTCAGTGACATTTAGTATATTTAATATATTTACAGAGTTGTGCAATTATCACCAAATCTAATTTTAGAACATTTCCAGCACCCCCAAAAGAATAAGCCTGTTAGAGTCACTCTTTACTCCCATCCCCAGTCCTAGGCAACCACTAATCTTCTTTCTGTTTTGAGATATTTGCCTATTCTAGATATTTCATATAAGGAGAATCATACAATATGTGTTCTTTGTGTCTGGCCTCTTTCATGGAGGAAAATGTTTCTGAGGTTCATCAGTGTTGTAGGATGTATCAATGTTTCATTTTTATTGATGAATAGTATTCCATTGTATAGATACACTCACTTTACTCATGTTCCAGCTGATGGGTATTTGAGTTGTTTCCACCTTTTGGCTCTTGTGGACAGTGCTTCTATGAACATTTACATACCAGTGTTTGCATGGACATATGTTTTCATTTCCCCTGGGTAGATACCTAGAAGTGAAATTGCTGGTTTATGATAATTCTATAATTTGTTTCTCCACATCCTCACCGACACTTGTTATTATCTGTTTTATTGATTGTTGTCATTATAGTGGGCGTGAAGTGACATCTCATTGTGGTTTTGATTAGCATTTTCATAGTAACTGATGATATTGAATACTTTTTCATGTGCTTATTTGTCATTAATATATCTTCTCTGGAGAAATATCTATTTAAATCCTTTGCTCATTTTAAAATTAGGCTGTCTTTTTATTATTGAGTTGTAAGAGTTCTTCTGGATAAGTCACTTATTAGATATATTTGTAAATGTTTTCTCCCATTTTCACTGTCTTGACTGTGTCTTTGGGTGCAGGAGTTCTTAATTTGGATGATGTCCAAGTAATAGAATTTTTAAATTAGCTTTAAGATCTTTGCTAACTTGCAGAGATCCTTCATAGAATCTATTTGATTAAAACTCTTTAAATAAGAGGCAATATTATTTTTAACATAAATAATCTTTATTAGTGCAGTTATCACATGCAACCAACTACATTTCATATTCTTGCTCATGTTAATTTCAATGCTAGAAAATGTCCACCAGTTATTGGTCCTAGCCAAGTTCTAGACTGGAGTAGATGTAAGCAGATTCAGGGATGATGCAAATGAACCTATAGAGTCAAGAAAAGAAGTCCAACTGATTTAAGAAGCTTACAGTACAAACACCACCTTACTCCTCTGGTTGGTGCCTTTCACTGGAAGAGATGGAATAGGCAGGAGGAGCTCATCAGTGCCAAGATGGCTCTCCCAGTTGAAGGCTTTTGGATCCCTGATTAAGTAAAGCAAAATTCATTGCCAGCAAACCTAAGAAGATGAAGTGTGAAGGTCTCACTAAGACGGACTATGGTTAGAGATTAATAGAAGAGCAATATGGTGCTTGGGAAGGACAAGTTGAGAACCAGTATGAACTAAAAGGCAAGGAACAGGTGACTGAAGAAGTTGGGCCACAGGCTGGGATTGCTGAAGGAGTCAAATGCAAGGGCTGAATCCTGAAGGGATGCAGTTATGTTGCCAAAGATGGGGATCTCTGCCACACTTTTAACAAGGCAGCACAAGACTTTACAGTCAACATTCTGAAGAATACAGCTATCAAGTGGCTTTAAAAGGATTCAGTCCTTCTACTGGACATCATGCTAAGTCAGAATAATGTTGGACAAAATTTAATGTGTATTCATTCAGCAAGTAGTTAATCTGTGCTAGGCATCATGCTAAACGTTAAACTACTAGCACAAGCTGAGATTGAACCAACTCTAACTTCATAGAGCTTACAGTCTAAAGAATGATAAATGAAAACTAGCAGTATAAAATCACAGCTATACATTTCATGATTGGGGAAGCATGGAGTGCTATAGAAGAAAATACAGTCGACTCTTGAAAAACACAGGTTTGAACTGCGTGGGTCCACTTATATGCAGTTTTTTTTCAATAGTAAATACTACAGTACTACGTGGCCTGCAGTTGGTTAAATCTGACGATGCAGAACCATGGATACAGAGGAACTGAGTATATGGAGGACCAACTATAAGTTATACTCAGATTTTCAACTACAAAGAGGGTCAGCACCCCTGATATCCCCATTGTAATAAGATCCATAACAGGGTCCATACAGGATCCATTCAGGGTCAACTGTAATATCCATAAGTCAAACTCAGGGAAGGCAGTAGCAACTGTGTATATACATGGGCTTGTAAAAAGAGCAGGCTGAAAGAAGATCATATCCTTTAATATGCTTACAAATCATATTTAAAAGTTTGATTTTTCTGAACTGTAAAATATATACTTTTCAAAAAGAAAAGTAAATACTTTCTGAAAGTTTACTTCATTCTAAATGGAAATTAACTTTACCATGCTATTTAAAGTGCCTTTTTCACCTTCCCCAAGTCATCACAAATGATGGGGCAAAATTTCTGTAATAGATGCCTTATTTAAAAAGCTTATCTTTTGTATCTTAATTTCCGCAGTACTAAATGTTTCTATTAATGCTTAAAAATCCCTCAGGCCATATTTGCAAAAGCATTATTTTATTTGCTAATTTTTCTTTGTTTAATAGCATTATTCTTTTGGTGGATACTGAGACTGATTTTCAAATTACAAAAAAAGTTACAACTCAAAACACATGTGTTTAGTCTTTTGTTTATATCATTCTCAACCCTGGTGCATATCGGAATCAGCTGGGGAGCTTTTTAAAAATACCAGTGCCTGCAACCTGCCCCCACCCAATGAAACTGGGGTCTTATAGGAGGATCTAGGCGTGGGTGCCTATTTTTCCCCTTCCTATGCGCACCCAAGTTTAAGAAACACTGGTTTACACTACTATTCTACACTGGCTTTTACTATATCAAAGTATGGTTAGTGGGAAAATAAATCCTTCAGTGAAAATACTCTGCTTTTAAGTTTTTCTATGGGGTGGGAGGAGAGGGTATACATAATCAAGCAGGTTAGCAATAATGTAAATTTTATAGGGATTTTACTTCTGCTACTGTTAGGTCTATTAAACAATTAATTTTTATTCATCATGGGGATTACCAATCCATACATCAGTGAATTTAAATTTACTGATTCTTTTCACTGAAAGGAAATCTAGATGCTGTTTAGGGTAAGAGACATTAATCTTTTCTACCCTAACACTGATCGTGTTTGTTAAGATTTAGACCTGGGATGGTAAAATGTTTTCCAGTTGTACTATGGCAAATTGCCCAAACAATTATTGTAAATGCAAGCACCGTAAAGTGTATTGCCAAGGACACTAGTTGGTTAGATCCCATAAAAGAGACAATTAGTCTTGAGATGAAAATGGTAGAGATGAAGTGACAGTTATTTAAAAAGCAGAACACGCAATGTAATGGCTTAAATGTAAGTTGTGGATAATGCTGATAGTTTAATGTGTTTGGAGTTTATAATATGTAAAATAATGTTTCATATAAAAAGATCAAAACTGCTTATATTCTGGTCTTCTTTTTTCCTCATTTGCTACATAAGGCACTTGCAAGATTACACTTGCTATCTTTGCAAATCATTTTACGATGGTTTGCTTGATTTATTATATGTATACAGTGTTAATTTATGAAAAATATTTTCTTCTTACAGGTATCAATTTACATAAACTTATCCAGTATCTACAATACTCATAGTCTGTTGTCAGGATAATCGAAAAATTTTGAAATAAAATAATAATAGATAGAATTATTCAGTGCTTTTTAAGATAACTCAAATGTGGAATTTCTTCTCTGATTAGATTAACTGTAACACAACTGCACCTTCACCAAGACAAAATTGCAACTCAGTCCTTCAGTTGCAAAGATGAATCTAAAAGATTGGATATAAGGATTTGGGCAGCGAGAGAAAGCAGAAAGGGACCCTAAAAGACTTTAGAGTCAAAGGCAAACTGCTGATGACATATTTTCATCTGTACCTTTGCTACACTGCCCCTTTCTCTCAGAGACCCTGTGGGTAGTGATGGGTCCTGTGGGAAATAAGCCCGAGAATGTAGAGGCGACCTAAGGAGCACGAGAACCTAATGTAAACAGAAGGGGAGATCCATCACTTGAACTTTCTTAGAATATTTGCACTGGTTGCTTTGTTCTGAATGGAACTCTCTTCTCCCAGATTTCTTCATGACTGACTTTCTTCAAGTCTCTGATCAATTGTCATCTTCTCAATGAAGTAGTCTTTATTCCTTATTCTTCTTATGCTGCTCTGTTTTTTATATTCTCAATTGCATATGTCATCTTCTAAAATAACTTACTTATTCTTTATGTTTATTATCCTGTATTCATTTCTTCTAGTCATCGATCTTTTTTTTACTCTCTTTTAATACACAAGCTGAAAAGCATAGTAAGAACTTTGCTACTAATATTTTGATTTTTTTTTTCATGTGAACCAAGATTCATACCCTCTTAATCTTGAGGTCATTGGTACTATAGAAAAAAATATACTAGTGTAATTTCCATGTATCCATCCAAGAGGATAAAGACTGAGATGCCTGGACTAATATTTTTCACTAAATTAAAATGTAAACCTTAGATTTTGAGGAAGGATTTGGACGAAAAACAATTATAGAAATAAATTTCCCCTAAGTGTCGCCAGAGTAGTAAAATAAATCACCCATAAAATAGTATAGAAATACCTAAAAATTAGTGCCATAATATATATATGTGTTTATTTACGTTAAAGATGACCTATAGCAGAATTCAGTTAATATTGATAATGAGAAAAGGATAAAACCTATGTTTTAAACATTCTAACATACAGAACCAGTAAGTAAAAAACAGTTATGAACATAGAAAATCAATATCCCTTTTTATGGACAGTGACCTAGTTCATACTTTTCACTCTATTCTGCATACGCTTTCTGGATTGATATAAGTAAAATAATACTTTATCCTTGAGCATAGGAACTAAAGTTCAAAATCCTTGGTCTAGCAAGACTGTGCAATTCTTTTTCAACCTTTTTCTTCAAGTTTGATTCTCACAATTCTTTCCATTCCAGGCAGTCAAATTGACTAACAAAACCTCCGACTTATCTTTTTTGCTGCCGTGTCCACAAGTATTTTTTATTCTGTGTAAACAGTCTCATAACTCTTCTCCACCTACCCAAGTTTTACCATTTCCAGATCAAGTTCAATTCCTCTGTGATGCTGTTTCTGATCAGGTCCGCCTGCAGTAAATCATTTCTCTAAAGCCTGTTGCTCTGCACCTCCTATGCTCTCCTCTAAGTCTGTGTCATTCCATTTTTGTTGATAACTAACTTCTCATGTGCATAAATATTATCCATTTATCAAATTAATGCTTGAAAATAGAAGCTAACTAGAAGAATCCTACATAAATTAAGGACTCTGTAATTTCTTTTTGGTTAATTGGCTGATTGGGGCACTATGGTTCAAAGCCGCAGGGAATTAGAGACCTTAAATCACAAAAAGAGCTTTTCCTCTTATATATTTCCTGGTCTTGATCAAATAAATCCCTTTTGCCTAAATTTCTTCTCATGTAAATGGGACTGGCCTGTTGACTACAATGTATAAAAGTGATCTAGTGGGAGATAATTTTATATCACTTAAGAAATAATAATAGAGACATTTAAAGTATGTATTCCTTAAGTTTATATAATTAGAAATTTCTAAACAAAAGAACAGCTAACTTGTTAAAGTAGTAAAATATCATAAATTTAAAGTTGTCGATGGACTACTTGTCCATGCACAAGATGAGAGTCCCACCTGGTTTCGTAGACAAGTTCTAATAAATGTTACAGATGCTCAGATAAAAATTAAAAGAATGAAAGCAAACTGGTCCAAAATTACCATAAGTGGTCAAGGAATTCCCCAGGAATTGAAGAATAACACAGAAAAGAAAGACTCTTATAATCACACCAACATAATTTTGAGGGTTTTCAAAAAAATTAATTGCCTCAGAATTTACAATTAGTCACAGACAAGAGTATTCTGTTGTACTAATAAGAATACCCCTCCAGGATGCTCAGTCAATAGCTAAGCTTTCCCCAGATACTGTTTAACTCAGTCTCACAAATGCCATTTTCAGTAGGAACCCATCCATATTTGTATACTAAAAGTTAATTGGACAACAAAAAAATGTAAATGATAAAACTTTAATTTTCAGCAAGTTTCATTAAAACACTTCTTCCGAGAAAGTGAAACGTAACTATTTACAAATGCCATGCATTACCTACCTCAATAATACATTTATACTTTGGGTGGAAACTTCAGGTTTTATACAATAAAGCTCTTTAGGATATTAGGAAAATTATAGTAAAACTCTTAATGAAAACTATGAGATGATAGTTGAGGGTGATGATGTAGGAGTTAATTGATGTGTCATTATCCATGAGGTATATTATTATTTTGCCATATAAAATATGTAATTATTTATGCTAATTTCCTAAAAACATATATTTGTTTCCCAATTCTTATATCATAAAAAGAAAAATAATATAATTTTAAAATTTAAATATTATAATATAATAACAGTACTATTTCCATCTGAGTTTGTTAATATTTTCACAAAACATTTTAATTGTAGTTTATAGTCTGCAAAAATCAGCAATTAGCTACAAACTAGAAAGTCACATTGCTTATGTTTTTCAAAGGTAAAAGCTTTTGCCTATAAGAATCAATGTAACTGGACTCCTCATATAGTTTTAAAACATTTATATACAAGAATATGGGAAGTCTTCATATTATTCCTATAAATTTTTTTAAAATCTAAAATTATATCAAAGTAATTTTTTAAAAAAGTACTCAATAGGGACTTCCCTGCAGTGGCTAGGACTCTGCACTCCCAATGCAGGGGGCCCAGGTTCAATCCCTGGTCAGGGAACTAGATCCCACATGCCACAACTAAGACCAAGCACAGCTAAATAAATAAATATTTTTTTTTAAAAAGTACTCAACAGAATGTAGCAGATTCATCATACTACCTTTTTGTAGGTTTTAAGGTTAAACATTTACATGTACTGCATTATTTCTCTTTAATTGTTTTTGTTTTATGGTTTCATATAAGCAAAGACCAAGAATCTGCAATCTCAAGACAGAGAGGACGTGGTTTAGGTGTTTAGGTTTAGGAACAGGGGAGGAATCTGGTAGAGGCAAAAGGCCAAGTCAAAGGAAGTCATTAAGGTAAAGAAAAGCAGACAGAACAACAGCCAGACCCAGAATCCACAGGTGTCAGAATCAGTGAGTGCCACAAGCAGCAGCAGCAGAACTAACATGAGTATTGGCCCGGGTCCTGGCCCTGGCAAAGAGAAAGAATGAATGACTCAGTTCTGATCAGTGGACATACAATATCTGCCTTTGGTCTTTTATAATTCAGCCTGTTGGATTTTTCTCTTGTCCCACTGGTCTGGATTGTGATATGAAGGAAGCCGAAAGCTGACCAATGAGTATTTCTTTTATTTGGGATGTTAAGATTACTTGACATTACAGAATAGTAACATTGTACTGACTCAATGAATCAGCTCTTTAGAAGACAGGAAAGAAGGAAAGACTAAATAAAGTGTCCTATAGTAGACTATATTAACTTATTTCTCAATTTGATCTTTCTTAGATACCCTGGTAACTGAAAGTAAATTTAGACTGACTACAAGATGTTAATATGGTTAATATGTTCAATTCTATATTTAATTTTGAGTCAATTTAGACAACAAATGTGGTTATTGAGGAAATAAATTTCCCTCTTAGCTGTTGTTTTTATAATGTGTAAATATGGTTTTTGTATACTCTGTTCTTTATTTTTTAAATAATGTGTTTTTTTAAATAAATTTATTTATTTTTGGCTGCATTGGGTCTTCGTTGCTACGTGCGGGCTTTCTCTAGTTGCGGCGAGCGGGGGCTACTCTTCGTTGCGGTGCATGGTCTTCTCATTGTGGTGGCTTCTCTTATTACGGGACATGGGCTGTAGGCACGCGAGCTTCAGTAGTTGTGGCATGCGGGCTCAGTAGTTGTGGCGCACGGGCTCAGTTGCTCTGTGGCATGTGGGATCTTCCTGGACCAGGGCTCGAACCCATGTCCCCTGCATTGGCAGGTGGATTCTTAACCACTGCGCCAGCAGGGAAGCCCCAAAAACAATATTTATTTTTAATCAAATGAACAATCATTACTTCTGTGGCAATGGAATCGAATATGAGTGTAGAATTAATAGGAGTTGGCAAAAGAGAAATCAGTTCTTATGTTGATGTTTCTTATTTGCATGACTGGAATGATGACTATGACTTTAAACAAAGTATAGGATAGAGGAAGAAGGATTAGGATTGAAGGGGAAATGTAACTTTGGTTTGGGACGTAAGGGAATTAATTTGCCACATGGATATCCAGATGGAGATGACCAGTAGGACCCTGATTTTTAAAGATTGTGAAAACAATAAAAGCACTCATCATTAAAATTATAAAAAGCATAATTCATTCTTTAAGTACTCAGAATGGATACTTTAGGATTTTACCAGGCTCTACGGTTATCAGGTTTAATCAATATTTTTTCAGAGCTTTTCCACACAAAACCCTTTGTTAGTCACAGTGGGGAATAATGCTTAAACTAATATGCCACTGCTGACCTCAAGGATCTTGCAGTCCAGTTGAGAAGATGGCACACACATTAAAGTTTTTAAAAGTGCAGGAAAAGGCCACCATTTGAAAGGCCACCATTGGAAGAATTCTGGCTAAACAGATATAGAGGGACATATGACAAAAGTCCTCTTCTTCCAAATAAAAATATCTGATAAACAGTAAGTTTCACTGAATGTTAATTTCTTTGCCTATAAATTGCATCAGATGCACACATGGCAAACAGCAACCCTTTCATTTAAGGAAAGTTGTTTTATTTTGCATCATAGGAGTAGCTACTCCATGGGAAAATATTGCCGGAAGCGCTGGTAATTTTAAGGCAGTATAGTAAATCTGTGTAAGGGCAAAAGCAAGTTCCATAACATGGATAAATCGACAGTAGGAGTAGCTCTGGTGAACTACATGAGTTTTATGAGATTTGTAAACAAATGCCTTGAATGTTCATATAACTGCCATTGTCTAAAGCTTAACTTGGTTTGCCAAAGGTAACTTTGAATGAGGTATTACTAATACAAACAGTATAAAATACTAGAAAATTATGAACTATCTTTGTGAAAAGTGAAAAGCTCATATACACATATGCGCGTGTGCTTTCCACACAAAAAAGCAATGCATCAAGGATAACTTGAATGTAGGTGGGCAAAATTACTTATACTGCTCCCTATGTTCAATTTACTAAATAAATTATCAACTGGATTGACTGTACCAGTCCTCTGTACATATTCATTGCTTCGAACAATACCTTTTAGTCAGAATTGTACACACACATATACACATATACACAGAATCAATAATTTTAACGTATATTCAAATGACTTCTGCTTGTGAACACAGTATTAACCTTTCTACAAAAAGGTACACTTACAACAGTTTAAATTTCAGCTGGTCAATGTTACATTTGGTTTTTACAAATCTATTCAAAATTTCTTTTTTCAATGTACTTACAAAATTATATTATTGAATGAAATTGTATTAAAAATCAGATTTCTAGAAAAGGGTGTGGTCATTATTCAAAATTATTCATTATTTGTCTGAGAGAGTTTCAACAGTTCTAATACAGCTATCTTTTTAGGTAGGATTGAGAAATAAATGACATGATCTTCTGAAGTACTTTTAATTTTGTGATTTAGTAAAATAAAGCCTCTTTCTCTTCTCTGACTCCCACAGGAGTCCAATACTCAGGACTCAGAGCTAAAGAGGGCAGGATTGGGAAAGCTTCTTAGCTAGCCTATTAACCTATCCAGCTGCCCCGATACCTTGGTTCCCGCAGTGCACGGTCCTTGTAACAGTGCTATCATTCACTGGTTGGTGGTGATTTTTTTCTTCTCTGACTTTTGCTTGAAATACTACAAACTAGTTTATTAGTTTAATCATTAGGAACTCAGGGGGGAAATCTAAAGTTGTTGAGCTTATTTGACATGGAAAATAGAAATTAAATACTTTAATTTTAAAGTATAAGGATAGGAACTCCAACATTTAATTCGGCTGAGAATCAGAGTAAACAAATGACAAGATTAAAGATACAGAACACGAATGGCTACATGAAAAACATAGAATTTCCTGATAGAATACTTTACTAAAGAACACAATCTTCCCAGGAGATGTTTAAAAAGAGAATATTATAAGCATTTGGCTTGGGTAGTTTTCAGAATAATTCTGCCTGAAAGCAAAGGATAGAATTAGAATGGTCTCTCCTACAATACAATTCAAGGAAGACTGCTCAGGAATCAAGTGCTGTATTAGCATTGGAAAAAAATGATTATCACTTTATTTACACTAAGCACAGTAGTCTTAGACACTTACTCAAGATTATATATGAAGATCATATTTTTTTCTGCTTGTACCTGAAAGTGATTTTAAAATTCGGCGAGATTTTTCCATTGGCAAATACTCAAGAGATTTAAGTTGTAACAATATATTATTATAAAATTATTTATAAACATTAATCCTCAGGAGGAGATATTAGTAAAATGTGAAAATACTCAGCTTTATATCATATGTGGCTTATGAAGCTGAAAGTTACCTGAGCAGTTCTATGTAATTTGTAATTGTGTGAATACATCCACAGTAATTTTTAAGAATGAAAATCAGCTTAGGGTTTTTATCACAGCTTTAGAGTCAATAGGTTAGCTTTGTATCATGGTTTAATTCTGTAAAACAAGCAGAGTACCATCAGTGTTAAATGGGCTATAAAATCTGTTTCACATAATTAGGAAAAGCATCTACAATTTGGCATGCTTTACAGATTTAAATTTGCGGGATATTTTGATCTTTTTTTCTACTGCAAACTTCAAAAGGGGTGAATGAAATACAAATCCACAACCGCACCCAGGACAATCATTGTCTTACGATGTTAGAATCCCATTTATAGTTGTGACTTGAATAACACTGATGTACAACACAGACAGACCATTTTCAGAATAACTAGAGGGGGAGGGAACAGTAAAATTTCCTAAAACAGGTTTGTTTAATGTACAATTGGTCTCTGTCACTAAACAATGCTGTATAACAGTCCAATTTGGCAATCTATTTCTATTTGTCATAAAATCTTTAAACAGCAGGATAGTATGACTGAGGTTTCAAAACCAGTTATTATTTATATAATAGATAATAACACTACCATGCCAGTTACCCAAGTAAAGCTATTAGAGAAGCAGAATAAAAACCTGAAAAGATTTGAGAGTTATGCCCTGAGGAGCTTTTTCTTTTTATGTAGTGGTGGGGTACAGAAAATGCTTTCAAAGCAGAGAAATGACCAAAATTCAATGGTGTATAATATATCTTCTTAGAGGAAAAAATTATATCAAATTCAGTTTCATTAACTGAGTTATTTGTAATGAGGTAGATGGACCTAGAGTCTGTCATACAGAGTGAAGTAAGTCAGAAAGAGAAAAACAAATACCGTATGCTAACACACATATATGGACTCTAAAAAAAACAGTACTGATGAACCTAGTGGCAGAGCAGGAATAAAGACACAGACGTAGAGAACGGACTTGAGGACACAGAAGGGGAAGAGGAAGCTGAGACGAAGTAAGAGCGTAGCATTGACATACATGCACTACCAAATGTAAAATGGATGGCTAGTGGGAAGTTGCTGCATAGCACAGGGAGATCAGCTCAATGCTTGGTGACGACCTAGAGGGGTGGGATATGGAGGGTGGGAGGGAGGCTCAAGAGGGAGGGGATATGGGGATATATGTATACTTATAGTTGATTCACTTTGTTGTACAGCAGAAACTAGCACAACATTGTAAAGCAGTTATACTCCAATAAAGATATAATAAAAAAATTCAATTTCATTTTCTATTCATATGTATACAGGGATGATAAGGTGAAACTCTGTATAGCCAACTCAGTTTTTTAGTCCAAAAGAACCATCTTAAGAAGAACTACCTTAAGAAAAAACATGTTGTACTTCTATAAAAAAATACCTAAAAAATCCAGTCAATGTTCCAAAATTCTTTTGTAACCCAGAAGTTGCTGGAATTTGGGAATCATTTTTCCCCATAGTAGCAATGCCATAAAATACTAGCTTCCCTGGTTAGTGCCCAAAAGCTTATTGAACCCATAATTTTGAAACTATGTATTTATACTAACCTGGATCCAGGCAACAGGAATGATACTGAGGGGAAAAATCATCTCTCCATTAATCTTGGGCATAGGACTAGCCATGTACAAGATTTTAAAATATGGAATTTATCACCAATGCCATTTTGAGTATCTACAAAGTGTCAGCAACTGGGATAGATGTTTATATATGTTAGCTAACGTATTTGTCATAGCAACTCTTCCAAGTGGAGATTATTATCCCTATTTTATACCTGAATAAAATGGATACAAAGCGTAATTTATCCAAGTTCATACAGCTACTAATTAGTTAGAATGAAAGCCCAAATCTGCCCTACTTTAAAGCCCATGCTGTTTCCAATATACCTTGTTGTTTTTGGAATCCTCCTTCCCTCCCAAATACACACACACACTCCAGACCCCCAGGGTCCTCCTGCTTCTGTGGAGCCCCTACCAAAACTCTGTATTCAAATCTGCCTTGTACCCCATAGTGCTCCCTGCTCTAAAATTACCCATTTCCACTGTCTCAATCCAAACTCAAAGCCCATTTGTGCAGCTGACCTTAATTGGGTGTAAGACAGAGATAGTCCCTGCCAGCCTAGAGGTCTGCATTTAAGGAAAGGAATTTTCATGCGTGTGTGTATTATATAAATGTGTGCATACACATATAAACACACACACACTTATATATTTATGATCTTTTAAGTCTGACAACGCAGTGGACAATCAGGCCCACTTCAGGTGACTGCCCCTGAGGTTACTTCTCTTATACTATTCCTGTTGGGGTGCTGGGGTAAAACCTTGGAACAAGGACAAGAGTCACAGTGAGCAGAATTGGAAGAAGGTGAAAAACTTGTGTCCCACTTCACAATCATCTTTTGCCTGGAGCTTTATTGGCTCAGAGTTCTTGGGCCCTGTTCCATTTTTACAGGCTGCAGATGAGCTTCAGGTGGGAAGTTAGGCTCGTAGAGATCCCAGAGGATCCATGTGAGACCTGGCATCCATAGTGATTCCCTTCAGCTAGGGCTTGAGAGAAACCCTGAGTGGTGAGACCCTCTTCTTCCTCTTCTCTCAGAAAAGATTCAAAACTACTCTAGGGAAAGTCTAGGCTTATAGGGGTATGGATTTCCCACAAGACCAGGAAGCCACAAAGCCCTGGTAGATCTCCAAGGAAACTCTAAACTAGTTGGTTCCTTGCTGTCAACCAGCTGGCAGCTTCCAAACGGTCCTCCTGACGGGTCCTGTGCAGCTGTGTTCTGGGTTTCCATATGGCCCTGCCAGAGGTCCCTCCCTTAAACAGACCTGGCTTCCACAATTAGCGTGCACTCAAAACAGGTTAGTTATGGAATACATTAAGTCCTAAAGGCCTCATGGGGCTATTGACACTTCTTTGCACTACTTCCAGGAACCCAGGTTATACTGTAAGTGTAAATTAAGGAAGTCTCACAATCCTAAAGCTCTGACTGGAACATGCAACATGACCATATCTTAGGCACCATTTTCCAGTGATTTTCTTGGCTTCATTTTAATGATTTTCCCACCCTGAAAGATAAGCTCTCTCTAATCTTAAAGTCATGCTTTAGAAAGTATCTCTCTCTTTCCCATTTTTGAATGTACCTGGTTCTGTTCCTCAAGGACAAAAATTGAAGACTGATCAGTTTTTTTCCTTTGGCATTGAAATCTTTCGGGAATTTATTTGCATTCACTTGGCCAAGTTATAAATACCATCCAACACCTATATCATGCCATTTCATTACTTAAAATAATAAATTGGTTTCACTTAACAAAATACAAAACCATATGAAGTCAGTCTGTGTACCCAATGGTTAGAAACATTTAGCAGCTGTTGGGAGGAAAAAAGAGATTCTGAAAAGGTCAGTCCGCTGTCCAGAACACAAGATCAGTTATAGATCACAGATCCGAGAAAACCTGAAATGTAAGTAGTTCTTTTTCATCCATGGCTTGCCTGGTATACCTAAAGAATCTGAGCTTTGTTTTGGTGTTCTTTCCCCCCCCACCCCCTCTGCTCTCCTTTCCTGTGAGGCCTGTTCCCTCGGGGCCTCTGGTCTTCACGGGGTCATGTTTCCAGCCTTATGCCTAACAACACAGTACCTAACACACAGGCCCTTAATAAACACCTGTGGAATGAATTTTGAAACCTGAACAAGGAAGACTATGATGTCAGGAGAAAAAACACAAGTCCAAGAACCAAGAAATTAGTTAGCTGAACACAATTTGATAATAATGACGGCAATTATATTTGGGTTTTAATGACTACTTTATATGTGCCCAACACTTTACTAGAAGTTTTTAAAATATAATCTCATTTTATTTTAGCCTAATCATCACAACATTGGGCAGGCACTATTACCCCTATTTACAGATGAATAAACTGAGGCTTTGAGACGTAAAGTAGTATGTCCATGGCCACATAGTTAAGTGTATATTAACTCGGATTAATATGTGTGTCTGTTGAATGCCATAATCAATGGCTTTTTTAACCCTTTTGATCTGGTCCTCCATTTTTTCATCTATTAAACATGGAAATTTTAATAGTCATTAAGATCTCTTCCAACTTTAAGATGTTCTAGATATCAGGTGACTACATCTCAAGAAAATTTAGAATTCAATGAGTTTCCCTTGTTGATTAAAAGCCTGCAAAAGACAAAGAAATGGCTCTCTAAAGTTAAAAATTTAGAACCCGTGAAAGGAAAGAGGAAAGGAACTTTTGGGCAGTTTGGGCTTTTCTAGGGTTTTTCAGATCCACCTAAAGCTAGAGTTAGCCTTGTCTTTTTACAGGAGTTATTATTTACTGATAACTTACTATGTTCCAGACACTATGCCAAAACTTGAACGTATTATTTTAAGGAAATCTCTAACAATGTCTATGAGATAGTACTATTGTTATTCACAATTAACAGAAGGGGTACCAAGTTTAACTTGCATAAGGTCACACAGCTAGCATGTGGTGCAGCTTGGACTCAAACCCAGATATGTTTAACTCTGAAGCCCCAAATTTTAACTTTGAAGTTATACTACTTATGCATGCTATTTTTAGTTTATCTATGTACATTTAATATTATTTATATCAATGTCATTTAATTCTTTTGGTCATTTATTTTGAAATAATGCCCCTGAGATGTAGATCAGAAATCTGCTTAGTTTGTTTGCTAACACATACACCAGTGCCACGTATGTGGTGACACTTACCAAGTATTTCATGATGCATGCCTTTCAGTGCAATTAAATACCTTTGGGTCACTCTCAGTCATATGCCTATGAGTTACAAACTCTGTTTCCCTCTCCCTCTAGATATTTCTTTCTGTCCAAAGTGGATAGATTAATAAGAATCAAAGAAAACAGACAACCACATCGATGTGGAGGTTTGCAAACTCTGACCTGAAAAAAATCTCCATAGAGAAAACATAACAGAAATCCTACCTCACTCAATGTGTTCCCACAATTCATTCTGTACTTATTAGAAGGGATTATTGACACTTTTAGAAGATACAATTTCTGAGACCCTGATAGCAAATTAACTTTGGTATCAAGAGGAATCCAAGTTAGTTACCCTCTACATTAAGACAGACTTATTTTCAGTTTAACTCTGACTTTTGTTACATAGTATTATTAATCTACTTGCATGTATGAAGTAAAAATTCACATACATTTCTCTTCTGCATTTATCTTCTCAAAGAAATGACCTCCAAATTAAGTTACATAGGAAGTGTGGAAATGCTCAAAACAGACCCATTTAAATTCTGTAACTTTTGAAGGGAGGAAGATATTTTAGAAGCTATAACTTTTTTGATCAAATAAGTATTAGTCCATTTTTGCTTTAGCCAAGTACACATTTTGTAAAAGAACACTAATAAGGTGTGCTGTTTTTCCCTAACCAAATTCTTCACAATGAAATCCAACTGCAATATTCATTTAGAAATTTGATAATGCTCTCTTGTGTGAGTTTTAGGAATATTTGAAGCCCCACTGCATATAAATTATATCATGGAAAAGCTGTATAAATATTCTGTTATGGCACATGCTGTTCTAAGGATCTGTCAGGATTTCCTTTATACACTCCATTTTGAGTGGTATATAAATCAGATGTAAAAATTCATGTTGGACTGAAATTCAGCACAAAAGGCCTCCTCCAGAGGCAAATGCTTTTTTTCAAAATGTGGTTCGAATTATGTTGGTCATTTTTAAGTTATAGAAGTACAGAAAATGTATTTGTGGTTTTGAAGGAGAGAGATTTTTTCCATTTTTATAACTCATTAGGAAACTTTACAGGCCTTTAGACCATTTTGTGGTTTAGCTCTTCTCAAGTTTTTCCCCAAAGCAATATTAAAACTTGAATGGTGTCGGCTATGAATCCAATGGTTACTGTTCTGAGTACAAATGTGGGTATTGATATAGATCCAGTTATACATATCTTAGACTAGGAGAAGTTTCAATAATATCATGACTGGGATAGATTAGGCCTAGCAGTTATCCTTTTTTGTTCTTGCTATCAAGTCAAGTTTGCTCTCTCAAAGGAATCCTCTATCTTTACCATAGTTCAGCATGTAATGCTTGTAATTTTAAAGCTGCTTTTCTTAACTTGCAGAAAAATCCAGAGTTAAACGCTGCTTCTTTTATGAGGTCTTTGACAATAAGGCTATGCCTTTTTTAGGTTTCACTTTTCTCTAATATATAGGGCAACTTGCAGCATGTATATTAGATATTCACAGATGATGATCTTATTTGTAAAGTATTTAATATGTGTATATTTATGTATATAAATTAGTTTATTAAAAGAACTTATTTTATCTATATAGCTAACATGTTGCTGAGTAATTTCATAAACTAATAAACTATTACTTTAGCACATAGAGATTATGATTATATTATCTCTCAATAGCATCAGTTAAAACCTGAGAAACTTTTGTTTGGCCTAAGAAATGTAGCATATCTCACAAAGTCAGATAAACCAATCTTTCAGATGACTTTAAAGGATAATGAAAACAGAAATATTTTATATGATTGAATTGCTTCACCTACATTATATTTAGTTCATTAATGCATTAGAATAACACATTTAGTAGTTATTATTTATTGCTGTATAAGAGATCAAGGCATTAAAGCATAAGAGGTTAAAAACTTCCCAATGTAATTCTTTATGTTTTTATTTAATTCCACTTAGAATCTGGGTGTCTTGATTCTTAATACAGTTCCCTTTTCATCATCTTACACTATTTCTGGTGCAGTTACTAGAATCCTTGGGTCTAGTGACAATTATGGTGGACCATCCAGAGGATAATCAAACATTCGCCTGTGGCTGGTAGAGCAATGTGGATTTTTCCCTTGGGACACTCTGAGGAGCAGGAGACATCCGTCTCCTCTTGGATGTTTTATCTACTCACCTACTGTCATGGAAATTAGCCAACTCTACAAGAGAGAGAATTGAATCCTCAGTTTTCTTTATTTTTTACATTAACAGGAGAGTAAGGTTACTAATGAGGGGTCATATCCCAAATCTCTAATCTATAAAGCTAACATTCTTATTTCTATTTGGGTCATTTTCTTATTCTGCTCCATTTACTTTTACTAAATTATACTACTTTGTGTTCTATAATGTTACATTTGGTTATAATTATAAATTTTTATGAGTAATTCATGCATCACTCATACACTTCTGTCTTTCTCTTAGCTTATAATTAAAGTCATAGCTCTTCCGATTTAACTTAATATGTATCACTCCAAACATCCCTGTATGACTCAATCAGTCGTTAAAAAGTTCGTTACAGCTTTGAGGAGAAGTCTATGAATTTCTGAGCACTAGATACATATGGAAATACAGTTTTATGTTAATCAGATATGTTTTGAAGTACGGCAAAAGTATTTGAAAACCACTGAAAATAAATATACATTAAATGACAAAATAAATAGTTTTATATGTTAAGAATCTAGATTCCGTGGTTTGAATTTAAGCAATTTATAACTCGCTAGGTAGGCAATATACACATTGCAGTCCCCCTGCCATCTGTTACACTATACCCATATTTTTCTTACATTTGGAGGAGAGATGACACAGTGCTTTTATTTGAATAGCACTGACCTTATTAAAGCCTAGCACCATTGTTTTATACATAACAAAAATATATTTTTAAACAGAATGGCTATTTCTTACAACCAGTGAAATAATGACCTTAAATAACCTTAAGATTATAAAAAAGTAAGGAATGTAAGATATATCCTCACCTTGATTTTACCTTTAAGCAGCCTTTTATTTGTCTGTTAGGAACTTCTTCCTGTAGTTTTCCAGGCTCCAGCTCTTGTTCTTTCTTTTGACAAACCAGTATATAATTTGTGCCATTATTATTTGACCAAAATGTACCAACAGAAGTTTCATAACGTATACAAAACTCAACTTTACTGCCATCTTTTTGATAAGGGGGAACCAATGAAATCTTAAAGGAGAATTGGTCAGTTTCACCATCACATGAATTTGGGACATATTCTGCTAATATGTCATAATATGTCTGCCAGTCATCTAAGGACATTCTCACATATACTAACTTCTCAAAAGAAATATTCAAAACTCGAATAATGCCCTTCATACTTGTAGATCCAGGAAGATACTCAGTTGATTCCAGTATCGCTTTCTGTACTTGAAGTTGTTGCATAAGGTCTTCTTTTGAAGAAGGCAAGTCAAATAGTGGAGATAAAACATATTCTTCTGTGTGGAAAATGTCCTTCATTAAGTCAAAATCAGTTGAACCACTCGGAAATTCCCAGGAATCAAATTCTTTAACAGACACAAGATTGAACCCAAAGTTGTCAGCAAATGAAACTCTTCTTGCGCCTGAAGGTGGAGTGTCCAGGTAAATGTCTTCAGATGAATCAGAACCTCGTCTGCTAGGTTGAGGGGAAAAACCAGGTCTGAAGGTAGCTTTAACTTCTTCATCTTCAGAAAGAGAATCAGATAAATTAGGAACTTCTAAATGGTTATCTTTGCTAATCTGACTAGGTTCTTCAGAAGGCTCCATTGGGCTCTCTGATATCAAATAAGAGAGAACTGTACAACTAGTAGAGGCTGATACTTGAGACACTGAGGCTTAAAATAAGTATAAGGTTACAGTTGACATTGCAGAAAGGAGTCAGCTCTATAAATAGGTCCGATGGCGTGTAAACTATGCTCGCTTGCCTCCAAAGGCCTTTAATATGATAGCATCCTTGTTACTCTCACCAGCATGTTTCAGGTTCAACTCTCAGTTTTTAAAGTTGAATATGTTTATGAGTTCCAAAGAGACATCTTAAATCATTTTCTGCTGGGTTCAACAATCTGAAACTTTAGAATAAAAATATTATTTTAACCAGTTGATATTAAAAATGAAAACTTGAACCATTTATTTTAAAAGACAATAAAATTAGTATCACAATACTAAATACGTAGTTTGAGCTAAATCCATCCATTGGAGCAGGCAAAGGAAGACAGGAGAGAATGAGAACATTTATAGAACTGGAAAGATCCAGTGTCTAGTAATAATGATAGCTACCATTTATCATGGACTTATATATAATGTGAATTCTAAAGGGTTAAATAGAGGTGCTGGGAGTTCTGAGGAAAGAAACATGATTTAGATGGAGAAGGTATCATTTGAAATAAACCATGAAGGGTAGGTAGAATATATACATGCAGGGTTGGAATGAGGTGGATTTTCCAGGTGGAAGAAATAGCCTAAGCCAAGGACTAGAACAAATAATTAGTCAAATCTGTTATTTTAAACATTATTGTTTCTTTCAATTAAGCCATGGAAAAATACAGACAAGTAATGTTTTACTAACTTGAAAATATAAGTGGGCAATGATAAACCTGGCCCAGGAGTAAAATATTTATGTAGAATAAAATGTTCATCTTTGGCAAATTGCCATTTTATGCCCACAGAGCAGAAGTTAACACCATGACATGTTGGGGTTCTATGTGAGTTTTAAAGTGTGAGCAGCCTGTTTAGACTCTCATATTTTTTTGTATTAATGTAAAACCCACTTTGGAATTGGCAATTGGGAAAAACCTTAAAAAATTTAAACATACATATGCTTTGACCCAGAAAATGCTCCAGCTATGAATTTGCCCTATCAGTAGGGATAAGTATGCAAAGATAAATATAGATATATGTTCATAATAGGATTGGATTATTTTTAAAATTCTAGAAGCTATCTAAATATCCATCAACAGGGAAATGGACAAATAATGTTACACCATTCAATAGAATGTTTTATAGTCATTACAAAGGATAAAGTACCACTTTATGTGTTGATATGGAAAGGCAACCAAAATAAATGGCTAAGTGAAGAAAGGAAAGTGTGCACAAATATGTGCATAGAAAATTTCTGGAAAGACACAAAAGAAACTATTAGCAGTGGTTATCTCTAACCACAGAGGTTGAAGGTTCTAAGGGAAAAGGACTCATTCATTTCAGTTTATGGTCTCTGTACTGTTTGAAATATTAGCCATGAGAAAGGTTTTCTTTCAATATATCTTCAACTCAATAAGTATGAGAGGTGATTATTTTTTTTAAAAAGAGAACTCAATAGCATAATTTCTTTAAAATTACAGCTTTATAAATACATTATAACTTACTGAATAATTTGAATTGCATACAATAGTGGATCAAGAAATTATTTTTGAAATTAAAAATAAATAGTGTCTAGGATAAGGGAATAAAATTATTTAGGCTTTACCACATAGCTAGAATGGGTGATGACCACGTGGATTGTTCAAGAATGGAAAATGGCTGTGGAAATGACTATCCCTTGCAAATGTAATGACCATGAGCCATGAGTAGCCATATTCCAGTGTACCTAAAATATGTCATTAGCTAGTCAAGGAAATTCATAACAAAATACTCCATAGAATTTGTAAATAATACATACAGTCATATAAACAATAGAATAATGAAAATTTGCAAATATAATAATGTACTAAAGTAGTACATCCAGGGATTATAAGCAGAGACATGGAGATAAAGACCCCTTGTTTTGTACACTGGCTGTGACACTTACTAGCTGGGTGACCTTCAGAACGTTGCTCAAATTTTCTTACCCTAAGTTTCCCTGATTGCTAAAATACCATGTTAACAATTAAATGAGATGCTTGCTAAAATGTTTAGCACAAAACTTATAGTAATAGAAGCAATCATTATTTTTATTTCTATGTATGTTTGTGAAAGGTTGATTTTAAGATACACCGATAGATCAGATAGATAGATAGATAGATAGATAGATAGATAGATAGATAGACGGACAGACATAGAGAATCTACCTATACAATATTAAGTAATGGTTTATAATTTGCTTCATTTTTGTCTTTTTTTAAAGGCTATAGTATATAGCATTTAGCTTTACAAGACATAAAATAGCTCTACATTAGAAAATGGTCCTGTATTTGAGCTTAACTTTCCTGTTCTTAATTTCTCTTCCCACAGAGCAATACTCCCTTGATATGTAATAATCACTACCTATCTTTTGCAGTGTATAACCTTTGTATAATTGTAGACGGTTGACATGTTCCGCCTTAGTCACCACTTAGCTAAAGTAGAGTGATTTCATCTTTTCAGTCTCTTCTCACATGTCAGTCCTTTGGCACTTCTTATCATTTTGTTACTCCTCTGTGAACTCCTTCCAGCTTGCCTATATTATTCCGTTAATGAGCTGCCCCCAGATGAATGCAGTAGCACAGATCGAGTGTCTCTGGGGCATGTAAAGAAACTACCAATTTCAGCCTTGTGACTTGGTGTTTGTATCAGTTAAAATTCACATCTCCTTGCTTTTTTTCCATATCATAGATCAGACCAATATCTCATTTTCTCATACTCACTACTACCTCAATTTTAACGTGACTTTTACCACACTCTTCCTCAATACCTTAGGTATACCGGTTTTATCAGAGTTATGACTATTTTAAAAATTTATTTATTTGTTCATTTACCAAACGGCAGCTCAAGTTTCCACACATTCCACTTCCTTTGTATTAATCAAACATTCTCAACGTTACCTTTAACATAAAAGGCTCTTTCAATCAGGATCCCTGTAAATAAGAAGTAGATGTCATGCTCAAAATAAGATAATCCCAGGAGGGCTTATTTACAAGGGTCTATTTATAACGTGTAAATGCAGAAAAGCCACAAGGGTTAGTGCAATAAACTGGTGCCAATCGCATCAGAGCTGTTACATTCCTCAAGGGAAGAGGAAAGGGGGCAATCATCAAAACTTGAAAGCACAGAGTGCCATAAACTATATACCGGCCTGAAGGGGATCAGTGATCTTTGGTCAAGGGACACAGCCAGCTGAAGATGACCTTGCCAGGAGTGATCCATGGGCAAAAATACACTGAATTCACTCTTCTCCTTTCCTACACTATCCTGCCTGGGCTACCCATTGGCCAGAGGCTATGGGTTCTATTACAGTTCATTCAGGTCAGTCTCCCAGAGCAGAGAGCTGGGTGGAAAAGGGTGAAAAAAGTGGTGAGTGGGTTTGGAAGAGCAAACAAAAGATATTGGAGATTAAGATTTTGTAGTTACTTATCTTTATGTGCTTATGTGCTATATTTAAGCATGCGTATGTGTTGCTCTTTCTTCATACATATTCCATCTCAATGCCAACTGAGTTTCTATTACCTGATCTTTTATTATCCTAGCAAAAAAGTTCAAATATCTAAGATCTTTAAGCTCTGATCCAGTGGAAGCCACATAAGAAATATTGAGCTTGTCCATGGATGACTAAGAAAGAAATGATATTTTTGAGATTAATTATAACGTTGCATTCGTTTCCCTTGTTAGCATGTCTTTGTCTGCAACCTAAACTCAAGAAAATTTTGTCAAAAGAGAACCTGGAACAGTGATTCTTAACAAGAGATACATAGTAAAAATCACTGAGTGAGATGTTCAGACTCCACAGGCTCAGGTGCACTATCAGGTCTACTGAATGTGAGCTTCCAGGTTGATGATGCCCCGCAAGTGATTCTGGTATACAGACTGGTTACAAGGCATGATCCCCATAGGGTCCAGGACTTAGGTTCTAGTTCGAAAGAGATGTAGCTATCATACCTCAAGTACCACATGCTTTTTTTTATACAGAGGCTATAAGACACTTTTACCAAAAAAATGACATAAAAATTTAGTTGAGTTTCAGAGTATCAGAACTTTAAGGCATTTAGCAATCATCTAGTCTAGTCCCTTCATTTTCACATAAGGAAACTGAAATCCAGAGCAATGAAGGACCCCATCATTTGATAACAGAGCTGGGACTTGAACTCAGCTCTCTCGTGCTTTCAGTCCTGTATTCTCCATATTATACCATCCATACACCAATTCGTAATTAACAAATTAATCATTCTTTGAAAAATAGTCATTAAAATTCGTTTGTTCTAGATCTAGTTTATTTTTTTAATCAATTAACTTCTGTGAACTTTCTTTTTTCCATTTGTTGAAATATCTCCAGAGGTGTCCAGATAATTTTTATTTGTGGCAGAGTCTCTCAACCTTTTTTAACCTATGCTCCTTTGGTAAATATAATATCTTACACTGTTTTCTCTTGCTCCCTCAGAGACTTTGCTATACTCCTATTTGGGAATTACTGGTCTCAGTTATAAAAATGAATTATATGATCTCTTTAGAACTAATATTGATATTTATTATTTTAAAGGACTGTTAAAGGGTCCTACTTCAAACATAGCTTGAGATGCAGATTTGTTCATCAGATCCCAGTCATTGGAAAAAAAATCCTTTGAAAATGTTCACATCTACCAATAAAGCATATCCAGATAAGTCAGCAGAAAATGAAAACTTTGCCAGATGAAGGTAAATTTTTAAAGGGATCTGTCATTTATTCCATGGAGAGGTGAATAATTCAGTATAGTTAATTGATCATGTTATGGCAGAAGGGTTTGCCACCGAAGGCAGCATCTAGATTCTTTAGCTTAATTTATAAAAGAAAAACTAGTAACATACTCAATCACCAAGTGCTTATTTTATATGGATTGTATAATGTGCTTTAATCTCCTTTGATCAAAATAAAGGCATATAAGTATAGAGTAGTTTTAGAAATCTAGAGTTTTAAGGACAGTTAGCAAGCAAGCATCAGGGCTACCCCCTTCATTTTACTTATGAGAAAATT
This sequence comes from Balaenoptera acutorostrata, assembly GCF_949987535.1. Lineage (NCBI taxonomy): Eukaryota > Metazoa > Chordata > Mammalia > Artiodactyla > Balaenopteridae > Balaenoptera > Balaenoptera acutorostrata. The sequence goes on along the minus strand of NC_080070.1, from coordinate 36,807,755 downwards.
GAAATCTAAGTGGTCAACTGGATTCTTACCTTGGGTTGTGGGTGATTTCATCATTAACCTTAGAAGGAAAGCATATTGTAAACTTCTGAAAGACAGATACCATCTGATAATATCTTAGTAAATTGTTGATTGACCCATAAAAAGCATGCTCATAGTGTATGTGTTTTGATATTAAAAAGTACAGCTAAGCACATTGCACTAGGAGTAAGTAGGCCTGAATTCTGGCGTCACGTTTATCACTAGGAAATTGTATGACCTTGGAAATTATTTACCTGCTTTGTATAAATGCCCAGATATTTATTTAAGATCTCCTCAAAACTTGGGAATCTGCAAACCCTTGAGCCTTTTATTTTGAAAGTTGCCATTTGTATGTGAAGCAAACATACACTGACTTCCTTCTCTGTGCCACATACTGTGCTAGAACCTAAGGCTACAAAGTTAAATATAAAATATGCAATCTTTTCTCAATAGCCTAGCATCTAGTGGAGAGATAGGCAACAATAGATACCCTTCATCATAATATAGCTCACTTTCTTGCCCTAACATCCTTAGTCATTGATTGGAAAATTTGGGGAATTGGTTTACAATATTCTTCTCTTTGTTGTGTTAGACGTATATTGTGTTAGAATTGGACTCTTGTCTCGTAGTCAGGTTTTTAAATTCTTTTATCTGCAGCCAGGACCGATCTATCCCTTTTTTTAAAGAAGTTCAGACTCCACATGCTACAAAATACTGATTCTTGTGGCTGCTATTTACTTTGTTAATTTTATTGACTATTTTTTCAGGTACTCTAGTGTTAGAATGTTAACCGAAACTGCTCTGCTCAATTTTCACCCCACATTTTTCCTGTAGGTGAGGGAATCAGCTAAGAAATACTTAGGAGTCCACCTGAGAGCTCAATATCCCTTGGTATGATATAGATAGCCCTAGCTTAGAATTGCTGCTTTACACAATTAAGAAAAGCAAATTCAAGGGTTTTTCCCCTAATTATGTTAATGTGAATTATCAAAAAATTATTTTAAATATTAACCTAATACTTAAAGTTATAAATTCTAGTAGTTAAATTTTAGATAATGTTTATCTAGATTCACTCTGACACATTTGTCATATTTTTCAGACACAAATGTTTATTTCATTAAACATATTTAATGGTGGAAGTTTAATAAAGTGGTTAAGAGTAAGTTTTGGAGTCAAACAGACCTGGTTCAAATGCCTGCTGTTTTTCTTATAAGCTTTTTGCTTTGGGGCAGGATGTTTAACTACTCTGTGCCTCATTTTTCATTCTATGAATGGAGCACAATAATGCTTAAGTCATTGGGTTGTTGTAAAGATTAAACTAGAACTTGTGTATAAGCAGTTGTCAACAGTGACAAGTCTATATAAACAATAAAAATTGTGTATATCATTATTGTTATTCTTGCTGATGCTAACATTGCAATATTTTTGATCATATTAACATACCTCCATTCTTGAGAGATAATACAGCTGTGGGATTTGAGAACACAGTGTATGGAGATGCACTGCATATGTTCAAATCCTGCTTCTGTTTATTAGCTGAGTGACTTTAGGTAATTATTTACCTTTCTGTGCTTTTATTTCTGCATCTGTGCTATAAGTAATACTAATAGTTCCTACCTCCAAGGGTTGTTACAAGGATCAAATAGTTAATGAATGGAAAGCTTATGAAGCAATAAAAAATATACAATTATGGTGGTTAAAATTTACAAGGAAAAAGATCACTTGAAACCTCATCATCTAAATTATGTGACATGATATAAGTGTTAGCTAACGCTATGGTGGTAATCATATTGCAAAATATAAATTTATCAAATCAACATGTGCACCTTAAACTTGAACAATGTTATATGTCAATTATATCTCACTAAATTTTTAAAAATCCAATCATCTAGTATAGTCATTGTGTATTTTTCTTACATTTTTCTTCATGACAGTTTCATGAGGAAAATTATCCATTTTGTGTACCACTGTATTTCCATATATCCCATATTATGTAAAACGGATGAGTGGGTGTATGCGTGGATGGTTAGAAAGAGAGATGGATAGCTGGATGGATGGTGGATGAGTGGTAGGCAGAATGAATGACTTCAACATAAGCCATCATCTTCCTGGAATTCAAGTATACCTTTTATTACTATTTCTGTACTTCTGCAATATAGTAAAAATCAATGTTTATAATGTAAGATCCTGAAGTAACTTCTAAATTATTAAAAATAATTATTCATATGTGGAATATGTGGCAATTCTCCATCTGCCAAAATAATTTGTTAAGCAGAGTACTCTATTCTGTGTTCAGGCTGGATATTTCCCGTAGTAAACAGAATGTAAATACCAGTGCATGTGGTTGGTGACGTTTTATTATGTGCACATCCAGATAAAAGCAGAAGAAAGAATTGCATTAGTTATTTCGGATTCATTTTCTACTACACTATTTTAGAGGTATATATTTTCTTTCCACTGAGTCACCATAGGTTCAGACCACTAGAAGCCTTTTGCCTTCTTCTCCACTTCATACTAGTCCTTCCTTGTAGTCGTTGAATTCAATAAATTGTTTAAGATAGAATGAAACAACATAGGGCATGGAAGGAAATTAAGAGTTTCTGGGATTTTACTATGGGAGCCTACATAAGTAAGCATGTAGGTAACTACATTTTTTTCCAGTCTACTTACAGGGTAGTATTGTAATATATGTGACTTACTTTTTTATGTCTTATGTCATTTGAGTTGGTTAATATAGGCAAAAATTCAGCATTAACTGTGGATTTCTCTCAAAATTTCAAAGACAGGTAAATGCTTTATTCAATGCTTGGCACAATTTTGGGTGATGATAAATACTTAATGCTTCCACAACAACTTAAAGAATCTCAAACTGAATTTACCATGCAGGGTAGGATGCCTAATAGTGTTTAATATTATAACAAAGCCAGTAACATTGTCAGTGTTTGTGTCAACTATACATTATTTTAGTTAACCAGGCCAGGACCTGTGATATACATGTACAGGACACTGCCAGATATGTGGGTAGAAAACAAAGGGTCTGAAAAGTCTCTAAAATTATATTTTAAATTTATTCATGTCTACATTTTACTGTGTTGACCATACACAATTTTTATTCCAGGTCGTGAACCAAAAAATTTAAGAATTATTGATATCTGTAAATAATTATTTGACAACCAGGAGGAGTTGGTCCTGTGAATTAAAAGTAGAATATGTGCCAGTCTCTGCCTTTCATGCACCTAAAGTTCAGCCCAAACTGAATCAGTATCCATTATAAAAACCTCTTTGCTATGTAGTATGAAAAATACACGATGGTGTTGCACATACACATATTATGCATATCTAATCTGACTATTTAGGTGAGCAATAAATAGAACTTGCTTAATTTTTCATAAGGCAGTCCTGGTACAGTGAATAGATATAGTTAGCATCATTCTAAATTTTCCCATGGCAAAACATCTTTGACCAATAGAGCAGTCAACTGTCACTAGATTATTTTAGGTTTTTGTTAAGAATATAAAAAAATCTAGGCATAATCTAATATATTGCTTAACTCAGTAGTTTAATAATATATATATATATATTTTAATATATATATATTTTAAATTATGTAACTAAAAGTTGTCAAACATAAGGAAGTGAGAAATATATTTTCTTTTAAGTGGAATCAGCTTGATAGTTTAAATGATTTGCTCACTGATGAACAGTGTTTGGCAAATTGTTTGGTATGACCCACTTGGGAGGTTGTGTTTGTTCATTGTAAGGTTGACATTATTTTGTCTTAGAGTTGAAAAGCTCCTTGGAAATCATTTTATCCAAAGTCCACCCTTTAAAGACTCCATTTTAAGATTATTTAATAGGAATGCTTCTATCTTTACCTTGTATAAATCCAGTGATAACAAACTCACTGCTTCATGAGGCATCACATTCTACTTTAAAAAATTAATAAAAGTTCTATTATTTTGTGCTACAGTTTAATTTATATTAGTTTTTGTGTTTTATTTTTATTTTTGTCTCAGAAGCAGGATTTGATATCTTCATAAGAACTTACTGCCTTAACCAAAGTCTTCATAAAAATTTGTGTCAACTGAAGCAAAACTTTAAAAAGTACTACATTTATTCTAAAACTTCACAAATCATTAGTGTACAGCCCACTGAATTTTTCCTAGAGTGATCTTAGCCATTTAACCAACTAGTTTGAAAAATTGATTACCAACTCCAGCAAGAAATCCATCTCATACTTACTCCCAATAGCTGCCTCTAAAGGTAACCACTATCTTGACTTCCAATCACCACTGATGAGTTTTTCCTGTTTTTAACCTTAATTTTTCTAGAACCAAACTCTTTGGCCTAGTGTCTTTTGCTTAATATTATATGTTTGAGATTCAGCCATTCTCTCTGTTGTATACTCTTCTATTTTATGAATAGATCATAACTTATTATTCATTCTACTGTTGAAAGACATGGGTTTGTTAATAGATGAACCACTAAAGACAGTTATCCTGTAAAGATTCTTGTATATGTCATTTGGTGCACAGGTGTATGCATCCCTGTTAGGTATATACCCAGGAGTGCATTTGCTGGATCTTAAGGTATGTGTACATTTACCTTTAATAGCTACTACCAAGCAGTTTATCAAAGCAGTGGGACAAATATACACTCCCAACAGCAATGTATGAGGGTTTGAGTTACTTGAAGTCCTTGCAAGCCCTTGGTATTGTCAACAGTTTTCTTTGTCACTCTGGTAGTTATAAAATGGTATCTTACTGTTGTTCCCTGATGTCTAATGAAGTAAAGCGTCTTTTCATTTTTTGAACATTTGGATGTCTTCTTTTGTGAAGTGACTGTTCAAGTCAGATAAATCGATCGATCAATAGATAGATATTAATATGTTTTTTGTCATAAATACGTGTGTGCATGTCTATATGTGTATTATTTCTCCCGTTATGTGACGTGTCTTTTCACTCTTAAGTGTGTCTTTTGATACATGGAATTTATTTTAAGTAGAATTCATTTGCTAGTCCTTGAGGTGAATTCTTTATGATTTACCTTTCACATTTAAATCCACAGTCCATCTGGAATTGATTTATGGATACAATATGAGGTAGGAGAATCAAGATTTATTTTTGTTGCATAAAAATATCCAGTGTGTGCAGCATAACTTATGGAAAAGATTGTTCTTTCTCCTTACACCATGGTGTCACTTTTGTAATAAAATTAGTGACCATATGTGTGAGAGTCTGTTTCTATACTCTCTGATCTAGAAAATTGTTCTAGGGACTTCCCTGGTGGTCCAGTGGTAAGGAATCCACCTTCCAATGCAGGGGACGCGGGTTCCATCCCTGGTCAGAGAACTAAGATCCCATATGCCGTGGGGCAACTAAGCCCGTGCACCACAACTACTGAGCTCGCGTGCCTCAACTAGAGCCCGTGTGTCACAAACTACAGAGCCCACTGCCTCTGGACCCCACGCGCTACAACTACAGAGCCCATGTGCCCTGGAGCCTGTGCACCACAACTAGAAAGAGAAAACCCACATGCCACAACTAGAGAGAAGCCCACACGCCGCAGAGAACAGCCCGTATACCTCAACGAAGATCCTGAGTGCCGCAACGAAGACCTGATGCAGCCAAAAAGAAATTAAATAAATAAATAAATAAATAAATAAATAAATAACAAATAAATCTTTAAAAAAAAGAAAATTGTTCTATCTTACTATTTTTGTGCTGATATCACATTTTAATTATTGTAGCTTCATAATGTCTTCATATTCTCTAAAGTGAATCCAAACTTGTTCTTTTTCAAAATTTTCTTGACCCTTTGCAACTCCATTTAAACCTTAGAATCAGTTTGTTAATTTCTACAAAAAATTCTGCTAGGATTTTATTTGGAATGCATTGAACCTATAGATTACTTGAAGAGAATTTGAAGAGAAATGACAGTTTTACAATACTGAGTTTTCCAAACTGTAAACATTGTATGGCCTATGTTTTTAGCTCTTTTAAAATTTCTCTTAATAATACTTTATAGTTTTCAGTGAGGAGTCCTTTCACATGTATCATTAGATTCATTTCTTGGTATTTAATTTGCTGTGCTAGTGTATATACTGTCATTCTAAACATTTAATTTTCTATTTTTCCATTTCTATTTTCTATTTTCCCTTTTGTTGGTATATAGAAATGCAGTTGACTTTGGTAAGCTGACCTTGTAGCTAGTGACCTCACTAAATTCATTTATTAATTGTAGTAGTTTATTTAGTTTATTTTGTGTTTTATGTATACAATGTCACATCATCTGTGAATACTGGAAGTTTATTTCTTAGTTTCTTATATTTTTATCTGTTGCTTTACTTTCTTGATTTATTGCACTAGCAAAAAGAAAAATCTAGTACAGTGTTCAATAGTAGTGGCTGTAACTAGCATCCTTGTGTAAGTCTCATCTATATGGTAAAGATTACAATATTTCACCATCAAGTATGAAATTTAACCTTGGTTAAACTGGATATCCACATGCAGAAGAATTAAGTTGGACCCCACCTCCCAATAAACAAAAATTAATTCAAAAATACTTACATTTTAAGAGCTTAGACTAGAAAACTTTTACACAAAAGCATAGGCATAAATATTTATGAGCTTGGATTAGACAATAGTTTCTTAGACATGATACCAAAAGCATAAATGATAAAAGAAAAAAATAAATTGGACTTCATCAAAATTAAAGACTTTTGTGTCCAAAAGACACTATCAAGAAAATGCAAAGACTACCTACAGAATGAGAGAAAAATATTTGCAAATAATATATGATAAAGATCTCATATGCAAAATATATAAAGAGCCCTTACAACTCAACAATAAAAAGACAAATAACCCCATTCAAAAATGGGCAAAGGATTTGAATAGGCATTTATCCAAAGAAGATTTATGAATGGCCAATAAGCACATGAAAATATGCTCAACCTCCTTAGTAATTAAGGAAATATGGATCAAAACCACGATGTGATTCCACTTCATACCCACAAGCATGGCTATAATCAGAAAGCAGACAGTAACAAGTGTTGTTGAGGATTTGGAGAAATACGGAGTCTCATGCATTTCTAGTAAAATGCTAGAATGTAAAATGCTATAGCCATTTTGGAAAATAGCTTGGCAGTTTCTCACATGGTTAAATATGAGTTGCCATATGAACCAGCAATTTCACTCCTAGGTATATGCCCAAGAGAAATGAAAACATCTATGTACACAAAAACTCATACATGATAGCCCAAAAGTGAAAAAAAAAAAAAAAAAAAAACCAAATGTTCATCAGCAGATGAATGGATAAACAAACTGCGGTGTATCAATGAAATGTGGTATATACAATGAAACTGTGGTATATACAATGAAATGCCATTCAGCAATAGAAAATAATGAAGTTCATGTTACAACATGGATGAACCTTGAAAACATTATGCTAACTGAAAGAAGCCAGACAGAAAAGGCCACATATTGCATAATTCCATTTATACGAAATGTCCAGAATAGGCAAATCCGTTGAGAGAGAAAGTAGATTAGTGGTTGTCAGAGGCTGAGGGTAAGGGGAATGGGAAGTTACCGCTCATGGGTACTGGGTTTCTTTTTGCAGTGATGAAAATATTACATAATACTGATGTTGCACATATCTGTGAAAATACTAAAAACTCGCTAAACTGTATACTTTAAAGAGTGAATTTTAAGATATGTGAATTAAGTCTCAATTTTTAAATTTTATTTATTTATTTATTTTTGGCTGTGTTGGGTCTTCGTTTCTGGGCGAGGGCTTTCTCTAGTTGCGGCAAGTGGGGGCCACTCTTCATCACGGTGCGCGGGCCTCTCACTATCGTGGCCTCTCTTGTTGCGGAGCACAGGCTCCAGACGCGCAGGCTCAGTAATTGTGGCTCACGGGCCCAGTTGCTCCGCGGCATGTGGGATCCTCCCAGACCAGGGCTCGAACCCGTGTCCCCTGCATTGGCAGGCAGATTCTCAACCACTGCGCCACCAGGGAAGCCCTGTCTCAATTTTTAAAGATACAATTCTCTGGTGAAATTCTCCATCTTGCCCTATTTTCTCGCACTATTTTCACAACGATTTTAAAATCCATGTCTGATAACCATTTTTCTTTCTTTCTCATTGGTCTTGGCAGGATAATTAGTCTGCCACAAGCTATGGCATCGTAACAGAAAGGGAAGTTAATTTTTCTGTCTTTTAAATATACCAATTCTCCCTCAATGTGTATTAGTGTAATTGATTTTATGAACCTAAATGTAAATAATATTATTCTTGTCAGCTTCTTTCATCTGCTATAGCATCCAGCTTTCGTATTAGTTATAGCACTCAGCTTTGTTACAACAAGCATTCCTAGGTAGGATATAATTTTCTAACATCTATATTCTCTATAGATTTATAGGTGCAATATTTCCAAATTTCCTCACCCATACAAGTACAAACTTCCAATAAACTAGTAACGATGATCTATGAGATTGTTCTGATAAAAAGGAAAGACTTTAAAGCTATTTCCATGTTTTTTAGATGGTCTCCAGCAAGAAAGTTTTTGAAAAAAATTAAATAGAACATATTTCTAGAGCAATAAAGAACTTTAGCTAAAACCCTTCTTTTTTAGAGATGTAGATATTAAAGGGCAGGTGCACGGCATATCTTGACCGCATCACAGCTAGTTAGTAAAAGGATGGCATTAGTCCCAGAGCTAGTACTTTTTATCTGCTCACCGCTTTACAATAAATTCAATTCAGCTGAAATCCACTGGGGAGAGAGCAGCATATTATGAAAAGAGCATTAGAGTCTGGAAAGTTCTGTTCAAACTATGGTTCATGTATTACCAGTCATGTGACCTTGGGCAGGTATTTAACTTTTCTAAAGATTCTCATTTTCTTTACATATGTAAAACAAAGATGATAACTATACTGTTATGAATGTTGAATGAGGTGATTTTTTTTAAAGGTCAAGCACAGTGCCTAGCACATAGCAGGTGTTCAGTTAGCAATGACGTACAGGAAATTAAAAATAAGGTAGTTTATTGCCTTAAACTCGTGTAAAAATATTCCATTTTTAAAGCACAGTATGCATTAGATATTATCAATTTTGTAACATTTTATTCTGTTTCTGTCTGTGTAACTTTCGTTTAAAGACAGTAACTTGTAGTGCTTAGTTTGCACTTGAACAACCATAGAAGAAGAGTCCTAATTATTGTATCTTGTTTCATTGAAGATGTTAAGTCCCAATCTTCCTATCTCCACCCCCAAATCCCATCAGCCCATCTGAAAAACACCCACCTATACTCCCAAACCACACCAAAATAGCCTAACAGAACACAAGAACTTCCTACAGGCCTAAAGTGTAAAGAGGTGGGGATGGGAAGGCTCTGATACTACCCTTTTTACGCTTCTGGAATTTAAACTTATTTCAATTTGATAATTCCCTCAGAAAGGATAAATATAAATTCTTTCTCATCCCCAGCTCCCCCAGAAAGAGAATGTGATTCCTCGTCATGTTCTCTCATTAAAACAAAATTTCACTATCATAAAACAATTAGTTGATCTCCAAGGTCCTTTTTAATTTTCTGATTCTGACTCTATGCCCCATGAAATTTATGGCAATGTGCTTAAACTTGTATATTGAATTTTGCCAATTTGTTCATTGTGTGTGTACATGTATGTGCTGGGACAGGCACTATTGATTGACCCCCAGAACTTCCATTTTATAAGATTCACATCAGTAAATATTTATTGATACTCTAACCTTGTGAAAGGGTGAATAAGAACATGCCCTTGCCTTCAAAGGCACCACAATTTATCACAGAAAATGTAACTTAAATAACTTCTCCATTGTGAATTAGACAAATATTTTTGTATGCAATGATTAGAGTTCATGCTTTTACTTCCGTAAAAGTTTATCAGCCTGTGACTTTCTTTTAATTTTTAAAATGTTAGTGCATAGCTTTCCACATGTTATTTAGGTAAGTTGCCTACATCAAATATGCATCAGGTTGAAGCACACTGGATTGCTGTGGTGAATGGTGTTTTATTCTTATTAGGAAATCTGCATATCCAAGAAACAGACCATGAAGATAGTATCATAGTTGTCACTAGGCTCAGATCAGACATTATGAGCTCTTTTCCATTACTTGCATAGTATTATAGGATTGGCTCAAAATTTCAGTTCATCTCCATCATTTTCATGTATGATGAAGTGAGAGCTAGCTATTGAAGGGCTGGAAAAGCATTTGTATGATATCATGTCTCCCACAGCTCCAGGTACACAGCCTTACTAGAAGATGTTTGTGTACTAGAACATGTTTAAGCTGGAAGGGATTCTAGAGAGAATTTTGATCCTCTGCTTCATTTTATTGTGAAAAGAAGCAGGTCTATAGGAAAGAAGGGAATTTCCCGCCTCCTATTATGAGTGCACTAGCAGCATAGGCAAAGCCAGCACTTCATCAGCTGGCTCACAATTCACTGGTCTTTCCCTCAAACTCATTAAGCAGATCTTGTTTAATAATTAAGAGGACTGCTTGAAATGTGTCCCTGTGCCTTTCCTGAAGGAGTCCTCCAGATCAGTAGCAGCTGAACCCTTCTTTTCTAGATATTTTTATTGTATCCATACTTAAGACAGGGATGGTCTATAAAATGCAACTCTGAGAATCAATCAAGTCCCCTTAATGGAAGTGGTATCTATCCTCTTAATCGAAGTAAACCACACTGGGATAATTATCATATTCCATTGCAGTGAGAAAGTACAAAGATGATTCCTCAATTGATAAAGGATTCCTACAACACTGATATGTCATCATTTTTCTGCTTATCCCCACTTGGAGGCAATTTCTTCACTGCCTATCTGGAGTCTAAAGGACAGTGCTTTTTATCTTTCTGAAGAAATCCTTTTAAAAGAACAATAAGCATGTGTTAATGTAATATGAAGCTATTTACCATACTCATTTATATAAGAAGCCCTATGGGATAAATTTGCATCATGTATTATATAGGCTTCGCAAAAGATAAAAGAAACTTTAAAGAACAATAGAGTAGAAAAGAAAACAGAGTTATGAATACATGGACAAGCAGACTAACATTAGATCATTTTCAAGTATAGTTTTAAATAAAATATAAAGATGTGAGGGAAATGATCCATTAAAAACTGATATTAAGGAATTAGAATCGTTAGAGAAGATGTGATAAATACATACCATCACTACTTCCACCTGATTGTAAAAGTTTTAAATTTAGGTCTGGCCTATTTCCTTTCCCCAGGAGACTAATCAAAATTTAAATTGGAGGTGGGAAGGTTTACAAGGTTTCTGATCCAGAACTTTCCCAGACATGAAGGGTAAAAAAAAAAAATGTCCTAGCTTACTTGGAAGGCAATATTTTTTTCCATCCTTAAACACCAGAAATTATAATTACTGCAGCAAAGAATAAGGATTAACCATCTTATATAACTATAGGTTAAGTCTTCTGAGCATAGGTGAAGTGAAAATAGAATATGAATAAAGTTCATTTGCCCAGTCTAAAATTCAGAAGTGGCATAGCAATCTCGGTTTCCAAGATTCAAATTACTACAATCAGCATACATGGTCTGTGGCCTGACACTGCAAATACCAAAAAGGAAATAAAAATCTAGAGTCATTTTAGTCTACTCTATGTGTCCAGGTGTCACTCATTCACCCTCTACTGAAAGTTGAGGAGTGTGGATGCCAGGCAGGTGAATTTACTTTCTACACCATCCGTATGAGCTTTTGTCTAAATTATCTAGCGACACAAAAGATCAGCTTGAAACTTATTGCTCACCTCTTATCTGTTCAATGGTTTGATGGAACAGCAAGGAATATCGTTAAAGACAATGAGGCGTCAACTCCTTTAATTATTCTCTCTTAAGAATCTGCCATTTCAGACCATCTATTTCAGATTTGGAATCGTGACATTTTAACCTCTTCTTGATTAAAGGTTTCTATCTCTATCTCAAAGAATGCTTACTTATATGTGGTTTCTCACAAATGGCTTAACCTTTCTGCATCTCAGTTTCATCCGTTGGAAAATAGAGATAATTACAGTGGGTTCTATTTGCCCAGCATGTGGCAGTCATGATCCATGCCTGGACTCCCTGAAAGGTCTTCATATGGAGTTCAAAATACGTCCTAAGAGCAAAGAAAGAACTGAAAACAGACTTGGGACTAAAAACAAGGCAGGGCTCAAGGCAGAGGAGAGTTGAATGTTGATGTTCTAGAGTCCTTTGGTATCTTTCTGTCTTTTATACACTTAATTCATTTACCTAAAAAAAATATAAAAATATCATCCACAACTTTACAGCTGGTATAGATTAAAATTTTCCTCAGGCTTCCAAGTAATATAGCACTTTTCCTTTTTAACAGTAATAAAAACACAAAGTTGAGAACCAATGTGATTTTAGTTTTCAAAGTTATTTTTCTAAAGGAGATAAAAGTTGTGGTGTACTGATATTTTAATGAAGAAGTGAATTATTATCCCATGATTTCTCCATTAAGAATGAAAACAGCCACCACATGCAGAAGGGTTTGTATTACTTTGTCAGTAATTTTAAATTTGAATGGCATTTATACTTCCATTTATTAATTATAGACTTTTTGTATTGTCACTGAAAAATGCTTTTAAGCTATCTGCTCCATCAATCATTAGTGATTAATGGTTTTAGTCTATATTGGTAAGTATTTTGGAAGTGTTTCTCACACGATATAGATAATACCTATCAATAAATTCCAATAACTATGAACATGTCTTTGAAGCAATTTGTTCTTTCCCTGTATTAGAAGAACTATGTACAGCTGTTACTAGTATAGTAACATACTATCAAAATGTGATCCATAATCAGATATTAATCCAATGCCATTGATAAACACTGAGAACTTCAGGAATTTTGACAACAGTATTCACTATTAGCAAAATGTTGGCATCATTAAAGTGTCCCTTTTATGACTTTCTTTAGTTGACTAGAAAGGCTTACCAATTAATTTTTTTTTTAAACATCTTTATTGAAGTATAATTGCCTTACGATAGTGTGTTAGCTTCTGCTTTATAACAAAGTGAATCAGTTATACATATACAATATGTTCCCATTTCTCTTCCCTCTTGCATCTCCCTCCCTCCCACCCTCGCCATCCCACCCCTCTAGGTGGTCACAAAGCACCGAGCTGATCTCCCTGTGCTATGCGGCTGCTTCCCACTAGTTATCTATTTTACATTTGGTAGTGTATATATGTCCATGACACTCTCTTACCCTGTCACATCTCACCCCACCCCCTCCCCATATCCTCAAGTCCATTCTCTAGTAGGTTTGTGTCTTTATTCCCATCTTGCCACTAGGTTCTTCATGGCCTTTTTTTTTTTTTTTTTCCCTTAGATTCCGTATATATGTGTTAGCATACTGTATTTGTTTTTCTCTTTCTGACTTACTTCACTCTGTATGACAGACTCTAACTCCATCCACCTCATTACAAATACCTCCATTTCATTTCTTTTTATGGCTGAGTAATATTCCATTGTATATATGTGCCACATCTTCTTTACCCATTCATCTGTCGATGGACATTTAGGTTGCTTCCATGTCCTGGCTATTGTAAATAGAGCTGCAATGAACATTTTGGTACATGACTCTTTTTGACCTATGGTTTTCTCAGGGTATATGCCCAGTAGTGGGATTGCTGGGTCGTATGGTAGTTCTATTTGTAGTTTTTTAAGGAACCTCCATACTGTTCTCCATAGTGGCTGTATCAATTTACATTCCCACCAACAGTGCAAGAGTGTTCCCTTTCCTCCACACCCTCTCCAGCATTTATTGTTTCTAGATTTTTTGATGATGGCCATTCTGACCGGTGTGAGATGATATCTCATTGTAGTTTTGATTTGCATTTCTCTAATGATTAATGATGTTGAGCATTCTTTCATGTGTCTGTAGGCCATCTGTATATCTTCTTTGGAGAAATGTCTATTTAGATCTTCTGCCCATTTTTGGATTGGGTTGTTCTTTTTTTGTTATTGAGCTGCATGAGCTGCTTGTAAATCTTGGAGATTAATCCTTTGTCAGTTGCTTCATTTGCAAATATTTTCTCCCATTCTGAGGGTTGTCTTTTGGTCTTGTTTATGGTTTCCTTTGCTGTGCAAAAGCTTTTAAGTTTCATTAGGTCCCATTTGTTTATTTGTGTTCTTATTTCCATTTCTCTGGGAGCTGGGTCAAAAAGAATCTTGCTGTGATGTATGTCATAGAGTGTTCTGCCTATGTTTTCCTCTAAGAGTTTGATAGTGTCTGCCCTTACACCTAGGTCTTTACTCCATTTTGAGTTTATTTTTGTGCATGGTGTCAGGGAGTGTTCTAATTTCATACTTTTACATGTTCCTGTCCAATTTTCCCAGCACCACTTATTGAAGAGGCTGTCTTTTCTCCACTGTATATGCTTGCCTCCTTTATCAAAGATAAGTTGACCATATGTGTGTGGGTTTATCTCTGGGCTTTCTATCCTGTTCCATTGATCTATATTTCTGTTTTTGTGCCAGTACCAAACTGTCTTGATTACTGAAGCTTTGTAATATAGTCTGAAGTCAGGGAGCCTGATTCCCCCAGCTCCATTTTTCGTTCTCAAGATTGCTTTGGCTCTTCGGGGTCTTTTGTGTTTCCATACAAATTGTGAAATTTTTTGTTCTAGTTCTGTGAAAAATGCCAGTGGTAGTTTGATAGGGATTGCATTGAATCTGTAAATTGCTTTGGGTAGTAGAGTCATTTTCACAATGTTGATTCTTCCAATCCAGGAACATGGTATATCTCTCCATCTATTTGTATCATCTTTAATTTCTTTCATCAGTGTCTTATAATTTTCTGCATACAGGTCTTTTGTCTCCTTAGGTAGGTTTATTCCTAGATATTTTATTCTTTTTGTTGCAATGGTAAATGGGAGTGTTTTCTTAATTTCACTTTCAGATTTTTCGTCATTAGTGTATAGAAATGCAAGAGATTTCTGTGCATTAATTTTGTATCCTGCTACTTTACCAAATTCATTGATTAGCTCTAGGAGTTTTCTGGTAGCATCTTTAGGATTCTCTATGTATAGTATCATGTCATCTGCAAATAGTGACAGCTTTACTTCTTCTTTTCCGCTTTGGATTCCTTTTATTTCTTTGTCTTCTCTGATTGCTGTGGCTAACACTTCCAAAACTATGTTGAATAATAGTGGTGAGAGTGGGCAACCTTGTCTTGTTCCTGATCTTAGTGGAAATGGTTTCAGTTTTTCACCATTGAGGACAATGTTGGCTGTGGGTTTGTCATATATGGCCTTTATTATGTTGAGGAAAGTTCCCTCTATGCCTACTTTCTGCAGGGCTTTTATCATAAATGGGTGTTGAATTTTGTCGAAAGCTTTCTCTGCATCTATTGAGATGATCATATGGTTTTTCTCCTTCAATTTGTTAATATGGTGTATCACATTGATTGATTTGCGTATATTGAAGAATCCTTGCATTCCTGGGATAAACCCCACTTGATCATGGTGTATGATCCTTTTAATGTGCTGTTGGATTCTGTTTGCTAGTATTTTGTTGAGGATTTTTGCATCTATGTTCATCAGTGATATTGGCCTGTAGTTTTCTTTCTTTGTGACATCTTTGTCTGGTTTTGGTATCAGGGTGATGGTGGCCTCGTAGAATGAGTTTGGGAGTGTTCCTCCCTCTGCAATATTTTGGAAGAGTTTGAGAAGGATAGGTGTTAGCTCTTCTCTAAATGTTTGATAGAATTCACCTGTGAAGCCATCTGGTCCTGGGCTTTTGTTTGTTGGAAGGTTTTTAATCACAGTTTCAATTTCAGTGCTTGTGATTGGTCTGTTCATATTTTCTATTTCTTCCTGGTTCAGTCTCGGCAGTTTGTGCATTTCTAAGAATCTGTCCATTTCTTCCAGGTTGTCCATTTTATTGGCATATAGTTGCTTGTAGTAATCTCTCATGATCTTTTGTATTTCTGCAGTGTCAGTGGTTACTTCTCCTTTTTCATTTCTAATTCTATTGATCTGAGTCTTCTCCCTTTTTCTCTTGATGAGTCTGGCTAATGGTTTATCAATTTTGTTTATCTTCTCAAAGAACCAGCTTTTAGTTTCATTGATTTTTGCTATTGTTTCCTTCATTTCTTTTTCATTTATTTCTGACCTGATCTTTATAATTTCTTTCCTTCTGCTGGCTTTGGGGTTTTTTTGTTCTTCTTTCTCTAATTGCTTTAGGTGCAAGGTTAGGTTGTTTATTCGAGATGTTTCCTGTTTCTTGAGGTAGGCTTGTATTGCTATAAACTTCCCTCTTAGCACTGCTTTTGCTGCGTCCCATAGGTTTTGGGTCGTCGTGTCTCCATTGTCATTTGTTTCTAGGTATTTTTTGATTTCCCCTTTGATTTCTTCAGTAATCACTTCGTTATTAAGTAATGTATTGTGTATCCTCCATGTGTTTGTATTTTTTACAGATCTTTTCCTGTAATTGATATCTAGTCTCATAGCGTTGTGGTCGGAAAAGATACTTGATACGATTTCAATTTTCTTAAATTTACCAAGGCTTGATTTGTGACCCAAGATATGATCTATCCTGGAGAATGTTCCATGAGCACTTGAGAAAAATGTGTATTCTGTTGTTTTTGGGTGGAATGTCCTATAAATAACAATTAAGTCCATATTGTTTAATGTATCATTTAAAGCTTGTGTTTCCTTATTTATTTTCATTTTGGATGATCTGTCCATTGGTGAAAGTGGGGTGTTAAAGTCCCCTACTATGATTGTGTTGCTGTCAATTTCCCCTTTCGTGGCTGTTAGTATTTGCCTTATGTATTGAGGTGCTCCTATGTTGGGTGCATAAATATTTACAATTGTTATACCTTCCTCTTGGATCGATCCCTTGATCATTATATAGTGTCCTTCTTTGTCTCTTGTAATAGTCTTTATTTTAAAGTCTATTTTGTCTGATATGAGAATTGCTACTCCAGCTTTCTTTTGATTTCCATTTGCATGGAATATCTTTTTCCATCCCCTCACTTTCAGTCTGTATGTGTCTCTAGGTCTGAAGTGGGTCTCTTGTAGACAGCATATATATGGGTCTTGTTTCTGTATCCATTCAGCCAGCCTGTGTCTTTTGGTGGGAGCATTTAATCCATTTACATTCAAGGTAATTATCGATATGTATGTTCCTATTCCCATTTTCTTAAATGTATTGGGTTTGTTATTGTAGGTGTTTTCCTTCTCTTGTGTTTCTTGCCTAGAGAATTTCCTTTAGCATTTGTTGTAAAGCTGGTTTGGTGGTGCTGAACTCTCTCAGCTTTTGCTTGTCTGTAAAGGTTTTAATTTCTCCATCGAATCTGAATGAGATCCTTGCTGGGTAGAGTAATCTTGGTTGTAGGTTTTTCTCCTTCATCACTTTAAGTATATCCTGCCACTCCCTTCTGGCTTGCAGAGTTTCTGCTGATAGATCAGCTGTTCACCTTATGGGGATTCCCTTGTGTGTTATTTGTTTTTTTTCCCTTGCTGCCTTTAATATGTTTTCCTTATATTTAATTTTTGACAGTTTGATTAATATGTGTCTTGGCGTGTTCCTCCTTGGGTTTATCCTGTATGGGACTCTCTGTGCTTCCAGGAGTTGATTAACTATTTCCTTTCCCATATTAGGGAAGTTTTCAACTATAATCTCTTCAAAAATTTTCTCAGTCCCTTTCTTTTTCTCTTCTTCTTCTGGTACCCCTATAATTCGAATGTTGGCGTGTTTAATGTTGTCCCAGAGGTCCCTGAGACTGTCCTCAGTTCTTTTCATTCTTTTTTCTTTATCCTGCTCTGTAGTAGTTATTTCCACCATTTTATCTTCCAGGTCACTTATCCTTTCTTCTGCCTCAGTTATTCTACTATTGATCCCATCTAGAGTATTTTTAATTTCATTTATCGTGTTTTTCATCATTGCTTGGTTCCTCTTTAGTTCTTCTACATCCTTGTTAAATGATTCTTGCATTTTGTCTATTCTATTTCCAAGATTTTGGATCATCCTTACTATCATTATTCTGAATTCTTTTTCAGGTAGACTACCTATTTCCTCTTCATTTGTTAAGTCCAGTGTGTTTTGAGCCTGCTCCTTCATCTGCTGTGTGTTTTTCTGTCGTCTCATTTTGCCTATCTTACTGTGTTTGGGGTCTCCTTTTCACAGGCTGCAGGTTCGTAGTTCCCGTTGTTTTTGGTATCTGTCCCCAGTGGCTAAGGTTGGTTCAGTGGGTTGTGTAGGCTTCCTGGTGGAGGGAACTAGTGCCTGAGTTCTGGTGGATGAGGCTAGATCTTGTCTTTCTGGTGGGCACGTCCACGTCTGGTGGTGTATTTTGGGGTGTCTGTGGCCTTATTATGATTTTAGGCAGCCTCTCTGCTAATGGATGGGGTTGTGTTCCTGTCTAGCTAGTTGTTTGGCATAGGGTGTCCTGCACTGTAGCTTGCTGGTCGTTGAGTGAAGCTGGGTCTTGATGTTGAGATGGAGATCTCTGGGAGATTTTTGCCGTTTGGTATTACGTGGAGCTGGGAGGTCTCTTGTGGACCAGTGTTCTGAAGTTGGCTCTCCCACCTCAGAGGCACGGCCCTGATGCCTGGCTGGAGCACCAAGAGCCTTTCGTCCACACGGCTCAGAGTAAAAGGGAGAAAGAATAGAAAGAAAGAAAGAAAGAGGCTATAATATAGTGAAGTAAAATAAAGCTATTGTAAAGCAAAGCTATACAGACAAAATCTCACCCAGAAGCATATACATATACACTCACAAAAAAAAGGAAAAGGGGAAGAATTAATATCTCCTGCTCCCAGAGTCCACCTCCTGAATTTGGGCTGATTCGTTGTCTATTCAGGTGTTCAGCAGATGCAGGCACATCAGGTTGTTTGTGGAGCTTTAATCCGCTGCTTCTGAGGCTGCTGGGAGAGATTTCCCCTTCTCTTCCCTGTTCGCACAGCTCCTGGGGTTCAACTTTGGATTTGGACCCGCCTCTGCGTGTAGGTCGCCTGAGTGCGTCTGTTCCCCGCCCAGACAGGACGGGGTTAAAGGAGCAGCTGCCTCGGGGGCTCTGGCTCACCCAGGCCGCGGGGAGGGAGGGGTACAGAGGAGACGGGGCGAGCCTGCGGCGTCAGAGGCCAGCGTGACATTGCACCAGCCCGAGGCGCGCAGTGCGTTCTCCTGGGGATGTTGTCCCCGGATCCCAGGACCCTGGCAGTGGCGGGCTGAGAGTGACCTGTGCTCACACACAGGCTTTTTGGAGGCGGCAGCAGCAGCCCCAGCATCTCACGCCCGTCTCTGGGGTCCGCGCTGATCGCCGCGGCTCGCGCCCTTCTCTGGAGTTCGTTTAGGCGGCGCTCTGAATCCCCTCTCCTTGCGCGCAGCGAAACAAAGAGGCAAGAAAAAGTCTCTTGCCTCTTCGGCAGCTGCAGACCTTTTCCCGGTCTCCCTCCCGGCTAGCTGTGGTGCGCCAACCCCTTCAGGCTGTGTTCACGCCGCCAGCCCCAGTCCTCTCCCTGCAATCTGACTGAAGCCGAGCCTCAGCTCCCAGCCCCGCCCGCCCCGGCGGGGGAGCAGACAAGCCTCTCGGGCTGGTGAGCGCCGCTCGGCGCCGAGCCTCTGTGCGGGAGTCTCTCCGTTTTTCCCTCTGCGCCCCTGTTGCTGTGGGATCCGCGCTGATAGCCGCGGCTCGCGCCCTTCTCTGGAGTTCGTTTAGGCGGCGCTCTGAATCCCCTCTCCTTGCCCGCCGGGAAACAAAGAGGCAAGAAAAAGTCTCTTGCCTCTTTGGCAGCTGCAGACTTTTTTCCGGACTCCCTCCGGGCTAGCTGTGGTGCGCTAACCCCTTCAGGCTGTGTTCATGCCGCCAGCCCCAGTCCTCTCCCTGCGATCCGACCGAAGCCCGAGCCTCAGCTCCCAGCCCCGCCCACCCCGGCAGGAGCAGACAAGCCTCTCGGGCTGGTGAGTGCTGGTTGGCACTGCTCCTCCGTGCGGGAACCTCTCCGCTTTGCCCTCCGCACCCCTGTGGCTGCGCTCTCTTCCGTGGCTCCAAAGATTCCCCCCCCTCTGCCACCCGCAGTCTCCGCCCGCGAAGGGGCTTCCTAGTGCGTGGAAACCTTTCCTCCTTCACAGCTCCCTCCCACTGGTGCAGGTGCCGTCCCTATTCTTTTGTCTCTGTTATTTCTTTTTTCTTTTGCCCTACCCAAGTACGGGGGGAGTTTCTTGCCTTTTTGGAGGTCGGACGTTTTCTGCCAGCGTTCAGTGGGTGTTCTGTAGGAGCAGTTCCACGTGTAGATGTATTTCTACTGTATCTGTGGGAAGGAAGGTGATCTCCGCATCTTACTCTTCCCCCATCTTCTCCAATCCCTCCACCAATTAATTTAAAAGTGCATGTACTTAAACCAAAATATTTTCACAAGGTATTATCTCCTTGCTTTAGATAAAATAGCAAGGCCAAGGCAAACAGGAGACATTGATTCTATGTCAATAGATTATGATTTTATTCCTCTTTCAATAAGTGGTCAAATGGAATGTTCTTATTCATTTTATGTGAAGAATGTTGAAGTGGAAAGAAGTTCACTAAATTATTATTGATTTACCTATTATTTTTAATAGCCTTAGAAAATCAGATCCTAATAGAATGTTGACAGGAGAAACTATTTGCCATTAAATAAATCCTAGCATATGAGGTAAGTTTATTCTTTAGTTTAGTTGATGAGACAAAATTCAAATATCTTTAAATTTCCTTCTAAATATAGTATTCCTTTGTGATATTAGACATGTAAAGTTTGTATGGTTATGTGTTTTGTAATATATCTTCTAAGAAAAATGGATAAAACTTTCTATAAAAGTCTCAGCTCTTTGAAGAAATAGTACTATTTTCACATTGACAATCAGTCATATCATTCCCTGTACACTTGAAGAGCCTGCAGGTTTACAAAGTTAATTCAAATTTTAAAATCAAAATTTGGCAAGTGAATATAGTTCAGTGTAATTGAAACTTGCCCAAATTTATATTTATTTGATAACAATTCTGTGACATTCTAGATTTGATGTTTTTTGTTTTTGTTTTTTATTCCTCAAACAGCCTATAGCATGTTTTCTTTACTTCCTCCTCCAAAGTGTTAGATTTCCAGCAGACAACTAAGGGCTAAGTATTTAATTGATATTTTTAATTGGTCAAGAACCACTCACTTGGACTCCCGAGCCTCTTGGTCCTATTTTGAGAGTGGCCTGCCCCATATAAGCCATAATACAGTTTGTAAATTGTCCAACTTAGCTGTTCAGCTGCCGTAGCCCAAAGTTTAAAAATATGTAAGTGGGTCAGTTCTAAAATTAATGCAGCCTAACTTTGCCTGAAAACACTAAGAATATTACCCATCACAAGAGCCGAAGTATCGCCCCCATGCAGACAGAAACAATCCCTGGAGAATGACTGCCCAGGATGATGGCTCTGTGACATGCTCACTCTACTCTCCTGTCTGCAGCCCTTGATTACAACCTAGGGTGCTCTGATCCTGCTTATCAGACAAGAACGATGTTGGTTTTAGCTGACATGCAAATGAAAATAGGCTGATCAAATGAAGCACAGTTAAATGATAACAATCACAACTAACATTTATTGAGCACTTATAATTTACCAGACACACTCCTTTAATCTTCTACAATTAAAAAAGAAAGGCATTATATATGCCTATTTTACAGATTTAAAAACTGGGTTTGTATAAGAGGTATAGCTGGAACTTGAAGAAAAGCCTCAAAAGTCTGTGTCCTTAATCAACACATTATACTGCATTTTGCATGTATTACTTTCCTTTGTGTCTATTCATTATTTATTAAGCACTTAAAATGTGTCAGCTAGGGATTAGGGATATAATGATAAGGTTCCTGTCTTCAGATAACTAATATAGTAATGGAGACTGCTGTGGACTGAATGTGTTCCCCCCACCCCCTGCCAAATTCCTATGCTGAAGCCCTATTCTTCAGTGTGATTGTATTGGAGATAGGGTCTTTAAGGAGGTAATTAAGGTTAAATGAGATCATAAGGGTGGGGCCCTCATCCAATACAACTGGTGTCCTTATTAGAAAAGGAAGAGACACCAGGAGTGTCCATGCATGGAGAAAAGGTCATCTGAGACTACAATGAGAAGGAACCAAGGAGAGAGGTCTCACCAGAAACCAATTCTGCTAACACCTTGATCTTGGATTTCCAGGCTCCAGCACTGTGCAAAAGTAAATTTCTGTTGTCGAAGGCACCCAGTCTGTGGTATTCTTTAGGGCAGCTTTGAAGACTAGTACAAAGACAGATACATATATCATTTTCTATAAAAGAATATGAAAAGAATAGATGTACAAATCAAATATCTGGAAAGAATAAATTTAATTTTTTTCTAATAAAAATATGAAGATGGGTTACAAAATTTAATCCCTAGAGAGGATGCAGTTTTTTACTTTTGTCTATAGCTGATATGGTCTTCTTCAAGAGGTCCCCCTCTGGTTTATTGAGAGAAGTGTTAACTAATTGTCTAATCCAGTCTAAAACTTAATCCAACAATTGAAGTAATATAGTGGGGTACTGTTCAGGAACTCCAAGAAACTGTTATCAGTCTCTCAGACTTCTTACTCTTTGTTCTGCCTCTCAGGTTCATCTCCAACAGGGCATCTGGGTGTGGTGTAAGGGTGGCAGGGGTGGGAAGTTCTTTCAGTGAAGTAGTCTGGCTCTTCCAGCCTCCTGGTGGTGTTCCTTGAGTGCCCAGTTTCTGAATGCTCTATGGGCCTCCAGTGCTAAAATGTGAGCAAGAAAATTGTGAACCATTCTTTTGGCCTCTACAATGTACAGATTGCTCCCCTAGTGGGTTCAGCCTCGGTTTTGTCCATATTGCTGATATAAACAGTAAGCTGAATGTCACATTCAATACAAGCCTAGGTGGTCCACTCACAGAAGTACACCACACTGCCAAGTCTTGGAACATCGCCAATCAGACTCTTAGCCACCCAAGGGCCTGTGCTACACAGGAAAGAGTAAGAGTGAATTGGAAAAATAAAATATCAAGTTGTGCCTTTAAAATAATTCTGTTATGGCTGAGTCCCAGACAGGATGGTACAAAGAAAACTATGAGGGGACCTCCACCCAAAGTCCCAAATGGGGATGGGGGCGAGGCCTCACTCTGCTCCCAGTGTTATTTACTCATAGAAAGGATAGATCTGTTCATCATATTCTCCCACATCTCTCTTTTCTTGACACATTTCTCCAAGATTTGAAAGGGACAGGCTTCTTTTCCATCCTCTTCCTGTCTAGAATGCTTATGTAAATATCTATGGACTAAGTTCCTAAGTCTATGCTAATAATAAATAATGAAATTTGGAAAGTCCAATTCTCAATCACTGAGCTCCAGACTATGGCCGTGCTGCAAATTCTATTCTTGAATACTAATTACTACCTCAAACTTTATCTTTTCATTCCTTTTGGAAGAAACCTTAACCAAATCAAAGCAGAAGGATCTCTTTGATGGAATGTAGTTCAGAAAGGCAAGAGAGTAAGCCACGTAAATAATGTTCAACATATAGATCCTGTTATACTCTTGCTGAGTAGCTAGAGGTGAATGATTGATTCTGACTTAAAAATGCTTCCCAGAAGAGATAACCTTTGCGCTGAATCTAGAAGGAAGAAAGGAATATTTGTTAAAATATTTTTAGGATTGGTTCAGTTTAAAAATGCACAGCCATGGGCTTTGTCTAAACTGGGCACATTTTTATATCACCAGAGAATAGGCAGCAACAGCAACAAGAACACTTGACAATTATGGATCAAACTCAATAAATCTGAAAAAAAAAACCTCTTCCATTAGATGACAGACACTATAAGGCACCTATTACATGCTATGAATTGTGCCAGGTGTTACCAAAAATGGAAAAGACACACTCCCTATTATCAGGCAACATACAAGCATACTAT
This sequence comes from Balaenoptera acutorostrata, assembly GCF_949987535.1. Classification (NCBI taxonomy): domain Eukaryota; kingdom Metazoa; phylum Chordata; class Mammalia; order Artiodactyla; family Balaenopteridae; genus Balaenoptera; species Balaenoptera acutorostrata. Next base: position 36,783,765 of record NC_080070.1, on the reverse strand, counting down.
TGAAAATGCTTAGCTTGCAGTGCAGGACACACATTTTAGAAGAGAAGAAGAGTTGTAATCATTGAGTAGGGTTAAAAAATAATTTTCCAAATGATGAAAGTCCAGCATTTCATAGTAAAATCAGGACTAATCCTTTTATTAGAGTCCCATCTATCCAGTTGTTCAGAGAGTCACAGATGGCACCTCCCTTGCATTCCGTGAGAAGAAACATGCTGAAAGATTATGACCAGTACAGGAGAGTTTATTGAAAGATTATAGGTAGAATAGGGTATATTTTGGCACACATGTTTATTATTGAAATTCTATTTACAATAATCACTAAGACTTTTAATCACCTGTCCAATAGGTATTTTTAAGTTTATAAGTTTACACTCATTATTCTTTAATTTCATAACATTGTAAGAAAAGTTCACAAAATACAATTCTGAAGGTATAATATGTAAATAATCATTTTCCATTTATTGAGTAAAAATTCTTTCTTTCTCTTAACCTATAATACTATTTTTTATGTAAAATGTATTTTGTTGAATACAAAGTAACAGGATATACGTGGAAATGAGACAGGTAGAAAAACTAGCTTATAGAATAATAGTGTTATGACTGAAAACAAATATTGTCTGATTAACCAACCAATAAAGTATTAAAATTATCATCTATAAGTATTTTTAAATCAATGACATTCTATAACTTTCATCATTACTGCAACTGGTGGGGACAAGATTGGGTTTCAGAAACAAATAATGCTGTACTTGTATTCTGCTTCTATTGACTCCATACTTTTAGGGAGAAATTACTTATTGTCCTCATGAATTATCTCATATACTGTTCAACAGCAAATAAAAGTAGAACCTCCTCTTAAAATATACTGAATTTGTAACCAGCAAAATCTTGAATATCTTGATGAAAGTGAAGGCCAGAAATTTATATGTAACACAATCAATAGTGGCTTCGAAATTCTACACAAGTGGGGCTTTAGGACCGAAATCTGGTTAAGCCAGGGGTCTTGTGTTGAAGTTACATTTGCAGAACAAGTACACTACTTTTATTTAGGTTGTTAATTATAGTGGATAAAAACATCAATATTTTATAAAATTTTATTTGGCTTTTACATAAGTTTAAGAAAACACAAATCTTCACATGAAAAATATTATCATTACAGTTGTCCCTCGATATCTGCAGGGGATTGGTTCCAGGACCACCTCAAAGATACCAAAATCCAACGATACTGGAGTTTCTTTTGGCATACTAGAGTCGGCCTTATGTATCAACAGTTTCTGCATCTCATAGATGCAGAGGGTCAACCATATTTTTATGTAAGATACAGTTTAAAATATTATTGGGAATTAATATGTTCTCCCTCCCTCAAGCCATTCAGTGGTACTGCCACTGTAGACACATAAAATCACGTGTGAATAACTCCCATATCTTTCTAATACTAACCCTCTTCTAAAGTCAAGAGTTTTATATTTACCTTCATTCTCAAAGGCATATTAAACTTATTATGTCCAAAATTATGTTCATAATTTACTACAGCCTCCCCAGACATTTTTCTCTTTCAGATTTTCCATTTTAGTTAGTTGATGGCACCACCAGCCAGCCAGTCAGCAGACTGGCTTCATTCTTAGTACTTTTCTTGGCCTCATCTTCTATTATTCATTCCTTCTGTATCTCAAATGGAGGCATCAGCATTCATCCAACAATTCAGGCCAGAAATGTGGAGAAGGCTCATGTCAATATCCCATCTATCTAGCTAGAGAGAAAGTGATAGTAGCAATGTAGATAGTACTTTCTCCCCACCCAGTGCAATCGGTCACCAAAGCTGGTAGATCTCACCATCGGAAAAGTTTCTTAGATTTATTCTCTCACATGGTAGAGGGGTTGATCAAACTGAGCTTTGTGTAAACTTGAATACTTGGAAGAGTCACATATTTAAGATTCGAGTTCACACACTTGAATACTTTAATTTCATAGCAGAAGAGTATGCAAAAGGCAGAACTAGAATGCTGCCCATGTAGCCAAAATGGAAATAAAAAGGGACAAGAAGGTCCTGGAAGTAGATCATGAGACAAAAACTCCATCCCTAAAATTAGGTATAAGACCTGAAGGAGTCAAGAATAGAAGACAAGTTTAAGGCTCTGTGCTATGAGGCTAGGATCTTATACATTTCCTCTGATTAGAGACAAGATTAGTTTAAGGATCAGAGGCAGAACCAAACAAACACCTATACATCCATACATATACACATACATACACATAAATATAAAACAAAAAAATTCACAGTATATGGCAATATACAAAACTGCAGAAGCCATCAAGTCATTAGTCTTTTTCAGTGCAGCTCTGAAGCTCAAATTCTTAGGTTCTAGCTTAATCTCTGCCATATACTGTATGGTCTTGGAAAAGTAACCTACATACTCTGAGCTTCATCTGTGAAACAGGGATTATAATACCATCTACCCCATAAGACTGTTGAGAGGTTTAAGTGAGATAACGCCAGGGGAGAAAATAAACAGATTTTATTATTACATCTTGAAACCTCTTGCAGTGTAATCTTTAACTAGAACTCACTTCCTTTAGCATAACAGTCTACTCCTTTTTTCCTCTCATCACTATATTGATGACACTCTAGTCCTCATTTCAGGTCATAAAGCTCGCCTATGCCTTGTTTATCTTCATTATTTATTTGGATGTGTCCACTTGAATGGCCTTTGATACATTTTACAAATCTGAAACTGAATACATTATCTTCTCTCATTTACTTTATGTGGCAATAGCCTCAGCAAGTAATTGAGAACTTTGGTTGAAGAGACTGGGAAGAAAGACAGCATTCCTCCCCTGCCCCATACCTGCACAGCACCCTCCATTATCAACATCCCCTCCAGATGGTGCACTTGTTACAGCTGTTGAACCTGCACTGGCACACGGTCACCCAAAGTCCATAATTTGTTAGAGTTTATTCTTGGTGTTGTATGTTCTATGGGTTTGGACAAATGTATAATGACGTGTCCATCCTTACAGTATCATATGGAGAAGTTCCACTGCCCTGAAAATCCTCTGTGCTCTGCCTATTCATCCCTCCCTCCCCCCAACCCCTGGCAACCACTGATCTTTTTACTGTCTCCATAGTTTAAAAAAAAAAAAAAAGTAAGGTTATGTAAGTTAACCTTAAGGTAAGTTAACCTTAGTCTTCTCAACTAGATTGTAAACTCCTTAAAAATGTAGAACAATTCTCCTTTTTACTGTTGTGAGGCTGGGCACCCCAGGAGAGATGAAATTGATACGTTGTGGGAGGGTGATGAGGGGGATGTTTCTCATATTTTTTCAGCTGATAGTGTAGCCAGAGAATGACCTTTGTATCCTTGAACAAGCCCTCCTACCTAGAACCTCCCTTAGGGGACAAGTCACCATGGAGTCCCTGTGGGTAGCGTCCTTAGTAAAGCAGGCAAGCAGCCCATTACCTAAGGAAAAATTACTTGAGAATTTTAAAATGAAAGATTACCTTCCTTTGAGGGGTTTGCACCCAGGTAGGTATCATATTCTGGAACCAGTCCTAACTCAGCATTCCTGATTCCTTTTGGAATTCCTCTTTCCTTTTACCCTCATGAGATTATCCAATGCCTTTGGCTGTTTCCTCTGCTTGAAGGATCTTCTCCCCAGATATCTGATGGCTCATTCCTTGGTTTCCTTTAACCTTAACTATAAAACAACTTTCTTCTCTAAAATTACAAGCTCCTCTCTGGGAAGCACACACAGACACATACACACAAACTTCTTGTCCCCTTTCCCTGCTTTCTTTTTCTCCTTAACCCATGTCAATATTTAACACACATTCTCTCTCTGTCTCTGTGTCTCTGTGTCTCTCTCTGTCTCTCTGTCTCTCTCTATATATATAGTTGGCTCATTTATCATTGTTGTTTGTCTGTCTTCCCCATTAGAATTCAAGGTCCATGAAGACAGGGATTATTGTCTGTTTTATTAACTACCCTAGCCCCAGCACCAAGGACAGTGTCTTCTGCATTATTATATGGGCTCAATAAATATTTGTTGAGTGAATAATTCAATTACTGGACATGTTCTTTGTAATCTCAAATGGATGGCCTCCTTCTCTAGGGATTTTCATGCTCACAAGCCACCACCGGGGAATTTTACCTGGTAACTTTTGTCTTAAGTGATTCTTGATTCACTTCCCCACTCCCATGTTCCATTCTCTTGGAATTTTTTTAGATGATTGGGAATTATTCTTAAAAAAATTATCTAGGTGAATGCAGATGGCTAAAATTAAGTGCAGTGTAATCCAAATACAATTTTCCACGGTGGGGGTCCTCAGTGACTCATCCCGAAGAGTCAAAAATGTGAAAATTTCAGGAAATGTGACAGTCTTTTGGGAAAAATTTGAGGGCAAGCGAATGTTAAACATACAGTGTAGAAAGCTGCCTTTGCCTTCTACGTCTGTGTTCAACCCTGGGTCTTCCAGTGTAATCACCCTGGCTTAAAGCTGATGTGTTGTAAAGATAAAAATTAGTAGGTTCAATAGCTGTTTACTGAAAGGGCAATTCATTTAGGAATACTTTTTAGCACAGATATGGGCTTTTTAGCCAAGACATTTTTACTTGACTACAATTTAAGCCAATTTCCTTTTGTTTAGTCCACAAGGGAGAGTCAATAGCTAGTTCTCGTTATCCATCTTTCTCACAGTAATATTTCAAAGGTTTAATAAAGGACAATACAAAACTTTTGCAAGTATAAACTGCAAGAGAAATAATGATGGCTTTATTCTTTAGTGGTTCCATGTCACCTTGCTATATCTTGCTTGTCATTCACTAATTAAATGTGAGTTCCCAACTGCTACATGGGTGAAAGTGTTATTTGACATAATCTAAACTAGAATCTAATTAAAACTCAGTTGCGCTTGGATGCCGATACTGTTTGTCCTCCCATTCCTCATGTTCTGCCCAGTCTCTCTAGTTTCCTTTACTGTTCTTCCCCTCTCTCTACTACTCACCTGTCAATTCCCACCCCGTTTCCCACCACGACATAGAATAAGTGAAGGCCAACTCCTCTCCAGCTGTTATTTACTATTACCTTTGCCATCTTTTTTCAACTGATAGTGTAGCCAGAGAATGACCTTTACCAGTCCCATCCCCATTGTCCTAGTGTTGTATCGTGCTACCTACAGATTTCATGCTGGTTTTGTCGTTTGGCTTCTATTTTATTTTATTGTGTCACTGAAGATCACTAGGCAGAACTAAGAACCGGTGTTAAATAACCTTACTGTGAGTGAAGCATGTGTTTAGGAGGCAGTAAGAGATGAAGGCTGGCAGTAAGTGGCAGCCACAGTCAAAATGTACTGGTTCTTGGATTGACCTCAACCCCACAGCAGAAGCAAATGTGTGATTTTGCCAATGGAAGGACAGCAATTTGCAGAATAAGCTTGTTCTTAGAATAGGTAACTTGTGGCACTAACTGGCTTCTATATTTCCTTATTTTGCCTCAAACGACATTAAAACCATGAGTAGTATTTTGAGAAAATAGAGTTGTCTCTTGAGGAAGATTCCATAAAACAAAAAACAGAAAGTATATCATAACATACCTGTATGAGTCTCTGCACAATGTCACTGTGAGGCGGGAAACTAAGTTACAGAAAATTCAGATGACCTGCCTCAGTTTGCAAAGAAAGTCACATTCAACTCTCAAACCCAGGTCTTTTTTTTTTTTTTTTTTGGAGTAAAACTGCTTTACAATGTTGTGTTAGTTTCTGCTGTACAATGAAGTGAATCAGCTCTATGTATACATATATCCCCTCCCCCTTGGACCTCCCTCCCACACACCCCCACCCCCCATCCCACCCATCTAGGTCGTCACAGAGCTGAGCTTCCTGTGCTACACAGCAGGTTCCCACTAGCTATCTGGTTTACACATGGTAGTGCATTTATGTCAAATTTAATCTCCCAATTCATCCCACCCTTCCCTCCCCCCCACATGTCCACATGTCCATTCTCTACATCTATGTCTCTATTCCTGCCCTACAAATAGGTTCATCTGTACCATTTTTCTAGATTCCACATATATGCGTTAATATACAATATTTGTTTTTCTCTTTCTGACTTACTTCACTCTGTATGACAGACTCTAGGTCCATCCACATCTCTACAAATGACCCAATTTTGTTCCTTTTTATGGCTGAGTAATATTCCACTGTATATATGTACCACATCTTCTTTATCCATTCATCTGTCGTTGGACATTTAGGTTGTATCCATGTCCTGGCTATTGTAAATAGTGCTGCAATGAACATTGGGGTACATGACTCTTTTTGAATTATGGTTTTCTCAGTGTATATGCCCAGTAGTGGGATTGCTGGGTCGTATGGTAGTTCTACTTTTAGTTTTTTAAGGAACCTCCATACTGTTCTCCATAGTGGCTGTATCAATTTACATTCCCACGCACAGTGCAGCAGGGTTCCCTTTTCTCCGCACCCTCTCCAGCATTTATTGTTTATAGCTTTTTGATGATGGCCATTCTAACCGGTGTGAGGTGATACCTCATTGTAGTTTTGACTTGCATTTCTCTAATAATTAGTGATGTTGAGCATCTTTTCATGTGCCTCTTGGCCATCTGTATGTCTTCTTTGGTGAAACATCTATTTAGTTCTTCCACCCATTTTTTTAGTTAGGTTGTTTGGTTTTTTTGATACTGAGCTCCATGAGCTGTTTGTATATTTTGGAGATTAATCCTTTGTCCGTTGCTTCATTTGCAAATATTTTCTCCCATTCTGAGGGTTGTCTTTTTGCCTTGTTTATGGTTTCCTTTGCTTTGCAAAAGATTTTAAGTTTCATTAGGTCCCATTTGTTTATTTTTGTTTTTATTTTCATTACTCTAGGAGGTGGGTCAAAAAAGATCTTGCTGTGGGTTATGTCAAAGAGTGTCTTTCCTATGTTTTCCTCTAAGAATTTTATAGTGTCTGGTCTTACATTTAGGTCTTTAATCCATTTGGAGTTTATTTTTGTGTATGGTGTTAGGGAGTGTTCTAATTTCATTCTTCTATATGTAGCTTTCCAGTTTTCCCAGCACCACTTATTGAAGAGACTGTCTTTTCTCCATTGTATGTTCTTGCCTCCTTTGTCATAAATTAGGTGACCATATGTGCATGCGTTTATCTCTGGGCTTTCTATCCTATACCATAGATCTATATTTCTATTTTTGTGCCAGTACCATACTGTCTTGATTAGCATAGCTTTGTAGTATAGTTTGAAGTTGGGGAGCCTGATTCCTCCAGCTCCGTTTTTCTTTCTCAAGATTGCTTTGGCTATTCGGGGTCTTTTGTGTTTCCATACAAATTGTGAAATTTTTTGTTCTAGTTCTGTGAAGAATGCCAGTGGTAGTTTGATAGAGATTGCATTGAATCTGTAGATTGCTTTGGGTAGTAGAGTCATTTTCACAATATTGATTCTTCCAATCCAAGAACATGGTATATCTCTCTATCTATTTGTATCATCTTTAATTTCTTTCATCAGTGTCTTATAATTTTCTGCATACAGGTCTTTTGTCTCCTTAGGTAGGTTTATTCCTAGATATTTTATTCTTTTTGTTGCAATGGTAAATGGGAGTGTTTTCTTAATTTCACTTTCAGATTTTTCATCATTAGTGTATAGGAATGAAAGAGATTTCTGTGCATTAATTTTGTATCCTGCTACTTTACCAAATTCATTGATTAGCTCTAGTAGTTTTCTGGTAGCATCTTTAGGATTCTCTATGTATAGTATCATGTCATCTGCAAACTGGTTTCTGTTTCTTACAGCCAATGATGATTTGGCACACTTCCTTACTGGGCACATTAATTATTAGTTTCTAAATGGATACAAAAGTCCAAAGGTTTATTTCCATTTTCTACTCTCTTTTCTTGTGTCAAATAAAAATATGAACATGATAGAGATCTATTTACCTTCTTTCTCTTTCAGTACTGCTGTTAAGGAGTACTTGTTTTCATGCAAAAGCATTGCAAGCATATGAAGAAACAGACCTGGGTGACTCATTACCTTGCTTTGGATAATTTAGGGAGAAATTAGCTCAGCAGGTGTTAGCTCAAGGGAAGAATAGATTGATATTAGAGGCTGTGATCCAGAGGCTCCTCCTTTCTAACAAGGCCAGTTCCTCCAGCAGGGAAATAATGCTTGCCTAGATGTATCTTACCCCTGAAGCCCCTTCAGCTGAGCACTTTGCAAGGTGCACACAGCCAAGCTAGGCACAGTATAAGCCCACTTCTACTGGCGATTGTGAGACTTTAGAGATGGTACACTTTGCTATTTCTTTGCTTGAAAGTTTTTCTCCTAATAAAATCTATTTTATATTTACACCATGTGGTACTAGAGGTATGTGTTCATATTTTCTTGGCGTAACAAAGCCAAACTAATAAACACGATGAGAGACACGCCTATAATCAAAAGTCCTTATTCTTTTTTTTTTTTAAGTCCTTATTCTTAAAGAGCTCAAGTCTAGTAGAGAAAATACCATGAACACAAACTACTATAAGATAAATAATGGTGATTGAATCATAAATCCTATAATATCCACACTCAGGGAACATCCAGATTTTGCTGAAATGCTTCCTTTGAAGAAATAATTCACTCTTTCTTGAAGCAGATACTAAAGTTGCTGCAACCTATCGCACCATAATATATCCGTCTGGTTCTTGTTCTTCCTTTTAGAACTACAGAGAGTGAGCCTACCCTTCTTCCAGCTGAGCACTCTTCAAATATCTGAAGACAGTTGTCACAGCAAATTCTCTCTTGTAGAGTCTAAACATCCTCAATAACTTTAGTTGTCACCTAGCTACAAAGCTCTATGGAAACAGAGGCAGGAGAGAATACTTCCAGGTGTGGTCCTGAGCTGTATTTATTGAATAAGAAGCATTTCACTTTCGGGTGAAAAGCATTTCTATAAATGATGGGGAAAGGAGGGATTATTCCAGGTGGAGTGAGCAGACAAAGCAAAGTATGAATTTGGAAAAGGGCTGATTAGCTCCCAAAGATGTAAAGAGTTCAGCAGAGGTGTTTGAGGGAGCACAGTGAGACCATGTCAATGAAGAGCGTAAACTAAAGTTTTTCGTGTAGATAATTAGAAACCTTGAAACACTTTCAAACAGAAGAATGACATGATAAAAGGTATGCTTTGGGAACATTACTTAGGTGTAGAAGGGAACCAGAGAGAGAGGAGAGTAATTAAGGGGTTATTATGGAAATCTAAATGGGATGTAACAAATGCCTGAAATAGAAAAATAGTGGGAGGTATAAGAACAGGTTAAATGCAAGATTTGGTGGAGAAATAGAATCACCATTCATAGTACTACCAGATCTATTTTATTTATTTTAATATTAAGAAATCACTGCAAAAGATTTGTAGATTACGTACTTCTACAAAGGCAGGATGGTGAAGTAGAAAGCAGCTTTCGAGCCAGAAAGACTGGAGTTAATATCTTGGATCTGCTGCTTGACTGTTGTCATGTACAAATTATTTTACCTGGGAATCTGCATAGTTTGTAACAAGGTGGTAATAAAGCATGGTGGTGCCTGATACAATGACACTAAATAAATGTTAAATCCCTTCCTCTTTTTCTTATTTCACTCAAAAAAATTTTTACTAACCTGCAGTTATGTACCAGGAATATATAAAGTAGATGGAATGCTTTCTAGGTAGAATGTTAATCTAAAAAAGCACGAAGTCAGGACAAAGTGAAAATTTTGGTGGGAAGAAATGATTTATTTGAAATGAATAAAAAATCTGTGACATATTGTTGTCAATAGAAGATGGCAAAATTAAAAAGAAAATCTGTCAACCAGAGCATACTCTAGAGATTAAATAAAAATACTTTATATATAACATTTGTTACCATAAGCATTAGAGACAGGGATGCTATTACCTATATTACATATATTTTACAAAGACAGAAAAAGAGTCACATACTTTACACTGAAAATCATTAAATAACATTTCTATATTGATTTCAAGATCTTACAAAGTAAAAGAAATGCGAAGCAAGTTTAGTATCATAAACTAGAATATCACTTAGATTAAAGGAAGAAAAGAAGATATTTAAGTTTATGCTACTTGTCAATATGTCTAAAGTTTTTTTCAAAAAGAACAAAATGAGCATAGGTTGCATCATGAGGAATTTATTGTTAATTGTATTTTCTAACAGATGATAATGGCTAAAAAACACAGTTAAAGGGATATTCAGGGGACTATGTTAAATAAGCAAGGAAGGTTTATGTGAGGGATGGGTTACAAGGAGTCAAAGCAGTGTATTGTAATAGAACACTTGACTAAGAACCTGGAAACTGATTCTCAGAGTTGCCTCTAACACTCTGTAGCTTGTCATCTATTAAAGTTTATGAACCTTTTGCAGTCATTTCCAGTTCCATTCTTTTGAGTCAATAAACTGAGTATAATTTAAGAGGATGGATAATGTCTTCTGGATCTGAACTTTAAAAATCAATCAACTCTAAAGAGAATTCTGACCATTAAATTGTGTCTTTACTAAATAAGCAGTTTTTCCTAAATTGTCCTCTATGGTGTGATCTAAATTACTATTTTCACTTTCTTTTTAAATCTATATAGGGATTAAAAGTATATCCAAGTAAGGCAGAATGTAAGTTTGGTCTTTCCTTTACTGCTCTTGAATGGAAAATTCTCTTTACTATAACAGTTTTTTTTTAATAAAGTTTTGATCCAGTGTGAAGACCAGTTTCCATCTTAAGAAATTATTTCTCATGGTAATAATATTCAGAGAACATTTCAGGGGTTACCAACCAGTGATTCTGATCCCATTGAGTAAAACCAAGGATAATTATTGATGTCACACTCATCTGTGGCTGTGCAGAATAACATTAGGAACAAACTTCCCAAAATATATTTTCTGCTTCTAAATTTCAATGCCATTACAATTCCTTATCTAGTTTCTTGCTTCTTTAATGACATCTAAACACAAGACTCAGGCAGATGTCAAAGGAACTTGATTGACCTTCAAGATCTCAATTCAAAGATTGTCCAATGTGTAAAGAAGAGTAACTGTTAAAATTTACCCAGATGTTTCCATAATGAAGATTCACTGTAGATGTTATATTTAATGCATTAAAAGCAGAGTATGAAAATTCAAAAGATGTAACTCCAATATTAAAATATTGATAAGTGTAAATGACCAAAGGATATCAATAAGATGTAGTCTTATTATTTGCAGTCTTCAGATTTTTAGAACAAAAGAGACACATATTTTTTACTTGAATCCACTGTAACAAAACAATGAATAAAGAAGAGGTGCTTTATTGGAGAAGATATTGTGGTATTCGAAAACAAAACAAAACAAAACAAAACAAAACTGGCAATAGATATAAACGACAGGAAATCCAGTAAGTAACGATTTGTATATACTTGAAAAATTTTCACAAACATTTGTCATTCACACTTACAGAACTCACTAAGCAAAAGGGAATATAAAATTTTGTATAGTACTTCCTAGTTTTTAAATTGTTTGCTGCCTTCATAGATTTACTTCATAAGAACATGTCCAAAAGGGAGAAGTATTAAGGTAATTGTTATATTCTTTGGGTACTAACTGAGAGTAGTTTTCTTATGCTCCAATTAAAAGCCCTAACTCATTAATCATAGTGAATTACGTGGAATATAAAGTTAGAACGGTCTAAGAGCGCAACTTTAAAAATAGAATAATGGAAAAAGCAATTTGATGTTGTTATAACATAAATGTTGAGAAAACTATGACTGCAAACAAAAGATTGCAGAAGGTATCCTAATTTTAAGAATAAAAAGCAATAAAACAAATTTCACTGCATCTATCAAAAATCATACTCAGGATAGAATGTATGACTAATACTACTTCCCTGGTTTTCTATGCTTTAAATTTACGTGAATATGCATATTTTTTAAAAAAAGTTTCTTTAGGAAAAGCTTTTTTTTAGTTGGAGTACAACCTCCTGAACCCCAGTTTAGTAAGAAATGTCAGAAATGCTACGATCGACAATTATGGAGTGAATCTAAGTCAAATGATAGCTTTTTAATCATTAGAATGATCATAGTAATTTGAAAGGTGAACATAACAAGAATGATGTTAACATAAAATTGTTGATATCAAAAACTGAAATTAATATGGGATCATTCCCATCATTAATCAGGAAATAAATCTATCTTGGAAGAGGATTTTCTGAGAGCAGCTAATAACTGCTATCACACTTTCCTGAATCCATAGACCAAATATAGATAGAAGAGTGACTGATAGTAGGAGCCTGACAGTGACAGTTTCCTCATGAATATCACCAGACCATGTGACCTCTATGGTATTAAGATTTGGAGGAAAATTATCTTATCATGAAATAATTCCCCAGTCAGCTTGATGAGTACTCTGCACTGCAAAAGCACAGTTATCTGTGTCAAGCTGATTTTCTGCCATTATCTGCACATTTAGAGAGTTACTTGAAAATAGAAAAAAAAAAAATGGAATTAATAATAAGTTTTGTATAAGTACATACAATACAGCAAATACAATAAAAATAGGTTCAATAAGTGGGAGTAAGGCTAACATGTGGCCTCTAAATCTTTATTCATGATTGTTACTGGCATGCCCCAAATCACCATTTAGATTTTATCAGCATCTATCAAATACTTCCAATGACAGTAACATCCCTTTAGTCTTAAAAGACAGACATATAGGAAACTATTCCAATAGAATTTTTTGATGTCCCAAACCACTAAGCCAAAATTATTCTATTCAGTATGATTTTTAATCAATATACTAACTATTCCAAGAAAAGCAGATTTAAATGTTTTCTTCGTGTTATGCAGTGTCCATGACAAATATTGCAAAGCAGGAGGTTTTGCTTCCTCTGTGACTTCCATCCTAGGACTTTAGAATTGCTATCAAGGTTATATGGTAGACAATTTAGGCAAAAATATCAAAATTTCAAATAGCAATATTAATTGACCCACAAGATCTAGCTCTAGGAATTTATTTAACAAATAAATTCACTTATTTATTTAAGATATATATATATACACTCACATTAGTGTTCAAAGATACACACATATACACACACATATACATCTTCACATATATGTGTGTGTAAAAGATATTCATTGTAGCAATATTGTAGTAACAAATAGAAGCAACATAAATATTTATTAATTAGTGTTTTATATATTCATATAATGGAACACTATACAACCCAGTAAAATGAATAAGGTAATTGCCTATAATATTTAATTACACAGAATATACATTCACACATACACACATATACATATACACATATGTGTGTGCATTAGAACAGAATATGTAACATGATTCCATTTGTTCTTAATAAATACAATCCTTTATATATGGAAATCAGAAAAATTCATATTTTAAAAGCTAACTATATTTGGACTTCTTCTAGGCCCTAATATGATAAATTTGAGTCAAGGAAAGGTCTTAAACTATATTACAAAGTAGCAAGAGCCAGGGTGCTGAGACTCAGAAAACCAAGGAGATAAAAAAAAGCTTTCTAGAGGAAGTTAGTAGGTCCTAGCTGCCAGCCTTTAAAGGCAGTTGGAAAGCCATTGCTTCTGGCAGGAAGTAGCCAGGAAGCCTTAACTACATCATTACTAACAGAGGGGAGGCCAAGATTGCTTGAGGCACTTAACAATGAAATATGGAAAAAGAGTTTGGAGTGACTCCAGCAAGGGGACGGGACTTCCCTATACTACACAAAATAATGCTGAAGACCATGAGTTACTCAAGTTACACATACAGCCTTTATTAAAACTAAAACTCATTTTTTTCCCTGAAATGTATCTTGCAATCAGTGGTAGTGTCTAGTCACTATTGGTAGTGTCTTTTTTATTGATATATTTTTGCTAGAATATTTTATTTGAATGGAGCCTCTTACAATTGGTGACCTCTTAAAACCAAGGGAAAATGGTTCATACTTATAAAGCCATATAAAATTTACAGAAGCAAACCTCACTGAGGAATGGAGTAGAATAGCAGGCGAAGGTCAGATGAATGGGACACTTTTAGTTTTTAATACACAACTGAATATTTAGTTAGAGGCTTTTTTGCTTGTTTGTTTGTTTTTACTGCAAATATCTTTACCTTAATCAGCATAAACCATGTTTTTCTGTTCCAACCTATCATTTTGGAAGAATGAGGTTATAACACTTACTCCACTCCCTGCTAGGATGTAAACTCCATGAGGGCAGGCATGTTTGTCTGTTTTGGTCAGTGATGTATCCAATCACCCAGAAAAGGGCTTACCATTAATAAATGGTCAAGAATATATAGATGAGTAAATGAATGAATGAATGAACGAATGAATACATGAAGTTGCTTTTTAAAATGAGCCTTGACATTTGCCCTATAGTTGTGTGGACATAAAAGCCTCATACTTTTCTCATGCTCCCAAAGGAAAAAACTCTGTCTACTGATGCATGTGGTTAAGATTTAGCCAGAAGAAATAATTTCAGTTCCAGAATTTTCCTTCATGAATCATGGACTGACTACCTCTATATTCTTGAATAAGGTACAAAATTCACCTTGATATTCTCCTGAAAAGGTTAGAAATTTAAAAAGGTAAATATTTTTCTAACCAGTTTAGCCCAATTTAAGTTGATTAGGAAATGTTCATCTCTGCCAATTCATTAATTTTTTTATCAAAGCTTTTAATAGCATTAATTTTTCACATTAGCTATTTGGATGTCGTATAATGCTAATAAGTTTGTTTCTGTCTCTTCTGAAAACAGGATGGAGCAATGACGCCTTTGAATTTGTGCATCTGTACAGCGTCTCACTTTCAGGTATTCCCAAGGGTGTCCCATAAAGGAAAATCTGATGCATGGTATGATAACAAAAGTGCTTCACTGAAGTTTGAAGTCTGTTTATGCTGGAGGAAGAAATGAGATATGAGTTGAATAAAAGAGGGTGTGAAAGCCAAAGTATTTCCCATTTTGTTGTTTTTATGATTGAGCCCCCCGGTTCCCACAGTGACTTTCTAGACCTTACAAATCAATGTATTTTTGAAATGACTCTCCTTTTGCAATACATCAAAAGACTTCTTGACGTATCTATTCCCAATTCCCAGATTATTCTAAATACTACTTCAGAAAATAACCCCTTGTCCCATAAACTGCCATTTTTTAACCACAATCATTTTGACACGTTTATAGCCAAAATGCTATTTCCATCCCTTCATATACTGACAAAAATGTCCACAGCTTGTCAGAGGGATTAACAAAATAGAGATGGTGTGGGAAAAAGAGAGCATAGAGTTTAGTTACATTATTTTTTTTTTCGTTTGACAGAAAAATGTAGCAAGTATGAATGCCCATTGAATAATTACATATTTCCTTCTACAGTCTTATCACAGCATAAAGTTATGTGGGAATTTTGTAGCTCCCCATCAATTATAAAATACCAGAGCACTAGTCAGTTAACTACATGGAGCAGTTATTGTTCTAATAAATCCAACAAATTTGTTCTTACATACCAAGAAGACATACCTCCAATAAAATATGTGTGTATATATGTTTCATCCAAAAAAAGATATATCTGAGGCCATTCCATAACTTCACTTTATAAGATTCTAAAGATATAAGAATAAATTAGTTTACAATTACTATTTCGTCTTTGAAAATAATATATTTGTAGTAAATTGAATTTTCCACTAAACATTCCATACTTCCCCCTTCCCGCAAAAAAAGATAATGCAGTCATCATAATGTGCTAAATATCATACTGAACATTTAAAGGCTAATAATAAGCATAACTTTTGTTAAGATGTTATTGAAAAGACAAAATAATTTCTAAATTATTTCATTAAATAAACAAAACATATTTGAGGTTCACTTATCAGAACTCATCTCAAGATGTAACTCTGAGGTTACTGTTTCTGATTTCATAACAACATGAAGGCAGCTAATCACGTCACAATTTACAGTCTTAACGACGTACAGGTTTTCACCATTTATAGTGAATTCTTCAGTAACTCTGAGACATTTCTCTGGTCAAATTATTAACAGCAATAAAAATTCAAAAACAGAGCTGTTGTGTGATAGATTATGCTTCCTACGATGGTCCCTTGCTTGCTTCCAATGTGACCTTGACACCCCCCCATCAAGGGATGAAGACTATTTTCTACACCCTTTAAACTGCGTGGACACTGTGACTGCTTTGACCAGTATACTGAGGCAAAAGTGGCATTCTGGGAACTCTGGGCCTAGGTCTAAAAGGTACCGGCAGCTTCCATCCCCGGCCTTTTAGAACGCTCGCTCCAAGGACACTCGCTCTCAGAACTCAGCCGCCATGCTGTGAGAAAACCAAGTCACGTGGAGGGGCCGCGTGGCCGTGGGCATTTCTGTCAACAGCGCGCGCCGCTGAGTTCCGCGCACGCACTGTCCGCGGCAGCCCCGCCGGCCTGTGCGTGAGTCTAAACAGCCAGCCCAGTCCAGCCTTCACAGACTCCAGCCTCAGCTTCCAACTGACTGAAACCCAGGAGACACCAAGTGAGAACCGCCCAGGTAAACTCAGTCAACACTGAACCGTGAGAGATAATAATAAGCTGCTGTTTTTAGCCGTTAAATGTTTGGAGTAGTTTGCTATGCAGCAATATATAACCAGAACTTAATATGACTGCCACTTTACTCATCCTGTAACACACCTCTTTCCTGCTCCATCTGTTAGGTAAAGAAACGGGAAACGTCAATGAGGAAATAAAACATGATGTAGACTTTAGAGAATAGGATAGTTCATGTTTAACTTTATTGTGGATCCTATAACAAAGCTTTTCTTTTAGAATTTTATCATAACTATACCGAAGAATTGTGTTAAACATTAAATTTAATCTACACTCTATGTACTTCACTTTTTTCAAAGTCATCCACTTTCTTTGAAAAGCTGAAGGTTGACTTATGATTCAGAGTCTTTTCTGCTGTTTCAAATAACCCTTTAGATAGGGTTATTCAGGATAAATTGCCACCAGAGAAGGCATATGATTTCTGGTCTTCCCTCATTGCTATGTGTTATTCATTAGAATAGAAAGGAGGAAAAGAAACCGCGGTGCATTGAGGTCTCCCCAGCCTTATATTTATAGCGGCAACTAGAGGTGATACTATGTGAATAGCATCTTCTGATCACCTAGTGGCAGCCCCTTCCTATGATAGCAATGGCTCTCTAATGGTGGTCATTATGAGAAGGGCAGCAGTTCACACCTGCAAGCAATCTGAGATGTTTCCCTCGTCTGTCACGGAGGCCATTTCTTGGTATTACAAATAGCTCCTCCTGTAGCCAATTCTAATAGTGCATCCTTAGAACAATAACTATTTTTTTTTTAAGTTAAGATTCTCTTCTTATTTGACAGTGCTTCCCACGCAGTTTACCATAACAGACAGACCTAATTATTATTATTATTTTTTTAAATCAATCATATCATAGTTTCCTCTCTGTGCTTGTTATTTATAAATTTTTATTTATTTATTTATTTATTTATTTATTTATGGCTGTGTTGGGTCTAAGTTTCTGTGCGAGGGCTTTCTCTAATTGCGGCAAGTGGGGGCCTCTCTTCATCGCGGTCTCTCTTGTTTCGGAGCACAAGCTCCAGACGCGCAGGCTCAGTAATTGTGGCTCACGGGCCTAGTTGCTCCGAGGCATGTGGGATCGTCCCAGACCAGGGCTCGAACCCGCGTCTCCTGCATTGGCAGGCAGATTCTCAACCACTGCGCCACCAGGGAAGCCCCAACAATAGCATTTTAAAAAACTGGTCACATTAGAATCACCTGGCACTCTTAACTATCCCAGTTCTAAGTGTGTATCCTTGACCAGTTAAATGTGAATCTCTGGAGGCAGAAACCAGATATTAGTAGTTTTTAAAGCTCCCCAGGTGATTTTAATGAGAAGCCAAGGCTGAGAACCACTACTCTAGAACAGTCTTAGTTCTGTGAATAGCTTGCCTGCTCAGCATCACCCTTTTAGTAGCATAACTAGATAGCGTCTACTCACAGATTTCTTGTTGGGCCACCGAGGAGCAGCTGCGGGGCTGGCACACTTTTTTCCCAGATATTAGTAAACTCTCCATAAGGTTAGACTCAACTCATATCTGGCAATATGATGAGCTCTGGGAAAGCAAAAACTAGTTATATTTGACCCCTGGCCTTCAGGAGATTAAGGTCCAGTTGCAGGGAGGTGGGAAAGGCAGGAATGGAATAAACATAAAAATAAGTCTTTCAAATATAATGTGCCTCATATATTAATAGAGCAGTACTGCAGGAGCACCAGGAAAGGATACTTCAAGAGAGTTTGTGGAGGCTCAGTCAAGCAGAGGGAAATGCATGCACAGAGGCCCAAATGAAAGTCAGGCAGAAGACAGGACAGGTCTGTTTTGATAAGACCATGGATTTGGGGGTGATGGGGAGAGAGTTTGAGGGTGGTGGAGAAAGTTAACAGTATTACATTTCCATTTTTTCCTTTACTGTTATCTTTAAGAAAGTAATATGTGTTATAGTATAAAAATAAGAAAATAGACATAAGCAGAAACTCAAATAGTCAATAGATACATGAAAAGAAGCTCAGTCTGAAGAAAATGCAAAGTTAAACCTCAATGAGACACCATTTCATACCCATCAGACTGGCAAACAATGTGACAATAATAAGAACCAGAAAGGTTGTGGAGCAGTGGGAACTCTTCTATGCTGTCAGAATGTAAATAGGTATATGAATTTTGGAGGGAAATTTGACAGTACCTGATAGAGTTGAAGATACATAATAAACCCCAGAACCTAGAAATTCCATTCCTAGGCATGCACTCTAGAGAAACTCTTACAAAAGAACGCAAGGAAACGTATATGAGAATGTTTCTAATAGTATTATTTGTAAAAGTAAAAAGTTAGTAAAAAGCCTATCAAGGGAGGACAGATGAATAAAGTGTAGTATATTTAACTATTGCACAGAAGTGAAGTAAACTAGAGCTATAAGTTTCAACAGGACTAAATCTAACAAGCAAGATGTTAAGGGAGAAAAGCAAGTTGCAAAAAATATATATATATATATCATATGATATCAGTTATCAATAAAGCTAAATGCTATTATATTTTGATTTGGTGACTCATACAATCTAGTGAAATAAATATAGGCACAGAAATAAACATGAAATTCAGTATATTGGTAACAAGGAGAGAGAGGAGAATGGATGGCACAGTGAGTAAGGGTGTATGATCAGAGAAGATTCCACAGAGAACTTACAAGTATATTTGTTGTGTTAATTTCTTAGCTTAATGAAAGGGACACATGCAATTTTATTTATTTATTTTTTTATTGATGTATAGTTGATTACAATATTGTGTTAGTTTCAGGTGTACAGTAAAGCGATTCAGTTATATATATATATATATATTCAGATTATTTTCCATTGTAGATTATATATATTTATATATATATACAATATTGTGTTAGTTTCAGGTGTACAGAAAAGTGATTCAGTTATATATATATATATATATGTTCAGATTATTTTCCATTGTAGATTATTAAAAGATATTGAATATTGTTCCTGTGTCATACAGTAAATCCTTGTTGTTTATCTATTTTATCTATAGTAGTGTGTATCTGTTAATCCCATACTCCTAATTTATCCCTCCCCCACTGCTTTCCCCTTTGGTAACCATAAGTTAGTTTTCTATGTCTGTGAGTCTGTTTCTGTTTTGTATATATATTCATTTGTACTCTGTTTTAGGATCGACATATAAGTGATATATAATGTTTGTCTTTCTCTGTCTGACCTATTTTGCTCAGTATGATATTCTCTAGGTCCATCCATGTTGCTGAAAGTGGTAATATTTTATTATTTTTTATGGCTGAGTAATATTGCGTTGGTCAAAGAGTTCGTTCTCGTTTTTCCATATGATGTTATGGAAAACCCAAATATATTTCATTTTACATATATTATAATCCTTTTTATGTGTTGTTAGATTCAGTTTGCTAATATTTTCTTGAGAATTTTGCATCTATATTCATCAAAGATATTGCCCTGTAATTTTCTTTTTGCTATGTCACTTTAATGTTTTTTGTCTTTCTGTCTGCTGTTCTGATTGGGTGATTTCCATTATTCTGTCTTCCATATCACTTATTCATTCTTCTGCTTTAGTTAGTCTGCTATTCATTGCTTTTACATCAGTGTTTATCTCAGCAATTGAGTTGTCTAATTTTGATTGGTTCCTCTTTATAGTTTCTAGTTCCTTGTTACAGTGACCTGCATTTCTATCCATAATCTTTCTTAATTCCTGTAGCATTTTTATTACCTCCTTTTTGAGCTCGGGGTGTAGTATACTGGAGATGTCTATTTCATTGGTTGTTCTTTCAGGGGATTTCTCTTCTCTTAATTTGGAGTGGTTCCTCTGCTTTTTCATTTTCCCTAAATTTCTCTTTTCCTATGAATATCTACTGTGGTCTCGAAGCACTGTTTTTATGTGGGAACATCCCTGGGGAGACTGTGTGAGTCCAGTATTTTTGCTGTGAGGGCTGCTTTGGTATGGATGCCTGCCATGTCTTTCCTCAGAGTGTGCTGGCCATTATCCCCTTGATGGGGTTGTGATTGGTGGTGTGACCAGAGCCTACGCTGGATGTTGGGTGGGGCCTCCTCTTTGCTCTGTGCTGTCACAGTTCTGTCAGGGGCAGGGTCTGCTCCCCAGTTGTTGGAGTGGAAGCCTTGAGGGTTGGGTTTGATAAGGCTCTGTCGCCCTTCAGTGTGTGCTCTGGAGTGCATCAAGGAGATGAGCACTGAAGCGAGTGAGGGCTGTGTGGTCACAGCAAACCTATGCGCCACCCGTGCAGGCGTCCGAGGTTCTGCCAAGAAGCAGCCCAAGGTTGTGACCCTTTCTCCGTTGTGTTTGTCCCAGACCTAGTACTAGGATGACACTGGGGGCCAGGGCGTTGTGGCTTCGAGAATCGAAGTGGTTGTGCTGCCACCTGAGACCTGGGCTGCCTACATGGGAGGGCTCTCCCAGGGCCTGTCTGCCCCAAATCTGGCTCCAAGCTGCGGTGTGAGGTAGGTGGAATGGAGCACTCCTGCCAGGAAAGGAACCACTGAGTACTCCTCCCCAGGGGCTGCCTGCCCAGGCCGTGTGATTCTGTGATGCCACCCCGTGTGCACGCCAACAAAGTCTGCAGCTGCTGGAACTGCCCTCCGGCCTGCGCCTGCTGTGGGAGTGCTGATAATGGGCTCTAATGTCAGCCCTGGCCCTGCCATAACCTGGCTGCCGATGGGGCTCTTGTGATGGGCCCACGCCCCACCCTGCACATGCTAACAGTGGCGGCCTGGCGTGTGATCCTTCCAGCTGTCTCTGCGCAGCTAGACTGAGTTCTCTCCGGGGTCCACCCGCTGGAGCCTGAGTTGTAGCGCCCTGCTGCTGTGTGCAGAAGCAGCCCTTCCCAGCCTGGGAAGTACTGCGACATGGCAGCGGTCAGTGCTGCTGTCCCCTCTCCGCCCTGATGGCTAGCAAGCCAGCACAGGTGCACTCCTCATGGACAGAGTTTAGGCCCCTCCAGCTCCTCTATCTGTCCTGGCGGACCTCTCAGCTGGCGAAGGGAGTTCCCAGGGTGAGGGCACCTTTCCTCTTTTACAGCTCCCTCCCATGGGCGCCAGCCTCTTCCGACTTTTGATATTTGGTTGGTTAGTTGACTGAGATGTGGCTGAAAGTGGAAGGTCTGAAAGGGATTAAATATATTCACTTTTACACATATTATATTTGAGGTGCCTGGGGAATATTTAAGTAGATATGTCAGGCAGTCAAATCAATGTAGGACTCTGAAACTTAAAAATTGGTTCAATGATGGAAATATGTATACAGGTATCATCAGTTTATGGAGGTATGTAAGTCATGAGAAGTTCTAATGAAAGCATATAGAGTTAGAAACAGACTGAACATGAGCATTTTCTAAAAACAGGCAAAGTTGAGAGAAGCATTAGTCAAATCATGAGACAAGATCACAGAAAGAATAATCATGGATTGGAAGTTCCAGGTAGATAACTCCTAACGCATTAGGAAATAAGCCAATTCTAGCTGCCCTATTAACAAACTTTTGCCCTTCCCAGAATCAGGGTCCTCTTGCACACTATCACATCCACTGCTAAGCAAAGGACTGAAGTATAGGCTTCTTCTTGTCCTTTTGCGTATTCAGATTCAGGAAGTATAGCCACTTGGTAAGCGAAGTATCGTCACATCTTAAGGGGAAAGAGGAAGAGCATGGGGAGCATTTCACTTCAGGCTCCTGCAGGCGTATATTCAGTCCTTGCACTCATCCTACTCTCTCTCCTACTTCATCCCGTATTCATCTTAGTTTGAATTGGTTAGGGTATTGAGCTCCTGCTTGTGGGCTCTCCTCTGTAACAGTGTTCCATTTGCCACCTTGTTCCAGCCTGAGAATTTGATGTGCCTCAGTTTTTCCTCTCTCAAGTTCACCATTTGGGCTTCTGATTTCCGCTCTCTGACATCGTCTGTTCTCAGACGGCTGCTCTTTGACCCCTCTTCTCCTTCTCCTTGCATACCGCCAGGTCCGATACGTGGGGGAGGCAGCAGTGGACCCCAGCCTTTTAAAATTCACAATATTTTTTTCTATTTAGCTAGTGATTTGTCCAGGCAATTAGAAAATGAGATGTAAGATCTACAGGAAAAAGAGAATCTTTCTGAAAAGGTTCAAATCCCGAAGGGCTAGGCTGAAGACAGTTTCCATGTGTTGCAAATTTGGACTCAAAAACAGTGTTGAGAGTAGAGAAGAAGGATGTGAAAGGAAAGCAGCAAGCAGAAAGATGATGTGAGAAATATTAGAAATAAATTTTGCTTAATTTACAATGCTTAGTCACATCTTACATTGTAAATAATATATCTATCATCAATTATAAAGTATGGAGTATTTTACTTAAATCTCTTGTTGCAAAAGCTTAATTGCCATGTTTCTACATCTATTTTAAACTGAACTCCTTGGAGGTAGAAAAGATAGAGTCTTATGCAACTCTGTATCCCCAACATTTAGTATAATTCCTGGCATATAAAAGACACAGAATGAATAAATGAATATAAGAATAAGAGCAAACACTTGTATAGTGCTTACCCTGTGTCAGGCATTATTCTACATGCCTAACATATATTAAATCATGTTAATTATTTACTTTCAAATTATAATTTATTTACACACAAGGATGAAATTATAAATTTTCTGAACTGTTAGTCCTATAAAGAAGAAACAAACTACAAGAAATACAGATGTTGGCAGATATAGTAAATAATTTTAAACGTGGTATGAGATCATCCTATCTCAAATATTCCTTTGAAAGACATTAAGAAAATTCTTTGAGAAAGCTTTCTAAATTTTAGTAGACAAGTAGAAGAATTCAAGAATCCCCAAAACTTATGTGCATGTAGCAGAGCTTGAAAATGCAAGAGTCAGGGAAAATTTTGTCATGTTGTTTAATCGCAAAGGTCAGAGCTGGTAAAGTAACTGACAAGACATTTGTCAATCCTACTACCAAAGAAATGGAGAGAGTGATTGTGAGAAGAAAAACGTGGAATGTTATTAATTGAATGTTCCTTTCCACACTTCATTTTTGCCCTGGGACATTGCCCATTCTCATGGTTGAACCCAACCTCCATTACGTCAAGGGGTAACAGAGAGCTAAGTTATCAAATTTTTGTCTTTTTAAGTTTAATAAAACTGTCTAAAGAGATTTCTTTCCAGTAGCATCAATCCTGCCTTCCACCTTCTGAGTGCAACCACCAAACTTCGTACACATCAGAGAAGGAAGAGAGAGACTCCCTCAGGTGGAGTACTGGGATTGGAGTGAGATAATAAAATTCCACCTAAGATTATGAATCTAAGAGAAAAGATGTGTTCTCTACTTCCTTTCAGGAGCCCTGAGGAAAGGAAATCTCTCATAGTGTTCTCTCGGCCTCTGGGGCACAAGAGAGGCAAACAGAGAGAGAGCAGAAGAGTAATGTACAGGCAGAGACTCCATCCTTACCCACCTGTGTATCCCTGGCCCCAAGCACTGAGTGTGCCCAGAGTGGGCTACCAATAAATGTTTGTTGAATAACATTATGGGGGACAAAAAGATACACTAATTGGTTGGAGGAAAGTCAAAACTACTGTTAAAACATAGGTCTATATTAAGATGTAATATTCAACTGAAAGAACAGAAAAACATCACAATCAGGATGCTAATTAGAGGTAAAAGGACCAAGGCTATAAACTCTTTGAGACGAGAAAGCATGTTCCCCTGTATCACCGTTGCCAGGCCCCATGCTTCACACATTTTTATTATTTAATAAGTGTTTGTTGAATGCATAAAGAATGACTGAACAAACAGAAAAAGAATGAATCAACAAATGAATGAATAAAATTAAAGGAAACCATCCTTCTCCTCCATACACCCCGCCCCCATGCTTGTTTCTCAAGCTAGATGACTGCTCCTTCCCCACCCAGAATACAGGAGGTTTACTTTCTGGGGACATTAAAGGTGCAGAGTGCCAGAAGCAGCTGAGCGGGCAGCTGACTTGCCATAACGAAAAAGGATGAAATGTCCGAACACTAGAAGTAAAATAAAGATTTTAGACCTTGCATGGAGAGAGAAAATACAGGACAAATACAGAGGGTAGGAAGAGAAATATGTCAGATTTCTCAATAGCAACCCTGGAACTGGATCACAATGGAGCCATTTAAAAAATTCTGAGAGGATGTTATCTCCAATAGAGCATTATGTAAAAAGCCAAACCATTTATCAAGTATAAGGGTCAGTTAAACAATATGCAGGATCACAAAAACTTCCTATACTGTACACCCTCTTCTAGGAAACTGATGAAGGGAGTAATTCAAGAAGAAAAAAAAACCATGGAATTCTAGGCAAGAGAGGGGCAAAGGCAGTTCTGGGTGACAGATGTGAAGCAAGACTAGCAAGTGAATAGTTTAGACTGCGGCAGGAGGCTAGAGGGTCCCACGAGGGATGCCACCAAGGGAAGGAAGAAAAAAGTCTATCTGGTATGTTTGATCACATAGACAAGTTTTATAGCTCCAAATGGTTTGAGGATAAGTTAGTGATTAATGATGTAAAACTAAACAAAACAACAAAAGGGGACAATATAACATGTACAAGAATATAATTATGAATAACAGTTACATAGCCATACTAGCGAAAATATCAACTACTGATTCTAGCCAAAAATCATGTTATAATTATACTTGAGAGGTGGAGTGGAGAGGAATTACATATCAGTGGGGGTGGGGAGTGCATAAGATAGCTAATTTCATAACAGTAAGTCAATCTGAGTTTAAAATATTTTAAATAGATGTCTTAGCACATTATTCAGAAATGTGGAAGAAAGTAGCATTTAACACAGCTAAGAGAGATGACAGTGGATGCCTCTGGAAAAATAGGATTGGTGGGAGGTAGGAGTGAGCGAGGACTGCTGTTGTTGGTGAGAAACCTTATAATACAATGTGACTTTTAAAACGATGCATGAATTCATATGATAAAATAAAAATTAAGTTAAAAACTGTCAAGTTATTGAAAAATACGAATGACAGATATAGCAAGTTCCTACATGGGAAGGAGAAGCACAGTAAAGATAACAAAGCTCAAATTAAAAAAAAGAAAAATGGCCTATATGATGAGAAAGTTTATCCTCACTAATAATCTAATGAGTATTGAAACTATAAGACTTCAATTTCACCTATAAAATTAGGCAAGACTACGGAAGCTCAGTGTTGGTAAGGGTCCATGAATACAGGAGCACATAGATACAGCCTAAAGCAGTGCAGCATGTTCTCGGGCAAATCCACATCTAGGAATCCAACTGGGAGAAATCATCGCAGGAGTATGTAAAGATTTACTTACTAGGATGTTTGTGGAAGAATTATCTATATTAGGGATAGATTGAAACAAATGAGAAGTACAGGAACATGATTAAATTAGCTATAGCTGGTTTCCATGAAAAATTTATGTAATTATTAAAGTAACCTTTTTTTCCAAAAGTTTTTAAAGCCATAAGAAAACGCTTATAATATGATATCAAATATAACCTCAAGAGTTGCACATACTCTAACTCCAGTTACATCTAACACACACACGCTTATACACTCCTACACAGAAAAGAAAAATTTAGAAAAAATATGGCAAAATGTTAACAAATACTATCTTTAAAGTTGTGGGATTACGAGTTATTTGGGAATTTCTTCTTTGTACTTTTCAGCATTTCCTAGGCTTTTTACAGTTGACGAGTGTGACCTCTAAAATTGAAGCCTAAATATGCATTATGGGTTTTTTTTATGAAACATTTTTATGTTTTGATTTTTACAAAGATAGCTTCTAGATGGAAGTCTATGGACTGGTAAAGATGAAAGCCTTATGGAGAAAGAGAAACTAAAGGAATACACTAGAAGAGCCTACAATAGTCTGCCCAGCCCGACAAAAGATATGGGCATCGCTTTCTTAACACAGATTAAAAATCTGTCACAGAGAAAAGATATAACAGTAATGGGGCACTTCCACTATAAAGACATCTGCTAGAAATCTCATTAGACTAAAAAGCTGAGCATCAGACAAATTCTTGACTTGTCTTGCTGACAGTTTCATCTCTCAGAAGGTAGTAGACGCAAAAGGTGGAACTGCTACTTTATTCTGACCAGAAGGGAAGAAGTGGTTGATATTGAGAAGTGAGAGGAGATATAGACAAGGATGTTACAGTAACGTGAATTCATACCTGCGTCAGCAGTACTCCTAAAACTTGTCGGTTAGTGTCTATGTAGATTGTGAAGTGGAAAAGAGCTGGGAGCCCAATGGCAGTAGATGACCATAAATTCAATATGTACTCAGATTTTGTATAACTGTGGGGAGGGAAGAAGAATGTTTGTTTTGAACTTCTCACACCTTTGGACGAATAATTTCACTTTGGAAATACCTGCAAAAGATTTCTCAGAAATTATAAAAATATGCACAAAGAGATGTTTGTGATAATGTTGTCATTGCAGCAAAATATTAAAAACACTCTAAGTGTCCAAAATAAGGACAGAATATTCACTCAATAGAGTATTATGCAGTCATTATGGTGAGAGTTGGAATTTATGATGACATAAAAATACTAATACTATTAATAACAATATGAACTGAAAAACGTTAGGATACAAAACTTAGCGGATCCTAATATGTACTCAAAAATAATGTATACACTTCAATATTTTATTCATTACTTCAACAAATTTTAATTGAATGCCTAATAATATATGCCAGGCATTACTCTAGGCACAGAGTAAACACTGAACAAAATAAATCAAAGTTCTGCCTACAAAGCTCTTCCTTTCTGGTGGGAAAAGGCACAGAATATTTAGAGAAGTTATTTTTGGGTAGACGAACTATGGGTGATATATGAGTGATTTCTTGCTTTTTCTGTACTTAGCAAACATCGTACAGTGAATATATATGACATTCATAATGGAAATATAAAATATTATGTTAAAATTTGCTGAAAGGCATGCATATTTAATGAAAGTATTGTATCTTAATTTAATCCATGTGTGATGTGCTAAGCAAGGAAGGTAATCCAGTCTATTACGTGTTTTTTCAGATTACCCTTGAATATTACACACACTTCCAAATACACATCTTAATTAGAAAATTAACAGGCGGGAATGCATTCAGGGAAGAATGACTTGAATTATAGGAAGTCTGAGAGTTATGTCAGAAGTGACAGAGCTGAGGAAACTGAGACATTTAGATTAAAAAAAGACCAAGCCAAAACAAAAGGTGTGGTGGGAAGAATAATAGAAAATCTGAGCTTAAATTTTGTTCCACCATTCTCAACAAACCTCAGAAAATCACTCTCAGAAAATCATTTCATTCTTCTGGGTTCCAGGTATGTGTGTGTATGCAGAACAAAAATAACATCTCCCCGTCTTTCATTAAAAATTGTTATGAAGATCAAGACCAAATAAATAATGCCGTAGAGCAACTAAGCTCGTGCTCCACAACTACTGAGCCTGCGCTCTGGAGCCCGCGAGCCACAACTACTGAGCTCACGTGCCACAACTACTGAAGCCTGCGTGCCTAGAGCCCATGCTCCGCAACAAGAGAAGCCACCACAATGAGAAGCCCGCGCACCGCAATGAAGAGTAGCCCTCGTCACCACAACTAGAGAAAGCCTGCGCGCAGCAACGAAGACCCAATGCAACCAAAAAAAAAAAGACCAAATAAATAAATAGATAAAAGACAAGGGCTTCCCTGGTGGCGCAGTGGTTGAGAATCTGCCTGCCAATGCAGGGGACACGGGTTCGAGCCCTGGTCTGGGAAGATCCCACGTGCTGCGGAGCAGCTGGGCCCGTGAGCCACAATTACTGAGCCTGCGCGTCTGGAGCCTGTGCTGCGCAACAAGACAGGCTGCGATAGTGAGAGGCCTGCACACTGCGATGAAGAGTGGCCCCCGCTTGCCACAACTAAAGAAAGCCCTCGCACAGAAACGAAGACCCAACACAGCCATAAATAAATAAATAAATAAATAAATAAATAAATAAATAAAAATTTAAAAAAAAGACTATATTATATTTGAAAATGTGTGCTAATGAGAGAGAAAAATGATTTAGTATAGAATTTTTATTAGGAAGAAATGTTTCTATAATACCAATGCACAGTTAACAGCTATTAAAATTTTATATAAATCTAGCAGATGTCTACACACATAATATATACATATGTGAGTATGTTTATATATCTTTTAACCAAAACAGCATCACAATTTACATAATACTTGATAATCTGGCTTTAAAACTTGAATGACTACCATTATATGTGCAGTTCTAAAGAACAACATTTAAAAGAATGGGTCACATATTTGACTCAGTCTTAGGTGTACATCAGTGAAGGAGAATCCATCACTAAAAAAAATAAAGTTTTCAGCCTCTGAGCAATCTTCAGACAGTTACTAAATGACCATCTGATGTGGACATTTTGAAAGGAACTCCCCAGGGTGGCTGGACTAGATAGCTTTCAACCCCTTCCCACTGTGAGACTCGATCATTTTATTTTGATTCCATAAATTGTCCACCAGGGCCAAGATATGGTGAAAGCAAGAAAATTAACATTTATTGAGGCTCCCATGCCCTTTGAGCTTTGCACTGACACATTATCTCATCTGATGCTAACAAGCCCATGAAGTAATTATATTTTATAGCTGAGGAACATAAGACTGAGAAAGCCTAAGCAGTTTGTCATAAATTTGTTTCATAAAGTGCATACTGTTTACCTATAACAGTGATTTTCTGTGTCCTATAAAACCGTAGGGTCCTAAGGAGATGCCTAAGGGGCTACTATAGAAATAAAAGGGGATCTGAGTGAGCCTTGTTCTGGGACATACACTCAGCTTTAATTAGAACACCCCTGATTTATCTCTCATCTATTAGAGCTCATTTGAAACATTGATCCCACTGATTAAAAAGAAAAAAAAATTTACAGACCACTGCATTCAGTGTGTGTATTTCCCTGTGTTTGTCAGGGAGGCCTAGGCACCTGGAAGACTGTACAAGTATAGGAAGTCAACAGATTGAAGCCAGTGGTTTGATAAATAAAGACTTTACAAGTAGTATGGAGCCAAAGAAGCTGAGATTCTGTCAGCTTCTTTGTTCATTAGAGATGTCAGAACATCTCTAATGAACAGGAGCAACAAGAGGATGCCTGGGTTATACCCAAGGTCTGGGAGGCCAGTGAGTTCAGGAGAAGCAGGCAGACAATTACCAAGTACAGACCAAGATGGAGTCAACCAAGGCAACAGTGACCAAATGAATCAAGAGTTACACTTGCAAGCAGTCTGCGACCTTTCACCCTGCAGCCACTCTCCCATAAGCAGAGATGTTTCCACTTTGCCCTGCTCTTCTCTTTCTAAACCTCTTTGAATGAACTCATTCTTTCTCATGTTTTTAAATACCTTTAAAATCTGTATGTTTAAATTCTCCAAATGTGTGTCTGAAGCCCTGACATCTGTTTGGAACTTCAGACCTACATATTCAATTGCTTGTTTTTTTGTAGTCAAACAAATGTCCTACAGGAACCTCAAGTGCAATTCATCTAATATGCCTTATTATCTTTGCCTTAAATCTCCCTCTTGTCGTAATATATTTCCTGTCTCTATAAGACCACCTTCTACCCGATCAGTAAAGGCAGAATCATGAGACACCTTGAGTTCCCCTCTCCCCAATATCCAGTGATAAGCTAAAGCCTATCAATTCTACCTTTTAAATTTTTCTCAAATCCATCTTCTCTACTCTTATCACCAGTTCCTTGAGCCCTCAATGCTTGTCATCTGTGTTAGATTGAGTGTTCCTTACATACACCATATAGTGTTGTATTTCTACCCCCGGAGTCATAGAGGTCCATCTCCTAGAATGCCCTTCTCCCATTCTTTACCAGATCAATTCCAAAATTAGCTCTTTTTGACATCTTCTCTGGGGAATTTCCCCAAAATCTCAAATTGGCTTAGTGTCTTTTCATTATGCACCCAACGTACTTTGTGTATCCCTCTGGCATGGTATGTATGAAGTTATATTGGACATTTTTAGTTGTGCTTGCTTTAACTGGATTTTTCATTTTTGTATCTCAAGTGCTTAGATGATGACTAGATTCTCAGTGAAAGGATGTGAACATGAACTACACTGCCACATAAAAGTAAGCAAAGGCTGTTGGATGAGTATTGGAGGCCAGGGGCAGAGTCCCAGAACTACTGGTACTTTCTGTTTACCTCAGGCACAGGGAGGTGAGCTCTCCTGGGAGTTCCTACATCCAATTTAATTCAGTAGATTTCCATTGGGCACCTTGTATATATTCTAAATACAAGCATGAGAAGACTCAGGCCCTGTGGTTGTAAGCAAAGCTTTGAAAGACTTAGTTCTGCCCTGTTTGTCATCTCTGTCCTATCCTGTTAGCCTAGTGCTGTGCCTGGGCTGTGCAAACGCTGACAGTACTACCCTCCCACTCTGCCAGGGCAGTGGCTTATATTAGGACCCACTTACCCCTTTACTTTGGTCTGAGAGATATTCTTATGCTCTATTTTTTACTTTATACTCCATGACTTGAATAGTTCTGTTCAAAAATGAATCTCTATCACCGTGCTAATTGTGAGGGCTTGGGGGTGTTAGGTTATCTGTTCTCTCCACCTTTTTTCTCTTCCTAACTTGTACTCTTCTGGGGAAAAAAAATTTACCTTAAATTAGCAATTTATGGTGAAAAATTCAGGTATGTATGGTGACATTTTAGTGCCAAAGATACGCTTGATCCAATAGTACCCCTAAAATCATTTTTGTGGTTCAATTCGTACCCATAGCACTGAAAGGTAAGTAGTGGGAAGGGCTGGGGCCACTGGTAACACTCCATCTTTCCTGCCCTTCAGATCTCAAGGTTGGGACATGGTCAATGTTAGGTTAAAAGGAGGAGCTCACAACTAAGGAGAAATCCACATCTGCTCTATTTAGGTATTTCAAGTAGTGTTTCTCTTGTCCAGAAAGTGATTTATGTCAGAGAAGTCCATATAACCATATAACAGTTACCTTTAACATTTAAATTATGCATACATCATTTACACAGTGATTTTAAAGTAAATTTAGTGAAGATAACAAATTTTTCTCCAGTATAAAAGTCCTCCAAATTAACTGTAGTTAACCAAAAGAGGTTTGAGTAATAAAGACTGATTTAACCATGGAGTGATTTTTAACAATTTAATCAGCTGGAGTGTTGGTTCCCAAGTTGGTTACAAATCAGAAGGATCTGGGGCACTTTTTCAAAAAGTTTCCCTTAAGCCCTGACCCTGGCCGGGGAGGGGGTGAGGGCATCTGGGGTGCAGCCTGGGAGTCTGTATTTGTTTTCATAAGCACTTGAGTGATACTGAAGCAGACAATTTTTGGAGATACCACTAAAGTAGAAAATAAAACCTTTCTTAACGTGTTTGTAAAACTAATGTAAATACTGGTCGATATGAAAGAGCAGCGGAACACTTTATATTCTAGCGTTACGTACTGGAATCTCAACTCATGCATGAGGAGTACAAGGACTATTGTTTATGGAACAACTTCATTTTAGCTTCTAGCCCCTGTTCTGCTTGGATCTTGAAGACTTAACCTCAGCCCTCTCTGGAATCCCCCTAGGATTCCAGAATCCACTTCTAGGATCTGGATCCACTTCTAGGATCTTACACAGGGTCAAGGATGGGGGAAAGGGGACCAACTGGTCTTGGTCATCACTACAGGTCTCTCTGCCACATGGCCCTGCACATCCCAGAGCTCTTTGCTGCTCCTTTTGAGGTATTATGGAAACAGGAAAGATTTTTGTGGCTTTTATGGTTCCTTCTGCCTAGACCAAATATACAGCCATTTCCTTACTGGGGTCTTGTCACCATACCCCATCCCCTCCCTCAGCAGTGTTTTCAAGAAATAGGGCTTAACTGCCCCTCTGTTTTCTAGTCCTACAAACCTCTTTCTTTTCCACTTCCCAGTATCAGTCGTTAGGTTCTGCTCCATCCCCAGCAAATCTAAGCAGGAAATCCCTTCACCACCCACTCACCTCCACCCCTCAGTAAAACAGCCCTAGGCAATAAAGAAATTATCACAGCAGGACATATCTTTTAGATTTTTATTAGTAGTTCTCTCTGAAAAATCAAAATAGTTAGGAAATTACTTTAGATTCATCAAGACTGTATATCTTTTGTATTTAGAGACTAGAGAAATTCTCTCTCACTTCTGTTTCTCCAAGACATGGGCTTATGCCATATAACAATCCTAAATCCAAACCCCCATAACAAACACAGCCCCAGCCTAGAGCTTCTGGAAACCTAAGCCAGGAACGTCAATGTTTGCACACACACCCTATACCCAAATACCTCTCCTATGAGGCAACAAGTTAGGTATTTGCTAAACAGGAGGAAAGGAAAGGGAAATACAGGAGAAAAAACACATGTCTTAAAATATTACCAAAGCCACAATTAAAGATCTGGAAATTCGGTATAAAATTAAAATTTCAGTCAAATATTCTATAATTTCCTGGTGACAGCCAATATTCGCAGACATTTTGGGAAAGACATCATTCCCATCTGGTGAAATACATTTCACCAAATTTGAAGTATTTCAGAATTGGAATATCCCACTCCGTAATGTGGGATCATTTGGTTGAAAGGATCAAAAATTCCTAGATCAAGTAAGAAGGAAGTTATGTGAAGGTGTCGCCAGGGACAACAAGGACAAGACACAAGCTAAAAGCTTGAGCACAGGAGGAATGGATCTGAAAGCCAACAGTAAGACTGCTCCTTTCTCTCATAAATTACAGAGTCCTTCCTCATCTTTGTTTTTCCCTCCATATGGCTTGACTACTCTTAATTTCTCTGAAGACTGGCCTATTCTGTTTCTTTGTGGATTCTGTAACTTGAAAATGACTTTGACATTCCATTGTAGTAGCCTCATCCTTGGTTTATCAGGAATTTTCACATTAAACGCTTACTTTTATTCATTTGATGTAGCCTCTCAGTGTCCCCATCCCAAAGGTCGGAAGAAAGAATTCAGTTTTTTCAGTTTTTTCCCAGTATCCACTCAGGCCAATCAACTGTACCCCAGGGATGGGCACTTGTGCATCCTCTCCTTCTGGATGCTGTGAGTAGATCAGCTTCTCTAAAGAAGAAGGTACTTGGGCAGGAGGTATGTCTATGTGACCACTAAAATAATGGGAATGCCTATTATTCCCAAATTGTGAAAAACAATCTGGCACTTTTATACGTTCTGTATGCTATAGGCATGTGTTATTTTCACTTTGTCCACAGAATGGTATGATTATGTCATTTCCTATATTGATAATGTTTAATTAATAATAATTAAATCTGAGATGGTACACCATCTCTAAGTTTATATCAATCCTAGATCTATCCTTAACCTTAGAAACCAACCAATCAACCGAGCAACAAAGAATAAAGCAATAAAAATAACGTAAAAACCTGTCAACCCCAAATCTCTTTTTAGTCAGAAAGCATTCTGAATCAGTCAAATCAAATGTTTCTCCAGTGTTGAGGGTAAGAGACCATCTCAGTTAATGTCTATGAATGCCAAATATACTTTATCTTAACTTTTCTCTCTCTTAGGAGACAGTCTAGCCATCTGTGAATTATTTTTCATTACAAATTTTCTAAATTTAAACTTAAACTGATTTTAAAAGCCCTCTACCACTAGGTGGCACCAAATAGCCATAATTCATAGATTGTATCCTAAAACCATACACAGGCCTTTAAAGGATTATCATTCTTTCTTTGCTTATGAAGACAATATTTTAAAAAATTAAATACAAATAATTTGGGATTTTATAGAATAAGAAATACAACACAGTTTTTTCCTAAGTAAATAGAACATAATTTAAAAAATAAGTTGAAGTATATTCGTGTAGTCTGTTAATAAATTCATGGTAACATTCTTTGTTGAACTTCAAAATATGTTACTCTTTTCTCCCATTAAATTATTGCAGTATTATAAATATTTTTTTTAAAAATCTGCTTAAAAGCATGTAAGATGATCCTTTTTATAGGTTTTATTTTTGTTTTTAAGATCTCTTTTACTGAAATCTCTTTTCCTGTCATTACACAACATGCCTTTATTTTAATAGTGATGTTCTCAGTCCAAGGAGGCGTTTGGATTATGATATAGGTGCTGTGGCAAGAGATGCTTCTTCCCATCTACACTTGTAAATTTCTCTCTGTAATACAGGGCTCACCACACTACTTTAGGTTTTTGTCACCTCGAGGTTTGACTACTGCCATGTCCTCTACCTTGGTTGACAGAGGAAGAGCCCTGGAATATTCAGCTAGTACAGAATGTGACAGCTTGTCTGTTTAGCAATGCCAACCACACAGAGCACATTATACGGATGCTCTGTGCATAGCTCTGGCTTCCAACAGTCATTCTGGGTGTTCATTTTAATTTATAAAGCTCTCCATGGCCTAGGACTTGTAAGTAAGTTATATGACATCCTCATTTCCTATCCTGGCAGTTAAGGCATTTTACCAGGTAGTTCCTAAGATGCGATGATGAACTCAAAGTTAGAGGTCCTGGATTCTACACTCAATGTCATTTTCTGGCTTTAAAAGAACTCATTTTGCACAATACAGAATTTCCTTGAAAATGTGGGTCCTTAATTTGGAGTCTATAAATAGTGTTTATTTGTGGAGAAAAAGATAGAGACTACCAAAACACAGGGTTCTTTCAGTTTTCACAACTAGCGGAAATAATCCTTCAGCAGTAGATATCTATAACAAAAATTACTAAAAAAAAAAAAATGAAATTAACAGAATAGCAAAACTAGCTTAAATGTACCACAGTTCATTATGGTTACATTTAGCAGACATTTCTTGAATGTTGAGTATGATTAAGATACTATGTTATAAACTGCAAGACACTGTAGCCAATTATAAAAAAACTATACTGTTATAAAGTGGATAATTGTAGCAAATATAAAACAGTAATATTGAATTACTAGTTTTACATTGGAATTATACAATATCTCTCCAAATAAGTTGTTGCTTTGGTAGAATATAAAATAAAGACAGACGTAAGTGTCTCAAGATTACAAACTTGCCTGGGTTTTAAGCAACTGAGAGATCTGGGAACTAAATTCAATATGAATAACAAATAAATTAGCTTGAGTATGCTTAACATGTAACACACATATATTGTGTGCATGTCTAATTTTCTCAGTCAGAAACTACTGATTAGAAGAAAACAAGGGCTTAGCAGGTATTCTATTTCAAATCTGTGCCTTTTCCAGAGGCATGCATGTCAAATTCTTCTATGACCTGCAAAAGAAAAGTGGGTAAATTAAAGATTATATTTTCCTGACCAGAGTCTAGCATATATGGGACTTGTGATTGCCTACTTCCAAACATTAGTTAATTTAAAGGCTCTACATTTGTCAATAAAAAAATAGATTAAAAAAAAAATGGCTGGGGGGCTTCCCTGGTGGCGCAGTGGTTGAGAGTCTGCCTGCTAATGCAGGGGACACGGGTTCGAGTCCTGGTCTGGGAAGATCCCACATGCCGCGGAGCAGCTGGGCCCGTGAGCCACAACTACTGAGCCTGCGCGTCTGGAGCCTGTGCCCCGCAACGGGAGGGGCCGCGATAGTGAAAGGCCCGCGCACCGCGATGAAGAGCGGTCCCCGCACCGCGATGAAGAGTGGCCCCCACTTGCCGCAACTAGAGAAAGCCCTCGCACGAACCGAAGACCCAGCACAGCCAAAAATAAATAAAAAAAAAAAAAAAAAAAATGGCTGGGGAAACTGCAGTGGGAGAAATGAAATGTGAATACCTACACATTTCTTGATTTTAATGATAATAAAACTCTGTTCTCATCAGAAGTAGGAATAGTAAACAGAATTTTTAAACTGTCAGTGAGATGACTTTTGGGAAGATTATCACTTTAAAATAGAAAAAAATATATTTGTATACATAAAAGCAATGTTTATTTTAATAAATTTCATTTATTAAAAGGCTCTTAAGTTATTGTACAACAATAGAGTGCCAGATCTACTCTGAGGTCCCTCCCGTTTTGGTCTCTTTTATTATCTCTCCTTTCAGTATCTGTCATTACTTGTGGTTTTCTCTTTTCTGAATCAAAAATAGTTTTATATTTGGTTTTCTGATTATCTTCAGCCAGAATGATCTTTCGGCATATGCTTCTCCAGGAGTGATGGAAATGTTGTATTGACAAAATACACCCTTGAACACTTCTGCCTAATGTTTATTAAGCTATCCAGTTAAGTTTCAGATTGGGTGTCATCCGTTTTCCACATAAGGCTGACACTGACACTGACAGAAAAACTGACTAATAATCACTACTGGTTTCAATGGCCAAACAATGACTTCTCTCTAGAGCTGCATTATTGGAGGTGGTATTATGACCTTGCATGTTTATAAGGATGCGTGGAAGTAGCTGATGAAATTTGTTCTGTTGCAAAGTCAGCGGTCTCAGAGGTAGACTATATTTTGCTACCATGTTTTGCGTATAATGTATAGAACTATCTAATACCAAAACAGCAGCTAAAAGAGGGAGGGGGAATTTCACAAATACATCATCTTGAATATATAACTTTACCATAGCCAGATACCTGTGTACTACTATTGACCCACTACAAAAATAGCATGGATTTCTGATTAAAAATATACCATTAAAATGTCTTCAAATGAATGGGCAAAGAAGATGTGGTACATATGTACAATGAAATACTACTCAGCCAAAAAGAAATGTTGCCATTTGAGACAACATGGATGGACTTTGAAGGTATTATGCTAAGTAAAATAAGTCAGAATGAGAAAGACAAATACCATATGATTTCACTCGTGTAGAATCCACAAAAGTAAAGCAAATGAACAAATAAAATAAAAACAAACTTGTAGGTACAAAGGTCTGATTAGTGGTTACCAGAAGGGAAAGGGGTTGATATGTGGGTGAAATGGATGAAGGGGGTCAACTGCGCGGACATGGAGGTCAGCTAGACTTGTGGTGGTGATCACTTAGTAGTGTATACAGATATTGAATTATAATGTTGTACACCTGAAACTTAGTTAATTTCAAAAGAAACTAGGAAAAAACCAATTATTTTGATTGAATAAAGGGTGGAGGCATTACAGCTAACAAGATGGCAGTAGCTGACCAGTACCTCTGAAAAATGTATCCAGAGATTTTTAAATAAATCCTCTGGATTTAGTTTCATAACATTAATCTCCAATGAATAATAATGGCCATTATTTTTAGAGAATTTACTCAATGTAATAGGAACTATGCTAAGTATTTTATATCCATTATCGATTATTATTGGTAAGGTACTATAAGTAGGAATTTGTTATATACACAAATCTTGGACAAAGTCACTCAGCTGACTGGCTTAGATTTGAACCCAGTCACATGAAAGAACCTGTGTTTTAAATCATTTCAGTATAGAGATCTGTATATGATAGCATAGCTTCCATATCCTCTTAATTAATAGTTTTAACCAATAAGCAATGATTTATTTTTCATATTATTATCTTTCATCACTATGATAATCCCATTTTACTGGCTTAATTTTGTTTTGTCTTTACTATTCCTTTTACTTAGATAACAATTAATGAATATATCCTTATTGGAAAAGATTTAAGCAATAGTTATAGAAGATCAAAGTTCCCTCTCACCTCTCCATTCCAATGTCTTGTCTGAAAGACAACGTATGTTAAAATTCTGCTTTATGCCCTTTCAGTCCTTTTGCTAAGAACTAACACAAATACACATACAAATATCTTATGAAAACATAATGATACTATGCCAGTTCTTCCAGTACTCTTTTAAATATCTAACACACATGTATATATACACATAGAAATATTATTTTCATATAATCATAATTATTCTATACCCATTCTTCCAATTTTTTTAATAATTATATATCTTATGCTTTCCTTATAAGTAGATATGGGTCTTATGCTTTTTTTAGCTGTTGTCCAATATTTCATAATTTAGATGCACCACATTTATTGAATCCCTCACCTACTCAACAAATATATAGGATATCTTCACTTTTGCTATTATAAACAATTCTGAAAGTGACATCCTTGTATATATTACTACTGTACACATACATGAGTCTTTCTTTAAAATAGATTC
This sequence comes from Balaenoptera acutorostrata, assembly GCF_949987535.1. Taxonomy (NCBI): domain Eukaryota; kingdom Metazoa; phylum Chordata; class Mammalia; order Artiodactyla; family Balaenopteridae; genus Balaenoptera; species Balaenoptera acutorostrata. The sequence continues at coordinate 36,745,052 of NC_080070.1, read as the reverse complement.
CTAGAAATGGACTTGCTTAGTCCAAGAGTATATATGAAGTATATGTATGTATATGTACACACACATACGCATATATACACATATACGTAATTTAAATATTTGTAATAGCTACCACTCAACTGGTCTTCCAAAAGAGTTTTACCTTTTATACTCTCAACAACACTGTAATGAAAATGCATAGTTTTCTGTGTGCTTACAAACACTGAAATTTATCAATTTCAGGTTTGTGGGGTTTTTTTCTTTTGCTGATCTGGTGGGAAATTATATTTGATTGTTTTATTTTCCCTATTTCTGAATACTGGAGAGAAAATTTCTCTTTATTGGTAAAATAGAAACTTTATAATTTTCTAACTTCATACATTACTAGATATGACCCAGACATAACATATTCAGGTAATATAGTGATTTATTTTACATTTCATATATTTCACCAATGTTTAAGTATTAAACATTTAGGTAAAAATACAGATTTACAGCTTCTCTTTAAAAAATCGTAAGATCTGGCAACGCTAAGCCTATATTTCTTAGTGGCACAATGCATTGACACCAAGCAGTGGCTATATCACCTAGATGGGATGAGCCTTCTCCCAATTGCCCTAAGGTGGCCTGAGTTTCTCAGCTTTATTTCCTCCAAAGTCCTTAGATAATTTGACTGGGCTACACCTGAACTAACTATTCCTTAAGCATATAAAATTTTGACATAATTTGTTAAAATTAAAAGTTAACCTTTTATTTGCTTTCGTTATTAACCCAATGAATCACCAAGCCTACTTCATTTGCAAAATATAAATGGAAAACAAGGTATTGTCAAATGTTTCCTTCCAAAAATATCAATATATTTTTCTATAAATAGTTTAGAACCACCCCTTTGGTGTTTTTTTGATGATACAAATTGTTTTAATATATTACTAAATAATATTTGAAAGAAGCTCCTATTTCTATATGTAACAAAAGAATAGACTAATACCAGATGCAACTGAATACATTTGAATTAGACATTTTCACTGAGTCGATGTAATAGTTTAAGCTTGACGCTCATTTTAAAATGAGATACCAAAAAATGATTTTCTCTGATAGTTTAAGTATTCATAGACTATTATATATTAAATTATCCCCTTAAATAGTACCTGAACAATTACCTCGTTAAACTACAAAGTACCTCTCTACAGTATTTTTTATTGCAATCTTCATTTCACAAAGGACATATGGCCACAACTCTGCTTACCTAAGGCATGCCAGGGCACAAGAATTTCCTTTTTATCTGCCAACCAAAGTTGGCGTTTGGAGGAGGAGTCCCTCAATTGTAGGCAAGTACACTGCTCTGTTTGCACAGGGAATTCCTCTGTGTCTACGTGGAGGGTAGTCTCCATGCCTGGGGAGCAGCCACTTGGAACCTAACCAAAAAGAAGGCCTGATCAGTGGAATCAAGGACAGAATCATTTCCCTCCATTGTTCTCTTTTTCCTACCATATATACATTTTTGCCATAAAATTTTTTTAAATTCTATGCAATTACTTTTTTATGCAAGATTTGTGAGTTGTCAATTCCATGTATACAGTTACCATCATCTCTACCTAGAATAATTTCTCAAACTGCTTTTGAATTTATTGTTTATCAAATATTCATTAGCGTCTTTCATGTGCCAGAGACTGTACTAAGTACCAGTTATAAAAGGGTGAACAAAAAGACTAGATTCCTGCCATCATGTGACATGTTCAGATAAGAGGGAGAAATAATAAACAAACATATACTTATTGAATTAATTAGCTCATTAATAAAGAAAATATTCCCAGTAAGGATAAGGTGCTATGAAGCAGGGTAAAGGGACTGATAAAGATAAGATGGTGTAGGGAATGGAGAATAAACATCTCAAAAATTATTTTATATAACCCATCTCTAGAGAACCGTCCCCGATTACAGGCAGCATCATTCCATAAAGATATTTATAAAGTACAATATGCACTTACATGAAGGAAATAGAATAGTGAGGGATTGGAAGAACATGGCCATGCAAGGAATGGCTGAAGGAAATGGTGATATTTAGACCGAAAAAGAAAAGAGTAGAAGAAGAAATATGACACTTAGGTTTAGACATTTCGAAAGTTGTCATGAAATAAAAGGAACAGAACAATTTTATGTTTCATATAGGAAGAACTAGACTAGGGATAATAGGAGAGAAGATAAAATTAGTATAAGATTTATTGGATCATCACTTTGTACCCAGCACTAGATGATGTCTTACAAATAATTAGTAATTAATATTATCATGATTCTTTGAGATTTTTCTTTTATTCTTCTTTATCAGGACACTGAGGTCAGTGAAGTTAAAAACCAAAACAAAAACATGCTCAGATTCATACAGATAGTGAATGGTGAAGCTGGAATTTGGCCTTGGGCCTTCTCCATAGCAAATGTTCTTTTCTCTACATCCTGATACCTCTTGATTTTAGCTTAATATAAAACATAACTTTTTAACATCTAAAACTGCCTCACCTGGTGAAATAGTGTACTTCCTATAACAGGAACTGTTACTGAAGAGGTCCCTTAGGTGGGATTCTTGCACTGTGTGGAGAGTAGCCTCTAAGGTCTCCTATAATCCTAAGAGACTGCAATTTTCACTAACTGAATTAGGAAGTCATAGTCTGCGGCACCCTACCCAATTATTAGCACAGTTTACTTCACAGGATTAGCAAATCATCACCTATTAGAGATCTGGACCCTGCAGGATTTGGAAGCCTGTTCCATAAATGGGCAGCCCTGAAACAGAGTGAGAGTACTGCGTTAGACACCAAAGGGAAGTGGGCTAGCCTCAAAGGAAAACGTCACCTAGTTCACAGCTTTGACTAGGACCAGATTGCAACTGAATACATTTGGTGTGGTTTTCATTTTCCAAAATGAAATCAAGACTAATATTTTAGGCTCAGCAAGGTTGAAAAAAATCTCTTGCAATAACAGGGATTTTTGTTTTGACTCATTTTGTAAATAACTCCTCAAACAGGGCACAAACAGGATATTTCACATTTCACATTGCTTTTATCTATCAGTAATGCCTGGTGTTTCCACATTAGGTAAAATTATCAAAAAGCCGCACATCTTCAGTTGAGTAAGTGGTTCTTTTCAGTTGACAAAACTTAACACATGCCCTTAAACCTTAGTTTTATGTCTGTTATGAGTTTTTAAATCAAACTAAAATGAATTTTTAAGCAATTTAAAAAATCTAAATGTGGAATTTAACACTAAATTTTTAGTGGTTAAGAATTTCATAGTTTGGTTTTGTGCTGGATGGTGAAGTACCTCTTTTTATTGGTTTTACATTTATATGCCACTAATAACATCCAGTGACTAGTTTTGACATGTCATTGGATTGATTCAAAGAAGAGACTCATTAGCTTTTGCTACATCATTTATAGCATTAATTTTATTTACTTACCTTCTCTTCTGCAACTTTAAATTATCCTAGTTGCTGTAGTTTCTCATTATTTCACTTGTAAGTCCTGGCATAGCTTCAACCACACTGTTCCCTTCCTTGGCCTCTTAATTACATCTCCTAAGTAAGATGGGTGACACTGAGGTTAGGCCTCACTTAGCTAATGAGATTGGACTAAATCATGGCCCCCAGGGTACTTGGTTTGCTAATTTCTTAAAATTAATAGTGCTTGTTTAAAAACTTTAAGAGGGATGTAAAAGAGAAAATTAAGGTAGTTTGCCTTCAGTTCCACTTGAGTTTGGGAACCTGGCATTAAAGAGGCCAACTAGAATCTAAATGAATATTAATAATTAATGAGCAGAAGACAGAATGGGGAGCAATCTTCAGAAAGACTATCAATGATTTTTGTACTTTCTACCATTCTCCAAACTTTAATTTGTGAGGACATGTTTCATCACACTTTCAAATTAGCCTAGATTCTATAAATTTTTCTTTTTCATTAATTTTGCCTGCAAGGTATACAGCTGCTACATATTTCATGTAACAATTTTATACTATCAATTTGCATATAATAAAAGAAAAATAGTATTCTTCTAAACCCAGCACGTGAACACACATACACACACATATATACGTAGTGATTTAGTAAGACTATATTTCTGCAAAGACCATTAGCAATATATCATGCTGATGTTATTAGAGTATAATAATGTTTTATTATTGATATTTATATATTAAAACACTAAACTACATGTATGAAAAATAAAGTCATGTTGCTGTCCTCAAATATGCAAATGATTTCACCAATAGAAGCAGTATCAATATAAGTAGCATGAAGCTAGAAACGGCATTATCATTCATTTAATCAACAAATATTTATTGATTCTTTACTAAATGCTCTGCTAGGTCATGGGAACATATTGATGAATAAAACTTTTCCTGTAATTAAAAAGCTTATATTCCTGAAAGGAAACAGAAATAAACAGATGATTTCTAAAATCATGGGGTTTAACAGTTATTCTCAAAGAGTGGTTTGCAGACCAGTAGCATTAGTGACTTCTGGGAACTTAGACGTGAAAATTCCCGGTTTGCACTACAGACCCACTGAATCAGACTCTCTCCAGATGATTTTGATAAAGTTTGAGAACCACTGTACTACAATTTTAAGTAATCCAAAGTGAGTAAAATACATGACTAGAGATGGAGTTGCTTGGGGGACCTTTAATGGTATTACACAGGAAGCATCAAGTCTCTCAGAAAATGATGATCCATTTTCAGTTCCTTCCTCTGGTGGGATAAGACTTTTCCTGACAATGGGAATTTAAGGGTATGCATTAAAGTAGGATATTGTGATGCCCATCAGAAGAATCCTATTCCAAGATGGGAAGGTGATTGGAACCAGCAAGTAAGAAACTGGAACTAAACCTTTTAAAGTTTATGTTAGAATTCCTAGGGTCTGATGGGGTGAAATGTGCCTTCATCCAATCTGGCAAAATTAGGTTGACAGTCAATGCAGTTATATTGCCTAGTGGTCAAGACGCACACTAGTTCTCTACCTGTGCAACTCTATATGAACAGAAGTGGACTGAAGAGGAGGCATTGGCTTGACTAGTATTGCTACTGCGATCTGGACCAGCACAGTGGCTCAACCTAACATCCCTTCCGAAGATGAAAAAGTGTAGGTATAAATGTAGAGAAGGAGGAATAGTAGCTAATGATAAGAGAAGGAATAAGTGGGTTTTACAATGAGGGGAATCCAATATTGCCTACTCAAGAGACCCATAGCAAGAGATGATACTGTCTCTTAGTTTAGTTATGCCACATATCTGAAAGAATGAAGCTACTCCTGCTTTTGGAAACTATTTTGGAAACTTACAACGTTGACCAGAAGCCTGCAAACCTGAGTAGCATCACTCTGGGAGATGTTTTGGTCATATAATTATAGACTGGACTAATTATTAATGACAAGTGAGAATATAGTAATATGCCAATATATTTTTACTGTTTTTTTCAGGTTATATCTACTACCATAATGTGATACGTTTTAACACTAGCACTGTTGGTAGGATTATAATATGATATTGATGATCAAATATATTGGGAAACTAAGTTAGAACCTCCTCAGGATATAATACTGCTGGAAAATGACTGGCCTGATAAAGAACTACATTTAGTTAACCATCAGCTAATCTATATGCTAAATAGTTCTACACAAATTTATCCAGGATACAAACAGTGGTAGATCAAAAGACAAAAATATGAAAATGAATGTGATGGCTTTATAAGATGGATTAGTTTTTTCTTAAAATCTATTGCTACCCCTACACTGTCTCCTCCAAATGTTAGGCATATTTATATTGATACTATTTCTCTGTCTGTCATAAATGCTGTATTAAATGGAGATGCTCAAACTTAATTGTTTTGCTGTAGGAGAGCCTTTACCAAAGACTGGTTGTGGCCTAGGTAGTAAAGAATTTGGTCTTGCCCAAGGAGAGGTCTGGACTTAGCCTTCAGTTTCTAGGAAGTAATCTATGTCATACCCGATAGAAGTGTCCTTGTTGAGTGTGGGGACTGGTCACACTAGACTTAGGGTGTGACCAGCCACACTCAACTGTCCTAGGAAACAGGCTGGACATGCCATACAGACCAGCAGTGTAACTTAGGGTGAGGACTTTGGATCATCCAGTGTCAGTCAACCGGGAGAATGAGAGTAACCATGTGGGAAGTCGGTCAATCCATAATACTTACAGAATGAAGTCCTAATACCAATTTTGAATACCCAAACTTGGCTGAGCTTTCCTGGTTGGCAGTACTTCATGCATATTGTCACACATCACTGCTGAGAAAGTAACACATCCTTCTCCATGGGGAGAGGACAATGCAAGCTTCATGTTTGGAACCTTACTGGACTCTGCTCTATGTGTCCCTTCCTTTGGCTGATTTTAATCCTATTAATTCATATCCTTTTCCTGTGATGAGCTGTAACTGTGAGTGTAATAGTTTTCAATGAGTTCTATGAGTACTTTTAGAGAATTATCAAACTTGAGAGTGGTTTGGGGAACACTCTGATCTTGTAATTGGTGTCAGAAATGAGGGTGGTCTTAGAGGTGGCACCCTCCAATTGTGTAGTTTGCCCTAATTCCTTGGAACTCTTAATTTTTTTTGTTGTTTATGAATTTCTATATTTTTTAAATGTGTGAAATTCCCATGTTACATTGTAGGATCTGTGGTTTTGAACAGTTTCTTATATGTATAAAACTCCAAGTGAAAGATTCCATCTAGGCATTTATAGAGGGATATCTGGATTGTGTAGACCTTACATTAAAAAAAAAAACCTGTAATAATTATGTTGCCCTAGAATCAACAAGACTGGGAAACAGCTTGTCTGGGCATATTCCATACCAGTAGGGCAAAGAAGAAAGAGCTGGGCGCCCAGGGGATATGCAACTACTATGCTTGAGGAATGCCACTGGGAGCTTTCCAGGGTTATCATGACATTTATGTGTGTGCGTGTGTGGGTGTGTGTGTGTGTGTATTTGTGTATGCAAATGGCAACTCTACACGAGAGGATCAGCTGTATATCCTAGGACCTGGTTTTAATGAGTAGCTACAGTATATAACTGCAGTGAGAGCAATTCTTGGCAAGACTTGGGCAAGTCATTTAAGCTTTCCTTGACTTAGTTAATTGGGATAGTATCTACCCTGCCAACTTCAACACTGTTGTTGTGAGGCTCAAATGACACAATGTCAAACCAATTTATAAACTGAAAAGTCCCATGTAAAAGTAAGTTACTAATATTCTGTGTCTTTGACGGTGCGTCTCTCATTTGCTTTTCTCGCTAGAACCCTAAAACTGCCTCACCCACATGTATTGGAGAAAATTTGTATTGTTCAGTTTCATTCATTTACACTTCTCAGTGGGATTTGATTTGAAGGGAAGAGCTCCTTTAAAGTTTTTAAAACATTTCCCTAAAGCATTCTGGGGAAAAAATGTGACATATGATTAGTACTATGTAATTTTCTTTTAACTCTATATCCCTTTCTTCCAGCATATTACTTCAATGAATTGTGGCTTTTGTCTGCAGTAAAGTTTTATTTAATAAGTTTTATCTCATACCTATATCCAAATATTGTGTTAGATGGCCTAATTCATTTATTAAAGTACATTTATTCCATACATATTTATTAGGTTCTGTCGATATGTGATATACTTTCTGTGAGGCCTCTAGTGAAAGAAAAGAATTGGTCCCTACTCTCTAGGAGCTTAGAATCTCATGAAGAGAAAACTATTCAGAGAAATACATGGAGATATTTTCCTTAATGGGATATAGACAAAGTGCAGTGAGAGCTTGGAAGGAACAAGTAAAACTTCCCCCAGGTTAACAAGGAGAAAGGTACAGTCTAGGCAGAGGAGACACTATGGGCATGACAAATTCTGGAAACCCCAAGACTGTAATTTTGAAAAAGGAAAGTCTCAGGGGGGCAAATAAGGAGAAGGGACAAGAGTAGACAAGGGTAAACAGCAGGCACAATGGCTTTTTGTGCTAAGAAAAGGATTTTTAATTTCATTCTGCATCTATGCAGAGCTGTTGAAGAATTCTGAACCTGATAGTGGTTCCGTCCCAGCCTCTTTGGGTTTTAAAATGCATAATGTGAATCAGTGTCTTATCTGTGAGATCATATTTCTTTTCAATCAAAAAACTATATGTTCACTAATCATCAGGAAAATGCAAATCAAAACCACAATGAGATATCACCTCACACCTGTCATAATGGCCATCACCAAAAAGACAACACATAACAAGTTCTGGCAAGGATGTGGAGAAAAGGGAACCTTAGTGCACTATTGGTGGGAATGTAAATTAGTACAGCTGCTATGGAAAACAATATGGAGGTTCCTCAAAAAATTTAAAATAGAACTACCGTACGATCTGCAATTCCACTTCTGGGTATTTATCTGAAGAAAACAAAAACAGTAATTCACAAAGATATTTGCACCCGTATGTTCATTGCAGCATTATTCACAATAGCCAAGCTATGGAGGCAACCTAAGTGGGCATTGATAGATGAATGATTAAAGAATATTACTCAGCCATAAAAGAAAGAATGAAATCTTCCCGTTCGTGATAATATAGATGGACCTAGATGGTATTATGCTAAGTGAAATAATTTAGACAAAGGAAGACAAATACCATATCATTTCATTTATATGTGGAATCTAAAAAACAAAACAAATGAACAAACATAACAAAACAGAGTCATAAATAAAGAGAACAGATTGGTGGTTGCCAGATGGGAAGGGAGTGGGCAGTGGAAGGGTGGGTGAAATCGGTGAAGGGGATCAAAAGGTACAAACTTCCAGTTATCAAGTAAGTCATGAGGATCTAATGTACAACATAGTGACTATAGTTAATAATACTGTATTGCATATTTGAAAGTTGCTAGAAGAGTGAATCTTAAATGTTCTCACCACAAAAAAGAAATGGTAATTATTTAAAGTGATGGAAGTGTTAACTAACCCTACTATGGTAAGCATTTGGCAATATGTAAGTGTATCAAATCAAAATTATATACCTTAAACTTACCCAATGTCATATGTCAATTATATCTAAATAAAGTTGGGAAAAATAATTTATCTTAAAAATTCTTGTGAATTTGACATTCTATACCATAGGATAATTAGCAATGATATTTTGATTGTTTACCAGAAAGTAAAATTGAGGTTCCAGGAAAATGTGTTCTGTTTCTCTTATGCCTTAAGACACCCCCATCCGCCACCCCAACCCACACACACACACTCTCACACAAACACAAACGCTGACTTCTGCCTCAGAGGTTACTTGCTGTTCAGTTCGCACAGCACAGACCTGCTTCTTGGCTATGCACTTGGCCTAAAGGCCTCCTCCAAGGTGGCTTTGTCCTCCTGTTACTCTGACCATGGTAAGGCTTTTCTCATCTATCCATTAACTTTCTTTTATAATTGCCTCATCACACTTCTTTTCTTTGTATTCAAAGCTCTGGCCACTGATCACCATCTGTATGAAAAGAGCCTCATTTTTCCATTATTATACACACAGTCCAGTCCCTTTATTCTTTTTTTTCTTTCAGCATATACTTTCACTCCCCCTCACCCTTTTTCTCACTCTTATTGTCTATTCTTTTATCATAGTTCCTTTTTGCCTGACAGCACCTCATAAAATTCACTGGTGTTAAGTCCTTTGATGATTCTTCAAGTGCTTTCTCTGCCCAAATTGTATGACCTTTTTGTTTTAGGTTAGTTTTACATTTTCACTGGATTCAAAGTCTAGTGAATTTTTCACATTGCTTTTCTAGTGCTCTGTGTTTTTCCTGCCCATTTTAATTGCTTGATTACTGAACAAATCTTCTTCAATTAAACCTTTCTAAATTCATCTGGCATGTGCCTTTGGTGGAAGAGAAGGTGAGCATTGCTAGAGGTTAGATCGTTAGAAACTGCTGATGGCAATAATGATAAAGTGGGAGAAATACACCACATTTAAATTTTATGTTTTCTTGGGTTTCCTAGATTCTATTTTATCCAACATAAATAAAGAGTTCTCTAATATTATCAAGGTTTGCACTGATTTGGCTTCTTGGGATGTTTGGTTGGTTGGTTGTTCGTTCTTCATTAATTTAAAAAATCTGGATAATAAATCCACAGAACTGGATTTATTTTTTTAATGTGACCTAGGACAAATTACTTAACTCCTCTGCGTCTTAGTTTTCTCATGATATTTGGAGAGGACTAAATCACAGGCAGTGTACAAAGCACCAGGTTTATTGCTTGGAATATCTTAAGTGTTCAATAATTATTAGTTTCTTTATGTTTTCTTTTTCAATGAGATTATTATTTTTTTAATGTAAAACATTTAGATTTTAAGAATTCACTTTCATCTCTATCTTCAAATTACTTTCATAGATAGCTTTATGATTATGCTAATAATATTAATCTTCTTAAATGACTGACTAGAGAAAAACACAGGATTTTAAAATGAATTTTGAATCTGTTAGGTTTTTTTTTAAACACATAGCTATCAAAGACCCAGATGTGCACCATATGAGTTGATGAAAATGTACATAGGAAGTTGTGATAAAAGCTTTTCTTTTTAGTCTTATCATATCTTAAATTCAAGGTTACTTTTATACAGCTGGTATATATTAAATATAATATTTTGATTCATATACAAATGGTTGGTCTAAGTATGGAAAAGTTGAACAGAAAATTGGGAACATTTCCTCCTGGGACATGGACATGGTAAAATTGGAATGGTATCATCGTATTTCTAGAGCATCTCTTCAATATGAACAGGATATCACAATTAGAGACAAATATTTTGGTGACTATATTTTGCCCTAAATGTAGACTTTTGTTCATCTACAGTCTCTTTTAAAGCAAACAAATAAAAATTCTATAGTATATACCTATACAAGTGCCATTGGAAGAATTGCATTTCTTTAAAAATATTTGAAGTGATAGAAGAAGAACCATCACCTGAGGAAAAAAAATATAAATTAGTAAAAAGAGATCAAGGGAAGGTATTATGGCAGACACTATTAGATCCATATCTATCAGCCATTCCTCTGTCTCTCTGCTAACAGAACCCTAATTTGTCTGGGTTGACAATGGACTCCATCCCAAGTGATGAAATACGATTGTTTCAGGGAAGCTGATCATTAGAATTTTGCCCTCTTTCCCAGCTGTTCTTGAGCCAGTGATGCAACAGTTCAGAGCTGTGAGACATGAGGGGAAGTCTGCTGGGGAGCTTTGGCAAAGTTTTTCTTTCTTATAAAAAGACATAGGAGAGAACATGCTGGAACTGCCCTGTTCCTCTCTTTCTTGCTGTGAACAGGAATTTAAGTCACCTTGCAAGCATAAGGTCACAAGCATAAGGAGAAGAATCAACACACCAAGGATGATAGAACAAAAAATTAAAATAATCTAGTCACTTGTAACATGTTTAAGCTGCTAGACCAACCCTGGAAGTATGCATCTTCAGAGTTTGTTTTTTATTTATTTTTTGTTTAAGGCACAATAAATGTCCATATGTTGATTAAATATGCTATTACTTTAAGGCAAAAGAATTCCTAAATGGCACAAGGGTTTTCTTTTTGTTTGGGGGTTTGTAACTATAGTTGTTGCTGTTACTGTTATTGGAAGCAACCCACACAGTCATCAAAAAATGCATGAGTAAGAAATTGTAGTATATATCTTCAATAGAATACTGCTCAGCAATGAAAAGGAATGAACTATTGACACACGTAACATGGATGAACCTCGAAATCTTTATTCTAGTGAAAGAAAACAGACACAAAACACTATTATATGAGTCAGCTCATATGAAGTTCTAGAACAGGAAAATCTAACCTAACTAACCTATTACCTATTTAGGCATGAAGAAATAGGCATAACTGTGTTTAATAAAAGAATGAGGATTTTTTTTTCTTAAATACTATTCACGAACATAAACAAATAGACTGTTTCATGCTATGACTTTGTTATTAATACAATCCATTGTCTTCCCTTTTAATTCTTGGCTTTCTTTGTCGGTTCTACATATTTACTTTTTAAAAATGTTTTGTTTTGAGATAATTACATAGTTACAGGAAGATTTTAAAATATTACAGAGAGGTTCTGTGTTCTCTTCACCCAGTTTCCCCCAATGGTTACATCTTATATAACTATAGTGTAACATTAAAACTAGGAAACGGACATTGGTACAATGTATGTGTATAGTTCTATGACATTTTATCACATATATATTTGTGTATCCACCACAGCAATCAAGATACAGTACTGTTCCATCACAGTGATCTCTCGTGCTACCCCTCTATAATCACAACCATGCCCCTCACCCCATGATCCCTAAGCCCTGTTAACTACTAATCTGTTTTCCATTTCTATAATTTGATTATTCTGAGAGTGTTACATAAATGGAATCATACACTATGTGACTCTTTTTCACTCAGCAAAATGCCCTTGATCTATCCAAGTTGTGTACATCAATAGTTCTTCCTTTTAATTCCATGCATCCCATGGTATCGATGTAACAGTTTGTTTAGCCATTCAGTTATTGATGGATATTTTGATTGTTCCAAGTTTGGGGATATTACAAATAAAGCTGCTATAAACATTCTTGTACAGGTTTTTGGTGGACCTAAATTTTCATTTCTCTGGGATAAATGCCCAGTAGTGCAATTGCTGGGTTGTATGACAAATTTATGTTTACTTTTTTAACAAACTATTTTCCAGGGTGGCTGTACCATTTTACATTCCCACCAGCAATGTTTGAGAAATCCAGTTTCTTCACATCCTTGCCAGCATTTGACATTGCCACTATTTTTAAAATTTTTATCAGTCCTAAAAGGTGTGTAATAGCCATCTACAGATATAAATGTTAAACATCTTTTCATGTGCTTATTTGTCATTTGTATATCCTCTCTGATAAATTGTCTCCTCATGTCTTTTGTCAGTTTTCTAGTTGAATTGTTGCTTGCTTTCTTCCTTTGTTTCTTTTTGTATTTCTTTCTTTTCCCCTTCCTTCCTTCTTTCCTTCCTTCCTTCCTTCCTCCCTCCCTCCCTCCCTTTCTTTTTTTCGCTTTTAAGTTTTGAGGATAGTTTATATGCTCTAGATACAAATCTCTTTTCAGATATGTGGTTGCCAATACTTCCTCCCAGTTTATAGCTTATCTTTTCATGCCTTTCTAACAGGTTTTTTGAAGAACAAAGGTTTTCTTTAAGTTTTGAGGAAGTCCAATTTACACATTTATTTTTAGTATAATAAGCTATCATTTTGGTTTATGTGGGTGATTCTGTCCAAGAAAAAGCTCGCTTCCATTTTTGAGGTATTCTTCAAATGTCTACCTAGTAAATAAATATCTCTTTGGATCCATCTCCTAGAGATAAAAACAAAAATAAACACATGGGGCCTAATTAAACTTAAAAGCTTTTGCATATGAAAGGAAACTATAAACAAAATGAAATAACAACCTACAGAATGGGAGAAAATATTTGCAAACAATGGGACTGACCAGGGCTTAAGCTCCAAAATATACAGACAGCTCATATAGCTCAATACAACAACGCAAATCAAAAAGACAAACAACCCAATCAAAAAATGGGCAGAAAACCTAAATAGATATTTCTCCAAAGAAGATATACAAATGGCCAACAAGCACATGAAAAGATGCTCACCATCCCTAATTATTAGAGAAATGCAAGCCAAAGCTACAATGAGGTATGACCTCGCACCAGTCAGAATGGCCATCATCAAAATATCTACAAATAATAAATGCTGGAGAGGATGTGGAGAAAAGGGAACCTTCCTACATACTTGGTGGGGATGTAAATTGGTACAGCCACTATGGAGAAGAGTATGGGGGTTCCTTAAAATCTAAAAATAGATGTACCATATGCTCCAGCAATCCCATTCCTGGGCATATCTGCAGAAAACCATAATTTGAAAAGATACATGCCGCCCATTGTTCATTACAACACTATTTACCACAGCCAAGACATGGAAGCAACCTAAACGTCAATCAACAGATGAATGATACAGAAGATATGGTACATATATACAATGGAATGTTACTCATCCATAAAAAAGAATGAAATAATACCATTTGCAGCAACATGGATGGACCTAGAGATTATTATGCTAAGTGAAATAAGCCAGACAAAAACAAATATCGGGCTTCCCTGGTGGCGCAGTGGTTGAGAGTCTGCCTGCCAATGCAGGGGACACGGGTTCGTGCCCCGGTCTGGGAAGATCCCACATGCTGCAGAGCAGCTAGGCCCGTGAGCCCCAATTACTGAGCCTGCGCATCTGGAGCCTGTGGTCCGCAACAGGAGAGGCTGCGATAGTGAGAGGCCCGTGCACCGCGATGAAGGGTGGTCCCTGCTTGCCGCGACTAGAGAAAGCCCTCGCACAGAAACGAAGACCCAACACAGCCATAAATAAATAAATAAACAAATACTTAAAAAAAAATCATACGATATCACTTATATATGGAATCTAAAAAAGAAAAAGAATGATAACAAATGAACTTATATACAAAACATATAAAAAACAAGACAGAAAACAAACTTATGGTTACCAAAGGGGAAGGGGGGGAGGGATAAATTAGGAGTTTGGGATTAACACGTACACACTGCTATGTATAAAATAGATAACCAGCAAGGACCTACCATATAGCACAGGGAACTATACTCAATATTTTGTAATAACCTATAAGGGAAAAAAATCTGAAAAAGAATGGATAGATATATATGTATAACTGAATCACTCTGCTGTACCCCTGAAACTAACACAACATTGTAAATCAACTGTACTTCGATTAAAAAAAAAAGAAACCAAAAACAAAATTTAAACCTATCCTAAGAAAGGCCAATCTAATAAGTAACCGGGTTACTTTACATAAGTGTTACCAAAGTTAGCTGTGTTATCATTTAAACATCAATAAACACCCATAAATTTATTACCTTTCACGAAAGTCAGAAATCTACCAAAACCAGAATCAATAATCAAAAACTGAAAATAGAAAAATTTAGTTTATAGAAAATGTCAGAATACACAGAAGAAAAATGAAAATGTATTAGTAATATACTTATGTGATTTTAAAATTTGCAACATAAAATCAATTAATACTTTTTCAGTGCATTTATTATGCCTATTATATGTTAATCTCAAATCTCTCTAATTGAGGTGAACCATTTTTCGTGGTGATTATTTTTTGTTTCTATCATTATTATTCAAAAAACAATATTCAAGATTTAATATGTTCAGTCATCTCTCTTTTTACATGTTTTTCTCAGTTTGTATTTTAGAAATCTAAGTCTACACAGTCATCCCTCAATATAGTACCCAGGGAAGTTTGGTTCCAGGATGCAGCAGATACCAAAATCCAAGGATGCTCAAGTCACTTATATAAAGTAGCATAGTACAGTCAGCCCACCATACGCGCAGGTTGGGAGGGCTGACTGTAGTTGGCAAAATAATAGTGTCACCTATTCTGTTTAATGGTTATGAATGGTAAAGACAGGATTTGTGTAAAACACTTTTTTATTGGCCATGCTGAATGGCTTGTGGGATTTTAGTTTCCCAACAGGGATTGAACCCAGGCCCTTGCAGTGAGAGGGAGGAGTCCTAACCACTGGACTGCCGGGGAATTCCCTAAAACACTTTTAACTGAGGCTGCCCCACCAAATCTCCACTCAGATCATGCATCTTACAAGCCCCTTAGATTTCATCTTATGTTTAGCAACTAACTTACATGTGGAGAAGCAAATGTACCTGATTGTTCTGTATATCCACCTCAAGATGATTTCCTCTTGCCAATGAGTACCTTAGGAAAAACACTGCTTTAGAATGAGCAAGGTAAGGAAACTTAAGCACCCACTGCAAAGGTCTGCAGCCCAGAATATTTTCAGGGAAGCACATCTTGAGGTTCTGCCGTAGGAAAGAACTGGACTAGTAGGCCTGTTCCAACAAATGTGCTCAGCGTTCGTCTTCTCTTCCAGCTGAGTCAGCTCTTGACATTAGAAGCATCTTTGATGATTCCTCGTCAAAGATGAGGTATCGAATCCTTGATGAACTTGATTATGGTGGAATTAAGGACTTCCCTCAAATAATCAGTGTAAAGTTAAGGATGGTTGCTAAGCAAGGCAACCAAAGTATGTATTCTATGCTATATCCAAAGCCAACAATGAAGAAGCAATGCAAAAAGCAAGATCACCTAAGGGGAGTCTGACTCCAGACTTTATTTTAGAGGGATGAAGAGTTAGCTCCAGGATAAACCTCTAGGAAGAAGTAAACCTTTAGGAAACTGACAGGAGGGAGTCTAGGTTTGCCTGGGGGAAGCAAGAAGCATATATTTCCAAGAAATAAGTATGTTCAGCTTCAGTTTAGGCTACAAATGTCAAGAGGTAAATTGTTCAACATGCAATCAAGAAATGCACTGAAGACATTTATTCATTGAAATGCAAGAATTTTTGGAAAGAACTTGGGAAGCCAGCCACCTCTGGACTCTATTTCCTTACTATTCTTAATAAAAAGTCTCCAAGAAATATCACTTCGTTACAAAAATCCAAATCCAAATTCCTTCCTTGGGAAGAATCTTGGATTAGGTGACCTCTAAGCCCTTATCTAACCTAAAGATTATGATTCTAAGATGTTAATATTGACAGACAAATAATGTAGACTCAATAAATATTTGCTGAAATGAACTGAGTTGAATTCAGGAAGTAAAAGGGTCTATATTTTATGACCACAGTTTATCTAATTCTCACAAACAGCTGTATGAACTTCCTTTTCTTTGAAAGTCTTACATTTGCTCACCACATTTCCCTGCTAAAATCTGTGAGGTAGAGCTCATCTTACTAACCCTATTTTAGAGGTCAAGTTGCCTTCGGTGGTTCATTTTCGTGTCTTTTCCTCAGTATTATGTCCCAACATAGAGTTTTCATATCTCTTATCTGAAAATAAATTACCTGAATTTGATTCCATATGGGATCATAGACTAATGGGCATGGACTTTTTGCTTAATGGATACTCGATTTTTTTCTAGCAAAGATTCTTTATGATTTATGATCCTTAATGACCTAGTTATTTGAAAAAAACATGGATGGTATCAAGGAGTTTTCTTCAATTGGTTAAAATATCATACATTTCTTTCACCAGTTCAGACATCTTTGTCTTTGATCCTGATTCACAGAATTTAGTGAAGAGGTGGAAAAGAGAATTGTTATAGAAGATGAATCAACAACATGATGGACAAAGGATCATAGAAGTAATGAAAAGATATTTTAACTTCAAAAAATAAGTCAGAAAATGTGAGAATCTTTGGATAAGGAAATGAAATCTTGCTTTAGCAGAAAATTATCTGTCTAATACTTATGATATATTCTTATGGGAGGAACTATATGTATTTATGATCATGAACACAATGATAATATTCTGTTTAATAGTTTCCTGAAGTAAACTCAACAATGTACTTGATGTTCATGGTTATTATCAACATAACTAAATAGTATACCCACACTGCATATTCCTATGTTATGAACATTATTTAATGTACGTATTTTATCAACATTTAAATCCATAAGACAATCTAGATATAATCAAAAATTGATTATATAAAAAATATTATAAAAATCCAAAATTGACTTTTATGGTTTTTAATGACTTAAACTTTTTGAGAAATCAACTGAGCATAAAATTGTTATTTGAGGTTTTTATAATATGAAGAGAAAAGGCATAATTATTAACAGATTAGGCAATCTATTTGTTTTAGCATGTTTATTGTAATTTGATAAAAACATGCTTATTGACTTGCTAATTTTTGCTAAACTAATTTAAAACTTGCATTGACCTCTACTCAACTGCTGTAACTGTGCTATAACCTAATTAGGAAAACCTCAAGAGACAATCAGTGTTTCTTATGATCAAATATGAAGTGAGAATCTAGTCTTAACTTTATCAGTTCACAGTTTGTTTTTATTCATTTACCTGGAATAAGACTGAAAGTACTTTAACATTTATGCTGTTCACTATAATCAAAGCTGAAAAGGTCTTTTACCTGTGTGATTTTTTGATTGGCATGTACAGATGTCCCTCAGTCCCTGAGGGGGATTGATTTCAGGACCACTTGCACATACCAAGATCCAAGGGTGCTCAAGTTCCTTATATAAAATGGTGTAATATTAGCATATAACCTACGCAATTCTCTAATATACTTTAAATCATCTCTATATTTCTTAATACAACGTAAATGCTATGTAAATAGTTGTAAATACAGTGTAAATGCTATGTAAATAGTTGAGAGGCAAGTTCAAGTTTTGCTTTTTGAAACTTTCTGGAGTTTTTTTTCAAATATTTTCAATCCACGGTTGGTTGAAGCTGAGGATGTGGAACCCAAGGTTACTTATGAAGAGCCAACTGTATAGGAAGATACCAAGTTAAAATAGATTACGTTGTAAGTGAGTTGTATAAAACTTGGAATGCATTTTCTCAGAAACAGTGTTGTAAATGGTGTTCAGATACCCTGCTAATTCATGAAAGATACTTATCATATGTGGATATGCTGTTTATTTGTATTAACAAAATGTAAAATACTACTTTATATCTCTCTTCAGTAAATAAAGTACACAGGAAAATTGAAATGTAATTTTATATTTATGTCCTATGTTTGAGATAAATCCAGTTTTCTTAGAGAATGTTGATTGGGGGAACTAAATTTGTAGCAATTCTAAGAAGTACTTTAGGGCACTGTCTTTTCAAACATAATTTTTTAAATAGTTATTTAATAAAGTATTTTTCTCAATTATAAAGTAATCTTCATTGCAGAGGATTTGAAAATATGAAAAATAGAAAGGAAAAAAAATCACCTGATATTCTATTATTTAAATATAACCTTTCTTATCTTGTTTATATTAGCCATCTATTACTGTGTAACAAATCCCCCCCCCCCAAAACTTAACAGTTTTATGTCAACAAACATTTTTTTAGCTCCTAGTTTTTGAAGGTCAGGAATCCAGGAGTGGTTGAACCGAGTGGTTCTTGTTCAGTTTCACTCATGAGGTTGTAATCAAGCTGTTGGCCAGGGTTGCAGTCATTTCAAGAAGTCCTAATTGGGAAAGAAAAGTCTGCTTCCAAGTTCACTCTCATGGTTCTTGGCAGGCCTCACTTCATCCCTGGCTGTTGGCCGAAGACAGCACTTGCTCACCATATAGGCCTCTCCACAGGGCTGCTGGCAGCATGGCAGCTTGCCTGAGCAAGTGACCTAAGGGACAGATCCAGAGCCCTAGACAGAAGTCACATAGTCTTTTATAACCCAAGCTCAACTGTGACATACCATCACTTACACCAAATAGATGGAGCCTGAAACAATGCGGGAGGGGACTACACAGGAGTGTGACTCTCGGGAGGGGAGGGATCATTGCGGGCCAGCCTAGAGGGCAGTATCAAAATGGTATGTTTCTTTCTGGCCTTTTTTTGTATTTTTATATACTATTGTTCCACCAAATGATATAACTAAAACATTTTATGTGTTGTTAAAACGTCTCATAATATTGTTTTAGTGGTTAGACTACATTATATATTGTTGACTTTTTGTATTGTTTCCAAATATGCACTATTGTAAATAATTCTATGATAAACAGCTTTTGCATGAAGCTTTTCCATCTGTATTTCAGATCATTTCTTTTGGATTGCTGTCTAGCTATGGGACTAGTTTAAAAAGCCTCAACACAAGTTGCCAAATTGCTTTCCAATTGGATTGTATTGATTTAACTCACAGAGGGGTATAACAGTGTCTGTTTCACTGCTCCTTTATATGGGGACTTTCAAGGTTTTAGAAGCTAATAGTACTAGTTTTTTTCTATTTTCATGTTAATTTCCCTGTTCTTTGATTTCTTATATCACTAGTTCTGCTTTTAAGCATGTTACCATGATTGTGTGTGTGTGCGTGTGTGTGTGTATGTATGTGCACTTGTGTGTTTTCTTGGAAGAGAGGGAGAAAGAAAAAAAAGATAGAGACAGAATTAGTGAGAAATGTTTTCCTGAGTTAAAATGAAAAAGAATCAGAAATGTGTGGGTGGAGGGAAGAACTTAGAGAGGAGGTAGTGTATAACTGGGAAAGTATTGGCTAATACTATATTTAATGAGGTGAGAGTGGTGTTAAAAAAGAGGCACATAAGGAAACCAGCATGCACCTTGATGAGGCAGAAAATGGTGATTGGTGGGGGAAACAGATTTCCCCCACCAATCAGCAATTTCCTATGACTGTCCCCAGGGAACCATATTGGCCCAGGATCAGGTGCTTTCCTCACTTCAGAGTTAGAGGCTGATAAGAGAGGTAAACATGTGAATCCCTTCTAAACTCCAAATATTTATGTTCTCTTACTTTATTTTCAGTTCTATTTACTTTCTTTTGCTTTTTCTTTCTTTTCTATTATAAAACTCTTTTCCTGGAGTGAAATCATGACAAATTAGAAGTAGTCTTTCCATAAAAGTGCATTCTGTATTTAAGAGTACTATGAGATAATTCAAGGAATTGCCTGATACCTCGTCACAATTGTTAAACCCTCCATTGTCTTTGATTTAACCATGTTTTTACCACAGCTTTGCAATTTTATCCAAAAATTATGTTTTCTGAAGCTGCTATTTGATTATAAATTTTTGATTAAAAGATATATTTATTTCTTAAGTTTTCATCACAAACAAAAAAATAGCCTTAAGAAGTATTTTCCCTGGTTTCATTGTATCCTGTATATACCTCTGTCTTATGCTGTATTGAAATTTATGTTTTATTGAAATAAACTTTTATATATCTTATATCTCTTACTAGAATATAAGCTCTGGGCAGAGACCTAATCTCATATATCTTTAGATCTCAGAATACCTACCACAGTGCTTAGTATGTAAATATTTGTTGAGCCATTAAACAGTACAGTTGGGAATTTGAATACAAGGTTGAATATACTTTTGTATCTGTCTGGTAAGTTCTTTCATATAAAAATAATGAAAATCTTTGGTTGTTACTTTACTATTTTAACCAAATGATTGGGTAGCAAAGTAGACTTAAAATTTGCTGAAAGTGATACACAGCTAAAAATATATCTGACAACGTCTGACAGAATATACTTAACATCTAAAATATATTTGTCTGGGGCATTCATTCATTCATCCATTCCAAAAGAGATTATTAGCTATCTCATACCTGCCAGACATATTTGCTATGTCAGACTATAGAATTTAAGATTAAATTCCATTAGCTATAGAGAAGCTTGGCATAATTCTAAGTGACATGTGTTTTAGGTATTTGTTTTGTTTTGTTTTTTTTCTTATAGTTTTTTTTTTTAACATCTTTATTGGAGTATAATTGCTTTACAATGGTGTGTTAGTTTCTGCTGTATAACAAAGTGAATCAGCTGTACATATACGTATTAGGTATGTTTTAGAAAGAAGTGAGGAGGATGAACTGAAAGCAGGAAGGTGGTGATGAAAAAGTTATAAAGAATGACCAGGTAAGAAATGGGGATCGATGGAAGAGGACAATGGAAGATTAAATAGGTAACAGTGAACAAAACCTAACGCTGCTTGGATATAAGAAGATGGAGGAGGTGGCATCTTCTGGCTTTGGGAACTGGGTGGATTAAGGTGTCATTAACCATTAATCAGACGGCATAAGGAGTAGCTGGCCAAGGAGTGAAGAGGGCAAGTTGGTAGCTTTTCACAAGTCAGATGGTGCTATCATTAAGCAATTGAATAAACCTAGAGCTTAGAAGAGAAACATCTATGGGGAATTTTGGAAGTTGTTATTGTGAGGGTGGTAACAAAGATCACAGCAGAGGGAAGAAAATGAAGGAGGAAAAGGAGGGGGAGATACAGAAGGAGAACCCAAAGGAGGAGCAGAAGGGGAAGGAGGAGAGAACAAATGAACTTTTATATGATTTGTGACAATTAACCACTTCAGTACATTGTTTGGGTAAGCTATGATGGTTATTGGAGCCATGTAGTTGTTAAACTAAATAAAAATCTACAGTGATGCAGGATCTTGATATAGTTTTTTTTTGCCCATAGCTTAAACAAAATCAAGGTTATATTTTGTCTCATAGCCTTTATTTCTTAAGAATGTAGTGAAGGCCCCCTAGGAGTGGTTTTTGCTCCCCTAGGAGTTCCTGAAGATTATTAACCCTGAAAAACATCATAAACTGTGGTTTGTGTTAGCACTTA
Organism: Balaenoptera acutorostrata; assembly: GCF_949987535.1. Taxonomy (NCBI): domain Eukaryota; kingdom Metazoa; phylum Chordata; class Mammalia; order Artiodactyla; family Balaenopteridae; genus Balaenoptera; species Balaenoptera acutorostrata. Next base: position 36,722,876 of record NC_080070.1, on the reverse strand, counting down.
CTGCCATCAGTTTTTCTATGATGAACACTTGCAATCAACAGTGATGAACCTCTTTACATTATTGAAGAAATCTTATAGACTCTGACTTTCAAGAGAAACAAGTCATCAGACTTTTTTTCTCCTGTGTATTACAGTGGACATGACATGACAGTTAACCATCTGTAATACTGTACTGATATCCAAAGAAAGGTACCACTGAGCCATGTCAGTTTTGATGGATATGAAGAAAACATAAAAAGATGGGGGTGTGTGACAAAAATGTCTTTTGTGGAGTAAAGAAGGAGGGTCATTGAATGTTTAGAAATATGAAATAGTTAAATAATAATAATCAGAGTTTTATTAACTAGCTGTTTGATCCTGCTTTCACCTCTGGACCTTTGCTTTATGATTTTTAAAATGAAGAGAGTGTACTAGAATATCTTGAAGTTTTCTTCAGCTCTAAAATTTCACAGTAACTCAGAGAACTCTAAGGCTAATTTAATTGTAGAAACATCAACAAGCAAAGGGCCCTTGCACCAGGCAATTCAACATATTTGAATCAATGTGGCAGGAAGTAAATATCAGGGATTGGGCAATTTAACTAATGCTTATTCTTACAGAGACAGAATATGTCTCAGAAAAAATCTGGGTTCTATTAATTTAAGCATATGAAATTTTCATTTGTGTGGGTCAAATTTGGTCAAATATAGACAATTTAGTATGATTCAGCTTCATACTATTATTTCTAGTGAAGTACATTTACATTTTGTTTTAAATTCTTTTCTGGAAAATAGAAATTTGGTAATCAAATCCCTAACATGGAAAGGGGTGCAGTATTATAGATACTGAGATATTTGAAGAGACTTAAAAAAATAGATGTAATATAAATATGTGTCATTGGAGTGTTGTGGGAAAAAGAGTTTTCATTGCTTAATGGAGGCTTTTGAGTCAGCATTGGAATTCTTTATCCAGGAATTGTCCTCTTTCTGTGTTCATTTGGATAAAGGCTTCCTTGGTAAGATTCTAGCCCAGAGCAATTGATCTTTGTCTCCACAGCAAGGTCAACCAGAACTGGAACCTGATATTAACTGCCTTTCAATCAGTTTTTAAAGACACTCACAGTCAGCCTCTTAGCAGAGATATGCTGTGTTTACACGTTTCAAGATTAGATATACTACCAGAGAACTAGGTTACATTCAAGAGTGAATTAAGAGCCTATTATTCACTCCAGGACGAGGGTGGACCCTGCAGTTTAGGCTCCATTTTTCCTATCAACAGCCTATTAGAAGCAAGGAAGGCGGGAGGGGTGAAAATCTGCAGTCCCACAGCTGATTTGAAAAATCTGTATCTGGAGGTTGGCAGATGAAGGGTTTTTGGTTTTGTTTTTTTAATTTTTGTTTTGTTTTTTGTTTGTTTTTCTGAAGATGAGATGACTAGAGAACCCAGGTAGAAGCATTGGGCTTATGAAGACATTTTCGTTCATTCAGGATCCAGGTAATTTTAGGGCATGTGTTATAAAAACACAAACAGAAAGAGTAGTCTGCGATTAAAAAAAAAAAAAAAAAGTTGGGAAAGCTCATTAAGATTTAAGGTCCCAAATTTTGTAGTCCCGAAGCTTAACGACAGATGGTGGTGTAACTCCACCAATTTTGCAACCTCTACATTCAATTTAACGTCGTAACATAGATTATCCTTGATTTGACTTCGGTGAAACTGGAATGTTCTCTTTTTCCTAAAAATGTGTCTGGGAGGGGAGTAAGGATAGGGGAATGTCTAAAAGGAGTCTGTTTAGTTGCTCACCTTCAGAAAACTGTAGTGGATGTGAAAAATAGGAACCTGATATGTGCCCGTTCTTCTACGTGAAAAGAAAAATGTTTTACCTTGCATTTAAAGAAGACTTTTGTTAGTCTATTTGAAGTGTGTAATACAACTTTGAAGATGATATCTCTAATAGGAAAAAAAAATGATTTAGAAAACCATTCCCCTTTCCCTCTCTGCTAGCAATCTTTCTCCAGTCAGTTACATTTTTAAGTATTAGTCACAATTACACCAATGAAACGACTCTGAAGAAGAAAAATGTAATTGTTGTTTAACTGAAAGTTCTGGAGAAAACAGACCTAAGTGTGTGAATAATTATATTCTTACAACAAATAACTAAAAATCCAAGCGGTTCACTCGGAGAAGCATTAACCAACGTTTCTAATACATGTCATTTCGCGTCAGTTGCTTCCCTTCATCCAGGCTTTAGTTAGTCTCGTTTGGGGTGGTTTAGTTCGCTGAAGATGCGCTGGCTGGGACCATTTCAAACGAATTTATCTTTTGCTTGGACCGTAATAGAGCAATGGCTCGGAATTTGTTGATTTGCGGTTCCATCGTAAAATAAACTTGAAATCAAATAAATTTTAGTGAGAGAACTTCGAGGGCCACTTGGTGAAACTCCCCAATTACCCAGTAGCGCCGTTTAACTTTCCCGTGGAACCTCTTTAAATGACTTCTGCAGACCCACGTGCTGCAAAGGAGACTTGAACTGTGGGTTGACTGTGGCTACGACCCTGCGCAGCGACTACAGGGACAGAATTTGGCTTCCCTCCTCTCTCTGATATGCAGTGTTTAGTTTCAAGGCTGCCTTGATCCAGTGGGCTGACCAGTGACTTGTGCAAAAGAAAACTATTCGTTCGCTGTTTGCCCTTTCAGCATTTCCCTCGGCTGCGGAAACCCGGTTTTCCTATTATTATACTTCAACTTTTTTTGGAGTCTCTTAGCATAGAGCAGTAAACCCCGGCCGGCTCCGGCAGCAGCGAGGCGAACAAAGCCTGCAGTGTTCGGGGCCATGTCGGGGCGGGGGTGGTGGGCGAGGGAAAGGAATTGCAAATAAATATGTTTTATGACCACCCATCAACAAACTACGTGCCACCATGGCAGCCCCTGGTAGCAGGGCTGGGTCTGCAGTGTGGCCGGGGGCGCTGGCTGGGAGGGAGGCGACGGCAGAGGGGGAGCGAGCCGCAAGCCCCGGGCCTGAACTTTCACCTCTCGAACCCGGGCCCAGCCCATTGGCTGCGGGCGAGGGGTCCGCCAAAGGCAGCCGCTCCTGGCAGGATCTGCTTTCTCAACTCCCGGGGCGTCTTCCCTGGGGGAAGAGTGGGTGGCCCGGGAATGGCAGCAGGCGAAGAGGAGATAGATAACAGGGGCGAAGCTAGGCAGGGCGCCCAAAGGGGCTGCGGGCTCAGCCCCGCTTAGAAAGATCCCTGCCAGGGTACGCGGCCGGTAGAGAAAGATATGCTCCTCCAACCAACTGAGATATCCGTTTGCACCTCTTGGCGCCTGGCTATTTGTACTCACAGGAAAGAAACGTCAGTGGCTGTGAATTTCACCAAAACGTGTCTTTGTGTACAGAAAAGTGAAAGGCTAACTAAATCCGCTCCTCTCCAAGTCTCGAGAGCATAACCCTCTTTCTTTTCTCCTCGTTGGGAACTTGAACTTCTCTTCCAAGTTGCCCAGACTCATTTATAATAAACCTTTCCCGCTCACTTCCTCCGTCGGACCCCTAGAGAGAAAGGGAAGTAAGTGGGGTCGGTGTGTGCGGGGGAGGAAGAAGAAGGAAAAACAGTGAGGAGCTGTAGACCTTTTGACTGTTCTGTTGCCTTTACTCACAAAACCAGCGGAAAGATACATCCTCGGATCTCCAAGGATTTCGACGCCGTTTGTTCTTCTCTTTTCCAAAATGGTTTCAGGTTAATTCAGAAAATCCGCTTTTTATTTAGGGTTACTTGTGAAGTATAAACGCAAATTACTTATCATAAAATGATCTCCACCTTTCAGAAGGGCGAGGTGGGGTCATTTACATCTGGCGTTTTGTATTATAATTTAAATGACTGCTCCCTCCTCTCCTCGCTCCCATCTTTAAAAAAATTCGGTTTATTTGTCCACTATTCAGCCAGCATTTCGAAAAAAGACAATTTAAAAAAGAGTGACGACACAATCCACAGGCAGAGCACTTACGGACTGCCTGGAGTTTTGAAAGCTCACAGAAAGCACCGCAATTCAAAGCCCAACTCTACCTCTTCCCTTGTCCTCCTGGCAGGGGCCGTCTTCCCAGGACCAGCCCCGTGGCTTATTGACTTAATTGGTTTCACTAGAAAACCCGACGGTGTGTTTATAGATGTGGGTGCCAGGGCTGCTTCCTCCGCGGGAGAACTGCGGGTTCTGGAGGGAAGAGTTGGTGCCAAGTGTGTGTGTGTGAGTTCGCTTCTGCCCTTTAGAGAAAGGGCGCGCTGCTCTTTGAGGAAAAGAAAGACTCAAAGGCATAAGTTGGTCCTGCTCGCCCGTCTCCCCAGTCACCCCCCTCCCCTCTTCTGCCACTGGAGATGTTAATGTTGGCCGGGAAGAAGCCGGGGGCCGGGGTTTGTTCGCCACGGCCTCTCGTCTGCAGCTATTTGGAGGAAAGTTTCAGCACCTTTCGGAACGCCACGCTTCGCGACTGATTTGCTGGCAGAGCGGCCGGCTCCGCCGCGGCGCGAGGGGGACGCGGCCAGTGGAGGGTTGCGCGGCCCGCGGGCAAGGGAGGGGCTGGTGAGGGCCTGCGGGGAGGAACGGCCTGCCAGGAGCGGCGGTGGAATAGGGGCTACGGTACACCCCCTCCCCTCGGGTCACATGTCCCCCCCGGGCCCGTCTCGTCCTCCCTCGGCCTTTCCCTTGTCATCCCCTCGGTCCCGCGTGGGACCTGGCCGAGTCACACCCCACGGACAGGAGCGGAGACCCGGTCTCTGGAAGCTAGGCCCGCGCACTCCCCACGCCGGCGCCTCGGCTTTGAAGTGCGCACGGCAGTTCTGGCAGTTTCTTCTTTCCTTTCATTCCGGTTACTTGGCTCCCCTCAGTCACAGATAGGGCCCGTCTCGAAAGCCGCAGACCCTAAGAGTCCTAGCTCGGCGGCCCCTTCCTTCCAAGCTCCGCCCCGGCCGGCCCGCAGCCCGGCCCCAAGCCGGTGAGCAGGGCTGTGCGACCACGAGGAAGCCCGAGAACTCCCGGGCCCAAGTGAGACAGGAGCCACGACAACAATGAAGAGTGAGAAAGACACTCGGCCTCTCTCCACCCCAGGCCGCGGAGGCACACACCGTGAAAAGAAAGGCCAATCAGCGTTTTAACGCACGCTTGGGTCTCCCTTTCTGACTATCGAGTACTTTCACTCCTTGCCACCGAGGGCTTCGGATCCCTTCGAGGCTTCCTGCACTTCGCTTGGAATCCCCTGTTTCATTTGCCAGCAGCTCCGTCTGCTGAGAGGACGTACTTTGGGGACTGCCAAGGAGCAGCAGACACAACTCGGCTTTGCCAATACAGCATACGGTTTTGTTCTCTCCTCCCTCCCCAACCCCCTTCCTCGACTCGCCGTCTGGGCCGAGCGGGAGGAGGCGGAGCAGGAGGTGGGGAGAAGGGTGGGGGTGGGGGAGGAACCGGCGCAGAACAAACAAGTTCTCCGGCGAGTTGTTTACAGAGCAGGTGGACCTGACGTCAGCCAGGAGGCTCCCCTGCAAATCGGAACAACATTCTATTCCGCGCTTCCCCCTCCCTTAAAGAAGTTGGGGGAGCCGGGGGAGGAAATAGGTGGATGGGGGTGACAGGCATCCTAACCAGCTGGTTCCAAACCACTTTGGGGATCAACAACAACAGTCAACGATAACAACGCAAAGTAAAACAAAAACAAACAAGTGGCCCAACAGTACTTCAGAATCCTCGGAGGCGTCCCTTCCCTCCGCCCGCCCCTCCGAGAAGAGGCGGCTCGGCGCGCAGCGTGTGTACAGTTTGCATTGCCAACAACACGCGCGCGCGGCCGGGTGCGCGCGCCCGCCAGCGCACACTCACACACATAGACACACACATAGACACACACATACACACACACACACACACACACACAGATCTGGGTGGGGGGAGCGGCAGCGCGAGACAGCGCGAGCCTCCGAGAAAGCGCGAGACACGCCGGCGCGTGCAGCTCTGCGGCGGCCGCAGCGCCCCGGCTCGAGCCCCGCGCAGCCCGCCCTTGAGCGCCGGTCCGGGTTATTTATGCGGCGGCCGCGTCCGCCAGCTGCGGCTTCCTCCAGCCCCCACCCCGGGCGCGCCCCCACTCGCGGCAGCAGCTGACAGGAATCGTGCGTGGGTGTGTTGTTTGGGAGCTTCTGCCTCGGCGCCGCGGGTGCCACCTCCCGGGACGCTGCCCAGGCGTCCTCGGTCGCGGTAAGTTTCTTTGCCCTCACTGTGGCGCGCTTCACCTCCGCCCCCCAGCCCGTCCCAGCCACCTCCGCCCGGGGCCGGGCTGCGTGCGCCTTTACTCTGCTCCGCGCTCCTCCCAGGGCGGCGGCGGCGGCGGCAAAGTTTCGCCCCAGTCGCTGCGCTCGGTGCGGTGCGGCGCGGCGCGGCGGGGCGGGTGTGACATGTGTCAAATTTCGGCTCGGCATCCGGGTCGCGTTCCGGACCCAACATCACCTCTCGTTCTTTTTCATTTTGCTTTGTGATATGGGGAAGGGGGAGTCGAGAGAGGGGAGGTAGCTGTTGCCTCACGGACGGTTTTTAGTTTTGTATGTGCCCAGTGTTGCCTTGTCTGGCGAGACCGCGGCTGGAGGAATATGTGTGCGGAGACGCCAGTTGTGTTCGTTTACTCTTTTATTTCTCTTGTTTGTTGTCTCTTCCTCTTCCTTCCTCCCCCTCCTCCCCCTCCCCCCCCCCCGAGAGGAGAAACGAGAGTGAGAACATCTGGCGGTTGGACCAACTTTACTGATCCAACTACTGCTGACCTTTATTTACTCAGTGGGGCAAGTGCACGCTTCTGGTCTCAAAGTTAGACACTTCAGCGTACATTTCACAAGTACTTCTCTGGAATGGGAGGCGGAGAGGGGACAGTCCTGCTTCTCCAGCGAAGAAACTCCTGGCCCCTAGTGACGCTTCAGGATGATCGTGCATCTCGACTGCTGCCCCCGATCGCGCTCTTTCCCCTGTCCACGGTTAGCAGGAGCCGCTTCACCCGGGGTCTGTCCTGCTCTTATTTTAATTTAGCTCTGGAAAGGTCTCCCCACTCTGAGGGTGGGTTTGGGGGTGAAATCGCGCCTCCCGGTTCTTCAGGGAGGGCACGAGGGAGGGGCGCAGACACCTTTCGGAGAAAGGGAGGTGTTCTCGGTTGGCTTTTACCTGTAAATCCGCGGAGGCCCCGGGCGAGCGGAGGGCGGGCGCGCAGGGTTGACTTTGACCCCGGGAGAGCGCGGGTCCCGACGTCCCTCAGCGCTCGCGGCGGCGCACGTGCGGCGGCGGCGGCGCGGGCCGGACCCACTAGGTGGCCGCGTCCGCCGCCCGCACGTCTGCCGCGCGCCTTTCCCCGCCCCTCGGGCCGCAAAGCGCCCGGACTCCCGGGCACCCCGAACTAGGGACTAGCGTCTGCGTGGACCCTCGCTTGCGCCGAGCGTTCGGGTCGGGCTAGAGGAGGGACGGAAAGTTGCTCTCCTATCCTCAGACCCTGAGATCCCTTAGGTAAGTCTCTCAGGGCACCTGGCGCGCGGGTGAAACTCATTAGGAGCAACGGGAGGGAAAGGCACGTGCGAGTGTGGGGCATTTGAGAGCGGAACCAGTGCGCGCTTTGCACGCGGACTCGGCAAGAGAGGCCCAACTGGACACCGCTTGGGGGGCTCCTCAGACTCCGGAATCCCCAAGGAACTAGACCCATCTGTGTATTTGTTTATTCAGCTTTTTAACCAACAGTTTTAAACCACTTAATGGACAGCTGCTAGTCTGTAGTGCTCCTATCCGCCCCCCCCCACGCCCTGCCCCGCCCCGCCCCGCCCATTTTCTCTCACCGCATGTTGAAATCCAGTCAGTTCCTTGATTTTGAAGGATTGTTTCTCGAGTCCTGTCTGCTCCCAGGTGGTCAGGCTTTCGCGACGTGTGAAAGACCTGTGGGAGTGTGTTAGGTGTGTACATTTGTAGTCGTCATGGATTCAGAAGTGCTGAAAGAGCTACCTCCCCAACTTGTCCAGAGCCTGCTTAGAAGAATAATTAAGTAGTAGCAGGTAAGCCAAGGGGAGAAAGTGACGCCCTGGTGTCAAGTAGCTCAAGTGGACGATTTCCAACTGGAAGTATTTCGGGAGATTAACTTTTAGAAAACAGAAGTTTGCCTGGAAGGCACATCTTTGCACACTCTTCTAACTCAAATAGTTTGGTTAGGCTTCAGTGGAGACAGGAGGGGTGTGTTTAATAGCACGTCTGTGCTGGAGGTCAAGACTCAAACAAAGATGAGCTTTCAGATATTTTCGTCTTCAATTTCGCATTGTGGTGTACCTCAGGAAATGTTTTATGTTGTCAAAAGGCCTGTTTATCTTTTCTGTCATTGTGAGTTATGGATAAGTATATTCTCAGTGTCCTGGAATTTTAAAATGTAGTGTTTATTTAATACTGCTAAACAATAATTTACAATTTTGATTTATTTGTATATGTATTAATAAAGTGGGTATAAAGTCAGATACACTATGGTCATTAGGGTCATAAAATTTCATTTCAGCTTTAGAGCTTTTAAAAGTTGTATCTTTCCTTCCTTCCGTCCATCCTTCCATTTTTATTACTAAACTAGACCCACTTTCAGTAGTTGTTCAGTTCAGTACTTCTCTACGAAACCCACCATTTCATTGTTATCTAAAACTTAAGTGAAAGAAAGGTTTAACTGTGGTAAAGTTACTGACTTTTAAAGAGGAGACTAGAAACCTGATGATACATCCCTGTTGGTAAGTGACAGAAGACACTCAATTTTAAAAGATCGTCTTAAATTTCACTTTTAAGTACAAGAATACAAAAAAAAATTAAGGGAATAACTTTTAACATTCAATTTAAATGTGAGTACAAGTTTTTTCTTTTTTATACATAGTTTATTAAATGTTACTATTACACTACGATGAATATTAAAATAGAGCAATCAAAGGGAAATGTATACAAATAGCAGTTATGAGCTATTTTAAACTATCTTTCAAAATTCCTCAACTTATACTTTAGGATTCAGATGATAGAAATTCTAGAACTGAATATTGTTTTCGAGTGAAAAGAGACCTATAATTACATTATGATATGAATAGATTTATGAATAGTTATATCTGAGTAAACTGTCATTGGAGTTTTATTTCTTTGCATTGATGGTAGTACAGTGGTTTTGCTTTAAAAATAAAATAAATCTTTGTGATATTCTAGAATCCTAAAATAGGGGAAATTGTATGTGACACACCAAAAAATAGGAAAAAAGGTGAACATTAAAATTACAGAAAACCTGTAATGAGAAGTTATATTCCTTTTGTACAAGCAAAAACTCAGAAACACAAAACAACTCTCTTTGCATAACTATTAGAATTGTACTTTATGAAAAGTATATTTAAATATGTGAAAATACCTTCATGGCTTGATTGAGACTCTTAGAGCATATAATAATATATTGAACATAGCCAAATTTACCAGACATTTTTATTTCAAGAGAAAATGTGAGGGATACAGTACTTAATTACATAAAAGAGATATTGTTTGCGTTATATTTAAAGATTTATAGCTGCTCTGCCTCATCACCCTTGTTTCTGTGTGGACAGTCTCATGTTGTGTCAACTGTTATAATACTGATAGAAAACTGAATGTTGGAAGTGGTTATGTATTTTCTGTCTCTCTCAATTAAATCAAAAAGAAACCAAGGGGGAAATGGCAGGGTAGGATGAATTGGGAGATTGGGATTGACATATATAAACTGTTGATACTATGTATAAAATAGATAACTAATGAGAACCTACTGTATAGCACAGGGAACTCTACTCATCACTCTGTGGTGACTTAAATGGGAAGGAAATCCAAAAAAGAGGGGATATATGTATACGTATAGCTGATTCACTTTGCTGTATAGCAGAAACTAACAGAATATTGTAAAGCAACTATACTCCAATAAAAATTAAAAAAAAAAAAGAGACCATTGACTTGTAAGAGAATATCACTAAGAAGTTCTCTTGGCATGAGTGTTGTTGCTAAATAAAATTGCAAATCACAGTTGAATTCCGAAATAATATCAGTTGCATTACAGTCACTGAATACTAATTCATGGCACAGTTTTTTTGTTTGTTTGTTTTTTTCTTTAACTTTGTGATAGATGGTAGTGATCTTAGTGATAAATGAATGGATCTAAAATGTTCTAACCAGTGCCCAGATTCATACTGCCCTTTGATAAAAGAAAGGTTATTTCTTAAATTAGGCCCCCTAATTAGTGTATTTTAAGATTTGCATAGATTTTGAAAGTAACCTTATTTATGTAGTGCTTAATTCATAGAGTTCTAACAAACTTGGTCAAATCCAACCCAGAAAGATTGTTGTTTATCTTCTTAAGCCTTCTGAAAGGTGCTTGAAACTTTCCTTAAACATATTACGGTGCTTATGATGCACAAATAACCTAATGCCTAATTTGAGTTTTATATGCCATAGTTTACATCTCTTCTTTTTTTAGATGACATGCATATTTTCTTAGGTCCAACTACTTATCTCTTAATATACTTGGACTTCAGTCATATCACTTACAGAGTGTTATCAGGTGAAAATAATTTAAGTTCTTTAGGTTTGTTTTTTCATGAGGCTTAGGTCATTTTCAGTGCTTTCTTATGGAGTTGTTCCAAACTTTAGCTTCTTCATTTGTCCCATAACTATTTTGTTTTTTAACACCTTATCTAAGAATAGGAGGGTTGATTAAAAATAACATTACTTTGTTTTTAAGCCCAGCATTGGTTATATGAAAATTCACTACTATTGAATTCCATAAATACTAATAAGTAGAATAGCCTTTCCTTGTAGGTGTTCCTACCTATTAAAATAAATGGTACTTACTTCCACTTGCTTATTTCCTTCTGCCCTGTCATTACCTTTGATGTATTTTTGTATATACTCTTTTGCTCTGCACAGTGTTTTCATCTATCCCCTGCCTGCAATTTTTCAAACAAAACGAACAAAAAAGGAGAGTAACTTTGGTGACATATAAAGAGATATTATAGCTAAGAGGTTAACATTAGAATATTGAGATGCTGAAGAGAGATCCTTAGAGAATATTTAGATTTGTTATGTTCCAACACTATTAATGTTAAAATGAAAAAGTAAACCTATATGTATGTGGTGACTTATTTTCAGTAATGGTATTCATTTAAACTATTTTTTCTCTAAATAGATGCTTCAGTGATTTGCTGTTTTCTCAAATGTGATATTATTAAGTATTGACCTAATTATTTTTAGGAGCATAATCTCAATTTTATAATTGGAGTGACTAGGAACTTGTGTTTATCTATACAGAATTTTGCCCAGCAGCCAAATTAACAGAATATACCTGTGCTCTGAAATGAGGTATACTTGTATCACCCCTATTTCATTTTAAAGCAACATTATATTTTAACAATTTATAGCTTATAGTTCACACTGAATCCTAATACTTTTTCATTTTGTGATTGTGAACTTGGTTTACTTTCTCTAAATTGACTTGTATTCGTTCATTTGTTTAGCTTCCTTACCACGAACAATTTGAATTCTAAAATTCCCTCAATTAATATGATTTGTGTAAAATTTTATTAAAAATCCATTTTCTCCATAAATTATCTGTGGAGTGAAGGTTCAACCTTTTGAATTCCTTGATATTTGAGATATGTGCTCTTTAACTTTAATATACTCTGTTGATTGAATTCAACTTCCCAGTCAGTTGTACACTTCTTTCTGTCTACAATCCACCAAGGGTCTCGAGAACATACCTTACCATTATATTGATAAATATGTCATATGGAGCTGACATCTTCATTCTTTTCTGCTGTGGCAAATTTTTTCATTAGCAGGAGCCAATAAAATTTAAATGTTGAAAAAGCACATTGCTGTGAAGCAGATGAATCCCCAGGGGTTTAAAAGCTCTCAGCATTTTTAGTTTATTAATGTTCCTCAATTTCCTTTGATTTCTATCTTGGAAACCTTAAAATATACTTTGTGGAAGATAATGTTGATTTGAAATTTATTTAAGTTTTTAGTGTTTCTTTTTAAAACTCTTTCTAACATAAGTCTAAAAGATTTGTACCATGAGAATATCATAAAATTTTAAAAGACAGGTTAAGGAAATTAACTTTAAATTCCTCAAAGAAAGGATGCTACTACAAAGAACCTAAAGTTTTCCTGGTATTCATTTATTTCTTTTCTTCTCAACTTTTATGATGGCATTTTCTGTGAAATATTTTTTTTTGCATTATTTTTGTTTTGTATCATTTTGGTACACATACAGAACCACAACCATCATTTTGCAACTTTTTCTCCATTTAAGAAAAAAAAAACGTTTCTTAAAGTGTATTTTAGGGGGTAAGAAAAAAATCTGTGGTAGGCATATTTCAGAGAAAGCGTTTATAAAATTTCTTGCTGGCAGATAGTGTGGAGAAACTTATAGTACATTAATCCAAATATCTTAACATCTTAGCATATGTAGACTGTCATAAAATCATCTCATTTAAAAAAAAAAAAGATCCCCAACATCCTTAAAAGCTATTCCTCACCATTACTTCACCCAAATTTATGTTCCAGGATTTGGTTGAGCTATATCTGTGTGCCTGCAGCTAACTCTTCACTTCCTTTTTGTCTTCATTTTTTCCCCTTTCTCAGTCTGTCTTTAGTTGAGCTAAATGGTCCCCCCAAATCTTGTTTTATATATCTAGTTAGTACACCCCCAACCAGTCTGATCAGATAGACCATCAACAACTCCTTGAATTGTTGCAGTAGCTGCTTATTTATCCCCCTTCTTCTCCCTCCAGGCACCACAGTTTATTCTCCATGTAGCAGAGTGATCTTTTGAAGATATATCTGTTTGATTATGTCACTCTTTTGTATAAACCTTCCAACAGCTTCTATGTCTCTCAGAATAAAAGACAAAGACCTTACATAAGTCCATATTATTTGACACCTGCTTCCTGACAGTATTTTCTATCATTTTCCTCTTATTCAGTCAACTCTAGACACTGACTTCCTTGACATTCCTCAAAATGGGATCAGCTGATTCCAAACTCAGAGTTTTCCTCTCTATTCTCTCTGTCTGGAATGCTCTACCCTCAGGTATCTTCACTAACTTCAGGTCTCTGCTCAAACGTATCCTTATAAGAGAAGCCTTCTCTGACTGCCCTATTATCCTAAATCCTTATTGATCATGCTCTGTCACCTTTACCATATGTTATTTTCCCCCATAGCACTATCAGCTGACTTTAAAAAGATTGTTTCTTTATTTATCATCTGTTCCCTCAATGAGATTGTATATTCCATGGATCCAAAGATTTTCTTTTGGGCACTGTTCTAACCCAGTGCTTAGAACATGCCTTGTACTTGGTAGGAGCTCTAAAACTAAATATTGAATTGAGGAATGCATGACTTTGTGGAGGTCCAGGAAGTTACTTCTGTCTGTATTATTGCTCCATTTTGTGTGTGTATCATTGAAATTCCTTTTCACCTTACTTTTTCATCTTACATAATTTTATACCATATTACTATTATATTGGCCAAGACATGGCTCTCATCTCAGGTGGATATGCTTCAATTTCATTTTTCTGTGTCTCTTTTTTACTCTTGATCTGAGAAACAATATGACATTTAACTTGAAAGTTGTGAGTGGATGTTCGTGCTTTTGGACGACAAATGCTCAGTAGTTGAGTGCTTCAATGTAATAATGCTTAGCACCGTTTAACTGACATTTAATCATATAACTCATCATTATATCTTAATATGACTAGCATAAGTCATGTATATAGATGTTTCTAATGGCTACACTATGAGTACAACACGGGCATTCCAAGTAATTCTGGGGATCTTCTGTGAGGAAAGAGGGAGGAAAATGGGTTAAGTCAAGGTCTTTTGTGAAACCTTTAGATTTAGGTGGCTTCACTTTTTTTGCATTGGCACACACATCATAGTTTACAACGTGTCTTTTCTTTCATCCTTTCAGTATCTATCTTTAAACAGAGCAGGTTGTGGATTTATGATTTGCTGGAAAGCCCATCTTTCCAAATTTAAAATCCCACTCTTTAGTTTGCTCACATTGCTTTGGGACATCTTCAGCTAAGGCCTGAATAAGTGATACAACTCTCCATATAACACCACCCACATACACAGATTATGTTCTCATAAACCTAATGTCCTATAGAGCTCTCTCTCACATACTATGTCCATATTTAAAATTTGCATTAGCTTGCTCAGCAGTCTTGTTCTAAATACCTTGAGAAAGAGAAAGGAGTCTATAATCTTTTCTATTGGTAATGAAGAAGGAGGTCTCTCTTTGCCTACTTCATCTCATTTTTCTCTTTCTCTTCCCTCCTCCTGACTGAATTATGAGATCTTTCAGAATACTTCTGATCTCTTATTATATCATGAGTGAATATGTGGTCCTTGGAAAGCTGAAGCAAGGCAAAGTGGGGCTTTAGTACATAATTACCCCACTTTTCCCTTTTTAAAAAATTACTAACCTATGCTTTCTGCCTTTTTTATCCTGGTCCTTAGGTACTCAGTGCCCTCTATGTTGCCATCTGGCTATTCCAAGTCCCAGTGTATTCTCCTTTCCTTGTTCCAAGTAGGAAATTTTGTATTAAAGGCCTTGTCTGATAATAATAATGCATATTAGAATGTGAATGAAAATGACTCCTTCTGGAAAGCGTAATTATTATCTCAGATAGTAAAACAGCCCGCTTGGTTTACTGTTCAGAGTTCCACATTAAGTGCCAGGAGACCTGCATTCTGGTCCTTGGTCTGACTTTAATTATTGTGCAATATTGGGTGAGTCATTTCCTCCAAAATTAAAAAGAGACTGGAGTAGTTTTTAGGTTACTTTCAACTGAAACCTTTTATGAAATACATGGAATCAAATTTGAAGCTGTGAACAGGTTCTCTCTTACTACCATGTAAACACACATGTAAGAGTGACTGGGAGAAAAAGATAATTCCTAAAATCAAAACAATTAAAACCAACAAAAAATTACCGTAGATAACTTTGCTTATGAAGCTCAGGAGGCTCAGTTAAAACGTGAGAGTATTTTTCTTCAGCTGTCTTAGCCCGCTTGGGATTTTCACATCGCTCCCCTCCTTCTCAGTCAGGAATGGAGCCTCCCCTCATTTAACCAGGATGACGAAACAAGGAGAGGAGAAGTGAGTGCATGCGGAGTTGGTCATGTTAGGGTTGAGAAAAATAAATAACCGCCTGGCATCCTCTTCCCTGAAGCGCATACCATTAACATCCCATAAATATTAATTTCTTCACAATTTTGCCTTGGTCCTGTGCTCATTTCTATATTTAGCTGTTGGTGGCACCAATCCAGAAATAAAATGTGGAGTTGAATGAGCTGTTTGATAAACTTTGTCTTTCTAAAATTAGAGCTCTCCTTTTTAATGGCCCTTATGCACACACCTGAAACGTTGGGTTGCCTCATGGTCCAGTCTGTGCATTGTGCTACGTTAAAAGGAAGCATAACTCCCAGCTGTAGGGGTGCTGCGTGTCTTGGCTGTAGTTTGGCTTAAAGGGAGTGACCCGAGGTTTTATACGGTGCACCGCATAGGAAGCTTGGTCCCACGTTTCTTGAGACATCTTTTTTTCTTCTCCTGGGAAACGCTGAAAAGTCTTTAGAGCCTCGTCTAGGTTATTCCTTCACTGTTTTGCTGTCCCGTCCCCCAGTCATGCAATGTGTGCAGTTACACCAAGTGTACATACCCCGTGAAGTGTGCCGTCCCATGCATGGTGTTGTCTCTTTTCTCATTCTGACCATCAGCCTACTATGTAGACAGATCAGGAGTGTAGCTACAGATTACTTCTCAGAAGGCAGGGAATTATAAACTGTGGTCGTTTTTAGCAGTGATGTAAGCTTGCAAATGTTCACTTTTCAATACATTTTACCTTGTTGTATGTTACAGAGAATGTATACTCCTGTAACTAAAAATAAAATTCATTTGACAGTCTCACTTTGTGTTGTCCCAAATATAATAATTTTAAATCTGTATTTTCTTGATCTATTTATAATATTTCTCTACTTCCAGAAAAGTATGCTTTTAAGTTGCCCTCTTATCACTTCCAATTCTTTGCTCTTTTGTAATTTTCAGTAATTTCAAACTATCTCTAGTCCCACATGTCTATTGCTCAAACTATTCCACAAATAGAAGAAAGGCAATGCAGTTTGTCACTTCTAATAGGTATTTGATTTTACATATCTGTTCTCCTTGATATCCCTCTAATTGTGTCCTGGAAATATCTCATTCCCACTTGGCTGAAACGATGCCAGATTCTAAAATATGACCAAGTACATGCTTACTCATATAACTATATTAAAGGAACATCGTTATTATAAGTTTAGTTTTTATTTTGAGAGACAACTTGTTTTTCTGACTATGTAAGATCAAATTTTAAGGGCAAATGTACAGTAATAGAGAATATATGGTAACAAGATATCAATACATACATAATAAAATATTTAATGTTTATTTTATTATTACTAGAATTACATTTTTATGAGAGGACATTTAAAAATAGAATGTGAATGATTAATTTTATTTTTACATGTTACCTATTTATAAGACAGTGAAAATATATTTATTTTAAAAAAGCTATTTGGCTATACATTTGATGTTTCATTCTTAAATAAGATATTGGTCACTGTATTGTAGAAATGATCCTGATAATTTTCTATCAGAATTGTTACTTTCACTGTGAGTTATTAATGATACAAACCATATTTTAATTGCTCATCTTTACCAAGTTGTTTTAATACCTTTAATTTTTTCCATTTTTCAGTTGAACTGTGGTTGATGTGCAATATTGTGTTTTCAGGTGTATAGCAGAGTGATTCAGTTATATGTTCAGATTCTTTTCCGTTATAGGTTATTACAAAATATTGAATATAGTTCCCTGTGCTATACAGTAAATCCTTGTTGTTTATTTCATGTATAGTGGTATGTATCTGTTAATCCCACACTCCTAATTTATCCCTCCCCCCGCTTTCCCCTTTGGTAACCACAGTTTGTTTTCTATGTCTGTGAGTCTGTTTCTGTTTTGAAAATAAGTTCATTTGTATTATATTTTAGATTCCACATATAAGTGATATCATATGATACTTGTCTTTCTCTGCCTTACTTCACTTAGTATGATAATTTCTAGGTCCATCCATGTTGCTGCAAATGGCAATACTTCATTCTTTTTGTGGCTGAGTAATATTCCATTGTGTGTATGTGTGTGTGTGTGTGTGTGTGTATAAAAACACCACATCTTCACTCATCTGTTGATGGACGCTTAGGTTGCTTCCATGTCTTGGCTGTTGTAAATAGCACTGCTATGAACATTGGGGCGCATGTATCTTTTTGAATTAGGGTTTTCGTCTTTTCTGGATACATGTCCAGGAATAGGATTGCTGGATCATGTGGTAGTTCTATTTTTAGTTTTTTAAGGAAACTCCCTACAGTTTTCCAAAGTGACTGCACCAATTTACATTCCCACCGATAGTGAAGGAGGGTTCCCTTTTCTCCATATCTTATTTATTGTTTGTAGGCTTTTATTTTTTTTAATATGGTCGCCCCATGCATGGCTTGCAGGATCTCAGTTCCCTGACCAGGGATTGAACCTGGGCCACACAGCAGTGAAAGCCCGGAATCCTAACCATTAGGCAAACAGGGAACTCCCTATTATTTGTAGACTTTTTGATGATGGCCATTCTGACCAGTGTGAGGTGATATCTCATTGTAGTTTTGATTTGCATTTCTCTAATAATTAGTGACCTTGAGCATCTTTTCATGTGCCTGTTGGCCATCTGTATGTCTTCTTTGAGAAATGTCTATTTAGGTTTTCTGCCCATTGTTTCATTGGGTTGTTTGGGGTTTTTTTCTTATTGAGTTGTATGAGCTGTTTGTGTATTTTGGAAATTAAGCCCTTGTCGGTCACATCATTTGCAAATATTTTCTCCCAGTCCGTAGGTTGTCTTTTCATTTTGTTGATGGTTTCCTGTGCTGTGCAAAAGCTTGTAAGTTTGATTAGGTACCATTTGTTTATTTTTGCTTTTATTTCTTTTGCCTTGGGAGACTGATCTAAGAAAATATTGCTATGATTTTATTGTGATTTACTAATAACACAAACCATGTTTTAATTGCTCATCTTTACGGAGTTGTTTTCAGCTCTTTAATTTTTTTCTGTTTTTAAAGATAATTTACATACAGTAAAATTTGCTTCTTTTTAATGTACAGTTCTGTATATTTTGGCAAACATATATAGTTGTGTAATCACTACCACAATTAAGATTTGGAACAGTTCCATCTTGCTCCAAAGTTTTTTCATATGGCTTTTAGTCAACCCCTCCTCTCATCCTGTAGTATCTAGTAACCACTGATCTATTTTCTATCCCTAGAGTTTTGTTTTTGTCAAGTCTGTTTTTGGGGGGAGGGGAACAGTTTATTTGATTGAATGAATTTGATATGTAACACTGTTTACATTTAAGTTGTCCAACATGTTATATGTTGTAGATGATTGGTATTGTAGCCATATCTATCACATCACAAAATTATAGTGCAATATTTTTGTCTATATTCATTATACTGTGTATTAGATCCCTGTGGCTTATTTACTACTGCTTCCAAGTTTGTACCCTTAAACAACATCAATCTTACCCCCCATCCCCATCTCTTGGTAACCACCATTTCGCTCTCTGTGTTTTACACGTTTGACTTTATTAGATTCCATTTCTATGTGGTGTCATACAGTACATGTCTTCCTCGCTCTGACTTGTCTCAGCATAATGTGCTCAGGGTCCATCCATGTCGTTGCAAATGGCAGGATATACTCCTTTCTCAAGGTTGAATAATATTACACTGTGTATGTGTGTGTATATATATGTATTTTATATATATATATGTATGTATTACATTCAACTCTGTGTTATATTTATACATCGTGCAGTGTGTAGCCTTCTGAGGCAGGCTTCTTTCACCTGGCTTAATGCATGAGATTCACCAATATTGTTGTGTATATCATTTTTGCCTTTGCAAGAATGTAGTTGCTTGCTCCTGTCATAATTTCTGAGGAGTTTAGAATTCTCCTCTCCTGTTTTTATTCAAATATATGTTAATTTAATATAGCCTTAAATTTTATTTTGGCTTATAAATTGACTTGGCTTATGAACTAGAGACTTTACTAGTTAATCATTTCTGAGTTAATTTTGGGGTCTTCTCCATAGCTGTCTACCCTCATTTCTGTTTCCACCCCTAATCTTGCTCTTGCTCTCATGCTTCATTCCTTCGTTTCCACAGGTGTTTGCTCTTCTTGTCTTTTCACTCCTTGTCATCTGTTTGACTGGTTGAAAGGTGTGAGACCCATTCAGGTAGCTAGTTTTTAAAGAAGAAAGAAGCTCATTATCAATTGCTTAATAATACTCATTTATTCATTCACTTACTCATTTATTCATCAATTACTGATCATCCACCAATCTGTGGATGTGGAAAAAGAAGTAAGAAGGATCCAAGAATCCTAGAATTGAAAGAAACCTTTGAGATCATGAAACTAATTTTTTATTCTCCCTTCCAAAGCAGACAGGAGATGGGGCCAAGGTCTGTTACCCAGGTGCTACTGTGAGATGGCCTATGGGCTGCAGTGTATGGAAAAAGGAAATAATCAGAGAGGTAAATCAAAAAGTCAGGTGGGCTGCTAAGAACAATCATCGAAGAGACCAGTTAGGCTGAAATGGAATAGAAACCAGGGAGGCAAGACAGGAGTGAAAATACACAAGAGGCCTGGAGAAACTCCCTGTGGGTTGCCTTTTTTACAGATAAGAAGTGAGCAGTTTAAAGACATCTGTACGTGAGAGAGGCAATCCCCATTTTCATAGTCCTGGCTAGTGGCTTTCAAAAACTTCCATGAATGAAGAACTTATCTTAATACCCAATATTTGAAAACTTTAATTGATAGAAAGTTCTTCTTTACACTGAATTGAAATCAATTAGCCATTTTTCTAACTCCACCCTTTGGTTTTACACAGACTGTTTCACACAGATAATTTTGCAGATGTCTGAAAAATTTTCATCCTCAATAAACCTTTCCTTTCTCAGGATAAAGAAGTCAGATTTCTTCAGTTATACTTTATATAGATTTATTTCACCCTTCACAGTTCTGATCACTCTCCTCTGGGTACGCTTCTCTTTGCTGGAGTTTCCCTTTAAAGTGTATCCAGAGGTAAATATCATATCATGAATGTAGCCTAACCAACACAGAACACAATGAAAATTTATCTCCATTTTTCTCTAACATAATGGCAAATTTGTTTTTTTTTTCAGTCGTGTTACATTGTTATGAGAATTGTAATTCATTTCATGTAGGTTGCAATTAATATACAACATGAATACTTTATTGTAAAAATAGGATTTGTATGTCTGTTAAATTTGTTTCTTTATAGTTTAGTGTATTCAGCATGTCAAGATTTTTTAAATATCCTGATTCTGTTACCTATGTTAGCAATTGTGTCATCCATAATTTTGATTCATACATTTTTATAGTGCTACTTAATTAATTATGAAAATATTGAGCAGAACAGGGTTAAGAATAGAGCCTTTTCTGAACTTAGTGAGTATGGACTTCTTGACTTGTCATTACTCCTTTGGATGGGATTATTTACCTACCTATGTACATTTGAAATGAATCATAACTATCATTATAATAATAGCTAACATTTGAGCAGTTAAAGTAGGTGCTTTTCTAAGCAATTTGTGTATGAATTAATTCTTCATACTACCTTTATGAGGACTTACTGTTATTTCCCCATTTTACCAATGGCAAAGCTGAGCCACAGGTTGTCAAACACTGTGAAGTATCTGAGATTTTACCCTACTTGTACGCTGACAAATTAGCCAGCCACTGTTTTGTGGATGATATAGAAGACAGAAGACTTCCAGGTCAGAGACAAAGGACTGTCTTACTCCTGGTACAGCGAGCAGCCTGAGCCTCATGCTTTTTTTGGTTCCTTGTCCCCCCAGACCCACAGGGGCTCCACGGAGTGGCTCAAGTCCATGCTGCACTATGTGTCACAGATAACGAACTCCAAGTTTAGGAACCCTGATCTTTTATAATGGGCTATAAGCAAACCTTCCCTTTGTTCCAGAGGGAGATACTATCGGTCTTCAAATGCTATTTGCTATACAAACATCCATGAAAAGACAGTCTAGAACAAAGGCTTCCTGTGCCTCTGCTCACAAAGCGTGCAGAAACTTGACAGATCTGTGACATCTGCCTCTTAATTCCAGATATTAAGAAATTTCCCCACAGTTACACAGATAGTAAGTGGACTTACCCGAGTTGGCCATGAGAGACTTACTCCATGCTTTTCTTGGTCCAGGCATTATACAACCAATGCATTTCTCTCATCCACTCATCTAATAACATGTCAGAAAAGGAAACGAGGTTTAGCATGGCTTATTTTTAACAAATCCATGGCAGGTTTTAAAAAAAAATTTAAGTGCTCACAAACCATCTGTTTAGTAACCTGTTCTAGAATGTTGGGGAATAGTGTCAAGATCACTGATCTTCATTTCCTAGAATGCTTTTACCTTCAAAAAGTAAAATAACATTTGTCCCTCTTATGTATTACATCTGCTCTTCTGTTGTTTGTAACTCTGTCAAGGTTATCAACTGTAGTTCTGTGATGACATATACAAGCCACTTTTTAAAGATATCTTGAAATTGTAACCTATTGGTCCTGTACACCTAAACTTATCTAAAGTGACTCACAGTCCTCTTATTAATTCCTGAGCTTTGATTTTCTTGTTAATCATATTTGATTTTCCATTTTAGTTTCATCACTTTTCTTTCTGGTGCAGAAGGTAAAAACCACCCCAAGAACCAAGAAGTTTGGCCTATCTCAGTTATCTGATAACATACCATTGTCCCCAAACAGTAGGCTCATATCTTTAATATTTTCCCTGTATCTAAATAATATCTTGAAATGTTCCTAGCTTTTTTTTTGGGGGGGGGGCGGGATTTCCTTCAGCCCATTTCAAGCATTTATTAAAGCTTTGAGTCATGTTTCTGTACTATTTCCTGCCATGTAATATCACTTCTGAGGTTGAATAATCCCTGTGTAACGCTGTGGTTTTTTTTTAGATATTTTCTAATTTCTTTTTTTTGTTAGTGTTTTCTGAGACTGGAAGCTTGTAATTTCACTTTCAAGATTTCATAATTTCAATTGATATGATATTTATCTCAGACCATTTTTTATTTTTGAGTTTCATGTCAAGCCATTGTATATAAGCAGGGCTTGGTAATTTTTTTCTGTAAAGGGCTAGATAGTAAATACAGGTTGCGGACCATTGGTCCCTTTACAGATATTTGACTCTGCCATTGTAGTATAAAAGCAGCTATGGACAACACCTAAATGCATGAATGTGGCTGTGTGCCAGTACTTTTACTTATGGACACTAAAGTTTGCATTTCATATAATTTTTATGTTTCACAAGATATTCTTCTTTTGATTTTGATTCAGCCACTTAGAACTGTAAAAACTGTTCTTACCTCACAGATCATCCAAAATCAGGCAGTGAGCCAGTTTCAGCCCGTGGACTATATTTTGCCCAGTGCGTGCACACACACACACACACACACAAACACACACACAGAGTTGTTCATATAAATATAGACATATCTTTTTAAAATTTCTGTTTCTAAAATCCATGCCACATTTTGTTCACTGGCTTGGAATTATGAGCTTAAAATTGACATGGACTTATAAGAATTCTGTGACAAAATTTTTCATCTTGGTTCTTTCCTTTTCACTGCTGTTAAGTAGTAGTTCTCCTTATTACTTCTTAAGCCTTCAGAGAGAAGAAATTATTAGTAAGACAATAATTCATTAGATGCTCAATTTTTGTCATTATCAGTATTAGGTGTCAATCTGGATAATAAAGTGCAGTGACAAGCTGAGTCATCAGTGGTCTAGGTAGTGAATCAAGAACAATGTTCACATCATTTTCTCTGTGGTCAGGGCGAAACAAAAATGTACTGAAGGTCCCCAGACAGGTAGAAGAGTCGTGAAGCATCATGACTAGCAGAGGCAACTTTAAGTATGAGATGAAGCTTTGGCACGACCCAGAGCTTTTAATATACCCCTTGGTAAGTGAGGATATGGGTAGACCAGGCGCCTAGGGTATGATCTGATGAGTGAAGTATCTGGCTGGAATCAGAAATTTGAAAACTTATCACATAAGGGCTCTCAATCAGCCAGAATGACTATGTAACTAGGTTTGCTTCTGTGCTTTTGGGTGAGGAGGATCTCCTAATGTGTTTACTCATGGTGGCTCTTTAGGTTTTTGATGTGTTCTGGTATTTCTTTATTTATATTTTTAAGATAGCCAACCTTGCAGCGTCTGTTTTAGGGAATGTTTCTGTTCTTATATTTGATGTAAACTTTGTAGATTATACAATCTCAGCTGGAGGAGATGGGAAGATGGATGAAAAAGACTAAGAATGAGGAATAGTAAAGTTCTTTCCCTTGATGTTTTTCTTCCTTGCTATGAGCAAATCCACAATACTCAGCTAGCTTAGTAAACTATTTGACTCTTTTTTTTTTTTTTCCTTCAGAATACATATCTCTCTTTTCCGCAGGAGGCCTGATTTAGAGGTAACATTTGTTACTTTATCATATGAAAGAGTTGTAAATTAAACAATATCAGTTCTGTTTCTTTCTTGGAATTTTAATCTTTTTTGCTTCCACTATTCAACTTCTTGAATAAGCAATTTGTGATTTTTAATTCTCAACTAACCCATAATACCCATTCTCCCGAAACTCCCTCTCTGAACTCATCTTGTATTTTCCTTGCTTTCTTTGACCTAAAGGCACTTATGTGAACAGTATTCTTACCATTTTAAGGCTCAGAAAACATACTTCTATCATATAATATTGAATTTCCTTGTGAAATAACTTATTTCAGAATTATGTGAATTTTATAGTTCTGTGTCTTAAAAATTTTTGGTTCATTGGTCTGGGTAGTTGCCATTGTGTTGAATCAGAGTTCTTTCTATGAGGTAGTGTATGTTAGTTTACCAAAGTCATGGTCAGAGTAGCTTTCAGCAGAGAGAGGTTTCAAAACAGAGCTTGAAAAATACAGACAAATCTCTTTTAGAGTTAAGACAACAATAAATGAAATATTTATGAGTCAGGGCTTGGCCGTATGAGAAAATACAGGCAAGCCTGTGGTTTCATTACATTACTTACAGTATTTCTGTGACCTAAAAAATGAAAAGTGCAAAGAGACCTAATGCAGTCAGGTGTGGGGCTGCTGAGATCTGCAGGGCTAATGAACTATTATGGTCTTCCTCAGAGAGTGAAGTTCTCTTTATTTTTTTGAAAATGTTAATAGAGTATGAAGAAATACAATGAGAGGTTAAAGAATATTGTTTGATGACATAGTGATACAAATTTTAAGAAGATTTAATTGAAAAACTATGAATATGTGTATTTATAGTCTTTATTTTCATGAAGAGCTATACCATTATTTCTGTTTTTTAATCACATTTTCCAACAATAATATTTAATCATTTTAACTAGTTCTTAATTTAAATTTCAATATGTCATGGTAAAAGTTAAAGTAAATTTAGTGTCTTTTGATGTGGCAGTTGAATTCTCCTTGTAAAGTGCATAAGTAAATTATAACAAACCAAACTAAATATATTATTAGTTGAAGAAATAATCTTCTATTGCTAGAAAATAACATTTATTCAAATAAAGAGAGCTAATATGTTTTAACATAGTAAGGTTATAAAATGTTATAGATGGTGCTGTTGAGGAAATGTCTTAAACATAATATAAATAAGTGAAAAAACTCATTTGTGATAATCTTACTGGTCATAAGAATCATTTGGGGAAAATTGTCACAGTGCTGACCGATCTGACTTTGATTATCTGATTCATTAGTAATTCTGGAGAGGGATCAGGAATTTGCCTTTTTAGAAGATGTTCTACATGATTCAGGTAAGGTGGTGTGAAGACCACGCTTTAGAAACACCAGAGTAAAATATTACATGGCATTTCTAAAGCTTTTTTATTTCCCCGGAAAATAGGGAGTTGAAATAGAACCCAGAATTCACTGGTTATCAGAAATAAAATTGTGATTTAGAATATAAAATTTATAACTACTCCTATAAGAATAAATTCATAACCTCTAAAGTTCTAATGGTATTCACTTCCATTTTTTTATTGATCCAGTGAGCATTTTGAGTTTCTGTTATAATCTAATAGGAGTCTACAGTTTCACATGTAGAAAAGAAATTATAGAAAGGAGAGAATACTGTTTGCTTCCTTTAAATAAGACAGAGACAGAAGGGAGGAGGTTTGGGAGTGGAAGGGTCGGGGGGAGCAGAAAGAGACGGAAAGAGAGAGCGAGAGATAGGTAGAGGTAGTTGTGTTGTGTGTGTGTGTGTTTAAAGCCTGAGACATTTAAGTTTGTCAAGTTGTGTGTAAATTTCTCCTGTGACATTTCAGTTAAAATGAAATTTTTTGTTCTTTTGTCTTCATTGAGCTACATTTATGCTGTATCATAATGGTTGGATTAAAATTACACAAAATAAAATGAAGATTTGGGAGTTATCTGAAGGATAACAGTAACTCTTTTTCTATCAAACATATTTGGAGTCTAGATAGCCTTCTAAAGCTTGTCATTTGGCTGTTTGAAATTGGGAATAATTCTTCCCATTGAAAAAGAATGTTCTAAATATTGATTAATTTTCAGTGAAAAAGTTGATAGGAAATTATGTTTGAATACTAGCATTTAAGACAGAAAATTAGTTCATTTATTTTAAATGCTTGTGGTTGGTACAGCCTAGTTTAGGAAACTTTCCAGTCAGCAAAAGACTGTTTCTTGTTTTGCAAATTCTCCACCTCCTCAGAGAATCTCTTCATCACCTGGTTTCTGAACCGAGTTCCTCCAGTCTCCCTCAGGGAATGGGTCTCTCATACTTTTGAGTTGACAGAAAGAAAGAATTTATAATTTGAGGTACCACTTTGGCTTTGAGAGTGGATGGACACTTGAGCATGGAGTTCTAATTTTATAAGATAGCTTATGAAGAAGGGAGAAAAGGAAATGAAGGAGAGAAGAGAGGGAGATAGGGCTACCTTACCTTTCGGCTAACAGTGAGCTTGCACCTGGACAGGCTTGGGTGCAGCTGTAGCGAGGAAAAGTGGTTTAGTCATGGGTCCCACCTTCAGAACCGTGCAGGGAGCAAGAGCCAGAACCAGAACCAGAACCAGTTGGTTAATCCTTCACCCTTACAGCACTAGCTCTCTCAACAAGCCAAATTAAAGCAAAACAAAAAGGAGGGG
Source organism: Balaenoptera acutorostrata (assembly GCF_949987535.1). Classification (NCBI taxonomy): domain Eukaryota; kingdom Metazoa; phylum Chordata; class Mammalia; order Artiodactyla; family Balaenopteridae; genus Balaenoptera; species Balaenoptera acutorostrata. Next base: position 36,696,537 of record NC_080070.1, on the reverse strand, counting down.
ACACAAAAGTGAGTCAGCTAATCCTTTTACTGCTGAATTCAGATATCTGTCCAAAGTTCTGTAATGACAAGACTATGGACACTTGCAAAGCAGTATTAGCACTTCATATTTCTGAAATATTTAGTAGCTAATAAGGCTCTTTGTAAAAAATTTTTTATTGAAATATAGTTGATGTACAATGTTGTGCTTGTTTCAGGTGTACAGCAAAGTGATTCAGTCATATATATTTTCATATATCTATGACTGAATATATATATGACTGTGTGTGTATATATATACACACACACACACACACATTTTTAGATTCTTTTCCATTATAGGTTATTACACGATATCGAGTATAGTTCCCTGTGCTATATAGTAAATCCTTGTTGATTATATATTTTATATATAGTAGTATGTATTTTAATCCCAAACTCCTAATTTATCCCTCCCCCCACCCCTTTCCCCTTTGGTAACCATAAGTTTGTTTCTTATGTCTGTGAATCTATTTCTGTTTTGTAAATAAGTTCATTTGTATCATTTTTTTTAGATTCTACGTATAAGTGATATCATATGATATTTGTCTTTCTCTGACTTACTTAACTTAGTATGATAATCTCTGGGTCCATCCATGTTGCTTCAAATGGCATTATTTCATTGTTTTTTTATGGCTGAGTAATATTCTATTGTATATATATACCACATCTTTATCCATTCATCTGTCAATGGACACTAAGGTTGCTTCCATGTCTTGGCTATTGTAAACAATGCTGCAGTGAACAGTGCATGCAGGGTGCATGTATCCTTTCAAACCACATTTTTCTCCGGATATATGCTCAGGGGTGGGATTGCTGGATCATATGGTAGCTCTATTTTTAGTTTTTTAAGGAACCTCCGTACTGTTCTCCATAGTGGCTGTAACAATTTACATTCCCACCAACAGTGTAGGAGGGTTCCTTTTTCTCCACACCCTCTCCAGCATTTATTTGTTGTAGACTTTTTAACGATGGCCATTCTGACCAGTGTGAAGTGATACCTCACTGTAGTTTTGGCTTGCATTTCTCTAATAATTAGGGATGGTGAGCATCTTTTCATGTGCCTGTTGGCCATTTGTATGTCTTCTTTGGAGGAACGTCTATTTAGGTTTTCTGCCCATTTTTTGATTGGGTTGTTTGTTTGTTTTTTTTCAGATTGGGCTGTATGAGCTGTGTGTATATTTTGGAAATTAAGCCCTTGTCAGTCGCTCCCATTCCATACGTTTATTATCTAATTGGATCTTTGAATTGATTCTGTGAGATAATTAAGGCAGATGTTATAGTCTCTGCCTCTGCAGATGAGGAAATAATAGAAATGCTTATTTACCCAAGGTTGTATGGCTAGTAAGTAGCACAGCCCAGAGTGAGTCATCTCCCTCCCCCTGGTCTAGTGCTCTTCCCTCTCTGTAAACCACACTGCCTATCATGAATTGGGCACCTGAATCTTCAGAATGCCTCTTAGATGTTAACCGCATGGAGGGCAAAGGCGATGTCTTCTGTTTCTTTTGTAGTTCTTTGTAGCATGGGTGCACACAGTGGAAGCCCAGCAGGAATATTTGTTAACTTAGATGTGGGCTTGACATCATGGCAAGAGGAGGGCTTGGCATTAGACAGATGGAGAGCAAATCCGAGGCTCGGCCATATGCTGACTGTGTGAACTTGGGCAAGTTATTTGATCTCTGAACTTGATTTTCTCATCTGTAAAATATGGATGAAAATTCTATATAGTGGGTTTTTTTGTGTGTGAATTAAAAATAACATTTGTAAGATTCCCTACACAGTAGCTGCCAGATAGTAGATGCCCTTCCTTCAGCGGTAACTATGGATCTTATGACTGTGCTTTTTCCAAGCTTCTTCCTCCACTTTTTTTTTTTTTTTCCTGCAGGGGTGTTTTGTTTGTTGGCTCTGTTTTGTATGTTTTTCATCTTACAAAACAGTACCAGGGTGTAGGACAGAGCCACCCGTTCTGCTAAGGGGGCATCCCTCATACCAGCCTCCATGAATTCTGAGGACCTGGAAGAAAGGGAAATAGGCGGTTTACCAGAAACAAATATATCCTGTTCCTCATTTCTTGCCCCCTTTGGTTAGGCAGTTAAGTTACAAACAGCAGATCCAGGAATATTCTTTAGAGGAAAATCTGATTTTGTGGATGTGCTCAGAAGTCAAATATTGTCTCTGCCTGAACCAGTATATCCTTGGAAACTTGAAACCTGAAACTTAAAAATTAATTTTGAATTTTGTTTGTGGTATTTGTAAGTGAAGCTACAATTGTTTATTCATGAAGTTCTTTGAAGCTATTAGATGTGGAAAAACTAGATGTTGCCCTATTTTAAGACTATCTCAGTTTTACAGTATTTTTTTCATATATATATATCATATATGTATAATCAATACGGTATAAAGCTTTGATATATATGGCTTTAAACATGATTTTTTTAAATTAATAAATTCATCATTTAAACGAATTCCCATTTTCTGGAGAAATATGTTTTGTAAGCAGTCTTATGTAATAAATTTAAAAGATTCCTCCTTTCTGGGTATCAATCTGACTCCCCTGTTAATATTTTTCTTGTATTTCAGTAATGGATATGGATAACATGATCTGCATATCATTTAATTTGGAATCATAGGTACTTTCACCGAGTTGCTGCTCTCTTGTTCTGAGGACCTCTTCCTGAGCCTACAGCTAAGCTGAGAATTTTACTCTAAAATTGGCTGTGTTTTAAATTTAGGAAGCCAGTTTTTCTGGTTCTGAAATGGAGTAATTTACTATTTTTATAATAAGGCTAATTAATTACTAGTTTCTGTTGGAATTGGGATCCTCTCCTTTGTGTCTTATGGCCCAGGCCGTTGTTTTCTATGATGTGAACTGTTCACAAAGTACTGCTGTATCCTGTAATAGACTATCCTGTGTATACCGTTGACCACCATTTTACATGTGCACACTGAGGAAATGAGGTTGAAAATATTGGACTTTTCCTTATAGGTTTCAGGCACTAAGGAAGCACTAGGAAGAATATTTTGAAGATGTTTCACATTTATGTCTCTTCCCTCTCCTTCAGTACTAGAAAAATACAATAGATAATTTAGTCAAAGAAGCACAATTTCCTTTCCCATTTGTCTGGAAATCATTATTTACTGAGTAGATATGTGCTCAATGGAAGAAAGGTTTGGCAAGTGGTACATACATATTCTTTAGCTCGTGGATGTTGGGAGCATATGTTAGTGATCCCCTAATAAAAAGCACGTGCTCAAAAGGTGCTTACTGTGTGTGCTTGGTAACTCTTCTAACAATATTGTGTTACGGGAGGGGCCTCATTTTGAGTGGGAATAATGGATGAATTGAAACCAATACACAAGTTCTGTAATGGTAGTTTTCAAGATCTAGTCCAGCCCTAGAAATATCTATCCATAAAATATAGAAAATTGGGCTTCCGTTGTACTTTGTTAGAGGTCAACTTTAGTGAAATTCTAAAGTAAATATATCGTGAAATTGGTGGTAAGTAATTTAAATGTGAACTTAGCAACCAGAGGAAGATAAAAATAAAACTAAACTGCTTAGACATAGTCACGTCACCTGATAAGAAAGTCAGTATATTTTGCTGCTACTTTAAAGTTTTCTTCCATATACCTGCCAACTTGATTATTTACTTGAGGGGGAAAAAAAGCATATGAAGCAGGTTTAATGGTCAATAAAAGTCTAGCATTATAATTTTATTTAGAGGACATAGCCTCTTCCTTGTTTCTTATCTTCAGGGTTGGTCTCTATAAAATTAATTGACCCGACTATATGAAGAATTACTTAACAGCAGTTTAGACATGGAATTTATTTCAGGACCAAGACCAGTGTATGCCCCAAACTGTGGTGAGGTTCTGAATGCATACACCTGTCTGTCTATCTTTCCCAATCAAAGTCTACTCTTCTCTCAAAGCAGCCTTTTAAATTTTTAGTTATTCAGTTTTTTGCTTTTGTTAATAATTTTATTGGCAAGGTATTATGATTTCTTTAAAGTTTTAAGAACTATTTTTTGTGTCCAACCTAGTATTTTTCTTCCTGCCATTAGACCTGATTATTCTTAGAGGTTACATGTCAGCATTAAGGTGTTTAGGATTATATCAAAATGCAGATTATCTAAGTGTATTTTTAAATGTAAAAATTATGTATGTGTAAGTTAGTCTTCATAAACGGAATTTCATTAGTACTATTAGTTTAGCAACATTTAAAACAATCATAATATTCTTTAGTTTCCTAGTTTTGCATCATACATTTGTCTCTTTAGGCTATATGTTAAAATTGTTTTGTTGGCAAATTGCAACTTATCAGCATACCAGTGTTATTTAGAAATTAATTTTTAGATGCCTAAATATCTATATTGGTTTAAACATGCTATATTTAATCTTTTTAAAACTAGGTTACTTAGAATGGTGAACTATATCTAGCAATATTTGTCTGCCCTGTTTTTAGGGAAAAAATAGACATACATTTAATGTATGAAGAACTCACAATACTATAATTTAACAAAATAATAATATCAAAACTTTAGATATTTTACTTGATTTTTTTAAAGGAAGTAAGCACTTTGTTTTCTCCTCCTAATTGTAAACTATGTGCAGTGGGTTAGACACCAAAAAGGTGTCAGATCTTTTGTTGTCCTGCAGTTTTATTGCTTCAGTAAAATCAGGGCATTTCAAAGAACATGGTGAATGTTTTGCTATATTAAGGATATTTGTTGACTTTATTAATCTCTTTTAAAATAATTTTTCTTATTTCATAATATAGTTTGAATTATGTGTGTCATTAATAAGGGTGGGGAGAATTTCTTTTTAAATTAGTTATTTTTTTATTCCAATAGCATATATTATGTACATATATATGTCTCTAATGTTCTGCATTCTGTGTCATCTTCATAATTATAATAGTAGTATAAATCAAAATAATAGTATAGTTTTGTGGAGCATGATTGCAGTCATAAAATGAGAATGCATCATGTTGAAATACAAAGAGTAAATTTTGAAAGTTTATCTTTCTATAAAATTGAGCCTGCCTGAAGAGACTTTAGGTTGATTTTATGAAAGAGCAAGTGGCTGAGTCATCTAAATTTTGTAACTTTAGGAAATCAAGAACTATGTTAGTCACTGTAGAATCTGAAAGTGCTGTATGATGTAAATGTTAACTTTTAATCATAAATGTAAGTCAACGCATTCATTCACACTTTATCTCTTCCCTTACAACTTATTTATTTTACTAAAAATAATTAAAGGAAAAAAACCTCCAAAATATTGTTTTTTAAAATAGATGTATATGATTTATTTGTTGTTAACTGATAAAGATCTGTCAGATTAGTTATAGTCTTAATTGCATCTGAATGCAAACCTCATATTTTAAGATAGAGATATCTTTTATTTCCATGAGAGCTTTAAGAATTTAGGATTTGAGCATTTGCTGTGGCATATGGTGCGTTTTCTGTCCTATTTTGTATACCAGCCCATTAAGAAGAGAAAGTGAAGTAAGTAATCTAAAAATAACTCTGCTGTTGGCCTAATTTAACAACAACAAAAAAAGTCTTCTGTGCATAAGTAAAGTTCCACATTTTGTCTCCCCTGGTGGAAAATCTCTGAAGCGTTTTGCCACCTATTCACAGAACAACATCTTGTTTGGCATCATAACTGCAGCCAGAAGGTCTGTTTTGACTTTTTTTAGTTATGTGTGCCCCAGTCATAGTGCAAACCTCGGCAGTCCAAAGAGACCTACCTTTCCTGATATCAGTTTAGTTACCCTTCAAGTCACATATGCACACACCTTTTTCCAAAACACATTCATCTTCACAAAAACAGTCTTGAATTTGCAGTTGGTGTTTAAAAAAAGCCAATGGGATAAAAAGTGCATATTAAAACTAATCACAAGAAGTACAGTCATGTCCTTAACAGTTTAATTTTTTTAATGCCTATTCAACTTATCTTTAAATTATCATAGGGCATCTTAAAAATAGTAACAACTTGTAAGATGAAACAAGTTTAATGAATTCTTTTCATCTTTACACCTTTTCTTTGGTGATTTTTTTTTTGCCATTTTGTTTATATTATTTACCGTTCTTCAGATTAACATTTTTATATTTTTTCAGCATCTTCTTGTCTTGCTAATTGGAGTACTTTGTGTAAAAGTACTCAGTGTAGATAATGGTTCTTTTTCTGACTTTAAGATTTCAGGCGTTTTGGACACTTTATGATAATACATTCAATATTGATTAGAGATACAAAGTACCTCAAGAGCTTGAGTGTGGGACATCACCAGTGGAATGATGCATTTCTTCCTGGTGGGGGAACTAATTGGCCCTGATGTTTGTAAAGCCTTTTGCAACTTAAATTCAAAGGAATTTTTATTCCTTTTATGAGAGCTTTAAGAATTTAGGAGTGAGCATTTGCTGTGGCATATGGTGCATTTTAAATTTTAAAATACTCTTGAATCCTACATAAGCATTCATTCACTGATATGTTGGACTAGCATGAGCTTAGAACACCCATAAGGGATATTTTAGCTCTGAAAAAGATAAGATATGGAGCGGAGAGGAAATAAACTTTGTTAAAGAATAACATTCAAGTATTAGAAGGATTGTAAGAAGAATAAGTAACGGCCCTATTAGGGAGCTGCTATGGTAGATAGTTACACTAGTGGTCTGCAGTGAGTCACGCCTTCCAGTATCCACACCCTCCCACAGTGACTCTGGCTTCTGTATGTGACTTACTTCGGCCAGTGGGACATAAGCAAATATGATTCAAGTAGACAGTTGATAAGTGCTTGCACGTTGGAGCTTGCCTTCTTGGAATGTTGTTGTCACCACATGAAGAAGTCTGGTTTAGCCTCCTGAAGATGAAAGGCCACATGGAGAGATCTGGCTTGTTCAAGGCCCAGTAGGCCCAAGGGAACTCTGCCCAGAGCTGACCTACCAGGTAAACGCAGCTGCATGAGTGAGCCCGTGCCAGATCCATATAAGAACCACACAGCTAACTCACAGAATCATGAGAAATAGTTGTTTTAAGCTACTGAGTTCGGGAGTTGTTTGTTATGCAGCAGTTGATAAAAGGACACAGGAATTCATGCAGATACAGGATGCAGCACAGAAAGTCACTACAATGACAGATGTCTACCAAAAGCAAAGACGTAGAGACCTATACTTAAGCTCCTAATTTGCTTCTGAGGTTCCTGGCAGTTAAAGTGGAATGTAGTTAGTTTTAGAATATCCATTTTGAAAAACAAGGAAGAATACCATTTTTCAGGAAAGGGAATGCCATTCCTTGGACTAAATTCTAAAAGAGATTTCTCATGTCAGGCCTTACATGAGAGTAATGAGTGCTATGTAAGGGGCTATGTCCTCGACCACATTCCAGCAATAGATTTTCTGAAGGGGCTCTTTTGTGTATTTCTGTAAAGCCCAAAGATATATCATCAAAGTACAACTCTGTGAGTTTGATTATGAGAAGGACTAAAATATATAGTACTCTTTATTTTATTATTATACAATTTCCTATTTGACTTTATTCACTTCCGCAACTTCAGTTAAATCCTTTGATACAACAGCTCCAAATTTATGTTTTTAATCCCTACTTTCCCCTTGTGCTACAGATTTGAATGCTTTCAACAGTGTACTATGCATCTCTTCCTGGATAATCTTTCTTCTTTGAGTTTCTTGGTTGGAATGTAAAATATTGCTTTCCTTCAAGAAGGTTAAATTGTGTTATTTCTAACGCCACAGTGTCTTAGAGTTATTGATGTTCAGATCTCAGAATGAACCTAATAGTGATGGCTGGTGGATTTTAGAGCCTGATTGCCTGAAAATATTGAAGTTATATCATTCTAAAATTCTGACTTATATTAGAGAAATCAGAGATTGAATACAGTAACCAAACAGAAAGACTGAATTCATGGAAGAACTGAAATAAAGAAAAGAAATAGAGTTCTCTACCTTAAGCAATTGAAAATTTATAAACCTTGTGTGAAACAGAAAAGAACATAACATACAACTGTTTTGTTTTGTTTTGAATCAGTGATTACTAAGTGTCCATTTGACTTTCTAAGTATCACCTTAGTGAATCTACTTTTCTCCATGTCCAGAACCACTGTCAGTGTCTAAGACACTCCCAGCTCTTGCTTGGCTAATGCAATATAGTCTTTTGAAATAAGTATTAACTGTACATATTTCTGGTATGTGGTTTTTCTTATTTTTTTCCCCTGCTGTATCAGTGCCTACCAGAGTACAGGCACATGATAGTTGCTTAATACATATTTGTTGAATGAATGATTGAGTTCTTCATGGAAACTTTTATATCTCTCTGGTAGGTTCTGTAACATAGCAACTGGAATGATATTTATAAAACACTTATTTTTATATCATCCCTCTGGTTATAAGGTCTCCTCATTTCCTTTAGGTCACCTAGGTCATAACGACCCCAAGTCTGTTGGGGTTATATTTTGGAATTATGAATTTTAAAATAGAATGGCTAGTATAAAGCCTGGATATAACATGAGAAGTTAACAAATGACACCACTGGAGCAAAACCAAATGCCATTTGCAGAATGAGCCTTATGGCCATGGGGGAGGGAATTAGTTGGCTTTGTCCCCTGGGAGCTAAAGATCTTTTGGAGAGCCATCCAGGACTAGGCCAGGGAATCTTTTGGGGAATCAGAGTGGCAGAAAAAGCAGTTGCAAGGAAGGTAACTACCATCCCTTCTGGTTTATAATGACTTTCTCTACTTTTAGCTCTTTTCCGGACTTTTTGCTCCCCCAAAAAACACATATCATAAAAAATAATAATAAATAGAATGCAGAAGTGACAAAGGGAAAAAGTTTAAGAAGACTAGAATATTATAAAAATCAGAAATTGCATTAAACATTTGAAAACATTTAATGCATTTAAAATGGTAGCTATAAATGAGAACAGTAGGGGGAAAAAAAAGACTAGAACTACAATTCCAGAAAATAGGGGTAAGAGTTAATAGAATAAAAATGTGACACAAAAATTAGAAACTGAAAAGTTGGATAAGGAAGTACAGTATACAATAAGCAAAAATAACAGTAAAGTGTATAAGATTAAAATTTTAAATAGGGTAATTATGATTAAGAATGCACGTGGAAGAAGAGTGATTAGAGGGAATGCGAGGCGCTGGGAGATGAGTTGTCTTCACAAGAGAATTACCTCTTACTAAAGCTTTGGACCTTTTGTCTCCCATCCTTCAAGGGCACTCATGCCTTCCCCATGTCTCAATCTAAGATTACCCTTTGGCACGTACCTGTGGAAGCTGGGACAGCACCGACCCACCCCAGTTTTTTTACATGACACGTGCTCAGAGTCAGTTGCAGAAGCTTTAACAAGAACCTGCATCTACATAACTCTCTAAACCTGGCTGGTGAAAATAATTTTGCTATTTCAGGAGAAAATTTTTACTTTGGTCTACAAATGATTCTACTTTGGGTCACCCTATATTCCTTTATTTATTGTTATATAATTATAATAGTGAATACATGTATGAATGTTTACAGTATACTTTATTTGCATTACTTTATTGATCTTTATAGCCACCTCTGGGACAAGTACCTTCATTATTTCCCATTAATTACTTTAAACTTGTATTTTAGAGTTGGAGAATCTGAGGTCTTGATAGGATAGTTTAACTAGTGTTTATTAGTCAAGCTGAGGTTAACACCTGGATCTTTTGATTCCCTGTATAGTTATGTTTCTACCATAGCCTTTTACTGTATTTCCACTTACTGTTTCTTGGGTTCACAGTGGTTTAATGTTTTGTAACATTTATGAATAAGAATGGCAAAAAAGAATGTGAAGTTTTAATAGAAACTGTGTTCTCATTCTAGATTATGAATGAATTAATAGAGAATTTATGCCACTCATACTGTCCTTATGCATAATTTCTTACTCTGTGTGAAATTTGTCATCATTAAAGCATGATTTTCAAAATGGGAAAAATTAATGGTTTTCAAAATGACTGAAGATAGAAAAAAGTATGTGATGAAGCTAAGAATAGACAGGTATAGTAAATGACTGGTTATATATCAGCCTAGAATTTTTTTGACTACTTCTTTCTTTACATAGGCAGAATCAGGCTTTGAAAAGATCTTGACAGACACAAAAGTTAACAGATTTTTCACTACCCCATAAGTACAGTTACAGAGGTTTGCACAGCATGCTAAAGATAGACAGAGAAGGGACAACTACCACAGAATGGGTGTATGGGGAGAGGAGAGGCTTCCCAGAAGAAAACCCTGAATTGTTACAGGCAGGCTGATTCATGTACCAGTGCTGGAAATGAAGGTTTTTCTGGCTCTTTCGAGCAATGATTGTCAAAGTGGTTGGCCACCTCCTGATTGGGAAGGACAGTCCATTTTAGAATTAAATAAATCCCAAATGCAAATCCATTCTTTCATTTTCACGAGTGAAAAAAATTCGCACAGGTTTGCACAGGTTTTTGCTTCCATGAACAACTAAGGACTACTTACTAGTAAACCTAAGTTGGGTATTAAAGCTTACTGAAATACAGCATTGCCAAAATAAAACTCATTACTAGAGTCTACTGAAGATACTGGTAATTTATCAGAAGGCAAAGTGCGATGAAATACTTGGTAAGTTGTAGAACTCTAACTGCTCATGCCCAAGAAACAGATGGCTGGAATTACCAGTGTTTTCTCACAGAATGTTTTGTTATCAGTATATCAGGTGGGCTGTCTTAAATTGGTCATGGTGTTTAAATGCTGCTAATTTGCCTGTGAATTATAAATGATTAATGTAGATTCATCATCATGTTTTTTTCAGGATTGTATCCTTTACTTAAAGTGTTAATTTGTATCAATAGTATTTTTTGGCTCTTGAATGTCTTATAGGTGGTAAATCATGAGTGAAAAATTAACCATGAATTATTTTCATTAGAGCTTCTCAAATATTGGCATGAGTAGGAATCACCCAGAGAGCTTGTTACAAAAGGGATTCCTGGGCCCCACCCCCCAGAACTTCTAATTCAGTACTCTATGTGGAGCCTGATAATTAACATTTCTAACAAGCTCCCAGGTGAGGCTGATGCTGCTGATTTTTCAGCCATACTTTGAATAAAACCCACCTGTATCATTCTTGCTAAAGCAGATGAACAGACAACCCATGAAAACAATCCTGTGTAATGGGATCTCCTATCATTTAGTCCTTCTCTATTGGAAGATAAGCATTCATAAGATGGGATGAATAGGTGGGTGGGTAGCAGAGTCTCAGAGTATTTTGGTCAATTTCAGTAACTCACCAAAAAAGAAAAAAGAAAAAGATTGAGAGTCTCTGCGAACAAATTAAAGTTGATCAAATTTGGCTCAAACATCACATGCTAGAAAAACAGAGGAGATAAATCAGTGTGACTCAAGCGTCACGTGCTAGGAGAACAGAGGGGATCAATGTGGCTAGAGAAATTTACCATATTATCTAGGGTTTTGTATACCATACTCACTAATTTACATTTATCCTAAGAACAATAGTAAACCATCAAGGCATTTGGAACTGGGGGATGGCATGATCAAAGTTATGAAAACAAGAGTGTGGCAAGAAGGGAAGCAGAGACAACAGTTTTGAAGCTGCAACAATAATCTGGGTGAAAAGCAATGAAGGACCTGAACTAAATAATAAGCAGTGATGAGAATGATAAACAGATGTGAGAGATACTAAGGCAGTGGTAATAATGATTATAATAGCAGCTGACATTTACTGTGCGCTCACTATGGGCTTTGGGCTATGGGCTGATGACTCTACTAAGCACGCTGTGTGTATGAATTTAGTCCTTACAGCAGCCGCATGAGGAAAATGTTATTTTTAATTCCATTTTACAAATGAGGAAACTGAGTCACAGAGAGAGGCTCAGTTACTTGTTAAGGCCACAACTGGTTAGGGCAGAGCAATAATTTAGACTCTAGCAGTTTGGCTTAGAGCCCAAACTCTTAAACTGCATGGTAGATTTGTGGAATTGGGTGATAGATACGAGGTGAAAGAGGTGGCTAGGGTGCTAGTAGACTTCTAGCCATTTCTAGTCTAGACATTGATATAGGAAAATTAGGAGGTGAAGTGTTAGGAGTGTGATGAAGTAGAGAAGTGAAGGGCAAGGGAGAGGATAAATTCAGTTTGGGACATTTTGAGTTTGAGAAATCTGTAGGAAATCCAAGAGAAGAGATCTACTGGTCAGTGAATCTATGGATCTTGACTGTAAAAATCTAATGCAAACTCTTAAAAAACTTGGTGGCTAGATTAGATGCAGGGGGTGTTGTGATAAACCGTATCTGTAGTACTGTATTCAATTTTGAAAGTCACTCTTTAATTGAAACTGAAGTCTATCTGGAGGTAAACATAGTTTCAAAGGATTGGGAAACAATGTTGTAAGAAGACTGGGATAAGGAACTGGGCTGTTTAGTACAGAGTTAAGGAGGCTTGGGGAGGTTTGATAGTGCACAATATGTTAAAGAATAGTTATGTAGAACAGGGAATTTATTTATTTATTTTTTTAAAAAATTTTTTTATTTTTTAAACATCTTTATTGAAGTATAATTGCCTTACAATGGTGTGTTAGCTTCTGCTTTATAACAAAGTGAATCAGTTATACACATACAATATGTTCCCATATCTCTTCCCTCTTGCATCTCCCTCCCTCCCACCCTCCCCATCCCACCCCTCTAGGTGGTCACAAAGCACCGAGCTGATCTCCCTGTGCTATGTGGCTGCTTCCCACTAGCTATCTATTTTACATTTGGTAGTGTATATATGTCCATGCCACTCTCTCACTTCATCCCACCTTACCCTTCCCACTCCCCGTGTCCTCAAGTCCATTCTCTAGTAGGTCTGTGTCTTTATTCCCGTCTTGCCACTAGGTTCTTCATGGCTTTTTTTTTTTTTCCTTAGATTCCGTATATATGTGTTAGCATACTGTATTTGTTTTTCTCTTTCTGACTTACTTCACTCTGTATGACAGACTCTAACTCCATCCACCTCATTACAAATACCTCCATTTCGTTTCTTTTTATGGCAGAGTAATATTCCATTGTGTATATGTGCCACATCTTCTTAATCCGTTCATCTGATGATGGACACTTAGGTTGCTTCCATATCCTGGCTATTGTAAATAGAGCTGCAATGAACATTGTGGTACATGACTCTTTTTGACCTATGGTTTTCTCAGGGTGTATGCCCAGTAGTGGGATTGCTGGGTCGTATGGTAGTTCTATTTGTAGTTTTTTAAGGAACCTCCATACTGTAGAACAGGGAATTTATGTAGCCTCAGTAGTGAGAATAGGACCAAATAGATGCAAGTTATTCAGTTATAGATATGCTGAGAATAAAAACATGTCTGAAACGGGAAAGGATTGCCTTGTGAGGTAGTGCCTATGTAAGGAAATATTGAAATACCAACTGGAGTGCCACGCAGTAGGGGTATTGTAGAGGTAATTCCTGTTCTGCACAGATTGTTGAGTCCATCAGAACTTTACAGCATTGTAATAAAATGTTTTGGGTTGTTTTATAATTTGATTATAGATTATTAATAGGTCTATTGTGAGTTTTTCTTCACAAAACTTGAAAGCAAAGTAAATCATTATTTTTCTTGGCATAAAGCACATTAAACCATTACCATCTAAGATGATAGTTGCTGGAAATGTGTAAGGATTTTCCCTAAATATTAATCCACTTCTCATTACTGCTTCAGTTGTTTTAGCAGAATGCAGTTGTTTGGTTGCAGAAATTGTTTACCATATCAGTGATTCCAAATAAAGGTAGTGGAGTTTTTAATTCCAGTTAGAGCAAAATGTCAAAATAAAGTGTAGTTTCTCATTACTGGATTTACAATCTTTGTATCTCCTTTTTTTTCTTGGCAACTGGGAGTTTTGTTACCGGCAATGAAATACAACCTTCATGTTGTACTGTGTAGGATAGATACTGTAAAATTCTGGCCTTGCTTTTCCATTGATCTGGATTGCCATATGGGAATCCTATTCAGCTGATCTTTATTTCCTGAGTCAGAAATTCTGTTTTACCCATCTTTGGGGCTTTCAGCAGCTATTCTCAGTGGGCCTTCAGGTATTGCACATGAAAGAGAAGGTTCAAAGGCATAGAAAGAAGGTTCAGGGCTGAAATGTTTACACTGCATTTTAAAAAATTTTGCAAACATTTCCTAAGCTGATGGATCAGCCTGAAAGCTTAGTAGATCTAAGGCTTTTTATATGCTATAGTATAGGTAACATTTGAATATACACAATTTTTAAGGAGTGGTAAAGTACTCATCAGTTATCAATTTGATACAGAAATGACTCATTTGTGTGTTTCCAGAAAGTGTAATTAACAACATTGTAATTCATGTTTTAGGTTTCTTGATTTTTTTTCCCACAAATTTGTTTGCCTGTTCTTACGCTGATTTATTTTGAAGCCGACAGTTAGTATTGAACTGAGGTAAAGTACAGTTTACAGTCAAAATAAGAAATTAATAAATCAATAGAAATTTTAAAATAAACATATTTTTGAGGTTTTGCCACTTCTTGTGTGGTCAACTACATATATAGCATAGCAATAATAGTGTTGATTTTTAAAAAATTAATGAAAGTACCAATACGGAAAAGCCAACTGTTATAAGTTTATCACTTATTTAGTAAAATATATTTTAATTATAAAGATCTTTTATCATCATAGATTGATTTTTTTATAGCATGATATTTGCTAATGTGTCAGTAGCTTGTTCGAACATAATCTGGTTCTCTGTATCTAGCTACATATTACACATTTATAAATGTTAGATGGACAACTTTACTACTTCTCTCAGCTTTGTGTACAAACAAAATATTCAGTATGGAATATAAAAGTTTGATAAAGGTCTTGTGTTTATTCTGAAGTACATAAATGTTTGTAGAATATTTTTAAAAGCCTTGTAAAGTAAGTATTTGAGTTTTCTACCATATACAGCATTTTCTTATTAAACAGATTTTTGACATTATGTTAAGCTATAACAGAATCCATGCTTCTGGGAAGTTTACATACATTAAAAGACTTTTTGACAAGATGAAATTAGTCTTCTGTATGAAATTATGGGAGAATTTACAAAATGAGCATACATGCTTAGGAGCTGATTTATCAAAATATTTTTGACTTGATTTTCCTTTTATGGGCTTCTCTTCCATTTTTATCCCATCTTGTGTGTGTGTGTGTGTGTGTGTGTGCGTGCGTGTGTGTGTGTGTGTTTGCCTAGAAAATTTGCATAATGTAAGCATACCTTCCAACCACAGTCAAAGTGGTTATTTGGAGACATATTGTTTGGCCCTGGGGAGTAGGTAGGTTTGTAAGGAAAAGAATACTGGAAATTGCATAACACAGTCTATCCTCCCTCACTCCTAACTACAAACATAATTGTGCAGTTCTAATAAACCTAGGGTCATTCTCATGTTAAATGCTATCCATGCCTGGATTTGAAAAGTGATAATATAATAATAACTAGCCTATTGAAAGCAATTGACTGTTATTCTAATCATGAAGATCAAATCATGATGATTTTGTTAAAATCATTCTATAATTTAGTTTTAAAAATTAAATTCTTTTTTAGGGTGGATTCCCAAGGTTCCTGGAATTTCTTGTAATATCTGGAGATTGATTTATTTGGTTGCACTAGTGTGTTGCCATTTCTAAGTTCCCAAAGGACTCTGTTTTTATCTATATTATAACGTGACACAATCTGTTGTTATAGATCTGCTTTCCAATAGACTGAGATTTTGTGGCCAGGGACTATGTTTCATCTTTCTTTGTCCAAGGCCAAGTGGTAGTATATTAAGAGGCAGTGAGGTAAGAGTATGGCTGTCCTGTTAAAGACAGCTTCAAAATAGGATATGTTTTCTTCTTCCTCATCTTCTTCCTTCTCCTCCTCTTCTTCTCTTCCTTCTTCCTCCTCCTCTACTCTTCCTTCTCTGTCTTCTCCTACATCATCATCATCACCATCACCATTATCATTGTCATCTTTATCTTATAGAGCATTTGCAAGAAACTATGATAATTGCTGGAATTCATGATTACTTTAATTCTTACCCCAACTCTGTGAGGCATATATATTATGAATGAGGAAACAAGGATATAAACATTAAGATATCTCTCCTAGTGATACCCAACTAATAAGTAGTGAAGTCAGAACTCAGACCCAGGTCTGTTCCCTAGGTCTGTGCTCATAACCACTACTGACTTCAAGGAATCATAGACTCAGCCTTTGCCAGTTTGTGGATTTCTGTCACTAAATATGCATGAGCTAGTATTTAAATCTTTTAAAACCATCTTTCACATTGCCTTATATCTTACACTAAATAAAAGTTAGAATAAATGAGTGATGAATGAATAAATGGCTCTCATATTTGCATTTTATTATATTACCTATTATATAGTCAAAGATCTTTTAATTCATTCAGTATTAAAATGTAAGAAATGAATGTTTTTTCCTAGCCAGTATGCAGAATCAATAGTAAGTTAATGACTGTAAAGTATTCTTGCCTCTTCTTAAGTAACTGCATACTTAAGTGTGAATCTTCTCTTTTGGACTTGGATTGTAGCTCATGCATATTATATCAATCTAAAATATGAACCCATAGTGGCAGCAAAGGAACTGGACTTCTAGGCCTAGAAGTTTCCAGGAGAGATAATAATAATGATGACTGTGGAGAATTCAGAGACCTTGAAAATCCTTTGAGAAGCCTAATTCTCCAGAAATCTTTTCTGTGTTATCTAATGTTGCTGTAGACTATAAAGCCTCACCATAGCTTGGGTCCCTGGTGTTCAGTGAATCAGAATTCCTGCCCTTCCTCCCCACTAGACAGTCCCCCTACACAAAGAAAGCCTAACCACTGTTTAATTTTAGAGCAGGTTGTCCAGCTGAGGGATTCCCTCTCTTGGTCTTAGGTTGGTAACATGCCAGTTTGGGCACATGCCCATCACATGTTTATTTCACAAAACACTCATTTATATGTACTATGAAAATTGTGCATATCAAGAAAAAGATACTTGGTTTTAGTGAAGAATGTTACCTTTCTTTAGTGAGATTAAGAAGAAGAAGTAACAATTCATTTGAACTTCATATGGATTTCTCTAAAAAACCTCTGAATGCAAGGAAGGTATTGTGCTAGGTCTTTGGGAATTTAAAGTTGAAGAGTACCTAGTATTGCTCTCAAGGAGCTTAAAATATAGTGGGAGATATATGTGTATGTGTGTGTGTGTGTGTGTGTGTGTGTGTATGTAAGTATAATGCAGAACAAACTATGGGAATGTTCTATTCTAATACGAACTTCAAGAAAAAAATATGGAGGAGATGACACTTGACCTGAGTTTTGAATAATGCAAAACTAGATGCTTAATAGGTTTATTTATGTAAATATTCAAGCATATAATAGCACACATTCTCAGTATGAATATATGTTGGTATATATGTGGTCTGTACAGATGTGTGTATGTGTGTGTGCAAATGCATAGTCATGGTGAGATTAGCATGTACTCCTCTTAAATACTTTTTTTTCATGAAATGTGACTATATTGAAGGCTTTATAAAATCTCTCTCCCTTAATTGATGTTATTGGAATATTATTTTGACTTAGATCTTGAGTTTAGCAACTAAAACTCTTGGGAGTCATTATTAAATAGTATAGTAACCTGTACAATTCTTATAGCGACATATGGCTATGTGCTAAGGTGAAATAACAGATAGATTTTAAGATAACCTGGTCATGAAGGGACATACATAATTTTGTTGGGAAAGCTCCTAAGTCCAGCACTTTGGCAGCTCTCTAATATTCAGACAGTAATTGTGTTAACTTAGATTAGCCTGGATAAGTAGGAATCTACATGGAGGAAGACATTATAGATCATGTATTCCTACCCATGTCATCTTGAAATGATTAAACCAAAGTAATTCTCTGGTTTACCCTTAAAGTAGGTCTTTTAGATGCTTCTAGTTCCCTCTTCCCAAATCTCTTTACTTTTTTGTTGATACCTATATGAGTTATCTATTGTTTCATAACAAATTACCAAAAATCAGTAGCTTAGGAGAACACATTTATCATCTCATAGTTTCTTTGAGTCAGGAATCTGGGTGTGGCTTAGCTGGGTACTCTGCTTTAGTGACCCTCACAAGCTGTGGTCACAGTGCCAATCACAGCTGAAGTCTCATCTGAAGGTTCAACTGGGAAAGGATCCACTTCCAATCCATGTGGTTTTGGCAAGATCCAGTTCCTCATGGTTGTTGGACTGAGGTCCTCAGTTCCTTGCTGGCCTTTGACTGGAGACAGCCCTCAGTTTCTTGCCATGTAGGTCTCTGCATATGAAAGTCTGCTTTATCAAAGTCAACAAGAGAGAGGGTCAATAGAGTCTACAAGCAAGATGGGAGTTACAGTCTTATGTAATACAATCATGGAAGTGTTATCCCATCACTTTTGGTGTACCTGCTTGGTTAAAAGTAAGTCACTGGTCTTTCCCACACTCAAGGGGAAGGGATTAAGTATGCCTTATAGGCATAAATACCAGGCAGTGGAGATCACTGTGGTCCACCTTAGAGTCTGTCTGCTACAATGCCTAAAATTTATTTGGGGTGGGATAGACCTATTCTATAATGATATATAAAAGATGTAGAATTCAGAAGGGTGAAACTCATCAATAGTTAATTTCACTTGTCAGTGAACAATTGCAAATGATGTCAGAGTTTTCCCTTTTTTTAATGTCCAGAGAATATAAAGAGACTAAGAAGGCATTGGATTGATGAGTTAGAAAGAAATGATTGCATTAAGCTAGAACATTCAAAGAAAAGAAGGACAGATTTTTTTTCAATTTATGAATTTTATCTTTATCTAAAACATTTACTGCTTTCTTCAACTACATAGAGAGAAGTGGACGCTGTACTCAGAGAAGTTCTAGCCTGTGACTATTTATAATTATAACTTTATTGGTATTAAAAAACAATTTGAAATCATGACTTCTCCTACCATTCCTTTTCCTCTTCCCTTTTCCAGAGTACTCCTTATTTGATGTATCACAGCAGCTGCATGTGTTTGTAGTCAGTACTAGAAAATAAAAATAAATAAAAGAAATAGGGAAATAAAATGAACATATTCCTTGTTAAATATTTATGAGTAACAAAATAGTAATGATATAAAACTTATAGCTGGTTTTGGCAATGAAAATTGACAGGTGCATGACATAGTTATTTGCATATGTTGGAATATTAGGGACAGGCCACTGGGTTAATGATTACATTGGATTGAATGATGATCAGAGAATTGTATGTGGTAAATTCTCTTGTGCTTTGTTTGCTTCTTAATACCTTTTAAATTTTGAGAATATTCCAATAATCATTGCTGTTTCACCATCAGAGTTAGTAAAAGACCTCAATTTTAATGTGCAGCCAAACCTAGGGGATTTTCTCCAACTCCTAATCAATGTATTTCTCCTGCTTTAGTTAACAAGATCATCTGTGGTTGATCATGGCCCAGTATTACCCTGAAATGAAAGAAATATAGTCATCAAAAGCAGGGAATTCAACTTCAGGTCACTACCTCTTATCCAAATATAAACTACTAAAACTCTTGTAAACTACTAAACTCTTGTAAAGGTCCTTTCTCCCCCTAAAATGACTCATCTCTTGTTTAAGAAGCAGATTCTTAGCCTTGGCCTTTCTTACATTTTCAGTATAGACATTCTATTATTAATGTATTTTTTAAACTTTATTTTCTATTTAGTTAGTTCTGAAAGTTTCTTTTTACCCTCAAATTACTCACTAGTCTGGGATCCAAACACTCCAAAAATTGAATTTTAAAAAATTTATTGATAAAATATATTTAGTATATTATCTATATTGTCCTGAACATGCCCATTTTAGTGTTATTTGACCTAGATTTAAAAAGCCCAGGAACTCAAGGACTGTCACTATGTAAATATCTTTGTGTAGAACTTCATGCAATTAGGCATTCAATAAATGCTTTCTGATGATGGTAACCCAGTTAAAAGTGTTCTGAGGAAATCCAGAATTTTTAAACAACCAAATACAGAGTCATAATAATGTAAAGATTCTCCAGTATTCTGAAATGACTTCTTTCTTCATAGCTACTTAGCCTTATGTCCCTTTTCATCCTCTCCATGTCTTATTAAGACATTAAAACAAACCAACAAACAAACAAAACAAAGCACTCTTTGTGCTTCTTTTATCTGAAATACAATAGATCTCTGGCTGCCAGAACCTTTTCCTTTTGACTTGGTTATGTTGGAGATATCACAATGTCCACTCTCATTTGTCCTTTCCATTCAGGAATGTGGGGAGGAAGTTGAGTACTCGATTAGAGTTATGAAGCAAGAAAGTACCTGAGGAATTACACTGTCTAGCATTCTTAACTGAGCCTAGATATTCAGTGGAAAACCCCTGACTAAAAATCCAAATGTTTGAACTGCAAGCTCTATATTTTTTTGTTAGTGAACCAGGATAATATTATTATCTTGTGTGTGTTGCTTGTAGTTTAGTGAGACCTGGTGACACAATTGATACTAACTTGTTCATGCATCTTTGCCATAATGACGCACATTGATTATTGGCTATTGAGTGATATTGTAGATATTCAGTACGTTAGCCACTGGACAATTTTGAGTCAATGCCAGATGGCAGGTCTTATTTTGACTGGCAAGTAACTTGAGACTAAAAAAATGTGTTTTTAGAAAATTATAGTAAAATTGCACTTTTACTACTCTTATGTGTGTTTTGGGGATATTTCAAGTAAGTATCCTTTAATTTGATGTTGGATTACTGCAAGTCATTTGATCTTACCTTTTTTGTGAAAACTTGGAAGCCTATGCCAGTTCATTTCACTTTTACTACTGATTAGCACTAGAGTGTAGGCTGAGCTTCATAATTTAACCCTAACTGTATTTTGCTTTGTGTTGTTCTGTAATTGCTTTCTATATCTTTATTTTTTCTGTCATTAACTAGAATTATAGTTCTGCCAAGACAAGAACTGTCTTATTGTTCTATTGTATGTAGTAATTACCTTACTTTTGGGCACATATTAGGCATTTAATTAAAAAAATTAAAATTATTTTTAAGTCTTAAAGTATATTCTTTGAATGTCGTTAAAATGTAGTAAAAGGAAACCTAAATACTTCTCTTGAGGGAAAAAGAAAAACTTTTTTGAAACTTAGAAAAAAAGTCTATCTCTAGAACACATCAGAAAGATTTGCTATTAAAAATTCCACACAATTAAGCATGTCATTAATTGGATTCCATGAACGTATTTTTTTGTATACATGCCTATAATGTTATTTTTCCTCAGTATTTTTGTAAATTTTCTTTTTTTTTTTTTTTGAGGAAGCAATTAAGAAAAAGAAAATTTCTAGGCAAACCATTCCTAGTATTTTATCACCACGAATGAAACAAATGCCCTGTTAAATGTTAATAATTGCATACTATTGATATGAAAAAGTAACTTAGAATATTTAAATTTCTGCCATTCTGGGATTTTTATTTTAACATATTTTGTGTGTTGATTTTTAGTGTGTGAAGTAGACATTTTGGTAAATCACATGCTATAGAAGTAAAAATACAAAAATATTTTTATAAATCATGTACTAGAAAAAAGTACAAAGACATCAGAGTAGGTATTTGAGAAAATTGGGAATTTATTATTTTTTTCTGGGAAAAAATTTAAACTGCCATTGAATTTCATTTTCATTTAATTTTTTAAAAGGAAATGTTGGCTTTGTTATGCTAGATCATTATAAGCTTTATTTCTACTACATTTTATCATAATGCACACTGAGTATAAATAAACTCTGGTATGCTAAACCTAATAGCAATTAAACTGGAAGTGTTTGTATTTCATCACTGTGAACTTCGCAGAAATGTTTCCATGACAACCTCCATGCTAGTTAAGACAACCAGAGGTGATCAACAGTTTACGTATTTTTTTCTCTTGTAAGAATGGAATTTGTGTTGACAGTTTTGGCCTTTAATGGCACTTTTGTTCTGTGTGAAAGTATTTGTTTATCAGATCATATGTTGTTAACTGTCAGACTGAGGTAGAGTGACTGCTTTTGATAAAAGGCTGCATTAGAATTTCTAGTCTGTGAAGCTCTTATACTCTAATTATCCCCATCAGTATAGAAGAGTCCATTTGCTTCAGTACTCTACAAATTACACTTTATTAAGACCAAGTATTATGCTGAGTAAAATTGGGAGGATCTTGATTTTGTTTGACCATATAAAAACTGAAATTCCTTTTAACTTTACTTCTTAACGAATGCCACCTTCCCCCCAAAACAATTCCATGCACATGCATACACACACACACACACGTTACAAAAAACAACATTTAAGTGACCTCTTTGGAAAAGTTTATTGGGGCAGTTTTAGTGATTTTCCTTAAATCACTCACTCCCCTAGAATATTGTAACTACATCAGTAGAGTCCGCTACCAAAGATGTGCAAAAAGAGGAAAGGTAATTTTGCAGTTTCAAACAGGAATTGCCAAGCTGATCATGGAACTAAGGACTTCCCTCTGTTTACTCTTAAAATAGAGGCACATTAAAAACTTTTCCTACTTTTAGATTCTCGAAATAAGCATCTGTGTATATGTTCTTATAAAGAGGACTGGAGTTGTGAAGTTTCTCCAGAGCTGTGTGAGCTCCACAAGAGAGGAAAGATATTCACTCAGGGATGGTGTACTTGTCCTCTTCTGTAACTGTCTTCGTGATCACTTGTCAGCGTTGTCTAATACCTGAAGGCGGCAAGGCATATTAAATATATTATATGATTTATATGTGGAAAAAAACTCATTACTTTCTAAAGTAAATACTTTCTAAAATAAAGCTTGACAATTTTCTCGGATAGTATGACTATGTAGATGTTAGGCTTTATTCCATGTCTTCTCAGAAAAGGAAATAGTTTAATTTTCATCAACTTTGTTAAAGTAATATTAAATCATAACTTTCTGTGACCAAAAATTATCCTTGCTTTCTTTAAAATTACCTATTTAAATGTATTAACATCAATGAAGACATTTCTATAAAGTAATATATGGTTTTATCTTAGTTTAAAGAACATAATTCTGATTTTCTGATTTTTTTCTTCAGTCTTTGTCTTGACATCATCATCCATTCCGTTTTAGAAGCCAGAAGCTTGGAAATGACCTTGAAACCTACTTCTTTCATTCAATCATTCATTCAGTTGTTTCTTCTCATGCACTCTAGGCACTGAGGTAGAGCACAGAATAAACACAAAAATCCCTTCTCTCATGTAGGCTGTTGTCTCATGAGGGGAAGTCAACAATAAAATAAATCAGTAAAAGATAAAGAATATGAGATGATGGTGAGTGCCATGGAGAAAAATAAAAAAAGAGATGGAGTGGGGTTTGCAATTTTAAATGGGATGGTCAAGGAAGACTTCATTGAAAAGTTGACATTTATGCAAAGATCTGAAAGAGGTGAAGGCAAGAGCTATGTTGGTATCTGAAAGAAAAGCATGCTAAAGCAAGGGGAAAACAAATGTAACGGTCTTGAAGTTTGAGAAACAGCAAGCAGGCAGTGCAGCTCTTGCAGAATAAGCAATGGCAGAGATAGCAGGAGCTAGAATTGGGGATTAAGGGATAGAGAACATAGGGCCTTGTGGGCTACTCTAGACCACTGAGTAGACGAGCAACACAATATGATTTACCTCTTGACAAAATCACTCTGGCTGCTGTGTTGAAAATAACCTGTAGAGAGGTAGGGATGAAGGCAAGGAAGGGAGCAAAGATGAAACCAGTTAGGAATTTATTGCAAGAATCCAAACAAGAGATAGTAGTAGCTTGAACAAGAGTGAAATCATAGTGTAGGTGAGGAAAGGGATCAAATTCTGGATGTATTTTGAAGATTTAGCCAACAAGATTCCCTGACAGATTGAACGTGGTGTTTGAGGCAAAGAGAGGCATTAAAGTTGACCCAAGGTTTCTGCCTGAAAACTGACAGGATGATATTTCCTTTTTCTGAGTTGGGGAAGACCATAGAGGGAATGGGTTTTGTGGAGGAACATTAAAAATTAAATTTTGGACGTGTTTGAGAGCTCTATTAGATATCTGATTGTAGATAGTAAATAGACAATTGGATATAGGAACCTGGAGTTTGGAGCAGAGATGTGAGCTGTAGGGAAACACTTGTAAGTTATTACATAGATGTTATTTGAAACCATGTGAAGCTAGGAAAGATCACCAAAAGAGGGCTCCTCGAGAGAAACAGGCCAACGTGTTCTCTTACCCAACCTCCGGCAGGGCAAGTACCTCAGTGTGGCCAGAACAGTCCCAGTTTATGCCTGGCCCCAGCGTAACTAAGGGTGCCCCCTTCTCCCTCTACAGGGAACCTCTTTGGACAATAAATTACGTGATCACACAATGAATATCTTTTGTCTCTACTCTTCTTCCTATTCACTGCCTTTCCTCTAGTTCATTAATCCAATGTCCTCTCACCAGATTTCTTACCTTCTCTCTATCTTCACCTTTTCCCACCAATCTTTACTCTGTTTCCAGAATAATCATTCCACACATAAACCTAATAATGCCATTCCCCTTGCTAGGCTTTTTCTATGGCTTCTAATGTTTGAGGAGCAAAATAGATTCTATAATATGAAATTTCAAAATTCTTTGTTATCTTATTCTTGCCTCTCTTTCCAGCCCCTCCTCTTGCCATTTCCTCCTTATCCAGCCCCTTAGAAATGAGGAATTTTTTTACTGCGATTTGGGAGCTGCCACTCATCTGCTAAGCCCCCCAAGGCTGCTTTCCTGTAGTGTGGAGCTGTGTGGGGCTGGGGGACGGCACTGCTTACTACTGCCCCTCCCAAAGCATCTTGCCTGCCTAGTGGGAACTGGGGGCGGGTGAGCAGGCACCTCCACCCAGCTGCTTCCACGTGCTTGGTGTAGGCTTGCTGCAGCACAGAGCTGTGGAAATGAGATTGCCAAAAGTCGCCAATGTCTAACCCCACCTAGGAGCTGGGGGAGATGGATACTGTTACTGGCTGCCAGCTGATCCAGGACGGGTGCCGTCCCTGGCTGGAAATCCACGACTCTCCAGTGTTCTTACTGAGTTCTGGTAGATTTGGTTGTTACACATCTTTTTATTCTTCTCCAGAGACTTTTAATCATTGTCTTTGTTCATTTTGATCAGCTTAATAGATATCTCTCCTAGTATATATATATAAACTTAACATGTCATAAATATTTTCTGAGATCAAATAAACTCTGAGTATCATTTATGACCAACATATGGTCAGTAGAGCATATATAACATACCATAAATACCAGTAAATATATACCACAGTTACCAGATTCTCTCCATAATGTTAGATTACTTTCGCTTCTTCACTGTTGTTAATAAAGCTATTATTAACAGTTTTTGTGCATATATTTTTGTCCAGGTTTTGAGTATTTCATTAATGTGTATTTCTAGAGGTAGAATTATGGAGTAGAACATGGGGAACATTGCCAGATTTCTTCCCAGATTTATTTCCCTCTAGAAATAGATACATATTTTGTTGATTTTCACTAGAATCAAATACTATTGTTTTTAATCTTGCTGCTAATTTGATGACCAACTGGAAATTTAACATGATAAAATCATTTTAATCTTATGCTCTTGATCTTCAGCTAAATTTTTTAATTTAGCACTAAAGCCTGTTTTGTACGAAAAGGCAAAATTATAAAAAAGAAAATAGACAAGGAAAATCCGAGTGGAACCAGCATAACAAACCAAAGGTGCTGTTTTCATTGCTGTTGGCTATGCAAGGCGTGCTATAGATTTTTTTCTTCGTTATGATGAACAGTATAGGTTTAAGAACATATATCCACTTCCTGTTGAGCTTCTTTCACACTTTCACTTTGTAAAAGTAAAGTCTCAGAGGGAGAAATAAACTTTTACTGGCTTATATGAAAAATATGTAAAAGAAATGTAAAGATGATCTAATAATATGTAGCTTGTTGGTAAATGTAAATCGAGAGTAGCTTTGAAATTTAAAATATGTATAGCAGTAGATTCAGTGACCCACGTCGTGTTATGTATTAGATGAAAGAGAAATCTGTGATGTTTTAAATTTCTCTTTGATTTTGAAAAAGTTGATTATCTGCAAAGTCTACATGATTTCATCGACAAAATGCTGGCAGTGCCCGTAGATTTGATGTACCATTCCCCGCGTAATGATTCCTTTCTACGTCTCTGCTCAAATCACTGATAATTAGAGAAAGATACGCTTCATATGCATTTAAGATATTTTATAGGTAATCATGACTTTCTTACAACACTAAGTGAATGTCTTCCATGTACCTAATATTCCTCCTGTTTCACTATAAAACCAAACAAAGATATACGTGTCAGTGACATACACCATTCAAGAGTGGCAGAAGAAACTGGAACAGCAAGGTTTAGCTAGAGTCCGGCCCTTGACATTCTCTCCTTGCTGCTCGAGATTAAGGTTTCTGCAACTGTGCACCTTTTTATTTAAAAATTTTTATTTTATATTGGAGTATAGTTGATTAACAATGTTGTATTAGTTTCAGGTACACGGCAAAGTGACTCAGTTATACATATACACGCATCTACTCTTTTCCAAATTATTTTCCCATTTAGGTTATTACAGAATATTGAGCAGAGTTCCCTGAGCTATACAGTAGATCCTTGTTGGTTATCTATTTTAAATATAGTAGTGTGTATATGTCATTCTGCAACTGTGGACCTTAATCCATGTATTACACTGCAACTTTCATGATACTTCCATCTGTCCTCCACTCTCAGTATCCTAGAACAGTTACTTTTATCTTGTCCTCTGTTTTTTTTATTTCTGAAAACCTGTAATGAAATACTGATGTCAACTCTAGCTTACCCCTTTGGAGAACTGCACTTTGCCATTTAAGATATGCTAGCTTGAATTGATTAACTTACAGTGTCAAGTTTTAGCTTCATTTTATTGACAGAATTCAGAATTTCAGGATTTGACAGAGTTTGAATAGAAGGTAGTATGGTGTAACCTAAAATTTGATGATGTTTACACAGTAAAAGTTAGTAAAATATTTTTATGTTATAAAAGATTATAGTTATATAATAAAAGTTAGCTTTTTAAAATAAATTTATTTATTTATTTGGCTGCATTGGGTCTTCGTTGCTGCGTGCCGGCTTTCTCTAGTTGTGGCGAGTGGGGGCTACTCTTTGTTGCGGTGCGCGGGCTTCTCATTGCGATGGCTTCTCTTGTGGAGCACGGGCTCTAGGCACGCGGGCTTCAGTAGTTGTGGCACGTGGGCTCAGTAGTTGTGGCACGCAGGCTCAGTAGTTGTGGCGCATGGACTTAGTTGCTCTGTGGCATGTGGGATCTTCCTGGACTAGGGCTCGAACCCATGTCCCCTGTATTGGCAGGCAGATTCTTAATGACTGGGCCACCAGGGGAGTCCCTAGCTTTTCTTTAATAAAAAGTTTGCAAGACTATAAATTCTGTTGCTTTCCAAAAATGGGCAATAGCCTTTTGAGGATATAGTTTCCCTTTTTGAAAAAATTGGCCTCAGATTGTCTTCCAAGAATTGTAAGGACACTTAGGTAACTGAGTCTAAGCTAGGCATCAGGAAAAAAAAAGCAAATTTAAAAGTAACACTAGAAATAACAACAAAATCAAACCTGTTATAATGAATTATTCATGCATTCTAAAAATTCATTCTAATTTGGCTATACCTTTATTACTGCAGTAGAGGCTAGAGACTATTATCTTTAGACATATTCTCCAACACCATAGCATCAACAGTAATAAGCCAGTATTATTCCTTAGTGAGTCAGAGCTACTGTGATTCTTTAAAGATTGTATACAGTGACATCCTTAAAAATCCAAACAAGAGACTGATGTTTGCTGAAAATGCTGAGGGATGTGAACCTCATTTATAAATTTTAAATTAATGGTTTTAAAGTAAAATAGTACTTGAAAAATTTAATGAGTTTTATGAGTTTGCCTTTCATCAAGATTTATCATGCTTTATTCCAAAAATTAATAAAATAACACTAGCTTGAATTATTGAGTAGTCTTGTACTGAAGTATTTGTTATTTGATACTCAAATCTACATTTGTTAGGAATATATTTCTGTGCTAAGGAGGATAGCAGAGGGTATGATGTATTAAGTTTTAAGGATAAGAAAATAAAGATTAAGATAGTTGAAGGCAGATTTAACAAGTATTGGGTTAATTCATTACTGCAAATCTGTAAGTGAATGACTGACATTTACATATAGAGAAAATTAGTTTCTTGGGTTTACTTATTTACCGTCTCAGAGGATACATGAGGGGCTATCTGTGACAAGTATTATGAGTAAGTAAACAAATGTTTTCTTTACATAGTTTTAGATGATTAGAGACATATTTTCAGTAAACTTCTGTACATGAAATGCTTCCATAGACTGGTAATTGAGAGGTGCTTTCTGTATCACTATTGGACACATTACATTGTACACTTTTTGAGTTTTGTTCAGTTCTGTTTAAGTTATACCCTGGCTGAAAAGTTTAGTTTCACTTGGAGAAGTTCAAGAAGTTTTAATGGAAAAATATCTTATTTATGAAGTATTTTAATGGGACAAGGTGTTAATCAAAAGTTTATTTTAGGGTTTATGGCTAAGCGAGGGGAGGAGGATAGAATGACACGTGGTAATAGATTAGAGCTGGAGACGTAGACTTCAGGTTTAGCTTAATAAAGACTTTAGCTTAATGTACATATACGTGATTACAAGTAGAAGTGTTTATAGATATTTGCATATACATTGGTTAGTATACACACTTATTTCCTTGCTCTGTCAACTGAGAGGGCCTAAAAGCGACAAGCATACTTAGTGCCTGTATCTTGGTTTCTAACACCATTCTCCTAAAAAAAGAACCAGGGATCCTTGGAGAAATGGGGCTTATTCTCAGATTGGGGCAGGAAATACACAAGATTCAGCTGGAACTCTTGCCAGAAAATAAGAAAATGTTCAAAAAAGCACAATATGTAAAATGCATCTCCATGAGTCCGTACCATACTTATATAGAAAAAGGGTTCAATAGATAAGTGGGAGAACAGACATTTCCAGAAGAGAAGAATTTCAGATAATTTATGTAAATGCTTCACCTTCAAGAAAGTGGAGTGTAACTCCTGACTTAATTGTGGGCTGCGCATGGTGATTTTCTTCCAAAGAGTACAGTATGGAAAAAGGGAAAAAGGGTAACTCCATTCGAGAAACCTGACAAACCTATCCTCGGCCAGAGCATCAAGGTAAACAGCAACAGTGATGTAAGTGATATATCATGTTCATAGTATATAAACGATATGATGTGATGAAAATGGCAATTTTCTACTATGGTCCTCTCCCCCCAAAAATCTATAAGCCTAATCTAATCAGTAGAAGAACATCAGACAGATCCCAGCCAAGGGACATTTTACAAAATACAGTTTGAGAAACTGTCACAGCCAAGGGGAGTGAGCCTAAGGAGATATAATGACAAAATACAATATGGTATCCTGGATGGGCTCCTGAAACAGGAAAATAACATTAAGTAAAAACTATGGAAATGTGAGCATGATGTGGACTTTAGTTAATGTTCAAAAAAATTTAATGTTGGCATTTCTACATCTGTGGGCTTAGTGTGGCTAAATTGGGTATGGTGGGAGATTGGGGGGTGAGGACTTGTGGTAGGATTGAATAATAAAAATAGCTAACACTATTTAGAGCTTACTGTAGGCCAGGGATTCTTTAAACATTTTACATGTCTTAATTTTTTAAAACAACTCTTTGGCAGGTAGTGTTATTCTCTTGTTAGAGCTGAAGAAATGAAATGTTAAATGGCTTGCCCAAGACTAAGCATTAATACCCAGGCTCTAGATCCTCTTCTCTTAACTATTAGGCTTTGCTGAGAATGGCTGTTTTGGGTGTAGCTGCAGAAAGCAGTTCCCCTTTGTCACCAGGGTTGGTAGATATGTATGTGTAGGTGATAAAACGTAATAAGAAGACTTTGTTTATATGTATATATATAAAATGAAACTACAATAGAAAGTTTACTCCTTTAGATTATGGTGTGTGATTATTTCATGTTCATTTTCCTGATACTTTTTGTCCTTTTATATGTCAGATATACTGAAATTCTACAAATTGCTGGAGTCCCCAACTCACTAGTATTTCAGTAACTGAGCAAATACTCTCTGACAATAATACCTTAGGCAAAATAATCGTTATTTAGCATTGCCGTTGTATTACAGTATTTTAAAGTATTTCTCCTCTTTTTTTACTACATCCTTTCTTACAACAGCATTTGGGTTTTGTTGACTTTGTAATCTTCAAATAACAGATAAAGTAACTGAGGCCTAAGAACATTAAATCAAGCTTGTTTGACAACTTTATGTATGAAGAGGTCCAAAACATGTAATCCTGCACACTTCCATTGTGCTTTTCTGTGACATGGAAATAGTATAAAGTTAATTCCCAACAATTCTTAGTTTTCTAGAGCACAGCTGACAATGAGCTCAGCTTTATTATTTTTATAAAAATTATTTTATATTTACATAATTGCAATCTAAGTAGAGGTGACGCTAATAGGCAGAGAGGAATATCTGCCCAGAAAAATCTTTTCTGTCATTTGAGGTGAACTATTTGCCCTTGGCTTAAATCTTTAGGATGCCTCACAATCCAGTTTCTTAATTTTCACATAGTGAGTAGTGAGGGCCTAGTGAGACTTATTTATTATGGGACACAGAAAAATTGCCAGAGTATTTTCTTTTTGGTGAACTGTATTAAAATTCTGTAATTTAACCTACAGTAAAGCAGTCCATCCTTTTATACCTGCAGCCCGTTACATCCTGACTAGAGATTGCCATGCCACTGGCAGGTAACTAAGCTGTCCCACTTAACCTTTTTTATTTAGCTGCTACTTCTGTGGCCCTGCCTCCTGATTTTATTCATGCCTTACACACATAGAAAGTGATGGTATTTGGAGAGCGCCTTGGGTTAACTTGTGGCCAGGGGTGATTGGCCTGAGGACTCTGGCTGTCCCAGGCTCCTCTTGCCACCCTGAGGGCAGAAGGGATCAGCATCTTGGCATCCCTGTAACATATTTGTGACATACCAGGTGCTTTAGCACTCTTTTCTATGACATGCACTGGTGTGTTTTCCCCATGTGTACTTAGTTTCCACACCACGTTGTTTAAGATTTTTTACAAAAATAGTTACACTGAAACCTGGATTATATAGAGGACAGATAACATTACAATTTCTGAAACAGATTTGAATCTTGCTCGTCACAATTTCCATGGACAGTTTCATTATTCTGGGTGGGGAGCGTGTCTTATGTGGCCCAATAAATCATTCTTCTTTCCCATCTATGTTCTGAATTAAATGAGAAATAAAAGAGAGGCCCATGTTTCCCAATAAGATTACCCTTCCTTCCCTGGCAAGAGGCAGAAGACCAAGAGACTGAGAGAAGACCAAGAACTTGCAGGGGTTATGTGAGTAAGCTCTCTACAAACTCTCAGGAAACAGCATGGGTGGGGAAGAAAATCACCAGTACCATTAAGTGATTGGCCATCATTAATTGTGGAGAGCTGTGAAAGGTAAAATGCTTTACATACCAGTAGAGAAAATAGAGCCTTATAAGGGGCTCTTACTAGAGCCTCTCTTACATCCTGAAAGAGTATTTCAAACTGAAGTTTTTCCAGCTAATGACTTAGGAAATTTATCAGTATTTTATAAAATCATAAAAAAATCAGATTCTTCTTATATTTTTGGTTGACAGTTTAAGCTTAGAAAGCACAGATATTTCAGACACAGTATTGTTTATAGGTAAATATCAGTTTTCTTACTATTATAAATTCCAAAGAATCACTAGAACTTAAAAAGTGTATAAGCTATGAATTTTAAATGAGGGGGTGGATTAAAATTTCAAGTATCCAGGAACATTTAGAATAATTTCCAGAAGATCCATTTCAAGTCGAAAAGTCTGGAAAAGTAAGAGCTTAACTTATAGATGGTATTATACCATTTATGTTAACCTAAAAAAATCTCTTCAGAAGGAATTGGATGGCATTTGCTATATTAGTTCCACCTTACCTCAAGGCTCTCTGTCTATCTTCTGCCATGTGGTCAGGTTTCAGCAAATGGTGTTTCCCTCCTTTTCGTTTCTCCTTGTTGGTTTGTAAATCATTTATAGGCTGAACTACTAGGCAAGTATTGCTGTTAATGAAAGGTAAAATTAAATGTAACTGTTATGTATCCTTGAGAAAGCATGCTGAAAGAAAAATTAAAATATTATTATTTTTTAAAAGCCCACTTTCAACTTAGAGAAATTAAGCTGTGTCCCACAATATCCCAAAAATGATTGACAATCTTTTTACCGTTTGAAAATATACTTCCTAGTACTACTTTAAAAGGCATAATTTATCAGAGTAATATTATGAAGCACTGTGATTAGATTCTCTTGAGATTTAGTTTTCTTTCATAGTTTGCCCTTGCTCCTAAAAAGGAAATGATTTAGTGTATTGGTCAGGACAGGTTAGGTATGTCTCCTGGCCTCTGCACAAAACCATATGACACTACAAAAGATAACTGTGGTTGCACCTGGAGAAGAGAAACAGTAACTATATTCAATATACAGAGGCTGTCAAAAGGAAATACAGTACCTTTAGCATTTTATAGTTTGCAAAGCCCTATCATATATATTAACTTTGTTGATTCCCCATAACAACCCTATCTTATATGTGTGTGTGTGTGTGTATGTATATATATACATATATATGTGTGTGTATATATATACATATATATATGTGTGTGTGTGTGTGTATATATATATATATATATATGTAAAGCTCAGAGGTTAAATGACTTGACCAAGAATAAACTAACAAGTGGCTGATTTGTGAGACAGATCCAAATCCTCAGATATTATGTCCAGTGCCATTCCCTCTATACTTTTCCACCTAAGAAGCAGATGTCATTTATGTAAATTCCAAGTATTCAATCAGGGACAATGAGAAGTTTCAGATAGTTAAATTTTGCTGGATTTAAGGCACCTTGTAAGTGCTAAGACTATTCAACTGTATAACTGGCTACCACAAAAAGCAACGATGATTAGAAATGGTTAGGCAGAGGCTAGATGGCCATCTGTCGAGCTTGCTGTTGGACTGGATGACCTTTAATATCCTTTCCAATTCGGAGATTCCATGACTCTATGGTGATAATGATGCTGTTTCAGCGTGTTGCCAAGTAACATGTCTATTGTTTTTTCTGCCTGTCACACACAGCAGTGGCAATAAGTATCGTTTTCCTTATATGCCATGACAAATTTATATCATAGTGTCCTATTAGCAATTAGCATTCCCAAAGTTTCTTACCTTTATAATGTTCAAATCTATTCTAAAAATGCTGCCAAAATTTCATTTTAAAAGGTGTGCAAATAAAATTCCTTTGATGGGTGACATACCCTAAAGCAATATCCCTGATTCCTTCCCCTTTCTTTTCCTTTCAAGCTTCATCATTCACACCCTCCTCAATCTACCATTGCCTGTACTGATTAATAAAGTGACTCATTCATTCATCCACTCATTCTGTAGACATTCATTGAATCTATGAGCAGAGCACTCTTTGTAGTTAAGAAAATACAAGACAAGATATAGAATCTTACTAGCTATCAGGGTGGTAAAGCAGAGGAATCAATTCATGTCAATTCAACATGTATTTTTTAGGCAACAAACAGTAAGGTTACATAGTATCTGAATCAGATCCACCACCAAAAATGAATGAGTTGGTTTCTGAATCCAGATAAATTGACTAACTCTAGGAGGTACAAGGTTTACTTTTTCTTACTCTTTGGCTATAAAGCAAATGAAACTCACTACTCTACAGAAGCTATCCAGTGTCAGACATAAACACATACAAAGGCAGAAACACATACACATAAAGAATGATCTTTTGCAACTATAAAATACTGTATTCTTAGCTCAAGAAAACTCAAGTCCCTTGTCGAAGGTCTTGAATGCTTTCATTGACTTTTGCTGAACTCTTATATCTACAGCCAACTTATGTTTGCAACTGATGAATGAATGAGTTTAGTTCTAGTATGAATGTTGGTTAATATTTTGCTTACGTTAAGGGGAAAGATATGAGTGAAATAACAAAGATGTATATTGAAATTTAATAATAATAATATAATAATAATAAAGAGATGAACTTAATAATTCATCATTTGTGTAACTCCTTTGCAGAACCAGATTATAGTTTTTGAATATTGGGAGAACATTTCCTCAGTTTTTTTGTGCTATTCACATAAAAGATGTGGGCCTGTCACTTGGGCATTCACCTGGGCCTAATCATAGGAAAACTCACAACATGGCAAGTGGCTTCCATGAGAGTGAGCACGTGAGAGTGAAAAGACAGAAGTCAGAGTTATTTTGAAACCTAATCATAGAAATTAGATGCCATCATTTTGCCATATTCTGCTCATTAGAAGCAAGGCACTAGATCCAGCCCACACTCCAGGAGAGGGGATTGCATGGGACAGAGGTAGCAGAGGTTGGGATCATTGGAAATCTTTGAGGCTGCTATCACAGTATAAATCACACTAGACTGCTTTCCTTGCGGTATCTATGACATATAACCAAGCCAAAAAATCTGAAAGTCATTTTCAATTTTCCCTCTTTTAGTCAATCACAAAGTGAAGTGGACACTAATATAAATGTCTATCAAATATGTCCTCTTCGCTTCATCTCCTTTGGTGTGATCCTCCTTCAGATTTCCATTCCTTCTTATTTGGATTACTACTTTTTATTCATTCTTATGCCTATAGTTCCTTCAGTTCCTCTTTCTGTGCAAAATATTTGACACCAACTGTTCCCCAGTTCCACCTTCTATCCCAGGCTTTTATACAGCTTGTGGGGCTACATCATTGAATTCCTAGTGCTGAACACAGCATCTGGACATGGTGTACGTACAGATATTTTTGACTGAATGATTAGGCGTTAGAGGCAGAATGGGAGTCAGTATTAAAAACTCCTTAAATATCCCAATGCCAATGAATCCTCCTTATTTTATCCTAGAATATTGGCTGTTTCTTCCATTGGGAAAAGTGTTGAATCCATCTTTTTTCCTAATCACACATAGCTTCTTTTGTCTTTTTTCCCCGAGTCCTCATCTTTTACCTGTGATTTTTTGAAAAGTGATCTTGACTTCTTTCTCCTTGGAACACCTCCATCATCTGACACATTATCATAAATACACAATTGCCAAATGTATAGATGTGTGACTCTTAGCATAAGCTTTTTTATACAAAGTAATAAAAAAAGCTATTATATAATTTCACTGTGAAAACCAACTAAAATGTCCTTCTGAAAGGTGCAAATCATACTTTCTTTACAAAAAAGTGCTTTCTAGCACACATCTGCTATTTGCTGAGGTTATAAGTAATATCAGCAGCAGTAGCCGTTTAACTACCACCAAGAATTTCTTTTATTATTACTTCCCACTATGCTTCGAGTATTTTTTATCTGTGTAACAAATTGCATTCATTAAAGTAATAAAATAATAAATTGTTTCCACCTTTGTCAATCAAATAAAAATAAATGTCAACTGGAGCTTCTTAAGCTAACAAGTGAGACTTTTGACTTACCTGCTTTATATGTGTTAAAAATAAAAATAAAATACAGCAGAATAATGGATAAAATTTGACTTAATTTTAGTACCCTTATCTTGAGTAAAAAAATAATTTCCGTTTAAATGCTAAGGATGTGGTAAACATATCATAGTGCAACATAGTGCAAGCAACTCTGGTTTGAAGACTCTTGGTGTGTACTCTATAAGTATCGTAATCAGCAGCGTTTTAAAATTAGAAAAATTGAGAGATTATTGAAACACCGTTTAATGTGCAGTGAGATGTTCTAGCAGGTGCTAATTTAAAAAAATTTAAACTGTAGAAAGATTGAGTAGATATTTCAAGTTTATTCTCCACTGATAAGCTTTAAATGGTCAATTTGGCTTGTTCAACTTTAATTATTAAAAACAGGTAATACATAATACCTCATAGCTTACTGTGTCTCAGTTACTTTAAGGGTGTGAAGAGATAGTTATGCTTTTAACCCCCAACTAGGCAAGGTGGGACCTGTGACAGATGGCCCTTCGTTTGTCCCAATGTGCCGTATAATTGGTGTTGGTTTTTACGTGTATGTAGTTATGAAGAAGTTTGGGAAGCAACGCCTTAAGGATCCATTTTCCCTTGTCAAGAATCAGTCACACCAGCCAGTTTCTTAGTGTTCTTCTAGAAATAGTGATGCATATGTAAACATATATGTATCTCTATATGTCACTTTTTCACAGATGGTAATATAAACATATACACTTTGATGTATCCTGCTTTTTTCACTTAACAGTGTACCTTGGAAATTGTTCTCTGTCAGTACATCAGTATGTCTAGTGCTACTCTGTTGTTTTTTTCTGCTGCAGAGTGTTGCTTATTAAATAGATACATTATCTTTATTTACAAGTGGTACATTTTTAAGAAGCTTTGTTAATATCTGCTTAAGATAGGTGTATATTCTTTAGATGATATCTACTTCAGCAAGAACAGCTTTTCAAACTTCTTAAAATTGTAGTGGTTTATGTCACGGATGGTCACTTTCACTGTTGAGGTTTTCCTAGATATCAATTTTCTCTCCTTGGCCGGACTATTGTGTTTCTAGCTGGGTTTTTTATTGTACAAGCAGAATGTTTTTGATCAGATTGTATTTATAGGACAGCCTGGAACTGCAGCATTCTGTCAAGTATATCACACACATTTAAAATATTGTCTAAATATTTATTCACATGATGGATTACTGTGGCTCACAAAAGGCAGTTACGACCTATTGAGTAAATAATTTTAGTTTTTAAACATTTGGAAAGGCTTTGAAAGGGTCATAATGATGTCTCATCTCAGTTGTGAGAAACAGCCACTGAATACCCTTGCTTTTTTCTTTAAATGGTATTTTAATTCTTTAGTGTTTAAGCAACAAGACAAAGGGAAAAAAAAAAGAAAAAATTGAAACAAATTGCCTGCAGATATAGTCTTCCTTTCTTCCTTCCCATGATACTATCTCTACATTATGAAAAAACAGACAAACAAAATCAAATCAAACAAACAAAAGAATATTGCAGCAGAGTTTAAAGGTTCTTGGAGGCTAAAACAAAATTCCAAAGATGTACAATGTAAATTGCAAAAACATTTAAAATAAGTGGATGTATTTCACTCAAATTTGAAAGGTTAATTTTTATAATGAACTGTGGTTTGATTTAAATTTGTTTTTTGTGAAACTTCTGTTTAAAAAGTAGTTTATTTCTAAGTCAGCTTGAAAATTGTGCACTTCATGCTGCTTCTGTTCTTTCAAAAAGGAGACAAGGTTTTTGTTCTTAATAATTAATTTAAACTTATGTATGTGTGTGTGATTTTTTTTTCAGTCATGTGGCACCAAGTTCTTTATAATTCAGAGGTTGCTTGAACTTTACAAACCTTTTGCATTTATTTGAGATTAATTTGTTATTTCTAAAGAAAGTGAGGAAAATTGTGTTTTTTCCATTCGATATTAAGTTTATCTAGACATTGTAGGTTTGTGATTGTAACATCTTTTGACAAGCAAATTAGACCATAGAAAGAGCATCCAACTTGGAGCTTGGGGCATATGGTGCTACCTTCTGCAAATATAACTCAAAAACAAGTCATTCTGTTCAGTAAGGGGTCATGTTCAGACTCGGGTTCTTTACCTTGGTGTGCAAGGGGAAAAGTAGCCTCTTAAAGAATATTGTAATCTCAGAATCTCAGAAAAATGTACCTCTCTAAATTGAAGCTCAGAGTAAGAGAGATTAAGATACCCATGCCTACAATTTCATTATTTTTAAGATCTAAAATTACAACTTGAATGCAAAAATAGTTAAGGAAAACAATTACGGTAGTAGAAATCCAACAGAGTAGTTATTTAGGTTATTATTACAGCAACTAGAATTATTAATCCTGTGAAAATTGTGCTCTAAAATAATACTGTGATTAAAATTCAGTACCTGGCATCTCACAGTATGTCAGCATGGTGAAAAGAACTGTTCTGAAATGATCGATTGAACACATTACTTTTGCATGTCAACATTTCTATTTTCCTTATCTGGGACTGATAGGTAAAATAGCCCAATATATACACATCTTAGGATTTCAACGTATGGATAAAGATGAGGGAAGGCCTATTGATCAGTGTTTAATTCATATTGTCATTTTTGAGCACACGCTTCTACAGATGGTGGAGTTTTGACTGCCCATCATAGCACCAATACCGTTGAGACAGCTGTTGCAGATAAACCTCTTTTACATGCTTTAGGTCAAGAGTAGTCAAACCTGTTACAGCACCTGCTTTTGCATATGTAAATCTGTTGTTTTGTCATTGTGTTAAACAAGAAGAGGTAACAGTCTCTTGTGGTTGTAAATAAGTCTGGAACATTGCCTACATGAAATGAAATCCAGCAAAAAGACAACTGTGATTTCCGTTGTGTAGTCATGGGAGGTTTCTTCTGTTTGGGGCTTTGTTTCTGGAAGACTGCCCATAATTCGGAGGGAGGGTAGAGAGGCAAGTTTATGTTTGGAGGCAAGAACAGGGAAGGTGTTTGCTGTCATTGACTGTGGGGTTGTTGTGAAGTTTGACATGCCCAGAAGCTACCGAATGCCACGTGGGGCCCCCCCAGCTGCATACCTCGGTTTTCATCATCTGGTGAGCCTGCAGCAGGATTTCCAGGCACTGGAGTCGACAACATGTCTACTTTGGTTTGGAGCTGATTGATCCACGGAACAGAACTTGCTTGTGGGATCTTCCCTTGCTATAGAATGACATAAATGATTGAAATGCTTTCTTTAGGAAAAACAAAATTATCATTTGTTTATGGACCTTAACTGCTTATGGGAAAGAAATTGTCAAATAGTAATGCAAGTAGAGTTTGCTGGAAACTTTCACTAATGTTTGTGAATGATTGTCTTGTTCAACTTTGACATAAATAAAAGTGGGAAAACACAATTAGGGAGGAAGAGAGGGTGAAAGGAAATTCTTATTTACTGTATCTCTTTAGAAGGTGAGCGGCATGTAATAAAATTGGCACCTCAAGATTTGCAAAATGACTGAAGATTTTACTGTGTTGCCATAGATTGCTGTGGGGCAGAAAAAGGAAATACTAGAATTGATGAACAAATGTTGCATGCTGTCATTTTATATTACATATTTTACTGTGAAGTTGTTCCTAATTTTCCTTTTTGAAAAATAGTGCAGAATGCGTATACCATAGAAAGTAATGTTATAAATGTGTTAATTGCGTTAATTATGTTGAAGTTTGTTTATTCTGACATGGATTTACGATAAGCAGGTATAAAAAATATAATTTTCTAGCTTTGGGAGAAAAATTAAAAATTCTTCCCTGACCTTTTAACCTTGTCAAATGATTTCCCTGCTCTTGACACAGTGCATTATACTTGCAAAGGTTGGAAGTTAACTCTTCAAGGTACCAGACATCATTTTTATTGGGATATTAATTCTCAGAGGTGCTAATCTCATCAAGATTTGTGGGCATTTTCTTTCATAGGCCATTCTGATTTGTAGCTCTTTCTTTTCACAGCAGTATTAAATACCAAACCTTCTCTGATATGGAAGTTCATTAGAGATATGTCTTTGATGGCAGCCCTTTCCTGGCTTCAGTTTCAAATACCTTGATGTAAAGCTTAAGAAGCCGTTGTGTTGTAAGCCCTCCTTGGTGTGCCGTATTTAGATCTGCAGAGTAAATCAAGGAAAGTAAATAACAAGGCAGCAGGTGGAAGCATGGAGATAAGGCCAGTGAACAATTGTATTTGTATTTTGTTATGATGTTGACAGGAGCTAAAATTCACTAATCTAGTTCAACTGATCTGCATTTCAAAGAAATCTCATTTAGCAGCAACTTGAAGGTTTGCAGGATAAAGTTCTTTTATTGCAGCTTTTATTGCATTCTTTGCTAATTTATCTGGTCAAGATTTAGCCTTGCTTACTTTAAGCTGCAAGCATGTTACAAGGAGTCTTAAATACTATGAAAGCATTAATGTCTAGACTATGAACTGAAGGTAATTACATATCCAGCCCTGAATAGGGTACATTTAGAAAATACTGTTGTCCAAACTCAATTGTCAGGGCAATATAGATAAGGCAGTTTTTTTTTTCCCCCCTCTCCTGCTCATTTGTTCTGAGATTTTTTTCCACTTCATAAGTAAGCTAATATACGATCAACTACTCAGAAATTGTGTACAGAATGAGTCGATCTCCTTTAAATGTGAACCTATTGATGCTGATACTGGTTGTGCCCTTTTGAGAATGGAGGATTATTAGTTTTGGAAGTCTGATGTCCTCATTTGACTCTGCAGTTATAAACATGTATAATACATAAGTGAAATGTGTTTAATGTGAAATTTAAAGTGTAATAAGCATACTCTGAGGTAACACAAAAATATCGGTACTTTCTAATTTTGATTATAGTATATGTTATTTAACGGAAATTAGTTATTTTCAAATATAGTTAGAGAAATTAAATATTATATGTGTATATTTACCTGTCAATTAAATTTTGGGTAAATTTGGCTTGCATTGGTTTCAAAAGGAAGGTGAGCTCAAGTTCCATCTCTGCCACTCACACCCTCTGAGATCTTGGATGAATTACTCTCTTCTATAAATCTCTCCTATAAACTGTGGAGGGTAAGCCAGAAGCACACAAAATTTTCCCTGTTAGAAGATCCAATAAATAAATAAATAAATAAATATTTTGGTATATATTTAAGAAAAATTGAGTGTTCTTGAGTAAAGAGAAGGTTTGAGATAAAATTCTGAAGATATATAAACCACGATTAATTTGAAGAAGGGTCAGAACCAGAATATTCAAGTGAAGATGTGTAAGAGGCAGTAGAGGATAGAGAGCTGAGCCAAAGAGAAGGTGGAAAATTGCATTCATAGGATGTTTGAGGCAATACAATTAAATAGTAAGCTTTTCTCAAAATGTAAATGGATTGTATAACAAAAGATTTTGTACTGTGTTGGTTGCTCAGAACTCAGACCACACTTTCCTTAGGAAGCCATGTTATATACACATGGCTTTTAAGTCAAAGGCTAGCCCTTCAATTTAACCTTGAGGTCAAAAAGGAGTGCTTTATGTCCTTAGCTTGCAAATATTATTATATTTATTATTTTTTAAAGTATGGAATTGGTTACTAAATCTTAAA
The DNA here is from genome assembly GCF_949987535.1 of Balaenoptera acutorostrata. Classification (NCBI taxonomy): domain Eukaryota; kingdom Metazoa; phylum Chordata; class Mammalia; order Artiodactyla; family Balaenopteridae; genus Balaenoptera; species Balaenoptera acutorostrata. Next base: position 36,655,212 of record NC_080070.1, on the reverse strand, counting down.
AATTGGATTTGTCTCTGTCTCTCTTTGTTTCTGTTTCTCTCTCTCTCTTCTCTCTCTCACATACATACACACACACACACACAAACACACACACACACACACACAGGAGCATATGCAGTAATCTGATGGGGGTTAAAAACCACCTCTTTAGAGACTTTGCCAGTGGTACCCTACAACTTTCTTTTATCTTGCACCTAGCTGCTTTACACTTTTATCTTTGGGTATTTTATTTTGTGATCCTCATGATATATTTGATGTTTATCATATTATTCTTTCTAGTAATATTTGCCTTGAAACCTGTCCACTACATGCAACAATTTTTATAAGTGAAACATGCTTGGATTACAAATGTAGTACCAGGAACAGGTTGCCTCTCACTCTAGTGGGTTTGGATTTCCCCGCCCTTGTCTTCTGTTGCCTGTGAATTCTTGCAGGACTTCACTTTCTCCTTAACTGTTGGTTGCTTCCTTGGTCTCGGAGTTAAGACTGGAGGAAGTGGGGACAGATAGGAGATTGTATATTCAGTAGGAACTTTAGATCTGCAGGTCAGGAGAGAGGTGTGGACTGGATATACACACCTGGGAATCATTTGCAATAAGTTGTGGTTATTGCAAGAACTGGAGTGCAGATTAGGAAAAGAAGAGGACTAGAATGAAGTCTTGAGAAAACTGACATTGAGGAAATACATGTACGAATAGCAACTAGCGGACACTGAAAAAAGGAGGTCTCAGAGGTAGGAGGGGAATCAAGAAAGAGGGGTGTCATGTAGGCCAAAGGTAGAGTTTTATGAAGGAAAGAATGAAAAATAAGCTAAATGAATTAGGAAAGTTAAGCAAACCAAGAATTAAGAAGTCACATTTGGATTGGTCAGCTAGGAGATAATTCCTTTGTTGATGATGAAATGTTTAGCTTCAAGGATGTGAGGATTTAATAAACCCTTGACCTTCTCTGTGAATGTACTGATGTTAAAAGAATGGAATGTTGTTCATCCCAATCCCAATAAAATAGTTTTGTCATGTAACAGCATCATAGAAAACAAGAAAAAGAATAACTTGTTGATATAAAGAAACAATCATATAAATGAATTATAATAAATTAATTATACTTTGGAGGAATAAAGTTGCCATCTAAACTGGGACACTTTTGAGAAGAAAAGTGGTAGCTGTTAATAATTGCAGTAAGTACGAACCCCATCTATCCCAGGCAATGCAGGATGAATGTTCAACCTGATTATATAGATCACAGTTTTTTGAGTGCTAGCTCTGTACCAGACACTGAGATGAGTTCTTTACCAGTTTATTTGATTTAATGAGTAAGGGTTTCAGTTGCCAACACTAACAATTATTTCTTTGTATATACTGAATTCACTGGCAAAAATGTGATACATAATTTTGATGTCTTTACTGACCTTAACTCTAATTTTTTTTAAAAAAAGCTGGTACCCACTATATACCAAACTGTGTCCTAGGGAATAGGGAGATGAAGATGATTAACGCGTAGTTCCCATTGTTAACAGTCTACCAGTGGAGTTGAGAGAATCTGGGAACACATTTCAATGTAAAGTGTCATGATGATAGTGTAGTTTTTGAAGACCCCGACTAGTATTTTAGTACATTATGTTCTGTATTTTTTAAGCTTAAGATTATAGTGTATTTGAACATGGCAAGGTAGAGTTTGCTTTTTGTAAAAAGTTTTACCAATGGAATAGACAAGGTGTAGCTAATTGTACATATAAGTGGGTTTTTCTCTATCACAGAAAAGTATATTCTATATATATGTATATATGTGTGTGTGATACATGGGGGGAGGGAGAGAGAGAGAGAGAGCGATCAGTTCTTTATCACAAAGGGATGCATTTCCCTATCTTTAATGTAATTTTAGCCGCACTCAAACGGAATATTCTGTGAGGGGTCTGGCATATTTCTCTGACACATCTGGTAGATATGTATGGCATTAATTAGCATAGGTATTGCTATAAATGACATGTCAGTCCAGGACAACAAAAAGTATTTATTACTGATGTCAATCATTCACCCTTTGTCAGTTCAAAAGGCTTCCCTAAAGGAATGTGCATTGATCTGCACTGATCCAAAATATAGCAAAATCATTTTCTGTGTTCTCGAAACTAAGGTAGAACTACCTATGTTTGAAAAGCCATATGGAAATATTCATATAGAATGCATGTTGATAAGTTTTAGTGTAAGACTATTAAGTTAGGCCAAGATTAGTTGGATCTTTCTAAAAGAAAACATACCAGTTTTCTGTAATCCTAAAATCTAGTCTTGAGTGAGTTTTCTCCTTCAATAGCTTTAATTTTTGATAGTCAAATTTCTGTTTGTTTCACTTTGAAATAATTTTGAGGTGTTCCAGGTAAATGCTTACAAGTACCCCTGACTCTGATTAAAATCAGAAGGGGCTCACATAAGTATCAGTTTGTGACCAGATGGATGGCTTAAAGAGACGTTCTTCTGCCCACATACATTTTGGTTTTTGTATTTAGCTATTCCGATACAGCTATTAATTGGCTTCATTTGTTTACTATATTGCCACTATAGTTTTTTTTTTGGGGGGGGGGAATAGTAATCACAAGTGTAATAGTCTTAAATTTCTGAACGAAAACTGGCTTTAAAGTGCTAGCAGACACATTTCCCCCGTCTGTATTTTATTTCCAAATTTCTCTAAATGGTCCCCCTACATTCTAATTTATTATTTAATGGAAAGCAATATGAATGACTTAAAGATAAGGCAAGAGAGTGTGATCCAGGGTATGGCACAAGTTGAAGACATTTATCTTAATATTTCATTTTAATGAGGCAGAAAATATCCGTTATTAGAAAACTGCAATTTGATGAAGTTTGTAGAATACAATTAACTCTCTTAAAATTATGAATGTTCATACCACCAAAGATCAAAGAATCATATATTATGTTTCTCTGTTCTTGTGAAGGTAAGATGTATTGCATTTTTACATTGTATAGATTTCTTAGAGAATTACCATCAAACCATATTAAAAATGTACTCGTGTTATATGCTTTAATTTGACCAACATGCTCTGTTTGAATAGCAGTTCCCAACCTTTGTACCATCTTCAAAATTCTTACTCTAGATTTCTTGCCCTGCCCTTTGCAGACCCTTTGCTATCTGTTTCTGGTCTGTCTCATGCTCTTGAAATCATCTTTTTTATTATTCCATTAAAATTTTTTAAAATGGATTTCCCTTTACACTTTTCTAATCATCCTGTAATTCTTTAGCCCTAAGACATTAAAATGAATGAGTCAAAATATTTGATACCTAATCATCTCTGCCAGTCCATTCAAACTCATGGATTTGCAAAATTATGTTAAAGTCTTTTAAAAATACATTTGAGTAGGCTTTTGTAGTCATTTGGATTTTGAATATTAATTTTCTCTTGCTGTGCTGCTTAGCCATAAAAATGAAAAAGAAGATAGATGTGGGTTTCTTTTAGTGGTGTTAATTTAAACTACTTGATTTATTTATTGTAATATCCAACAATGGCAATTCCTATTTTCTCTGTTCACCTCAGATCCAAGAGAAAATAATGAGAAACCGCCACCCCCCAGCACAGTGAGAAAAAAGTTTGATGCATTTTATAATAATTGATTAAAAGTATAATTTCCCCCTAGATCAAACAAATAATAGAAGTCTGTTGAAGCTTTGTCCTGACCTATTCTGGAAGTAGAAGAATACCCTGGAGAAAGGAGCATTGTAAGCACAAAGAATAAAACTCCTCAACCCTGGGAGAGAGAATTAAAGTCTGACCCTCCATATGTAAGTCATCTGCACTCTATATTTTCCATCTCTCAGTTTTTGTGGCTATTCAGGTGTTAGTGATAGAAAACCACGCGATGACAATATTCTTTGAATTTTTTTCTCTATAAAATGTGCGGGTGTTTTGGTTGGTACCTTAAATTTCTATTTGTGTTAACATTTTCTAACTAATAACATAGGGTGATGCCGTACACTAATAACATTCAATGCAAAATGGATTAGTTTTAATTTTACCTTCTGGCAGAGAACTGTTAAGAATTTTGAGAGTATTCTGATGAAAAGAAGGTAACTTCCTTTGATTTAATATGTGCAATGGTGCCATCATAATCCCTTTATGCGCTAAACTTTGATTCTCTCTTTTTCTTTTATATTTCTTCATATCTGAGAATAAGACTATCTTAACATATCTATTTAAATACACCTTCCAGTAAGAGAGACGTTAAGTCCTTTTTTCACTTTGCGTGGTGAAAATGAATTAGACTGAATTTGTATCCATAATCTGCTATAAAATATATATAAATTCTGTCAGCTCAGTGTATTGGAAAGACTGATTTCCTATTTTGTCAGGAAGAATTTAAAAGATGTCTGTTAATGATTTTATAGAAACATAGAATTCAGTTGCTGTTCAGAAGTTGGTAGAAAGAATGATGACTAAAGGCAACGCTTGTTTTAGGAAAATTATTTGGGAAGAAATTTCTTATCATCACTACCTTTATCTGGAAAGTTACCTCGTGCATCATCCTTGCGATAAGGCTCTTGATATGTGATGTAATGGCTTAACTGCCAGAAATTTGACTTCTGCTTAATAATTGGTAACACTTTTCATTCATCAGTGAAATAACTCAGTGATAGAGTATTGTTTTGGTTTTAAAAGGTTCAAATTATGCAATAGAAAATGAATACTTATTAGAGTTGAATAAAACCAAATCATACATTCTCCCACTTATCTCCAAAACTGAAATATGAGCCTTTACAGGTTTTGAATGTGATATTCTTAATCACATAGTATCTGACAAAGCTGTCAAAGTAGTCTACAGTGAGAATTCTTCAAAATTACTAGGTTAATGTTTAATCTTGTTGGTTGGAACATCTGATAGAGCCAGGAAACACTGTGGCCATTCCTGACAATCTATAATTGTGAGTTAGGAATCTTGAATTTAGCAGAAACTATGCATGAAAAAGAAACTTTTTCGGTTTTAGAAGTTCAGTTCAAAATTTTTTCATCATTGAACTAGAATAGACAACTTGGAGAAAGACTACAGACATTAGTATTACTTTCATGACATGAAACAATTGCTTTTCACTTAGAACTTTAATTTTTATTATTGAAAAGTGTGATGAAACTTTAAAGAGTTATTTAAATTTGATAGGTCAGTACTGAACTCTCATTTACTGGTTTGAGTTTGATGACAAATTGGAAAATACTGTCATTCACAGAAAAAATTTTCTCATCTTCTGCTCTACAGCAATGAAATTGGATAAAGTATAGCAACAATAACATGGTCAAATCTCCTAAGCATAATGTTGATAAAAAAACACCTAGACCCAAAAGAATAATATTGTATGATTTATTTTATATGAAGTTCCAAAACTAGACTTTAGTGTTTAGGGATGCAAGAAGTGATTACAACAAAACTAAAGATAATGGTTAAGTTGTATATAGGTGGTAGAAATTGGGGTGGAGGCTCCAGGAGCTTCTGGTGTATCAGCAACATTTTGTTTATTCAGTAGGCTGGTGGTTGCATGGATATTTGCTTTATGAAAAACCATCAATGAGAAATTACGTGCTTCTCTACTAAGATCAGGAGCAAAGTAGAATGTCTCCTCTTAACAATCCTATTCAATATCATACTGGAAATCCTAGCCAAGGTAGTAAGATAAGAAAGGGAAATAAAAGGCATACAGATTGGGAAGCAAGAAATGCAGTTGTCTATTTTCAGATGACATGATTGTCTATGTAGAAAATCCAAAAGAATCAACCAAGGAAAGCTCCTGGAATTAATAAACAATTATAGCAGGGTAGCAGAAAACAAGATTAATATACAGAAGTCAATTGCTTTTCTATATGTGAACAATGAACAACTGGAATTTTGAAATTAAAAATACAATACCATTGTATTAGCATCAAAAAAAAGACAGAGGAGTAAGTTTAACAAAATATGTACAACAACAATATTAGGAAAACTACAAAATTCTGATGAAAGAAAATCAAAGATCTAAATAAATGGAGAGATATAGTCCATGTTCTTGGCTAGGCATACTCAATATGTTTATGATGTCAGGTCTTCTTAACTTGAAGATTATAGATTCAACAAAATCCCGATCAAATCCCTGTAAGTTATTTTGTGAATATTGATAAACTGATTCTTAAGTTTATATGGAAAGGCAAAAGACCCAGAATAGACAACACAATATAGATGAAGAAGAACAATGTCAGAAGACTGACACTACCTGACTTCAAGACATTGTTTAAAGTTACAGTAATCAAGACAGTATGGTATTGATGAAATAATAGACAGATCTTTGTAACAGAATAGAGAATCTAGAAATAGACCCACACAAGATAGTCAACTGATCTTTGACAAAGGAGTGAAGGCAGTTCAGTTGAACAATGACAGTGACTTCAAAAAGTGGCACTGGAACAACTAACTGGACATCCACATGCAAAAAAGAAATTTAGACACAAAATGTATACCTTTTACAAAAATGAATTAAAAATGAATCATAGAGCTAAGTGTAAAATGTAAAACTATAAAACAGCTGGAAGGTAACATAGGAGAAAATCTAGAAGATGATTTTTTAGATAAAACACCAAAAGCACAATCCATGAAAGAAAAAAATGATAAGTTGGATAAGTTGCACTTTATTAAAATGAAAAACTTCTATTCTGAGAAAGACACTGTTAAGAAAATGAAAAGATAAGTCGCAGACTGGAAGAAAACATTTGTAAAATACGTATCTGATAAAGGAGTTGTATCCAAAATATACAAAGAACTCAACTATAAGAAATGGATCTCACCAAAGAAGATATACAGATGGCAAATAAGCTTATGAAAAGATGCTTGGTATTTATTTCATAAGGGAGTTGCAAATTAAAACAACAAGATACCACTACACACCTATTAGAATGGCTAAAATTCAAAACACTGACAACACCAAATGCTGCCAAGGATGTGGAGCAAGCAGCAAGGACAGTGATTCACTGGTGGTGGAATGGATATAGCTTCTTTGGGAAATAGTTTGGCAGTTTATTATGAAGCTAAACATGCATACAATATTCACTACTATACAACCCAGTAATTGCATTCCTGGGTAGTTACCCAGATGAGTTGAAAACTTATGTCTATGAAAAATTTGCACAAGAATGTTTATATAAGCTTTATGCATAATTGCCAAGACTTGGAAGCAACCAGGATGCCCTTCAATAGATAAATGGGTAAACAAACTGATACAGTTATACAATTGACTGTTATTCAGTTTATGAAAAGAAATGACCTATTAAGTCACAAAAAGACATGGAGGAACCTTAACTGAATATCACTGAGTGAATGAAGTCATTTGAAAAGGCTACATCCTGTGATTCCAACTATATGCCATTCTGGAAAAGGCAAAACTATGGAGGCAGTAAAAAGCTCAGTGGTTGCCAGGGGTTGAGGAGAGGGAAGGACGAATAGGCAGAGCACAGCGGATCTTCAGGGTGGTGAAACTATTCTGTATGGTACTTTAATGATGGATACATAGCATTATGTATTTGCCAGCTGTACAACTGTAGAACTATACAACACAAACAATAAACCTTAATGTGAACTCTAGACTTTAATTCATAACTGTGTTTTAATATGGTTCATCAGTTGCAGCAAATGTACCACAGTAATCAAAATGTTAATAACAGTAGAAACTTTATGTCTATTGGGAATGGAGAAGAAGATATATATGGGAACTCTGTACTTCCTGTTCAATTTTCCTGTAAAAGTAAAACTGCTCTAAAAAATTAAGGCTTTATTTTAGATATGTTTCTGCATGTCCAATATAACTGAAAAAAAGAATTAAAAAAGCAATCTCAGTGATTCTGTTAAGTAGAGTTCTGAGAAAAGGTGAGATAATTTCATATTTGATCTGTCTACTCTGAATATTCAAATTTTTTAAAAAAGATAGGGTCTTAAAATCAATATTTTGCGATATTATAAAGTAGTGTGTTTTACCTGGAGAAAGTGCTAATATCCATAGAGGGGAACCTCTATGCTTGCATATATTTAGTAACTTTTAATGACAATTTATTTATGTAGTATAAACTTGTCTTAAGATAGATATTCCAATTTTGAATTTAAAAATGGATATTTTTTACAGTATAACCAAAACCCATTCTATAGTAATGAACTACTGATCTTTACTGAGTTGTTTGTAGCTTCTTTCCTTAAATTTTAATACATTTTATGCAATGGTCCATCATCCTTAGACACACTTGCTTTTACACAAGTGGGACTTTAATTTGTTAATGTTAATATTAGTATATTGTAAAAGAAATGAAAAACAAATGCACTTTGTATTCTTTCTTTGAATAGAAATTTTCAAATATAGTTTTAGTTTAAGAAGTACCAGATATAGTTTTCTTTCTAGTCTCTTTAAAATTTTTCTTGCTTTTCTTTTTCCTCCTTCCCATCTTCTTTTTCCTCCTTATTTCCTTTTTTCTTTCTCAGTATATTCTACTGTCTGATTTTCCAAGGAGTGAATATGATCTTATTTAACTGGTTGACATGAATAGAAATCAGGAATTTATTATTCATAAAAATGAAATTTAAAAATCCCCCTTTTCTACAGACTCTGGATATAGCTAGGCTCAACACAAATGTCTATGGAGAATGCATCTGTTGCTATTGCATTTTTTTTGTTTCTCCGAAAACTTGGCATTTGTAAAATATCTATGATTTTGATTTGTCTTGGCCAAAACCCAGATTACCAGGGAATTACATTTTGAACATATTCAACTAAGAATTATCTTTGTAGCAACTTTTCCTTTGCCATATTGAAATTTTGGGAATAAAATCAGATTTTGTTTTAAAAACCAGCTATGTTTCTTCATAGTGCCAAAATGAATTTTTTTCTACATTAAAGTGATACAAAGCAATACTTACAATCGACCTAAAACTTATTTTAAGCATACTGTGGAGGAAAGAGGCTCATTTTTGCATTTGACAGACCTGGGTTTGCTCTGCCACGTATTTTTTTTATATTGATCTTGGGTAAGTTTTGCATGTGCAAAAAATAATAATAACTTTCTTATAGGGTTTTGTGAAGATTAAAAGATCAAACTTAAAAATACCCGGCACAGAGTAGGCACTTAATGGTGGTAGTCTCTCTTGCCCTTCCTATGTATGTAGAAACGTGTGTACACATAAGTAAGTGTGTGTATGTTTGCATATATGTATGTGTTTATATATACATGTATGTGTATTTATCTCTGTGTTTCTTTTTCTCTACCCATTTATATGTCTCTATTTATTCCCTATACCTCTTCAATTTTAAGACAAGACAGTAAAGACAAAACTTCTTATTAAACACAAAGTGGATGGTAACCTCCAAATCCATTTGAAGGACCAGTTAGCTAACCACTGAGTCCACTTCCAAGTTAATGATGCAAAGTGATATCTGGGAAAAGGGACTGAGTATTCCTGGGATGAATAACTCTCTTTAGTGGTTATATTGATGATCTAGTTTTGTGGAGTTGACGATTCTACCCATGCAACCATTATTACTTAAATACTTCATTTTGATTATAGCCCAGTGGAATGCATAAAGGAGCAACAAAGTTGCCTTGGGTTTTAAAGAATTAGTTTGAAGGTATATTTTCTCCTAAAGACCATTTCTGCTGAACTCTCTCAAATGTTGAATGATTTTATTATTGTACAGCTTAAAAGGCCCAAATTATCTTTTTGCAAATAAGAGTGTACTGTTTTTCTATATATAGAGTGTATTTTAGTAAATATTTTACCTAAAATAAACACCCATCAGCCATCTCAGATACTTAAGCTATATATAAAAGCATTTGTTAATCAGCTGATCTGGGAAAATGGTTAAGAATGTTTTTCACTGAAAATTATTTTAAAGATTCTCTTCACTCTAGAATCCAAAGTGATAGCTTTCTTTAAGATTTTTATTTAAAAATATTGTAGATATACAGAAGATAACACAATAGGCACTCACATATTCAAATTTGACATACGTGAATATTTTGTTATATTCAGATCTCTCTCTTTTTAAGAAATACAGTACCACGAATATAGCAAAAGCTGTGTGCTCTCGTCCTGTTCCTTTTTCTCTCTCTCGAGATATTTACTATACTGAAGTTGGTTTTTATCTGTATTCTTACACTTTTTGTGTGATTTTAAAATTTATGTGAGTGGCATCATATTAAATCTGCCCTTCTGAAAAATTTTTGCTTTCAAAAATTACGTTTAGGGGATTTATCCATGGTGTTACACACAGGTCTGATTTTAGGTTTTTTTTTTAAGTAAGCTTTTATTAAGTATATATTGTGCATTTATGAGTTTTGCAGTTGTATACTGAAAACTGCTAAAATTTTATTTGTACCTCTTGATGAATTTTCACAGAATGAACACATCTGTGTGTAATCAGTACCCAGCTCAAGAAGTAGCATGCTACCAGTGCTTCAGAAGCCTTCCCACCCTTTTTCCACCTTTTAGTTACTATCTCTCCCCACCCCCACTGGGGAAACCATATTCTGACCTCTAACAACATAGATTAGTTTTGTGTTTTTGAACTTTATTTAAATGGAATCATTTAGTACATAGTCTTGTGTGTGTATCTGGCTTCTGTTTCTTACTATTAGGTTTACATGCTTCCTCCATGTTATTGTGTGTAGTTAAATGTCTATCGTGAGTGCTAGCTAGTATTCCATTACATGAATATACCACTGTTTATTTCCATTCGGTTTTGGGACATTTGTGTTGTTCTCTTGTTTTGACTATTAGGCATAATACTACTCTGAAGATTCTTGTACATTATCCGTTACATATTATGCATATCTGTATAGCTAGGAGGAGAAATTTTGTATGATAAGATATCTACATCATTGTATCAACTTAGTGTCTGTATCCTAGCTTATCTGTAATTAGTGTCAGTGTCAACATTAGTAGACACTGCCAAGCAGTCTTCTAAAGTGGTTATCCCAATTTACCGTCCCACCATCAATGCATGTGAGTTCAAGTTGCTCCACATCTTTCCAAAACTGAGATTCTCTTTTTTCATTTTTGCCATTGTTGTGGGTAATAATTAGGTTTTAATTGCTCTATAACATTCCATGGTTTGAATAAAGCATAGTTATTTTAAAATTCCTTCCTCAGTAAATGAACAATTTGGCTGTTTTCCATTTTTTACTATTCCACACACTAATACAGTGAGCATATCTGTATATATCGTTTTGTGTGCATGTTTGAGAGTTTTTCTAAAGTTATAACTTGCAGTACAATGTCTGAGTTTTAGAATACTGCATCTTTATTTTTATAATATATTGCTAAATGTCTCTCTAATGGGGTTGTATCACAAAGTGGTAATTTTTGTTTTATTATAAATCATACTCATCAAGTGCAGAGTGTAAATGTTGCTTTTTAAAGGGCATTATATAAAGCTTAGTACCAGATGATTTGGGGAAAATTTAGTGGGGAGAGATGAAACATCCTGCACAGCTCCTGGCATATAGATTATGTAAAGCTTCCATTATTATTGTTTTCACTGTTGGATTACTCATCATTATATTGCTGTACAATGCTTATTCTAGAGTCCTTACAATTCATGTGAATTCTCCCACGATCCATTTAAGGTAGCTTCTTCCAATCTTTGAAATTTCTTTCTTTACTAAAGTCTGTTTTTCCCTGCATAACAGAGTCATTGCATATATTTGATCTTGATTTTTGATCACCCAGGGACATTATATACTGAGATAGTTTGGGAAGTTTATATGATTTGATTAATAGATTTATACCTTCGTGCGTTCTTATTGGAGATTTGATCCTAAGCAAAATGGTGAAGTGGAGCCAACATTTGCTTTGCCAGCTCCCACTGAGTTTTATAAAAATGACATGTACTTTTATTTTATAGTTTTTAGTCAGTAATACTAAGATATGTATCTTTTCTGTTCGACGTAAGAATAGTTAGTGTTGGTAGGACGACCAAAGCAAAACTTTTAATCTCAGTTCTTAGGTTTGACCCTATCAGTGAGGTGGGTCAGCATTTGTCTCAAAGAAGGAATGTAATTAGTTTGTTACCATTACTTTAAAAAATAATTTCCATTTCTCTCATTGCCCTTACCCCCTGCCGGGATACTTTTCCCCCCACCCCCCAGGAAGTTTTTTTGTTTTTTGGGGGTTTTTTTTAACCTCTTTTTTGGAGTATAATTGCTTTACAATGGTGTGTTAGTGTCTGCTTTATAACAGAGTGAATCAGCTATACATATATGTATATCCCCATATTTCTTCCCTCTTACGTCTCCCTCCCTCTCACCCTCCCTATCCCACCCCTCTACCAGCAATCCCACTACTGGGCATATACCCTGAGAAAACCATAATTCGAAAAGAGTCATGTACCACAATGTTCATTGCAGCACTATTTACAATAGCCAGGACATGGAAGCAACCTAAGTGTCCATCAACAGATGAATGGATAAAGAAGATGTGACACATATATACAATGGAATATTACTCAGCCATAAAAAGAAACGAAATTGAGTTATTTGTAGTGAGGTGGATGGACCTAGAGTCTGTCATACAGAGTGAAGTAAGTCAGAAACAGGATCCTTAATTAGTCTTGATCTAGTCAACCCCTAGTTTCTCTCTTCAGATGAGAAATGCATGTTGCTACACAGAATCTGTTTCAGTCACTCTCTCTCCTTTTTTTGTGGGTATCTCTCCACCAAGTGTGCTTTGAATTAGCAAACCAAATATCAACTCAAAATTTCAGGTTGATTTTTCAGAGTAAACTTGTACTGGTAAATTTTAACTGAGTCCTCAATTATTGCCAACTTCTTAATTTTTCAAAATCCTTTACACTTAACTGGTTCTTAGAAGGCTTGTGCAAAAGACAATTTTGGCTTTGTTGTGCAGTTTTAAAATAGTATTTCCATTGTGTTCCTGTTTTCTTATGGTTAAAGTGATCTGAGATTGCATTTGTTTTTATTATTTTAAATCTAGTTATATTTGAATTTATATAGATCATGATTTGAGGTGGTATAATTTCTCAATAGTTTCATTATAGAGATGAATGCTAATGGATATGATGTTTATATGCAAATACTGAAAATAATAATTTTTGTTTTCCACTAGATTTTAAGAATCAGTGTCATAAGGTACCATCCTATTTCCCACTCTTATCCTTTCCATACAGTGTTGTATAAACTCCTTTATGCCTCATTCAACCCTGTGTCCCCACTGCCCAGAATAGTACTGGTACACAGTCCACATTTAATACGTATTTGGTGAATGAATTGATTTTGATGTTCTCTCTCAGAAAAGGACATTGCCTCTTTATGCTGTGATACAAGGTGAATGTTAGTCTTTTGCCTTGAAGTGTAATCCTTTGGAATACCATGTTGAAATGAAATGAATATGAATTATAATGGCTGAGCAGTTAACATCGTGATGTGTAACAGGAGTTACACACCAGAAAAAATTCTCAAAACTGATGACAATGACCCTACTGTAATACAGCTTTGTTGTTTTGTTTGCTCTTTTTTTTTTAACTCAGAGGAACTATATTTGGCTTAATTAATAAGATTATTTTCTTCAAGCACAACCTTTGAGTTAAAAAAAAAAAAAGAGCAAACAAAAAAACTATGCTGTATTACAGTAGGTTCTTATCTACCTTAAAAAATCTACAAATGTAAATATATCTAGTTTAAGTTCACTCAGAGGGAGCCAGGGACATTTTCATCAGCTTTGAGAATTTTTCCTGGGGTGTAACTCATGTGTCATTTCTCCTCTGCATTTTTTGACTCCTGGAACAGCTTCCTTTTCTACAAGATGAGGATTGAATGATTGAATAAAGTACTGACTGATTCCTTCAACAACTTTCTTTGAGGATCTGTGTTAGACCATGCAGTGCATACAGAGATGTGTTGTCTTGTCTTGTTGGGTGTCACCCCTTCGGCTATGATCTTTTTCATGGGTACATAACTTTTTATTCTTGTATTGCCACTGTATTAGTATTTTGGAAAGGAGTGGATGTAATTGCATGTGTTTAGACTGCTATGCTTAACCAGAAGTCCCTCAATGTTATTATCATTGCTAAATCTTAGGACAGTTTCCATCATTCGCCTTCCATGAAGTCTTTAACGCTGCTGACTGCTTCCTCCTTTTATCATCTCATGTTCTTGTGGCGTGTCCTCCCGCTTACTCTCCTTCCTTACTCTCCTTCCTAAGTCTCCTTTGTGAGTCTTTTCTTTGCCCGCCTCATAAATTTAGGTCTTTTCCTGTGTTCTGTCTTTCTCCTCCTGCTTTATCTTCTCACTCTGTATGTACATTATTCTAGATGAGCTCCCTTACTTCCAAAGCTCTGACTACCACTTTTAGTGTTGGGGCTCCCACTTTTGTACCTCTAGCTCGTATTTCTCCTCTGAGTTCAAGATCTGCATTTACAACTGTCTTCTTGATATCTCTACTAGAATGTCCCACAGGAATCCATCTAAAATTGAGCTCATTGCCAGCTCCTGTCTCACGTATCAAAATAGGATAGAAAATATGCTTCTTTTATGCTGTTCTCTGTCTTAGTGAATGGCAAGCACCATTATATACCCAGTTGCCTAAGTCAGAAATGTTGGGTCACCAATTTTGGGCCACCTGGACATCTCCCTTCTCTCATGTTCACTCTCATACTCTCATTAATTCAACCTCCAGATTTGATCAAAATGTGTTTCTTTCTCCACATCCCACTGACACTACCCTGTTTTAAAATGTTCACTTGGACCACTGCAGTGACTACCTGTTTTACTCAATTCTTTGTACCCTTTATCCCTTCTAACTCACTAGGGAGCAATTTTCATTTAAAAATAAAGATGGGATGATTTTTATTTTCTTCTTAAAATTTTGTATTTGTTTTCCCTTGAACTTAGGGTAAAATCCAAACTAACTCTTCAGAGTGATCTATAAGTCCCTGCAAAAATCGGACCATGCCTGCTGCTCTAGCATCATCTTTCTCTACTCAGCACATTTTAGACTCTTCTTTCTTGCTCCACTTACTCTGGCCTAATTTCATTAATTGATGGCTTCAAGTTCTTTTGTGCCTTGTGGCTTTTGTGCCTGTTGTTCCTGCTCTAGGACTTGATAATGGATGCATGGGGCAAAAGATCAGGATGATCCTAAGATTTCAAACTTAGTAATTCTATTTTCTTTTGTCATAGACTTTACCCTAGTAAATTGACATATATACAATCTAAGCATCGAAGTATAACGTGCATATAAGCCCTCTCTAGCCTAACCTTCTGCAACCTAAAATATTTCAGAACTTCATACAGTGATTCTCCAAAGATATCTTGCACTCCATGCCTCTTTGCATGTTCTGTTCTCTTTGTATGGAAAGTCCTCCACTGCTTTTGTGGTAGATGAACCCCCTACTGTCCTTCAATACCCAGTTCAAGCACAGATTCTCTGGGAGGCTATGAGCTGTCAGAGTTGTCGATGACAGCTTCCTTTATGTCACTTGTGTATATTTTGCAGATGATGAACCTGAGGCTTGGAAAAGTTAAGTAGTTTCTCCAGTTACTAAGTGACAGAGCCAGAATTTGAACCTTCACATGTCTGACTTTGAAGCATCAGTCTTTAACTATCCTTTGCTAGACACAGTCAGTATTTAATAAGTACTTATTAAATATAGGCATCAATAAAAAGATAAAATACTGTATGAACTAATTAGCTAAAAAAGCTTTTATGGCATCAGTGAGAAGTGATTTGACTGACATAGAAAATAAAACGTTTGATAGAAAGAGAAAAGAAATCCTTATCTGTAGGATGGTTCAACTTCTAAGCCAGTTTACTTCAGCCTTGTTTGTAACAACCTGAGATGCCTCTGGTTCTCAAAAAAGGAATGAGGTTGAACTTCATTTAAATAGGCCATGAAATGAACAAATTCCTTTAAATTAATAGTGGCAAATATATATCATGTTTATTTTTTCTTAAACTTTCATTGCTTTATGCATGTGTCTTGCTCCCTCAACTTGATTGTAAGCTTCTTTTGAACAAAAACATGCCTTATCTTTTCTTAGCATCCCCTATAATGGTTGGTTCTACTTGATAATTATTTTTTTGTGTGTTAAATAAATGATGGTTTCTTATCTGTTCATAACTTAATTTTATAAAACTTCAAATATTTTCCAGTAGAGTAATGCAGCTGATAATTAGTTTATACATACCAATAGTTGGAAGCATTAATGTACATGAAAAATGGAACTAACTCTTCTGTACTGGGTTTAATATTATCTTTTTAAAAAGAAAAACACTCAGGTATGCATAATGTCATGGACATACTCAGTGAAGAAAAGCAGTTTGTGTTGGATCTAGGCTAGAAGAATTCTCTATTCTAACATTTAACTAGTAGGTAAGTTTAAATATCTGTGCAACACTATCTTAGGATTTATTTTGCCTTTTACTTTTCATTTTCTTTTGAACATCAAGAGATATTCACATTTGGAAGGACATATTCTTATTAGCTCTAATGAGTTTTTTTGGTAAATGAATTGAATATAAACAACTATTGTGTTTGTCTTTTTTTTTTTTTTTTTGGTAAGAAAGATTTCAAACTGAAGATCCTAGTCATATAATTAAAAGGACTAATCCCATTCAATCCTTGAATCCATCTATAGAAATAGAATTCTTAAAACATATACACAAAAGGGAATATGGTGCCTGTTGAATTTATATTATGTTCAGTTGAACTGTTATACTTCTAAAACAAATTTAATTTTGATTACGAAAAATGATTGTTTTTCTGTGCATTTATAAATGTAGACATTATAGGCCATTGCTGGCACTAGGGAAGTTGAGGGGGGAGAAGTAACACTTGTATTATGTTAAATCAGAGAAATAATTGCACTTGGCAGTTTTTGTTTGCAGAATGCAGGAAAGGCTGAAGGCTTTTGTACAGTTCAAAGAGCACATTCCACAGTTACAGCAGTTGGTTGCCTTCGGGGATTGTCAGATTTGGGGGTGGTGGTAGAGGTCTGTATCACAAAAGTCCAGGCTGTTGGGCTGTGTTTGTTTTTAAAAAAATATTTGCGCCTTTTTGAAAAGTTGTTTGGAAATTATCCTCGTATCATTTAAGTATATTTTACATATAGCACTTTTGCATCCAGTTTTAATCTGTACAGTAATCAGATGACATTCTTGTTTAGACTTTACTGCCTCTTGTTCTTTAATTATTTGTTTTCAGATTCAAGTTTACATGTTCGAATGTGGAAGCATAGAACTGTTGACTATTAAACTGTCAAACTTTGTAGAAAAATATAAATAAGTTATATTTCACACTCATATATTCAACCATCATTTATACAGTTAGCATATTAAGCAATTTCAACAAGTTAAGACTCTTAAGAATGCCTTCTTTAACTGAAAATATGCCAAAGGCTAGCGTTACCAGCTGCCATGTCAAGACTTGTGCTGAATTAACACTTGTATCATTTCCCTACAGAATATACAAGTTATAGTTTCTACAGTTAAATGAAATAATATAGCTGTAAGTTTTCTGAAAACTGTAAATTATAGCATAGATATAAATTAGCATTATTACATTTCTTAAACTATCTGGTTTACATGATATTATTTGTGTACTTTACATTATTTATTTCAAGTTTTGGCAAATCGTATCAGCATAATTTTGTTGGCTATATTATTAGATTTTAAAAAACCACTAATTAGTGATACTCTGTTATAATTTTTGGTTTTAGGAAAAGTCTGCAAAGCCTTATCTTGACCTAGTGTTAAATTCATGAGAATTTGGGATAAAGTGTTTTGTTGCATCCAGGTGTGTTTTATCCAGCCTGTCATACTCAATTGCCAGAGGATTAGTAGTGTAGTACAAAACAAGAGAAACATTAAAATTGGAATTAGCTGTTGAACATATTTCTGTGTCCATTGTAATAAGAACTTCTTTATTTTTGCTTTTTATGATTTGTTACTTTCAGGGTAAGAAATGCTTAAAACATACAGAAACATACATAAACCAATTTAGCAGAATCCATGCACCCACCATTCAGATTTCATAAATGTTGCTATTTTGCCATTTTAATATTAGGTCTCTTTATTAAGAAATCTTAAAAGATCAAAGCCTTCCATTTTAGTCTTGAAATGCTCATTTCTGAACTGGTTATTTGACAGCAACATCCTAAGGCTCTTAACTGATATTTCTTTCTGATTTTAATATTGGTTATTGTACTACTGGTTAATGTAGCTTCCTCAGAAAGGCTGCAACTCCTGAGCAGTGTGACTTAAAGAAGACCCAGTGGCCCTTCTGTCCCAGAATTTCAGCTTTCCTTCTCATTATTTCTATAAGATCTGAAATTATTTTATTTTCCAATTTTTAGCTATAGGACATTGGGGACTATTATTAAACGTAAATGCTTTATGGAAGGAATAACACATTAAGCCATTATTACCCATTATCCTCATCACTCAGAAGCTGGTCTGATGGAACTGGATTCCAAGAAGAGGGTGACTGGGAGGAAGGAGGTGCTTCGGGTTAGGTTTGCCTTTAGCGTTTCCTAGATGTGTAGAAATAAGTTCCAAATGAAACGCAGCAAAGAATCATATAATGTATCACAGCATTCTTCACTGGGGCTAGGTCGGAAAAGAGAAACAAAAACAACATTATATGAGGTCCCTGCCTTTTGGCAAAATGAAATGTTTACTATATGTAGAAAACTGCTAGGGGAAGTTGCTTTTCAGTTTGCCACATACACTCATATACTTTCACAAGCAGAGGTTATTAAACACATTTTGCCAATGAGAATATTGAGTATCAAGGGAGTTAAGTAACTTTCTAAAATGTCACTTCCAGGAGGTTAAAAATCTAGACGTTCTGCCATTAAGTTTATCTTTTGACTATACCCTAATACTTCACATGACTCATTGCTTTCGTTACCAAAATTACTTCCTCCACCTTTAAGCTTATCTAAAGCGTACCGAATTTTTTAAAGAAACAGTTCAAGTCTTATACTTGCCCTAAAACATTCCCCACAAATTCAGAGCTCTCCTTTTGCTGAATATTTAGTGCTAGTGATACTAAAGTAAGTACATATTTTTATGGTCTCCCATATTCCACTAATGATACATACATATGTGTGTTTGTTATACTTATAAACTGTTTTATTGGTGCCTTAAGATCTTGGCCCCGGCTTATACATTTTTGGGGTTCCAATTATTGCCAACCCAATACAGAACACTTAGTAGATGCTCAGTAATCCCTCACTCTGGATTTAGTCCAGGCCTCCATTCCCAGTACTGACAATTACCAGCTGTGTGGTATTGGGCAAATTACTTAATATCACTTAGCTTTAATTTTCTCATTTGTAAAAGAGGAGATAACAATAAAGCCTCTACCTCAAAGGGTTGTTATGACAATTAAACCAGACATTGCACTACAAAGCACTTTGCTTAGTACCTGGAACATAGTAAGTGCTCAATAAATGCTAGCTCTTGTCATCAGTGCTTATCATTATAATCAATCAATGCTCACAGAGTGAAGGATTGCCTATAGGACAACTTCTATTAGAAAAATTCTCCAATATAAACTTTTTGGTTCTATATGAGAGAAAATGTCCTTTAAAATACACAAATGTAGAGGAGTTTGATTAAAAAGAAAACAGACACACATTTTTATCCATGCTCAAAAATTTGGACCTACATAATAAGCAAAGAATCCAAAAATGCTAATTTTTTCTTGGAGTCATCCATTCCTGTCCACATCCACCGCCATTGCCTTCTAACTCTACTTTCACTTATGTTCACTAGCAGGTATTCTTCACCCTGGGTTCTTTGCCTCCAAGAGTCCCTGATAGAAATAAATTTCAATATAATTGGTTTCCTTTGTAACTATATGTATTCTATTTTATGCATCTATAAATATTATTCTGAGGAGGGATTTGTAGGCTTCAGGAGACTGATGGAAGGTCTCATGGTGCCCAAAACAGCTAAGAATCCCCACGAGAAATCTAATTTATTTTCTACAGAGCGCAGTGATGGTGCTGTACTAAGAATGTTAATGGGTCATGTCACTTCTCGGTGTTAAAGCCTTTACGTGTACTTGGCATAAAATGTAAACTTCTTACCTTGGCTTTGAAAGGCTCTCGGTAACGGCTCCTGCCTAGCTTTCCTACCTCATCTATTGCCTCCTTTTCCCTTGCTCATTCTCCCTGGTGTCACTGGCTTTCTGTTAGTTCTTGCAGCCCTGCCTGACTCAGGGCATTTGCACTTGCTGTTTCCACTGTTTGGAATGCTCCTCTCCATGCCTGGCCTGCTCCGTCTTATCCTTTGAGTCTCAGTTTAAATGGTGCCTTCTCTGGGAGCTTTTGCTGACCTCCCTCTCTAAAATAACTCCCCATTCCTCTATGCTTTTGTTCTTTTCCACAGCTCATTTCATCTACTTCGTTACTGGTAACACATAAATACATTTGTTTAATGTCTGTTTTCATATTAACTTGTGAATTCTATGGCGGCATAGAATGTTTGTCTTAGGCTGTCATTTAGGGTAGGGCCTGACCCTTTATAGATCAGTAAGTATCTATTGAATGAATGAATGAATTGGGGGTGCATGACTGGTCTGCTGTTTGGAATATATGAATTCATTTGTTTATTCATAAACTCATTTACTAGACAATGAAAAATGAGAGACCAGCTATTACATTTAAATTCTGAATAGCTTTCAGAGTAATTCATGAGCTACAGTTGAATGCTTTAATCTCCTCAGTTATTCAGAAATGAAATGTAATAGTTCATTATATGACAAGGGGAACCACCCAGAAAATCAGAATTCAAAAAGTGTGCTTAACTTCCTTGCATATGTTACACCTTCCATCTGCCATACCTCAAGCCTATACCTAATTAACTCTATTTCATGATAACTTTGTCTTATGATTGATTCACTTGATTACCATACACCAAAATCGTGTGTGCATCCATTGAAACTGCTTTTCTGTCATATATAACATTTACTTTTAAAAATATTTTATCATTTGTATAAAAAGTTATATCTCAAAATTATGATAATGAAATACTTTTTATCCTGTTACAGAGTAAGGCAATTGCCTTTTATTATTATTCTCTAAATTAAAGTACGTTTATTGAGCTGATTCTTCATAAAAATGGAAGATACATCTCAGTGATGCATAGATTTAAACAGTAACCCTTTTATATTATATGTGGAAATAAATCCCATGAAGGTATAATCTCTCCCACCTCTTTTTTGAGGGAAACGTATTCAGTAGCGTTGGAGAAAGGCTTGTGTACAGTGTTTTCTTTCTCTAACTAGGTCAGTGATAACCTGAGAATATTTTTCTTATTATCCTAAATAACCAGTATCATCTTATTCTACATGACGTTGTTATCTATAAAAATGAAGAAAATCATAAAATTTAGTTTATACTTTGATCATTATTTAGAGGACTTTTGTGAGCCAAAAAAGTAGGTAATTTTCTTCTTGAAGAAAAAGTGATTGTTTTTGACTGTATTACTTTTTATCCTTTAATTCTTTAAAGCTCACTAAATGATTGAAGATATTCTTTTTCCTTATTTCACTTGTAGCTCAACATAATTGATTGCTTGTTCTTTTCTTGAGTCTTTGTAGAGAAATTCACGCAGATAAATGTATGTTTATAGATGCATATTTATTGAGGAAGTTTTGCTTTAGGTCAGTTAAGATATAACAGGAAGGAAAAAGAAGGCCTATGTGCTCATTTGATACACCCCCTATTCCTTTTAGGTCCCTGAGAACACAAGGGCATTGTTAGTATGCTGTTTCTAAATGTTAAGTGCCATCTCCTACTACTATTTCTCTCCTCATCATTTAATGCACCAAAGTTATATCTGATCCCAATTTTTAATATTTTTATGTCTTATTGATTTCCCTCCTCCCTCCCTTCTATCTCTTCCTCCTTGCCTTCCTCTCCTCCTCTTCCCCCCTCCATTCCTATCCTTCTTCCAAAAAATTTGTAAAAGCAATGCATTTGATATTAGAAAATATAAGAAAACAAGCAAATCAATCAATGCAAAAAGAAAAATTGTTGTTAGATAGTAAACTGAGTTTCTGCCTGGGAATGAGGAGGGGTTGTTGCCTGGCTTGTGGAATAGGGGAGGGGAAGCAGGAGAGTCTAATTCCTTCTTAAATGTCTTCAGTCTTATTCCAGGGGCCCCTCATGCTACCAAGTTTGGGGCTTCTGCTATGGATCAAGTAGCTTCTTGGTTTGTCCCCAGTGTTAGCCCAGGATTCAGTTTTTTGAGGTTTGTTTAATCAACTATAACTCACGTGTTAGCTTGCCAGCTTCCAGAATTTTGTTGCTATTGCCTTCTCTCTTGAACTTTCTATCCTTGTAGGTTTATTCCTTTATTGAACAGCCTTTAGCTGTCATGTTTGTATGGTTTATTATGGAGGGAGAAGGGAGGTGGTCCATTCTGTTTTGAACCGGAAGGTCTCATTTCATGTTCGACAAAGATATGTGAGGAATCTGGTTACGCATGGAAGGAGAGAAAGAAATACTCTTAAATAATTTTAAAATCCTGAGAGAAACCATGCCTTGTGGCCCAATAAAAGTGTTTAACTTCACCCATGCCTAAAAGTATTTAACTTCACCGGTGCCCTAGAGTGTGATTTGGGGTGAGGATGGGGATTAAAAACTGAGCTTTAACTAGAGGCACATATGCAGCTGAACAGTTAAGCTCAAATTCTTAGAGGGCGTGTGGTGTCAGTCCACTCAAATTTCCATTGAAGTTTTGTGAACATATAGCCTGATTTATTAACTTCTTTTTTTAATAGACTTTATTCTTTAGAGAATTCTTAGATTTACAGAAAAAATGAGCAATAAGTACAGAGAGTTCCTGTATTAACCCCCATCCTCAAAGTAATTTCCCTTATTATTAACATCTTACATTAGTGTGGTTCATTTGATACAATTGATGAACCAAACTTGATACATTATTATTAACTAAATTGAAGAGTTTACATTAGGGCTCGTTTTTTGTGTTGTACAGGTCTATGGGTTTTGACAAATACATTATGTCATGTATCCACCATTACAGTATCATTAATAATAATATCACTGCCCTAAGAAATCCCATGTTCCACCTATTCATTGCTCTCCCCCTCCTTCCCCTTCAGACCTCTGGCAAGAACTTATCTTTTTACTGTCTATAGTTTTACCTTTTCCAGAGCGTCATGTAGTTGAAACCATGCAATATGTAGCATTTTCAGACTGCCTTCTTTGACTTAGGAATCTACATTTAAGGTTTCTCCATGTCTTTTCATGGTTTGATATGGTAGCTCATTTCTTTTTATTGTTGAATAACCTTCTCTTACACGGATTTACCACAGTTTGTTTATTCATTGACCTATTGAAGGACATATTGGTTGCTTCCTAGTTTTGGCAATTACAAGTAAAGCTGCTATAAACATTCATATGCAGGTTTTTGTGTGGACATAGTTTTCAGCTCATTTGGTGAAATCTAGAGCATAATTTCTGGGTTTTGTGGTAAAACTATATTTAGCTTTGTAATAAACTACCAAACTGTCTTCCAAAGTGGCTATAGATTAACCTGTTTTTATATTTTGGAAATAATCTAGATTGTTTTATAGAGCAATGTACATGACAGTAAATAGTAATTTGTATTTCACTTGTCATTGTTTACACAAGTAAAAATTCATTATAAAGGTTTTATGATTTCAGTAGTTACTGCTACGTTACTATTTGATGTTGCATTGACCCTAACATTGCCAGAAGAGAGATTCTAATTAGAAGAAGGTGCTGTATACATTTAAAGTAATCACATCAGCATACTTTATTTTCCACATACTGAAAATATTCTCTACCCCTTAATAGACATAAACATACATAAGAAGAGAACTATGGACTGCATTGGAATGATGGTGTTTTATTTGCTTTATACTTCGTTTACTCATTCAGTAAACATTCATTGAGCGCCTATGGTCCCTAATCTTAAAGAGGCCTAAATAATTATAAACATGTTTTTACCTAAAAGAATGTCCTGCAGGAAATTGGAACATATCTAGTCTCCCTCACCCTTACCTATTAAATACTAGCTGTTCCCATCAATTATTATGAAAACTTAAAATACCCCCTCAGATTTTTGAAACTCTCAGTGGCACTACTGTTGCTGGGAACGATTGATTATTTAAAAGTGAGTCTATTTGTAATTCATTTTGTCATTTATGATACATTTTATTTCACTGTAAAATAAGTTAGTGATTTCAGAATCAGAGTCAGTGATGGATTGTATGTAAAGTCACAACATTTAGTCAGCTAAGGACATCAGAAATAAGGTGAGACTGGCTTCAATATGTAAATTAGAAAATTGTGAGATGTAGTGTGGGGCAGAGAAGGCAAGTTCCTCATGCAACACCACAGAGCCTGCTGGTGGCAGTGCACTTTTTACTAACCCATGCTGCATCCCTGTACATTGGAAATACTGTTCTAAATCTCCTGTGCCTAAAGACTGATTTTTTTCTTTTTATCAATAACAGAGCCAAGAAGATGACAACAAAAAAATTGAAAGCCCGTTAGCATTGTATCTGTCCTATACTGTGTTTAAAATTAATTTACAACTGCTTTTATTTTACTTTCTTTTTTTCTCCCTTCTTTTCATTACTTCAAGTATCTTTTCTTTGGCACTTGCTATCCCTTTGTCATTACTGCATGTCTTTTCTTTTTACTGGCTTCTTAAATCCTGCTGCATTGCTTTTTGCCTTTCCTTCTTTAATCTTTTCTCTTCTGTTTAATTTTTAAATCCTTTGCCCTTTATCTTTCTTTTGGTCTTCTTAGCTGCTCTCCCTTCCTTTGATTTCCTCTTAAACGTTACTTCTTCTTAACATTGTGCTATTTCATTGATTTTTTTCCTTTTGTTTTATCTTTTTAATTTTACGTTTTCCTTTGTATAAGGAAAACCTACTCTGCTTACGCATATTGAATTAAAGAGAGAGAATACTACTAAATCCTCCATACTACATGGAAAAAAACCCAACAACAGTGCTTATTCAGCCTTATTGTGTGGATACTGAAAGATTTATATGACACATTTTCTCCTCTTTTTTATTCTTCTTTTTTTTTTGAATTAAAACGCAAATAATTGTTGTGCTGATATATAGCAAATTCGGTTATTTTCCATTTTTCTAATACCCTAAATTTAACTGTATACAAAATATACTTTTGAGACATAAACATTTGTTTGTAGCTAGACTACAAGTAATTTTGCCTTTCATTAAATCTTTGGGATTAGATGGAATACATTTATAATACTATTATGAGTGCAGATCAAGGGTATAATAAAAAATAAGAGATTATATTGAAATTGTTACCCTTTCACAAAATTTCTTTATCTGTCCAAACAGTCTATACATTTGGTTTAATATATGCTAATTCTTAAATATTAATTTCATAACTTATTTTCTTGGGACTTAAGAAAGATCCATAGCAAGTATATTAACCAAACTCTACTAAACTGGGTTGGTGGTTGGTTTATGAGTCTGTCCTTAGGCATTCTAAGAAATAAAACTGTGCGGTAGACCTCTAGATACTCACTTTTCACAGAGGGAGAGGAGCAGATAAGTATTCTAAGGAAAAGCAGAAGTGCATGAAATCTTGGGTGTAACATTTCTGCTTCAAGCAAGAACTATCTTGAGGGACATTCTGTAGTTGAAGAAAGAGAGACCAAGAGAAATCAGGTGACTTGCCTTAGTTCACACATAGAAAATGGCAGTTGGGAATTGAGTTCAGATTTACTTTATTGATCATCTTGCTTCACATTTATCTTATATATCTATACATTCTGTTGATTACAATTCTGACCCATACTCAAGCTTCATTTTACTTGTAGTTCATTCAGTAGACATAGTATTCTCAAGCATCTTTTCATTGCTGCTTATGATAGATTTTTATCTATATAATATTTATATAAAATATATCAATTTGTCATTTATATATTTATAAGTTATATATATTATTTATTAGATAAAACTCATTATTGATATTTTAAACAATAATTCTTTCATTCATTAATTTCATTGAACAAATATTACTGAAGCTTACTGTTGTTAAAGCTAACTGCTGGAGTTGTTTTTCTGTGTCCGATGATCATTTTTAAATTATTTTGTGCTTTCTTTGAGAGTGTTGTTGCTGTATCTGTTCCCTCTGGTTAGGTTTAGACTAGTTTACATTTATCCTGCCCAGGATGAAAGGGCTTAAGTAAATGAGTAATGTCCACAGGATTTTAATGATACATATCAAATATATTCAAAATAACAAACTATTTTCTGACAGTGTACTTTATAAATAAAAACTTGGTATTTTAACTTTATATTTTATATTCAGAAAATTTTGAAAGAATTTTTTTACTAAATATTATCTTCTTAACCTAGTTTTCTTACTGTAGATAATTAAAGGAATGAAACGTACTTCTTTTCTAATATGATAATCTTAGACTATTAATTCCCCAAACCTGGTGATTATTAAAACAAACTGGAGGAATTTTTAAAACTTCCTTTTGAAAACATGCCCCACTCAAGATACCCAGGGTTAAACGCTTAGAAATCCAGTTTGGTGTTCTGTGTATATGTGTGTGTTTAAAATGCACTCTTAGTGCTCTTAATAGACTGTGAGTTACACCTTTTATCAACCTATATCAGTCATTTACAAAATACGGTTCAGCATCACTATCACCTGGGAACTGTTGTTAGAATTGCAGAATTTTGGGCCACAACCCGGACTTGTTGAATCACACGCTACGGGTGTGGGGTCAGCAGTATTAATACTTTAGGAATCTTTGCGAGGGATTCTGATGAACCTAGAGTTTGAGTTCCACTTATTTATGTGATCTTTATCATTGATTAGTATAATTTTACTTGTTTTTTTAAAAAAATCTCCTTAATATATAATGTTTGAATGGGTTGTAGTATTCAGTAACACTCAGAATTTGCAAGTCCATGTGTTAGCACTGGCTGCCATAGACTATGTGGCTTAAACAACAGAAATTTATTTCTTACAGGTCTGGAAGCCAGAAGTCCGAGATCAGGGTGCTAGCATGGTTGAGTTCTGGTGAGAGCTTTCTTCCTGGCTTGTCTTCTCACTGTGTCCTCATGTGGTAGAGAGAGAGATGGATCTTCTTATAGGGGTACTAGTCCCATCATTAGAGCCTCACCTTCATGGCCTTATCTAAACTTAATTACCTTTCACAGTCCCCATTTCCAAAAACCATCACATTGGGGATTAGGGCTTCAGCATATGAATTTTGAGAGGACACAGTTCAATCCACAGCAGTCCAATTTCCGTGGATTCATTTCTTATATTAAACAAGAGTTAATGCTAAAGTATTTAAAAAGACTTCCAGAGACTAGTCCTAATTCTTTCCCTAAGTAAGAGTGTATCTTTTTGACAGTCGTTTCTTTGTTTGAAATTGTAATAAAAATATAAGCTATATGTGGCATGGATTGTTGGGAAATTCAAAGGTAATAGATATGTGAAAGAATGGTATATAGATTACAGCATAGTATAACTGTAATAAAGGTCATTATAATTTTTGATCAGTATTTTTTATTTCATTTGTCAGCTGCCTGTGTTTCAGCTATAGGTCCATCTAAGCAGTGAGCTGTGTGACACCCAAAGACTGTACTGATTAGAAAGAACAGGTCAGTAGCAGTCATGAAGGAACACTGAATATGAAAATGATCATAGAAATAATCCAGACTATCTTCTCTCTGTTACAAAAGCCCCCTCTAGAGCATCCCAACCTTGGCTTGGGAATAATGCTGAAGGTCCCTATAATAGTCAAGAGTTCTCCAGAGAAACAGAACCTATAGAATGTGTGTCGTATTTGTATGGAGAGAGAGAGAGAGAGAGAGAGACGGACGGAGAGAGACTGATTTTAAGGAATTGGGGGCTGGCAAGTCTGAAATCTGCAGGACAGGCTTGCAGGCTGGAGATCCTCAGAAGAGTTGATGTTGTAGTTCAAGTCCAAAGGCAGTTTGGAGGCAGAATTCCCTCTTCCTTGGGAGATCTCTCTTTTTTTTTCTCTCCTAAGGCTTTCAGTAGAGTGAATGAGGCCCACTCCCATTATGGAGGGTAATCTGCTTTACTCACATGTTAATCCCATCTAAAAATTACTTCCCCATTGACATCTAGACTGGTGTGTGACCAAATATCTGAGTACCATGGCCTAGCAAAGTTGACACAAAATTAGCCATCACAACATCACTTAATATTTAGGGTCAGTTCTACTTTTAAAGTATTATGTAATCCTTCTAATTTTGAAATGATCTGAAAATAACATAAAATAAATAGATGTATATGTAAATGAATGAATAGATAATGCTGATCAATACCATATATATTACCTTATTACTTAATAAGATTCAGTGCCCTCTCAGTTTTGTGGAAACTTTAGAAATGGAGCAGCTAACAGAAGTGTGTGTAGAGCACATTGATTCACTAACACAGTAATGAATCACAGAGCTCTTTGCTTGGCCTTACCTGGTAAGGTTATCACAGTGAGCAAAATACGTGAACTAAGGAAGTGTAGCTACTGTGTTGAATGTCCGAATTGAGATCCAACAAGGATTTTGGCACGGTGGTCTGAGAATAGCACGATGAAAATTAATGGAATGAATATAAAATCTTGTTCTAAAGTTTCAAGAAAGTTGTATAAGTATGGATGAAAATGACGCTTAGAAATACACCAACTCAAAATACCACAGAAGATTATAGGAATTGGTAAAACAGATTGTACATTCAACACAGCTGTTGCCTAATATGGGGTAAAAGAGAAATTTGTCACATTATAATCTATTCTTATAAAACTTTTTTAATCAAACAAATATTGTCATAAATAAGGCAGTATAGAAGATTATGTCACTTAAATCATATTCTGCCTTATAACTAATAAGCTGAAAATTATAATAAATTTTCTTTTACTTTAGACTATGAATTTTATCCTCTAGTTAGTTCCATACACGCAAAATCAGCCCTCAATTAATCTTAGTTCCACTGACTTAAAAGTAGGCATCACCAAATAGCTTTGGGAGTAATACCTTCAAGTGATATTTGCTAATGCTAAATTAACTGATAACTAGTAGAAGTGTGAACTAGCAAACAGGTCATTGAGGGAGAGCTTTCTGATAGGGTGCTACCTGTAGAATCCTGATCAACCTGTAAAGTTTAAAGTTTTAAAGTTTTCTTAAATCCGCTTCTGTATGTCTCTGAGTTTTGATCCTGACACAGGTGTAATATTTGACTTCTTGAGCAATTTATCCAAAGTTATTCTGAACCCCCTATTATGTCCACTATACTGAGTATGACTGGAGAACACACTGTAGTGAGATGTCTGACGATTTCCCGTATGGTGAATAGGAATACAGGAAACATTGTAAAACAAAGACACTATTTATTAAACCTAGATCTATTCTTTTGCAAAAGTGACATTTAGAGATCTCACTGTTCCTACAACTTCTGTAAAATCCAGGTGTGGAACAATTTAGCTAATACCAATATTGATAGACATATCATTGCTACTTGCTTGTACAAAATAGGAATTTCAGAGCTGATGTCATGTGACCAAGAACTATGAAGCAATGTTATGTTTTAGCCTGCATTTCTTCTCACTTCACTTAAATTACGTAACTTAAAGATTATGCACCTTGGATTTTTCCTTCAATTTGTTTTTATAAGTCACTTTTTTCCTCTGTGTTGATATAATGATTTGACCTTCCTACTTAAGATGCTTTTTCCAAATACTGACCATTTCTAAGAGGTGTCCTTCATAATTAATAGATAACCTAATTGAAGGAATTTGAAAAGAAACATAGCTACTTTGAACTGATTATTTTACTGATGTATTTTTATTTAGTTATACCTTACCTTGTTCATAAAATAATTATAGTTGTTTTCTGCAGAATGTATACAGTCTACGGATTTATTTTCATTAAAGGCATTTCTGGAACCATAGACCTGATAATATAGTATAGATAATAGAGTCACTAAAAAGGTTACAACCATATTAAATTTTATTGGGATAAAAAGTGACCCATCTACTTTATCCAGCATGAAAATTCTGTAGTTAAGCAATGGCTGAAAATTCCCTAAGTAGCGAGAGTATGGAAGTAGGGCAATTAACTTGTTATAAATCTGAAACCGTACTTGATAGTACCCTAAAGCAGTAAAAAATTTGGATTCTAGTGCCTTGTCAATTCTGAGTCAACAAATTTCAAAGAATTTGGTCACAATCATACTTTTTAGGAAATGAAACATCTTCCCTGAAAACTGTTCTCTCTCTTATCTCTCTTTCTCTATGTCTTCCTCTCCTCCTTCCTTTTTCCCCTTTCTTTCCTTTCATCCACCTTTCTACTTATTTTCCTTTAAGAAATATTTATTTAGTTCCTTCTTTGTGCAAGACACTGTCCTAACATATGCATCCTACAGGGTTATAAGACATGGATTCATCAATGCCATTACCTGTTTCAGGTCTATTACAACCATGCAGATAATTTTTTAAAAGAGCCAGTTTATTTCATACTCACACCTAAACATTGTGCTTGAAATTTAAAAAAAAAATCTTTTTCTCTTATTGTATTTGTCACCTTTTATTACCCCATAATCTTTTTTTTTTTTTAATTAAGACTTTAAGTATTAGCACAGTTTTAGGTTCACTGCTAAATTGAGAGGACGGTACGGAGATTTCCTGTATACTCGCTGTTCCCAAGCATTCATAGTCTCCCCATTATTGACATTCTCCACCAGAGTTAGAACAAATTGTAACATTTGTTACACTTGATGAACCTACGTTGACACATCATAATCATCCAAAGTCCATAGCTAACATTAGGCTTCACTTTTGGTATTGTACGTTATGGGTTTGAATAAGTATATAATGACATCTATCTGTCGTTATGGTATCATACAGAGTTGTTTCATTGCCCTAAAATTTGCCTGTGTTCCTCCTGCTTACTTCCCCCTGAACCCTTGGCAACCACGGATCTTTTTATTGTCTCCATAGTTTTGTCTTTTCCAGAATGTCACATAGTTGGAATCATAGAGTATGTAGCCTTTTCCTTTTTCCTTTTTTGAAGTTTTGAATTTTATTTTATTTATTTTTTTATACAGCAGGTTCTTATTAGTTATCCATTTTATACACATTAGTGTATACATGTCAATCCCAATCTCCCAATTCATCCCACCACTACCCCCACCCCCTGCCACTTTCCCCCCTTGGTGTCCGTACGTTTGTTCTCTACATCTGTGTCTCAATCTCTACCCTGGAAACAGGTTCATCTGTACCATTTTCTAGGTTCCACATATATGCATTAATATACGATATTTGTTTTTCTCTTTCTGACTTACTTCACTCTGTATGACAGTCTCTAGATCCATCCACATCTCAACAAATGACTCAATTTCATTCCTTTTTATGGCTGAGTAATATTCCATTGTATTATGTACCACATCTTCTTTATCCATTCGTCTGTCGATGGGCATTTAGGTTGCTTCCATGACCTGGCTATTGTAAACAGTGCTGCAATGAACATTGGGGTGCATGTGTCTTTTTGAATTATGGTTTTCTCTGGGTATATGCCCAGGAGTGGGATTGCTGGGTCATATGGTAATTCTATTTTTAGTTTTTTAAGGAACCTCCATACTGTTCTCCATCGTGGCTGTATCAATTTACTTTCCCACCAACAGTGCAAGAGGGTTCCCTTTTCTCCACACCCTCTCCAGCATTTGTTGTTTGTAGATTTTCTGATGATGCCCATGCTAACTGGTGTGAGGTGATACCTCATTGTAGTTTTGATTTGCATTTCTCTAATAATTAGTGATGTTGAGCAGCTTTTCATTTGCTTCTTGGCCATGTGTATGTCTTCTTTGAAGAAATGTCTATTTAGGTCTTCTGCCCATTTTTGAATTGGGTTGTTTGTTTTTTTAATATTGAGCTGCATGAGCTGTTTATATATTTTGGAGAGTAATCCTTTGTCCGTTGATTCGTTTGAGAATATTTTCTCCTGTTCTGAGGGTTGTCTTTTGGTCTTGATTGTAGTTTCCTTTGCTTTGAAAAAGCTTTGAACTTTCATTAGGTCCCATTTGTTTATTTTTGTTTTTATTTCCATTACTCTAGGAGATGGATCAAAAAAGATCTTGCTGTGATTTATGTCAAAGAGTGTTCTTCCTATGTTTCCCTCTAAGAGTTTTATAGTGTCCGGTCTTACATTTAGGTCTCTAATCCATTTTGAGTTTATTTTTGTGTATGGTGTTAGGGAGTGTTCTAATTTCATTCTTCTACATGTAGCTGTCCAGTTTTCCCAGTACCACTTATTGAAGAGACTGTCTTTTCTCCATTGTATATCCTTGCCTCCTTTGTCATAGATTAGTTGACCATAGGTGCGTGGGTTTATCTCTGGGCTTTCTATCCTGTTCCATTGATCTGTATTTCTGTTTTTGTGCCAGTACCATATTGTCTTGATTACTGTAGCTTTGTAGTATACTCTGAAGTCAGGGAGTCTGATTCCTCTAGCTCCATTTTTTTCCCTCAAAACTGCTTTGGCTATTCGGGGTCTTTTGTGTCTCTATACAAATTTTAAGTTTTTTTGGTCTAGTTCTGTAAAAAATGCCATTGGTAATTTGATAGGGATTGCATTGAATCTGTAGATTGTTTTGGGTAGTATAGTCATTTTCACAATATTGATACTTCCAATCCAAGAACATGGTGTATCTCTCCATCTGTTGGTATCATCTTTAATTTCTTTCATCAGTGTCTTATAGTTTTCTGCATACAGGTCTTTTGTCTCCCTAGGTAGGTTTATTCCTAGGTATTTTATTCTTTTTGTTGCAGTGGTAAATGGGAGTGTTTCCTTAATTTCTCTATCAGAGTTTTCATCATTAGTGTATAGGAATGAAAGAGATTTCTGTGCATTAATTTTGTATCCTGCAACTTTACCAAATTCATTGATTAACTCTAGTAGTTTTCTGGTGACATCTTTAGGATTCTCTATGTATAGTATCATGTCATCTGCAAACAGTGACAGTTTTACTTCTTCTTTTCCAATTTGTATTCCTTTTATTTCTTTTTCTTCTCTGATTGTCGTGGCGAGGACTTCCAAAACTATGTTGAATAATAGTGGCAAGAGTGGACATCCTTGTCTTGTTCCAGATCTTAGAGGAAATGCTTTCAGTTTTTCACCATTGAGAATGATGTTTGCTGTGGGTTTGTCATATTATGTTGAGGTAGGTTTCCTCTATTCCCATTTTCTGGAGAGTTTTTAATCATAAATGGTCACTGAATTTTGTCAAAAGCTTTTTCTGCATCTATTGAGATGATCATATGGTTTTCATTCTTCAATTTGTTAATATGGTGTATCACATTGATTGATTTGCATATATTGAAGAATCCTTGCAACCCTGGGATAAATCCCACTTGATCATGGTGTATGATCCTTTTAATGTGTTGTTGGATTCTCTTTGCTAGTATTTTGTTGAGGATTTTTGCATCTATATTCATCAGTGATATTGGTCTGTAATTTGCTTTTTTTGTAGTATCTTTGTCTGGTTTTGGTATCAGGGTGATGGTGACCTCATAGAATGAGTTTGGGGGTGTTCCTTCCTCTGCAATTTTTTGGAAGAGCTTGAGAAGGATG
The DNA here is from genome assembly GCF_949987535.1 of Balaenoptera acutorostrata. Classification (NCBI taxonomy): domain Eukaryota; kingdom Metazoa; phylum Chordata; class Mammalia; order Artiodactyla; family Balaenopteridae; genus Balaenoptera; species Balaenoptera acutorostrata. Next base: position 36,621,534 of record NC_080070.1, on the reverse strand, counting down.
GGTGTTAGCTTGTCTCTAAATGTTTGATAGAATTCACCTGTGAAGCCATCTGGTCCTGGACTTTTGTTTGTTGGAAGATTTTTAATCACAGTTTCAATTTCATTACTTGTGATTGGTCTGTTCATATTTTCTATTTCTTCCTGGTTCAGTGTTGGAAGTTTATACCTTTCTAAGAATTTGTCCATTTCTTCCAGGTTGTCCATTTTATCGGCATAGAGTTGCTTGTAGTAGTCTCTTAGGATGCTTTGTATTTCTGCGGTATCTGTTGTGACTGCTCCTTTTTCATTTCTAATTTTATTGATTTGAGTCCTCTCCCTGTTTTTCTTGATGCGTCTGGCTAATGGTTTATCAGTTTTGTTTATCTTCTCAAAGAACCAGCTTTTAGTTTTATTGATCTTTGCTATTGTTTTCTTTGTTTCTATTTCATTTATTTCTGCTCTGATCTTTATGATTTCTTTCCTTCTGCTAACTTTGGGTTTTGTTTGTTCTTCCTTCTCTAGTTCCTTTAGGTGTAAGGTTCGATTGCAATTTGTCTTGTTTGTTGAGGTAGGCTTGTATTGCTATAAACTTCCCTCTTAGAACTGCTTTTCTGCATCCCATAGGTTTTGGGTCGTCGTGTGTTCATTGTCATTTGTCTCTAGGTATTTTTTGATTTCCTCTTTGATTTCTTCAGTGATCTCTTGGTTACTTAGTAACGTATTGTTTAGCCTCCTTGTGTTTGTGTTTTTTACGTTTTTTTCCCCATAATTCATTTCTAATCTCATAGCATTGCGGTCAGAAAAGATGCTTGATATGATTTCAGTTTTCTTAAATTAACTGAGGCTTGATTTGTCATCCAAGATATGATCGATCCTTGAGAATGTTCCATGTGCACTTGAGAAGAAAATGTAATCTGCTGTTTTCAGATGGAATGCCCTATAAATACCAATTAAATCTATCTGGTCTATTGTGTCATTTAAAGCTTGTGTTTCTTATTAATTTTCTGTTTGGATGATCTGTCCATTGGTATAAGTGAGGTGTTAAAGTCCCCCACTATTATTGTGTTACTGTCGATTTCCTCTTTTGTAGCTGTTAGCAGTTGCCTTATGTACTGAGGTGCTCCTATGTTGGGTGCGTATATATTTATAATTGTTATATCTTCTTGAATTGATCCCTTGATCATTATGTAGTATCCTTCCTTGTCTCTTGTAACATTCTTTATTTTAAAGTCTATTTTATCTGTTATGAGAATTGCTACTCCAGCTTTCTTTTGATTTCCATTCGCATGGAATATCTTTTTCCATCTCTGTATGTGTCCCTAGGTCTGAAGTAGGTCTCTTGTAGACAGCATATATATGGGTCTTGTTTTTGTATCCATTCAGCAAGCCTGTGTCTTTTGGTTGGAGCATTTAATCCATTCATGTTTAAGGTAATTATCGATATGTATGTTCCTATGACCATTTTCTTAATTGTTTTGGGTTTGTTTTTGTAGGTCCTTCTCTTCTCTGTGTTTCCCACTTAGAAAAGTTCCTTTAGCATTTGTTGTAGAGCTGGTTTGGTGGTGCTGAATTCTCTTAGCTTTTGCTTATCTGTAAAGCTTTTGATTTCTCCATCAAATCTGAATGAGATCCTTGCCGGGTAGAGTAATCTTGGTTGTAGGTTCTTCCCTTTCATCACTTTAAGTATATCATGCCACTCCCTTCAGGCTTGTAGAGTTTCTGCTGAGAAATCAGCTCTTAACCTTATGGAAGTTCACTTGTATATTATTCGTCATTTTTCCCTCACTGCTTTCAGTAATTTTTCTGTCTTTAATTTTTGCCAGTTTGATTACTATGTGTCTCGGCATGTTTATCCTTGGGTTTATCCTGTATGGGAGTCTCCGCGCTTCTTGGACTTGGGTGGCTATTTCCTTTCCCATGTTAGGGAGTTTTCGACTATAATCTTTTCAAATATTTTTTCGGGTCCTTTCTCTCTCTCTTCTCCTTCTGGGACCCCTATGATGTGAATGTTGTTGCGTTTAATGTTGTCCCAGAGGTCTCTTATGCTGTCCTCATTTCTTTCATTCTTTTTTCTTTATTCTGTTCCACAGCAGTGAATTCCACCATTCTGTCTTCCAGGTCACTTATCCATTCTTCTGCCTCAGTTATTCTGCTATTGATTCCTTCTAGGGTATTTTTCATTTCAGTTATTGTATTGTTCATCTCTGTTTGTTTGTTCTTTAATTCTTCTAGGTCTTTGTTAAACATTTCTTGCATCTTCTCGATCTTTGCCTCCATTCTCTTTCCGAAGTCCTGGATCATCTTCACTATCATTATTCTGAATTCTTGCTCTGGAAGGTTGCCTATCTCCACCTCATTTAGTTGTTTTTCTGTTTTTGTTTTTGTTTTTTTAAATTTTTTATTTATTTATTTTTATTTATTTATGGCTGTGTTGCGTCTTCATTTCTGTGCGAGGGCTTTCTCTAGTTGCGGCAAGTGGGGGCCACTCTTCATCGCGGTGCGCAGGCCTCTCACTATCGCGGCCTCTCTTGTTGTGGAGCACGGGCTCCAGACACGCAGGCTCAGTGATTGTGGCTCACGGGCCTAGTTGCTCCGTGGCATGTGGGATCTTCCCAGACCAGGGCTCGAACCCGTGTCCCCTGCATTGGCAGGCAGATTCTCAACCACTGCGCCACCAGGGAAGCCCTTTTTCTGGGGTTTTATCTTGTTCCTTCATCTGGTACATAGCCCTCTGCCTTTTCATCTTGTCTATCTTTCTGTGAATGTGGTTTTTTGTTCCACAGGCTGCAGGATTACAGTTCTTCTTGCTTCTTCTGTCTGCCCTCTGGTGGATGAGGTTATCTAAGAGGCTTGTGCAAGTTTCCTGATGGGAGGGACTGTTGGTTGGTAGAGCTGGCTGTTGCTGTGGTGGGCAAAGCTCAGTAAAACTTTAATCCACTTGTCTCCTGATGGGTGGGGCTGGGTTCCCTCCATGTTGGTTGTTCGGCCTGAGGCAACCCAACAGTGGAGCCTACCCGGGCTCTTTGGTGGGGCTAATGGCGGACTCTGGGAGGGCTCACGCCAAGGAGTACTTCCCAGAACTTCTGCTGCCAGTGTCCTTGTCCTCACGGTGAGCCACAGCCACCCCCTGCCTCTGCAGGAGACCCTCCAACACTAGCAGGTAGATCTGGTTCAGTTTCCTGTGGGGTCACTGCTCCTTCCCCTGGGTCCCAGTGCACACACTACTTTGTGTGTGCCCTCCAAGAGTGGAGTCTCTGTTTCCCCCAGTCCTGTCGATGTCCTGCAATCAAATCTTGCTAGCCGTTGCCAGACCCCCAGGTTGGGAAGCCTGACATGGGGCTCAGAACCTTCACTGCAGTGCATGGGCTTCTGTGGTATAAGTGTTCTCCAGTTTGTGAGTCACCCACCCAGCAGTTATGGGATTTGATGTTACTGTGATTGCACCCCTCCTGCCATCTCATTGTGGCTTCTCCTTTGTCTTTGGATGTGGGGTATCTTTTTTGGTGAGTTCCAGTGTCTTCCTGTTGATGATTGTTCGGCAGTTAGTTGTGATTCCCGTGCTCTCGCAAGAGGGAGTGAGCGCACGTCCTTCTACTCCGCCATCTTGAACCAGTCTCCCTATGTAGCCTTTTCAGATTGCTTTCTTTCACTCAGTATTATGCATTTAAGGTTCTTCCGTGTTTTTTCCGTAGATTGATGTCCCATAATTTTTTAGCCGTAGATAATACAATATGTCTGGAGATATATACATATATATATACCATAGTTTGTTTATCTGCATCTGAAATTTTGAAACCCAGGTTTTAGTTCTGACATTGGCATTAACTATTTTTGACATCTTAAATAGGTCACTTCAAGCTCTTTAGTCCTCAGTATTGCTTCATTTCTAAAATGAGAGACTTTCTTCGCTAGTAATAGAATGGAATTTCAGATTTTTAACATTACAGTGTTATTGGAGACCTGGTTAAGTAGCTTGGGAAAGACAGAAGTTGGTTTGACTCATGCCTCTGTGATGAAAGTTCAAGTTATTTAATCTCTAGTTTGCATATGTAATAGAAGGATAAATAATTATACTCATCTAATTAGATGTCTTGGGGATTAAATGAGAAAATGCATATAAAATGCTCAGCCAGTGGCTGGTACATAATAAGAACTCAATAAATTGTATCTAGTTTTATTACTGTTTAATAGATGTTCAACACCTCTTACCACTCCCTTTACTACTTCCTCTTGGTTAGCTCCTTCCATTCCTTTCATTTCTGTGCTACTACAAATTCTTTTCTACTATTTTCAAGTCCCCATCCATTTTCAGTCCTTTAGGCTTAACAAAATATCATCACTTAATTTATAGATAAAAATAAAGATATGATGCCTCCAGACTTTCCTACCACCGCTTCCCAAATTATCTGCATCAGGACCCATCCTTATTATCCCCTACAGTTTCTGAGGATAAATTGCCAACTGTGTGGTCATGGAAGGTGTCTTAATTTTTTGTTTGTTTTTTTCAGCTATAAACAATGACGCCAAATTAAAGAATATAGGTAAACCACTTAGCCAAGTGCACGGAACTCAGTAAACATTAGTTTCCTTCCTTGCCATTCTCCATTTTTCTTCACCCCAGTCTACCTATATTCTATAAAGTGAGAGCTGTCTTCATAAATTACAGTTCAGATTATGTCCCTTCCCTTTGGCGACTCTCCAGTATCTTTTGAATAAAGATAAAATATATTTGCGTGGCTTACAGACCTGATGTAGCTGCCCCATATGTCCTTTTGTTCTTCTGTTCTCTCCTACATTTTACTCAGCTGTCCCATTGCTGCTGGGTACACTTTTCCTCCACCTGGAATGCCTTTCCAAATTTTCTTTATTTCTCGTTTGTTTCTCTTCATTCCTTTAGATGTAGCTTAACACCCTAAATGTAAAACTTCATTGAGATTATGGGTAGGGCTATCACTGCCATCATAGTATTTTTATAGAATCTGTGCTGTATTTTATATATATTCATGTTAAAAAATGTCAAACAGTATATGATAATATAATGACAAATTAAAATTTAAAAGATCACTTCTTCCCTTCTCTCAATCTCATTCTCCAGTGGAAGTCTCTCTTCTTTGTCTACCTTTTCCTATTGATCAGTGTGCCTGATAGAAATGTAATGCAAAACACATATGTCATTTAACATTTTTTTTTTAAAGATTTATTTGTTGATTGATTGATTGCTATGTTGGGTCTTCGTTTCTGTGCTAGGGCTTTCTCTAGTTGCGGCAAGCGGGGGCTGCTTTTTTAAAAATATTTTCCTTTGAAATCTAGTGTGTATTTTGCACTTATAGCTCAACTCAGCTCAGGCTTGCCACATTTCAAGTGCTCATCAACAACACGTGGCTGGTGACTACTGTGTTAGACAATGCAGCTACAGAAAAGTTCTGAGAACTGAGTTAGTGAGGCAGCATTTTGACTCACAGCTCTGCAGCTTATTAGCTACATTATCTTGGGTAAGTTATTTATGGTCTCTGAACTTCTTTCCCTCTCCCCCCCCATTTTTTAACATGGGATGATATCTCATAAGCTGTTGTGAAGACTGAAAAATAAACACTTTATTCCACATCTGCTTTTTACTGACTTCTTTACACTTCATTTTCAAATACACTCTCTTAGTTGAGGAAATCTGTGTATGTGGAAGCACAGAACTAAAGGTTCTTCCTTTTTGGTTTCTTTTGTTGAGTGCTATGTTCCAGGCTCCATATTACACATTGGAAATAGAATGATCCAGTCGTATTTCCCACCTCAAGGAACTCACAGTCATACATAACTTATTGCCTGGCTATTTCAAAAACAGAGGGAAAATTATTTTATAATATAAAGTTAAAATATGGAGACATATTTCCAAATTTCAGTAAAAATTGTTACTGATTTTTAAATCTCTGAAATCCTCTCTTTGCTCTATTTTGATCTTCATAACTCATATTAAGGATCACACTGTACCTTCTTTTTGCTCTGGAGGTCTTGCAGTGGCCTTGGGCAAAAGGCAATAAAATTCTGATCTGGGCTGAAACTCCAGAGAAAAGATCCTTTCAATATATATATATTTTTTGCCAACACAACCAACAGTAAACTCTAAGTTATTTAAGATGTAGAATACTTTGAGGATTATTTAGGGACTTTGCTACTTCTGACTTGACTCTCTCATGTTGCTGCCCTTTGGCCATTTCACTGATACTGTAGAACCTTTATGAAATAAGAAAAGGGTAAAACTCAAATTAAATTATTTAGCTACTAGCAAGCAGTCTGGGAAAATTGTTTGATAGGCAAGAAGATTGTATGTGATGAGTTAAATGGGGTAGATTTTAGTGATATATTTCTTCTACCACCCTAAATAATCAAGATTTGATTATATGTTGTTCTTATGTACCTCAAATTGTTTCATAAATTATACCACTTATAGAGCGCAACTGTAGCTTGGAAGAATAGAATTGCATATGCAAATTTTGAATGTTTTTCTGATTGTAGGACATAATGTCCTGGGCTAATAGAAACATGGTACTCCATTGAATTTTTACTTTTGATTAGTATGGAGTGGGATAATATGTTTCAATTGTAATGGTTCACATTAATTGATCTGATCAGCAGTTGTAAATAATGCTTTATCTTCTTATCTAGCAATGAAAGACACTTAGAAAACTTGCACACTTTTGTTCCTAGGTTCTTCAGAGTGATTAATGGTACAATTTATTTTGCCATTTATTTTATTTTTTACTCTTGCCTTTTTGCTAAAATAGAATTCAAATGTGTTTACAAACAAAAGTTTTAATTAGGATACATGTAGTATGAATGGGTTATGGTACAAATGTCATTCATATTTGCAAGGTATCGCTGCATTGTTAAGGAGTTTTAAAAATGGTATTATCATTTCAAGTTTATTATTATTGACCATCTATAAATTAAGGTAAACTGAGGACCATGTACTGAGATTTATGAAATCAGTGTCAGATTGAGTTCCTGGGAAGCAGATTATGAGATGGAAATTATCATAGAGGACAATGATTGAGGAACACTCTTGAGATCAATAGCTTCAGGAGGGAAAGGAAGGAAGCAGAACTGGGGAGAGGGATGTAGTTTCAGTGAAGGCATCGTGGACCTCGTGGGGAGGTCTGAAGCTGGATGGCTCATTCAGGTAAGGGGCCAGGCCTCTCTACCTTTGTGCTGATCTCTGGATGAAGGCTGCTCCAGGAAGTCTGTTTTCAGCTGAGCCAGTAGCTGGGGAAATAAGTCCTTCATCCCAGAAATGAGTTTGGGCAATATATCACAATATCCACTGTACTTAGAATAGGCTAGAACCTGAAGTGCTGGATACAGTTACATAAAGAGACTCTCTCAGTCTGAGCCAATCCACCCATCTCTCCAGGAAGACAGCTAGAGCCATTTATTTACTCTTCCTGTTTTCGTTGTTGCCCTCTTCCAGTCTGTTCTCTGCATGACAGACAAAACAAGCTTTTAAAATTGCATCGTGTAAATCAGATAGTGTCACTACTCTGCCTAAAATCTTCCCATGGCTTCCGCTTGAAGGAAGGATAAAATCTAAATTCATAACTGTAGCTTCCATGCTCTGCCTGATCTAACTCTTGTTTATTTCTGCAGCATTTTCTTGTGCCACTTTTCCCCCTCATATATTATGTTTTAGACACACTGGCCTTCTGTCAATTTCTTGAACATGCCAAGTTGTCTTCTAGTTGAGGGCATTTGGACTTCCCATTTCCCAACCAGGCATGCACCCCTCCACACCTTTTATGTGATAGTTTTTGTCTTATTCTTTGGATCAAATCCCCATAGAGGCCTTCCCTGACTACCTTGTTTAATGAAGGCCTCCAATAATTTTTCTCTGTCAGGTCACTATATTTTCCTTCGTGGCCTTTATTACAAGCTGTAATTGTCTTGTTTATTTAATTTTTCTTTTATGTTTTCTGTCTTCCCCTGTTGGAATTGAAGCTCTGTGAGTCATTTTCCCAATCTACACCTCTTCCTATAATATGTCCTTGATAAGTTTTTTTATTCCTTACTGAATGATGGTCCTGATCTATCTTAAGTGGCCCACCTGCTTTGACTTATTTTTCTAATTATATCTTTATTGAGACATAATTCACATACTATTAAATCCTTCATTTTAAAGTGTACAATTCAGTGTTATTTTACTCTTCATAGATTTGTGCAGCTGTCGGCCACTGTCAAATTTTAGAACATTTTCTTCACTTCAGAAAGAAACCCCACACCCATTAGCAGTCTCTTAGCACCTCCCTCTCTCCCCAGCCCTTGTAAACCACTGTTCTACCTTCTATTTTCCCATTCTGTACATTTCATATACATGGAATTATGCGGCACACAGCCTTTTATGTCTGGCTTCTTTCACTTGCTATAATATTTTGAAGGTTCATCCATGCTGTAGCATGCATCAATACTTCATACCATTTTAGGGCCAAATGATATTCCATTATAATAGATATACCACATTTTGTTTATCCATTCATTCGTTGATGGCCACTTTTCGGCTATTATGAATAATACTGGTATGAACACTTATGCTTTTATTCAGACATATGCTTCTCAGTTCTCTTAGTTATATACTTAGGAGTCATATGGTAACTCTATGCTTAACATTTTGAGGAATTGACAAACTTTTCAAAGCGGATACACCATTTTATAATTCCAAATATTGTCCTCTTTTAAAAAATTGGGTATATTTCTTTTTATTGTTGAGTTGTAAGACTTTTTTATACATTCTAGATACTAATCTCAGGTATATGATTTGCAAATATTTTCTCCATTTCTGTGGATTATCTTTTCAGTTTCTTTATAGTGTCCTTTGAAGCACAAAAATTTTAAATTTTTAGAGAGTCCGATTTATTTGTTTTTTTCTGATGTCACTTGTGCTTTTGATGCCACATCCAAGAAAATCATTGCCTATTCTAGGGTCACAAAGATGTGTTCTGAGAATTTTATAGTTTTAGCTTTTACATTTAGGTCTGTGATTCAGTTTGATTTAATTTTTATGTATCTTGTGAGATAGGAGTCCAAGTTCATTCTTTCGCATTTAGCTATCCAGGTCCCAGCACATTGTGTTGAAAATACTATTCTTGAATTGTCTTCCCTTGCCCAAAATCAATTGACCATAAGTGTGTTGATTTCTATACTCTGAGTTTTATTCCGTTAATCTGTATGTCTGTTCTTCTGTTGGTACTGCATTGTCTTGATTATCTAGCTTTGTAGTAAGTTTTGAAATCTGGAAGTGCGAATCCTCTAACTTTTTTCTTTTTCTATATTGTTTTGGCATTTCCATGTGAATTTTAGGATCAGCTGGTCAATTTCTGCAAAAAAATACAGCTGGGACTTTGATAAGGATTGTGTTGAATCTATAGATCTATTTTGGGAATATTGCCATCTTAATATTAAGTCTTCAGATCCATGAACATTAGATGTCTTTCCATTTATTCAGGTCTTCTGTGATTGTTTTCAATGATACTTAGTATTTTTCAGTGTATAAGCTCTGCATTTACTTTCATGAGTTTATTTTGAAGTATTTTATTCTTTTTGATGCTATTATAAGTTGATTTTTTTCTTAATTTTATTTTCACGTTGTTCATTGCTAGTATACAATTCACTTTTGTATATCGATCTTGTGTCCTGCTACCTTGCTGAACTCATTTATTAGTTCTAACAGACTTTTTGTATGGATTCCTTAGGGTTTCCTGTATACACAGTTTTTGTTTACAAAATCAGATACATTTAATATTTCCCTCCCAAAATCTTGATGCCTTTTCATTTTTTTTCATGTAATTACCCTAGCTAGTTCCTCTAGTACAGTGTTAAATAGATGTTACAACAACTGACATTCTTTTCTTCTTTCTGAACTTAGAGAGAAAGCATTTAATCTTTCACCACTAAATATGATGTTAGATGTGTTTTGTTTTGTTTTGTAGGTGCCCTTTATCAGGTCCAGGAAGTTTTCTTCTATTCCTAGTTTCTGAATGTTTTTATTAAATGCTTTTTCTTTGTCTGTTGAGATGATCATCTTAACTTGTTTGAAAAAAAAAAAAGAGCTAATTGAACACACAGGAAACACACTGAAGTAGGCTCATAGATAACCAAGAGCAAGCCAGTAGCTGTTATTTGCTGTCCAGTTCAACTACATCTTCCTGCCATGTTTAAAATCTCATCTCTTTAGAGAGTAAAATGACCTAATGAATACAACATTTGAAATTAGAAAAGTATAAACCTAAAACACATATGTATGCACGCATATGTATAGTATTCTCTGGTTATGAATGAGGTAGAAAATGTCGCAGTAAGGGTATTGTTTGCAATAGTTTATTAAAATAAGTATTGCTTTATTAAAATTCCAAGGTTTTAATCGCCAAGGCAAAAACTATAGTCTCAGAAGTTTCACTGAAATTTTCAGCATGTGTCTCTGTCTATAACGTAATATCTACCTTATTTTGTTTTAGTTGATGCTGATGTATCCTATGAACCCCCATCACCTCTCCACTACAGAGATAGTTCCTGAAATAATAGTTTTACTTGAGCTCAGGTCAGATGTTTTTCAAGGCAAGAAGAGATTTATTTTGACAATAACTATTACTTATAACACAGCACAATAGTTACATAATTCTACTCATTTTTCTCCTGCTGAAAAATGTTATTTTTGTTAAGAAAGAAATGAATAAAATAGTCTTTTTCTATCAGTACCTTACCTCCTTATATTAAAAAAATATTTGATAATTTTTTTGAAAAGATGTACTCCAAAGCTTATCAGATCGAAAGACAGTTTATTACTGGCTATAAGATGACCCTCTATGCTGTTACAGTTACAGTAAGCGTCCCCAGTAGCTGCCTGGGCCAGACTCAGTGTATTCATCCAGAACCTTGACAACTTCACTTTCAGACCCATTATATATTAGGGTCATCAGACAAGTAGAGGCTTCGTTTTAGGCCCTGGACTGGACTGTAATTTTGACTTTGAGTGCCCATTTGTCTCAAGGCTACCCTCATTTTTAATGTGTCAGTTCAGTGGCAGAAATAAAAATAATAAAAATATCCTAAAAATGAAAGGAATCTTGGGGGGGTCATCTGATTTATTATTCAATTCCATTCCATGTAGGAGTTGGCTCTGAACAATACTAGCTAGTCAATTAACCATTTAAAACAGTTTCAGTAACAAGAAATAGACTGACTCATGGAGCATCCTGTTAAGTGTTCACAGCTCATTTTTTGGAAACGTTGGCTCTTAATTTTAGAGAGTTCTCAGTGTATTGATTTGTATTTATATTCTTATAATTTATTTGTTCTAATTAAGACCCATTAGCCTTAGTTGTCCTTTGAAGGGCACATTACATATGTGTACATATGCATACATATATCGTATGTTAGAAATACATCGGGTATTTGAAAATAGTTATGTTTCTACTTTATGTCCGCTTCTTTGGGTTAAACATCTTAAACTAATAATTTATTGATTAATCATTGCAAAAATAGTCTATGGCTTTAGTTTAGAACTTTGCATACTCATTTGTTCTTATTTTTTAATTTTTAAAAATTGAAGTATAGTTGATTTACAATGTTGTGTTAGTTTTAACAGCGTTAATGAGGTATAATTTTCATACCATAAAATTCACTCATTGCAGTTGATGGAATTCAATGATTTTAGTATATTTAGAGTTGTGTAATCATCACCAGATCCAGTTCTATAATTCCTTTATTACCCCCTAAAACTCTCTCATGCTCATTTGCAGTCGAGCCCTGCTACCAGTCCCATCCTAGGCAACTGCTGATTTGTATTCTGTGTTCACAGATTGGCCTTTCCTAGAAATTTTTTATAAATAGAATCTTACAATATGTAATCTTTTGTGTCTGGCTACTTTCAATTAGCATAGTGCTTTTGAGATTCATCAATGCTGTAGCATGTGTAGAATTTTTTTCCTTTTATTGCTAAGAAATATGCCATTGAATGGATCAAATTTTGTTTATCAATTCACCAGTTTATAGACATTTGTATTTCTTGTTTTTTGGCTATTCTAAATAATGCTGCTGTAAACTTCCGTGTGTAAGTCTTCATGTGGACATATCTTTTCATTCTCTTGGGTAGTTTTCTAGGGGTATGAATGCAGGGTTCAATGATAAGTTTATGTATATCCACTAAGAAACTACTAAACAGAAACTTTTTTTCAAAAATGGTGTTTGTTTTGTTTTTTACATCCCCACCAGAAGTGTATGAGGACCCCAAGTTTTCCTTGTCCTTGCCAACTTCTGGTATTTTTGGTCCTTTTGATAAGAGCCATTCTGGTAGGCATATAATGGTATCTCATTGTGGTTTTAATTTGCATTTTTTTAATAACTAATGATATTCATGTGGCCATTAGTATATTTTCTTTGGTGAATTGTCTATTCAATCTCTTGGCAATTTTTTGATTGGGTTGTTTGACTTCTCATTATTGAGTTGTAAAGGTTCTGTATATATTCTGGATACAAGTTCCTTATCAGATATATGATTTCCAAAATTTTTCTCCTAATTAGTGATATTTTCTTAATGGCATTTTGAGGAGCAAAATATTTTAATTTTGATTGAGCCCAATTTATTATTTTTTACCTTATGGGTTATCCTTTTGGTGTATGTCTAAGAAGTTGTTGCTTGATCTAAGATCGTAAAGATTTTCTATTATTTTTTACTTGTCAAGTTTTATAGTTTTAACTCTCACATTTAGGTTTGATCCATTCTGTGTTAATTTTTGTATATGGTATGCAGGGGTCGTTAGTGGAAAAGACCATCTTTTATCCTTAAATTGTCTTGGCTCTATTGTCAAAAATCAGTTGATGACCATACATATTAAGGGCATATTTCTGTACTTTCTTATCTGTTTTAATGATCTCTAGGTCTATCTTTATACAAGTACCACTCTTTTAATAACTGCAGCTTTATAGCAAGCTTTGAAACCAGACTGTGTATGTACCCCAACTTTTTACTTCCTTTTAAAAATTGTTTTGGATAATCTAAGTTCTTGGAATTTTCATATACATTTTAGGTTCAGCCTGTCAGTTTCAACAACAACAACAAAAAGCCTGCTGAGATTTTAATAGGGGTTATTTTAAATATATAGATCAGTTTGGGGAGAATTAACTGAAAAAGCACTTCACAATTGAAAATTATCACTGATATCTCAAGCTTCCCCCTCCTCTGCCCCTAAATTCAAGGGAATCTTGAATCCTATTTTGTCATCTAGTTATATTTTTTATAAAATGTTTGTTGACATTTTTTCAAAAGTAATACGACAAAATGTTTATCCTTTGGTTTCTTATGTACATTCTGGGGGTCATATACCTACCCTGACTAAGAAGCAGAAATTTAGAGGAAGTAATGGACCATTTTTTTCCTTAAAAAATATCTCTGTTTCATTCTGCAAAGTATTTGAGGTTGGTGTAGTAACTATAAGAAAATGTGGGCAGAATTTTTAAATGAATTTTTATCTTGATATTTTTGGTTTTACTGTCTTAATAGTTCTATCCATATACTGGTTTTACATTTGTTCTGTTTTTGCTAAGAAGACATGCCATGTTGTTGACTGACATTTTACTGCAATATTAGAACAATAGACAGCTAATGAGTTTGTAAAGGAAGGAAATAAAACTGATTTTTGTTGAACATTTCTCTCATACCAACTACTCTGCAATATGCAGACACAATCCTGTGACATGGCTGTTTTTACCTTTACTTACAGATGATAAAACTGAGGCTTAATGAGGGTCAGAATCATGCCTAAAATTTTATAGATATTGAGGTAGCATTAAAATCTTGATATTCTGACTTCAAGGCCAATATGCCAGCTGAGAAAGAAGAGTTGGACATTTAAAATTTGATTTTCAAGTGTGTCCTGGAATATCTTGACTTGATTTTCTCCTTCTGTGTTTGTCTTCTATTTGTTTCTTTATACCCTGCCGCATTCTACAGTGGTCTCAAGGCAACTTAGACTGTGCAAAATACAACAAGATGGCATAAACTAAAAATAGGAATAAAATGAGACAGAAAAACAAGGGTGGGGAAAGTCCTTTTCCCAGAAAATCAACAACAACAACATCGTGTAAGTGAATATTGCCAGGAGACTGGAAAAATTTGAGCTGGAAAAGGCCATGGAAGTAAATGGGATTGCTTGGTGTCAGCTTTGGTGTCTGCTCCAATCATAATATATGTGAGAAAGTGAAGTCTTGTTTGCTTTGCTTCCTCTAAGTGCCGAGCACAGTGCCTTGTCTGTGGTAAGCCCTTAATGAGCGATTGCTGAACTTGATCCTCTAATGAACTTTATTGTCAGCATTCCTATGTTACTAAGCTGGTTAGAAGGGTTTTTTTAAATTAAAAGTCAAATAGTCAGGAATTTTAGATTTCTCTGTCAGTGTTATTTGTTGTAAACACCATCTCATTGTTTTCCTGATCTTCATTATATTTGAAAATGTTATTTCAGAAATGCTTATAAGTCATCTTCTTTTACATAAGTACATCTAGAAATTGCCTCATCTGAGGAGTGTTATAGAAAGACATATGCTCTTCTAGTTGAGAATGTAAGTTTTGTGCATCTGAAGGTTTCACTGTGATTATGTGCTCTCCATTTCAACTCTTTTTTTTTTTTTTCCATTTCAACTCTTTTCTGGGTTTTAAAACAAAGACTGTACATATGGAGAGTTTAAAATTCATAAATATAAGGCATTTCAGTTTATAACCATCTCAGAGATGTAAGTCTATGTTTACTCAAATAATACTCAGAATAATTTTATAATGCCTGTTGACATCATCTATAATGCCTATTTGACCTACTTATTTTGTAAGCATATGTAATTAATTTCTTTCCATGGGTTGGACTTTATCTCCCAGACTCAAATCTTTTCTAGAAAGTTTTAAAAACTACATTAAGGTTTATAGCAACTTAATTTTGTCATTTTAAAAACTAAGTATTTTGTAAGAGTTTATCCTCGGATGACTCTTAAATATGACCCAACTATTAGTTACCTGAACCATAATATTTATTTTGACTCAAGCATCACTTCAATTCTGTTTGTTTTTTTTTTTTGGCTGCGTTGGGTCTTCATTGCTGGCTGTGGGCTTTCTCTAGTTATGGCAAGCAGGGGCTACTTTTCGTTGCTGCGCACAGGCTTCTCATTGTGGTGCCTTCTCTTGTTGCGGAGCACGGGCTCTAGGCACGCTGGCTTCAGTAGTTGCGGTGCATGGGCACAGTAGTTGTGGCTCACGGGCTCTAGAGCGCAGGCCCAGTAGTTGTGGCGGGCGGGCTTAGTTGCTCTGCAGCATGTGGGATCTTCCCGGACCAGGGCTCAAACCCGTATCCCCTGCATTGGAAGGCAGATTCTTAACCACTGTGCCACCAGGGAAGTCCCTCAATGCTGTTTTAAAATAACAGAAAAGTAACTACATAAAATGGTATATTTTAATTTTTGAAAGTTAATTTGTTACAAAAATTAGAAAGGATTGGCTTTAGGGAAAACCAGTAAAACTTCAGCAATCCTTGATGAGCATAGTTGTAGGTATTTGAACTACAGAGCTCTCACCTTGCAACAGATTATACTGAAAATGTACTTTTAACTCATCTCAATTAATTTTGTATAGAAAGGAAAAATGAGAGGATAAGCTATGACATAAGTTTCTGTAGGGTATGCTCATTTTAAGACTATCATTTTTGTTCTGAAATGTTATCATCATGCTAGAGTTTTCAAGATCCTATCTCCAATTGAGATTTCAGAGGTGAAAAATTTAAGTAAGTGCATAGTATTTCATAAAATTTCTTATTGCCTTTCAGGAAATCATCTTTTATCCTATATATCGTGTCCTCTCTTGAAGTTCAGAGACTTGTAATAAACTAGCACGCCTATTCTCAGCATATATAGACTGTGATAGATGCAGTAACGTGAAGACATGGCATTGGGTGAGACACCTCAGGCTGACCTGGAGCACACGCTACCGCAGGCTGGCTCTGCCTCTGCTGGGGTAGCCGTTCTCTGACGGCCTTTCGGCCGTGTTCCACTGACAAAGTCATCCTTTCCCCTCTGCTGTCCTTTACTGCTAACTTTAAATGCTTCTGTATTTAGTATAGAATTTTTGAAGAATTTTAATTTTCTAGGGAGCAGAACGGCTCTCGTACCAGTTGGCAAAATGCCACCTCTTCCCTGTTAGTATCATAGTGATTATAATCTTCTATAAATACAAAAAAGTGTTCTACTTTGTGTCTTTGTTAGCTGGTATTAGCAATTTGTCAGAGTTTTTATAAAGTCTTCTGTTTTCAGATGTATAAAGCGTTTTGGATATAGACTATCTTTGAAACATATGAATATTATCCATCTTGGATTGACACTATTAATGATTTTTTGGAATTAATATTTGTAAAGTACTTTAAATATGAGAAACACATTAGAGGGGATAAGTGTTGTTATTAATATGAATCCTTAATATTCAATTGCATTAAAAGAAAATCAGTGCTACTTTTGGTATTTAATCTTTAATATTCAGATGTATTTAAAAAAACTGATGCTGCTTCTGTTAGTTTGTCATAGAATAGGATATGGTATTATTACCCAGAACTGATAAGATTCAATCAATCTGTACAAGTGGTTTTCCCACATCAAACCCTATTCATTATTTATATATTTAAACGCTATTTTAAATTAAAATATCTCTTTATAATCATTAATTAGTTTTATTTTAGATTTTTCGATATTTATATGGTCTTTGTGTCATTCCAAGAGCATAGAATTTGCTCACTTATTCTTTAGTGTCAAATTATTAGTCTCCATTGTAAGACAACTGCTATTTTTGTAGGTCAAATGGATGACTCTCTGCAGTTTTATATCAGCCTATTATTATTTTTTGTTGCAATTAATATGTTGAAATACTGTAATGTATACTCTGAAGTCCATGAAAAAGAAAACACAGGTGTATTTCTCTTCCTATTTCCCTGCTGATTTACTCACAGCCTGGTGGTGTGTGCTTAGAGTTGGTTTCCTAAGATGCTGGCTTTTGTCTTTCTCCCCTGCCATATTCCCATGCCTAGAGAATACCTGGCACATACTCAGTGTTCAGTAAATAGTTACTGAATGAATAAATAAGAATAGGCAATCTTACAGTATTCAATCTATGTAGATCTCCGCCTCTGTGTCAGCAGTCGACTTGGTTTGGGGTTTTAGAGGTTGGATAAATCACATTAATCACGTCCCCTCCAGACTTTGGAAACTTCAGAGAAACAGACACAGGTGTCAGGCAGATGGAGATCAAAGTACCAGTTTTATTACTGGTAGAGGCTGAATTGGAGGACATGCATTATGTGTCCATATGAAATTGGCTTCAGCTCTGAATTAGACAGTGGTACCCTCCCCGCTGCTGGCACAGTGGGACATCCACTGTCCTCTGTCACTGAGGAATGGATAAAAACAGGCCTGAATGTGTCTTCTCTACAGGTAGCACTGAACTGGGAAAAAGGAATTGAACTGGGCACGTTCATATGTTCTCTTAAACTCACCAGTGTGATGAGTCTCTGCCACTCTCATGGTAAGAAGTGAGGGACAGAATGAAACTAATTGCATCTCTTGATCAAAAGTCTCCTCATGAAAATATGAAGAAGAAGAAACAGAGTTTTCCCTGTTGTTCCCCAAGATACTCTAATTAAACATAAATCCCTCCAACCAATTATACTATTAATTTTTTTCTGCAGTTTTTGTTTGGCATTTATAAGATTCAATTTAAATTATTGTCATATATACCAACATTTGCAGATCATTAAAATGAATATTGTTTATGGTAGTGAACATAGGTAGACATTGAACTAATCTAATACAGTGGAGGCTTGGACAAGGTAAGCTTAAGAGTAAAACAATGAGTAAGAAAAGCATATTCATATTTTCATTTTTATATACGATATATATGATACATGCATTCACTGTGATCTTGGTTTCTACTAAAGAATTTTTAATGTATTTGCTTCATTCTTATAACTGACATTATGAAAAAAACCTTTCGGGTTTATCTCATATGTACACATCTCTGATTTCTGGTGGCTAAGTTGGTATTCTACTTTGTGGATTATTATTGTGAGATAAAATATTTGTGGCTTCTACATTCCTTATTTCCAATTTCCATCTCAAACACAATGAAACAAAATAAAACATCATAAAGCAAATGGAATATATTAGTAAAGTCTGGCTTTATCCAAATGTCATAAGTAAATTATCCTTGACAGAATGAAATCATAAGCATCGTCATTTTTAAAAATAATAAGAGCATTGTGGTTTGTGAATATAAAATAATAGATAATAATAAAATAATTATTTTAACCTGTTAATATTAAAGTCCTTCTGATTGATTGGCAAGTACATTGATAACAACAGTTTGGCATTATTTATCACCAAATAGGACAGATACTTAATGTTTAAAAATAACTATATAAAAGGTAGAATTGTGAGCTAGTTTATTGTAGGAGATATTGTCTGCCATTCTACCCTTTGGAATTAACCATAAAGGAAGAAAAATATATGGTTTGTAGAAATTAATGCTGTCATCTTATTGTCATCAAGGGAAGGGATTGGCAGAGAGGTCTAGTAGGACCAGAAGACTAGCATTAATTTCCTGTCATGGTCTAGGAGGTAGTCCTTGGCCTATAAAATAGACTCACATTTCTGAGGATAGACTCATGTTAAGCAAGCTCATGAAATTAGTGTTTAAAACTAAAAAGATTGATTTATGGTGAGAAATTATTTTTCTAGGGACAAAAATAATTAGAATATGAAGAATCTGTGAGTTCTGTGTATGCAAAATTTAAAATGAGGAATTTGGTCATTAGAAACTTTCTTTTCCTTTAGGCAGAGCAGGACTGGCAGCCGGAAAGCAACAGAATCACCAGATTGCTTGGGGACTGTAGAATCAGAATTGAAAGGAAGTTCATGTATCAGCTGTTTTATGGTATTGGGCCCAGGCAATCTGATATAGCCATATCCACCATATGGGTGGTCTTGCTACTAGAATTAGAATAATAAAGCCTATTGGCTACCTATTACCCCTACCAGTTAGGGGAGGAATATTCCAAATGTGAAGTCTAAAATACTATCTCCCCAGATAGTGCTTAGATGAACATTTTCAGTTATCTCTGTGACTTGTTTTCTTCTATGCTTTCATGCATAGAATGGGATCTGTATGGTAAAAGAGATGGAATAAAAAACAATAAAAAGTAACCTAATTTTAGCAAAATTACCCAAATAGTATGATGCATGAATACATTAACTTTAAAAGAATACACTTTGCTTCTCTGGTAGCATTGCAGCATGCTTATGTGATATTTCAATTGCATATATTGGACATGGTCAACCACTGAGGTTGATCAGCCCCCTCCTTGCCTTAGGATTTACACACATGATTATAAGGCAGTGCAATGTAATTCTTACCAGAGTGTATGCCAGTGCAAAATAAAGGGAAAACAGGCAGAAGAATTATTTCACATTATTCTGTTACATTGTAGTTTATAATGCAAGGATTAAAGTTAAATCAAGTTACTATCAAATACATGTTTACTATAGCAAGACTTTGTGATAAAACTGGGGATGAAAAGAATAACATGATTCTTTCTCTCTAGAATGCTTATAATCACCACAGTGTAGGCCACTCATGATGTATTTCATAAATACTCTTAGCATTAAGAAAAAGGAAAAGTTTATAATACTTAGGCTTACACGGGTTTTTCCTGTACGGGACAGAGATAAAGTTGAATCTTGAAAGGTAGGCAGGATTTTGTAGGTAAATAGGGTTGGGAAGGAAATGTTACAATGTATAGAGGGGAAAAACGTGAGCAAAGCAAAACTTTGGAGTCACATGTGGGAGAAACATCAAGTGGTCTGTTGGCTCTGGAGAGTAGGATACTTGAAGAGTGGAAAAAGAGTAATGATCACAATACAGAAGACCTTACGTGTGAACTAGTATAAAACTAATAGAGCTTGCTGATCACATACTTGGGTACCTTGATCCATGCTAGGCACCAGAAAGATGAATAAAATGTAGTTCTTGGCCCTCCCAAGAGTTGTCAGCCCAAGGGTTGAGATAGATATAACATACTACAATACAAATTTCACCATGGACGTACTGTGACAGAAGTATAAACAAAATACTCTAGGAGCCAGATGATCAGTTCTTTTGGAGGTATTGAGGAAGGTGGTTGAACTGGGTTTTGACAGATGAATAAATTTTGAACCACTGGTAAAGGCTAGTAAGGTCACTAGGCGCACACAGAGCAGCATGCTAAAATGTGAGGAGGTGTGAGTTGTCTGGACTCTAAGGCTGGTGGCAAGGATGGGGGAGAGATGTGAGGCTGGAATGACTGGTTGGAATCTGAGTACCAGTCAGTATGGAGTTGGGGAACTAGTTGAGGTTGGAGCCCGACACCTACATTTGGATTCCATTTCTGTCATTTACTGTATTTTTAATCACTGGTAAATTTCTTAACCTCAGTGTCTTGGTTTGCATAATGGGGATGGTAATATCAATTTAGCAGTAGTATTGTTGTGATTGAAGATTAATATACATGCTGCACAAAGTGATGGGCATGAAATCTTCCCAGTAACAAATGGGAGTCAACAGTGATACATTGATAGTGTTGCTGTAAGAACTAAATGGAGTAAAAGAAAACGAGTATAGGACACCGTTTGACATAAAGTCCTCATGCTCAAATAATGGCATTAAATATAAAACTTTAAAAGCTGTTCAGTGCAGTTATAGAGCATTGCCTTTATAGAAAATAATTCCCGGAATTTAGGAAAAGTTTTATCATTATCTGTGTGAAGATTAGTTTAAACATATTAGCCTGTGTTGATTCTAGGTCCCTCTCCAAGTAACACCTCTTCTCATTTTAGGCCTGGATGCTGTGATAATAAGTTTTATTAAAATCTGTATGATATTAAGATCATACTTTGTGCATATATGCATGTCCTTACTACATATATTACAATTAATTGTTATTTTACCTGTTTTCTCCACTAGACAGTGAGTGCTTTATCCCCAGTGCTTCAGAAAATGTTAGGCTCATAAAAGTTCGCTGAAATGATCTTAAGCTTAGAAAGAATTAATATGCATATGTACTATAAGTGTGTATTATAAAAGTGCTTATTTTTTGACCTTCATATGGAAAAGCCTGCTCTAATTGTGTTACAGTACATTCTACACTCTGAAAGCAGTGTGACATTTTTCTGTCCAAATTTATGGGTTAGATGCATGTATTGTTAGAGGAGTAGAGATGGCCCTCAGCCTCACCCCCAGAAGAATTCTCTCCACTGCATCCTTGCTCACCAAGCAGCAAGAATTATAAGGTAGCTCTTAAATATAGGTCTTTCTTATAGCAATTGACTGTGTGAAAATGCCCCTGGGCCATATGAAAATGGTATTTTTCTCGCAGTGGGAGTGACTCTTAAGAGCTGCGTAGTATTTAAAGACAGGAGGCTCTTCAAGAAGGCCACATTCTCTATTCCTGCACAGAATAAGCAGCAGTGGAATAGATATGGGAAAGAAGAGAGAATAAAAGTAAATAAAAAAATAATCTAAGCAAAACTGAAATAGTGTCAAGCACTGACTATATTAGCTATGAAGGAATAATCTTCACTTGTCTGGCAGGATCGTAATATGGTTCTGTTGTGTGCTATTTCAGTGGCTTATATTGGGCAGTGTCAGTCATTAAGGGTAGTATTATTTACCTCCAGCCATTCATGTTTCTATAGCAACAGTATACAGGTTTATGCAATTATATATTATTATATCAAGTCATGCTTGATATATTTTGGTACCAGTTTCTGTCCTCAACTCATACAAGTTTTGTATAATATTCACTGCCTAATGGCAGTCCCTGCCCCCCTTATTTCTTGAGTCTGGGCAAGTAACACATGAAGTGGAAAGCCAACTTGATATTCAGTGGTTAGACTAAATCTAAAGAACTGAAGTCCCATTTTATTTTAGTTTAAAAGCTGCTAGTTTTTCAAATAGATTAATTATACTAATTTTTACAAGTAGGTTATACACTAATCAAATTTTTAATTTTATAAAGTTTTCCAAATACAAAAGATGATATAAATTTTAATTATATTATCATTTAAGCCATAGCCATTTTAATGATAAAAGTTAATTATCCAGTTGTAAGAAGAACATAAGATTGATTTCAATGACAATAAAAAAATGAAAACTAGTTTTTTATTACTTAGTAGAGTTAGATAAGAATACAATTTTAAAGGGGTAAAATAACATGTGACCTTCCCTTTTAGAACAGTGTTTACCTTTCCCTTTTAGAAGATTGTTAACATTTTAATATACTTAGTTTGGTCATGCGAAAATATATTCTTTTCTCTGCTTTTGAGTTTCTCTTTTCAGTAGTAACAACTATATTTGGTATGTATCTTTGTTAGCACTTTAGAACCACCTACTTTACTAGATAAAACTTTCTCCATATTTACTTGGAATTTTGAGTCACCTTTTTTTGTGGCTACGATTTTCTAAACCTATTTGTATTTAGTATTATTAGCAAGACATATTGCCTGTATAAAATATCTTTATTAAAATTTTAAATTATTTTAACCAGTCATACCTTTTTACCTCTCGAATGTATTGCCCCTTCATTCATTGCTATTTGGTAAATAATTTCTGCCTTTTTTTCCACCTATTTATTTAGTTTCATTGTCCAAGCACAGGATAATCACATTGTAGCCATAGCTGACATGAGATTTCTGTTTTCATAATGCTGTGAGTGTTAAGAAGTCTTTTATAAAGTTTGATGGTAGAACTTGGTGATAGTTTTTTTTTTTTCTTCTCCTACAAATACTACAATATAGAAGAAAATAATAGGAAAAATATTGATAAGCCTACATTATTATATAACAGTATCTGTTGTCCATATATTTACATGGATTCATGACTGCTGTCATTGTGTATATACCATTTTGTATTCTTTGTTTTTTAAATAAATTTATTTTTATTTATTTATCACTTTTGGCAGTGTTGGGTCTTCGTTGCTTTGCACGGGCTTTCTCTAGTTGCGGTGAGTGGGGGCTAGTCTTCATTGAGTTGCGCGGGCTTCTCATTGTGGTGGCTTCTCTTGTTGCAGAACATGGACTCCAGAGCTCCAGGGCTTCAGTAGATGTGGCGCGTGGGCTCAGTAGTTGTGGCTCGTAGGCTCTAGTGGGCAGGCTCAGTAGTTGTGGCAGGTGGGCTTAGTTGCTCCGTGGCATGGGGGATCTTCCTGGACCACGGCTTGAACCCATGTCCCCTGAGTTGGCAGGCGGATTCTTAACCACTTCACCACCAGGGAAGCCTTACCATTTTGTATTCTAATTGCTTCTTTAACTTCATAGTATGACATTATTTTGATAAATATTACCTGTAATGAATATGCACTATTTCTTCTGATTCATAGTGGGAATTTCCTTACTTCAAATGAACATTAATTCATGTAGCATCATTTACCCAAAATGGACATTATTTCAAGTTGCTTTTCTTATCCTTTGGTGGTAGCCCTTATTTGATATAATTCAGGCTGTCTCTGCTTAGGAGAAAAAGGAAAGGGGAAAAAAAATGGCAGTTCAGACTCTACTTTTCAAAAAGTTTTTAGTCAAAGAAATACCACCACTTTCATCACCAATACCACAACAATAATAGAAATTTTTCAATATTCACTTGATTGAGGTAGTCCTAAGGTAAATGGACAAATGTAATCTTTTGAATGCCTATTTTTTCTTGAAGAGTTACCTGAACTAGGCATCCACTCAGACTTCTTTTGATTAAAAGAAAACTCTAAGTTCTTCTAAATTCTAAATTAGTTTAGTTGCAATTAAGTGGCATTGTATGGTTATCACCATCACTCTTATTAAGTGTAGGAGTAGTAGTAGCATGAAGTATATTAGTTTTAGGACAAATTTATGATACAGCAAATTTGCAGTGTCAGCTGATTGTTATACATCTTGTAGTATTGTCTTATAATCAGTATTTTAAATATCTGTCAGCAGTCTGTGGTTATTGAAGTTTAATTTTATTATTTATGACTTCATTTTATGACTATGATTTTAGTTTTACTGGCTTAGTTCTTCTGTTATTATTTTTCATAATTTTGATACTAAGCCCTTTAGTCAGTATTAAGCTCTGAATTATAATGTCCTTCACATGGGTAAAAACAGTTCACTTTGTAGTTTTCTGTTTCATGACACAATTTCCAGGAAATTGTGGGGGGAAATGGGTACTGCCAAGACAGTTTATTTTGTACTTCACTATGTCCTAAAATTTATGGCCTAGAAACAAATAAGTAATATCAATATTTTTCTAAGAAATATTTGGATTTACTATACTTAGGGCCAAAAAAGTCAGGGGAAAAGAAGTTATAAAGATCAGTCCTAGGCAAAACAGGCAAGTAACTTTTTTTTTCATGTGTATCCTCTCCATCTTCTGTTTATCCCCTTTATTTTCCCAGCCATCGGGTAGCATTTATTCTAACTCCTCCACACGGTATCTACGGCCCCTCTTGTCTCTTTAAGGCTGTGCACTGCAGTAAATCATCCTTCTTCAGAAGTGGAATTTTATATGCTTTTGTTCCTTTCTTCCTTTCTCCTAATTAGATCATAATTTGTGTATCATGATCATGGGAACTCTTTGAACTGAATGACTTGAAATATCTGATAAATTATTGATACTGTGTGGCTCCTGATTTTAGGCTCCACAGATACAACTGTGGCCATGACCCAAGATAAATCACTGTTCTCAAGACTTGTTGGGTTCATTCTTCATGCTCTTCTCCTAAGCCTTGCTCCAATTCCACTCACCTTAAGGATATACTACTGACTTTCCAGCAGATAGAAAGGATTTATGGCAGAAGTATATGTACCTATTTAGTCATGTGAACCAGACCAGCCCCTATTTTCCAAGACAAGAATGGGCCGCTTCCAGGGGGCCCTCCGGAGAGAATTTATCTTCAAGCATAACATGGTGGTTTAGGAGTAATCCTTGACATTGTTTCTGATACTTTGTTACTTTATCCATTCATTCATTCACTAATTTGTTTTAATTTGCATTTGTATATGTATTTATTAAGCATTTGCTGTGTGCAGGTATTATGTACCATGCTACGGAGAGAAACAGGTCTCTTCACCTTATGCAGTTTGCTTATGGTCTAGTAGAGTAACTAGGCTATAAGGGTCTATGGAAAGAAAAACAGAGAAGCAAATATGTTTATAATAAAATATGTTTCACATTAAAAGGGGTTTCCATGAGTTGCTTCGTGAGCATAAAGATAGTATTGTAATTAATTAATTAATTAATAAGTTAAAATTTTTTATTGCAGTAAAGTTGATTTACAATATTATATTGGTTTCAGGTGTACAACATAGAAATTTGATATTTTTATAGATAATACTACATACAAAGTTATTATATTATAAAATATTGACTACATTTCCTGTGTTGTACATTACATCCTTATAACTTATTTTGTACCTAGTAGTTTGTGCCTCTTGATACCCTTCACCTGTTTGCCTGTCCTCCCACCTCTCTCCCCTCTGGTAACCACTAGTTTGTTCTCTGTATCTGTGAGTTCATTTCTGTTTTGGTATATTCGTTCATTTGTTTTATTTTTTAGATTACACATATATGTGAAAACACAGTATTTGTCTTTCTCTGTATCACTTATTTCACTTAGCATAATAACCTCCAGGACCATCCATGTTGTTGCAAATGGTGAAATTTCATTCCTTTTTATGGCTGAGTAGTATTTCATTGTCTATATATACCACTTCTTATTTATTCATTCATCTGTTGATAAACACTTAGGTTGCTTCCATATCTTGGTTATTGTAAATAATGCTGCTATTCACATTGGGTTGCATGTATCTTTTCAAATTATTGTTTTCATTTTCTTTGGATAAATACCCAGGAGTGGAATTGCTGGATCATATGGTGGTTCTATTTTTAATTTTTTGAGGACCCACTAAACTGTTATCCATTGTGTCTGCACCAACTTACATTCTCACCAACAGTGTACAAGGGTTCCCTTTTCTCCACATCCTTGCCAACACTTGTTATTTCTTGTCTTTTTGACAGTAGCCATTCTAACAGGTGTGAGATGATATCTTATGATAGTTTTGATTTTCATTTCCCTGATGATTAGTGATGTTGAACATCTTTTCATGGGCCTGTTGTCCATATGTATGTCTTCTTAGAAAAAAATGCCTATTTGGATCCTCTGCCCATTTTTTGATTGGGTTGTTTGGTTTTTTGATATTGAGTTATATGAGGCTTTTAAAATATATTTTGGATATTAATGCCTTCTTGGACATATTTGTTTGAAAATATTTTCTCCCACTGAGTAGGTTGCCTTTTTCTTTTGTTGATGGTTCCTTTACTGTGCAAAAGTTTTTAAGTTTGATTAGGTCGTATTTGTTTAATTTTGCTGTTGTTGGCCTTGCCTGAGGAGACAGATCCAGAAAAAATTGCTAAGACATTTGTCAAAGAACATACTGCCCATGTTTTCTTCTAGGAGTTTCATGGTTTCAGGTTTTACATTTAGGTCTTTAATCCATTTTGAGTTCATTTTTGTATATGGTGTGAGAAGATGTTTGTTTCATTCTTTTACATGTAGCTGTCCAGTTTCCCAACACCACTTATTGAAGAGACTGTCTTTTTCCCATTTTATATTCTTGCTTTCTCTGTCATAGATTAATTGACCATATGTGTGTGGGTTTATTTCTGGGCTCTCTATTTTGTTCCATTGATTGATCTATGTGTCTGTTTTTGTGCCAGTACCATACTCTTTTCATTGCTGTAGTTTTGTAGTTTAGTCTGAAGTCAGGGAGCATGATACCTCTAGTTTGTTCTTTTTTCTCAAAGTTGCTTTGGCTGTTTGGGGTCTTTCATGGTTCCAAACCAATTTTAGAGTTATTTATCCTTTTTCTATGAAAAATGTCTTGGGTATTTTGACAGGGATTGTATTAAACCTATAGATTGTTTTGGGTAGTATGGACATTTTAACAATATTAATTCTTGCAGTCCATGAACACCAGATATATTTCCATTTATTTGTACTGTTTTCAGTTTCCTTCATCAATGTCTTATGGTTTTCAGGGTGCAGGTCTTTCACCTCCTTGGTTAAATTTATCCTTTGGTATTTTATCCTTTTTGATGTGATTGTAAATGGAATTGTTTTCTTGATTTTTATTTCTGAGAGTTCATCATTAGTGTATGGTAAGCGCAACAGATTTCTGCATTTTAATTGTGTATCCTGCAACTGTACTGAATTCATTTATTAGTTCTAACAGTTTTTTTGTTGGAGTCTTTAGGGTTTTCTATATATAATATCATGTCATCTGCAAATAGTGATAGTTTTACTTCTTTCCTTCTGAATTGAATGCCTTTTGTTTCTTTTTCTGTCTGATTGCTGTGGCTACGACTCCTAATACTATGTTAAATAGAAGTGGCAAGAGTAGGCATCCTTGTCTTGTTTCTGATCTTAGATGAAAAGCTTTTGGCTTTTCACTGTTGAGTATGATGTTAGCTGTGGCTTTGTCATAAATGGCATAATGGTAGTATTTAAAGCAATCCCAAGGATGTGATGGTTCTGGAAGAAGGCACATTTGAGTTGAGTCTTGAAGAACATGGAAAAATTAGTTACAAGATGAAGAGAAAAAGAATCCCAGAAGAGAATGAAGGCAGGAGATAGTGTAATCTCAGAGACCTATAAAGAGTATTGAATAAATGGACAAAAGGATTACTCTTACCAGTAATATATGAAAATGAGAGTGCCAATTTTCCTGAAGGTTTGCCAGCAAATGCATTGTAATTTACCATAATATTGTTAGTACTTGAAAAACAAAAATCAATTATTAATGATACTCAAATTTAAATGTCTTTGCTAGCAAGGATATTTTTTTTCCATGTTGTCTTCCAGCAGTACTATTTTGGTTCGTATATTTTTGGATTTTTGTGTTTTCAATTTGTATAATCTCTTTGAGTATTAAAGACAGTACTCTATTTTTTTCTGTAAATACTTTATTTTCTTTGTTTGCTTTAAGTACTTTAAAATAGATATTTTTCATATTAAATAAATTTCTTTCAATTATTGCTATTTAGTATTTTGACTAGAAATGTGTAGGAAAATTATCTTTTGCCTCTTCATAAGCGTATTCATGTGATTTAGCTTAAGATGTTACAGATTTGTGTATATCATTTTTCCATCATATGTTTCTTTAACCATCATTATTAAGTATAATAGGACCATGGTCTATTTTTTGAGAAATGGCTTAAAGGTTTGATTCAGTTAGGTCTTTGTATGTTAGTCACACCCATAATTCATTATCTGTACTTTCTAGTTACTTTAAATTGGAGCTTTAGAACCTAAAGACCCTTGAAGAGCAATCTGAGGGTAAAATTCTTCTGAGGGTAAAAGATTTTTACTATTTTCCCAGCTTTTACAGTTTTACATCCATATCTAATTTAATAGTAGTTGGTTTTTGTTTTTTTGTTTGTTTTTTAAAATTTTTATTTATTTATTTATTTATTTATTTATTTATGGCTGTGTTGGGTCATCGTTTCTGTGCGAGGGCTTTCTTTAGTTGCGGCAAGCAGGGGCCACTCTTCATCGCAGTGCGCGGGGCCTCTCACTGTCGCGGCCTCTCTTGTTGCGGAGCACAGGCTCCAGACGCGCAGGCTCAGTAATTGTGGCTCACGGGCCTAGCTGCTCTGCGGCATGTGGGATCTTCCCAGACCAGGGCTCGAACCCGTGTTCCCTGCATTGGCAGGCAGATTCTCAACCACTGCGCCACCAGGGAAGCCCAATAGTAGTTGTTTTAAGTCAACTTATCTTTAACGATTTTTCCAAAGCATTCAATTCAGTTTTCAAAGTATTCTGCTTTTTTATTTTTGAATTCATATTTTATTACATTACCTAATGAATGTTTAATTTAATCATGGAATCGCAATGACAACTTCAATTGGAATAAACAAGTTCAAACCGTAGGAAATAGCATACTCAAGTAATTCAAGGAGAGTTTAATAGAGGACCTATATAACAAAGGGGTAGGCAGGGAATAGGGAAATCATAAGGGATTATGCAACACCCAAGAATGGTTATTCTAAAGTTATGTGCCTCCTTCTGACTTCTCACTGGTTGGACCTGACTGGAAGCTGAAGATGTATATTGATGTATATGGCATTGCTCACTTTGATAGAACAGACGGGAGAAAGAGCAGAGTGGAGAGTGGCACTGAACAGGCAAGCGAAAAATATTTGGCAAACTTATGAACCAACACAGTCAGTCCTGATTTAGCATAATGGAGAACTGTATACACATCATATGTGTTCATATTCACTGTGATATGGGCATCAGTCAGTGTATTTAGTAAAAGGAATGAGGAACACTGTTGATCCAATGAGTGAGTTAAGAGTGCTTCTACTCTGGCGCTCTAAACTACCAGCAACTTACTTTCCCCAAATTTGTTCTTACTCTTCATATCCAGATTAGGATTTCTATCTTGATCTTTCTAACTCTTCCCAAATTAGTGCAGCTTTCTTACTCTCTAAGCCTTCCCGTATCTGCATTAAATACTCCGGCAAATAAATTAGGCTGTCAGTTTTTTTTATTATATTCAAGACAATTTCAGTGAAAAATTTGGAAAAAAGTTCTCCCTGGTGGTTTGGGTAATTGTTGTATTCCAGGGAGTTGCTTTAGTTATGGTTATTGGATTTCTTTCTTTCCCCCTCTTTATTATGTAATAGTTGATACATACAAAAGAATGTATGTGATGTTTTCATAAGTTCTGAAATGTAATAAGACAAACATTGTGAATCCACACCCAATAACCAATAAAATGCATTAATTCATTTTCACTATTTAATATTCCATTTTATAATTATCCCATATTTTACTTATCTATTTTATTGTCTGTAGACATTTTTAGTTTGATTTTGCTATTGCAAACAACAGTAGAACATTTTTGTACATTTCATACATATTTGTTAGTGCACATATGCAAGAGTTTCCCTAGGGTCTTTCCTTAGGAGTGGGATAGCTCAGCCATAGCGTGTGCATGTTCGGCTTTAAAAGACAATGCCAAATTATTTTCCTAAATGTATGCATCAGTTTACACTTCTGCCAGCACATATAAGTCTTCTACGTGCTGTATATGCTCATCAGCATTTGTCAGACAAGTCCCTTTTTTTTTCTTTTGATCAATCTAATGGGTAAAAAAAAGGTAAATCATGATGTTCTTAATTTGCATTTCCTGGATTTCTAATCAGGTTGATCAGCCTTTAATTTGTTTATTGGTCATTGGGCATTTATGTTTTTTTCTTCTTCCCTCTCCCATTTTTCTATTGGGTTATGCATCTGTTGCATATTGATTTGAAGGAATTCTTTATATATAGTACTTATAAGTTGATAGATACATAGATAGGTAGGTAGATAGATGGCAAAAACAGTCTCTTAATTTGTGATTATACATAGTGAATATGTTATCCCAATTTATGGTATATCTTTTTACTTTAAGTGACTTAATGAAGTGGAAGTCCTAATTTTAATTTAATTTATCCATGTTTCTTTTATGGTTAGGATTTTTTGTTTCTTATTTAAGCAAACATTTCCAATTTTGCAATCACAAAGTTATTTTTCTTTATTTCCTTCTAGAAATGTAAAGTTCTGTCTTTTTCATTTAAGTCTTCCTTCCATTGGGAATATATATATATATAATACATATATGTGTTTTGTGTGTGGTATGATGGAGATCAATTTCATTTTATTCTTTATAGCTAACCAGTAATTCTAGCACTGTTTTTGGCAAGTCCATGCCTTGTCTGTCCTATACTGTTGCCATTTATGTATCACCCTATTTTGGGGGCTTTATTCTGTTTGATTAGTAAATTACTCCATCTCTGAACTTCACTGTCTTAATTACTATATATTTCCTAAGACTTCCGCTTTCTTAGAAATGCCTTGGTTATTCATAGGTTGTTGCTTTTCCATATGAATTTTGCAGTCAGCTTTGCAGTTTGCATAAAAGCCTTTGGTATTTTCATGGAAATAATCCATAAATTAGTATGGGAGAACTCTGAGTGATACTGAGTCTTCCTATTGATGAACATTTTATTCCTCTCTATTTATACATTCTCAGCTACTTTCAATAGAGTTTTACAGTTTTCTTTATGAAGAACATGTACAAATTTCTAAATATTTATATTTTTAGAATCTTTATACCTTATGTTTTTTAGTTATTATACAAAATGCATTTCCTATGTCAACAATTATATTATGTGCAAATCACCAGTTTTATTCTTTCCTTTTAAAATCTTCTACCTGTTATTTTTTTCTTTATTTCTCAGCTGACAAGAACTTCAAGGAGAGTTTACAGTGTTGGAAGAAGCACTCACAGTGGGCATCTTTGTTTTTTTCCTTATTTAAAAGAGAATGTTTCCAGTGTTTTTGGAAGATAGTTGATAAGATTAAAAAAGTTATATTAATAGCTTTTAAGAGATGTAAAAACTCTCATAGATGTGACCCCTCTCACATACTTTTTTTGCCTTCGAGAAGAGGTTCTCCCCAATATGCTACTGAATTTAAATTATAGCTTTCCTGTTGTTAACTTTTCCTGAATGTTGTGATTAAACCCTACTTGATCACAATAGATTCCCTATTATTCTTATATCCTGCTGGCTTTGGTTTGCTAATATTTGTTTAGGATTTTGGCCTGTTATTTGTCTTTCTCAAATAGAACTTTTCTGACTGAGCTATTAGGGTGGGAGTTTTTTGTTTTTGTTTTGTATTGTGTGGCATGTTTGTAAGATTGGAAAGATAAATTCCTTCAAAGTTTGATAGAATTTTGCCTCTTGCTTGTAAATTAATCTGGGTCTTTTGTGGCTTTTCTTTCTTTTCTTTTCTTACCCTTTTTTTAGGAAATATCTTTTTTTTTTTTTTTTTAGAAATTACTGGTTCATCTTATTTTGCCTTTCAACTGCTCCTTCTCCTTGAGTAAATATTTTTTTCTAGCAATTTTTAACTTTCTTCTGTATTTTGTCATAATGTTCATATTATTCTGTTATTTTCCCACTGAACTGCTTTTTTTATTTGTTTGCTTGTTTCCCCCTCTTTTCCCCTCTGACTTTTAGTAAACGCTTCATATATGCCAGGCAGTCTGCCAAAAATCTTTACAAAAATTATTACATTATTTTTTCCCATTTTACTTATAAGCGGCTCTGAGAGGATAACGGGCCCAAAGTCACATAGTTGGTGGTGGAGCTGAATTGCACTTGTTTTCCTTATGGATCACACAGGCTCTTGTCAGTAGAACACAATGTCCGTTTTCTAATCCCTGAGTTGAAGGAAGTGAGCCATGACATTTGTCTGAAAGAGTCAACTTGGAGGGAAAAAAAACAACTCATAAAATGTTTTGCCTTCCATCTGTGACTTTGAAGCACATTTTAAAGCACTCCAGTTTACATTTTTATCCATTATTGAAAATCCTAATAGATTCTATTTTGAGTTTTTAAAAACTGTTATTATGGAAATATTCTTATTGAGCTTTTCCCTTTGTACACTAAATAAAACCTCAGATCATTTGTTTGACTCACAGGAACATATTGTGGTGACTCGGGATGCCTTTGTGCAATGACTTGATGGTTTTCTTCCTCCAAATATAGTCATTGGTTGTTCTCAGCCACTCCCTTGAAGATGGAACAATTCATATGAAACTTGAAACTCTTCACCACTTTTTATTTATATGTCCACTAACACTTGGCACCTTTCTGTACAATGGCTGAGCTGTTTTATGTTCCTCTAAATATTTACTTCATCTCATCTTCTTTATTTTAATGTGCTTCAGCAAGAACAGCTTGCTCTTAGAATTTCTTTGTTTAGCAGATTAGAAAATGAGAATTTCCAGCTTTCCAGGATATTTGGAAACATTAATGTTGCCATTTAAGCTTTCAGCTTTTGAAAGTTTGCCATTTCATTATCTCTTTTCCATTTTTGTCAGATAAGGTGGTAAAAATATCATTATTATGTCTGTCTTACTTACCTTAATCATTCTCTTTATTATTTTGATAATTTCTTGGTTTTATGCAGGGAACAACATCACTGGTATATATTTATTTCTCTTACAGTCTTTCCCAATATTGATTTCTGCTTGAGTCAACTAGATTGAAATTCTTACTTATTTTAGTGTTAAGCTGCAGTAACACAGGCTTCAGTGAAATCCATTTTACCTACGGCTTCTTGATTATTTGAAGTTATAGATTCCAATATGTTGAGCCACTGAAATCTTGCAAGAGAGAAAAGGGAATCATTTTCTCCCCCTGAAACTTTGGTTTACTAAATCAGTGCTCTATGTCAGATTTCATGAAGTTCAAACAAATTTTGGTACGCGGGTTTGGAATAATTACATAATTGTAATCATTCGTAAAAATAGGGAATACTGTTTAGAGTGTTTCAACAATTACAGATTTTATAGGCAGGCTACAAGATTTCCATCATTTTGTTATGGTGGAATCACTGTGAGCATGGAAGAAATTCAAAAAGTTTGTGGCCTGACTTCAGGGTTGAGGTTCAGTTCCTTTCTAGCTGAGGTTTTATATTTCAAATCAGTCGGTCTTTATTTATTTATTTATTTATTTATTTAGTGTTTCTAGAGGGAAAAAAACCAAAACAAAACACATTTTATGCTCAGAGCAAAGACCCCAAACACCCAAACAGCATTCTGGTTTGTCTATCTTCTAGTCCCTAATGCTTTTACTTTCCTAAAGCTTTGTGCTTTCTTTTTCTTCAGTAAACACTTAAAGAATATATTGCTTGCCATTGTAATTCAACACAAGGACCAGAGAGTTGCAGGCCTTTCTTGAATATCTGTCTTAGATTTCTGCATTTTACTTATGTTGTGAAACTTCATTTTTACAGAGTTAGAGGGAATTTATTTATTTAGGTAGAATTCGTTTATTGTTTCTCTTATAATAACTATTTTCTACTCTTCTAAAAATATTTGAGGTGGTTTACAACATTTAGTGCAACAAAAATTATGAAGCAAAGAAACAGAGCAAAAGGACAGTATCAGTGGGAAATTTAAAATGAAACAAGGAGCAAAGTTAATATATACATGGACAATATCAAGTCTAATGTACTTCCAAGAGATGGGCCACAAACTGGGCTCTCCCTAACCACAGATGGCAAAGGAGAAATATGCTAATTTACGCGACTCACACAGTATCTGTAATATCACAGCAAACCAGTCTTACCAGGGTACTGAGGGCATGGTGAAATAAAAACTTTCAATAATACCACTGCCTTCCATGCAATAATATGTTCCACTGGGGCTTTTTCATATACGTTTCTTAATTTATTCTGATGGCATATCAGAAAAGGCTGATATCAACAAATTTAGTTCTTTGAAAGATCGAACTATTCTACTAGACAGATCTTCCTCAATTTACAGTGGGATTATGTCCAGATAAATCCATCCCTGGGTTGAAAATATTGTATGTCGGAAATGTATTTAATACACCTAACCTACCAAACATCGTAGCTTAGCCTAGCTTACAGTTGGGCATAGTCATGTAACAGAAAGCCTATTTTATAATAGCATGTTGGATATCTCATGCAGTTTATTTTTATTTTTTTTAAATTTTATTTATTTTATTTATTTACTTATGGCTGTGTTGGGTCTCCGTTTCTGTGCGAGGGCTTTCTCTAGTTTTGGCAAGTGGGGGCCACTCTTCATCGCGGTGTGCGGGCCTCTCATTATCACGGCCTCTCTTGTTGCGGAGCACAGGCTCCAGACGCGCAGGCTCAGTAGTTGTGGCGCACGGGCCTAGTTGCTCCGCAGCATGTGGGATCTTCCCAGACCAGGGCTCGAACCCGTGTTCCCTGCATTGGCAGGCAGATTCTCAACCACTGCGCCACCAGGGAAGCCCTCATGTAGTTTATTGAATACTGTACTGAAAGTGAAAACCAGAATGGTTGTATGGATACAAAATGGTTGTAAGTGGATGGGTTGTTTACCTTCATGATCACGTGGCTGACTGGGAGCTACAGCTTGCTGCCACTGCCCAGTATCACAAGAGAGTATTGTATTGTACCACATATCACTAGCCTGGGAAAAGACCAAATTTCAAAATTTGAAGTACGGTTTCTATGGAATGCATATTGTTTTCACACCATTGTAAAGTCAAAAAATTGTAAGTCGAACCATCTTAAGTCAGGGACCATCTGTCGTACAATACTATCTGCTCATGTGACCAAATCAGATAAGTTTCAGATTATGCCACTGTGTAGTCCCCAGAATGGGATGCGCAAGAGTATCTTTGAGTGTTGTTGGAATGACATACCAAGACTTCTTCTGCATTTTAATTTTGTTTTAGCTTTAATAAAAGAAAAATAAACTTTAAGCTTTAGTTGTCTTACTGTATAGATTGAGACTGTTGTACTCAGTTAGTGCCTTGGTTAGATTGTCACATGTCCTTTTAGTTTCAAGAGCTATCTTGCAGAAGAGAGAAGGTATCCCATGAGGCACAGAGTTTAATTGTGGTACCTTCACTGTTTAGTTCATTACACTTAGATGATATCTGATTAAGCGGATTTTTTGGAATGTTTAATTTTGTTTTACCTGTGAAGTAAGTGACTTAAAGTAATTGTAGTGTGAAAATCATAGTAATGTCAACCGGCAAACAGCAAGAAGAAAAGAGCTACTACTTCTACTCTTAGCCCTTTGCCATTAACAAAACTAATTTTAAAACAATCTAAATAATTCTGACAAGAAGTCATCCAAAAATATTTGATTATTAGAAGGACTATTCGAAATAAAGATTTACTTCTACTATCATTAAATATGTACCTGTTGTGCCTTGAAATAGTAGGTACTATGAACCTATTATAAGTTATATGGTATATTTAGAACTAAATATCCAGAACATGAAGACAAATCCCATTTTCTTCAGCAGTTCAGATTCAGTTGATACTCAACCAAGTATTTTACAAAATTTCACTAAACACAATGATAAATAAAAGTCCCCTTTGTGATTCTTAATAGTGAAAGAAAAAGCATATCCTCTGGGAAATCTCATTTTCTCCCTGTCATAAGAAGTTTGCCATATAATTGGATGAAACGACAGTTGTCTCTAATTTGTCTCAGCTTACCTTATTTCTAAATTTTGATTGAATTAATGAGTAAGGAAAAAACTTATTGAAAGAAACTTATTCTATGGCAAGAGAATTCTGAAAATGGATTTGGAAATGTTTCATGATTATTTATAATGCTTTCTTTTTGCTGAAAACAGTATTGTGTCACATATCAAAAACTCTCACATTTGTGCACTTAAAACATTTGGAAATAGCTCTTCTAATCTATTTTTAAAACCTACAAAATGAAATGTTTTCATGAGCTTTGAAGCCGTTTGTCAAAAATGTAAAAGTTCCAGTCAGTTTGCAAAAACAACTGACTGTAGGGAATATGAAAATTTACTAAATGAAATGTTTATATACTGACTGGTTTCATACAGAGAAATCACCCATCAGCCTGGCCCAAGATTCTGGGAGTCTTTCAGACCTTTTCTGTGGGTAGACTTGTGCCTACTAAGATTCCTAATTAGAGGGATTTGCCAGTTTCCTTTTTTTCAGCAGCTTGTAATCTCTGGCTCCCTCTTCGATAACAGATGAAGGAGTTTGGAAAATAATACCATGATTTAGTAAACAGATAAAGATGCACTTCCATTTTGATCCATGTGAGTTATTGTTATAAAATTAGGTCGTCTTGTGAAACTAAATATGAAATAAAATGTGAAATTTAAAAAAAAACCCTTAAAACCACACCTTCTAGTTGTTGCTAAGGTAAAGATATTCAAAAGCATGATTGGAATGAAGTAATAAGCAAGATGGCAGAACAGGAAGACCCTGACCCTCCTTCCTTGCCCAGAAACCCAGATTGAACTGCAGTATATGGACTAATTCCCTTTACGAGAAATCCAGAAACCACTTAAAAGATTCCTGCACCCTGAGTAAGGATAAAACCAGCTTCAGCGCAGCTGGTGGGAAATTTGTGGTGTCTCTCAACGTAGCTGCTACCCTTGGCACAGCTGTGGTCAGGAGGAAACACCCAGCTCCCAGGCTTTCCCTGGCGAGGAAAAGACTGGACCATGCGTGCAGCATTCTGACTTTTCACAAGTGTGGGAGGGCTGCCTGACGGACTAGCTTCTGTCTCACTTGTATTAGAGTGCTGATGGGACAAGGCATATCCTAGCTGAGAACAAAAAAGAACTGGGCACCATATTGCTGCTCCAGAGGGCCATACAGCTTTGGGGCCTCTCCCTTAAGAGAGAAAAAGAAGAGTGGAGCATATGCCCAATGTACTAGCTTTTCAGGGGACTGTCTGAGGAATTAGTTTCTGACTAGCTCAATTCAGGGTCCTGATGCGACCTGGCGTACTGTTTTTGTTTTGTTTTTTTTAACATCTTTATTGGAATATAATTGCTTGACAGTCGTGTGTTTCTGCTTTATAACAAAGTGAATCAGCTATACATATACATATATCCCCATATCTCCTCCCTCTTGCGTCTCCCTCCCACCCTCCCTATCCCAGCCTTCTAGGTCGACCTGGCGTACTCTTGATGCCTACAGGCTGCTGAGAACAAAAAAGAGCTGGGCAGCATGCTGCTTCTTGAGGACCCACAGTATAGCGGACAGACACCAGAGGGAGCAAGAGATTACAACCTGCTGAAGGAAAGGAAACTGGCAAACCCCTCTAGGAATCTTAGTAGGCACAAGTGCAGAGAAGATACATCCACAAAACATGTTTGAAAGGTTCCCAGAATCTTGGGCTGGGCTGATGGGTGATTTCCCTATATGAAACCAGTCATTAAAGACTGGGAGACATAGTTTTTTTCCCCAAATGCACAGATATCAATACAAAGTTACAGGAACATGAAGAAACAGGGGGAAATGGCCCAATCAAAGCAACAAAATACATCTCCAGAAACCAACCCTAAAGAAATGGAGGCATATGAATGACCTGACAAAGTATTCAAAATAACCTTCAAAAAGATGCTCATTGAGCTCAGAAAAACAATGCATGAACAAAATGAGAATTTCTAAATAAGCCTGTATCTATTGAATACATTTTATCCATAATTAATAACCTTAAAAAAACAAAAAACACCTGGCCTAGGTGGATTTGCTAGTGAATTACATCAAACATTTAAGGAGGAAATTATACCAATTCTCTACAATTTTTTTCACAAGATAGAAGCATAAGGAATACTTCTCAAATTGCTCTATGAGGCCGCCATTACCCAGTACAAAACCAGACAAAGGTATTGCAGGAAAAGAAAAGTACAGACCAGTATTTCTCATGAACATATGTGTAAAAATCCTCACAAAAGATTAGCAAATTGTATCCATCAGTGTATGAAAAGAATTATTTACCATGACCAAGTGGGATTTACCCCAGGCATACCAGGCTGCTTCACCATTTGAAAATCAGTCAATGTAATCCATCACATCAACAAGCTGAAGAAGAAAAATCACATGATCCTATCAGTAGATGCAGAAAAAGCATGAAAAATCCAACATCCGCTCATCATAAAAACTCTCAGTAAGAAAAGAACTTCCTCATCTTGATAAAGAACATTTATAAAAAACATAGAGGTAACATTATACTTAATGGTGAGAAACTAAAAGCTTTCCCACTAAGATCAGGAACAAGGCAAGGATGTTACCTCTGATATCATTCCTTTTCAACATTGTGCTGCAAGTCCTAGATCATGCAATAAAACAAGAAGAGGAAATGAAAGATATATAGACTGGGAAGGAGGAAATAAAACTATTTTTTGTTTGCAGATGACATGATCATCTATATAGAATATCTGAATAAATTTCTTAAAAAAACCCGTGGAACTAATGAACAACTAAAAGCAAGGTTGCAGGATACAAGGTAATATACAAATGTTAATTGCATTCCTATATAGAAGCAGTGAACACATGGAATTTGAAATTAAAAACCACAATACCATATATATTAGAACCCCACAAATGAAATACTTAGGTGTAAATCTAACAAAATAGGTATAGGATCTATATGAGGAAATCTACAAAACTTTGATGAAGTTAATCAAAGAACTGAATAAATGGAGAGGTGTTGCATGTTCATGGATAAGAAGACTCAGTACTGTCAGATGTCAGTTCTTCCCAAATGTATCCATAGATTCAGTGCACAGTCACACATCACAGCAAGTTATTTTGTGGATATTGACAAACTGATTCTAAAGTTCATGTAGAGAGGCAGAAGATCCAGAATAGTCAACACAATATTGAAAACAAATTTGGAGGACTGACACTACCTGACTACAAGATTTACTACAATAAAGCTGCAGTAATGAAGACTTTGTGGTATTGCCAAAAGAATAGGGGAATAGATTAATGGAACAGAAGAGAGAGCCCTAGAAATTGGCCCATATAAATATAGTCAACTGATTTTGACAAAGGAGCAAAGGCAATTGAGTGGAGGAAAAATAGTATTTTCAACAAATGGTGTTGGAACAACTGGACACGCACAGTCAGAAAAAGTGCATCTAGACACAGTTCTTACAGCCTTCACAAAATTTAATTCAAAATGGATCACAGACCTAAGTGTAAAATACAAAACTATAAAACTAGAAAGTAACATCAGAGAAAATCTAAATGACCATGTGTTTGACAATGACTTCTTAGACATAAAACCAAAGGCATGATTTGTGAGAGAAAGAATTGATAAGCTGGAATTAATTTAAATTACAATTTTCTCCTCTATAAAAGACACTGTCAAGAGAATGAAAAGAGAAGCCACAGACTTGCAAATACATATCTGATGAAAGGACTATTATCCAAAACATATAAAGAACCCTTGAAACTCAACAACATGAAAACAAACAGCCTAATTAAAAAATGGGCCAAAGACCTTAACAGACACCTCACCAGTGAAGATATACAGATGGCAAGTAAGCACATGAAAAAATGCCCCACACCAATGTCATCAGGGAAGTGCAAATTAAAACAAAGATAC
Source organism: Balaenoptera acutorostrata (assembly GCF_949987535.1). Lineage (NCBI taxonomy): Eukaryota > Metazoa > Chordata > Mammalia > Artiodactyla > Balaenopteridae > Balaenoptera > Balaenoptera acutorostrata. The sequence continues at coordinate 36,581,461 of NC_080070.1, read as the reverse complement.
TACTACAAGCTTATTAGGACCATTACAAGTGGTCCTGAACACTGACCACACCAACTGCTGATGAGGGTATGGAGAAGCTGAACTCTCATTCATTGCTATTGGGAATGCAAAGTGGTACAGCCACTTTGAAAGAGAGTTTGGTGGTTTCTCACAATACTAAACATAACAGTTACCATTTGATCCAAAAATTGCTCTCTTTGGTATTTACCCAAAGGAGTTGAAAACTTATGTCCACACGGAAACTTGCACACAAATGTTTTTGAAAGTGTCATTCATAATTGTTCAAACTTGGAAGCAATCAACATGTCTTTTTTTGGATGAGTGGATAGATAAACTGGTATATCCGATCGATGGAATATTAGTGCTAAAAAGAAATGAGCTCTCAAGCCATGAGAAGACATGAAATAAACTTAAATGCATAATACTAAGTAAAAGAAATCAATCTGAAAAGGCTGTAAACTATATGATTCCAACTATATGACAATCTGGAAAGGTAAAACCATGAAGACAGTTAAAAAGATTAGTGATTACCAGGGGTTGGTGGGGGGAGAGGGATGAATAGGCAGAACACAGAGGATTTTTAGGGCAGTGTAACTGCTCTGTCTGATACTATAACAGATACACGTTATTATAAATTTGTCCAAACTCTTAGAATGAACAACAGCGTAAGCTAACCCTAATGTAAACTGTGGACTCCGCATGATAATGATGTGTCAATGTAGGTTCCTTTATTGTAACAAATATACCACTCTGGTTTGGAGTGTTGATAATGGTTGAGACTATGCATGTGTGGGGATAGGGAGCATATGAGAAATCTCTGTACCTTAAAACTGCTCTAAGAAATCGTCTTATAGCATCCTTTAGAAACTTAGTATTTATGGTCCAAAATGCAGGTTTTCAAACTTTTAATTCTGTGAAAATGCTGGGCAAAAATTAGTACTTAGTGGCTATTTCCTAATGGTTAGGTGAATTGACTGATTAATCTACTATCACAAATGAAACAGTATTACAGCAACTCTTTCTTTGTTTACTTTTTAAAAGTGAAGGAGAATCAAGTTCTATATTTTTGGAGTTCCATCTATTTCATTTGTTTTATCATTCAAAAGTGTTAACATCTAGTAAATAAATCGCCATATTATATTGTTACTAATTCTGCCAGATATTTCTTTGGAATGTAGCAAAATATTTTGCATTAGAACAAATAATTTCTTTGAGATGTCTTTTATCATAAGGACAGATGTCATGAGTTTCAAGCAGTAAATGTGTAGATAACAGGGGTTTTTTTTATTGCTAGTTTTTGTAAAGTGCCTGCAAATTTGTGTTGAAGGTTTTGCTTCATGTCAAAAACTTTTGTGAGCTCCTCTTCCCTTTTTATGTGTCTTATGCATATATAGTATTTTTATTTGTTTTGGTAGGAAATGTTCATGTATTAAATGTGGTGGCAGTTGGTTTTGATATACACTGGTTTAGGAAAAAGCATCTGCAGAAGAAATTGAGTATTTGGTTATGTTGAAATGTGGGTGGAAGACAGCTGCTTTTAGACCCCGTCTTCATCACCCAGTGCCACACCAGTGAATGTAAAATGCTAGCGGGAATTTCAGGAACTGAGATTGCCTACTCAGCCAAAAAAAGCATAAATAAAATAATTAAAAGATTTCATCATATTACCATAGTTACATGAGCATTTTGGTTTGAGAAGTAAAAAAAAAAAAATTAAAGAAAAAAAAGAAAAGATCTCTACAGAAGTCTTCTACAAGGAACCATTCTTCTGCATGGGGTTCTAAGGTCTGGACTAAGTAAAAAGTTTTATTTAAAACATATTCTGTATTTTGTGACATTCATGTGGAACTTTTTATGTCTGTCTGTGTCTGTATATGGCATGCCTGATTTGGAAAACAAAATGTACTTCACGTGTGTTTTGCCAGAAATAGGCAAGAGCTTAGAACAACTGTTCACCTTCAAAGAACGATCTAGTATGAAGACAGATGCAGCATTTTATCTTTTACCATACTCAAGCCTCCTTCATGAAATATTCACATGATCAGTGTTGGGATTGTCCTATTTATTACCTTAGTAAATGCTAAAAGATGTACTGTCTTCCTTGCTTCTGTAGAAGCAAAGGAAAGGAAACAATAGCACTGAGAAGAATTATATGTTTTACTTTTTTTTGTAGGAAACCTCTACTTCATTTCTGTATAGCCTATGATTACAAATAACTTCCCTTCAAATTCTAAAGTACATTCATTTCCTTATATTAGTCATATTTTACTATATTTGCTTCATATTTGTTTCATATCATGTACTGAAATATTTGCATTTTATAAGTACAGACTTTTCATCAATAGAATAATAAATTCACAAAATGTGGATACACACTCTGAAATGTCTTTTCCTTGAGAATTTTCTTCAAAATATAAAAACCATGCATTGTTTCATTATATTTTGTTTGTTTCTTTTAAAACATATTCTTTATTTCATGGGTATTGTATGCATCATTATATGAGGGGTTGTTATGGGAATTGTTTTAATCATTTATTATTCTAGTTAGAGGAGAAACTTGTTTACATGATAGCTCTAAGAACTATACCTAATTTTGTTATAAATATTACTAAAAAGAGTTATTTAAAAAACAGCCTTCTTTCAAAGTTTAAACTGCTCTTCCCAGGCAGTAATGACTTTTAGACTGATCTTATTCATTTCCACTTTCTCTCTTTTTTTTTTTAAATTTTATTTATTTATGTATGTATGTATGTATGGATGGATGGATGTATGGATGGATGGATGGCTGTGTTGGGTCTTCGTTTCTGTGCGAGGGCTTTCTCCAGTTGCGGCAAGTGGGGGCCACTCTTCATCGCGGTGTGCGGGCCTCTCACTGTCGCGGCCTCTCCCGTTGCGGAGCACAGGCTTCAGAAGCGCAAGCTCAGTAATTGTGGCTCACAGGCCTAGCTGCTCCGCGGCATGTGGCATCCTCCCAGACCAGGGCTCGAACCCGTGTCCCCTGCATTGGCAGGCAGATTCTCAACCACTGCGCCACCAAGGAAGCCCTCCACTTTCTTTAAAGTTGATTTTTTTCTTTAAATTTTATTTGGATAACTGATGATTCAGGACTTTCTAGGCAGATATGTTGCATGAATATTTATATCACTGTTAACACCACTTCAGTATTTGTCTTATTTCTACATTTAATATTTAAGATGCTTATTGATTTTTCTTCTGCAAGTTATTGGCAACTCTTAGGTTTTTCATTAATCATATAAAGATTTCAGATATTTCAGATATTTCTAGATTGGACCTTTATAACTCCTTCCATAGGATTTTATGATTTTGTTAATAAGTAATGGAAATTAGATAAAATGTGATCCATGAATCTGGAATTAATTCTCCTTGAATTTCTAATGCATTTATGATATTCTGATGACACAAATGGTTGTCTTTTTATCATAGAATAGAGTTGATAACAAATTCAGTTTTTACATTTTATTACCACAACCAAGTATTTCTTATGTCCACTTTTACTAACTTAAATGCAAAAATAATACACATATAAGATATTCTCTGCCTTCTAAGAGCTTTCATTCTAATTTAGGAGGAAAGGATGTTTATATTCCTTTATTTTTGTTCCATATGTTCATTGAGTAAAAGATTTTTTGAATATCTACTGTAAGTATGCCAGGCAGGTTACAGATGATGAATAATACTTACTTTCTCCCCTCAAGGAGCCAAAATCAAATTAGGTAAAGGATTAACTACGCAAATTATTGCTATGTTAAAAATACTGCCCTTAAGATGTACACAAAGCTATGGGATTACAGAAGGCTAAAGAATTAATTCTATTGGACAGAATAGTGGAAAGCTCCACAGATGATGTGACAGAGGTATTGCCCTTGATATGAGTGGGATTTTTACTGCCATAAAATGTTGAGAAAGGCATTGTAGGCTATGTTAATGTTGTGAACACACATCTAAAAATGTGTGAAAATACATGGTGAGCTCAAGATTTATGAGAAATCTAGTGTGGTTATAATGTTGGGCATGACATAGAGTGGCATGATAGGAAATAAAACTGAAAAAGGAGATTTGGAGCCATGTTAAAATTTTTATTTTATTCTATAGGTAATGGGAACCCATTACAGGACTTAAAATAGGGAATGACATAATTAGATGACCTCCATTACTGTCTGCCCAATCCAAGCTGCCAGTGTTAATTTCAGTACTGCTCTCCCTGCTTCCATTCTTCCCCACAACTAAAATCACTCCCATGCCTGAAATCTTCCAGTGGCCTCCCAGTGTATTTAATACAACACAGAATGTCCTTATTCCAATTTACACAAATTCATAGGTGATTTGGCTCCTGTGTGGCTCTCCAGTACTATCTTTTAGCTTGTTCTCGACCCACGAAGCTTCAGTCATGGAGCAGAGAAAGTATGTAGTCAGGAGAACCTTTTGTAAGACTATTGGAGAAATTTAGATGAAGAAACAATGGGGCTATCCTGGAATCAAGGCAGTGGGGATGGGGGTGAAAGGAGGTAACTTGAAAATTCCAGCCTCTGTAGGTCATTGGTTGGAAGGAACAATGAAAGATATGAAAGATGATTTCCCTGATAGGAAAGATATTTAAACCTAGGTTACCAGAAAAAAAATGAAAGTTTTATTAATAAACTTTGAGAAGTAGTTTGGGATGGGTAGTTTAGTTTAGTATACAAACATTTAGTTTGGGATTTAGTTTGGGATTATGCACGGTATACCGATTAGGATGTCTGCTCAGCTCACAATCCCTTCTATAATTTGTCCCTATCACGCACATACCCTCACTTCTACAGAGGTGGAATCTTAAGTCAAATTTATAATTTGACCCTATCCCCATGGCCATTTTTGATTGGACTAGAGGTCAGCTTCCAGAATTAAAGATTGGGACAAGCAGGGTCAATATATTTATAGCTGGGACCCTTCCTTACAATGTGAGTTTGAGAGCTGACAGTCTCCTTTAATCCTTTAATCCTTTAATCCACTTACTTTGTGGACTGATAACCTTGCTAGAAAGTTACTCTTTAGTAAGAAGATTGAAGCAGATGTGCAAAGAGAAACAGACAGGAAAAGAGAGAGGGAACATACTCTCTGCTCTTATACTTCTTGAGGGGTGGCTACATTCCTATTTCTGAATTCCTATAATTAAGTCCTTTTTTGTACTTAAATTAGCTCAAGCTGGTTTCTTCTACTTATAAGTAGAAACGTACTGCCCAATACAATTGACCTTGGACTTGTAAAGTTTGTGGTTCTGATAGGCCTCCTAGATGGGAATATCCAGCACCTATGTAAAACTGCAGGCGTCAAACTCAGAAGAGAATCCTGTTCTGGGTACAGAAATTTGAAAGTCATTCAGATTGAGATTCCACTAACTTTTGTCAGGCACATTCTATTCTTGGCTGGGCATTGTGCCAGTCCTTTTTATATTTATTTATACCACACTATAGTGACTCTTTGATTTCCTCAGGGGAATGAGGTGGGCCAGGTATGTGCTGGCTGGGGCTAGGACTAAGGGTTTAGTCTCAAGGTGTTCATCATGACCCAGTGAAACATATAAAACTAGAAGGAGATAGCCTAACACACTGACGATAAAAAGCATTTGAGAAAACAAAAACGAAAGTGAGGTTTAAAGGAAAGGAGAGGGATAGTAAAGGGGAACAGAGCTCCAAATCAGGGACAGGACAGAAACCAGATTAAAGGAGGTGTAGGTTTGAAATAAGCAACCAGGATGATTACCCTGAACATCTTTGTGTGTCCAATAGGTCACCTTCATGCTCTGGCTAGTGCCTGGAGTGGGAGTGTGAGAGTATTTTTTTTAATGTAAGGAGGAGGTTGTTAAGATTGGGACCTTTTTTGTGTTATGTTTTTGAACCAATTGTTGGCTTTCAGAAAAGCTGTAGGACTTTATATGTTTATCTTACTACCTACTGATCTTATATTTGTTCTAAGTTTTTGTCGGTGTATTCTCTTCAGATTTACAAATAAAAATTATATTGTATGAAAGTAATAGTAGTATTTCCTTTCCCTTTCCAGGTTGTGTTGCTAAGGACCTACAGAAAATAATGTTCTGTTTTATTATTTATTCCTTCTTTTCTTGGGAATTTCTGTGTGTGTGTGTGAAAGAGAAGTTCTGAGGAGAGATTAAGCTCTTTTGATATGTTTGGACAACCATAAGAAGGCCAAGGTAACTATTTAGTGAGCCAGGAGGAGTCCATGAAACAGATAAAGTGTGACCTTCTAGACCAGGATAAAGAGCCTTTTGTGTTTGTTTTGCAGGAGGTGGTGAGAGAGGATAATTGACAAATTTCAGTATTTAGGTATTTTTCATATAATAAATTAGGCCATATGCCATCCTTTCTTAGTCTCTAGAACATTTTCAATATAGCAATGGTATTTTCTGTTTCTAGGAAGTTTCATGCATAACATTTTTGTTTCCATTATGTTCTAACTCACCTGATTTCCTTTTCGAAATAAACTTTTTGTTTTAAGTTGACTGAAAAATAGAGAAATTGTACAGATAGTTTCTGTATACCCTCCAACCCCCCACACACTCAATTTCCCCTATTATTATTGTATGACATTAGTATGGTATATTTGTCACAATTCATGAACTAATATTGATATATTATTATTAGCTAAAGTTTATATGTTATACATATTTCCTTAGTTTTTGCCTAATGTCATTTTTCTGGATACTGCATCCAGAATAACACACTAAATTTAGTTATTATGTTTCCTTAGGCTCCTGATGGCTGAACAGTTCTGCTTTCCTTTTACGCCCCCAAATTATTTAGGAAAATATAATTTTCAACTGGTTGAGCATTTTTCTTTTTTTTTTTTTTCTCCCTGTGATATATATATATATATATATATTTGGCCCATGCAATCTAGTTTTTGAAATTTGTTGAAATTTTCTCAGTGTCCTATGATATGGTCAATATTATAAAAGTATGAATGCTAGTCAGTGTAGTATATTCCATAAAGGATAGGACTTTTGATACAGATTATATATATGTACATACACATAAATTCAATTTTGTTATACCTTTTACTCTTATTTCTATTTATCAAATATTTTTATTCATGCTAATACATTTGATTTTATTCATGCTAATACAGCTGATAAACAGGCATGTTAAAATCTTCCTAAAACCTTGTGTTTCTGTCAGTTTTTCTTTGCATTTCTGACAGTTTTCCTTATACATACACTCTATTTTATTCATTTTTAAAAAGGTTCATGATCATTATTTTTTCATTATGGAATGTACCTTTTATTTACCCTCTTGGTCTAGTTTGTTTCCTTGCCTTTATTTCTACTCTGACATTAACATTGCCTTCCTGTTTTCTTTCACTCTGCAAAGTGAATTCCACAGTGCCTTGAACATAATTTATGCTCAGATATTTAGAGAGTGAGTGAATGAATATATGGATACTGTATTCATACCTCTTTATAAAAAGAATGAGAAAAATAGAAGGTGAATGCAGGAAATACATAGGCAATTTTCCATGGAAGAGCAGGCAATTTCAGCATATATGAAATATGTTGATGTTTTGTTCCTATCCTCTAAAACTTTTAGAGTTGAAGAAGCTATGAATATCCATATACCCAGCCAAACATATCCAATAGCCAATGTTATATAAAAGAAATAGAGGGACAATAATGGTTAACCATAGCTCTTTTTTTGACACTTAAAATATGACTGTTGTCTCTCGATTGTTCATTTACTTGACATTTTAGTAGTTTCCTCACTGCTTTTTCAAAATAATTCATCTTACAAATAAAAATGTATATTATTTATAATACTGAATCTGCCACATGAGTTTTGTAACTGAAAGATTTTCTGTTTCATCTTTATAAAAAGACCTACAAATATATAGGTGAATAATATTTATACACTTAAAAGTTTTATTAGTGTATGAGATTTATTCTATTAAAAAGGATGCAGGAAAAAAGGGTTTAACATTCTAAACTTTATTTTATTTTCTCACTGTAGAAGTATTTCGTTTTCATATTCGGAAACACGTTGGGACAAAACTGTGCTAAAGGGTTATTGTAGAAGAACTGTAAGAATGAGTCAAGAACACAGATATGAGCTATTCACAGACAGAATATAAAAGTGATTGCCCTCTGGCATTAAAAAAGGTATAAAGATGGTTTGAAGATTCATTGAACGTATCTACACAGGTACAGTGACATGATGGATTTGAAATAATAGACAGTAGAAGCCAAAGTTGCTTCCACTGACTACAAAGCATATCCTTCAAGTTAAACAAGCTTTTTTTTTTTTCCAGTCAAGCTAAATTACCACTTTAAGTGAGAGTTGTCTTCAAAGCATCTTTTAATCAACTTATTTAACAAAAATTTATTGACTCTTTATACTAGGGGTAAAGTAGTGAACAAAAAAAAGATCCTTAGCAATCTTAAAATCTTGGGCTTATTCCATTTAGTAATGTACTTCTCCATTTTTTAAAGCACACCTAGATTCTTCTTCAGGTGTCATCTTTAAACCATTAAAAAAAGTCAGGGAAACATAAAGAGAAGCACAATTTATTAATTTATTGGCCGGATACTTTACAGGGCTTTATATATGTTATTTATACTTTACTACAGACTTAAGGAATTTGGGGGCTTATGAGTTAGTGGGTCCATTTTATTTTATTTTATTTTAAAGTATTTTTAAAAATTTTATTTTATTTATTTATTTTTTGGCTGCATTGGGTCTTCATTGCTGCATGCAGGTCTTCTCTAGTTGCAGCAAGCGGGGGCTACTCTTCGTTGTGGTGCACGGGCTTCTCATTACAGTGGCTTCTCTTGTTGCAGAGCACCGGCTCTAGGCGCGTGGGCTTCAGTAGTTGTGGCATGCTGGCTCAGTAGTTGTGGCTCGCAGGCTCTAGAGCGCCTACTAGGGTTAGTAGTTGTAGCACATGGGCTTAGTTGCTCCGTGGCACGTGGGATCTTCCTGGACCAGGGCTCGAGCCCATGTTCCCTGCATTGGCAGGCACATTCTTAACCACTGCGCCACCAGGGAAGCCCCAGTAGGTCCATTTTATGTTTAAAGAAACTAATGTTCAAAGAAGTCCTAACTCATTCATTTAATTTATTTAAGAAATATTTATTGAGCCCTTATAACTAGACATAGTTCTGAGTACCAAGGATTCAGGTCACACAGCTGATAAGCATCAAGGCCAGGACTTAAATTCTTGTCTTACTCCTAAAACTTGTGCTTTTTGCAAGATTCCTTTTAGAACACTTTTTGAATGAATTGTCTTCATAATTAGGTAACTTTGTAAAGGTAGACAGAGGTACCAGATACTTGAGAGGTAGGGTGCAGTAGATATGTTAATTACACTTTCAGTAAGTTATCCACACTTTATTTTTTAAAATTATGGTGTACTGTATCATATCGTGTGGAACTGTCTTTTCAGAACTCTACTTGAGTATTTCACACGTGGCTTTTTCCATGTGTTGTTGAAAGGCATATTTGGAATCGTGTAACTTTTGTGTAAAGTTGTCTTCAAGGTATCATTTTTTTTATTGATCACTGTGTTTTATAAAATAATCTCATGATAAATTCCTTTCAGAATTCTAAAGCTACAGCTTTGCTCAAACAGGATTTGAGATATCGTTTTCTTCCATATATTCTATGTAATATGGTTTCGTTCTTAGTATACTTATTTTATCTCTGATTATATTTCAGAAACTTGCAAATCTATATTTATAATCCAGAACTTTTTAAAAAGCTCTCCATCAGAGTATCTCATTATCTACCAACATATCTCTTATACCTTAATATCTCACAGACGTGTAAAATTCAACCTGGTAAAAGTGGTAATCCATCATCTTTTACCCCAGATCTTCTTCTCTTCTGATGCTTATCTTGGGAATGGCAACATCATCTGCCCAAGTCAGACATATGTGTGCTAAGCTGTCTTTGTTTTTCTTTTATTTCCACATGCCCAGTTAGTGACAAAGTCTTATTTATTCTATTTCTTTAAAACTTCTTGTATCACCTCCCTCTACTCTCCATCCCTTTTGCTACTGCCTGAGTGAGTCACACTTCTGTTTAGCAGTACTCTTCTCAGTGGCACCTTGCCTCCTCCTTGACAAACCTTTCCTGAGTCCCAGAATGAATGGTGCTCTCATGTCCACTGAGCATGATTCTAACATGGTACCCATTGCAGTTGATGTTTTACTTGTTTTCCACGTTTTCAGTTCACTCCTAGGCTAGAAGCTCTTTGAGAATAGAGGAATATCTTGGCTTTGCAATCATTGTATAGTGCCTAGCATGTAGGAGATATAATAATAGTTGGAAGGAGTGAAAGAATGCAGAGTCTATCTTAAAACTTTTGGAAGTACCTGGGATAAAAATAAAACTGAAAGAAAAGTCAGTGCATGGTCATTCAGATTATAGTTTCTTTGTGCCTGGAAAATTTGTTGTTGCCATTTAATTCAGAACATGTGAGTTTCTGCTTACTATTAGTTGCAACTGGGTTTTTAAAATAAATATCAACAAAAATATAAGGATAAAAGAAGGAAAAGGAAAATATTGAATCAGCTTATTTTTCCAGTCTATCCTTGTCCCCAGTAAAGACTACAGCTATGTGGATTTGACTTTATACGCTTATGAAAATTAGCAGTAGCTAAAACTTAATGTAACACTTATTTTGTGCCAGGCAATGTTCTAAGCATGTTATATATATTAACTGTTTTTATCCTCACAACAGCTAAACAGGGCTGATATTATTATTATTACTCGTTATTAACATTTCCAATTTACAGTGAGTAAACTGAGCCACAGAGGGGCTAAATGTTTTTTCCAAAGTCCAACAGCTGAAACAGGATGTATTCAAACTTTATCCAGTTCATCATTCAAAAATATTTATTGTGTTCCAGGCACTCTTCTTGGCACTGGGGATATAGCAGTGAACAGGACAAAGTCCCTGCTAAATATGCGACTTATGTATTTGTGTACGTTGTCAGATAGTAATATGGGGTCGGGGGGAAAGGAGTGCCTGGGTTGGAGAAGAGTGGTATTTACCATTATATATGGAGTAACCAAAGAAGATCTTCTAATAGAGTCACATTTGAGCAGAGTCATGAGGGAAGTGAGCCAACCAGATACGCTGATATCTTGGGAAAAAATATTCCAGGGAAGTAGAGTAGCAAGAACAGATTCCCTTAGGTAGGAGCATGCTTTTTATGCTTAAAGAACAACAAGGAGGCCCGCATGGCTAGAGCCCAGTGCATAAGAGAAACAAGAGTGGTAGGAAATGAAGGCAGGGAAAGAGAAGAGCCAAACCCTATGAGAATTTCTAGACAATTGCAGGTGCTTTGGTTTTTAACCCCTTAAAATGAAAGCTATTGTTTCAATTGGAGAAGAGGGGTTTTGAAACATGATTTAACTTTTGTGTTAATATCATCACAGCAGCTGCTGTGTTGAGAGTAGTCAATAGGGGCAAGAGAGAAAAAAAAAAGACTATTTGGGAAGCGAACATAATAATCCAGATTAGAGATAATGGTGGCTTGGACCTAGATGGTAGTAGTAGAGGTAGTGGTGGATGGTAATTTAAGAGCTTGCATTTTCAAGGTAGAAACAATAGAATTTGCTGGAGTCTTATTTGTCTTAGTCATCTTATTATAATGTATTTGGTGGATATTTTATGATCAATTAATGTCCTTATACAAAGCAAGAACAGAAGGCCAGGGGTTGACCAATTATGCCAATTACCTGTTGACAAAGAAATACAGTATTATAGAACGATTTCTTCAAGAGTGAGCATAGGGAAACAGCAGTTGCATAGGCCGGTATTGGAGTTCTGTAATGGCCCAAATATACCAGAACTGTATGAGGCAATGAAAGAAAGGATCTCAAGATAGCAAAAAAGACAGTGTCAATGTGCACGTTCCAAAATTAAAAAAAGAAACTGTCAGTAGTTTTACTTATCATAACTATTCAGTTTGCTGCCATAACATTTTAAAATATTACAAACCTTATGGCAGTGCTTATGACAATATTTTTTGACTTTTAAGTGGAGTTTGACATTGTCTTTTTCTCAGGTTGAATGTGAAGAAGTTTTCTGTCTTAAAAACATGAGAAACATTGAGTCGTAGACTAGCTGAAGAACACCTACCTAGAGAGTTTCACTTATATGAATATAAACTGTATTGTTTTACAGTGCTTAGACTGTGATGAAGTCTGGTTCCATAGTAGGCAGAGAAAGCCTGGGTAAGCTATTCATAGTTTAGTATCTCATTTCCTATGGGAATGTGGCTTCCATTTGAAGGGGAGAATATTATAGTCTTATTTAGTATAAAATTCATATATTGTAGAGGAGTATGTTAGAGATCCCAGTTGGGTTTTTCCTGAATTTATTGTTTTACAAAGTCAAATACAGATGCGTCTTTCAGTAAAAGGACTAAGCCTGTTCTAAAGTAATTATCTGAGACTCTTTGATCAACTTATTACATTTTGATGACCATTTCACCCGATGAACAGTAGAAGTAGAATAACTGGAAGAATACAAATGAGGGTGAAAAGTTATTGATGAATGGCAACAGAGTTCAAAACTCAACAGCTGTTTAACAAGTATTTTAGGCAAACTCGTTCACAAAAAGAATAATTATTCCAAGATATATTAAAGCTCTTTACACCAAAACAGGCCATTTAAAAGATTCTGTTTTGGGTCAATCATATTCAGTGACCTAATATTTTAAAACAGATTTGGTTTCTGAGATTAAGAAAAAATCTCTAGAGGAATTCTTCATAATATCACCTTAATATAAAGTGATTTTTTGACTAGAAATGAAAGATATAGCCAGAACATAATAGTAACCAGAGAAAGATGTTTGAGTCTCAGAGGTACCTACTAAATTCTTAATTCAGCCTTCATTTAGAGGATATATGACAAACAGCTTTTGTGCTGTATGGTTTCTCAGTCATGAAACAAGTTTTCACCAGGAAAACCAAGTTAAATTTGTATATGTTGGGAGAATAGGATTACTAGGGAAGAAAAGGATAGGATCATTAAGGCAGGAGCAGTTTGATAATAGCTGGAAACCTGACGTTGAGAAAAGACGACGCCTAAAATACTGAATTGTAAAATGATGGCCTTGTTATTGATGGATTTTCCGAACAATAATCTTGAGTCAGCAGATTCTGAATTATCATTTATAAAAAGTCTGAACATAATCCATCTTAGAAAGAGTTCCATTTAAGGTAAGTTACAAAAAAATGGCCACAGATTCCTCCCATCCTTGAATGCTTTTTACCATGTGATCTGAAAACTTCTCCCATGAAAAGTCTATTTCTCCGCTCTGTTGAATCAGGGATGGTCTTGTGGAATATAAACAGGTTCTAAAGCTGTTTGCCTACGTTTGTAAGTGACAGATCCTAGTTAGTTAATGGAGGCAAGTTACCTTTACTTTTTGTTGTTGTTGTTGTTACTTTTACCTTTGAAGCAAACTTCATAAAATCATCTAAGAACTTGTAATCATATAAAATATCCTTTGGCAACTCTATTAAAAACAAAATACTATGCTAAACAGACCATTTCACTGACCTAAGTTTTCTAGCTTAGTATTATTATATATTTTTAGAATGTTGAAACAAATATTTGCTTTATTTTTTATTTTTATTTTTTTTTAAGATTTATTTATTGATTGATTGATTACTATGTTGGGTCTTCGTTTCTGTGCTAGGGCTTCCTGTAGTTGCGGCAAGCGGGGGCTACTCTTCATCGCGGTGCGCGGGCCTCTCACTATCGCGGCCTCTCTTGTTGCGGAGCACAGGCTCCAGACGCGCAGGCTCAGTAATTGTGGCTCACGGGCCTAGTCGCTCCGCGGCATGTGGGATCTTCCCAGACCAGGGCGCGAACCCGTGTCCCCTGCATTGGCAGGCAGATTCTCAACCACTGCGCCACCAGGGAAGCCCTGCTTTATTTTTAATAGCTTAAGAACAAATCACTATGAACAGCTAAGGATTTTTTATTTTTATTTTTCAAACTTTTAATTACATACCCAAAAACCTTCAGATTTTAGTTTTATTCCTTCTAATTTAAAATGAGGTCGTATATCTTTTAAAGAAAGAACAAGATTTGTACTTGTGAATATCTTAGTGGTTAGAGCTGCACAGGTTAGTTTGTGTAATGGCATTTTAAAAGACATTCCCAGGCAATTAGCTGAACACACGAAGAAAGGAATTAAAGAGTGGGTGGAAGAAGAGCTGCATATTTTTGACAATAAAACAATAGGAGATGGTTTACAGCTTGGTAGAAGAAACAAGAAGGTGAATGTCTGTGTAAGATTACTGTCTCTCTGTCTTTCTTTTTAAATAGTAGGAGATGGTGTATAATCTATGTGAATCCATTAGAGAGCAGTGAAGTTTCCTTTTGTTTGATCTGCAATTGTTGTTGTATGCTATTAGATAAATTTTGATGCACTTTCAATAAAAGAACTATTAATTAATGTTATAAGTATCTTTGAGCTCATCAGATGAAAGGTGTTACACAGGTGTAAAGTAGTAGTATTATGGTGGTTTCCATGGCAATAATAACTTTCCCACCTGATTGGAACTCACAAAGTAAGGTGGGTGAGTTAAAATTGCTATGATAACTTTTAACACTTTCTAATTTAAAACGTTTCAAGTTGGTACTTTAATATTACATAGATATTTTATTTCCATTAAATATAAATTATATTTGTTCACCTAGCCTTCCACTCTAGTTACTCTCGTGTATTTCATAGTATTCTGATTATCCAAAGTAAATACAATTTATCTTCAAATTACCAGGATATTATCACTTTCAAAAGATTATTCTTTTTCCTCATTTTCTGTCCTTGGGGTCAGAAAGTCCTGGGGTTCAAGCTTGTCTCTGCTACAGAGTGATCTGAAACAGGTTATTTGTCTCTCTTAATCTGTTTTGTCATTTGTAAAATGGAAATATAATAGAACCTATCTCAAAAGATCATTGTGAGGACTGAATGCAATCATTGTGAAGTGTTTATTTAGTACACTGTCCGATGCGTAGTGAATACACAGTAACAAGCTACTATATAATGCATTATTTCCCACCCTTCTAATAAATGCATCTAAGGCATCTATGTCCAATAGAACTTACTGTTATGATGGAAGTGTTCAATATTACATTATTCAGTGTGGTTGCTACTAGCCGCACATGGTTATTGAACATTTGAACTCTGGTTAATGCCATTAAATAACTGAATTTTAAATTTTATTTTAATAAATTTAAATAATCACATGTGGGTACAGACTACCTATCTTGGATAATGTGGATCTAGTATAAACCTTTATTTGTTGTCCCCCTGAGAAACTATCTTATTAACATTCCAGTTGGAATCCTGGGGTTTCAATCTCTGTCATTTTCTCTTCCCTGTTTTTTTTTTAACTATTATTTGAAGACTAAGTCATAAAGTAATTGCAGGTTTACTACCTACTATTTTAGAAGTAATTGAACAATGTAAGTGGTTTTCAAATTGATCAATTCTTGATCTCTAATAAATTTACATAGGGAGTCTGTGAAATAGAAAAATTTGACTTTTTAAAAAGAGAGCAAAAGTTGTAACTAAATTAGGAAATTGTTAGTTTCATTCCTTTTATCAAAATATTCATTAATATTGACATTTATTATGTGTTCTTTTTTTATAAATTCAACTTATTTAAAGTAAAAAAACAGTTTACCCATTTTTCCCACCTTCCACCCCTGCCTTTTGCAACCACCAATCTGTTATCTGTGTCTATGAGTTTGGATTTTTGTTTGTTTGCTTGTTTTTAAGATTCCACATAGAAGGGAGATCATATAATATTTGTCCTTCTACGTCTGCCTCATTTCACTAAGCATAATACCCTCAAAGTCTATCCATGTTTTCACAAATGGCAAGATTTCAATTTTTATGGCTGAATAATATTCCATAGTGTCTATATATCACAATTTCTTTATCCATTCATTCATCTGTGGACACTTAGGTTGCTTCCATATCTTGGCTATTGTAAATATTGCTGCAGTGGATATGGAGTGCATATATCTTTTCGAACTAGTGTTTTCATTTTCTTCGATAAATACCTAGAATTGGAATTGCTGGATAATGTGGTTCTATTTTTAATTTTTTGAGGAACCTCCATACTCTTTTCCACAGTGGTTGCACCAATTTACATTCTCATTAACAGTGCACAAAGGTTCCCTTTTCTCCATATCCTTGCCAACACTTGTGTGAGGTGATATCACATTGTGGTTTTGATTTGCATTTCACGGATGATTAATGATGCTGAACATTTTTTCATGTACCTGTTGGCCATCTGTATGTGTTCTTTGGAGAAAATGTCTATTCAGATCTTCTGACCATTTTTGACATCAAATTTTTTTTTTGCTTTTGAGTTATATGAGTTCTTTGCATATTTTGGATATTAGCTCCTTATCAGATATATGATTTGCAATTATTTTCTCCCATTTGGTATGTTTCCTTTTCATTTTGTTGTTGGTTTCCTTTGCTGTGCAGGAACTTTTCAGTTTGATGTGGTTCCACTTTTTTTTTTTTTTTTTTTTTTTTGCCTTTGTTGCTTTTGCTTTTGGTGTCAGATTGAAAAAATAAAGACCAAGAACTATGTCAAGGAGCTTACTGCTTACATTTTCTTCTAGGAGTTTTATGGTTTCAGGTCTTATATTCAAGCCTTTAATCCATTCTGAGTTAATTTTTATGTATGGTAGAAGATGTTGGTTTAGTTTCATTCTTTTGCATGTGGCTGTTCAATATTCCCAATACCATTTATTGAAGAGGCTGCCCTTTCCTCATTGTATATTCTTGGCTCCTTTGTCATAAATTAGTTGGCCATATATGTGTGGGTTTATTTCTAGGCTCTCTATTTACTTCCAGTGATCTATGTGTCTATTTTTATGACAATACCATACTGTTTTAATTACTGTAGCTTTGTAATATAGTTTGAAATCAGGGAGCATGATGTCTCCAGCTTTGTTCTTCTTTCTGAAGGTTGCTTTGGCTATTCAAGGTCTTTTGTGGTTCCATACAAATGTTGGATTGTTTGTTATATTTATGTGAAAAATACCTTTGTAATTTTGATAGGGATTACACTGAATCTGTATATTGCTTTGGGCAGTATGGCTGTCTAAAACTATACCATCTACATTATCTCTTGATTTTTTTTGTAACTTCTGTGGCTCCTTTAAGATGCTTTTGTTTTCTTCTTTCTTCCAGCACTGTCCCCATGTACTAATTACTTGCCCCTGGTAAATTATTTTATAGGCTTCTAACTGGACTCTAGATTGCCTTCCCATACCTCTGCACCCATTTCTGTCTTTCTGAATGAATCCTTATAAAGTCAGCTCACCACCATGTGATTGCTTTGTATAAAAATCTTTAATATTTTTCTGTTTTAAAATCTCTAGCTTGGCCTTCAGTAAAATCAGGCATATTCTGGCTCTCTGTATTTATTCTTCTGCCATCTTTTCCATTCTGTAACTGAGAAATTCTTAAAGTATGGTCTAGGGAATCTAAGACCTTTTATGGTGACTGTTAAATCAAAATTATTTTCATGCTAATATTAAGATCTCATTTGTCTTTTTCACTCTTTTCATCCTCTCTTGTGAATATGCAATAGAGATTTCTAGAGGCTAAATGACAATCGACGTCATTGTTCTGATAAGGAATGGAATATGTACTTGTCTATTCTTGTGATTTAAAAGTCCCTCAGTTTAATAGCTAATAAAGTACTCATAGAAAGAGATCATCCACTTAAGCAGAAGCTTTTTTTGTGAGGGAAGAGGATTCTTGTTAATTTTTAAAAGTATAAAGGTGACCTGAGAGAAAAAAGTTTTAAGAACTTGCGTTGTAACCTAATGTGACTATTCCAGTGTTATTTTTTCACAAATATGCTCATATTTTCCTACCTTCCCCTGTTTAAATATCATCTATCTTTAATGTTTAGTGGGATGCTAAGTCCTTCATCAGCCTTTCCTGATCTCCACCTTCACCCCAAACAGTACATAATCATTCTTGTTTATGAACTCTACCTGTAGTACTTCACAGATTTACTCCTACATGAAGTTCTACAAATTTTAATAATAAATTAAAATTTTGGTTACATATACCTAACATAAAATTTACCATTTTAACCACTTTAAAATATATGGTTCAGTGGCATGAAGTACATTTGCATTTTTGTGCAAACATCACCAGAAGTTTTTTCAACTTGTGAAACTGAAACTCTGTACCCATTAAATAATAACTCCTTACTTCCCCTTCTCCCAGCCCCTGGCAACCACCATTTCACTTTCTGTCTCTGTGAATTTTACTGCTCTAGATATATAAGTGGAATCATGCAATATTTTTCCTTTTGTGACTGGCATATTTTACATAGCACTGATGTCTTCAAGGTTCATCTATTTTGTAGCATCTGTCAGAATTTCTTTCCTTTTTCAAGGCTGAATAATATTCCACTGTATACATATATCACATTTTGTTTATTCATTCATCTGTTTATGAACATGAATATGTAAACTGGGATTTTACTTTTCATGTATGGAATTCATTATAATCAAATCAACAAAGCATTATATTTATAGGCTACCTGGTAGGACATGGAGTTAAGGCCATTATGTGATTATAGGTATTTGCGTAAAAGGGAATCTGCTCACATGTAGGGTAATATTAGAACATATTTATTTGACCAGAGTCTAGGCAAATAAAAATTCAGATTAAAAATTCAGATTGAGTGCAAACATACTCACATTTTGAAAACTACCACTCAAGTTTCTATGCAAGCTATGCATTAGACTTTGTTTGTCAACAAAAATACAACATCTATCAGAATATAGATATAGTGTTTTAAGAAACAGCATAGCGGGTGCAAACAGCCAGTTCTTTTTTGCTGGGGAAGTGATCCTAGAACTATTGCTTCTGACTTTCTTACAGTTGTTGTTTCTTTAATGTGTTCTGTTAGTGCCACTACTCACTCTGATGATGGGTAATGTCTACACCCCTCACAGGCTAAAATGAAGAAAATCAATTTCAGACTCACAAAGTATCCACAGAAGGCACAGCTTCTATGTCAGTAGGTCACTCATTTTCAGTACTGTGATGCTGTAGCACTATTATTGCTTTTAAAGAGAAAATTGGAAAAATCATTTGTAGGACCACTCAGGACTATGTGTATGTTTGTCTGTGAGGGGATTATTTTCCAGTGTTTGTTTCTTGATATCCACTGCTATAGATTAGTAGTAGTGCTAAATTATGGGAGGCATAAAAGTAAATTAGGGGAAGTAAAGTTTTGCTTGTGTTGAGTATGTATTATATTGAATGTGTATTATAAAGGAATTATGATCAACAATTGAGGACAAAATAATTCTCCCTTTATTTTGGAGCAATCAGACCAATGATTAAATACTATATAAAGATAACACTAGCTTATTGTGTTTATCTGTACCTTTTTTATTTAGATATAATTGACATATAACTGTTTATCTGAACCTTAAATACCAGTGGATATTCTAGGTAAATAAACAAATAATGCATATACTTTATGTACAAGTTGCTGAGCTTGATATGGTTTAGAGCTTAAGGTATGCCCAGGGGTATACAAGCAGACCAGTATATAGTTGTAAGTTGTTTAGAGGGTCATGCTGTTGATATTTTGAATAGGGATAAAAAGAGAGAAAATAATTATTTGAGACAAAAGTAACTGTAAAAAGGAAAGTGTTTTACATTTGTAATGAAAATTACAGACGCTGGATGAGAAAGTAGAAGTGACAGTTAAGGATCTCCTTTTCCTTATTTATTAGTACATATTATTCTTGAGTTAAACAGTTTATATTTGATGTGCAAATTACATGATTCTATTGGGTTTGTTTCAGAATTTATTTTAATACCATTAAATTGTGATCTTACTAATATGAATCTCTTAAATGAGTTAATGCAACTCTTTTTAATGTATTTTTAAAAGCCTTTTGGTCCTTCTTTTGTTCATGACTGTCAATAAAACAGGCATTTCAGAATTATATTCCCCCCACCAGCATTAGGGATACATTTAAGATTGTCCATCAGAGATTACTTCATTTTATAATCTAGAGCCATATGTTTTTAAAGTAATGATCATTCATTCATTCATTCAATTTCAGACAAATACTTAGAGCTTACTTATGGCAGATACTTTTATTTACAAATAAAAAACTCAAGAAAACAAAAAGCGAAAAATTGTGTTCAGTCTTAATGGAAGGAAAGATAATTCTGTAAAGTTGAATTTTCTGGGTTGTATTTGAAGAGTCAGCCAGAAACTCCACTTATTTTTAAAATACTGTAGTTGAATACCTCAGTAAACTTTCAAGTTACTATTTATTTTTCCAGAAAGTAAACCCATACTTATTTGTATCCTCCCAAGTATAAGTTTTCATTTATATAATACAGAAATAGCTAGCTTATCTAGAATGCTTCATATTTCTGTAACTGACTCAATGATAAATTAATTTTCTCATTCTATGATGTAACATGACCCACACAAATAATAACTGTAGCAGTTCTCTAACCATGTATAAGGTATGTCTCTTTAAATACATTCTCTGAGATTTTGTAGATAAATAGGCCAAATGAGAAAGCTATTTATGTTTTTAAAAACACATTGTATCCAGATATCTCAATAAATCTTTGTTAATCCAATAATTCTATGGAAGTTTTGGAAATAAAAATAAATAATGGAGTTGCTAAAATTAACATTTGAAATGATGGATACAGCCGCATTAAGAAAGTATAAAGAGTTTAACTAGTTTCTCCCCTTTCATATAGGTACCTAAGTGCTTAGAAATTAGAACACACTGACAAATAATTCACTTCATCAGGAAAGTTCTTTGTAAGGAAGACTGATATTGGTTAATAAGAACCTAGCACGGTTGAATAATTGATTGAGAAACATTTTCAATAGCTAAGTGAGTATACTTGCAAATATTTTTTTCTTGTCTTTGGTATACTTCTGTGGATCTTCAAGTGGTACCCCTGAAATGGTTTTGTAAAATGTTAGGCTTGATATGCTGTGAAGAGTACTTTAAGATAATTCAGAAAACTGTATGAGAATGGGATTTTGGATTTCCTGCTGAATTTTCAGGAATATATGTTTAACTATTGTGAATACCTGGTGAGCTTCTTGTCAGTTTGGTTTGGTATCTGGGAAGCTCCAAGCGCAGTGCTTACACATCATAAATCCTCAATAAATGTTGGCCTGCAGATATGTTTTTGTGGCTAAAAACCATTAGAAAAAAACCCACCAGATTATACTTGGAATCCAGTTCCCTACAGATTCTCATCTAAATAAAAATACACAGAAAAGGGTACAGTGCTGTCAAGTTGGTGCGCTCCTCTGTCAATTTTCAAGTTGTATTTACTTGAATATTTGAAAAAACAGTGTTTTGTGAAGTTTCTGGCAATATATTCATATATTCACAGTCTCTTTTTCAATTCTAAAACTAATGATGCTTTTGTGATTTTTAGCTCACATAAATTTTATCACTTGTAGACCCTGATAATTTGCTTTATTTCACACTGTATGGTGGTAAAATATCCACCAATTTTTGATTAAAAAAATAGAAAGAAGAATTGGCGTAATAGATAGTTTTATCTATGAAATGGACTATTTCTTAGCGATTTGAATGCATTGGGGGCCTTTATATGAATCTCATCTTAGAGTTATAAGCATTCACCCAGGGCGTAGAATAAAATAAACTCCCAGAATCAAATGATGATTAAGAATTATTGTCAGCAATAAATAAACAACATAAGAGATAGCTATCAGATAAACGATGACTGTTCTTTTAGTGAAAGAAGAAAAAAAGAAAGAGAAGGTAATGTTTTTTATTAAAGCTGCCAGCCTGAAATTTGAACAACCTATATTGAATTAGATATGAGATTATGTAAGAAAATTCAATCAAAGCATTTTGTTTCATAACTTACATAGCTGTGTTGTTTTACTTTAATAAATGTATGGAATAGCTTCTGTAAACAGATGAAATAAGTACATCTGTGAAGTAAGCAGAATTGAAGGGAGATTCAGTACTGTAAAATGGGCATACCTCTTCACCTGATCTAGCTTCTTTGAACCTACCTTCTGACTTTATTTTCTTTGCTGACAATAAATTGACTTCAGAATCCATTGCTTGACCCAGTGCATTCCAGTGGAAGTGATTTTCTTAATCATTGCTCTCAACATGTACACACTGCTGTATTTAAAAGGATAACCAACAAGGACCTACTGTGTAGCACAGGGAACTCAGCTCAATGTTATGTGGCAGCCTGGATGGGAGGGGAGTCTGGGGGAGAATGGATACATGTGTATGTGTGGCTGAGTCACTTTGCAGTGCACCTGAAACTATCACAACATTGTTAATTGGCTATACTCCAATGTAAGATAAAAAGTTAAAAAAAAAAACATTGCTCAGTTCAAGTTGCATTTCATTCAAGAGCTTATATTTTCTGAAAAAAAATTTTTTTTTTAAATTTTGGGTTTTGGGTAGATTAGGTTAGATGATAGAAGTAGCTCAGTGTTGGTGGAACTTCAGCTGAATATTCAATTTGAGAAAACAGAAGTATTGAATAAAAAGCTGTGGATAGGCAGGAAGTAAGAGGTTTGTAAATTTAAGTAGCTTTAATATTAATTTAGCATTTATGAAACAAGTACTGTATCCTGGGTGACAATATGCTGGTGTTACCCTTGAAAAATTTTTATGACAAACGTCAATATGTAGAGGATTCTCCTTATTGATAAATGCATTGTATTGTGGTAGAAGGCAAGAGAACTGGTATAAGATTAGGACTATGAATTTGTCAAGGAAGGGATTTGGGGATGGAATCATTTGACAAGTGGTTGAGAAAACATGAAATTTCCAAGTCATCCAGGGTTATCAGACTCCTTATATAGTTGTGGCTATGGATCCCTCAAAGGACTGGGAAATCCTACAACTCCCAATACCTTAAATCTTTCTTACATCCTTTAAAAGGCTTTCCCTAAGGTTGGAGTTCTGGTTCTCTAGACTGCCTGCATCATGTTTCTTTTGGTTTGAAAGAGATGGACCAAGCATCTCCAGCATCAAGAAAGCAGCTGCAGAGTCATTTTCATGCACGTTAAGGTTGTCCACTTACTTCTCCAAGCCCTGTTTACAGACTTGAGCATTATGTTATTTTTGTTGAAAATGAGACCTTCTTGTCACTGAAAATAGGAGAGGAAAATAAAAAAATTATAGATCCAGGGATTTGCTCTGAAGGTCATAAATGTTGATCTGCTATTAAACTGGGTATCGATATTAATAAAAACAATTATTGGTCAACATCAAAAGGAATGAGCATACTTACTTTCTTATACAAGTAAAATGGAAAGGAGGGAATTACCATAATAGGAAGGGATGAGCAAGAGAATAAAAGTAAACAGAGAAAGAAAGCACTTTTGTCTGATGCATTTGTTTTTGTTTTTGTTTTTTTGTTTTTTTTAAATTAATTAATTAATTTTATTTTTGGCTGTGTTGGGTCTTCGTTTCTGTGCCAGGGCTTTCTCTAGTTGCGGCAAGCGGGGGCCACTCTTCATCGCGGTGCGCGGGCCTCTCACTATCGCGGCCTCTCTTGTTGCGGAGCACAGGCTCCAGACGCGCAGGCTCAGTAGTTGTGGCTCACGGGCCCAGTTGCTCCGCGGCACGTGGGATCTTCCCAGACCAGGGCTTGAACCCGTGTCCCCTGCATTGGCAGGCAGATTCTCAACCACTGCGCCACCAGGGAAGCCCCTGATGCATTTTTTTTTAAGGCTTAGGCATTGTACTACAATGAAGGACGTGAAAGGAAATCTGATCTGTGTGTTCTTTGTAATATGAGTGTTTAAACCTGCTTTACTAATTCTACTAGTAACATTCTTGAATTTTTCTTTGCCATTTTCCTCTAATTTAGTCGTCTTGTACTCTCAGTCTAAAACAACAGTAAAAGCTAAAGTGGTTTTTGAAGAAGTTCTCTTTTATTAACTTAGTGCTGTGTTTTTTGAGCTCCCACTGAGAACCTGCCTCTGTAGAACTAATTAAAGTCACCTCTAGCCTGTGTTTGAACCCAGGAGCTTGTTTTCAACCTATTACCTATGGTTGTAAAAGTTTTTGAATTTAGGGTCAGAATTCATACTTTAATTTTATTGCCTGAAGTGCTTTTTTCCCTTCTCCAATTTTTAATATTTTACTCTATTAGTAATGGTGTCAAGAGTACTGTGTGGTTTTTCTTTCTTCCACAACCTGTTAGAAATAGTAAACAGTATTTATGTTATTTTGGAATTTATTATTCATTTTGATTTATAGAAGCATATATTTGCATGTTTATGATTTATATGACTTTAATAGTTCTCATTCAAATAACTGACAATTATTATTATAAAATAGCTCCACTAAGCTTGAAAGTTTTTTTTATGAAAGTTACGTGTTGTGTGAAAAGTGAGTTATGCTCACTTGATGAGCCTTTTTTTTAACTTTAACTGTCATCAAAATTATTTACTTCCAGTAATTTTTTTATAAAACATAGAGAAAAATTTAAATATACTCAAAAGTCTCTAGCTTTTAGAATATAAGAATTATTCTTTTTGTTACTTCATGAGAAATTCAGAAGGGCATTTAATTCCAATTCAGACAGAGGTGTCACCTTCTACTCCTGCCACATAAATAATTATTTTCATAAGACAAATTGCTGTTATAGTTGGTATCACCCCATGCTTACTTTTGCTTACATGGTATCACATTTTAACTTAGGATCTATCTTTGGCTTCGGGGGATATCATTCATTCAGAAGCATATTTACTGCATGTTTAACCAGTCCTTCAGCAGTCAGCAGAGAGAATATCTTTTATCTCTGTGTCTCCAGCAGATAGCAAACCTGGTACTTAGGAGGTGTTCAGTAACTGCAGTGATTGAAGAGGAAGAAAGTCTTTTATGCAATTAACCATTGTTGTTCAGCAGGTATAAAATTTTGGTTATGCAGGATAAATAGATTTTAGAGAACTGCAGTACAGCATTATGCCTACAGATAACTGTATTGTATTGTGCACTTAGAAATTTATTGAGCCAAGAACTCATGTTAAATGTTCTTACTACGATGAAGAATAGAAACAAATGAAATTTGATTTTAAAGTGTTTTTACATATTTGTGTAAATATGGTCATGTATTTTTACACAGTTCCACCCGGCGGCTCTGACTTTTGCTCTGAGTGAAGTCCAAGAGAGCAGAATCCTTTATGTAACTGACCTAGCATTACTTCTACCTTTAAATTAATTAATGCTAATTGTAGTGAGCTCTCTATATTTCTGTGGGCAGTTTCACAGCATTTAGCCTTTGCGGAACCAGCTTTAAAAAATCTTAGTTATGTCCTTTCTTGATATTTGCAACATCTGTACAAAATGATAATGATATGATGTTCCTCTCATGTAAATGCCTGATGCAAAAAGAAAAAATGCCAGTTGCAAAACACCTTCCAAACCCTTCATAAATTTTGGTAGGAATGGAATAACTATTCATATAGAATATGGACTCGCTTCTGAATAATTTTAAAAAACCTTTCCCCATTCCTCCGAAGCCTATGATTGTTTCTTTTATGCTATTAGCGTATATCCACATTGCCCAACAACTGGAATTAAACCTATGAGTTTGTTGCTCTGCTGGGGTTTGGTTGTTTATTTTCTCTTCCCTGAAATGTTGGTTATACTATCAGCCTTCGTAACCAATGGTCAGTTATTACATTCTCAGATGTGGTTATAGTTAGCTAGTTTGTTTTGAGATAAGAAAATAATTCTTAGGTTTCACCGTTCTCTGAGAAGACCTATGCTGAATTTTCAAAATTATAACCACATCTGTGTGAAAACAGTATCTAAAATGTTAGTGTAATTTTTACTTTTGAATGTCAATTACACATTATGATCTATATAACAAATGCATTTTGTTTATTTACTTCAGATTTTGAGTATATTTTTCCAAATCGTGATGTTCACTAGACAGAGGATTTTGTATTATGCTATTTTGCAGTAGAATTCAAAAGACACTTTTTTTTACACTTAAGGTTTACACAATGTATTTTTTTCTCTTCTTTAGAAAACAATTGAATGATAGTATTTCTTTTAGGACATATCTTCATTTTTGTTAATTAAAAGACAGGAGAGTAGAAACAAAGAGTTCCAAGTAACTAACACATTAGAAAACTAAATCTCTTTCTTGAGTATCCAGGAGTTCCTAGGAAAATATAAATACAGCAAAATTAAACCATCTAGTAATTGTTCACTTCATCTAATACAGTTCCTTAAAAGAAGACAGTTCAAACTCTCTGGGAATGTTTGAGTGATGCTGTCCTCTCCTACCACAGCAAACCTTAAATAAATTTGTAATCCAGTTTAAAAGGCTAGAATAAATTGGAAAAGGGAGTGTTTGTAATTGTGAACTTTTATCCAGGACATCTTTGAGTGTCTTAGCTTAAATTGGATGCTGCCCCTGTGTGTATATATATACACACACACATACACACAACATATTTCTCAACACACTGAAATCATCATCCTTTACATATTCCTCATTGTACTGCACACTACATGAGAGCAGGGTTGTGGCTTTATCTCAGCGCCCGGACAGTGCCTGGCATATAGTCAGCAACTAATCCACGCATGTGAATGTGTAAATGTAAGAGAATCCTAATTTGCCTGTCTGGCTCTGCTTTTGCCTTTTCCAATTTCTTAGTTTTCTTTACTGGCTTAAGTTTTTTTTTTGCTTCTTTGTTTTTTTTTATTAAGCTTTTTCCCCCTTATCCAGTTAAGTGATCATTTGATTCTTATCATTTGGTATATAATTAAGTGATCATTATGATCACTGTGATCAATCTTCTATGACATGTTTTGTTGTTTTCTTGAGGTTTAAGTTACTAAAATAATATATGCTTATTAAAATAAAATCTGTATGCTGCGATGATGATATGTTCTTCGTTTATTTTTAAAATTAGCTTCTTGCTTTTTCTTTTGTGTTTAAAATTGACTTTGGTCAAAGAAATACATGCACAGAGTTAAAAAAATCAAATAAAACAGAAGGCTTATTATAATGAAAAATAGCAGAGCTCTGCCTTGTACCTTCCCACTGCCCAGTCCAGCTATACAGAGGCAACACGTTTCTGGTGTTTACATCCATAGTTTTAAATGATATTCTTATTGCTATTTCTTGATTTATCAGTTTTCAACATTAATTTTGATTAATGAAAATGGAGAAACTAGTGGGAGAGAAAGGCATGTCAATAAAAAAGTGAAATTAAAACTAAGCTGATATATGCTATACTAGAGCTCTGCACAGGGTGTTTTGGGTCCATAAAAAACAGGTTGACATTTTAGGTCTTCCAGATTGCTTTTAAGAATAGCTGTATTGTTGGGCTTCCCTGGTGGCGCAGTGGTTGAGAATCTGCCTGCTAATGCAGGGGACACGGGTTCGAGCCCTGGCCTGGGAAGATCCCACATGCCACGGAGCAGCTGGGCCCGTGAGCCACAACTATTGAGCCTGCGCGTCTGGAGCCTGTGCCCCGCAACGGGAGGGGCCGCGATAGTGAAAGGCCCGCGCACCGCGATGAAGAGTGGCCCCCGCTTGCCGCAACTAGAGAAAGCCCTCGCACGAACCGAAGACCCAACACAGCCAAAAATAAATAAATAAATAAATAAATAAGAAAAAGAACAAGTGACAAGTGTTGGCAAAGATTTGGAAATATTAGAACGCTAAAAAAAAAAAAAAAAGAATAGCTGTATTGTTTATGCTTCCATCAGCAGTAAACAAGAGAGTGCTCGTCTTTCTGCATTCTTGCCAACACTGGGTAGAATCCAGCATTCAGATTTATGCTATTCTGATGACAAGTGGTGTCTCATTGGTTTTTAATTTGCATCTTCTGGATAACAAGTGATTTTGAGCATTTTAAACTATACTTGAGAGCTATTCTGTCTTCCCCTTCTAAGAAAGTGCCGTTTTAAGTTTTTGGCTTATTTTTCTATTAGCTTCCTCTGAGTATTTATTCTAATATTGATTCCTTGTTTGTGTTAGGTCTTGCCTCAGTTTATCTGTGAAATTTACCTATGGTATTATTCACTGAAAAATTCTCATTTTGACTTAGCCAAATCCATCAATTTTATGCCTCATTATTTATGCTTTTTGGGTCTTGTTTCAGAATTGCTTTTTACTTCTAATTCTCAGAAAGACTCGCCTAAATATTTTCTATTAGCTTTGAAAAGATAACTTTCACATTTAAAACTCTTTAATCTAGGTGGAATCCAAATTTGTATATGGTGTGAAATAAGGAGCTAAGTTCACTTTTTGCCATATTCTGAGACTATTTTTCTTTCTCCATACAATAAGTCAATAGCAACCTTTTCTTTTACTTTTGATATCATCCTTATCATACATAAAGTTAGCATTGATATGTGGATTTATTTCTGAACTCTATATCTCAGTGTCTGTCCCCAGCCTTGTAGTGTGTCCTAACGTTTGGTAGAGTGGGTTCCTTCTCCTTGCCCTTCATGTTTTAATTTAACTTTGATAATGATAGACCTTTTATAGCATATACTTTAAAATGTGTTTTTAGGTTTTCTTTAAAAATCTAGAACTTAAAGATTGATTTAGGAAAAATTGATATCCGTGAATACAGGAAGGGGGAAAAAAGCCAATATGGAGTTAGGAAATAATTTAGACTGCTACATTTGAGTAAGAAATCTTTTGGTGGCATATAGCAGGCAAGAAATAATTATGGAAGAAAGATTAACACAAGGAAAGTCAAGGGTGGAGCCTGCTCCTATGCAAAATTTTGTCATTGAGAGAAATATAGAGAACAGAAGCAATAGAGGAAGAATGCTAGAATGTAACAACAGGAGTCTGAATTACCTACATTTCTGTGACTTTGACTTACCTAATACTTAAGATGAACTAAAACAGTGATTTCAAGTTATGCTTTGCAGTATAACTAAAGCTTCGTGGAATACCTCCAAGGCAACTGGGGAGAGAATAGTGGTGGAACTGAGTATTTGGGGTCCTGATTCAACCAGAATGTTTCGTTTCTGTCTGTTTAACTTATTGACCTCTCACTAAGATTGCATTGGAAGAAAGGATTTTTAGCCAAAAGTGTTTGGACATGATTTAAATAAAATTACTGAAATGCCTAAATGTTCAACAGATATGGCATATGACGTCATTCATCATTTTCAATGCCTGTGGCAGACATTGCTAATTGAACACAGTACTCTTTGCTGTAGTAGACTTAGATTTAGTCTCCCTACAGCTTTTCGTGTGGTCCCTACCAGTCAGTCAGAGTTGTTTTATGAATCGAAGTCCATTTACTATCTATACACTAAGTCCTATCATTTTGTTGGACCTTCAGAACACTTATTTTAGCCTAAGAAATGTATGAGCTAAATCATTCAGATTAAAGAAGTAAGAGACTAGAAAAGAGAGTGGTTAAATAGGAAATGGGTCTGGAAAATATAAATTCAAATAAGTATTAGGGTAATAACCCTTACATTGTGATTATAAGGAGAAAATGCTTACTACCAATTTGTTAATTGTGGAAAGGCCTTCAAAGCTCATTTAAGTATGTGCTGAAGAGGCAGTTGAAATCAGCCATGTTTTCAGTTGGGAACCTTGAGACATAAATGATTTTATTCTATAAATTGCAAAATTTAATCATTAAAAGTTTAAAATTGGCAAATCAATGTAAGAGTCAGAAGTAAAATCTGCATTTCTTAGAAATGCATCTAGTGCTGCTTCTGTGGTCCTTGCCTTGTACCAAACAATGGATTTAAAGTTCTCTAAACTAAAATGTAGAAAAGTAATTTTATACATGTTTGAAGATTCACAAAGCAATGAATGCATTATGCTTATTTGAGGTTGAATGTGTTTTATGTTCTATGAAGTCATGGAACTAATTGGGACATAAATGCAAACTTAATTTTCAAAGCAGTGACAAGTATTTGTCTCTGTTAACAGGGCTACTCTAATGTGATGCTGGGATTGAATTTACCTAGGGCTCCATATCAAGGTTGACTCGAAAGTCTTGAGGAAGATCTGGAAGAAATAGGTAAGTGGTCTTTCGGTGATAAGTCTCTTTTGTTCGTTGTGCTTATTTTTGTTTTTCTAATACTTATTTTGTCCTTTAATTTTTGGGTTAAATATCTTTGCCCAAAGGTTAAAAAAATTATCAGTGAACCGTAGAGACATATCAAGGATGGCAATAGGAGTTTTTACCACTGTCTCTTCTCTTGGGCTTTTCATTTCACGCCTTGCTGTGCTCCTTCTTCCTTTTAGAACTGGTCTCACTTTGTTTTTTGAAAATTAACACAAATTTACGCGGAATGTGAATTTGGTTTTGAAATACTGAAAGGAAATTACTAGACAAGAAAAATGCTTGGAGTATTTTCTGTTACCATTATGCTGCCCTTTTTTTTTTTTAAATGCAAGCTTAGTTGTTTTTTTTTTTTTTAATTTTTTTTAGTTATTTATATTTATTTTTGGCCGTGTTGGGTCTTCGTTTCTGTGCGAGGGCTTTCTGTAGTTGTGGCAAGCGGGGGCCACTCTTCATCGCGGTGCGCGGGCCTCTCACTATCGTGGCCTCTCGTTGCGGAGCACAGGCTCCAGACGCGCAGGCTCAGTAGCTGTGGCTCACGGGCCTAGTTGCTCCGCGGCATGTGGGATCTTCCCAGACCAGGGCTCGAACCCGTGTGCCGTGCATTGGCAGGCAGATTCTCAACCGTTGCGCCACCAGGGAAGTCCTATGCAGGCCTTTTATACCGATGTTTTCAATATTATTTTATTAAGGCCCAGGTGATATTGAGGTTTTTGGGAGGATCTAGAAATGTCAGCAACTAAAGATTAGAATACTAGTAATGATTTTTTCTTGAAAGTTTGATTTTTTTAAATAAACTTTTTGAGACCTAGCAAGTCAGCTGTTTAGAAAGCATTTGTTTACTTTTTAATGTTATACTTCTTTGAATCTAATGGTAGTTTTCCTTGATATTTACAATGTCAATTTAGAGAACTTTAAATCCATTGTTTGGTACAAAATAAGGACCACAAAGACAGCATGAGTTGCATTTCCAAGAAATGCAGATTTTATCTCCCACTCTTACTCTATAATGTTTCTGTGAAATTAGTTTTTCAGTGTCATTCTTGACTATGGTATCAATCAAGCAGTGTGTTATAGGTGGCCAAATCTGTAATAATATACTTATAAAAAGAAAACTGAAAGAAATTCTAGATGAGTTTACATCATTTTTCTCTCCAGTCTTTACCCCCAAAGCGAGGGGAACCCTGGTGCCCTGACTTCTTCAGATTTCTTTTTTTTCTTGCCCAGTCCACCCCAGAATTCTTTATCAAGGGGGTTTACCATAAGTGTAGGAAGTGTCTCAGGATCCTCACCAGAATTCTTTATCAAGGGATTCACCATAAGCGTAGGACAGGTCTCAGGACCCTCACTGTGATGACTGCATTGCTCTAACCTTTTCTAAAACTTTCTCTAGATAGAGACTCCATATCGTCCCTGAGAGATTTTTGTCAATGTGCTTGAATTATATAGTCAATTATTTCTCAGCTACTGTTTTGCCTATGGAATTTTTCTTGTTTTGTACCAACTTTATAATTTTGTCAGACATACAAACAAAACGATTCCGCATTTATTTAGCATTTAAGATTTTTGAAGCACTTTGGCAACTTTTTACTTCATTTTGCTCTTTCATTAAACTTATTAATTTTACTCTTGCATTGCTTATGATGTAAGTAAGGTTGACATTATTATTCATTGTTTAGTAAGTGGAGAAACTAAAAGACAAAGAATGTCTATGACTTGGAAAAAGTAGTATAGCTCGTTGTGATCTTATAGCTAATAATGAACTGTTACGTGTTATTAGAACCCATACCTGCTTACGCTCAATCTTTCTTTTTTCTGAGTTAGTGATTTATGCTTGCTATAGACAGTGGTTATGTTGATATATCCCATGTTTGTAAGACCTTTTATATTTAAATTCTCATTTGTTGAGTAGTAACAGGACATTTGTTTTAGTAATAGCCAGGGGATTTTAGGTTTATAAGTAAGAGTTGCCTGACAGTGAACATCATGGAACCATGAAAGAAATGACTTATAGAAAATAGAGAGTCTTTTTCCCAGAAGGGTACATAATTGTGTATGTATGAAAATACATAGCCATTTTCAAGAAGTACTAATTTTCTTCTTCCCTTACCACTCCTCTGTTCCTTTCCCCCAGAAATCCCTAAAGTAAATACTCGGTTGAATCTTCCTATTTTCAAACAATTATCCCCATTTTACCTCTCAGAGAGGTTACAGAACCTGACCTAGGCTATACTTCTGAAACGGGAACTAAAATATTTCACACAACTTCCAGCTGAGAGTGTTTGTGTATATGGGTAAATGGTTAGTTGAGTGTGTATATGTATGTGTATATTTTACTTCATGATATTTACAATTATTTCCAGAGTTTCTACTGTAAGAATATTAAATCCAAATAAAAGATCAGCTTTAGTTATTTCAGTGGAGTAGAAATAAACTTCATTCACATACTTATAGAAAATTGCTGTAAGTTTCATAAATACTTGCTAAAAATTAGGCATCATACCTGACAAAATATTTGCTCTAATTTTCAAATTATTGAAAAGTAAATGAACTGTACAGGAAGATGATTTGGCCTAGGAGGGGCTGGACAAGTGTTCAAATACATGGTGTGCATACATTTCTTGGCAAAATGAAACAGAGTGAATAAGACTGTAAACAAAGAGACTCTAGAGTGTAGCTGTTGAGAATGTAAGCTTGGAAATCAGATTGCCTAGATTTGAATTATGGTTCCAAAACAAACCTGCCGTATGTGAAACCTTGGACAAATGATTTAACTCTCTAACCCTTAATTTCTGAATCTGGAAAAAAGAGATAGTAGTACCTACTTTATAGAAT
This sequence comes from Balaenoptera acutorostrata, assembly GCF_949987535.1. Lineage (NCBI taxonomy): Eukaryota > Metazoa > Chordata > Mammalia > Artiodactyla > Balaenopteridae > Balaenoptera > Balaenoptera acutorostrata. The sequence goes on along the minus strand of NC_080070.1, from coordinate 36,548,456 downwards.
CGATTTGAGGACTAAATGTTTGAATACATATAAAGGCCATAGTAAGCATTTTTTTTTTTAAAGTTAGCTGTTGTTTTGTTCCCCATTATATTAATCTCAAAGTTTGACTGTATTATCCAGGCCACCTGGTCAGTATCCAGAATAGCATTCTAACTTTGGTCCATGAAATGGTAAAAAGGAACTAATTTGTAAATGTACATTCTGTGATTTGATTAGCATGTGTATCAGTTTTTGATTGCTATATAAGATGTTACATATTTTAAAGCTTAAAACGACATACATTTACTATCTTAACAGTTTCCACAGGTCAGGAGTCCAGGCATGGCTTAGCTCAGGATCTTACAAGGCTACTCAAAATATTGGCCATGCTGCATTTTCATTTGGAGTTCAGGATCCTCTTCCAAACTTACTGGTCTTTGGCCGAATCTAGTTCATTGTATTTGTAGGACTGAGATCCTCAGGTCCTAGAGGTTATCTACAGTTCCCAGCCATGTGGCCCGCTCCATATGCAGTTCACATCATAGTTGCTTGTTTCTTTAAAGTCAGTAGGAGAGTTCCTACTAAATGCTAGCAAAATGGAGCCATATATGTATGTGTGTGTATATGTATTAACATAACCATTGAAATAACATCCCATAAGCTTTGCCATATTCTATTAGTTAGAAGCAAGTCACAGTCCTGCCTACATGCAAGGGGAGGGAATTATACAGGGCGTGAATGTGGGGACCACACTAGAGTCTGTCTGCCACGGCATGTTGAATTTCTTAATTTAAAATTCATTTAACCTATTATTTTAGGGTTTTTTTTACAATTATGTAAGATTTAATAAAAAAGGAATATTGTCACTAACTGTAAAATTTTATTCTCAGTTATGTTCACAGTATAAATCCCAACAGGCCATTCCTCCCTGCCTAATACTGATCCATTATTTTAAGCTGGCTAACCACCAGACTAAAACAGCCTGCCCCGGTATTTAATACTTTCCCGGATCTGACAAAACCCCAGTATCCGACATTTCCTCCTCATTACACTGATATGTATACCCTGAACTACGTGCCTTAGACTTGCCCACATCTTTGTCAATGCATATCCTACCGTTTCTTTCCCTTTCTCCATGCCTGTAAAGCACATTTACATCTCTACTTCTTCCATTACATACTTCCTGTTTCTTTCCTCCTTTTTAGCCAAACCAGGACTTTTCCTGCATAATATCATGTGTGTATTTCCTGTAGCCTTGCACAAAATAGTATCTTAAAAAATATTCTCTAAATATATGAAATACCTCCTTGATTCAGAACGGTGGTTGATTTGAGAATCATATTTCAAAGGATGTTCTTTTTAAATTATCCACTCTTACACTGACTCAGTAATCTGAAGTGTACCTCCATCAACCCTTAAATGACCTTTAGGAATCCAGTACAACTTACATATTTGGAACTGATTGCACATGGGAAGAATGTGAATGATTATGGTCCAGAGGGTGGGCTGTGGGGCTGTGGTAGGCAGCCTCTAAAATGGTCCTTAATGATCCTCATCTCCTAGTTTTCATGCAACTGTATTTTCCTTCCCACATTTACCAGAGTTGCTCCTTCTTGCTGATAGAATAGAATATGGTACAAGTGATGGGATTTTGCTCTTCAGATTGGGTTTTACAAGATATTAGGACATCTGTTTTGGGTGTTCTTACTTGTTTCTGTTTCTCTCTGTTTCTTCCTCTCTCTCTCTCTCTCTTTCCCCTCCTCCTTCCCTCCCTTCCTCCCTCCTTCCCTTTCTCTTTCTCTCTCTCTTTCACTCTCTCTCTCTCTCCCCCTTCCTCCTTCCCTCCCTTCCTTCCTCCTCCCCTTTCTCCCTCTCTTTCTCTCTCTTCCTCCCTCCTTCCTTCCCTTCCTTCCTCTTTCCTTCCCTTCCTCCCTCCTTCCCTTTCTCCCTCTCTTTCTCTCTCTTTCACTCTCTCTCCCTTCCTCCTTCCCTCCCTCTCTCCTTCCCTTTCTCTCTCTCTCTCATTTCCTCCTTCCCTCCCTTCCTCCCTCCTTCCCTTTCTCCCTCTCTCTCTTTCACTCTGTCTCTCATTCTCAGTCTCATGGCCTGTTCTGGGGGAGGCTAGTTGCCTTGGAGAGGTTCATGTGGTGAGGATCTATGCCCACTTGCCAATAGACATGGAGGAACTGGCAATACCCTGCATCTTCTTGAGGAACCCTGAGCCTAAGCCACCCAGCTGAACTACTCCTGGATTCCTGATCCTCAGAAAACGTGTGACATAATAAATGTTTTTTTTTTGTCAAAACCTGCTAAATTTGGAGGTAATTTGTTATGTAGCAGTAGATAATTAATATATTTTATAATATATTACCCCTAAAAATTATTTCCACTAATTTCATTACTGGCCTGGACTTGGCAGGGAATAAAAGGATTAATGGTATACTGAATATGTGGTCTCTAAAGTAAATGTAATGGGGTAGGCATGCATGTTTCTAAGAAAGTGAGCCAAGTGAGAAGAAAATGTGAAATATTTAGGTTTCACCTGGAATACTGATTTTATAATACGCAGAGGCCACTTTTAGTCTCTTGTTCATTGATCACATTAGTGTTGGAGAGTCATGCTTCCTCAGGACTGGGTAGGTCTGGGTGCGTACTGGTTTTCTTATAGAAGAGCTGTTTGGAATAGTTAAAAACACTCTTACCTTTACAGAATCTGAGTTCGAAGAATCTATTCTACTAATCTGTCATGCTAGTTTTCCATTCTTCTCCTTTAATGTCCTTATAGAGTCGTAAAGAATAGCGTTACACGAAAGCATCTAGATATATGTACACATAATTGGGGTGCTGTACTTTGAAATGTTAAATTACAAAAATAATACATTTGGTCTCCAGAAAAAAGAGTTGAGAAGTATGTATCAGCAAGTAATAGAACAACATTTTTGTATAAATTCACATTAAACCATCATTCCAAATTTTCCTCCTATTGATTATACTGTGATGATAGAACCTGGGCAAAAATACAGCATTATATTTTAAAAAAAAGGAAAAAATGGAAATTTGTTCCTATAAAAAAGAGAGTTTACATTTATAATTTTAAATTTGTGGGTTGGAGTGATCCACTAGTAAAATTTTTGATACCATTATACAAAATAGCAAAATATGGATTTTTAACTGGCCTGCTTTTCAATTCAACTGAACATTAAGTACTTTTGTAATGGTCTTATTTGCTGGGAAGAGCACCATTACAATAATCTGCTTTTTACAGCCCATATCAAATATGAACCAGCATCACTTATTACAAAGTTTGTACTTTGGGAGACATTTTCACGGCATCTAACAGGGCTGCCCCACATTTCTTGGAATTAGTCTTTAATGATATCATTTTCCAAAATGAGTTGTTGCTCAAACGTACTGACTGTTTTGTGGTTAAAATGTAATCCAGCGGCTATATTTAAAATGTCATACAAATTTGTAAGGAAGGGTCCACTGAAACTACTGTTGTATTAGTGATTGCGTAAAAATGTTATAGAAGAAATGCTATGCAGCTTGAATGTTTTTAGGGTTTTTTTCCCCTCTATAATATCCGAGGGATGAATATGAAACTTCATTTTTAACTGTTGGCATTTCAAGTTCTTACTGTTGGCTGCTGGAGTACAGAGGACTATTACTGTAGGTGTCACGTAAAATAAAGTTAGAGTCTGAAGCCTCCTTTTAGCTGTCAGCCTTATTAAGGAGTTCTTCTTGTGTTGAACCCAGCACCTGGTATTGTGTAAGCGATGCTTGTGATAGCCTGGGGAGAGCTTTCTTTCTCGTCACTGTGGCTTTATTAGGCCTCGCTCACATTTTTGCCGTTGCTCTGCCTTATCCAACTTTCTAGCTGCAACTCAGAGCACAGTAGGTCTAATATAGATTGACGCCTTTGCCTGAAGACTGATTGAAACTTGTGTCTCAGAGTTGCTAATGCTCACTGAACCATTTTATTGAAGATAAAGTAAATAAAATAGATTGCCGTATGAGAATTCTCTGAAATAAAATGGAATAATTTGGTAGGTTAAAGCAGTGAAACACATGTGAATACTTCTCATGTTCAGTATATCAAGGGAAAAATATTCTTGTTATATTGGGCCTAAATATTCATTCTTGTCCATACAATTAAATGTTAAGCATAAGTCTCAATTGCCATTTTATTTTTGGTCTTAAACAGTGGGTCCTCTGCATGAAAGTAAAATGGATAAGAACTTTTGAGACTACAATACTATGATGATTTTTTCTTTGTCTTTTTCTGACAAATGCATGGATCAGTTGCCTCAGAGAATTTAATAAGCAACACAAATGAATGGATTTGCCAAAGTTCACTCTAGATTCATAAGGTTGGAAAATAAAAGTAAACCTTAGTCTACTAAAAGATGCTAGTGATCTTGAGTGTTTTATTCATTAATTAGGAGTATGTGTTCACATGAGAACACCCTTTTTTTGGACACTGTCCTGTGATTTTTTTTTCTTTTTTGAATACAAGTGTTAGGTTTATATAAAGAATTTTAAAATATTTATTTTGTACATATTATCATCAGAAATAATCTTGGGGAGGAATAAAGAAGTTAGAGTGACCTTAGCATCTGGAATTCTATGAGATTTTAATGACAGTAGCATATGATGCCATGATAACATGTATTGACATATTTAATTTGTAAAATACAAGGATCTGAGCACCTGTGTGAAAATGTGTGGAAAGACTGATGCAGGGAAATGAAGATCTCTTATTTGATTGCCTGGGTCAGATTAAAAGTAAATATTTATAGAAGAAAAATCAATAAAAGGGTTTTGTTAGAAAAGTTTCTGAACTTGCTAATTAAAGACAGCATTTCTCTTCCACGTTATAAAGAATCTGTCACGTTAATAATTTCTTCTGTAATTTCTCCAAATTCAAGATAACTTCAGTTTATACCCTCTTCAATATTTAGTTCATTTTAAAAAAATCTGATAATATATTTTATTAATTTATTTCTCAGGTAATGACTCATGCTTAATTTTAGTTATAGTCATTAAATACATGTTTTCTTGTCTCTGGGTACCCAATAGTTTTATCAGTTCTCACAACTATGAACTATTTATGCCATAATGATTTCAACTGTCATCAGTTAGATGTAAAGCATACATGACACTCTCATATTAGCAATGAGCCATCTTAAAGAAATCTTTGACACTCTTTTTCGACCTCTTAAGTAATATTATCAGTTAATAACTGCTTGATTCTTAACCATAAATGTGACCCTTTTTCCTCCATTGGGTTCAGTAGGGTTCAGGGTGACTCTGAGAGCATGCAAGGCTGAATGGAATAAACATGCTTCATGTTCTCTTGTGAGTGAACTCAAAGAGAAGTTACTACATTTCAGTTTTCCTCATATAGCAAGGCTATAAGTATAATCAGCTACCCAATATTTATTAAATAATTTTATATTCTTAGTGTTCTAGTGCCCTTACATTTTATATTTGTTTTCTTCATTGTTATAGTCTGTACATATTTCTCTCTGATTAACCAGAAATGTTAAAGTTCATTCCTCTCTCCAGAACTGCATCTCATTTACTCTGGACTCCGTCCATTTATCTCCTTTGACATTTTGGTTTTCATTGTGAACTTGCCTTCAGAAAATCATGTGTAAAGAAGTTTTCTTGAAATGAGGAGAGCATTACACTGAGACTCTGAGAAGCCTTAGTCCCTTATAAATATATTCTAGACATTTAGCAACATGCCAAACTGCAAATGAGAGGAACTTGTAGTAAAGAGGTGCATTTAGTGAGTCTGTTTCTGATCCCACCCTTGATTTCTTTATACCCTACTTTTTCTCTCTGGTCACCTTTTGTTCCTTTGCACTTAATTCTACTTTTCATAATACTTTATTGTCTCTTTACATTGCTAGTTTTGAGATTGTATGTGTTCTTCTAGCATTAGAATCTGGTCCCTCAGACAGCAGCCTGAGCTCCACATGATGATGATGGGGATGATGATGATGATGATGATGATGATGATGATGATGATGATGATAGCTGACATTTAAATTATTTAGTACTGGATACTCTTCTAAGATTCACCAGTATTAACTCTTTTCATTCTCACAACCTATGAGTTAGATACTTCTGAGGTAGAGAACATTATTGTCCCCATTTTACAGGTGAAGGAGTGGGGCCCAGAGAGTTGCACAGTTCATGTGTGGCAGAACTAGGATATGAGCTAAGGCAGACTAGGTCCAAAGCCCTTTAATGCTCTGTTGCCCAGGACTGTTGAAGAGCCCTTCTTCTCTTGTGGTTCTTACTTATGGCCCAAAACGCAGTGTGTATTTAAGCATAAAGAGGTTTATGATGCAGTTTATAGCCCTGTATATTAAATGCTTGGAGGCTAGCACAGTCCAAATGAGTCAACTTATGAATTATAGAATATATTTTTAAATAAAGCACTTCTTTCAAATGGAAAAACATGGACTAAGGTATGAAAATATTAGTAAGAATCCATAAAATCTGTTTAAGAAGTTGGTGAGAATGAGTTGTAATGAGTGTCTCAGTCAAAATAAAGGAATTGCTTCATAATTACTCTAAAATTTTATTAAGCTGACTATGCATCCTGAAACCTTATTTTTATTTTCACTGTAGGTTTAGCAATTTTCCTTTATAATTGTAACAAAGATACGTTAGAAGTTAATTCTGAAATCTTAAAAATACACAGCTAGTAGCTAGACAGCTGTATTATACATCATCCAGGACATTTTTGAGAGTATTATTATTATTAATATTATTATTTACCCTAGACAACAGGTGTGCCTTGGAGTTGTCTTAGGTGAAGACGTATAGTCACTCTGCTTGAAGTAGACACTACTGGTTGTTGCTTGAACATCCTTTCTCCTCTGCTACCAGAACCCTGATGTTGAGATATACGTCATTACGGCACATAGCATATACTTCATGGGAAACTGACCCTATCCCCAGTTTCAATGTGTGGATACAGACTAGTTTAGGCCAATTATGATAATTCTATTCCCTGGCCAAGAATTTTTAATTTATATTATATTATTAAATTAAAATATTAAATAATGTTAAATAACTTCATTAAACTTATATAAATAAATGCATTTGGTATTTGATTAATTAATTTACTATATCTGGAGCCCTTTCTACCTCTTGACCAAGTGAGATAGTAACTTTCTATTCTACTTAATCCTTTTTTGTTTAGTTTTTTTGTTACTTGAAACTGTAAGTATTCTGATATACTCGTTTTAATCATTATTTGAGGAGTTGGACCCTAACCGGACTTTCACTCTATAGGAATCTATTTGCATAATGCAGGGTGGGCTTAGGCAAGAGGACTAAGGAGCGTAAGGGGAAAAACAGGGATGGAAGTTTATCTCCCAAGAGTTCAGAAAGGTTATTAAAATAATAGAAAAGAGGTTTCTATGTCTTTTGTCTTCTAAAAATAATTTAAGAAAATCAAAGGATTACACAGTAGCCATTTACACTTCTAGGTTGGCACAGAAATGTTCCTAGTTTCTGGGGAGTTTTCTTACAGGAAGGCTTATTCCAGTTTTTCTAGAATCTATCCCTGCAAACACCCCCCCCCCCACCACACACATACACATACACATGCACACACAGGTAACACTTCACTTTTGGTGGGATTTTGAAGGGAATGGAAAAGAGATTTAAACTACCTTTTTTTTTCTCATCTGAAGATAGCTGCTTCTTTGGTTCAACTCATTGTTGTCCTATTATGAATTAGGTGATTAGATATATGGATTCTTATGTTTTCTCATATCACAGATGAGGAATCATCCTAAATAACCATGGGAAAGGAAACTGGTTAAATAAATTATAGCTTAAATAGACAGCAGAATAACCTAAATATTTAGGTAAGTCAGTAATGCAAGTTACAAAACACTGTTTCAATAACATGTAAGTTTTGCTTAAACTGCTTAATTTTTCACAGGAAACTTACTGGAAATATGTATATAATCTATATAGTACATATATATGTGAATATATATATATATATATACCAAAATATTATCAGTGGTTATTTCCAGGGGTTAGTTATAAGATTTTCATTTTCTCATTTATACTTTTTTGTATGGTTTAAACTTTGTTCATTGAACATGTATTTTTTCTTGAAATAAGAAAAAAATCTTAAAATAGAAAAACAATTTTAAAATTCTCAACCAGTTGCAGTTCTCTAATTAATGCATAATTTTCTGCTATATACCATTAGCCAGGTGTCCCATTGCTCAACAGTTCTGAGTAATAGAGATTTAACATATCCTTGCTTGTATTTTTGCTCAGGATTTTAACACCTTTAAAGACAATGATGTTGTGAAACACATGGCTCCAGAGCCTTTAGAAATTGGAATTTTCATGCATACAAGACTTTTTTCCTTGATACCTGTACACTTCTACAAAAAAACCTAGATGTTAACTACTCAGTGACTTATCTTGTAGAACTGTCACTTGTAAAACCTGAAAAACACCTCTTTCCACTGTGTAAGCTAATTTAGAATTAATCCTAAGAGGAAATGGCTAGGCCAAGTGTTTCTTAGCCCCATGAGACATAAGTCCACTGTTTATAGCAAATATTTTGTAGTTCTCCCTTTATTAATATGAAATGAAATTCTTAGATATGATACATAATTTTTAAAAATCAATATAGTATAAAATGTAAATTATTTGGCATGACTAAATTAGAAGATCTTATGAAGTAGTCATGTAATGCCCTACTTATAGACTAACTATAAATATGATAGCTAAAAATACAGTAACACGTGAGCCATTATTAGTGCTATTTCCCAAAATGATAAAAATTAGACAAGTTCTAAAGAAAATAAATATGACCTTGATATACAGTATCCTGGCTGAGTATATATTAAAACCATGAAAAATATTTTAGACTATATATGTGAAATAAGATTAGATCTAGTCACAAGTTTTTAATTTCTATGAATTTTTAGAAAAAGTCTTGCAAGATGCAATAGCATTCTTCATTATTGCAGGATGACTAACAAACAAAACCCCTGTCCACACTTGATAGCAATGTCTCAAATTGTTGTTCCAACAAAAAAGTCCCCCACAAATTTCCAAAACTCTCCTTAGAAAGCAATATGGTCCCTGCTGGGTGGCTCTGGTTTCAGTGTTGAGAGATCCGAGTTGTTCTTTGTCTCTGCTGCTATTTGTGAACTTAAACAGCCTGCTTATCTGTCTGAAGTTCAGATCTATGATATTTGGTGAAAAATGATTTTTAAAAAGGCATTTTGCACTAGACTTCTATGATCTCTTCTAAGTATCACATTTTGTAATTCTGTAAAATAAAGTCATCTAATTTTTGTCAGCCTATGTTGGAGAAACCCTCTAAGAGTGTTTGTTCAGAAGGACTTAACCTCGTAGACGAGTCCATTGCATCTCAAGTTCTGATCAGCATCCCAAAGGATGGGTATTTTCCCTGATCTCTAGCACTTGGCATTTGTGTAATTCTCTGTGGGCATCTGCCTGATTTTTTAGTCAGCTCATGGAAGGTAATTAAAAGGGTGGAAGTATCACTCATCACCAAATGGCAATATTTGAGAAGTTAAGCATTTGTGAATTGTGTGATAGAAAGCAGAGGTCAGTTTCTGAGGCTGGTGATTAGCAGAAGTTGATCCGTAACTTACTCTTACTGAGTTGTAACTGTGGATTTCAATTACCATCATGATTACTTAACATATTTATTGACTGCTCTTTTGCACATTATTTCATATTTTGATCTTTGTTAGCTAATTTAAATGCTCTTTAGGAATTTCCATGTTGTTACAGTGGTTGGTAGAGCACACATTTGCACATATGCAAATGTGAATCATTCAGAGAAATGACAATATACTTTTTTACAGTCACAATGTACAAAATTTTGATGGTAAAAATGTATTCCCTTATTAGAAATTTATATAAATGTTCAGATATTTATTTACTTAATGCAAACTTAAATAGAACTTCCTATTTGCTAGATACTTCTCTAAGCAGTTTTAAAATATTAACATAATCCTCACAACAACATTAAGAGGAGGTGCTATAATCTCATTTGAAGACGAAGAAACGGATATAATTAGTAATTAGTAAGGATAGAGCCAGAATTTAAACTGAGGCAGTCTGGTTCCAGAGTTTATACCTTTAGCCTAGGAATTATTGTGATGGACATATCCTAAGGTGACTCCATAATGAGTCATACTTTTGTGTAATCCCTTCCCCTTGAGTGAGGGCAGAACCTGTGACTTATTTCTAGCCAACTGAATACGGCAAAGGTGGTGGAACAGTCATTGCTATGAATATGTTTTGTTATATAAGACTCCATCTTAACAAACTGGAGCAAGAGTTTATCCTGCTGGACTTGAAGAAGTAAGCTAATGTCTTTTGAGAGGACCTGTGAAATTGCCATGTGGCAAAGAACTGCACGCAGCCTCTCGGGAGCTGAGACAAGCCCTTGCCTACAGCCAGCAAGAGAATGGAGCCCTCCGTCCTACAGATGCAAAGAACTGAATTGTGCCTACAGTCACAGGAGCTTGGAAGAGGACCTGGAGCTCCAGAAAATACACAGTCCAGCTGACACCTTGATGGCAGCCTTGTGAGAGTCTGAGCAGATGACCCAGCTCACCTGTGCCCAGACATCTGAAGTTTTAGGATAATGTATCCATGCTGCTTTAAGCTGCTAAGTTTGTAGTAATTTTTACACAGCAATAGATAATTACTGTTGACCCTTGAACAACACGGGTTTGAGCTGCGTGGGTCTACTTGTACACTTTTTTTTTCCATAAATCGGTACTACAGTACTACAGGATCTGCAGTTGGTAGACTGCATGGAGGGTCCACACCCCTAACCCCCATATTTTTCAAGGGTCAGCTGTAATACAGTTGTGAACAGTTGAAATAAAATCCCATATCACTTATTGTTAGTAAGTAAGTCTCACAGATAATGTGGAACTTGAAATGATTTTTGAAGAATGAGGTTGAGCTGTTTGGAATTACAGCTATACATGACTGTGAAAAATCCTCTGCACATAAGAAAATATGATTGAAGGTAACAGTATTTACATTTGGGAAGATCTGAAGATATGTTTGGGAAATAGATATTTATTAAAGAATTTTCTGATGCATTAAAGGAAATCTCAACTAATAACAAAGTGAATCTGAGCGTCATTAGAACACTTTAGTAGAAGGTTTGTTTGACCAAAGCACTGAAGACAAGAATAACTTTCATAGAAGCATTCATCTTTCATGCCCTCTGGTAACCAGCCCTTCTCTCTCTTCTTTTGGATCATTTTTTTTACCTTTCTTTTATGTTTCCTTAATCTGGGCACCCTTTCCTATTTGTTGTATGTTTTAGAAATCTGAAACTAGTATCTCTCCATCTTTTTGAAAGTATACTTTTCATCTCAAAATTTTGGACAAATTAGTTTCTTAACTGCCCATGTTGAATAGCTGAAAACTTTATGAACCATTATGATCAATAACTTACAATATAAGCTAATTTTAATTAAAGCATGTAAAAGTAGAACATTGATGGCATAAATAGATTGATGCTATAAGAATGAGGAAAGCATACAGGATTTTATTCAATTATTTATTTTATATTTTAGAGCTACAGCTTTTTTGTGTGTCAAATAAGCATTTGTTTTTCTTTTTTTACTTGTACATATTTTTCTTTTTTTTAATTAACTAATTAATTAATTAATTATTTTTGGCTGTGTTGGGTCTTCGTTTCTGTGCCAGGGCTTTCTCTAGTTGCGGCAAGCGGGGGCCACTCTTCATCGCGGTGCGTGGGCCTCTCACTATCGCGGCCTCTCTTGTTGTGGAGCACAGGCTCCAGATGCGCAGGCTCAGTATTTGTGGCTCACAGGCCTAGTTGTTCCGCGGCATGTGGGATCTTCCCAGACCAGGGCTCGAACCCGTGTCCCCTGCATTGCCAGGCAGATTCTCAACCACTGTGCCACCAGGGAAGCCCTTTATTTATATTTTGAAACCATAGTATTTTTATGAATTTTTGTGAGATCTTTCCATGTTAAGTCTTTTTACCCTTTGTAATATTTATTTTTTTAAATTAATTTTTATTGGAGTATACTTGATTTACAATGTTGTGTTAGTTTCTGCTGTACAGCAAAGTGAATCAGTTATACACATACATATATTCACTCTTTTTTTAGATTCTATTCCCTTATAGGTCATTACAGAGTATTGAGTAGAGTTCCCTGTGCTATGCAGTAGGTTCTTATTAGTTATCTATTTTATATATAGTAGTGTGTATATGTCAATCCCAATCTCCCGATTTATCCCTTCCCACCCCCTTTCCCCCTTGGTAACCATAAGTTTGTCTTCTATATCTGTGACTTTATTTGTTTTGTAAATAGGTTCATTTGTACCATTTTTTTATATTCCACATGTAAGTGATATCATATGATATTTGTCTTTCTCTGTTTGACTTACTTCACTCAGTATGACAATCTGTAGGTCCATGCATGTCACTGCAAATGGCATTATTTCATTCTTTTTTATGGCTGAGTAATATTCCATTGTATGTATGTACCACATCTTCTTTATCCATTCCTTTGTCGATGGACATTTAGGTTGCTTCCGTGTCTTGGCTATTGTAAATAATGCTACAGTGAATATTGGGGTACATGTATCTTTTTGAATTATGGTTTTCTCCGGATATATGACCAGGAGTGGGATTGCTGAATCATATGGTAGCTCTATTTTTAGTTTTTCAAGGAACCTCCATACTGTTCTCCATAGTGGCTGTATCAATTTACATTCCCACCAACAGTGTAGGAGGGTTCCCTTTTCTCCAAGAGCTATAGCTTTTATCATAAATGTATTGAATACCTTAATAAAACTCTGTTTAACAATTTTTAAATTATGATCAAAATAAATATGGTACTGGATATTAAACAGAAGTACTTTAAATGCAATTGTAATTAGATAACTTTATTAGGTAAATGTAATTAGATACAGTGAATAACTACATTTTAGTTTGTATGCTAACAAAGAGGCATATGGGTCTACTTTAAATTTTTAAAATCTCTCACTATGGGACTGCTTGTTAATGATACTGTAATGTAAGTGACCTAGTATTTATGACCACAGAAAGTAGCCTTTAACAAACACTTTAGCTTCTACAGGTCTTTAATTAATATGGGTTTCTAATTTTTACATCTTTAACTCTTCAATAATCAACCACTGGGAGGATAGTGTGTGTGTCTTTTTTAGAGGGGCTCAATGTTGGACTGGAGAATAAATAAAATGTGCAAATTTTCTTGAAAGTACCCCTCCTTGTTATGTTTAAAATAGAATTTGTACATGAAAATCTTGTAATTTGAGATTCAGGAGATTTCTATTCTTTCTCTATAATCCATGTTCTCTCAGTGATACTTTGTCTTTACTGATTATAGTTAACATTTCCCACGTGTTCTCCTTTGCACATCTAAAGAAGTGGTTTGAAATGTTTCAGTAATGACTTTAAAAGCAAAACATTTAAGAATAGAAAACAATTCTGCAAGCTAAAAAGAAGACACAATACATATTTAGTCAATAGTAAGCTAGATACCTCGTATATATTTTATCTTGAAATATTTTAATGTAATTTTTATTATGCCCTCTTATGCTGTATATCTTTTAACACTATTGTTTATATCATTAATATGAGAATGAAAAAATACAATATGTTTGACCTCATTTGACTTTTTTGACGTTCAATCAGTTAAAAGGTTTGTAAGACGTTTAATTACCAAATGGTATGATCATTATTCATCTCATCATTTGATATATAATGTCAACTGAATTGCCTCCCTGGAGTGCACTGTGTTTCACAGATCAATAGATTTACCAAGAGCTTGAAGGAGAGCTTTAAACATTCATTGAAAAGAAGGAAAAATATATCCCTCTTGTAAAATGGCTTATGTAGTCATTTTATCACCTTCATACTTATTTTATTTACTTCTGTGCATAAATCTCCTTATAACAATAGTTTTAAGAGTATTACAGCTCCTTTAACTAAATTAAATTATAGTGTTAATCAGATTTCTTTTACTCAAATGCACTGAAAACTATATAACAGAAATACAGAGGCAGATTTCTTGAATAAATTCTGCTTTTGAGATTTATCTTGAATGACTTCCATTTAAAATGCAATTCTCAATATTCTGTAGCTTCCCCTTAAATAATTCATATAAAAGCATTATTTTATATTATGTGCAGTCCTTATTTGTTATGAAGGAATTGTTATAGTGAGAGGTTTGGGACCAGAAGGGCAGTTGTTCCTTCTTTCCCACCCCTTAGATGCTCACCAGTCCTGATCAATTCCCACTGAAGTGCAGTTAGTAATAAAGACATTTAAAATTCATTGAGTGCTACTGTGTGCCAGCCCCTTCTAATCGGTTCACATGTATTAACTCATTTAATATCTCAGCAGCCTTGTGAGGTAGCTAGTGCTATTCCCATTCTGACAGGTGAGTTATATAACTTACCCAAGGCCACACAGCTAATAAATAGAAGAACTTGCAAGTGGCTCGTACCCACTTATACATACTGCTCCTTGGGTAGAAGGGGAGAGTAGTCAAACAGCTATCGGAATTTTAAAATGCTGTATCGCTTTTCTCTATACCCCTAATCTGTGGCGATTTGGAGAATGAAATTTACATATTAAAGTATGGGATGCTCAGTGTTCTGTTAGATTAGCCACAGAGTGTCAGGTCTGGTATTAGATTTCATCCTGCTTTCAATCTAATAAGTTAACCTATTGCTGTTTCATGGATGCTGGCAGAAGACATGAAAGTCCTGGATCAGAGACAAAGGAGAGTGTTAGTTACAGCACAGCAAGCAGCACGCACATCAGTCAGCATGTTTGCATTAGTTCCCCTTGTTCCCAAGTGCTGCAGGCCAATGGGGCCCAGACAGATGTTATGCGCATAGTGCATATATGTTACAAGTAAGGAACACTGAGTTATGGAAATCTGCCACATTTATAGAAAGCAGTAAACAAGCCTGAGATTTAATACATCATCCCTCCAGGTTCCTCACTGTAAACGCAACCCTGAGCAACGGACCAGGTGAAGGCAGGATAGGGTCTTGCATTCTTGGTGCCTCTGTAAGAGCTGTAGGAGGGCAAGATGCTCGTGGAGGAATGTCTTTCCCACCCCTGAACCCTACTTTCTGTTAGTGTCTTATCATTACTCTCACAAATTACCACAAACTTTGTGGCTTAAGACGACACAAATTTATTATCTTATAGTTCTGGAGGTCAGAAGTATGAAATGGATCTCGCTGGGCTAAAATCAAGGTATCAGCAGGGCTGTGTTCCTTTCTGGAAGCTCCAGGGGGAGAATCTTGTTTTCTAGCCTTTTCCAGCTTCTAAAAGCTATTACATTCCTTGGCTCTTGGGCCTTTTCCATCTTCAAAGCCAGCAGTGGGTGGTTGAGTCTTTCTCATGTCCCATCATTCTGACATTGCCTCATCTGCCTCTTTCTTTCACATTTAAGGATTATCTGATTACAATATAATCCAGGATAATCTCCCTATTTTAAGGTCAGCTGATTAGTAACCTTAATTTCATCTATAACCTTAATTCCCCTTTGTAATATAATGTAATAGGTTCCAGGGGTTGAGACGTGGACAACTTTTGGAGGAGGGCATTATTTTACTTACCACATACACTGTCTTGGCTTTTGGTGAGTTTTTATGAGTTGGCTACCTTGCTGGCCACTCTGATTAATGTGACAGAGGTTGAGATCAAACCATTCAACTTGTCTCATAAAACATGTAATTAAAGCTACTATTAATATGATTCCAAGCAGCAGGATAAGGACAACCCGCACTATTGATCTCATTTATGCCCCCCAGAGCCCTGGACTCAGCCAATTTTGAATAAATACCAAGAAAGACTAGTAGATCTTATTTTAATCAGCCAAGATAAGTGTAAGGCCAGTCAATTACCCATTATGACCCACACAAGGAAGTTTAGACTGACGTTCTGATCTTTGATGTCATTGCCAACTATTACAGGGGGAAATAGATGAGCCAATGGAGAGATATTTCTATGGCCTATTCTCCCTCACATAAAAACATGTTACTGAAAGGGTCCTGTTCCTCCTCTTTGAGATGTATTGCTAAGCTTTGTTTGGATCACCATTCCACATTAGTTTGATTCAGTCACATGGGCAGGGTCGCTGACTAGCTGTGGCTTTGGTTGCCGTACACTCTGTAAGTCAAGGCCAGTGGGCATCAGGAGAAACATGAATTCATATCAGGAAGGTTTAAATAATGCTTAAGGATCAAGGGGCATTAATTTTCCCTCCCTTTTCCCACCTCCAGAGATGTAAAGTGTTCCTTCCCCAGTGCCCTCATGGGTGGGCCACTCTAAGAAGCTGAGTGAATAGTATATTCAACCCAGTGGCCATTATATTTATACCTAGGGCCATGTTAATCCAACTATAGCCTGCAGGAGACTGACCTACAATTCACTTTCGATTCTCTTGCTCCCCTCATAACTGGGTTGCCACCTGGAAGGTATACTAATCAGCCTAATCAGTTGGCTGAGGTTGGAGTGAAACAGTGCCACTGTAATCTGAAAGTGTTACAGCAGTGAAGTACCAACAGACAATGTATCCCTGAGATACAGATGGGGTAAGCTTACTTCCCATTATAAAATATCCAGGTTCCCTGAGCTTAGTGATCTTCTCCTGTAAAGGAACCACTGAGTATGTAGTTGTCACTTGGCCCTCTTTGCATCACTTGGTGGAAATTGGAGCTCAGGAAACTGGCTAACCTTTTAGTTTTCATGTAGGCTCTTCACAGTTCTTGACGAACACCAAGTGAAATGTGGCCTCCTGTACCACCACACCAATGGGCCAACTTTCGGCCCGTGTTGAAAGTCTGGCATGAAGTGGTAACTTCTGCATCAGAAACATGGAGTCCTTCATTGTGTGTTCAGTTTATGATGGTGGATGCAGTGCCATCAGTTTATGATGGTGTGATGATGGATCCAGGTGGCAGTGGTGGTGATCTGGCTGGCACAGGATTGATCAGCATCTTGATTCCAGTTGATCTCTTCAGAGAACAGCTTCTTATTGGGGGCCTCTATAGGAATGACCCAGACTATCTGATCAGCAGCCACAATTTTTTTCCCCAGAGTTTGAAGCCCTAGAGGTAGGTGTCTTTAATCTACCAATCTGTGGTCTGTCAGGTGGCAGACCGTACAGTTGGGTCATTTGGCAGCAGTCCAAGAATTAGAAAAAATGTGGCATGGCTCATCAAGGGGAGTTTTGGTCGGGGTTAGAAGGATGGCCTTGAGTCCTGCCCACTGAGCAGAGCGACTGAGCAGCTGTAGCATAAGGAACATCATCAGGTTTCTACTGAGCCAAAGTATCAGTGGAGCAAGTCCATGCGTTTAGAGGAACCTCTGTGAACTGAGGGACTCATTTAGATAGCAGCTTTACTTTGGGTAGAAGGTTGGGGAGATAGTTTCCCCCAAAGGAGTAGCTGCCACTTGTTTATATAAAATTGAGATATAGTTAGGACCAGGCAAGCTGGCTCTTGAATATACCATTTCCATTTGACTGGAGAGACCTGTCAGGTCCCACCTTAGTGCTTCTTGGTTTCTTTCAGACAGCATGGGGAAGGTGTGGCCCCTAGACCAGCAGTGCTGGACCACCTGAGCGATCAGTGCTGGGCAGTTTTCTCATAGTCCAATTGGATGTGCAAGCCTATGATATTGTATTATAAAACTAGGTATAGTTTTGTATAAGATGACTGTGACCCTTTGACTAAATGCAAAGGCTAGGAGCTATTTCTTATTCATCTTTGTATCCCTGGTACCTAGTTTAGTGCTGGTACCTAGGAAGTACTTAATAAGCACTTCCTGAAGAAAGGAATAAATAGGCGATCACATCGTAAATTTGGAAAGAGGTTCTGTTGGCAATTGATAAGGTATGTCTATCAAATCAGGAGAATGATTTTATTAATAATGTGCTATCTGCCCCATTATTATCAACAGCTGTGTGTTCTGTGAGGCTTGGCTTCAATTTTCTACCACAACAATTAGGAAAATGAATAAAGTCAAGTTGCTATTTGTGTTCCATGTGCAGTGATTATGTAGATGACTACTTGTTTAACTTCTCTTGTGCATTATTGCTTACTCCTGGAAGGAAAAAAAAAGTGTTGACAAAATAATAAGCATTATTAAGCATCCTAATAGTTGCCACAAAAATCTGACGGTATCTTTGTCAGCAGTGTACATATACTTTGAGTTCATAATACTAAACAAAATTAATCCAGATTATCATCCCTGTTTTGTAGTGGCTTTTTTCCCAAACTCCAAGAGGTATAATTGTCCAAATTTCCCCTCTGGGAATTTTGTAGGCAATTTCCTGGGTATTTAACAGAGAACAAAGAAAGTTATGTTCGTTAAGTGAAATGATTTGGGCATTGTATTTAGCACATTTACTGGTTTATCTAATTTAATATTCATGAACACCATTTTATAAAGGGGCATAAAGGTAAGTACTGCCAAAGCCCACACAACTAGTAAGTCTTTCAGTTAATATTTAAATTTAGGATTATCTGGTTCCTAAGCTTCTGTTCTTTCCACTAGGCCTCAGTTATTCAGCCACTTTCAATTGATAGACCCATGTGATTAACATGGTTGTCAACCATTCTGTTGTATGAAGGATTATATCCTTGACTAGAGAGAGTGTTCTGTGCATTCCTACCAGCTATGAAGATTTTTTAGTTTTTCTTTCCTTAGTTTGTATATAAAAAGTCACTATGCACATATACATAAATATAGCCAATTCTCATAATTCACAGTAACCATATTCTTTAAAGTCACTACAAACACTGAATTAGCAAATGCTGAAATCATTGCTCCTAGAGGAAATGCAGGGCTAGGTTCCTTTGAGCCTCTGCTCACAACATTCAACTGATCAATACATAACCTTGTTTTATCCGCTATTCTGTTTAAAAACACTTTATTGAATATGGACTGTTGATTCGTCAACATGGAATTCATCGCCAACATCACTGTTAGCTCATGTCTGAACAGAGCTTATGTAACTAACACACGTATGTTCTTCATAAGGCACAGCACAGCCTTCTTGGGTTAGGACCACTAACCAGCATTTCAACAGTACACTTGAGGGCTATTTTAAACAGTGTAATCACCAACAAAAAGCACAAATAGGGCACTGCATAGCCCACTAAAAGGACATTTGTGTACAGTACGAGAGCTGAAACAAGAAGGCAGAGTGTCACCTTGTTCGACCTCAGCTAGGAATATGCATGTCAGGCCAGTCAAATGTTTTGCTGCTCCGTGCATGTGTGTGAAGAATCATGAAAGTGCTATGAGTACTGATTTTGGGTTACAAATAAATTTTAGCACATAGGTGAATTTGCAAATGTAGAATCTATGAAAAATGAGGAATAACTGTGAATAATATGCATATATATATAATTACTAAAAATACTTTTTCAAAGGACATATTACTCCTATTTTCCAACATCATGTTTTTGACTGACGTGTTTATTCAGCATACATACTGAGCATATACATTGTGACAGGCACTGTTCTAGGCACTGTGGGTTTAATAGGGAATAAAATAAAGTCCCTACTTTCATTGAAGGATACTTTTTTAGAATACTATGTCAGATGATGATCAGTGCCACAAGGAAAAATAAGGCAGGGACCAAGGATAGAGACTAATGTTGAGAGCTATTTTATATAAAGTGATCAAGGAAGACCTAACTGGTATGGTGGCCATATAGTAGAGACCGGAGGTAAATGAGGGAATGAGCCCTGTATGTACTACTGTATTTGAGGAAAGAGCATTCCAGAGAGAGGGAACTGCAAGTGGAAAAAACTAGGAGAGTTACATATTTAAGGTGTCTGAGAAGAGCAGAGAGGCCAGTGTTGCTGAAGCACAGAGTAAGCCTGGACCTTAGGAGGTTTGGTCAGAAAGTCAGCTGGGGGCTATTTTAGAGTCTTGTAGGTAAGGACATGAAGCCTAGCCATACCAAAACTCCTCTAATAAAACATACCTAATTTAAAACTATTATCCTTTTTCCTCTAAAGAAATAAATGACCCTATAAATGATATAAACACTTTGTTATTAGCAGCTGATTTAAATACTTGATCCCATTTCAAAGAACCTTCCAGATCTACCCACAGAACTGCCCTGGACTCCCCTGCACCTGTTTCCCTCTTAATCTGAGACAAAGACAAGTAGTTTCTTAAAGTTTGGTTTAATTTTTTCCTGGGGAAGTAAAAGTATGAGTTTTCAAAATTTTTTTTCTGATGATTTCTAAATTAAAATTATCATTGTTTTCTTGTACTTGCATTCTCTCATCCCCCCCACCTCAGTCCTTTATCTTCCCCTGGCATCTGGATGCCTAATGAGTTTTCTCCTTCTCTTTTCCTAATTCTTGTAGTTGCCCCAATGTATTATCTGTTGAAAGACTGTCATTAGAGTTATACCTCATCTTATCTTGGCTTGACAGCAGACATTTCTGAGTGTAAGCAATAGATTGAAACCAACAGTTTAGAGATACTTTATTGCAGTGAGTGGACTTGAGAAAGTAGAGATGTTAAATGACACAGTGACAGTCTAAAATTGTAGGATATTTAACCTGTACAGTGCTTTGCTCATAATAAATGCATAGTAAATGCTTGATAATTAACTGAATGAATAGAAGTGAATGAATTTAAAAAAATAAACAATTAGGTAGATTTGGCTCTGTGTGAGCTCCACTAAAATGTATATGGATTTCAATTCTGCCACCCTGTTCCAAGCCACCATCATCTCCTGCCTTTATTTTTGCCACTGTCCTGTAGTTAGTCTAAGTCCCTACATACTTGATCACCTACAGTCTGTTTTCAGCACAGCAGTTAGAGAGAAACTTAAAACCTAAATCAGATCATGTTACTTCACCATTCAAAACCCTCCTTCCCCCCTCCCTTTGCCCCAGGCTCTGCTGCCATTTTCTTAAAAGTAAAATGAAAAAAACCTTAAAATGGTCTACAAGACCATATACAATCTGATCTCATATCTTAGTACCCTCTTTCTTCTTCATTCTGGTCTCGCTGCATCAGCCTTCTTGCTGCTTCTCAAACATCCTAGGCATGCCCCTTCCTCAGGGCCTTTGCAGTGGCTGTTTCCTCTGCCTGGGTGGCTCTTCCTCCAGATGTCTGCATGGCTAACTTCATCAACTCCTTCAGGTCTTTGCTTAAATGCCATGCTTAAATGTCACTTTCTCAATGAGGTTTGCCCTGACAATCCTATTTAAATTTCCAATCAACAACCACATTGACTAATCACCCTCATCCTTCTCTAATTCTTCCTATAACATTTATCACCTTTTAACATACAATAGAATTTCCTATTTTTAAATTTGAGTAACTCTCTTCACACTTTGGAATGTAAGCTGTTTGCAGTGGGGAAGAGAAGGTTTTACTCAAGGTTATTTTTCCTCTTAAAATGCTTTTCCTGGATCTAGACCCATTTGAATCCTACCTATGATTCAGGTTCCAATTTAAGTATTCACGTAAAGAATTCCTGGCAGTTCTTCCTCACACCCTATCTTCTACTTATCACAGTTACTGTCTTTGTACTACCAAAACATACGCTCATTTTCATAGGAAGATCAATAAAGAAAAATCTGGGCATACGTTTTTTCGGGTCCTGGCAGCTAGTTTATTTTGATTTACACTGAATTAATTGAGCATTGTTGTATAGATGACTCTAGTGTGTACATTTTAAATTCTGTTTTGTAACTATTCACTCGCTAACTTATTGCACTGCAGAGCCTAAAATTGGAATCTTTAACATTTCGGTAGATATCCCTGAAAAATCTGCCTGTTTCTTTCACTAGTGAAGATTTCAGATTTAGAGTCACATTGGAATTCTAGATGATAGCATCCTACTTCTTCCTGTTCAATAGAAGTGTAAGTTGGGATCTCCAGAGGATTGTTAAATGTTTTGGGCAGTTTAAGTCCCAGACTTGCATCTGATCATGGGCTCCAGGTCTCATAATATATACTTTCTTGAGTCACGGTTTTTCAGCACTTTGCTCCCTTTAAGTTATGCCACCTGTGATTGGTTGCTTGCACTGGACTATTCATCATTTCCTGAATACCTCATTGCTATTCCATGAATTTTCATTTATTCTTGATACTCTGGGGAGATGGCTCTTCTGTCCACCTTCTCTTGATCACTTCTGCTTTCAAAATACTGCTTAAACATCACTTCTTTGAAGTCTTCCCTGATTAAAGCTAGGTAGAATTTATCCCTACCACACTTGTGTTCTTGTGGTATTTTGTATATGCTGCCACTATTATAGAACTACTTATTATTTAAGTCACTTTATTCTGTGTTTTTGTTTCTATTTCCTCGCTCCCATGTCACCATATTGTGACTTTTTAAAAAAATTTTATTGGAGTATAGCTGATTTATAATGTTGTATTAGTTTCAGGGGTACAGCAAAGTGAATCAATTATACATATACATATATCCACTCTTTTTTGTTTAATTTTATATTCCTGGCACCACATTCAGTACTGATTCACAGGAAGCTAAAAGATTTAGAGGCCTAAAATTTTCTGGTTATTCAATCACTCCGTCTTGCGTAGCAGGAAGAACTTAATATATCCTCAAAATATTTGAGGAGTCATTCTGATCATCTTGTATGAGTGCTCAACTCAGCTGTTCCACAGATCTGTTTTGGTAGCTGCTCGTGACACCTTCCAGCCCCTGTTCCCAGGTTATCTTGAGCAATCTTGTCAGACTCACACAAAATAACGAGATACCTCTCTGCTCTGAGGCCACAGCTTTTCCAGCCCCACCCTGAGAAAGCAGAACATTTCTAGCTCCTGTCAAACTAGGTACCTGCAAGAAGCAGAAGGCCTGGGGAAGAAGGAAAGGAGGAAGAGCCAGCCCAGCCTTCACTGATGATCTAAAGACCTCCACCTCCTGGAGGTCACTGTGCTTTTAAGGCACCATTTATTTTATTAAATATAAGACTGAAAATCCTAAGATGAACAACTTGTTTTGAATTATTTCTCTACTGTTTGAACTTCTCCAGACAAGGAAAGACTATTTGTTTTACATTTGTGTGACAAAAGGAATATGTTGATGATCTCTCTACCTCCACCAAAAAAAAAAAAAATATTAAAGAAGGGTAGATGTCAAAGAGCCTTGCTATTGGTGCAACCATGAGTATCTAGTAAGTTTTAAAGTAAGTTTTCTCATTAAAAATAACTTTAATTGTACTTTACCAGGAATTCTGCAGCAAATCAATCCTTGGAACAGTATCTCATAATTCCTGAGCATTATTCTCCACTTCCCTTTTCAGCAAAAATGTATATACAGTGGCTAATGGAGAAATGTGTAAAAGGTAATTTCAACTCTTGTTTTTGCAAGCTGGTAGGGTTGCAATGAAATATTCACAAAGCAAATTAAAATATACTGAACATTCATTCTAGGTACTTTTTTGTTTACATTATTTCATTTTAAATTTCTCAAACAATTTTCAGAATAAGTACTTTTATTCACAATTTGCATGTGAGAAAACTAAGACTCAGAGAGGTTAAGTAATTGGTCCACAGTTCGTAAGTGGAGAAAGCCCATGCATTTTTACTACTATAAGTCGATGATTTTATTATGAGTTTAAAATAAATGCCGTAAGAATTCAGAGAATTACGCTATACAAAGTCTCATTTTTAAAAAAACTTATGTTACTTTGCCCTTAACAATATATAGACACACAACATTAAAGCAAATATGATCTCACTGAATCTTAGCAATAACCTTATGAGATGTGTATTATCTTTTCTATTTTATAGACAAGATATCTGAGACAAAGAGAGGTTAAGTCAAATGTCAGAAATCTACAAATTTTAAGGGCGGAAGCTGTGTTTGAAACCAGCCTTTCCTAAGGATAGAGTCCACATTCTAAGGAATGTGGTGACTCTGTCTTTACAAACCTAGTATTCACATTTGTCAGCATCAGGTGGTTAAATATAGGGTTGTAAATTAATTAAGTTTGTGCTATGTTATGTTTCATGTACTGATTTGATTGTGTGTTCATACAAAACTCTTTTCTTGTTATGACATACATGTGTATTTGTGTGTGAGGAAGGTTTAGAATATGTGTGACTGTTCTTCACATCTGATTTTTTTCTTCAAGCAAAATTAACTTTTATTGTCATGGATATCATAGTGAACTTGTATGTATTGAAAGGCATGAGTTCTTTGGCAGATTTATACCTAAGTCATTAATGTCTTTTGTTTAAGTTTGTTGCACATTTTATATTCAATTAAATTTAACTTCTGCATATATTAGTTTACATAGAGTATCTATTTCTATACGTCAAGGCATGTCTGTGTGTGTGATTTTTGGGCATGTTTTCACCATCTATGAGTGTACTCCCTAGTGAGTGTAAACACATCAGAGCCTCTCTTCATGCAATTACAATCCATTATCTATCTTAATTTTACAACCAATATTTCCAACATGGAATGGTTCCTATTACCAGAGGTTAAACTGTAATTTGAGTTTATCTGCTTCAGACTAAAATCAGCACAGCAGTATATCGCCTTTGTGATACTGTTAAACGTTGTAAAATCTTCTTGCCCATTGGTTTTCTGCACAGAGAAATCCATTCGTTTTACAAGTACAGAAGACATGAATTTCAATTCTATTATTTAAGTATAAAAGAGAGAGGGAGATGCATAATAGGTTTATATATGACACATATGTATCCAGTGAGAGGATGGGTCGCTGAAAGGTCTTCTCCTCACTAGGAAAAGGTAATCATTCTAAGCAAGAGTTACAGTGATCTGTGTCCCCCACCAAAGATGTGACATTGAAAAAGGAAATGCCTTCCAATTTTCCACTTTATTCAGTTACTCATTTTTAGAAGAAATAATTACTTTCCTATCAACTGACCATACAAAAAAGAATTACATGTCAGTATTTTTGTGAGTCACTTTTCTGTAAACAATATGAAATGCCAGCAAATAACTTATAACTTTCCTCCAAAGAACAAGTACAATATGAAAATTCTGATACTGTTTTTATTTTTAGAATTTATCTTTGTTCAGCATTTTACTACCTCAAGTGACTTCACAGCTATTACAACTAGGAAACCAACTAAAACGTTCTATCTCTTTTCTAGATTCAAACCAAAAGTCATACGTTAGTACTGGGATTATTCTTCAAGATGCAGAACTCTATACTTTTTATTCTAAAAATCCTATCAATCCTTATGCTTATCAATATTTTGGAACTAAGGTTTTTTTCTCTATCATATGTCTGATTTTCAAAGTGAGAGATTGTGATTTTGGGCTCATCACAATCTTTACACAGAGAATATGTTGTTGGAATTTTTTGTCATTAGAACCTTCCTTTAAAAAAAAAAATTCAACATCATAAATCCTTCCAATTCTCTCACTACAACTCCTGCTTTCACTTTTTGTTAATATTCCTTTGAAAAGTGTTTCTTCTGTTCACTTCCTGACCATATCTCCATCTTTCTTTATATTCAGATACCATGCTCAGTGCTCTTTGAACTAGCCTGTGTTCACTGTTTATTTATCTGCGTTATCTGCACCTTTCAAGCTTTCTTACTTATTCTTTTTCAGGGAAATTTGTTGCAATTCATCAGGGCTCTCTCTTCCAGCTTTTTATAGATTATTGCTTGCTGGTATTGATGAATCTTTTCTTTCTCCTTATCCTCCAGAGTTTTTTTTTTTTTTTTAAATCTGCTTTTTGCTATTTATCTGTGCTAGTAATCATTTATAATAGATTATAAAATTCATTGGCAGCAGAGGATTTTTATGTTTCTACATTAAACTTCCAGTTATTCAACATTATGTACTGATAAATTTAATTAATATTTGAAAAATTTAATATTGATGCTTATGACAAACAGTCTGTAGAGGTTCTCAGTATAACTTGTTCCTCGTATTAAGGGAGGATCAGAACACTGGACAAAGAGAAGTCAGATATCTCTGAGTGTTCTTGTTTCTGGAACCATTTACCCACACTCTCCAGAATGTAAGTTTATAAGATGATTAGTATATGAAATCCCATATAGTCCCATTTTTATCTTATTGTAGTCTCTGGAACCTTTTCTTTCAAATTAAACATTTTTGCTCTCCAGAAAGTACAAAATGTATGAAAAACGGCTTTTTTGGTCCTGGGTCACACATCAAGCTTAAAAACGTAGTAGGAGATATGGAATTAAAAGCTAGTAATCAAGATCGATATTAAAAAATACTTGAAGTTTTTTTTAGCAATTTTCTCAAAATACATATCTATAAACATTGTATTTCCCTTAAAGAGTTAAGTTAAACTTAGTTAAAACTCCTAAAGACTCTTTGGTTTTTCTAGATTGTAGTCAGTTTAAAAGCATGTTAGTAAGCAATGGATAGAATCAAAGAAAAGGAAAAGATATGGAGGAAAATAATAAAGCCGTAGTATTTCCTGTAAAGGTCTGTTTGGTTTCTAGGATTAACCACTAATCTATCTTTGACCTATTTAGCAGATAAATTGAAGGAGGCAGCATACTTGTACTATAACATTTTTTTAAATACCCAGTTTCTAGAAGGAATCATTATTTTTCTAGATACTTAGACCTGCAGGAATTTTTTTCCTAGTCCTCATGAAGGCCCACTGTGTAGTGTAGTGAATGAGCAGGAGCCCCATAATAGACAAAATAAAGCCATTTCTTATGATATCTGTGCGCCGAATAGATAACTCCAATGAGAAGTTCAATAAAAGCAATTTTAAGAGATACTGAAGCATTACTTTTGTAGTTAGAATTAGTTCATTCATGGTCTGGTCAGATTGAGATGTAAAATTTAGACTCTCTGGCCTGAGTAATGGATGCTCTGTGTGTCATTTAGGCAATCCTCCATGAATATTATGTCTTTCAACTAGAATTTTGATAGAGGATTAGATAGCAAAGAGTGCAAACCTTGTACACTTTTGCAAGAATGTGAGGTTCAGAAGTCATTTGTGGCTTAGGCAGATTATCTACAGAGAATGTAAAGTTGAGGTTTCTGTAAATTAAGGTGCGTAAATCAGAGCTCTGTTTGAATAGATGGCCCCCGATCCCACCTAGTCATGGGAATGGGTTTAGAAAGGGTGAATGGGAAGAGCAAAGTCTTTTGCAAAAACATTTCAGAATTCACTCCAAAGGAGGTGATTAGGGATTTAAGACCTTGAAGTTGATCTCTATGATGTAATTTGCAGCTCCTAATGTGGCAGCTGATACTCATTTGGGGGCACAGGGAATATGGCCTCATTGCAAGTTGTTTGTGAATCCAACCATTGTTCTCCAATGTCTTTAGGTAAATAATAAAGCCAAAGTAAAGGTTGGCACACTATGATGTCTTCTTTACAGTGTTTTACCAGTTGAAGATAGACCACGCATTTTTCTCTGAGCCTGGGTATGATAATCATTAACTCACAAAAATATTCAAAGCAGTTGTCTCTGGTCACTTACCATGACCACAGATAAAATTTGAGGAAAGATTTCAGTAATGTTTACTTTCAAGCAGTTATCTTCATAATGAACAGGTTAGGACACGTGTCTTTAATAGATCCAAAAAAGTTAGAGGTAATATGGTTAGCAGTTTTTGCTAACCTGTATAGAGTCCTTCAGATGGCTTACCTTTCTCTTTTTTCTCAGGGACTTCACGTAAACATAGATTACTCTCCCCTGCACCTCACCTGCCTTAGTAATGACCTTTCATCCTGGGGGTCAGAGCTCAGAGATTCATTTCCTCAAGAAAACCTTCTGACTTCCCAGACTTGATTAAGTTTTCCTGATAAGTGATCTCATTGAATCCTGGACTTTCCCTTCACATCAGTATCACAGTTTGCAATTATATATTTGTGTGATTATTAACTTTCGTCTACATACTTCATGAATGTACTGAATGTGTCTGTTCTTTTCCTTCTGTCATCCAGGTACTTGGCAGTAGTTGGCACATAGTTACTCAGATATGTGTTGCATGAATAAATGACTGCATCAATGAACAAACAAATGAAGTACCACTAAAATTCTCAAATTTTGATTTAATTGTTAAACTTAGTCATCACTTAATAAGTGTTTTGAATCTTGGAGTTATTGCACATGAAAAGCAGTGTTAAGTATTTCCTGATATTATGTAGGTTTATACTACATTTTATTACAGGTTATTTTACTTTGTATTCTCTTTTCTTTTCATCATGTTCTGTTTTTATTTTTGGACATGAAATGATAACTTATACCTGGAGGTTAAAATTTAAGGCACTTGAACTAGAACAAAATATGAACTCAGTAAGCAAGCAAGCAAGCAAGCAGACAAACTAACCGAAAATGCAGAGTCTCTAATTCAGGTCTTAACGTTCCATTACCTTTATAGTAAAAGAGATCCTCTTTATTACTCGTCATTTGTTTAGCTGACTTCCTAGACAGACACCCCATCAAATTCCATGCAAAAAATGATAGCCTCATATCAGGAGAAATAGCATTTTAAAAATCCCTTGAAATAATGCACAACTATGATACACTCTCTGGGTTCATGAAGTGAAGGGCAAGTGGCTCTGCACATCAGTGGCCCTGAAGAATCATTAGGACGTTGTACTGGTGGCCATGAAATAGTAGGAAGAAATTAATTGTGTGTGTGTGTGTGTGTGTGTGTGTGTGTGTGTGTGTACACCTTGAGAGAGAAAGGAACATCAGTAAACTGTTTTAAAATCATGAGCTTTCATTTGATTTCAACACTCTTACAAACAGAAACATTAAGTTTTTGGCCTATGTAGAAAACTGGATTGTGTACTGATTGAATGGTGTTTGCCTTTAGTTATTTGGAAAAATAAATTGTAGCACTTTATTCCCCATGATGATGGATAAATGAAAACATTTGGTTAGATAATAAAACTCAGTTATCTGAGAAAATATATTTCATGAGCAGGGGCCAAGCTCTTTCACTTTATATGAATATGTGATAATGATACATGCCCTACTTTTCGTTATTTGGGTTTAATATTTTTTAGTTCCTTCAATTTTTCTTTCAAGCCGTTCAAGGTTGTTTTCTTTCAAGTTGCTTTAGTTTTTCTTTCAAGTATAGTTATATGTGGAAAACTTTTCTCTGCTTCACTTTAACTGATTTTGATTGGTTTAATTCATCACAAGGAATAATTCTTGTTACATTTGATTTGAGCCTATAGATTTATTTTTTCTGATAATATTTAAGTAAATATTACTGCAATGTCATGATGTTCATGCTTTCATATTACTCATTTTAAAACATCATTAGATTTAAACTTTAGCCTAGGATGGCATTTGTGCACCTGTTTCTTTGTATAGCAACTGATGGTCTACCAGTATAAAGTTTCACTTTGACTTAGGGGGCATGTGTGAAACATGGCAAGGATAATGAAAGGTTGTAATTGAAGGAGAAATATTATATGAATATACATATGTCTGAATGAATATCTGTGCATGAATTACTGGCAGAATGGTGGAAGGAAATATTTTGCAACTGTCAAGGAATTTATATGAATCGTAAAATAACCTGTAGGAGGGGAAGTTATTAGAGGTACACAAATTAGCGTTGAGGACAGTCATTCATCTTAGTTATTTATTGTCAATAAAGATATGCTTTTTATATAAGGAAGAAATGATAAATTTGACAACAACTTCTGTTGATATTCTCCAGGCACCTCCTACCCCCAGAATAAACTAAGGCAAGGGTATAGCATTGTTTATAATAATAACAAAAACAGAAAACATCCAAATGTGCATAAACAGTGAATAATAACTGGCAGACTTTTTAAAAAATAAAAAAGAGTAGTATTTCTATTACATGTTACATTGTCCAGTAAAAAAGCAGGATTATATTTTAGAAAACAAAATTGTATATGTGTGGTCTTGTGAGTATATTTTACAGGGGTGTAGGTGCAACTGACAGCTGTTTAAATTTAAGAAGATGGGGAAAATATGACTCAAATTTTTAATAGT
Organism: Balaenoptera acutorostrata; assembly: GCF_949987535.1. Lineage (NCBI taxonomy): Eukaryota > Metazoa > Chordata > Mammalia > Artiodactyla > Balaenopteridae > Balaenoptera > Balaenoptera acutorostrata. Next base: position 36,518,421 of record NC_080070.1, on the reverse strand, counting down.
GGTTACCTCTGGGGGACAAAAGGGTCAAATTAGATGTACAGAGGCATTTCTTTGTACATCATTATTTTTTAAATGGGAGTATGAGCAGGTTTTTGTATTTTTTTCTTTATTTTTGAGATTTTTTTTTTAAAAAAGCACAAGCCAAAAAGACTCAGGATATAGGACTGGCATTATTTAACATTTTAATTTGGCTTTGATTGCATCCTATAAAAGACACACTATGGGAACATAATTTAAAAAAAAAGACAACTATAGTCTACTAGGAGGCTGAATGAGCTTATAAACTAATGGGCTCCTCGAAATCAATGCTTCTGTGATTGTAACTACTAATGTCTCACAGGACAGAAATGGGCCTTGGAGTTCATTAAGTTATTATTGAGGACAGATTGAAGTAACTGGCTATCCAGAGATTTTACTGGGTTAAGATCAGTTTGGTGAAAATTTTGGATATATTAAAGTCAAGTAATTCTGTTGTGGGGGAAAAAAAAAACTTGACAGTTTATGTGAGTAGATGCACATTGAAAAAAGAAATTGGATGAAATTTTTAAAGTTTTTAAATTACCTTCTAATTTTACAAATGCCTTCTATATCTACCATGATTGTTCTTTGAAAGGTAATATTTTAAATTTATGAAATGTCTTATCCCTCAACCCCAACCTTCTTATATACCTACCTTAGATATATGATGTATGAATGCCAGGAATCTAATAAAATTTTACCCATTTCTCCCATAATTTGTTGTGAATGAGACTTGTCTTTGCATCCTTTCTTCCTTTGAAGTCCTTGGGTGGCACTAAAGCCCATGATGAAGTTTCTTTATTATATCTTAATTAAATTATCATCAACTGTTATTTAAATAATTGAAATACAGTTCTTGGTGGAACATAACCTTATGAAACACTTTAAACAAGAAAACCTCTTAAGGCTCAAAAATAATTTGTAAACTGTAAAAATAAACACTTGAATTATAATTTAACTGAATACAAAATATTTATACTACCTGAACCTATGATTATATCCTATAATAATGTGTTTTGCAATTCCCTTACTGAACATATATCTCAGGCTAAAATGACAAGAATAATGGTTAAAAAAGGAAAAAACATAATAACGATCTAATATAAAGAGGATCTTTCAATATGTATATGTAACTGTAGACGAATTAAAGAGTGTGTCAGGAATAATAGCTAAGATGAAGCACAAAGATGAAGCTTGATGTATAAAAGTTAATTTTCTTGGCTACCGTGTCCAGAAATATGCGAATTGGTCATTGGGTTGGCTGTGGAAGAAAATTTGTCACCTTCTACTCAGGCTAGGAAGGCTTTGTTCATTTTCTCCAAGGACTAACATTACTTTCTTATAAAATGTCAAATATTCTTAACTAGAATAAGTGCATCAAGTCCTTTTCTGACATTTTCAACAGTCACATATCATATGTGCAACAAATAACAACTCCGTATTAACTAACAGAAAGGCATACCCACCCACTAAATTGCCAGCAGACTTTGATTAGTCCCAGTGAAGTTCACTAAGTTGTTTACTGTCTGTGCCTGTGTGTGTAGAAGTGTGTGTGTGTGTGTGTGTGTGTGTGTGTGTAGGGGAGCTGTTAGAGAAGCATTGTGAATGATGGAGGTAAAAGCTGTTTAATGAACTGAATATGGACACATGCAACTTTTACTGTTACTTAAATAACTTAATAATTTAGTAGACAAAGTTACTTATTTTTCCCTTCTAGAAGAGAAAATTTATTACCTTAACCGAGGGAAAATTTATTTATTTTCCTTCCATCATGAAATGTGTTTATAATTGTGTAATAAACTGGTGATTTGGACAATCAGTAACAAATTGCTGCTCTGTAGGGTTCTATCATTCATTATCAGGTGGGGGTATTGCTCTTAATGTTATAAAGATACAGCTATATAAAATAGAATTTAGGTTTTGATTTATAATTTTCTATCTGATAGTATGTCTTGCTACATTGAATTGTGATTAGAAAAAACTGCTTCACAAATCAGCATTTTTCACACATTTTATTTGCCTTTTCTGAGCAACTCCATTTTATTCTCCTTCTCCAAATACTGCCATTCTAGAAGTAAGGAAAGTTTAGACTCAAATATAATGTTAAAAATAAGGGTGGGTTGGGTGAAGAAGTTCAATGCCCCATTCATAATTCCCTGGATGCTGTTTCCTAGAGTTCTGTGGTTTGTGAAACATCAGTCAGGACTGAGTTTAAAAGAGGTGGTGATGTTGATTTCTTCCACAGCTGAAAATGTAGAAGTATCAATGGTAAACCTTATCCTAGAAGGAAAAACATGTTACATTATTGAAACCCTTCAAAAGTCTTCTGTCCCTCACAGGGAGGGGAAAGGGTAAGCTGGGATGAAGTGAGAGAGTGGCATGGACATAGATACACTACCAAATGTGAAATAGATAGCTAGTGGGAAGCAACCGCATAGCACAGGGAGATCAGCTCGGTGCTTTGTGACCACCTAGAGGGGTGGGATAAGGAGGGTGGGAGGGAGATGCAAGAGGGAGGGGATATGGGGATATATGTAAATGTATAGCTGATTCACTTTGTTACACAGCAGAAACTAACACAACATTGTAAAGCAATTATACTCCGATAAAGATGTTAAAAAAAAAAAGTCTTCTGTCCCTTACTTCTCTGAAAGAACTATTGATAGATCAGGATCAGTGCAGGTTGGAAGAACTAAAGGATTTATGGAAGATATATTTCATGAAGAAAAAAGAAATGTTCTGGTTCTCTAGATTCCTCTCTACCACAAGACAAAAGTCTGCAGACCAGTTTTGGAGCAAGAAAATAGTCTCTTCTCAGAGGAACAGCGCTATTTCCAAATAAAAAACCTGCCAGTGAGTCCATGCCTCGTGTTATTTGGAGAAAGAGTAACACTGATAATAATAAAGGGTTTCAGGGTAATCCTCAAGCCCACTATTCCCCTAGAAGAGATTATTCATTTGATGTTATAAGCTTACCAATTGGTAACTTTCATTTTAGTTTGGTCTAGAAAGAGGAATTTTTAGGACCAAAGAGTTTAGTACATCACGTCTACTTTTACCTTTTTCCTACTGCTAAAATTTTCCTCACTTAATTTTTTCAGTGACTGTAGTTAAGTTCTCCTCAGGCTTCTATGATTGGAGGTTATTTTCACCATTCAAAAAACAAGCAGCTACACTTATGCTTGTGTGAGTAAAAGTTTTCTCAAGCTTTTTCTCCCTTCTTTCATTATATCCATTTTGTGTGAAATTTTAAGTATTGTGCTACAGTATATCACAAAAGATATGCAAAATAATTCGATTTAGGGTAATTATTTAAAAACTACTGTTTTAGAGTCATCAGAAGTTTTAAATCTTGCATAGTAGTTTACTTTTCTCACTTTTGGGTAATCTAAACTGAAATGCCTTGGATTGTGTGTGTACCTAAATGAAATGTACTGTAGATCAACCATGAGTCGTTAAAATTAATAAATAAAAATTGATTTGTCTTTTCTGTTTTAACCTGGGTTAGCATTGTGTATATTAGTGTTTGAACAACACACACCTGTCCTTAAAATGCAATTCCGTATTTGTATAAAATAAGTCTGGGAAGTAAGAGAGAGAGTAGCTCCCAAATTTACACCTCTCCCTAAAAGAAGCTATTTTTTAATGGAATGACAGTAACAGAGTGAATTATAAGAAATAGAGCAGGGACCATTTGTAGTGCAAAATAAATTTCATATTTATGCAGGATTACTATAGATTTTTGAATGCCTCAGTTTTCAAAACTGATTTTGAAATTGAAATAAATAATATAACTCGGGCCAAATCTAATATTTTAGTCGTGGTGCTTATTTCTTCTTAGGTTAGTGTGAAAATATCCGTGTCCCTTGACTAAAGGAAAAAAGAACTATGGAGAAACTGGGTTCAATTTTAGATATAAGTTTTTTGGGGGTTGGAGTTGATATTTACATGCCATCTGAATTTCCCTTCTTCCTAACTACTGGTTTTTGCTAATTAATTACTCCATTTTTGAAGTGACACTTTTTTATTTTCAAGATTGAAATTGATTGTGAATGCACAAGGTTTTATGAGCTAGAATAAACAATTAGTAGATTTTTTTAATAAAGGGTGTCTCTGTGTGTGTTTGTATATACACAAGTAAAAGTACTGACTTTATTCTTCTTTATCTTTGAAGATTCAAAAGCTGTTCCTAATTTTTTACACAAACGTGTGAACACAGGATGTGGTTGTAAAATACTGGGTGATGAATTATATTGCCATTCCCTGCTTTTCTGTGAACTCTTATTTGTATAGTAGCTATATGCTCAGACTTAGAGAGTATAAGAAGTGAAGTACCCTGAAAAGTATCACATGATGGCACTGTTTCCATTTCTACATCCAATATTATGAAATAAAGCTATAATAAACTGGTATTAAGAATGGGGTGTAATGCCAATGTATTTTGTATAATATATGTAAAATAAAAATCTAACCACTAAGGTCATTAATCCAGGTACTGAAGTGAAGGCATAGATTTTTTTACAAAGTATTTTGTAAAAGTTTGTATATTTATCATGTCTGTAATTTAGATCACAAAGAAACAATTTATCTGGAATTCTAGAAATTTTAATATGACAGAAAGCAGTTTCATTCAATACTTGAGTTATTTTAGGAATTATTTTTTATAAATACTATACTATATTTTGTACTTAATTTTATTTTGGAAGGAATAATGCTGTATCACACACGAGATTTAACTGTGCTAAATATGACCATTCACACAGAAATATGTCTGGGGAATGCCAAGGAAGTGTAGAAATGAGGCTAATACGAAGAAGGTACATGGATCGAAGGTTGAAGGGATCAAGCATAATTTTAAAGTGAACAAATTTCAAGTATGGTCAGCCTGAATATTTAAAAGGTTCATTAATCTGAGGAATGTACGTGTTGAATGGTGTGTGATTTCAGATACCATAATTTATTATGGTAAACAGTCTCTCCTAAATAATAGGCATGACGAAAATGGTATAGAGTGACTATCATTTCGAGTATGCAAGTACAATAATTTTCTGTTCACAACAAAAAGGAAAAAAGATTGCTCAAAACACATTGATATATTGAAGTGCAACTTATGTGGATGTGTATATTTAAAGATTAGCCAAGCATCAGTATTTCACCAAGTTTTATCCTTAATAATGAATTAAGAATAGCAGATATTGATGCATCTTCCCAGTGGCAGGTATGGTTAAAAAAATTATATATATATATATATATATATATATATATATATATATATATATATATATATATATATAGCTATAGGGATATGAAATGATGCCCCCCTCCCCCGGTGATGATGAAGAACCTAAAGGCCAGAAATTACAAGTGCAGCAAGCAAGTGCCTTAAGAATATTTTGAAATGTTGTCAGTTTTGTTTATTTTGATATGACAAATAAAACAGACCTTGTACAGTTCTCTTTTTAGTTTATCTGTGAACTTGACTTGGGAAACATATATGTATAGGAAGTTTTCCTACTGTTGTTCTTTTGAAAATAAATATCTAAAATCATCATGCATGTAATAAACAAACTACAAATATTTATCTTAATAAAATGCCAGGTATCTTATATATGTTAGGCATAAGCCTTAAACTTTTAATCATAAAAAAAAATACCTCCTACAAAAACTGTGGTAGATAACTAACTGTTCTATTATTATTTTGAATTAGTTTTCACTTCTAATTCTAAACAAGTAGTTACATTTTTATAGAGAGAAAATAAGTATCTTAGTAATCCATCTTGAAACAATAGTTTCTTACCTTATAAGTTCAAGGATATGTTGGCATCATATCTCTTTTGCAAAAGTGACAGTTTGCATAATATTTTTCACTATAGGAGGAAAACTTAAATTGTGATATTGAGGAAACTGTTGAAAAATTGCTTAATGATATATTGCTAAAACATATTCTTAAGTCTGTACTGTAAAAGGAAAATATCCACTGCAAGAATCTGTTCATTTGTTTTACATGAGAAGGTGGGGGGGACCCCTAGCATACTGAAATAGGAGATTTCCATGTTCACTGTATTTCACCATGCAAATTACTTGCAATTTCCAAATGCCAGTGTTACTTTTCAGTACAAATTTCACACAAAAGGAATTCAGTGATTATTCATCCAGTTTAATTAATTCAATTAAATAAGTCTGATGCTGTCAGGTGTTCTTTTAATAATTGAATCAACATGCAGATACATAATAAGCATAAAAGCGTTTCTATGGCTGCAGTTAATTTAGATCCAAAAGAATCTGCTGTTCCTCTACATTTGATATAGATTATTCTATAATATTTCAGTAATGGGTTGCACAAAGGCTGGCTTTTAATTCTTTGCTTTCTCGAATGTCTTTATATATAATGGTTTAAAACAGAAGGTGTTCAAGAGAGGCTGACCTTTTTTCCATTACCATGGTTCCTGTCATTAATGCATTATAATTTTCTTTAGAAGTCTGGAAAAATGTGTATGTGTATAGTACGTAGCAGGTATGAATCAAAGCGTGTTAGAGAAAGTTTAGAATTGTCTGTGTTACTACTTTTAAAAAGGAAAGATTCATAGGACATATTTTATTGTTCTCAATACATTTATTTTTCTCACTACGAGCAATTAAATATTTTTACATATTATTCTCATCACATTTAAAAATTTGGGTTTTCATTTTATAACAATAGTCATCTTACTACTATTCCAAAAATATATATTATTAACTAAATTTAAATCAAAAAGAGTGGTTTTTAATTTTGATTTTTACATAATGGTAACCTCATATAAGGCATTAAATTATGAAAGGATATTAATCATATATAAAAAAGATGGGGGTAAATGATTTACTTGGAGTTCTCAGCAGTGCTTGATGTCATAATTATTGTAAATATTAATTGCTGTGCTAAAAATGTAAGCAAGCCGATTTTGTATTAGATGAAAAATGAAAATAGACTGTGTACTGGTAAATAGATAATCATACAAAAGTAATTGGGGTTTTAAAACCCCAATCTATTCTGCCAGCATGAGCTCGTTTGCATGTTAATCACAAGAGTGATTTCCTACTTCACAAGGAAGTCCGCACTCTTTCATAACCACTTTTAATTGCATTTAAAATGATTCAGGTTTGTAACATTTGAAATGAAGGCGTATCTGTGTCAAATTAATAAAAATGTCCCTGAAAATCTTTATAGACTATAAATACTCAAATATTTTAAGGACTTCTAATTTTAATTGGAATATGTAGAGGCCCATTACATATTTTGAGTGTTATTAATGATAGCATAGCTATGGTATAATGTGCCAATTTTAAAAGATCACTTAAAAATGAGTGTTTTATTATATTTTCAATTATGTGAATTTTCTCTAATTTTAATATGCAAATACTTACACTGAAACTCAATTTTTAAATTTTGCAATAAAATATGATTTTACAGTAAAAGAATGTAATGCTGAAATTTTGTAGATTACTTTTTTTATAAATTTTCATGGCAAATGACTTCATCATTCAATCTTCCTTAGATGCACATATTCTCAAAATTAAATTTTTTCTAGCAGTAAGCTTTTCAATAACAAAATTTAATGCTGAAAGTTATTAACTATTTTCAGCCATATTATTTTAGTATTAAATAAGAAGCATTTTATTTTTAATAGTAAATATTAAAAGTATCATTTAAAAAGTATTGTGGAATAAGAAAATGTTTAAAATCAAAAAAATATTTTTTAACTTTTAAAAATCATCAGTGTTGTTTCCAGGACCAATATGAATGGCATTTTAGTGTTCACATCATGAAATTTCTCTAACTTACTCTGCATTATGCAATGAGTAAATGTCAGAGTTAAGGCAAAATTATTAATTTGTAGAACATTAACAAGGACTGCAGTTTTGGTATATTCAAGATTTACAATCTCCTCAGTCACAAAAATGCAAAAAACTAAATTCTAAGCAGGCTGTTTACAGACACGCACATACACATCTATATACATATTTGATGAAAAGTTTGATTATTAAAGAAAAAGCACTCACAGTTTAAAAGAGAGTACATTTTCTTTCATCACCAGGTGTTCTTTCTAATATAAATGACCAAGATGATGTTTCCATAACATAGCTTGAGGTGCTCTGGAGATTAAAACTACCAAAACAGATCTATTAAATTTTTCATAGAGAGGGTCCACAAGGGGATAATAAGGCAATATTTCTTGTCCCATGTTCCAGATGTTTTTTTGTTATTCTGCATCTTTCTAAACTAAATCATACCTTTTCCAGAAAAAAATGTGCTATAGAGACTGAGATGAAAGGCAAGAGCTGTGGAAATATTAATTTTACTATCTGCTGTTGAGGTCTGCTACCTTTTTGTGTTTTTTTCCTACTCCCAGTAGCTCAGTTCTGTTTTATGAATGTTGTGGTATTTCAGTTGTTTGAAGTTTAGAAACTAGGAGCATGACTTTGACTTAACAAAACAGAGTGCCACATGGTATATGACAATGTGATAGATGAGCTTTATCTTAATGATTCCTTCTTTCAACTTCAGTGTATTAAGAATTTAAATATTATCGTGATCATCAGAAACATAATAATGAGTATAGATTTTTTTTTTTTTTTTTTTTTTTGCTTTTTGTGAGCTTTTAAAATTATAGACAGATGACTAAGGAAGAAAATGATCACTGAGAACTACCCTGTTTCTTTCATGTGCTTAGTTTTTCTTTTAGGTTTGGTTTGTTGCCACAATCCTCCATCATGGGTCCAATGCAAAACATTTCCAGAAGCTTTACTTTCTTTCAGGCTTAGCTGGGTGAGTGTTAGCAAGTGGTAGCCCTTCTGAGGCGATAGGCCTGGGAGAGATTTCTTGATTCTCCAGTAGCAAATCCTTGCTTAGCTAAAGGTCAAGTTATTTGTGTGATTGTGTTCATTTACACATCTCTGTATAAAAAGGGTACCCTTTCTTCATTTTGGGGGGAATGTATTGCTCTATAATGTGTTCAGAGAAAGATGCTAGTTTTTTTGTGACCACATAGAATTTACCTGATTTATACAGACCTGCTTTACAAGATAAGAATTCTTATACTTTTTTATATCTTATGCAGTATGTGAATATAATTGAGTTTATGTTTCTGAAATAGTTGGTTTCTGCCTCGCATCTATAGCCTTGTTTTTTTTCCAGCAGTGTGTTCACAATTAAAAAAAAAAAAGTAACCACCTTAGCCATCTGAATCTAAATAACAACTTGCAGTGTCTAGTCTCTCTAGAAATTCTAGAAATTCTAGAAAACTCTAGAAATTGCTCCTTCATTCCCGATACTGTTTAAGTAAAATCATTTAAAACCAATGATTTCATTAAAAAATACTAGCAAAACAATCTTTTTATTTGTGTTAGGGCTATTAGAGGAAACTATATGATGATGATTTCTTCTGATCCCACAAAGCCATTTTATACAATTGCTTGGTTTCACTTGAATTGTGAAGATGGTGATTCCATATGTTGGAGACGGAGTTGCATGTATTATGACAGTATCTCTGTGTTGCTGGGAAAAAGTGTGACCCATGATGTATAAACACACCAAGAAACATATAGAAAATTATAGACCTTGTGTTGTGGTGACAAAAAAATAAAGTGCCAAAATGGATGATACATGTATTTTCTTTGATTACTCTCTGTATCACCCAGTTGAATGTTTATCATATGTTCTGTTTAATTTTGAACTTCAAATCCAGGCATATACTCTTTTTAAATTCAAATTTGCTATCCTGGGTTGACTTCTACAACCTTTTGAGGAAAATAAGTCTGCTAAGTGCCTCACATGCCTTCTTACAGTGTAAAACTTAGAGGCTCCTCTTAACCACTGAGGTGTGATTCTGTAGTTGGTAGCCTTTGTTGATAGTACTTTTTTTTTTTTTAACAGTTTTATTTTATTTTATTTTTTATTTATTTATTTGGTTGCTCCAGGTCTTAGTTGCGGCAGGCGGGCTCCTTAGTTGAGGCTCGCCAGCTCCTTAGTTGTGGCATGTGAGCTCTTCGTTGCAGCATGCACGTGGGATCTAGTTCCCTGACCAGGGATCAAACCCAGACCCCCTACATTGGGAGCGCAGAGTCTTATCCACTGCACCACCAGGGAAGTCCCGATAGTACTTTTTGAAGTTTACAGTTACAGAAGTTGATTTTTGAAACATTAATTTTGCAACTAAATTGTTACTCCCTTGTGTTTGTACGTACCCTCACTGTTCTGCAACACCACCCTATAGAATTAAACTTCTGCAATTTTAACTTTCTCTTGTAAATATCTATGAAATCATATGAGGTTCAAGGATCTCTTAGACATGCTGTTTTGGATAGATTATCTTGTTTCATCAAATAGTTGAATTTTAATTAACACCCATACTTAACATCAAAAGTATCCTTAAAGATAAGCAAAATGTATTACTCAGCCATATAAAGGAACGAAATAGTGCCATTTGCAGAGATGTGGATAGACCTAGAGACGGTCATACAGAGTGAAGTAAGTCAGAAAGAAAAAAAATGGTATAATATTGCTTATATGTGGAATCTAGAAAAATGGTACAGATGAACTTATTTGCAAATAGAGACACAAATAGAGAAATAGAGACACAGATGTAGAGAACAAACTTATGGATACCAAGGGGGGAAGAGAGGGTGGGACGAACTGGGAGATTGGGATTGACATATATACACTGTTGATACCATGTGTAAAATAGATAACTAATGAGAACCTACTGTATAGCACAGAGAACTCTACTCAGTGCTCTGTGGTGACCTAAAGGGGAAGGAAATCTAAAAAAGAGGGGATATATGTATACATATAACTGATTCACTTTGCTGTACAGCAGAAACTAACACAGCATTGTAAAGCAACTATACTCCAATCAAAAATTTTAAAAATAAAAAAGAAACAAAAAAGTTTAGAGACCATGCTAAATGTACTTGTATGCTGAATTCTTAAGAAATGATTATTAAATATTATAGAAATTTTGTTGATGTAACAGTGAGAGTAATAAAAAGCCCTGAGGATAAAATGATTTCATAGATGCATGTATTTTGACTGATATTTTGTTAATAATATGTAATATGTTATGTTATATAATATGTTAATATGTAATAGATATATAATAATATGTAACAAAATAAATGTTAATAAAAAGAAAAAAGAAAAAAAGATAAGCTAAATGCTTCATGTACTGTATTTTAAACTTCTATCTTTTAATTTCTCATGATCGAGAGAATAAATTATATCCTCAATTGTTTTTAACTAGCAGCAAAGTATAAACAATTACTTAACATTAATCACATCCAGCATCTTCTGGAAGTACACCATTTTTATGGATGTATTCCTTATTTTCTTCTTAAAATCAGTAAAGATTGTTAGAACTTCCATGTTTTTAGTAGCAGCAGCCAAGATATCAATAGGCAAGGATGAGGTTGAAAGTTAGAATATGATATAAAATATGACTAAACTCAATTTTTTCTAACTCAATCAAGATATCATCCTTAGATAGATAGATATCTCCAGGATTGTTGAAAACAAACAAACAGGGACTTCCCTGGCAGCCAGCCCAGTGGTTAAGACTCCACGCTTCCACTGCAGGGGGTATGGGTTCATCCCTGGTCTGGGAACTAAGATCCCACATGCTGTGGGATCCATGAGGATTTTATGGATTCATGAAATTATCCATGAGGATAATTTCTCTATTCTGAGCGTCACATATATTTAAAAATAGTTTATTGCTAAGAAAATCATTCTAGCAGGCGTTGATGTTCCCTAACAACTATGGTAATCATAAAAAATAGTCCATCTATCCATCAGTTAATTCCTTTCCTCTGATTCAGAGGAGGGCTTCTTTGTATTTTATTTTCCAGGTCTCATTTTTAGTTTCTAACCCAAAGAACTAAAGAAAAATGTTCACTCCCTCATTAGTTTGCTAGGCCATTTTTCAGGAATCTTTTCCCATCCTTCACCTTCATGGTTTACACCCTGGCTGGATCGGCTGCCAGGCCAACACTACATTTTATAGTTGGCTCATAAACTTACCCACCTGGCAGTAGTTGTTTTTTGTTTTTTTTTTTTAAGATTTATTTATTGATTGACTGATTGATTGCTATGTTGGGTCTTCGTTTCTGTGCGAGGGCTTTCTCTAGTTGTGGCAAGCGGGGGCCACTCTTCATCGCAGTGCACGGGCCTCTCACTGTCGCGGCCTCTCTTGTTGCGGAGCACAGGCTCCAGGCGTGCAGGCTCAGTAGTTGTGGCTCACGGGCCTAGCTGCTCCGCGGCATGTGGGATCCTCCCAGACCAGGGCTCGAACCCGTGTCCCCTGCATTAGCAGGCAGACTCTCAACCACTGCGCCACCAGGGAAGCCCCCTGGCAATAGTTTTGACTGCTCAAAGGAATCACTGCCAAAGTCTACTAGATTCTTACTAGTTTGGAAGCTGATCATCAGGGACTTAGGGTTCTGTTCCTGTCCTGGGACTTAACCTCCTTTACGCTTCATTTTGCACCTTGATAAAATGGGTAACTAAGTCCTTTGAGGCTATAAGATTCCTGGCCAGAGGCTTTACATATGTGCAAGGTGTCACTGCTTATTGATTCACGAAGTTTTGTAAGATATTGCTGTTACTTTTGTAAGTTAAAGAGCCATCTTGAACTTAGAATCACCAACAAAAAACTTCCATTTTGACTATTCCTTTTATTTTCTGAAATTCAAATCAATAAACTTTCACTAGTTTTCAATTGAAATTATGCAAGTAATACAACATCATCTAAATCTCCAAAATTGTCTACAGTATTACATTATTACACGTGGTAGTATTTAAGTAATTATTCTTAAGTACCTCGACATAAAATTCTGTTCAATATAGTTCTAAGCATAGCCTATTATATTTTAACGTCTTGAATACAGGCTTTCCTAATCATTGGATATTTTCATATTTTATCTTATCACATTTATAAAAGCATTTTACTTATGATAAGTTTAGAAGAGACTCTAGGTAAATACCTAGAAGTTAGATAAATACCTAAGTTAATTATAAGGTCGATACCCATTTTTAAGACTTTGAATATCTATTGTCAACTGGCCTCAAAAGTTTTCCCACTCATACAACTTGATTGATATGTGAATCTTGAACGTGTATATGTTTCACCTCAAAGTTATTTCCTACCTGCTGTGGCTATTCCTGTCAAAAGTTTGTCTTCTCAACAGTTCCCTGCCTGTAACTATGTGCTCAGTTCATCTTCTCTATGCCAGCATTGAAGATAAACTTTAAGGAAATAAAAAAAGGGTTTCCAGAGAAATGATTAAATGGTTATACAATAATGAACTATGCAATCACTATATTTTATTAATTTTAACTTCTCATATCTGACCAGTTTATTTGAAGAGAATTTTACTATATTCTTATACTCTTTAGAGAAGAAAATGTTCAGCAATATAAAATGCTTAAAGTACTAATAACTGAATTTTGATGATATAGATAATAAATAAATTTAAATTTATTTATTTAAATTAAACATAATTTATCAAGCACTAACTTTTCTGTACTTTTTTCTTTATCATTCCTGTACCATAATTTGGGGATTAGCAAGCATTTTTAAAATGTTACCATTAGAACCCAATATCGTCTGTACGTACTCTATTTGTGCAGTTCTTTGTGGCTTACCAAACGCTTCTCCATAATTATAACACATTTTATTCTCAGCAATTTTTGAGGGATTATTCTGTCCACCTTTTTCCTTGCCACCACCTCATGTTATTAATGGAGCTTTTTCTCAGATAAGCAAAGAAGCTTGCTTAATTAACCCAGATAGTTAAGAGCAGAACTGTTAATAAAAATTCATTCATTCTTATTCCAAGTTCAGTGCATTTTTCCTTCTGTCTATATTACTCCTCATTTATATGGGATGAAGAAGTGAAGTAAAGGTGGGGGGAGGACAAAATGAGTAGAGGAAGAATGGAAGAAAAAAGAGAATTAGAGTTAGCATTGTAGTATTAAGTGACCTACCCCTGAGGTTGTCTAATAAATGTGAAATAGAAAAGGAGACCAATAATGATTTATATTATGCCACATTTTTTTGTATCTACCAGGCAATTCATGCTTAAAAAGATTGTTCTTGACTGAATGGTGACATGTAATTTGTACATGTACTTCTCTCACCTTAGGGCCTCTGTGCTGTTTGTTGCCTTGAATGTGCTTCCTCAAGATATCTGCATGGCTAACTCGTTAACTTTCTTTAAATATTTACCCATATGTCACCTTAATGCAACTGCCTTACCGTTTTATTTAAAAATATAATAAACTCTTCCTTCCCTGGTTCTGTCCAGCTTCGTCTGCTCTATCCATTGTATCTGTCACTGAACATTCTGTACACTTTGCTCATTTATTATGTTTGTTGTCTATCATTCCTGGCTAGAATGTAAGCCTCATGAGGTCAGGGGTTTTTGCAAATTTGTTTTTTATTGTCTACCTCTGCCTGGGAATATAAGCTGATGATGACAGGAATTTTTGTCTGTTTCATTCGTTGACATAGTCTAAATGTCTAAAACATTACCTGGTATGTGATTCCCAGTCACTACTTGCTTATGAGGTTGAACTGGAGTGCAGGGTGTAGTATCAATAGAGAAGAACTCTAAGACAAGGTAATTCCCAAGGTACTTAAAATCTACTCTCAGCCTGCTACACCTGTGATTTTTGGCTTAAGTTCTGTGATACTCATGAATGTCTAAGTTTATGTCAAAGACAGGGGTAGTGGGGAAATCCTATGCCCACTAAAAAGCTTCATAGCTGTGGTCTGTACTTTGTCGTACCCAGTGTCATGTTACAAAGATAATAACATTAGCACAGCACCCACAAGAAGAAGAAAATCCATGATTCCCCATTGGGTGCCAACATCCTGTTTGGAAAGCATAGCATGGTACAACTTTACTCTTCATTTGGGACATTTTTATATTATTTTAGTGCACTGTGCACTATTCCAGTTAATCAGTGTTCCAAATGTAGGCTGGGGTTTAGTGCCAGGTGGCATGCCTGAGACAAATAAAGATTTTATGGATAACAGATGTAGAGAAATGTAGGGCTTTCTCATATTTACTGTAGACATATTTTCTTAAGAGATACACAGAATATTTATTCTGTTAATCAATACTAAAGATAATGAAATTGTTACCTAAATATAGGACTTCCAAATTCCAATTGAATCTTTATGAACTAAATGAAAACTGTTTACATTACGGCTTAAAATAAAGGTAAAATAATCATTTTTCCCAATTTCTTTTATATTGCCTTGTGTAAAGAGAAATAAGAAATGATATTAAAAGATACAGATTAATCTAGTGGACATACACAAACTCAAGCTCAAATGCACAAACATATTCCCGTTTTATTGTGCATTCTTTTTTCACCACCGTTTCCCTTTCTATTCTGTAAGAATCTACTCCATTCGTAAAAGAAGTGTGTTTTAAAAGAATTGTATAAACAGGGAAATGGATTGGAAGTAGAAATATTTAAAGTTGCTTTACTTTAGAATGAAGACAATTTGTTGTGACAAGAAATATAAAACAATGTTTTTTTATTTCTTCTTTCAAAAATAGGAATACTAAAAATACTATTTTTGTACCAGTTTCCAGTTGAAAGAATGCGTTGCAATACTGCTGTTAAATTGTATAGTTTTCTCAAAATATTTCAATAAAAATAAACAATGGTGAAATTGGATGTGTCCCAAATAAGACATTATTTTAAAATTGTATAGACTGATGACAGCCAATCTTATTAAGTAAGCAGATTCCATATGTCGCATTAGGCAAATCATTTTTTGATTTTGATAGTTGTATATTATGATGAATAATCGTGTAATGTACCATTATGTCTGAAGTTATTTTTTGTTATTCTGTATCCAACTTATGATTATTTAGTCTGCAAATGCTTAAACTAAAACCTCTTTCAAGGTAGTGGCTAACAGTTGTTTTCAAAGTAAATGCTAAGTCTGCAGAGGCATTCCTTAATACTTTTTCTTTCTTTCTTTGCTGGAATTAAGAACTTGATTTGTGTTCATGTTCTGAGTTCCTTTAGTGTTACTAGTATGGCTGTTGAAATCTGTATTTCATATGATCTCATTGTAATGCCTGCATTTCATTAATGACTGATTCTGTCTAAAGCTTGGGAGTGAAATATTTTTCATATGACACTACCCAAAATGAGTATAGTGCACCAGCTGCAAAAACCACAAACCATCTGATTTTGTGGCTTTGGAGGGTGTGAAAAGTTCAGTTGCTTAAAGTAAAGCTTATATCTGTATTATACCATATGTACGTGGGACTACTGTAGACTTAAGACAAATGTCGAAAATATTATATTCTCATCAGTAGCCTTGTTTCAAATAAAAATGAGTAATGCGCTTATGTTGTATTTGCCTTAGAATCCCAATGTACCTTTTTAACATTTGGCTGCATAATTATGGGTTTTATATTATTGTTACGAATACCAACTTGAAGTTGATCAAAGAAACAGAAAAAAATGATCATCCATAGTTTTATAATAAAACTTTAAATGATTTTTAAGTTAACTTATGGTTATATAGTGTTCCTGTTATGAAATTTTAAACAACTATAATCATGTAAAAATCATAGAAATTAGAAGTTAGAAATTCTGTATTCGTTTTTAAAAATTAATTTGATCTTGAGTACTTTTAAATCAGTTAATTTACAGGTATTATAAAAGAAAACAAACAATTTTAAAATAAATCAGAAGGTCGTAATAAAACTGTGATCTTGCTTTGATAACAGCCATTTAAACCAAGTAACAACCAAGCCATTTAAACCAAGTTATAAGTGTTGATTATAGAAAATAACATTAAGATCTCCCTGACCTATTAACAATTTATGTATAACCAAATTATAGAGTACTTTTGTTTTCTGGATGTGTCTACTAGGCTTTCTTTGAAGAACAAAATGTATATATGTATATGTGTGTGTATATATACTATTATCATATATACACAAACAGATACACATACACACATATATTTATATATTTATTAAATATTTTAATATATATATTTATTTTAATCTATAAATATTAAATATTTTTATTAAAATATATACACATATATGTATATATAGTTGTTTATGATAGGAAAAATGTGAGACATAGTCACACTCATTCTTTGCATTTTATACTCTCTTGGTAAATTTGCCGTGCCAGTTTATTTCTAACCGACTGGCAGTTAAATGCTGTCATTTAACTGCCACCAATTTTACCCCCACCAATTTTACACTGCAGCAACAATTTCACCCTTGAAGTTTGGCTTTCAGATATATAATATTGTAGCGAAGGAAGACTTAGAAAATTTCCCCAAGCAACAGGTATTTATTTTTGGAAAATATCTGACAAACTTATAAGTGAATATATTGCACATTGAAAATATGTAAGGTTATTAAAATAAACTTTGTCAATTGCTGTAGTGTTGATTGAAAAAACAACCACTTGTGGGGAAGTAAGTTAGCAGAAGAGATGTTGGGGTTAATTAAATGGCATAGGATAAATGATTTGTCAGAGATGATTATTCTCTGTTAGAATAGAATCAGGATTTTCTTGATACCCCATTCCTATTTGGTTAATATAAAATAAGTAGTATATTTATGCACATTATTTTAAAATCCTGCCAATTAAAAAATGGATTTGGAGAGAAAATTTGATGAAAAGCAATAATTTTAAAGACACTCTAAAACATAAGAACAATTATAAAAACTTGTGAGTGGAAAAAGGAATCCGTTCAAAAGCTTAAACATTTCTAGATAATCTGACTATTTTAGAAAATCCTTTACCCTTTTTCTTTTTATTCTTATGTGGTTAATAGTACAAGATTCTTAACATAACCATTCTATTAAATGGTTATGTGGTTTATGGCAGTAAATACAAGAGCTGTATAGCAAGAATTATTAAGAATATCTAATTACCTTTAGCAACATTGGTAAATCAAAACCTGCCAGTGAAAGTTTAAAAATTAGGTCCCGTATCTTTTTTCTTTATGGTTGACATCTAAACTCACCATTCTTTGTCTTTTTCTTTTTTATGCTTTACTCCCTTCCCTGTCCTGTTACCTTCATTAATTGGTTTATCTTTCTTTCCCATGTTTCTCTTTTTCTTTTTAGGGTTTTCTTCCTCATTTTCTCTACTTTGTTCATATTTTTTCTCCCCCAGATGTTTAAGGCATGCTTCCTCATATCATTAAAAATGATGTTCTTGTACATTTTCTTCTTTTACTTTTCTTTTCATGAATTCTCTCCTGTTTTACTTTTTTTTTTTTTTTTTAATTTATGCTTCTGGTTCTCTCTCGCTCCCTCATTGTGTTGCGCTAGAAGCTTTAGTAAGTCAAAACTTATTTGGAAATTTCTGACATATCTGTTCTGCAGCTTTGTATCAGCTGTTTCTGGTTCCTCTTGTAAAGCCTGGTCTTATGGAAAGAATAATGGCCAGAATCCAACAGACATGGGGTTGAATGCAATTCTGGCCCCAGCTTGCTTATCTATAAAATGAGATCAGAATCGAACAGACTGAATTTCCTTACAGCTCTAAGATTCTGTGAAGTATTCTTAAGTGTATGGAGCCAGGAAGGCTGGAATTTTTACCTTTGAAAGAGAGAAGGATGATTTTGCAAGTGCCACATCATGTGACGGCACCTTATCCTGGGGCAGTCTCCAGCCCTAAGTCAGAGAACAATCCAGGCATCAGCTTATAGGTACCCAACACCTTGCCTCAGTTTTCCCTGAAAGTCAAATGAGCTGAATGGGCTCATGATAGGGCCAGAATCTTGTAGCAGGATAAGGACCCAAATATATTTCACAGCTGGACTTTTAACATTTTAGTTGTGAACCATGTCTTGAGATTCATTGACATAGATCATAAAGGGTAGATCTAGAGTTCTGGAGAGACCCACTTGTTCCTGTCTGAATAACGCATTTTACCATGAAATACTATTATAGAGACAGTTTCAGACACTGCTCTTGTCCCAACGATGGGACACTTTGCAGTGTTTTTCTATATTCCTTGAAAGTACCTTCAACTAACTGTAGACCTCAGATGCAACTCAGAGATTTGGAGCAAATGGTAACTGATTTTTAATAACCAAGGCATTTCACTAAAAGTTCTTCTAATGTCTGAAAGTCATTTGTTTTGATAGTAGGAATGTATAGGATTTTGTAGTAAAATTCAAAGGATAAAGCATTAATAATATTATGAGATAGAAACTATTATCATTCCATTTTAGTGATAAGGATGACGAGGCTTAAGAGGGGTTGAGTAAGGAGCCCAAGATCACAAGCCAGTGAAGGGTGGGGCAGGAAACCTTCTAGAGCCTACATTCTTAACTCCTGTGCTATCTTTCCATTATATAAAACAAATAATATCATGTTTATCATTTATTCTGTCTTCCTTTTTGGTAGAATATAGTTTGAGTATGTGATATTTAAAATATAAAACTGTCTAAGATTCTACTGTTTAAAGGACAATGGAATTTTACTTAATACGTATTTTGATTGTTTCATTTACTTTACAAAAAGAAGTGTTAATTATTTTTGCCTTACATCTTCACTCATGTATTAGTTAGCATGTTTTATAGACAATTAAATATGAAAATAGAAGAAATAATATTTATGGAGATGCATACTGGTATGGATGGGGTTTGTTAATGAAGTCAATTAGTGTCTAAAATCCTAGGTTAATCCGATTTGTTACACTTATAATGTTTCTGAATCATAAAATAATTGCATAATTACGAATTACACATTGATTAAAGTGATTTCAAAGGATGACCATAGTTGGACTTGTAGGGTATCTCTTGAGGAAATTCTATGAAACAGAACCCCCCACTTATACATAGAGAAAATGACTTTAAAATATCACTAAGGATCTATGTAATACTCTATATCAAGAAATAAACAATGCGTGTCTGAAAATTAGCTGCACATAAGTGTATCTGGAATGAATAAAAGAATAGTCATCACCACTCAAAACTGATGTATTATATTTATGTTTTCTTTAAGCACCTAGTTACTGATGCTGTTTTTTAATACTCTCCTATAACGTTCTCCTTGTACGAATCTGTCTATGCCTCATTTAACGTCATTTACAGTGTACTGCTAATGCTACTCAGAATGAAGCTGGCCATGGTCCTTGATTAAACCCTTCTCACAAGAGTCCCAGCCACTGTTCAGGAGTCCCTCAGCATATAATTGCCTCTAATTCCAGAGAACCAGGGGCAACTAAGAAGGCAAAAGAATTTTTTCACAGCTTTCTTGAGGGATAACTGACATAAACTGCGTATATTTAAATTGTACAATTTGGTAAATCTTGATATATGTATATTGTCTGTACAAACATCATCACAATCAAGATAATGAACACATCTGGCAACCCCCAAATTTCTCCCTGCCCCTTTATGTTCCCTGCCTCCCAGCCATCCCTGTCTCTACCCCTTCAGCAGGCAGCCACTGATTTGCTTTGTCACTACAGATTAGTTAGAATTTTTTAGAATTTTTAAATACATGGAAACCTATCTTATGTACTCTTTTTTGTCTGCCATTTTCACCCAGATTATTTTGAGATTCATCGATGTTGTGTTTATCAGTAGTTCATTCCTTTTTACTGCTGAGTAAAATTCCATTGCACGCATTGCACAGTTTATGATTTCACTTGTTAATGGACGTTTGTGTTATTTCCAGGTTTGGGCTGTTACGCATTAAGCTGCTATTGAGCATTCATGTACAAGTCTTTATGTGGACATAGATTTTCATTTCTCTTAGGTAATATCTAGAAGTGGAATGGCTGGGTCACATAGTGAGTGTATATTTAACTTTTTAAGAAACTGCTAAACTGTTTTCCAAAGTGGTTGTACAGTTTTACATTCCCACCAGCATTGGATGGGAATTCCAGTTGCTCTCATCCTTGCTAAACTTGGCATGGTTAGTATTTAATTTAAGCTATTTAAATATGTGTGTAATAGTATCTCACTGTGGTTTTAATTTGCAGTTTCTTAATGACTAATTATATTGAGCATCTCTCATATGTTTGTTTCTCTTCTGTACACCTTCTTTGGTGAAGTGTCTGCTCAAACATCCTGCCCATTTTTGAAAGGATTTATGGAAAACAGCAAGATACAGTTTGTGTTGTTGATAGATACAGTTCTTGTCTAGAGAGCTGGTATGGGTTATCTTCTACAACTTTTTAAATTGTATTGAAAATATTCATAAAATTATTCCCATGATTCTGTATATAACATTTGATAGCCAGTGGAGTGTTTTATGTCTGTGGCAGCGAGATTTGATCAATACAATAAACTTGTTTATTTGCAAATATAAAGAGTAAACTTTTAGAATAAAGGGCAGTTTGCACCATTGTTATTTCCAAGAAATATATAGAATGCTAATGGTATATTTGTTGTGTACATTACATCAATTGAAAACATAGTAGCTCATTATGTATTACATATGAATCCCTGACAAAAGCATCTTTAAAAAGAAGAATAAAGCATTATGTGTCTACAATAAGTAGTAGTCTTTGAATAGTGCCTTAATATTATATTGAAAATATTGGTGCTTGATAATCCAAATAAAACTATAACTCAATCCAAATTCAATTGCTTTATTTTCATAAGTGTTATCAAATATATTTTATTTTAAATATATTTTAAGTTTTATCAAATATATTTATTCTTCTCTATCATCATAAAATGTATTACATAAAGCAGTAATTAGTTTCCCCAAATGTCACAATATAAAACGTAAAACTGGGCTCATTAAGACAGATAACATATTTTATATTATCTTATCTTACAGTATATAATAAACGGTAATGGCACAGATGGGAGATTTCTGTATGAGTACTTTTAATACCTTTTCCTTCACTGTTATGGAGGTGCTTGAAATTAATATCATAATCAGAAGTATCAAATAGCAATATGGCAAAAAATAAAAACTACGTTTTTAAAAAAAGTTGATCAAGTTGTTTCATTGTAGCACTATGTTAACTATAGTATCGGATATAGGAAGCTACTGTATAGCATTCACTCATTAGATGTCAGATGTTATTACCATGTCTGAACAGGGTGAAATTTCAAGTCCATTGAGTTAGAATATGAGAAGGGCCATATTTGCTGCACTTTAGGGCTTAGGATCTTAACACAGTTTTTGCTTCAGCCTTGTTTTAGAATTTTACTCGTGATTAATCCAGAAGGCAGCATCAGTAGCACAGAACAATGTTATAAATTTCTGTATTAGTTTTCTAGGGCTTCTGTAACAAAGTACTACAGATTGGATGGCTTAAACAGCAGACTGTATTGTCTCACAATTTTGGAGGCCAGAAGTCTGAGATTAAGTTGTAGGCAAGGTTGGTTCCTTCTGAGGGCTGAGAAGGAAGGATTTGTTCCAGGCCTCTCTCCTTGGCGTGAAGATGTCTGTCTTCTCCCCACTCTTTCACATTGTCTTTCCTTTGTACATGTCTGTGTCCACATTTCCTCTTTTTCAAAGGACATAGTTATATTTTGGATTAGGGCCCACCCTTATGACCTCATTCTAACTTAATTACCTCTATAAAGATCCTATCTCCAAATACAGTCACATTGTGAGGCACAAGGGGTTAGGACTTTAACATATGAATTTTGAGGGGGACACAATTCAGCCCATGATAATGGTCCTTTATTCTAATAGTTCCAAATTTGTATTTACAGTGTTCTTGACAGATTTTCAAACTGGAAGTCACAAAGTCTAACTTGAATGACCAGGAAACTATATTCCTGAATCCTTTAACCTACTAGATATGGAGGAAGAAGAGGCTTTGTTACAGTATTTGCAAGGAGGTTAGGCTTTGGAGAAGTAACTAATCCGTATCACATGGGCTAGGATCTCTTTAGAGACTCCGCATCAGCTTCTCACCAACTGTCGTTAAGAGAGTTCTTTAGCCCTACACCAAAAAACCCACAGATCTCATCCTATCCTGATATGACAGAAAACTTATAACATTGCCAAAGACAAGTCCTTCTTACTATCTGAAGTCTTATTTCCTTATTTATGTATAGATGATCTTCTCCTCCAGAATTTCCATCTTTCACAAACCTTTCCTCAGATATCATGTTTTCTTTTGCCATTTGTTAACCTGTAGAGGAGCCTTTGCTTTATCAGAAGCTCTATCTATCACAGAGTTTGGAGGAAGATTTACTGTCATCCTAGGTCCCCAAGCCAGCTCTCACTTTTTAAATCATTGCTCAATGAAAGATGATATTCACACTCTTCCAAGCACAATTCTGAACATACTAGCTGTAATGCCAACCTCTTTTCCATTATGAAAGCATATTGGAATTTACATGAGAGTGGTGTCATTATGGAATGAAACAACATTCAATCGTTCCAGTTTCTTTTTTTTTTTTCACACACACACACTGTATTTTATTTTTACAAGAGATAAATAGACTGACACCAAGCATTGTACATGGATGACCACAACAAAAGCAACAATGATTGCAATTACCAAACACGAAACACACTCATACTATATACCAGTTTCTTTTAATAATAAATTTGGTAACCAGTAAACTTAATGGTTATCAAAGGGGAAAGGTGGAGGGAGAGGGATAAATTAGAAGTTTGGGATTAACAAGTACACACTCCTATATATAAAATAGATAATCAACAAGAACCTACTGTATGGTACAGGGAACTCCACTCAATATTCTGTAATAACCTAAATGGGAAAAGAATTTGAAAAAGAATAGATATATGTATATGTATAACTGAATCACTTTGCTATATACCTGAAAGTAACACAACATTATAAATCAACTATACTCCAATATAAAAAAAAAAAAAATCAGAAAGCTTTGACACTTTCTTTAGTAACACTTTACTCCCTGTAGGCCTCACAAGTGATCAGACTACTTCTGAAACTTTGTTTTAAAGAGATAACTACTTTTAGGAAAGCCACTCCTCCTTTAAGGCTTGGGTCATTCAACTGTGTCACCTTCTACCTCTCCTCTCCATTGCCATCTACTGATCTCGACGTCACTTCTCACATTCAGCGAATAACTTGGCACAGAACTCAGAGTCTTCCTCCCCATTCCATATCTCATCATCATACTCGGTGATTTTTTTAACTGTTATTTTTTCAATTGAAGTACAGTTGATTTACAGTATTACACTTGGTGATTTTTTTTTAACATCTTTATTGAAGTATAATTGCCTTACAATGGTGTGTTAGCTTCTGCTTTATAACAAAGTGAATCAGTTATACATATACAATATGTTCCCATTTCTCTTCCCTCTTGCATCTCCCTCCCTCCCACCCTCCCCATCCCACCCCTCTAGGTGGTCACAAAGCACCGAGCTGATCTCCCTGTGCTATGCGGCTGCTTCCCACTAGCTATCTATTTTACATTTGGTAGTGTATATATGTCCATGACACTCTCTTACCCTGTCACATCTCACCCCACCCCCTCCCCACACTTGGTGATTTTTGAGCTGATATGTATGACCCATCTCATACAGTAGTTTTACGGTCTCTTGACTAGTCCACATGGTCTTTATTTCTTCTCTACTTTAGCAACCCACTCCTATTGTCACATCTTGAACTTTGTCATTATCTGAAACAGCTTCACTCTCCGAATCAAAAATCCAGTATTTCACTCTCTAGCCATTACCGTATCTCATCAAATCTTTTACTTCCTTACCCCCACTATATATTCACTGGCCAGGAATTTCTCTCAGCCTTTCTCCTTTTTTCATATTAACATTTCATTCACCCTTCTGCTATACTTGATTGGCAAAATGCCAACAACACTGAAGCTACATCTACCAAGACTGTGCTTTCTCCGCATTCCCCCTCTCAGACTGTCAAGGGGAACAAATGAGCTTAAATTGCTCTTGTCTTAAAAACAAGGGTTTCCAGCATTTATTGTTTGTAGATTTTTTGATGATGGCCATTCTGACTGGTGTGAGATGACATCTCATTGTACTTTTCATTTGCATTTCTCTAATGATTAATGATGTTGAGCATTCTTTCATGTGTTTGTTGGCAATCTGTATATCTTCTTTGGAGAAATGTCTATTTAGGTCTTCTGCCCATTTTTGGATTGGGTTATTTGTTTTTTTGATATTGAGCTGCATGAGCTGCTTGTAAACTTTGGAGATTAATCCTTTGTCAGGTGCTTCATTTGCAAATATTTTCTCCCATTCTGAGGGTTGTCCTTTTGTCGTGTTTATGGTCTCCTTTGCTGTGCAAAAACTTTTAAGTTTCATTAGGTCCCATTTGTTTATTTTTGTTTTTATTTCCATTTCTCTAGGAGGTGGGTCGAAAAGGATCTTGCTGTGATCTATGAAAAGGGAACCCTCTTGCACTGTTGATGGGAATGTAAATTGATACAGCCACTGTGGAGAACAGTATAGAGGTCCCTTAAAAAACTAAAAATAGAACTACCATGTGACCTAGCAGTCCCACTACTGGGCATATACCCTGAGAAAACCATAATTCAAAAAGAGTCGTGTACCACAATGTTCATTGCAGCTCTATTTACAATAGCCAGGACATGGAAGCAACCTAAGCGTCCATCGACAGATGAATGGATAAAGAAGATGTGGCACATATATACAATGGAATATTACTCAGCCATAAAAAGCAACGAAATTGAGTTATTTGTAGTGAGGTGGATGGACCTAGAGTCTGTCGTACAGAGTGAAGTAAGTCAGAAAGAGAAAAACAAATACCGTATGCTAACACATATATATGGAATCTAAAAAAAAAAAAAAATGGTCATGAAGAACCTAGGGGCAAGATGGGAATAAAGACACAGACCTACTAGAGAATGGACTTGAGGACACGGGGTGGGGGAAGGGTAAGCTGGGACGAAGTGAGAGAGTGGCATGGACATATATACACTACCAAATGTAAAATAGATAGCTAGTGGGAAGCAGCCGCATAGCACAGGGAGATCAGCTTGGTGCTTTGTGACCACCTAGAGGGGTGGGATAGGGAGGGTAAGAGGGAGGGAGATGCAAGAGGGAGGAGATATGGGGATATATGTATATGTATAGCTGATTCACTTTGTTATATAACAGAAACTAACACACCATTGTAAAGCAATTATACTCCAATAAAGATGTTAAAACAAACAAACAAACAAACAAAACAAGGGTCTCCCTGGATCCTATAGATGATATCCCAGTTCTCTTTTATTCCCTTCAAATCCAAGTTTCTAAATGCTTTGTTTCTTCTTTTTCCCCCTCTATATCATAGAAGTTTGTTAAAGGAGTTAAGAATCTCTGTGAATACCTGCTCAGTTATTTTTAATCCATTAAAAGTTCTGAAATTGCATATTCATGAAAAATATCCAAATGACATCTCATAGTTATTTTTTTAATGTATGGGATATTTTTAAATGGCATATGTTGTGGAGAGAGTGTGTATAATTGCAGCTTTGATGTTTACATTTAATGACAATTAAAATTATTTTCATATATGTAAATAAATGAACATTGTTATTGCTTTTCCTACCACTGTTTACAATTCTGAATTTTATTCTTTGGGGAAATGAATAAGTCATCCATCTATAATTATAAGACATGACATATCTGTAACTAACCTTCTAACTTTTGTTCTCTGTGTTTTTGAGTATTAACACTGGTAAAAAAATACTCTTTTGTCCTCAGAAGCAGCCCTCCCTCCCCTTCTAGGATTTAGGGAAATAAAAATAATAGGCATTCTTTCAGAAACAAGCCAAACTACTGGGGAACCGAGCATCTAGCCTGACCTGTGTGGGCCCCTCTGTGGAGTCCACAAGTACCAGGTTAGTTTGGCCTCCATAGGTGGTTCAAGTCTGGAATGAGATCAAACTTGACTCTACTTTGATTTACCTGTCCCATGGGGAGGCTGGAGCTACTTTGGGCTTTTAGGCTTAGGGCCTTTTCTATAAAGGTACCAGAATATCCAGTAACCATATGTGTGGTGTTTACCTTTGTTCTGCAGGAACGGAAATAAAGAATTCATATTTTTAATAATACACTTAGGTCAGAGTTATTTCTCTGAAGACTTTTCCTGTTTTCTGTGGCTCAGATGAGATTCTTTTGGAATGTAATGAAGACTGCATTTTGGTCCTGTCTTTCAGTGAACTGAAACATGCCACAAAGCTGATTTTTATCTGTAGCAAGTCATTTATGTCATTTTAAAAAATAACTAACCTTTGATCTTGTGTATCAGCTGGGAGACAAACTAGACTTTGTGTGTCTTTATGGAGCAAATGCTATAGCCTATTGAAGGGGATGGCCAGGGCTGGTTGAGGAAACAGGTGAATAGCATTGTTTCTTACACCTGTGAGAAAAGTACCTCTGTACCCTTAAAAAAAATGCCCTTTAAAGCTCTCTTCTCCTACTGTCCTGGACTCTCTGCTTCTCTCATTTGGCCATTAACTTTTAACATTGATAATCATTTTGTTTACATTTTGGTACTTCAGATGCCAAAACCTTCAAGTGATATTTAACTCTGTTCAAAGCACTTCTGTCCTCATTTGATGAATTTCTGACTTTTTTCTTGCTATCATTTTTAATGAGTCAGTTGATGCCATTGTTATCTTTATCACTGTCATTACCTAACCAAGTGCCTCCAATGAATTTTACAGAACGAAATGACTTTTCCTGTTTAAGAAGCCCCAAACCATAAAAAGTAGCCTTCCTCTCTCATAGCAATAAATAAATTAATCTGTAAAGAAATCAATAAAATGTATCTTCTAGCACTTGGAGCAGCTTCCAGTTTCAGTTAAGTAACTGATTTTAATCTTACCACATATCTGCATACTGCCAATTTTGTGTGCTACACAGGTTGGCTGAGTGATTAATCTGGAAAATAATTTCATGAAATGACTAATCATCTTGTTTAAGCTACACGATATAAAGGGCATTCTGTTAATTCAGGGTCAGGCCAGAAGGTAAGGCAAGAAAGTGGCCTCTATGTGGCTAAACTTGAAAATGTACAATTGAGAAATTAAATGAGGACTCCAGGAAATAGCACCTCTAGGAAATACTTCCAGGAAATAACACCTACTCAGAGAGTGAGGAATGATTGCCGGTTGCTGTTAATGCAAGCATCATATGTGTAAATATTGGCAAGCTTGGAAGCTTGGGTTCAAAATCAAGGAAAGCTTTGTGAGTACCACATGCTATTGCAGATTTCTTAAATGGTGTCAGTGAGAGCAGTAGAGAAACATTTTTTATCAATTCAACTAATAAAACCGATGCATCCTTCTAATATTTTTGTCAAAGCCGAATAATGATAGTTGTGATTCAAAACAATGACAGGACACTTTTTGGCGTAATATAGACATAGACTTATTAAATTATATTCATGATTGAATGAATGATTACCCATCTAAAAACAAAGGGAAATGGGGCTAGTCCATAGTAATCACTCAGACATTTTCCTCAGCGAAGGTCTCTGATATTTATCTGTATGATGTGGGGAGGGGTTAATTTTTGCCAGTGAAGAGCATATTTCAACCATTTGCCAGTAAGAGAAGAATCAGAATTGAGAAGCCCCCAGTCTTAGCTCACAGAATTTCTTGGAAGAAGTACAGATTACTATCTAGGTTATTGCCCTTTTTTTTATAATAACTTGATTAACTTTCAGGTTTCTTCTTGGCTGTTTGAAAACCCTTAAAAGACTGTAAGGCTAGATTCTCTTATGCTGGGAACTTATTATAATAATACATATAATTGCATATATTTGGTGTGCTTGAGTAGTACAAAGTAGCATCATGTCTTGAAAACGTACTGCTCCTGTTAAATAATTGCAGACTGCTATCACCTGGGATAAATTTCAGAGTGATAGGAAATCCACTTCAGATGGCAAAAACAGAAACCGGGATTGATTAGTTCAATGAACTGGAAATCAGAAATTAGTTTGGGTTTCAAGATCGGTTTTCTTTATTGGTTCAGTGATGTCATTAAGCATCTGTCTACTTTGTCTACCACATCTACTTTCTCTTCACAATATCAGCCTTATCCTAAGGCTTATCTTAAGCTGTCTCCCTTTTGTCGTTGCAAGATGGCTGCCCACTACTCAAAGGACTACAAGGTTCTCTAGCCACGTCTTAGAAGAGGAATAAGGAGTGGTTTCTATAGCTCTTTCAGAAACTAGAGAGCTTCTGTCTTAGAGGTCTTCAGTAAATGCCTTCTCCAGTCTCAGTGAGCAGAACTGGGTCATATGACACCCACAGGAATTAGTTTACAAATACACTGATTTCATAGGGTCTATATCTATGGGTACTTACATATCGACCCTGAACATACTGTTTTTCAATATTTATTCCACCGAATGTTCTGAGTAGCAGCAATGCAGTTTGGATAATTAACGTTTAATTAACTTCTTGCTTACAGCTAGTTAAGAAATTGTCATTTGTCCCAATTTTTGTCATTGATAAATGAGGAAAGGTTGGCTGGAGGCGACTAGGAATGTTCTTCCTTTCTCTTAAGAGAGAGTGACAAGAAATGTGCCTCCACCTCCACGTTCCTCTGTTTCACTCCTACCTTCTCTCCCTTTCTCCTTCCCTCCTTTCAGTGGAAAAAAAGGAAAGAAACATGTTGCCTTTATTACTCCTGGTAGCCATCTTTTGACTGTGAGGATAACCATCTATAGGATAAATCCAATGCTGTGACGCCTTCATGACATTGTTGAGTCACTAAATCAAACCCACCCAACTACTTCTGAGTTTCCTATTATATGCAAATAAAATTCCTTCTTCTTTAAGCCAGAAAATTAGGTTTTCTAATGCTCATAGCCAAAAATATTCTAAGTAATGCAGTTTTTAGGCCAGAATATCAATTATCAGGAAAATGAAAATCAATGTTGTAACATTACCACAATATTTACTGTACAGATTACGACATGAAGAATATAATCAACTCTTAATTTCCCAAGCTAATAAAGACAAGGAGAATAATGTGTAATTTAAATTTGCAAAACATTCAAAAATCATTTTAGTTTGGCTTTGGGTAATAGTTGGTGTTCTATGCACAAAGGATTCAATATGCTTTGTGCTCTTAAAACTGAGCAGTGAAGATACACTTCAGCTCTTTTAGGAAGTGCTGGTAATTTTCTAATTTGTTTAGTCTCTTAACGGCAGACACATCTTGTTGGAGTAGGGCACCATCCTTGTCAGCTAAGATAGATCTGCCCTTCCTTCCTCTCTCTTCAGAGGCTTCTCTCTTCCTCTGAATAGAGCAGTGCTTTGGCTTCAAATGATCTCCCATCAGAGAAATGTTAGGGAAATATGAATAAACATTAGGGACAGTACTCAAATCATGATCAAACTATATAACGAATTATATTTGGTGTTAAATGTCAATAAGAACTTGAAAGCACAATTTGCCTAGGATAATTAAGAATTGATTTCAGTCTCTTGTACGAACATAGAGAAAAACATACAGGGAAATGCCTCAATGGACTGCATTCTTTCTAACCAATATAAAAGAATGGTTGACAGGATAAAAGGAAAGAGAATGTTCAAGATAGTTGCCATATTAAATTACAGTTTGAAATGGCCAATGAAGAAAATCCTCGTTATGGTCGGAAGCAGGCTGTATGCCTTAGGGAGAGTAGACTTCAAATATAATTTGTTCAGCCATAATAATGATAGTTCTATACCTAAGAATGCTCAAATTATAAAATAATTATTTCAATGGAAAAAAACTTTTAGGAGCAACAGAGTTGACAACAATTTGTTTTTTCCATAGACATTTTTTTTTTTTTTTTTTATATTTATTTTTGGCTGTGTTGGGTCTTCCATAGACATTTTAGTAACAGTTTTTTAAATAGCAGTAAGTGTGCATTCACACAATTCAGCAAATGTAACATTTCGTGACATCTAAGGATCTTCTCTTATTACTTTTGGCATTGTCATTAATTCAAAATATCTTAAACATTATTAAAAAATTTTGCAAAGTGTTATGAAAAAGTAAAAGCCCACTCTAAATAAGCAGCTGAGTTGCTTATGGAATGCATTTTTTCCAAGACTAGATTGCTAGTTCTTGATGAAGATTGAAAGGTAACCTAGAACGGGCTGAGTAATGCAAATAATATTTATGTCATTTATTATTTTTTTTAGTGACTAAAATCTACTTTAGTAAGAATATCTGAAGATCTAAGTGAGTCCATAGCCCAAAATCCTAAAAGGGAGCCTTAAAATTCTAACAGTGTTGATATGATGAAACTATGATGACCTGTGGGGCGGGATGGGGCAGAATATAAGGGGAAAAAAGACAAGTAGAAAAAAATCTGTGAACTTAGAGTAAATGGTTAATAGAAAATTAGGATTCATAACCATGAGAAAACATCAGGGAAGATAAACTTGAGATTGGTGTAAGGCTTACAAAAATGGCAAGGAAATTAAAATTGTAAGCAGGTCTTTTTTGAGCCATGTTCAAATAGAAAGAACAATGCATAGATTTATTGCTTAGAATAAATGGTGAGATGTTAAAAGATTATGGTAAGATAGTAGAACGCAAGTCCTACTTTGCCTCTTTTTTATTAAGGAGAGTGATTTGCAATGGGTAGAAAAAAAACAGATTGCAGAGGAATTCTAAGCTAAGTGAGAAAGAATACTTAGCTACTTTAGTGTCTAGGGTCATACAGAATGCAAGTAC
Source organism: Balaenoptera acutorostrata (assembly GCF_949987535.1). NCBI lineage: Eukaryota > Metazoa > Chordata > Mammalia > Artiodactyla > Balaenopteridae > Balaenoptera > Balaenoptera acutorostrata. The sequence continues at coordinate 36,486,720 of NC_080070.1, read as the reverse complement.
TGAAACAACTTACGCTTATCACAAGACCAAAGTGGGTGATGCTTGAGATATCAAAAACAGGAAGAATTTAGACAAATTGAGGTGAGCTCAAGGGACAAATTTTTAAAAGTAGAAAAGCTGGATATTAGTAGAACTGTTCATATTGGTCTTGTGATTTTTGATAATTAAGTTGAAGGTGTGTGAGTGTTTAGAATTGTTGGTATTGCTAAAAACCATGTATTTTTCACTAAGGGTATGCTACATCAAATCAAACTTGTTTTCTTTTTTGATAGAATACTTAGTGAAAGCTGTGGATATAATTAATCCTGATTATAGCAAGGCTTTTGACAAAGTCATCGAAAATATTTGTGTGGACAAGTTAGAGAAAAATAGATTGTAGAATTAAATGGAGTATAGCTGCCTCCATACTGGATGATCATACTCAAGGTTTGCTTGTTGATGGATGGATGACAACTAGAAGAGAGGTCCATGATTGACGTGCCAGAGACCCTATCATTTCCAACTCTTATCATTGACTTTGAGAAAAATGTAGGAGACCTCACTATCAAATTTAAGGACGATATAAGGTTGGATGGCAGAGTTAATATAATCCTTATTCAAGCAGGTCTCAATAGGATCATAGACCAAAACAAAGAAAGTAGAATTTAATAGGGATTCATTCATTATTTTTTTCTATTCAGTGTTCACTTATTAAGTGCCTTTTATACGTAAAGCCCTTAGGTTGTTGCTAAAGAGGCAAAGGTGAAGAAGACATGTCCCTATTTTAGAAGTGTAGAAGACATTTTAAGAAATAATTGTGATTAAATATAAGCCTTGCTATATTATAAGCACATACATTTGTCGTGGAAGCATAGGTTTGTGAATAAATAATGGATTGAGTGGGAAATACTAGATACAGGTTTTTGGATGAATTACAAAATAGTAGGCATGCTTAGTTTAACATTATGAGGGGAAAAAATGTGTCAGTGACATAATGTCAGTGCCTTAAAATGTAAATGCATTAAAAGTATAATGTTTAAACACAGTAAATAGAAACTGTTGTATCCTGTTCTGTGCTCACCTTTCAAACGGATGTGATTAGAAGTGAAAGAATACAAACGCAGATATGTAGATCCAAGAGGAGATGCCAACTAAATAAACTATCTCTAGTGTTAATAAGGAAAAAAGCTTAACAGTTGACTAAACTATGACTGTCCAATTTTTCCATGTTACATTTTTTATTCTTACTCAATCTTTTTTAAGGTTATTCATTAATGATGCTTATAATCTAATCATAATTCATCCTCTAGGTTAGAAGTTGCCTTCTTTCATATCCCTTCCCCTGTTGCTGATGTGTGTGTGTGTGTGTGTATGTGTGTGTTTCAAAAGTAAAATTTACGCCAATGATAAGAGAAAGGAGCAAACTTGTGATTGCTAAGGGATAGATTTATTATTCCTGTTTATAAGGGATACTTACTTGTATGTCTTCAGTCATTTTCATTAAAATTATTTTGTTAGATGTTTATTTAATTCGGGTCCTTCCTCTTAAGAGACATTTCAATTTAAAGTTGAGTTTTCACCAGTGGAATTCACCTCAGTTGAATTAGCCTTAAGTACTTAATGTCTTTTTGAAGCTCATTTTCCCCTTCAATTTTATAGTAGTTTCGCTGTAATCACGGTAGCGTTTAATTTCATGAAATTTGTTTCTCATAACCGATTTGTTTAAAAAAGTGTACTTGAGAAAGCAAAAAAAAATTGTTTCTCATATCAATATATTGAAGTTTGGTGCTAGTGTTTCTGGTCTGCAAGGTATACATTTATTTTAATCAGTGACCAGTTAGCTCACTGGGCTACCCGTGTTGTTAATGAAGGCGAAGGCATGGGTTTCATCCTGGTGCAGGCCAGCAAGCTTCTCTTTGTTATGTGGCAGAGGATACACCCCTCACCCCAGCCAGCTGGCTGGCAAATGTGTGCAGTTGGTGACAAGGAGAACTGGGTGAGACTGTGTAGATGGATTGGTGCAAATTCATCACCATAGCTAGGAAAATAACCCTGAGCGAATGTCTCCCTAATGGACAACACATGGTTGTTTATATTCAGTTGAACTGTAGATATATAGTTTGTCATTAATCTTACTTACAGAAAATCTCACTTATATTTAATAGATAAAATGCCTTCCTGCTTTAATTCTTTTGGATTAAAATTTTATACCTATATTTGACAGATATTTCACATTTTGTTTTCATACAATATCATTCTTTTACGTGTAAAATTTCATACCTTTTTAGGACATTCTGGATTTGCAACAGTCTTGTTTAATTTTTAAGACCATGGGCAAAAATCACATGAGCATTGATGGTTTTGATGAGACTAAGACAGTCTGTGCTGAATATCAGTTGTGAAAAAATGTTTAATCAAGCACATAATCTTTGGCTAGTACCATTCAGACATCTCTTCCTCTGCATTTATTAGTATGATTTGGGTAAAAGAGTAAATTTAGTACTGTCTTGGTATTTGGAAGTCTGTGTGTTTTAACCAGCACAAATTAAATTAAGCTATTCACTACTATCAAAAAGGGTGCTTAATAATGTTGAGTAAGATTTCAAACTCAGTTTACTTCAGCATACACTAATTACTCCCATCTAATCATGCTGTATCATGTAATTAATATGAACATAGCTAGGATCCACTTTTAATTTTTTTTCTTTCCGCAGGCTGTCATACAAAATAGCATTACATATATTTAAAAATTAAAATTTAACAAACCAAGTCTAACTTTTCCTTTAAAAGCAGTGTACATTTCATTTGGTCATCTCAGACATTGCATAAGAGGCAACTTTAGTATAATTGTATGCATTCTGTTTTAAAAATGGTGAGTTTAATTTAGTACAGCCAAAACCTATTTTATTCTTTCAGCCTAATTAATCATCATATATCAAAACCTTAGTTTTAGAACAAGTAGTTTATAGAATGTACACAGTGAATTCTTGTTAGGCTCAAAATAGCTCTTTTAAACCTGTCCAGAGTTTCAATTCTAATACAAGATGTAAAATATAAATGTTAAAACTGAGTACCACTATTGGTAAGGAAGTCTGAGAGCCATGGAATATATAATTATCTGGGCTTTTCAAAAATTAAAGCTCTGTGGTTTTCACTGTATAATTTTTTACATTGAAATGACTTCTGTGTTTAGAGAAGATTAATTTCTTTAGATCTCTAAAAGACCATTTTCAGACCACTAGGATCTGACAATAGCTCTTTACTGAGATTTTAAGTTGTTTCAATCTAATTTTTACAATAAGCTATAGCACAGTACAATTGATAGCAACTGTCGTGTAGGTTTCTTATTCTTAATGTAGTATCAAAATTTCCCTATTAAAAAAAAAAATTTCCCTATAGAAAGTGCTTGGTACTTCTCATACCTTATTTCTGAAAAAACAATTCTATACTTGCATTTTATGGTTATTTGATATGCCACACACACAAAAGGAATATATTTAATTTTTCAGTGTGTGTGTGTGTGTGTGTGTGTGTGTGTGTAAACTTAGGAATGTGCTACTAATCATTTTTCCCGAAATTCCTATTTTTATGAGTTTTAGAGTTTTTACAGTCAGTACGAATTCTTCTGTCAGAGTGCAGACCCACTGACAATACAATCATTTAAAAATCTAATTACTTTCACCTGTTTAAATAAGTGAAATTCATGCTGGAAAACGTGTGCAAACTGCCACGGGAAGTAGTTGAACTCCCGCTCAAGGAAGGTTTTCCAGGCATCTTTTTTTGTCCCTTGAGGTGTTTATGTCCTTTTAGAAGTCTGTATGGATTTGGTCTATAGCCACAGATTTGTGACTAAATGACTGTGTGAGCAAAGCTACTAAACAGTAATAAGGCTTGGTAATAGCTGTTTGAGGTTTATTTCAAAAGCTTCATGTCTGATCTCATTAGAATACCTATGGGTACAAATGTTGTTTTTCCCTGTACTAAGCATAGAGTAAATGATAGATCATAATTAATGTACTAAAAAGGCACATTTTGCCTCTGTTTTTATTTTACAATACATAATTAGTTCACCTAAACCTAACAAATATGAGTTTGTTTTCTTTTCCTTTTTGCTTTTTTGGTTTGTTTTTAACTAAAAAGCCTGCACTGATATTATATTGAATTATAGAAATTACAGAAAGAGAAGATGAATGTTTGTCACTGAACTCCACTGGATTTAAACAAATCAAAACAAAAGAGAATAATTCTCTAATAGTTTTGCAACACATTCGAAATGCAGTCTGTTGTTTGTTTGGGAAGGTGAATGGAATATGTGTTATGAAATTTCTCAGCAGCAATCATTGCACATTTTCATTTGATAGACTTTTAAGCTGTCACATCCTTATTTTCTTTTCCTGGCAACAATTATTGCGTCATGAAATGAAGATAATTGTAATTTTGTTTTGTCTTAGATGCCATTTATAAGATATGTTATACATATTATTACCTCTCATTCCTATTAGATTATTTTTTTAGTAAAATTAGAGTTTAGTTGATTCAGGGGAATTATACTACTGCCTTTAAAGCATTATTAGCAGTTTGTTAAGATTGGATATTAAGGAATTCAAATGGCCAGGTCCTTTATTTTAATAGGGAAACAAATTCCACTTAACTATTTTGAATTTTTTTTCTTCTCTTTGACTACGTAGAAGCATGTACTTTGTGTGCAGGCTAACTTACAGTATATGTGTGTGCCTGTGTGTGTGTGTTTTATATCAAATCTAAACAAATGCTTTTAGGTAATACGATTTACAAGTATAGTTCAGGAGTTTTAAACTCGTATGCCTTTGGAAGCTAAGGAAAGCCCACAAATGAGTAAAATAGGCTTTTGTCAATAAATGAGGAAGTGATGGAGAAAGACAAAACTGGAGATTACAGGCCCCTGCTAAAGGTACTCAAATCCAATTGTTTTAAAATACCCTGTGTTCTGTCATTATCAAGGAAAACACTTTGACTGACTGGATTTGGTCTTCAGGACACCAGCTGAGACTTCCAAAACTCCCAGCTTTTTCCTACATCCTCAGCTAGGGATCCTCTGCCATGGAGGATCCACCGTTGCGGCCCCTCCAATCTGACGTCCTTGCTTTCAGGAGCATATCAGGATCTGTCAGCGTAAGAATTAGTTGGTTACTAAATATTCTACTCTGAATAACAGAGCTGTGAGCTATAAAACAAAATTAATCTTAAAATTAGTGCTTTAGAATACACACAGTTACATCGCTGCACCTTTGTAGGTCTTTACATCCTTGAAAGCTGTTTCTGCTGAACCGTGAGTACAAAAGTTTCTATCCCTACAACAGACACACCTATCATCTATTCTTTGATCCTCACTGATGTGCTAATACTACTTTGTAATTGCGTCAATTAATATATTAGTAATAATATAATTCCATCGCTTTCGGGCCAGTATTTCCCTTCTAAAATTGTAGAACGTCGCCCCGTTGTAGTGAAGACAAGAGTATCTATGTAAGATGACTTAAACAAGCCCTGGAATACGATTGGCGATTACATGAATACACATGTTATATATGTGCAATTGTATACATAAATTGTAAAAATTACATTTTTTGATCTGGCTTTGTACATTGAAAAATATCTGTTTTTCTAAAAAATTACCTATCACACTGAAATGAGTGAAACAGACACATTTGTTTGGGCCTAAGGGCAAGTACTATTCCAGTTTTTATAACTGTTAGTAAAACATCTGTCTGATTTTAAAAGCTGAAAGGCATGTTAATTATTTTCTTTAATTTTTAATTATTATTTTTAGTTGCAACGATACCCTCACTAGTCTAAAGTGACTTTTGAAACCTGTGTTATTTACAGTATAAATTTCTAATTGAACTAACTTATACACATCAGATTGTACTCCATGGCACATATAGAATTTGAAGACGAATTCAAGATTGGGTATTTCATATAGATCACAGAGAACACAAACTGGGGATTCTATTTAAAATCTGCTGATTGACATACGTGGCTTTATTTTTAAAACTAAACAAACTTCTGCTTAAAATTCATTGTTTGAAAGAGAGTGCCATTTTGAGAATGTAGATGATTTTAGATCATTTATGATTACTGTGAAGAATAATAGCATTACAGCAATTTTAAGAGTGATTATGTAGGTCCAGTTTTGGAGGCCATGCTGATCATAGAGCCTCCACCATGTGTGTTTCTGAGGAAGGGTGGCAGGACAGTGGGTGTAAATCCCTCTACCATTTTGAAAAGATCTCTAGTCTCTAAGGGGACTCATAAGGAGGACTGAGAAGACCTAGTGGAAGGTGCAGCCTGGTGGCTCGTGAACAAGCACATGCATAACATCAGCAGCTACTGCTGTAATTGTAGCGTTGCACCAAAATAAATTATGTGGCAATAAACAGAACTGTGACGTTGTTGCTGCCTAGACTGCTCTGACAAACATTGCAGTTACCTGTCGCCCTGTAATAAACCACCCCAAAACTTAATAGCCCAAAATAATAATAATAGTTTATCTTGCTCGCACAAATCTAAAGTTTTGGCAGGGCTCAGCTGGAAAGTTCGTCTCTGTTCTGCATGGCTTCAGTCGGGGTTGCTATAGACTGAGCCTGTAGGATGGAACCCCTTCAGGTAGCTCACTCACAAGCCTGGCAAGTTGGTTCTGGCTGCTGGCTCGGAATTCAGCCAGGGCTGTCAGCAGAGTGCTTTGGTTCCTCTTAAATGTGGGCTGCGTGGGCTTCCTCACAGCTTGGCGACAAGAGTTCCGTAGAATGTTCCCAGGTGGAAACTACAAGGCTCTGATGCAGCCTTGAAAGTCAAAGAACATCGCTTCTATCTCCCTCTGTTTGTCTAGCAAGTCAGTAAGGCCAGTCCATTTCTAAAAGAAAGAGGATTAGACTCCATCTCACAGTGGCAGGAGTGGCCAAGAATTTGTTGCCTTTTTTTTTTTTTTTTTTTACTTTGGGTTTATTTATTTATATGTTTATGGCTGTGTTGGGTCTTCGTTTCTGTGCCAGGGCTTTCTCTAGTCGCGGCAAGTGGGGGCCACTCTTCATCGCGGTGCGCGGGCCTCTCACTATCGCGGCCTCTCTTGTTGCGGAGCACAGGCTCCAGACGTGCAGGCTCAGTAATTGTGGCTCACGGGCCTAGTTGCTCCGCGGCATGTGGGATCTTCCCAGACCAGGGCTCGAACCCGTGTTCCCTGCACTGGCAGGCAGATTCTCAACCACTGCGCCACCAGGGAAGCCCTGTTGCCATTTTTAATCTACCACAGGAAAGGGGGTGAATTGAAGCATTGCCAGGGTAGAGGGGGCATTCATATGCCAAGAGTTCTGCTGAGTCCACTGGGAGCAAGCTTCCTGACTGTAAATACCACCACTTCTGCCACCAACCTCTAACATACAGGTAGCATGTACTATGGTCAGATAATACGCTAAATGCTTTATAGGCATTTTTTAAATTACATTTTCACAACAGTCCTTGTAGCTGGATGATGATATTATCTGAGACACAGAGAGGTTAAGTTAGTAAGGTTCATAAACTAGTAAGTGGTAAACCCAAGGCTTGAATGCAGATTGTCTTCATGCCACAGTTCATACTCTTAACCACTGTATAATATAATCTCATGTGAGATGGCCCCTCTGTCTCCCTCTTTTGACAACCAGTCTATGAAAATACTACTTACTCTGCTTCATCTAAAAGCCACCTGTGAAATGACTTACTTGAATACAGAAGTCTGATAACTAAGAGTTTCTCTAAAATAATTGTCTTTTGAAAGCATTAGAGACATAGAAATGCCGTAAAGATGGAGTTCTGTGTTGAGAGCGGGCACAGCTTACAAATGGAAAACAAATACACTGTGTCTCGAAGAAGGAGGTCCCAGGATGCTAGAGGCTTGTGTTGGGAGCTGATGAAGGATGCTTATCAGCAGGAGAGTCAAAACGTATCTGAATCCTAGTTGGGAAGGCTGAGGCTGGAGTCAGGAAAATGTTCACAAGAGTCAGGTCTGAAGACTGAAGCAGGAATACAAACCAAAGAACTATTAGTGAGGTGAGAAGCTCTGTTGACTTCGTAACTTTGACTCTTGTCCTCTCCTAATCCCTGCCTCTTGTGAAGCCTGTCCCCATCTAGGACTTCCATCCTGATGCTTATCTGGTCTGAAATCTGTGATTGTTAGGCCCCTCAGATGCTGCAGTTTGCCTGTAGACCAAACGTTTCTGCAGCATTGACAACTGAAACCATGCCTGCCAGCACCTGCACTTTCTTGTTTTCCTCTTCCTGCTAAGAGTAAGCTGGTCTGGCTTGGGCACTGCTGAAGAAAGGACATGAAGGCCCTAATAAATGGCTTGACTCTGCACGTAGTGTCACTCTCCTTAATGACTGCCCTAGTAGCCAAAAATAACCAGTAAACTATGATAACAGTTTCTATATTATATCAAAAACTTATCAGAATAGAGTTTTCCCCCATATGATTCTGGTATATAGAAATTTGGTATCCTTTTAATTAAACCCCTATCAACTGATTTCTAAGACACTGTATAACACATTAAAGTTTATTGTATTTATTATGTATTTATTTTACTACACTGTTAATTGCTTCTCTTCTATATGTAGATACCATTCATTAATTGCCTCTATGTTTATCAAAAAATGGTATTCAAGGAGTTATATTTCTCTGCTTATTTCTATTAAAAATTCAAAGGTGTATTCTAATGGAAAACATTTTGGCTTGAGGTTGTTAGTATATCACACATAAAAATACATTATGAGGGTAAAGAAAAAGTGTTTAATCTTCTGATTAAACCCAATTACACTAAATCTATTCATGATACTGAGTTGTACTTGTTCAAAGTTCAAAATATTGGAAAAGAATGATGTTGTCTTTTGTATTGTTCCTGCGTTGTGCTTTAGAAACTTGATTCAGTTTTATGTCGGTCTCGGATGTTTTTTTTTTCTACTTTTCACTTTTTTTTAGTGCCTTGTACTCTTCCTAGTATGTGAATTTACCGACCCTTCAGATGTATTCTCGTTAGGTCATTGTATCGTTCATTAAAGTGTCCTTAGGCAGATAGAGATCACACAGGTTTGAAGAGTACAATCCTTCTCTGAAGCGAAGGAGTCGTGCCCCAATGTCTTTAGGGGCATTCACTTGTCATGCAGTTGGCTTTTGGCCAACAGAGATGAACAAATTAGTAGAGTGTACCTGTGTTGGCCCTGTTCCTAGTCTCATTTATGTAATTGATGTCTGGTGGCCTCATTTTGGATCATTAGCATATCAACATAATGTCTGAGCCTGGCAAAGTGCTGCTTGTTGTCAGACATTAGCAATTTACCATAACCTAGAAAGCAAGAGAACCTGACATTTTAACTGGATTGATGGCAGAAATCAAGATGGTAGCACAGGAGGCTCAAATTCAGTAACTCTTAGAGTTCCTGTGTGTTTGAAATAGTTAATAACAAGTTTAGATTTGTGTTAGACTGTTTTTCTGTAACAGAGAAGATATGTTTTGTTAATAGCAATACTATAAATATGGGGTTCTTTTAAATATTTTTAAGTTCCTTCACATTTCATTAATTTCATTTTCATTGCTTTCATGTTTAGTCAGTGTACATGTTTGTTGGTACCTATGACTAATTGTAATTGTTTTAAAAAAGAACAGGTTTTTAAGCCAAAAAATAACATATTTGGAGATGGTTTTAATTTTAGTGAAAGAATTTAGTGTGAATTAACCATCTTACATTGCTTGAGAAGAATCCTGGGTTACTTTATAGCCAGTCTGAAATACAAGCTTGAAATTCTCTATTCCAGATTTGTTCTCATGACGTATCATTAGTTTACCAGCTGTTTATAATGCAAAACAAAACAGTTAAATAGACATAGTTCTTATTCACTTAGTGCTTCTAATTTAAGGTAGGTGACACAGACAGGGATGTTGTAATGCCAGCTGTTTATAATGCAAAACAAAACAGTTAAATAGACATAGTTCTTATTCACTTAGTGCTTCTAATTTAAGGTAGGTGACACAGACAGGGATGTTGTAATGTTTACTACCATAAATATAGAATAAAAAGAAATAAAACTACTTTAAGAAATAAAATAAACATATGCAGATAAGTTATACTTGATGTAAAGGATATGTATTTTTAGAAGTGGAAAAATAAACCCTGCATCTAGTAGGATTCTACTTTTTATGACCCACAACCTGACACTTAATTCCTCTTAGTCAAATTATTCTGTTAATAAAATGAAAATTACTTAAAATTACTGTAGTGTGATTAGTGCCTTTTTCTCCCTTGAGAGTAAATATTTTGTCATTTTTATTTTCTAACCCCAGTGTCCCACAGTGTCTCCTATGTAGTAAGTACTAAATAAATGTTTGAATACTAAATGAATGAGTGAGATTCACACTTACATTTTTTTTAAATATCTAAATTTTCTGTATTTTTGTCTGATTGCCAAAATGAGAATATATTTATTGTGGAACATAGACAATACTGAAAAAAAATGAAAAAATAGAAATCATTAGTCATATTTACTGTTAACATACTGGTATATCTATAAGCATGTTCTTCTCTTTGAATCTATACATGTATAGTTTTTAAAAATTATAATATGGTGGGTCTCTAAATAATTAATAACTTGCTTTTGTCACTTAATTATGAACATTTCCCAACTAATTAAATATCCTGCACCCAATTTTCTTATTAACTAGGAGCCAAAATGAATTCTCTGCTGTGTCCTATAAATACTTTAGGCCCTTTATTCTCTGAGGTAGGCATTATTTCTGTTTTAGTGATAAAGAAATTGAGGCTCAGAGAGACTAGTACTTACCAAGGTGAAACAGATACTAAGAAACAGAGGGGAGATTTAAATTAGAGCTGCCCAACGCCAAAGTCCATGCCTTTAACTACCATAGTGTATTACGGCCCAGTACTAATATAATTAACTTATCTAGTTCTCCATTTTGACTTTTAGTTTGTCCATTCTTTTACTATTAAAAACTACATTGAGGCTTGTCTACAGATAGGAAGGGGAGAAAATAGACTACAGTAGACAAGTGGAAACTTTTAGGGGTGATGGATATTTATTATCTTGATTGTGTTGATAGTTTCAACTGTATATATACATATATATATATATATATATATATGTACACACACATATAGTCAAAACTCAACAAACTGTAAACTTTATGTGTTTTTCAGTAGGCATAAATTATACCTAAGCAAAGCTATAAAAAATGTTTTTAAACTACTCTGAGATGAATGTTCTTATATGTAAACCCATGATTTTTTCCTCAGTAGAATTCTTGAAGAGTTTTTTGGGGGGCTTAAAAAGTATTCATATTTTAAGTACTTTATATGCAAACATATGTGCCCTCAGAAATGTATGAATGCACACTTCTTCCATTAGTGTATGAACTTTTATGTTAACATAAGAGTATAATGACAGTCACATATTGAATATTTACTGAGTATCATATATTCTACTAGGTGCTTTATTATCTCCTTTAATCTTCATGTCACCAATTTAGATGAGGAATGAAAAACAAATACTTGGAAAGATTAAACAGCTTGATCTCATAATATAGCTAGTAAATAGTAGATGAAGGATGTAAATTGTAGGTGAAGAATATGATTCCCCAGGCAAATGAACTATACTGTTCTACTCTTCACTCTTACAAATGCTAGGTATTCACTAAATCCTTATCTTTTTTAGACAACTGTTTGAAAAGCTTTGGCCTAAGAACGAAGTTTAAGTCCCAAAAGACATTTAATGGGGAGGATTCTTTCTTAAGTAGGGCCACCATATTGATTTTCATCCAAATTTGTACACTTACAAATGTGAAAAGAGGGGCGCTGTTAATAATTAGGTTGGGACAACATATGTATACAGAGCATCTCCTGGGAAAAAGAAAATGGGAAAAGAAACCAACTGGGAAAAGAAAAAGGGTGGAAAGATATGCCTTTTAAAATAAATGTTATTTACCAAGCACTGACCAAGTACTACTCTTTGCAGGCTTTCTTACCTTACTTCTCACAATTGCCCTTGAGATATTTGAGATCAATTTTCCCCAAAGAATACAGATGCTCTGAGAAGTGAAGTGCTTGGGCAGCTTCTCACAAAATTAGTGACTGATGAGCCAGGGGTTTGTAGGCAATTCTGTCCAATTCCAAAGCCCCACATCACTCCACTATTAGCATTTTTCCTGTATTTAAATAAAATAAGGTTAATATGTTTTCAAAAAAGCAAACAATTGTCAAGTTTTAAATAATTGTTAAAGTTTTAAAGGAAGGAACTAGATATCTAGATTGATCAACATGTTTAAATTAACTGTGTAGCTCTTGAACATCTTTCCATGCTCTTTTCTTTTATATCTCGTTATAAGTAAATTTTATTTTTAATTGACATGCAAGAATTTATCTGTGTACATCTGTATAATCACACAGGCATAGACTCATAAAATCAAACAATTTTCAAGTTGCAAAAGAAACTGGGCAACGGAACAGCATTTAATCCAGTGGTTCCCCAAACACAACGTGTAGACAAATGCCAACCATGACGAAGTGGCTTGTGACAAAAACCAAACTAACAGAAAGTCCAAAAGGAATGCTCTTTCAATCATTACTTCCTTACATGGAAAAATATAAAGTGGGCAACCTAGTATTGTTCCAGTTTTTTTTTTTCTTCTCTTTCTTCCTCCTTCTCCTTCTTGGTCTTCTTTAGAAAATTAGAAGTTGTTGATATCAAAACACTGGTGTGCTCTAATCAAAGTCAATAATACCTTTTTCTTTTAGAAGAATATAAGTGGGCCATCAAGATATTAGATTTGTCAGAGTACCCAAAATAAGAATAAAATTTATAGCTATTGCTTGCATGCCTACTATATGTGAGACACAGGGTTAGGTGCTTTTCATACATTGCTCTTTTATGCTTTACAATATCTGTATAAGATAGCTACCCTTCTATCCATTACATTTGAGAAAACTGAAGTTAGAGAAGTTAAAGTAGCAAAAGAGCATAGATTGAAAGTAGCAGAGCTCAAACTCAGAACTGCAAAAGCATGTTTTTCTCCCATTGCCTCATAGATGGTGCATTATTGCCTCATCCACTGATCTGCCCATTTTCCTAAGTTTCTCCGTTTCATCAACATTTCCTTGTACACATTTTAGACTTAGGCAACAATTAAATCAGTGATATAACTTTCTTTTGATATTTCATAATTCTCAACAGAATAATTAGCCTAGAAAATATAATTATACATAGTATATAGTCCTTTTGTATGCCAGGCAAATTCTGATGACAGCAAACACTGCTAAAATAATAATTGTGGAACAAACAGTTTATAAATTTAAGGTAATGGATTATTTATTTAAGCTTCATATGTCACACAAAGTTCTGATAAAATAAAAGTATTAAGACAGTCTCCTGGAGTTTGTTTTAATATTGTTTAATTTGTTGACATCTTTCTAGGCTCAATAAAGTAAAACTTCATTAATTTTTTCCTCAGGTATTCAAAGTAAGATTTAAGGCAATTACCATTTTCGAAGTGTTCATTGTTTGTGTTCCTTAAATGAATCAAGAAAATACTTTAATAGTTGTTGAATATTCATAATGGGCAAAATGGTCTGCTAGAGGTTGTGAAGGACTCAAAACATGATAAGGTTTGTGCTTTCAAGAAGTTTATAATTTAATAGGAAGGGAAAAGACATACATGATGCTTCTCTCAAGTGAAATTAAGGGATTTTTGTAGAAAAATATTAATAAAGGTTGAAATTAGAGTATAGGTGTTACATATCAGCCAAATAGGAAGTCTATGTCAGTTTATATATTATTAATAAACATCAAAGCAATCTTTACCTTATGATAGGGAATCTTTCATTGGTTATTTGAAACAAAACGCGTTCCCATAAACAAATGTATCTTTTCCTCTCCTCTCCCTCCTTCCCTTCCAGAAGGAATAATTCTGTGGTTTAGAGCCTGGGATCTGGAACTAGACTGCCTTGCTTCAAATCCTCTTTCAGCCACTTACTGTGGGAACTTGGTTAAGTTACTGGAGTAGCTAGAATATAGGCTCCACTCATGTCCCAGAGACACAAAGTGACAGTGGCTTATGGCAGTATAAAAGTCTCTTTTCATAAAAGTATATAGCTGGCACAGTGTTTGTTTTAGTTCTATTACTCTCTGCCATATAACTGCCTCAAAACTTTGGGGCTTAGAGAGAGGCATTATATATGAGAGTTGAGAATTTGGGCAGGGCTCAGTGAGAAAGGTTCATCTATGCTTCACATCCTGTCAGCTGGGCTGACGTGAGTGGGTCTCAAACATCCAAGATGTCCAAAGTCGTATGCCTAGTGCCTTTGTGCTGGCTGCAGTTGTAACCACTTGGTTCTCCTGCATATGACCTGTCTCTCCTTATGTAGTCTCTCGTCATTTGGTAGTCTATCATGAACTTCTTGACATGGCTGCTGGCTTTCAAGAGGATGAACGCAGAGGCTGCAAGGCTTCTTCGGATGTAGGTCTGAAGGTCACGGTCTCATTTCTGCTGCATTCTATTGGCTGACACAAGTCACAGGGTCAGCCCAGATTTAAACGGAGGGAAATTACCTCTTGATGATAGGATGGAAAAATTACACTGCAAAAGTACTTGCAGAATGGGAGGAGACCTTTCTGCATCTGCAGACTGGGGCCATCTTTGGAAATAATCTGTCAAAATGGATCTGCTCTGAGGTCTCCAGGAGCTCAAATTGCTTTGCATGTTGCTCTGCCATCTCTAGAGTGCTGTCCCCGTCTGTCTCGTCCAGGATGACTCACCACTGTTTTCTCATTTCAGCCAAAAGAAAAGGAGAAAAACAGAAGGGGTAGATAGGTATCTTCTTCCTTTTAATAGCATGGCCGAGATTCAGGTCTTACTCACAAGGGCTACCTAGTTAGAAGCCTTAAAGGATATAAAGTCTTGGTTCTGGATGGCCATAAGATCACCTAAAAATTGTGGATTCTATTTCCATGAGAGAAAATTGGAGAACAGATATTGGGAGACAGTTCTTAATCCCCATGACAGTTATTTAACCTCTTTGACTCTCAATTTCTTTTTGTGTGAAATGGGGATAAGTAAGTGTACTTTGTTAGTAAGGCTGTTGTGAGAATTAAATGAACAATATGTGTGAGAACTTAGCACAGTTCTGGGGATACATGTTAGGTATCACCATTCTTTCAGTAAATAGTCACAGAACTCCTGCCACCTTCCAGGCACTGCTCTGGACTCTTAAGCATAAGATATTTTTCCATACCTGGAGAACTAAAACTCTCCTGAGGAAGACATACTTACTAACAAATAATTGCAGCCTGAGTTGAGTGGTAGGATAGAAACTTAGTTCATGAACCATGGAGATGGATAGGAGTGGTGCAGGAAAGTTAGAGATTTCATAAAGGAGCTAACATTTAAAGTTGACCATGAAAACTGAGTCAGAAATAACTTGTTTCAGAAGCAATAAAGAGTGTGGCATATTTAGAAAATAGTCAAGAGGTCGATTATCACTGAATCATAGAAGCTGGATGGATTGTGAGAGATGAGCCTGAAGAGGTAAGGTAGGGTCAAATTGTGAAGGACCTTATATTTGATACCCCTGAGTTCAGACATAACATAAAATAACCTCTCTGAAGTCTCAATTTCCTCTGACTAGTGAGATGGTAATAGCATGATCATTGTGAGGATTAAGTGATAATATAAAGTGCTCAGTACAGTTGCCAGACACATATTAAGCTCCCAATAAGCATTAGCTATTGTTGTTATTGTTGCCATTATTATTATTATTATTTATTATGATTATTATTAGAGGAGGAAGAACCAAATTTAAGGTATCAATAGTTCTAAGGTGAACTTGGTTAATGTTTAAAAGAGTGATAGATGGTGACAATACTTGGGATTTCCAGCCATTAATGAGATATGGAATTCAAAGTAGATTGGAAAACAAGTATAGTATTAGAAATACTGAGTTTGAGATACCTTCAAAATATCCAGTGAACATTAGTTATGAGGGGTCAGTTGAAAGTATTTATCTAGGATAGAGAGGAAAGGTCAGAGTTAGAAATAAAAAATTGCCAAATAATGGGAACTCCCTCTTGGAACAGGAGTGAGTACAGTCATCCTGGAGAGTCAATAGAAAATAGGTCCAAGAAAACTGTGAAAAAGGTGATGCTTTCTTCGACTACCTTCAAGTGTCCATTTTAGCTGTTGTGTATTGGGGGCATACAACAATGCTGTTAGCATGAGAAGAACCAGTTGGCATTAGTTCTACTGGAAATACACGGACATATTCCCTGCCAGATATACCAAGGGCGCATATCCACGCTGCAGCTGGAATCAGGACATATCCTTTCCCTCTGACTAGACAGTCAGGTGAGGACTCCTGGAGTTCCAGCTTTTTGGTGAGGGGTGAGAGAGTCACAGGGTCTTGGCTGCTGTAATGATTTCCTAGAAACTTTGTTCACATCTATTCTTGCACCCTTTTGAAACATTCACCTCACTGCAGCCTCACTGATTAGTTTCAAAAACAAAGATCTGACTCCGGCTTAAAATCACTTAACATTTTCCCATTGTTCCAGGGGTGAGGAAGAAAGCCCCTGCCTACCTCACTGTCATCTACTTACTTGCTTTCACACATCATCCAGCCGGACCTCTGTAATCCGTGACTGCGCCATGCTGCTTCCGTCCAAGTTCTTCCCTTTGCCCAGCACACTCACGCCCCTCTCTCTCTTTACGTGGGTAGCCTGACAACTCATCTTTCAGAGCTCAGCTCAAAGCTCCCATCCTCAAGAAAGCCTTCCCTGATCTGCCAGACCCGGTCGGGGTCCTCTTGGTAGATGCTCCCGTAGGATCTTAATAGCATTTATCCTAATTTGAGTAAAGTTTGGCTTGTGCAGACAATTGTTTGATGACTCTTTTCTTCACTACAACAAAAGCCGAAGCTTCTCCACCGCAGAGAAAAAGTCTGTCTTATCTACTGGTGGGGCTTGATCCCTTCTGCCTCTACCTGCAACATAGAACAGGTTGAGAAGTAGACAGGGGGTCAGACAGAGTGTCAAAACAACAGCTTTATTGTTGCTAAATCCTGATTAGAGAATTCAGCCTGATAGGAGACCCTGAATAGGCTTCCTACTCATTCTCTCAGAATGGAACTTATTCGCCCAAAATTAGAAGAAAGGGATAACCACAGGTCTCTGCTGTATCTCTGGTACCTGCAAGAGCACCTTGTTTAGAGTAGGTGTTTACAAGGCATTGCTTGTTTCCTTTTGATTTCTTTTTCTTTTTTAACCAATGTCTTCTTACTTCAGATAAGTGTTTCTAACATCCCAAATCAAGTGCAAAATAATTATTTCTTACAGTTTCTCCTTTATGCCACTTTCCCTGAACAGAACACATAGTATAATATATAGTTTTTAAGGTTTCTTAAAGGTTTTACTACAAACAGCAAAGGGAGAAATTACAGGAGGTAAATTGACTCTCTCCTACACCTCCTACTTTCTGTTTAAGCTTTTTTTTTTTTTTTTTTTTTAATTTTATTTATTTATTTATGGCCGTGTTGGGTCTTCATTTCTGTGCGAGGGCTTTCTCTAGTTGTGGCGAGTGGGGGCCACTCTTCATCGCGGTGCGCGGGCCTCTCACTATCGCGGCCTCTCTTGGTGCGGAGCACAGGCTCCAGACGCGCAGGCTCAGCAATTGTGGCTCACGGGCCCAGTTGCTCCGCGGCATGTGGGATCTTCCCAGACCAGGGCTCGAACCCGCGTCCCCTGCATTCGCAGGCAGACTCTCAACCACTGCACCCCCAGGGAAGCCCCTTAAGCTTTTTAAACTTTTTTTTTTATACTTTATATTGAAGAGCAAAAGCACAAAAACATACTAATAGTGGGATTTGTTTACCCAAGGCAGAATGTTCCAGAACAGAGGAAAAATAGATGCCGGCTACTCTAAGTCATACAGGTCCTAAAAACTAGTTCAGAAGGGCTTCAGCTGGACACACACTGTTGTGTAGGGAGACAGGGAGCATTCCCATTGAGGCAAAGGGTAGAAGCAACTGTTTGGTCTTCCCTCTTTCATTTTCACAGATTTTACCTTTAAGGATGACATGCTGAACCAAATTAATGGTTAATAAATAGGGGAAATACTCGCAAAGAATGCTGGTCCCAGGTAGCAGTCAATTGACAGACACAAGAAGAAAAAGGAAAGAAAGATAATTTCCAGAACTATTTGGGGGTCAGGGGCCTCAGGCTTATTTCTGAGTATTTATATATCAGGGACTCTTCCTATTTTAATTATTCAGTAATATTTAAAGTTCTTTCATTTTTTTCATACAGCAAAAGTATATACGTACTGTTGAAATACTTGAAAACGCAGAAAATATAATAATGAAAATATTAATCATACATAATTATCTCTCCCATCTCTTCTTCCAAATGTGCTTTTTGATTTTGCATTTAACATGATTAAAGTAGATTGTGGACAACTTAATCTTATCAGAAAAATTATTCTGAGGGGCAATTTTACTAGTCTTCTGTAACATTTTACAGAAGTATTTATTTTCACAGTTATTTTCACAGTTAATTTTATGTGAATTTAATTCCAAAAGTTAAATGCTATATAAATGTAGATGAGAAAAATAAATATCTTAAAGCCTCAGATATTCTCTAACATAAGTGATTACTCCTAAGTTCTGTTCATCCATTTATTCAATCAAACTCTTGCTTATTTATCTTATAAAAGATATTGTTCACCTGGGCTTTGAAAACACCTGCAATTTGGGGAATAGAGTTATTTGACGCAAAAAGTATGTTAATCTTCAAACTTTTCATTAGACCATTGGACATTTGGTTAAAAAGTATTCTCTTCTCTTGAGGAAATTATGTTCCATTTCCACCCTGACATACCACGCAGTACAATGCTGATGTAATTTCACTGTAAGCAGGACTTTAGTACATGAGTCAATTCTTAGTTGCTAAGAGTTTCCTTCTTATCTCAATAGAATACACATTATTGCTGTTGGGAAATGGTTAGAAGTCAAATTTAACCTTTTGTTTAATTTTTTTTAATAGGGACTGGGGAGATTTTGACTAATAAAAGCGTATTTTTCACTACATGTTGAACAAGATTTTGACTAAGATGTAAGTGTGCAAGAAAAGTTAGCAAACTCAACAGAAACACAAAACACTTTCACTGGGTGAATAGAAAAAGGTTACAAACTTTTTACAGTGCATGAAAATATTCACAGTAAAAAAAAAATTCTTGTAAATTACTATAAAATGCACCATTTCTTAATAAAATCCTGACATGGTTTCCTGGGTAGCAGACGAAGTAAACTAATTAATTTAAAATTTATTTGTTGGCATAGTGCTATTGAAAAAATAGAGAAACAGAGACAGAGACAGACTCAGAGAAAGAGAATTAGAGCGCTATCAGAACAATAAAATATTTTGAAATTCAGAAAGACCTGTCACAACAGAATTGCTTCGTGCCAACATTCTATTTCAACTATATTTTAAAAATTCACCTTAAGGTTTCAATCATAGACTTCCCAATATTAAATGCTCATATTTTCATATATAACTTGACAGGCAAAGGTGTAAGATTAATGCCATTAATATACAAAGTCAGTTAAAACAAGACTTGACAAAAGGTTTAAGTTTGGCCAACCGGTTATTCAAATCTCCTAGGTCATATTCATTTCACTTTAACTTCCTTGAAGGGTTTTCCTTTACCTATTAAGGCAAGTGTCCTTCTCACACTCTCACCAGATTTGGCAGGTGGCCTGCATTACCCAATGCTGAATTATAAAATGAGCCTCACCATTAGGCTAGTTTTGACCACACATTTCAATCCTGTTATATTCTGTTGAAATGGTTTAAAATGGCAGTTTGTGCCATCTGACAGTTTCCTATTTAATTGACAAGGAAGCCACCTCTCTTACTATTATTTTTTCTCCTTAAGAGTTTTGCACTTTAAAATCACAGGCCTTCTTAGGAAGTAGGGTTATTGAAATGTGAAACTTCTGGGAGGTTAAAAGTGAATGACCCTAATGTCTCCTTGACACTACTGTGGAGTTTTCCCAGTATATCTTTCTTGCTGTTTTAAAAAAAATGTAGACTTATTGTTACTGGAAGGAATTCTGATAGTCACTTTCCAGAACTTATTATTTGTGGATTTCACAAATTTGGTAAAAACACAGTGTTAGAGAGAGAAGAGAGGGAGATCATCATGACATTTCTTGATTTCATCCATAGGCAATACCTTGTTATTTTTCTCCTTTCCAAGCTTCTTAACAAGCTAATATTTAGATTTAGAAAACTTATAGCCTAGGGAAAAAGTAGTAAGAAAGCATGTATTGTAAGTTATAAAGTACTAGATTCATCAAAGAAAAACAGATGGAAATTGTCAGTGTTTGTATTAAGTTTAATTGCTTGTAATCTTTAAGAACAAATTCTGCCACAGAGCCTGGAAGACTACACTCAAGAAGAATCAGTAAAACAGAATGCAAAATAAAAAAGTTAGAACCTTGAATATTATAAATGAGAGTAGAGAGTGAAGATCAATTAAAAAAAAGAATCGAGTGCCTCAATAATTATTAAATTTTTGCTGCAACTTTGTCTTAAATATACTATAACCTCTTTACCTATGACAAGCTTTTTCTGCATAATATAAGAGACACTTTCTACCTCATAACAGCTACAGTGAATATGATAGTACTTACCTAAAGCTCTTCATTTTAGTACATCCTGATAGAATAGGGATATTGTTCCAAAATAATTTTATGGCAGACCGAGACAACATGGCCCATTTATGCAGTTTTCTAAGAAACAGCCTTAGAATTTCTAGAGGAATGAATAGATCGTTTCTCTCAACGAGGTTCTAGATGAGAGTTGACCCCCAGACATATGAACTTACTAGGGCCTAATGAACTGTCATGCTGAGTAGTGACTGAATATAGATCCTGTGCCTTAGAGTTCAAATAGGGCAGACTTTAAGGTTGATAGCCTTTTGTAAAAATTACAGAAAGTGCTAACTAAGAATCTCTCCTTTTCTTCTCCAAAAAAGAGTACCTATATGGAAGAATAGGATTTTTCACAGGAAACTACTTTCTTAAGAAAGGGCATGTGAACAAATTGCTGATCAGTCCCCCATTGTGTCCAAATACCGTATGGCTGGACAATGATGATTTTTAACTTGAAGAAATTTCAAAGCAGACCATAGAATATCAAATGAGATTTAAACCATGAATAACTTCTTCATTTATGGCAAGAAAAATGCACTAGAAGTTCAAAGAAGAGTTAGTGACAAAGTGTTTTCTGTGGCCTAAATATTACAAAACAACATAATTACAAGATACATACAAAAAATTTGAATTTAAAAGTAGAAGAAAGCATGTAGTATAGTTAGCTTGAACAGTAGAGTTTATCACAATTGGAAGAGGCAGAGAATAATGATCATTATCACATGAAAATGAAATGTAACAGAATTTATGAAGATTAGCACTCCTAGAAGGTCACTGTCAAACACCACCTGTTGGGTAGGTTATACATTCCGCAGAGAGGTGGTGCTCAGGAGTGGTCCCTGGATTTGCTTATAAGAAATTACCTAAGATTTGAATTGACAGTATTAAGTCAGGTCATCATAGACCTAGGCTTTGCCATTTGTTATATATTGCAAGCTGGTGGCTTACAGGCCAAATCCTCATACACTTTTGTTTGGCCTCATAATTTTTAAATTGCTTTTCAGCATTTTAGAGTCTGGCTTCTCTAGAAAACATGTGAAGCTCTGGCAACACTGAGCCCACATTTCCAAGTGGCAGCATGTCCCTTTAGCCTGGGCATGCATCTGCCAGTTTGCCATATTTCCCACCTTGCTTCTTCAATGGCTTAAACATCTGCTTAGCCTGTGTGAGCATTTGGATTAAGACTCCTGGTTCAGATATTTTTCTAAGTATTTTACTCAAGAGATCACGCCTATATGAATACGAGGGAAAGATTCAAATGCAGAGGGCGCTGTGATTGTGTGTTTTCTGAGTGACACTTTGGTGTCTTTCACAATTTAGGAAAGCCCTACAAGGGCACAGAGCACAGCCTGTTACTCACCATGGGATCTGCAGAACCTGGCACAGTGCCTGGCTTGTTCCAAGGGATTGATAAATGTTTCTATGACTAAAGATAGTAATAGAACTGTCCACAGATACTAATTTAACATATTTCTGTTTAAAATGTACTTCATTTTAGAAGTTAATACATTAGCCGTAAAAAGTAGGCTTTTGTCCATAGTTAACCAGGTGTTTTAAGAATTGTCAACTGACCTTGTTATAAGCCGAGCAAATATTTGGTCCTCAAATATCCACATGAATCTGGTAGTTTTGGAATGTAAGGTATCAGAATGAAATCATTCCTATTCTAGTTTGAGCTTGACTGTGGACTATAAAGAGAACACTAGGTCATTAGAATAAAGGAACGCCAACAGAACTGATATATGTAGTGATTTTAAAATGAAATAAATATTTTAACTGCATTAATTATGAATATATTATTTATAACTTATTTATGTCAAAGGAAAATATGTTGTCAGGATCTCTAATACAGTACCCGATACAGAGTGAGCATTCCATCATTTGTTCAGTGTGCCGGAATCTCACAGTGTCCAGAGAGGAAGGGGCATGCTCAGAGAGCGAGACTCTGCCAGGTGGAACACTGAAGCAGAGAGTTTTTCAACAGCTACAGTGGGGAAGAGGATTTGGTCCAACATGGAAGATCAAAAATAGTGTTGAGATCCATTTGGAAAGCCAAAGTCCAATAAGCCAAAATGGGAGATTGGAGGAGTGCCAGACAGAAGGGTCCAGAAGTCACAATTAACATGAACTTGTAGGACAGAAACCTAGGAACCAGAGTGATGCAGATACAACAGAGTAAATGAGGAAGTCTTTAAAGTACTATCAAAAACAATCTTTCACATTTCCAACTTGCTTTTAGGAAGTGAATAGATCATGATGCATGGATAGCAGCAGAAAGACCTTTTGGAATAAACAATGAGTAACTCTGTGAAGCAGAGTCCATGAACACTTGTCAGATCAACTGGGAAGATGAGGAAAACAATTTGAATTGCCTCTCAACAGTGAAGATTTTCTGATAGAATGCAAACAATATAATTCTTTCCTTTGGCTCATTTTTCTGGGCTTCTTTCCACCTCTGTCCATACAATGATCCTCATACAACTTCAGGCTCTCTTCTTATAGTATTCTCAAGCCCTGCATCTTCACGTCACCAGGCAAGAAGAGAAGACAGAATTTGTAACCTAGCATTACCAGAAGTCACTCTGGACCTGTTTATCAAGTGCCTGCCCTAGAACCAGTCATTGTGGCCAGTTGAATGGTATATGCTGATTGACTGAGGCCAACTTCCAGGCCCATTTCTAACTAATTACAGATCACGTCACCAGCCCAGAAGAGAAGACAGAATTTGTAACCTAGCGTTACCAGAAGTCACTCTGGACCTGTTTATCAAGTGCCTGCCCTAGAACCAGTCATTGTGGCCAGTTGAATGGTATATGCTGATTGGCTGAGGCCAACTTCCAGGCCCATTTCTAACTAATTACAGATGCCTGGAGGACAAGGTAAACTGACTAATTAAGAGAATCAGTGCCTACGTGTGGAGGTTGGTGTGGACTCAGTCCAAACCAAGTGGCTGAGAAGTTAGGGAACTCAGGAAGAAGGAAATATAGAATGGATTCTGGTGAGGAAACCAATAAATGTCCAGAATATAAAGAGCTCACCATAGTCATTATAGTTGTAGTAGTCGGAACACAGCAAAATATACATAGACTATCAAGGTGCTGGGCAATTAAACAGTTCTGGAGAAGCTGTTTATATAATTTTTCATACTCCCTAAGCCAGAAGCAGTCCAAATATTTTTCGCTATGTGTGTTTAAGAAACTTAAACTTTCTACTTAAAATGATAATAATAGCTCTTCCTTTTCCCCTTTTCCCTTTCCTTCCCTTCCTTTTTTTTTTTCTTTTCCCTTCTTGAACAGTTTCGTCTTAAAGCCATTAGGTGGGATAAAAAAAGGTATCTGTTAGAAAGGTGATGGAGCCCTAGTAACCCAGGGCAGGGTATCCAAAGGGTGGGGAAAGTATCTGCAAAGGAGAGATGTCCTGCTCAGGGTGTCAGAGCCTGACTGCAGAGAGGAGGGCATCCACATCGAAGGGCAGTCTGGCATGGGGTATCTGAGGCTGAGTGGACTGAGAAGGGTATCCAGATGGGTGAATGGCCTGGTGTGGGGAGTCAAAGCCATAGAAGAATGGTGAGGGCCTATCTACCAAAGGTACTGGGTATCAGAGCATCAGCATGAAGGGGATATCCCTGTGGAAGAACAGCCTGGCATGGTTTGGAGCCCAAGCTGGGAGAATAGGGCATCTTAGCAGAAGAACAATGGAGGTGAAGAAGAGAAATGAGTTGTATGTAGGGGATTGACCAAACAAGTAAAAATATAAATATATTAAGGATATGGAAGCCAGGTTTCTCATTGTCCAAGGTACAAATATGGAAAGGGAGAAAACTTGTATGAACCCTATGGTGTTGGGTTGAAATTACAGGTATTGGTGTGAACTCCTACTTTTCTATGGATATAGACGTACTTATGGATATAGCTATAGAAATTATTGTGGGGGTGTGTGTGTATATGTATATGTTTTCTCTAGATCTGTCCCACTGATCTAGAGGTCCTGGAAACAACAATACCTCAAAAACACTGAGCACACCCAAGACCCAAATCTTCCTTTCTAAATGCCAGTTTCCTTAAAAGGAGACTGGGCTCCTTTGCAAAATGCCTCACTATAAAACTGGGGCAGGAAATTAGAAAATAAGCCTGAAGCATCTTGTGCCAGAAAAGAAGGAAACACTTAAAGAATGATGGAGACCTGCCACAAAGATATAGAAACCAACTTGAAGAGGCTTCCACCAGTCAAATTGGAGAAAATTGGAGCATTAAAATAAATAATGCATAATTATAAATAAAATTAATTATAAGGTAAATATTTACAAACCATTGAATAAAAAGGGAAACATGAATATATATATGTGTATACACACATACATATATGCTGAAAGTTTGATAAGGAATGGAATAATGGGATATTGATATATTTTCAAAATAACTGCCAACAAAATGTATATTAGTTACAAAGAAGAAGAGTAACTTCACAGTGGAGAAGCCTGGCGGATACAGATACCACTTTAATCAAGTGATCAAAGTGAGCACAGTAAAGAGATACACTGAAATCATGTACCACCTGATTGAATATAATGAGAAGAAAGGAGCATCACTTCTGTATTGTCTGCCAAAGATGCATAACCTGAAACTAACCATCAGGAAACACAGACAAACCAAAATTAAGGGATCTACGAAATAACTGGCCTATAATCTTCAAATGTGTCAAGGTCATGAAAATAAAAGAAAAGAACTGTTCAAGAGTGGAGCAGACTAAAGAGACTTGAAAACTTAATCCAATGTGTGAATCTGAACTGGATCCTTTTGCTACAGGGGGCATTATTAGGACAAGTGACTAAACTCGAAAGGAGACTGAGTACTGCGTTAGATGGTACAATAATATATCTGTCAGTTTCCTGATTTTGATGATCCTGTGGTTATGTAGGGAAAATTTCTTGTTTGTAAGAAATATACACTAAAGTATTTGGAGGTGATTGTGGCATTAGGTTGATAACTTACTCTCTAACAGCTCAGGAAAAAAATTTCTGTCCCATACTTGCAACTTTTCTCTAAGTTTGTGATTATGGCAGCATTTTCCCAGGTTTTCTGTGAGAACTGAAATTGATGGTAGGCAAAATAGCCATTCATTCAGTGCATTTTAGTGAATATTTATAATCTATGAGAAATGGCCAGACACCCACAAAATAAAACATGCTAACCATCACTTGAGTGGGACAACCCAGAAGATATAGTACTGCGGAAGGAGAGAGAAGTCATTTCTGATGGGTACAATTAAAATGATGCTAAGGAAGCATATTGAAACAGATAGCTGTAAGTGGGAAAAGAAGTTAGGGCATTCCAGAAGAGGATAAAGGCAGGAGCAGAAGCACAGTCGTTTTGGTTAGTATTGAAGGTTAAAAATTGGTGCAAGCATGAATGTTTCTATAGGGGAAAAGAGAAGTATGCTTTAAAAGGAAATAAATGGAGCTTTAAATGCCAGAAAAAGAAACAATAAATTTTTGTGGGTAAGAGAGCCTCATATCAGAATATTTTTATATGAATTTAAGACGTCAATTAGATTAGTAAAATAGGTTTTTGCCAGTGTAATTGGATACGACAAAGAAATGAGGTATAGATTTGGAGAGGAGAATTTATAATTCTATAATTAGATAACCTGAAGACAACTATGAACTGTTTCAATGACTAAATAAAAATATAGTAAAATGTCAAATACTTAAATTGTAGTTTTTCTGTATACTGGCACGAAGATAAAATGGGCAAGCAAGAGTTATTAAAAGCATAAAATAATTAGGAATAGCTAAGAAATTTTGGATGGAGGTTTATTAAATGCTGTTTTAAAGCTTATGAGAGATTTTTCTTTCTGAAAAAAGAAGAGCACTAAATGGGAAGGTACCCATTTATTCATTTATTTATTCATTTATTCAGTCAACATTTATTGAGTGTCTATCCCATACCAGTCATTATTCTAGGAATGAGGAGTAGAGCCTTCAACAAGACAGATACACTTCCTGCTTTCATGAAACATGAGAGAAAGCATCAGATAATACGCTAGAAAAAATCAGGTAATAACATTTCATGTTTTCATATGACAGAAAAAAAACATAAATACCTAAAGGGGAGTGATGAAGGAGATACTTTATATGTTAGGTTTTCAAGGAAGGCTTTATGGAGGAAGTGAAATTTAAGTGATCTGGATTGTAAGAAAGACTCCTTTCCTATGAAGGAGCACTGAAAGCAGAGAGAAGAAAATGCCCTAAGATGGTAGAGTAAGAAGACAAATACGGCCAAAGCAGGAAGCAAGATAAACAAAGAGTGGTCATGAGCTGTGGCTGGAGAGTTATGCATGGACCAGACCACGGGTTCTCGGTACAGTGGAAGGCCATTGGAGGGTTTTTAGCAGGAGAGAGGAGACTTCGTTTTATTTATATTTTAAAGAACAAGAGCATAGCAGGACTAGCAAATAGGAGGTAACTGAGTAGACCAGACTATAGATAATGGTGGCTTAAACAAGGGTAGCCGAGTGGAGCTCCAAGTGATTAAATTAGATATCTTGGAAGTTGAATTGAAATGATTTTCAAGTAGTTTATATGTAAGAAATGAGAAGAGAAAATTCAAAGATGAAGCTTAGTTTTCGTTTTCTTTTTTTTTTTTTGAGGAATTGGGTAGAGAGTGATTACGCTAACCAAGAGAGAAGACTGGGAGAGGAGAAGTTATAACAGATGTTCCTAAAGATAGACCTTTTATTTAAAATTAATACATAATAAGGAAAGCATTTTATTTATTTATTTATTTTTAAGCATTTTAAATGAACAGCAAAGAGATAGATTTTCAATAAAAGTCTTGAGTAAACTGGCTATTTGCATTAAAAAGTTATATTTTTCAAAAGGATCATGTCAAATTCTTAGTATATTTCATTAAATGTAAAATTATAGTTATGTAATGTCTAACCAAAAATTGTGCAAATATTAATATAATCTTGGATTAGGAAAATGCTTTTTAAACAGGCAAGAAATAAAAGGAACCACAAAGAGAAAAAGGGGTCAGATTGTAAAAAAGTGAAATAAAAAGATATTAGCAAAAAATATATCACAGCCTAAGTGTCCTTCATTGTTTATAAAATACACTTTAAGATTCTTGAAATAGACCAAAATGGAAAAATTGGGGAAAAGCTGTGAACAGTTTTCAAAAGAAAATATGCAAATGACCAATGAAAATGAAGAAAAGTTTGAACTTATTAGTAATTTTTTAAAGGAAATTACACACACCACAGGTATACCATTGCTTTCTTAGCAATTATTTTAAAAGATACCGATATCTTAAAGTGAGATGAACACTTGTAGTTATGGAATTTTTTGGGTGAGGGGAAGGCATGGGGTGTTATGCAAGAGAATAAAATTTGAATGGATTTGTAAAACTCCTCTCATTTCTTATAATTTGTCATTTATAGTAAAAGTAAAATTCTCATTTCTCTAGAATTTTTGAGGACTGAGAAGCTCCTCATGAATTAATTTTCCACATAAATGAAGCTCTTTAAATATTAAAACACATTTTTCCTAAAAACACAATTGAATTCAAGTTTTTCTAATTTCAGAAGTACTACACACCTATCACAGTATATTCCAGTAATGTGGAGGAATATTAAGAAAACAATATAAATTTTTAATAGTATTATTACCCAGAGAAAACCACCATTAACATTGTGATGAGTATACTTCTAGAAAGTTTGCACTAAAACTTTTGCTTTTTAAAAGCAGTAGTTTATTTGATTGAGTTGCAGAGATTAGAGCCATAAAACTTTGTGATTTTTAGTCCTCCCAATTCTTTTTCCCTACCCCACCACACCATTTAATAATAACTTATTTTCTACCAGACACCTTTCACATATTAACCTAATTTAAGCCCCCAAACAATGCTGTTGGGTCAGTATTATCATTCATACATTCACAGTGGAGAAAACTGAGTCTCAGGATGATCATCATCTTGCAGTTCAGTGATTTAAGGTGGAGCTGAAGGTCAAGGTCAGGTCTGTCAGATTCCGCAGCCCTTGCCCTTCTCTTTCCTGTGCTGATCTCTCACCTGTGACTAAAGGGACAGCAGTGCAAACTTTCAGTTTAGCATCTGAAATGAAATCAAAGTGAATTGAATGCTATTTATAGCACACTTTAAAAAATACTGTGTACAGCTTAGGTTTTTACTCTAAAATAAAAGCGTGCTAAAAAGGATACAGAGAAAATGAAGAGAGAAAAAAGTGAAAGAGAGATGATTGTCATCTCTATCATATGATTTCTAGAGGAAAGACTTAAATACAATCGACTAATTAAACTTAGAGAATAAATGGAAATAC
Organism: Balaenoptera acutorostrata; assembly: GCF_949987535.1. Taxonomy (NCBI): domain Eukaryota; kingdom Metazoa; phylum Chordata; class Mammalia; order Artiodactyla; family Balaenopteridae; genus Balaenoptera; species Balaenoptera acutorostrata. The sequence continues at coordinate 36,457,626 of NC_080070.1, read as the reverse complement.
TGAAAACTATTTTTAAAGATGATGGTTCTAATATATGTTGTCTCTGGTCATAAATTAACAGGGAGACAAACATTAAAATTAAAGTAGAAGTATTTGAATACACCCTGATATTGTCAGGATGCTTTCAAGAGAAGCTCTAGGGTCTTTACCCCTAGAGATATTTGCATAAAGAACACATATCCACCTATATTAAACTGTTTACACAAATATATGCTGAACTCAGCATTAGACTTCATGAGTTAACTAATCCAGTAAACAAATATTTATTGAGGACCTACTGTGTGCCCGGCACTATGTATGCTGGTGTAAACAAGCTGACTCAGACCATATAATTTGTTAAAGTGTTTTCAAGTTTAATGCCATTACAGAACCCCTGCAACATGTGTTGCAGGCAAATGATATCATTCAGACTTGCAAAATATGTTCCCTAAACCCTAATGTATATGAGATTTAATAGTTATCTAATGAGAAAGGGGAAGCACTGCCCTTTACAGTTCTTGTAGCCTTTTATGAGTTAACAGTCTCTGTGCATCTATAAGAGACTCAAATTTTTTTACCGTGGAACCTATTCATTGAATACTATCTGGGGAAACTCGTGTTCTGTGGAATAGTGTGAGAAATGCTATGCTAGTGTTACCAGGAGACCAGTTTACCCTTACCCTTGTTTGTTTTTTGCATTTTTATTTTTTTAAATTTTTTAAACTTTTTATTTTATATTGGAGTATAGTTGATTAACAATGTTGTGATAGTTTCGGATGTACAGCAAAGTGAATGTTATACATAATACATGTATCTATTCTTTTTCAAATTCTTTTCCCATTTAGGTTATTACATAATATTGAGCAGAGTTCCCTGTGTTATAAAGTAGGTCCTTGTTGGTTATGCATTTTAAATATAGCAGTGTTTTTTGCATTTTTAAATTCACGATTGATTATACGGCCTAAATTAGGCGCAGATATAAACCCCCAGAAAATACTGGTAAATGTTCCTAAGTGACAGGGAAATTATCTGCCTTTCATGAAAGAGCCTGCTAGAAGGGAGCCCTCTCTAGAGCCTCTCCTTTTACAGCTGTCTTAGTTCATTCAGCTGTTATAACAGTATACCATAAACTGGGTGGCTTATAAACAATAGAAATTTATTTCTCATGGTTCTGGAGGCCAGGAAGTCCGAGATCAGGGCACTGACACATTAGGTATCTGGTGAGGTCTTGCTTCCTCAATGATTCCCATCTTCTCACTGTAACCTCACATGGCAGAAGGGTTGAGGAAGCTCTCTGGGGCCTCTTTTATAAGGGCATTGATCCCATTATGACAGCTCCACCTTCATGGTCTAATCCCCCAAAGGCCCCATTTCCAAATACCATCACATTGGGGGGTTAGGATTTCAATTTACGGATTTTTTTGTGGGGGGAACACAAACATTCAGACTATAACCACAGCTATACATGCAAAAAGAAGCAAAAAGCATAAATGGTATGATTTGAAGTTTGCAGGGGAATTCCCCTGGGATCAAAATACTTCTTACTAGACAATATTGTTTATTAATCAGCAACGTGTTCTTTGGGTTAAGAAGGACTCTCTTTCTTTTGCCCTCCGATAAGATGGACATTCATTCAGCTTGGAGGACCATGTATATTCACTAGTACTGTATTAAGCTTTATGCATGGTGGAACCATTCATAAAAAGAGGAAATAGTACAGGTAAGAGTAAAATTGAGTTGAGTAGGGGAAAGGAGTGATGAATGGAGAGAGGGGTGCAAATAATTACTACTTTACAAATTTTGTCAAGATTTAGTCCAGTTTTCCTAGTGAAATGCCACTGTTTGGCAAATGTAAATAAGAACTTGGAAATAAGATTCGAGCAAGGAAAAATTATATGCTTTTAGTAAGTGAAAATTCAAAGTCAAAAGTTATAAGCTAAAGGAAAATGTCCTACTTTTTTAAAAAGTGTGTGAAATATTGTATAGTAAATTCTGATTGGCTACATAACACTTTATTAAGTATTATCAGATATTGGTTTTTGAAAGGAGAAATTCTTCATTTATATATGAAGGAACAAAATTGTGTAAACAAACCTATTCACCTGAAGCTTTGTATATGCTTTAATCTGTGCAGCAGTGTTTTCTTAGAAATGAAGTATTTCCGTTGCTTCAGTGAAGAAGAGGAATATACCCATTTAAAACTCAAAATCACCTTTTTAAAATTAAGGTTTTATCTGTTGTATAAGAGGTAAACTACTGTGAAGTGTACTTGCCTGTTTAACTTTATATCTGCTTTGATTTTGGCAGTTTAGCTAATTCAAATAAAATTTGTGAAGTTAAGCACTTTCAAGAAAAGGAATAGGAGAACCTAATTTAACCTAGAGTGTCTCTTTTATTCTTCTGTTATTCATTTGAAGTGCCCTATCAGCTTGAACTGACCAACTTCAGTCATTTTTACCCTTTTATTTTTTTTCTCTAATGTAAACTGAAATTCCCTGCTGTTCGTGGTATTTTAGTGTTTGGCATCATTTAATGAGCAGGTATCATTAAACTTAAAGGGTCCTTTTCTGTGTATCTCTGATTAGTTAGTGAAGGAACCGAAGAATTTCTCTTAGTATGTTTTGATGTTGGCCTATTTTACGTTTAAGTGCTTTTTGATGAAGTAGAAAATAATCATTTTGGTTAAAGTAAGGTGGAATCTGTCAGGTGAATATGTGGTCTACTATTAAGTTGTAGAATATAAATTGTTTACAAGTGTTGTGATATGCTTTCCCTTATAAATTTATGTGTTTGGGTTTCTAAATAATTTATTATACTTTACTTTGATTCTTTTTCTGAAAAAAACAGATATATAGATAAACATAAATGCTTTAATATCAAGGTCCTTATAATTCTTATAAAAGTGGCAGTTTAGTGAATATATAACATCAGAAACTAAAAGTCTATAATGCTAAACTCATTTGACCAGTTTCATACTACACTTAATTTCAGTTTCCTTTAAATTACAATAAGGAATAGACTATTAACTAGTAATGAAATAGTAGCATTCATTAATTACACACTTGCTAGTTGATGTTTGTGTATACTATACCTGACATTGCTGATATTTTGTGGTAAGTTTTAATTTTGTTTTTAGGAAGAAAAGAGTATCTGTGAGATAAATAGCATGGAACCAAAATAATGAGACTAAAATGCAAGCAAAGGTCAGATAATGTGTAATAAGTTACAGATGGCATTGTGTGACATTAACATTGGTAACAGGTAAAAGATGTTATAGTGCTGCCTACTGGTAAGAAGTAGTAGTGTTTGAAGGGTAAGTAAAAATAGGTGTAGTTAACCAAAATGCAAGTGATTTACACAGTTACCTAGGTTTGCTATTATTTATAACTATGACCCCAAATATTCGTATCATTAGTATTAACAAAGTTTTTATGAGAGTAAAATTTCTGGTATGAGACTGCCAATTTTTTATATTTGGAGAATGTATTTAAATAGTACACTTGCTCTCTTGATTCTCTCTTTGTATTTATATGATGCCTGTATAGTTTGTCTTATGTGTGGCCCTTCTTTCATAACCTTGACTTTTAAAATTTTTATAGTTAGCATTTTCAAGATATGGTTAGTTTAAAAATTAGACCTTGCCTGTGAAAGACAATTGTCAATTTTAGTAAAAGACAGCTGGATATTTAGATAGTCCAGTGAGATCATGTGTTCATAGGAAGAAGTATGATTTATATATGCGGCAATCGGACATATCATAAGTCTAATTGGAAAAATGAAAATTCAACTGCTTCTAAAGCACTGGTGTCAAAGTTTTAGCAAATTAAAAATCAGGTGTACCTATATGTAGGGCTTATTTTTCCCATGCTCCTCTTAAAATAAGTTCAGAATTTTCTGTTAGAAATAAACATTTTTAGAATTACTTTCTCATATATTTTAGTTTATTTTCCAATAAATTAATTTTGTTTGTAGTCTGGAAGAGAAATTAAAGTTACTTTTCACATTAATTCATCTGTAGGTGAAGCTTTAATTCTATAACCGTGGTTAGTTTAATATTTGTTGTGCGGTATTTGTATGGGCATGACATTATAGACTTAATTAAATGGGGTGACTTTATTATTCTGATTTCAGTCCATATTGTACACATTTTAGCTTTATTTTCAGATATCCATTATAGAAGACTTATTAAAACACCATGCACCATAAAGGTAGTTGTTACAAAATGAAGAAACTGCTCTTTTATTATGTTTAACTTTCTCACTTACATAATGCAGTTTCCATTCTGAAAAAGAATTGAGTCAAAAGTAAATTGAAGAAAAAGAGAAAGTGTTTTTCAATATCCAAAACTTGCTTTGCTTTCTAGAGGGAGGAAAAGTATAGCCCATATTGTCTCTTTCAAGGCATAAATATACTCTAAAAAGTTTGATTCTCTTTCTTCCTCTTTTTTCCTCATTCTTGTTCTCTCCTCCTTCCCTCCCTCCCCAGTCTCCGTCTCTATCTTTAACTCTGTCGGGTATCTTTTCCTGGGTTAACTTACATGAACATTGCCATGAAATTCTGGCTAAGTAAAATTGGAAGCATTTATATATTATTTTTCAGAATTTTTATTTCATCTTGTTTTATTAACTTGCAGAGAGAGAACAAGGGAGGGAGAAAGAAAGGAAGGACAGGAAGAAAATGAGAAAGAATTAGGAAAGAGAATAAGAGAGAAAAGCTAAAGCTGACAGCACAGCACGTGAAGCAGAAATAAATCAGATTACATTGTATGCAAATTTTGTGTATCAAAGGAAGGTAAAGTGTGAAAACTGTCTAAATGTGTGAGAAATTGATATTTGCATTCTTGAAATAGCTTTCACAATCTGCAAAAGAAATTAATAAATAGTAAATAAAATATTCCTGGAAGGTTTAATGATGTCTGAAAGATAAATAGTTGGAATTACAATTTAACTTGCTTTAGTAATAGAACGATCAAGTATCAGACCACCATGAAGGTATTTTAGGAGTACAGAAAATAGCAATGCAATTTCTATACTGAAATATAGCAAATGGTTTTCCTATGTGAAAGTTTCTGCCAGTTTCATAACATAAGCCACAGTGACAAAATGGGGTGCTAACAGCAATCTGCACTGTGGCCTTTATCATCTGAGGTTCTTCACCTAAAAGTGCTGGAAATAGTTTTCACTAAAGGGATAAGAAGGATGCTTTACATAGTGAGAAGTGCTGAATTGCAAATATTTCATCGTTCTTTCTAACAATATGAATAACCATATGTTAATACTTTTCCCTCAGCATCCAACAAGAAAAAAAGAATTATATTTATGAGCAAACAGTGTTTTTCTAAAATATAAGTTCTTATATATTTTATTTCCATGAGAATGTTTAAACAGTTTATTTTTTGACCTGTGTATTTATTTATGATAGTTTGCAGAATATGTCATGCAAGTTTAGGGATTTATAACTTTATCTAGGAAATGCTTAATATCTGGTAACGATAGGGGATCCCTTAAGACAACATTGTGGCATCATTCAGTAAAAACATGTTTTTTTATTCTCTTGTATCTTATTCCATTTTCATCACAGACATAGCTTTCCCATGTGCTATTTTAACTCTAACACATTTTTAAAATGTGCTTAAAAAGATATACAAAAATGTTTTAATTCTCAAGTATTATAGCACTATTTTTCTTTCTGTTCTATTCCTTATAAAAATGTAAACGATTGTTTAAAAACAATCATAATGGTGATTGAAATGCTTTATCTGCATACTTGTTTTATGTATGAATTTTGGTACTCACATTTGGCATCAAATTTTTATTTTTCCTTTTTTTGTCGTAAAAAGACATCAGAAACATAATAAATATGTCATAACATAGCTTGATTAGCAGGTTGGGCTACTAACAATTTAAATTAAAAATTTTAATCCTTATTTTTTGTCCTTGATTATTTCTAAGTCCAAATTTATCTAATAGATAAATGCTATAATTTTTGAAAATCTCCAAGTGTAAAACATGCCAATCTTCTAATTCATATCTTGCAAATAATAGATAACAGTGTTCAAGTTTGTGACCTCACACTAAGGAATATAATGATGGTGTGTCTTATTTTTTCATATCATTGGTGATCCTGTATTTTAGGAAAAGCACTGTTTAATTACACATTCAAAGTGGCAAGAAGAAAGCAAACCTTCATTTTGCATGGCCTACGTTAGTACTTGTTACTTTTTCATTGACATATTGGTAACCTTTGGTTTTTCTTTTGCTGCAATCCTATAGAGTTCCATCATTTCTCATTAATGAAACAATACTTTAAATGTAAAATTGAGCCGTTTAGTTAGAGGAAAGTTATCTCTTATTTGCTTAAATACCATTGATTTAGCACTTTTGGTACTTAACACTGGAAAATTTTGACCATTAACTTAAGTTTGGGTCAACACTTTTTAGACTTTTTTTTTTGGGAAATAATATGACTTTAAGTGGATCGTAATAGCAATTAAGTGTCTAAAAGTTGTTTAATAAACTACATAGTTTTGTTAGATATCTATATTCCTCTCTGGATTTTGTCATTAATACAAATTGGATCCTTTCTCCACACGCTCAGTGATATTACTTCTTACTTAACTCAGATCCCGGCATGGAGTATATACAATGCTAAGAGAGCCCTCAGAGAGGGCTTAGCGATAGATATTTTACAATCTCATTTTTGTGTGATAATCCTCCTGCATGGTCCATAAGACAAAAATAGTTTCATCGCATCTTTAAAGACATTTTTTAAAAAATGAGTTACTTTCAGTGAAGAATAAACTCAGTACATCTCTATTGATTCTTTTCCCTTTTTTCTTCATATGAATATTTTAACTGAATATTTTAACTCTCTTGATTTTCCCATACTAATTGTTAACTGGCTGTGTCGTCCTGGCAGGTTACTTCATTTTCCTCTGCCTCAGTTGTCCCCTCTGTAAAATAGGATAGTAGTACTTGCATCATAGAGTTATTATTAGGATTGTTTTCTAATTGATGTTTTTCCTTCTCCAGTTTCCACTTCTTTATAAGTTTCTTTTATATACTGGTCAGTTAACTTTCCCAAAACACCTCTAATCTTATCACTCTCCAGCTTTGATAACAATTTTGATACTCCCTATTGCCTATGGAATACAGTTCATACTCCTCCTTTTGATGCTCCAGTTCCTCCAGTGTCAAATCTAACTTACCCTTATATATTCCAGTACTCACCAACTTGAATTGAGTATGCTCCAGTCAATCTGAACCATATGCCTGTCTCAGGATATGGTTCATCATTATGTTTTTAGTTTTGCATTTCTTTGTCTGGAGCATTCTCCAGAAATTTTCTGTTACAGAAGTCTTGCTTATTCATTTGGGGGACCAGTTCCAATTCTGAGACCTCCTCCATATAGGCTTCCTTGATCTCTCACAATGATCTTTCCGAGTTCAGAACTTACACCTAATGGCATTTGTACGCTCTTAATGTGCTTATCACATTCTGACTTGTATTCCACATGAGCTAGATAAGATCCATATCTTATCTATATTAATTAATTGGAAGTTTCTGAGGCAGAGACTAGATTGTGTTTTACTATGAATTCCTCTCCTACTTCCCCACAACACCTAACATGGTACTCTGTACATAGCAGATGGTCTGTAAAACAGTTGTTAAGGAGACATTGAGGCATAACAGAAAGAATACAAGCATGTGAGTAAAAACAAACAAACAAACAAACTTGTATTTGAAGACTGGATTAAATATTATTTGACCCTGAGCAACTTAACCTATATGAGTCCTAGTTTCCTCAATTTGTGAAGAAGGGGAATATTATTATCTACTTTTCAAGCTGGGTGCAAGGATGAGATAATGCATATAAAACATTTGTTATATGCCTAGATGTAGTAGTTGCTCAATAAATATTTCAATTTTTTTGCTTTACATGGTGAAACATTTTTTCTACCATTGGCTGTGTAAACTATGGCAGTGCAGGTGAGATTGATCACTGCAGATGTGCTAGCAGAGTTCACATTGGAATAACAGATAGCATGTGTTTTCTTGAGAAAAAAGATTACTACTGCCTTTGGAAAAGATGTCCTGGCTACATTAGGGCCACCGGTGAGTGGTTCCCTTGTTTACAGTTGTTACCTGTTCGCTGAAACATCCCTCTCAACAATACTTCTAGAGTGAAGGAGGTAGACAATAGATGAGGTGGCAGTAGTCAAAAAAGAAGATTGTTGTCACCTTCATCTGTTAATCAGTTGATTGATTTATTCATTTAGACAACAAGTATTTAAAGGCTTTAACTATGCACAGATCATGCTAGTAGATACAATATTGAACTTGAAACAGATCCCACTCTCAGTGAACTTGGGACAGGAAGATGAAATGTATACACAGTGGCTGTAAGATAAAAGGGACATGGATAAGGTATCAAGCTTGTATTTGTATTTGAGCAAAACTCAAGTTGTATCTCCCTCTTTCACACCCCCAAAGGTGAACCATATTCTCTGTCTGGCTTTGGAGTTTGGATTACTAAAGTGATTAAGAATGTGTGTAGACTTATGGAAAGGAAATTGGGCTTATCCTCAAGCCTGTGTGTTTATTAAAATGCTGATTAAAATAAACAAATATCAATGAAATATTCTTTCCCACTCAATTCCTGACGATGAAAAAATACACCTGTAACTCAGATTAACCACACATTTGAAATAGCACAGATTGCTCTCTATAATTTATATAAAATTTTATGTAAGCTGAAAGAGAAGATAATCCTACCACTCAAAATATGGAGACTTGACCATTTTTGAATAAAGGAATTTCACAGTATAGCTGTAGAACAAAGCAAGCAGCTCTCCCCTGTTTCTATCTTGTTAAAATATATATTTAAGCTTCTATCTGTTTGAAATGGTGGCTGCAATTTGGTAAATGCCACCGATTTAGTGTAGATTTTATTGTTACAGTGTAACACTTTTGATAGCACTGGGCATTTCTTCCTCTTAGTTTGTTCTGCTGCTTTCAAGAATGGTATTTAATCAGTGTCCTCGCTCATTCGATGTGTCTTGCTTATAGATCCCTTTGCACTAGAGAGAACAACCAAGTCTTCTAAAAGCTGACAGTTGTCCAGGGCATTTACAGCTGATCATATCCAATTTGGGGAAAATCTGACCTTTCATTCATTCTTTTGCATAATTATTTCTGGGGGAGAAGCAAGATAGGTTTTGATAGAGCCTAGTGCAAGGCACATAGTAGGTACTCAGTATATTTTAAAAATAGATTTAAATAGAGGGAAATGTTTGTTATATGAATCCTTGAAATGTGCTTGTTTTGAATAAAATTATCAGTGTCATAATAAAGTGGCATTACTAACAGGGTATCTTGTGTTCAAGAAACTAAAAGATTTTTAAGGATTTGCTATTAGAAAGAAGAAGCAATTATAATAAGGGCAAAGAAAACACTACATTCTGGTTGCAAATCTATTTCTAAAATGACTACTCTTATTTTGGAAGACAGTTCAGATTTTTCACTTAGTGGCATCCCCCGATCACATTCCCTGCCACAGGGTTATAAAAAGAAAAGAGTTTTATTATGTAATGTAATATAGTCAAAGTCTTTTATGTTAAGCAAAATTTGATTGTGAAAACTAATATGCAGAGTGTAACATTTTCTTTAATA